>NC_139221.1:164281493-165566493 GCF_055691185.1 Crinia signifera
GGTTGGGCTTCCTGCATGACTGCTGCATGTTCCTCCTCCACATAGGCAGGTTGGGACAGGGCTATGTTGTGTAACATGCAGCAAGCCTGGACGATCATCACTACTTTTGCAGGGTGGTAAAGCAGCGTACCCGATGACCGTTCTATAGCTCCCAGCACGTGAGGGAATGCTGAGAGTCTATAGAAAGCCACCTTGTGGTCCTGCCACTCCAACTCAGAACGTGGGAATCTGATGTATGTCCGCCACAACTTCTTTAAAGCAAGTAACACTTGAGTAAAATGCTTAGAGAAAGTGGACTGTGATACCCCCAAGGACCATGAGGTCACAGACTGAGTGGAGCCTGTGGCCAAATAGTAGAGGGTACACATTAATTTCTGCAGCCCAGACACTGCATAGTTGCCTCCCCCGAAAGGGTCCAAATCATCTCTCACCTGCTCATATAAGTCCAACAGGTTAATGCGGTTCAGCCTAAACATCCCCACAACCTGTTGATCCGAGAGGGAGTCCAGGTACAGCCGAGCACGATACATACGTGGGGTACACAGTAGTCGGGGGGCTACCTGGATCTGGTGTGCAGCTTCCTCCCTCCTGTGCAGCTCCTCCAAATGGGCCACATCACAAATGAGCAACTCCAAACCACTCTGCAAAATCTCCATGTCTCAAACCCTCACAGGTGTCCTTAATGATGTTGGGGTATATGTAGGGGTGTTTCTGAGTGAAATTGAGGGCACCTGTGCTGAAATTAACCATTTGTGCACTTGACCAAAGTGAGTTCTGGGCCAAATCACCCAACAGAACCTGGTCTGAAAAAAGTGCGATTATTAGACACCTTAAAAGTGCGATTTGCGAAAACGCATCCCATTAAATAAGCGATTTGTATACTGTACTTTTCTGTACGAAAACATCTGGATGCGATAAAAATGCGAATTTTTCACACACTTTTGGTCCGCATGAGTTATCGCACATAATATGCGATATCTGTCCCTTAGCGCATCCTATTAAATATGCGATTTCAAGGAAAAATGCGATGTCGCCATTTTTTTTACTTATATTCGCCAAAAAACACAAATCTCATCCCATAGAATGTCACCCATAGCCTCTGCCACAGAGTGGAGCCAGAGCAAAATAATTATACAATACTGTAGGTTGTACTTGCAAAAAGCAAGGACCAATCATTCCTTTAGCAAAACCATACCAGAATGCCCTGCCACAGTTTTAGCATACCCTAAGTGTGGCAGGTCACAGGGGTGTAACTAGTGATCATAGCACTCTTGAGAAAGTAAGGGACTGTTACACACCGATGGGGCATGGTATCATGGGAAAAGTATTGGGACAAACAATAGTACCCCAAATACTCACATTGCACCCCATAGCATTGTGCCTTACTTGACACTACACAGTACAGTCCCATATTAACATTACACCACACAGAAGTGTATTTTTTTATGTATAATACACCAGACAGTAGTGTCTTATTCTCATGAAACCACACAGCAGTCCCTTATTCACATTACACCAAACAATAGTGTTAATTATTCACATTATGCCACACATTAGTACCCCTTACACATGTTATGCCACACTCCAGAACACCATATTCACATTACACATTATGAGGATAAGAATAAAGCAGGTTCCGGACGCAGGGTTCTCCCACACTACAGGGCTGGCTGCGGGGTTCTCCTGTGCTGGCTGGTGGGCTCTCCTGTTCTCTGAACACTGGGTTCTCCTATGCCCTGGCCTCCCTTGTTCTCTTGCCTTCAGGTTATTCTGTGCTCCAGCCTCTTTTGTTCTCTTTCAACCGGGATATCCTGTGCTCCAACGCTAGCTGCCAGGCTCGCTCATTCTCCAGAGGCGGGGTGCTCTGGCGCTGCCACCAGGCTTGGTCGTTCTCCGGTTGCCAGGTAGTACCAGATCTCCTGCTCCCTCGGCCAATATTTAAAAAAAAAGGGTGCAGGTGATTGCCTTCTCAGTGGCCGGGCCCTATAGCCGTTGCATCTCCTGCACCCTCTATAGTTACACCACTGCACAGGACAGGTTTTCATTCTGTCTGAGCGGCAGCTACTGTAACTGCTTGCAGTCATCTACAAATTTGCAGATCAGTGATCAAATCTGAATCAGGCCCAGAGTGTGGATGGTGTCATCTGACCCTACACACCCCATAGGCAGCCAAAGAAGGTATTGATCTATGTAAAGCACTTTTTTTCAGAGATGCACACCATTGCATTTGCAACTGTGATTTCACACACAGCAATGTGGATTATTAGATCAGGCATGGCCAAACTATGGCCCTCCAGCTCTTGTGAAACCTCAAATCCTATCATGCATTGCAAAAGTTTTTGTATTAGGGAATGCTAAAACTATGGAAAGGCATGCTGGGAGCATGGCACTTCTATGAAGCATGGCACTTATAAGGTGTCCATGTTGACATAGGCACCAAAAAAATAAAAAACTCATGTTGACCCTTTTACTACCTTTTGATGTGTCGACTTTTCAACTGTTGAGCTAACAACCCGTACCCGATCTATCAACCGTAACCTCAGCAAACTTTTGAAAAATGCTAATGACACTACTAGGGAGTGCCCACCTTTTGATCAAAGCCGTGACACACCCACACCTATGGCTTAAGGTTATCTATTATAACTAATTAACAATTTCCATTTCAATAGCATTTAATAGCTAGATGTATGATCAGTCAGTGGCAGCGGCTGCAGCCCCAGCACTGGAGCTGCCACCAGAGTGATTACTTATTAGTTATTTTTCATAGCAATATTTGTGGAGACAGACTCATTTGCATTCTAAAAGTATTAAAAGAAACACATGTACTTTTTTAAAGTCTGAAAATGTACAGATGGAGCGCCGCTCTCTCTTGCAGGGGATGGCGGAAGATTTGCCAGCCTCCATCCCCCGCCAGCCGCCGTAAGGGGATGCGCGCACACGTGATGCGCGCACGTCGCCTTACAACGGGGCTCCCCCGGGTCCCCGCCGCCTTGCTGCCCCCCCTAACCCTGTCTGTCTCCCTGAAGCGGAGATGGACAGGGTTCCCGTCCCCCCCGCCGACGGGAAACTGAGACACGCGTTTCACACCCTTAGTCATACCTCCCAACGTTCTCATTCTCCAAATCGGGACCTGCCGTGGATAATCCATAAAAGTGGCTAGATCATGAGGGGTCATGACCTTGGGTAAGGGGCATTGCCTAGCACTGCGACCCCAGATTTGAGCATTTTTGGGGTGTGTTTAGTGCTCCTCTAGTGACCAGGCAGCCACTGGCTCCCTCTGTGCCTTCCCTCCCTGCATTGAAGAGATGCCAGACGCTTGCCCACTGCCTCTCCACTGCAGAGCGGAGGTGATCTCCGGCTCCCCCCAACTGCCCCTCCCTCCTATGGGACATTGCCACCCGTGGGAGGGACTGCGGGACAGTCTCCAAACACTGGACTGTCCCGCTGTGAATTGGGACAGTTGGGAGGTACTGTATGCTCTCAATGTGCCCTATATGCTTATAATAATAATAATCCTATAATTATTATATATTGATACAGGTAATTTTCATGTATAATAATAATTCTATAATACCTCTGAGTTGTGTTTATGATCTTTATGAAACTCTGATATCTCTTCCTCCATTGCTTCAATGAGGTCTTTTAAATTGTCGACTTCAGACATGAGTTTAAGGTTTTCTTTATCAAGCTGAGCATTGTAAGCCATGGCTTCCTTGTATTTGCTTTTCACATCAGCCAGAGATTCCTGGGAAAGATTGGTATAAACATTGACACTTAATAAAATGTACATAGAGTAGTTAATCTTTTCTTATCAATTACTTCATTATAGTACACTTAGCACAGTTATACATGTTAACTCAATATTTTATGATTTATACATTTCTGCTCTACACTACAGTACAGTGGCAAACGCAGGATTTTCAGAAGGGGGTTTCCAGAGGGGCGGAGCAAAGCACAGAGATGGACACTTAGGTGACCCAGTATATGCCGGGTCAGTTAAAGTATTATACATATATATATATATATACATACAGGGGCATTAACAGCAGTGTAGACCCCTGGGCATAGCAATGTATTGGGGCCCCTACCGATCCTCCAGCGGTAGGGGTGGGGGAAGCTTTGATGTCCCGCGGGTGGTAGAGGTATTATATCAACCGCTCAGCATGTAGGGCCTGGATCAGTAATTTCCACTAATTACCCCTTTACTGAACAGATGGTGGGAGATGGGGTGGGAGAAGGGGGCATTGGGCTGAATGAAGGGGCCCTGATACATAACTTCCAGGGTGGTAGAGGATGTTTAATATGCAGAGGAGGGGTGTATAGTGGAGTGGGCTTATTATTCATAATTTTCTGGTGGGAGGACAGCTTGCTTGACTGCAGATATCTCCAGTTCCCGGAAATAGATTTCTTAGATTTTAATGGAATTACAAACTAGAGAATCCCACCTACAAAATGGTATTGGGGACTAGGGGATCAGACTTCAGGAGGCAGAGCAATCTGCCAACAAGTATATAAAACTACATACCAGGTGTGTGGAGCTGGAGCAGTAACCAGCTGCTGGAAGGCTGATATCTCTGGTTCTGGTAAGAGTAGAGACAAGCTACTAGTGTCTGTCAAAGGGGGAGAGTCCCAGCTTTTGGAATATACCCTCAGAAAAACTCTAAGTCAGATAGAACCTGAAATATCTGACTGGAAAGAGCAATTAACAGTCTTGGATGGGGACCACTGCTTTGAAGTCAGATATCTCCGGTTCCCAAGGGCCGATTTTTAAAATTCTTGTACCCATGGAAAGAGGGGACCCTCAGCTTTCAGGCTAGGTCCCTTAGACTCCTAGGGGGGTTTCTGGGTACTCAGAAACCCCCCCTGCGTGCGCTACTGCAGTATATAGGACAGACAGACCGCATTACACTTATTCACACTGTAGTAGAAATACAGGTCCCTGCACTGCACTGTAAGGGACTGTAACCCACCAAGTATTTTATATAGGGCATGGTATCAAGGAAAAGGGATGTGGCCAAACAATAGTACCCCAAATTCAAATTATGCCAAACACTAGTGTCCATTACTCATATCTCACCACATAGCATTGTGCCTTACTCTACACTACAGTCTCATGTTAACATTACACCACAGTAATGTATTTTATTCACAGCACACCACACAGTAGCATCTCCTATTCTCATGAGACCACACAGCAGTCCCCTTATTCACAATACACCAAACAAGTGTTCATTATTCATATTAACCCGATACATATAGGACCTTATTCTGATTGACTCGCAATACTGCGAAATTCACAGCCTTGCAAGTCCATCAGCCCATCAGCCCGCAGTGCCGGCCGCCCCCCCCCCCCCCCCCCATCACACACAGTACCCCCTGCACGGCTGCGAATGGATGATTTACATAATCATCCATTCGCAAGTGGGGAGAAATCATTCGATAGTCACCAACCATCGAATGATTTCTCCCATGCACGCAGTTCAGAGAGACCTATATAGTCACTCTAAACTGCGGGCGCTCTGTGTATTGGTTGGTGGGATTTGTCAGAGCAGGGGATAGAGTGGGACTGCTTGTAGCTATGTGCCTACTGGTGAGAATTTTGTCCAGGTCCATAGCTGCCGATTCTGTGGGTGCTCAAGGGCCCGAGCACCCATGGAAATTGATGAGCACCCACGGGTCCGAGTCCCGCTGCTGGGCCACCATATTAACCGCTAATTTGCGGCTGCAGCACCCACATTGCCAGACCCGCCACCTGGGAAACAGTATGCCGGGAAGAGTGTATTCTGTCCGCGGAGTACCTGCACTGTGGAGGCATTTATGTATGTGGAACTCTGTTGCCATAATTTGAATATTGGAGACAACTGTGCTCCATAATATAAATTGGTATTATTTTGTGGCCACACCCCTTCCCCATGAAGCCACTCCTCTATGTTTTTGGATTGAGCACCCACCAGCAAAAACATAAATCGGCACCTATGTCCAGGTCCACTGCTGGATAAAGGCACTTCAATGGCAACATTCTGCTCTCTAATATCCCTTTCACACTTCAGCTCTTAACAGTTAGAGCTGCAGTGTGAAAGCACCAGTCTGCATGTACCGGTTACAAATAACCGGTATTTGCAAATGGCTAAAAAGAGTCCTACATGGTTCAGAGACCTTTTTTATTCAATGTGAATGGCTCTGAACCGGTATATAGGACTCAGGCAGTAGCTATGAGAGCGCAGTGCATTTGTAATGAGCGCAGTGCATATGTAATGAGCTTTCACACTGCAAACCTGCTTGAGACCCAGGATTTATGTGCGTTGTGAAAGGGGTTTAAAACTTTTTCGGAGTTCTTATGGGATACAGGGAAGTCGTTCATTACGATGGGGAAAAGAGGGTTTCCGTAGGAGACAGGCACATATAAACTTTTATACAGGGTGTACTGGCTCCTCCCCTCTGCTCCCCTCCCATCTAGCCAGTTAATAGAAAACTATGCCGAAGGAGAAGAACAATATGAGAGGAATATGTGTAATATATAACGTGGTGAGATTCATCCAGCACACCCAAACATAACTTTCAACATACAGATACCCCTGCAGCGACCACAGAACACGTGGAAGTCTCAGGGCCTTATAATATGTCAACTATTGACAACATTTGTAACTCTTTGTGTCTCAACTGGGACAACATTATAAGAAGTGTCACCTAAGTGACAACAACACTCGTGAACAGCTGAGTTGTAAACGATAAGGTTATTCTGGTAACCTCCACCCTTGTTAACCTTAAAAGGAACCAGGGTAATGAAAGGACCCAGTAGTGGTCCACGGCTCACCAGAGTGAGTAAGGCAGAACTCCGCACAGAGGCGGGCGCCCTGTATCCCATAAGAACTCTGAGAAAAGGATTTACCGGTAGGTATTAAAATCCTATTTTCTCTTACATTCTTATGGGATACAGGGAAGTCGTTCATAACGATGGGGATATACCAAAGACATCAGAACGGGCGGGATTGTGCGGAGAATGCCGCAGCACCGCTTGCCCAAACTGAGTATCTTCAGTGGCCAAAGCATCAAATTTGTAAAACTTGACAAAAGTGTGTTGGCCTGACCATGTAGCAGCTCTACATAATTGTAAGGCTGACACTCCTCGGGCAGCCACCCAGGAAGTCCCCACTGAACGAGTTGAGTGGGCTTTCACCCCAGCAGGCATAGGAAGCTTTGCCACCACATAAGCCTGTTTTATGGTTGCACAGATCCAGCGTGCAATAGACTGCTTGGAAGCAGGGCGCCCGATCTTTTGGGCATCATATAAGACAAAAAGTCCTTCAGTCTTACGAATTCTTGCCGTTCTCCGGATATACACACGGAGAACCCGAACCACATCCAAAGCTGTCGGCACCTCAGACTGAGGGCCACTAGCAGGAACCACAATTGGTTGGTTCACGTGGAATGCTGACACCACCTTGGGAAGAAAACATGGATTAGTGCGTAATTCCGCCCTGTCTACATAGAAGATCAAATAAGGGCTCTTGCAGGTTAACACCCCCAGCTCAGAGACCCGCCTAGCCGAGGCTAAGGCTAATAAGACCACCGTCTTCCATGTAAGATATTTTAAATATATTTCCTCCAGCGGTCGAACCAGGAGGATCGAAGGAACGTCAGAACGACATCCAAGTCCCATGGTGGAGTTGGGGCCACAAAAGGAGGCTGTATATGCAAGACGCCTTGCAGAAACGTCTGCACTTCAGGTATATTAGCCAGCTTCTTTTGGAAAAAGACAGACAGTGCAGATACCTGCACTTTCAAGGAGCCTAAACGTAGGCCCAGATCCAAGCCAGATTGACGGAATCTGAGGAATCTATCAAGTTTAAACTCCGCCGGAGCAAACTTCCCTTGTTCACACCATCCTACATATCTCTTCAAGATATGGTGGTAATGTGCAGCCATTACCAGCTTCCTAGCACTCGTCATGGTCTTGATGACTGATGTGTGAAATCCTTTCTCTGTTAGGATCTGCCGCTCAACCTCCAGGCCGTCAAACAAAGCTGCTCTAAGGCCTGGAAGACGCACGGACCTTGCATGAGCAGGTCTCTTTGCAGAGGTAGACGCCATGAGTCCCTTTGAAGACTTAGAAGATCTGGATACCACGTTCTTCGTGGCTAGTCTGGAGCCACTAGAATGACCTCGGCTCCGTCTCTCCATATCTTTCTTAGCACCCGAGCCACTAGGGGAATCGGTGGGAAGACATAAATCAGGCTGTTGAACGCCCACGGAATGGAGAGGGCATCCACTCCCTCTGCCTGAGGGTCTCTTGCCCTGGAGAAGTAACTGGACACCTTCCAATTGTGTCTTGATGCCATCATGTCTACTAGTGGAGTCCCCCTCCGAGCCACCAGAGCACTGAACACCTGGTGGTGTAGGCTCCATTCCCCGGGGTGAAGCTCGTGGCGACTGAGAAAGTCTGCTTCCCAGTTGTCCACCCCGGGTATGAAGATGGCCGACAGAGCCTGACAGTGACTCTCTGCCCACGACAGGATCTTTGTTGCTTCCCGCATGCAGGACCTGCTTTTGGTCCCGCCCTGCCTGTTCCGCCACAGTAGTGGCATTGTCTGATTGGATGCGGACCGCATGCCCGCTGAGGAGAGGGGCCGCCTCCAGGAGTGCATAATACACTGCATGTAACTCCAAGTTGTTGATATGGAGACGTGTTTCCCAGAGGGTCCATTTGCCCTGAAATGACTGACCCCTGGTCACAGCACCCCATCCCAGGAGGCTCGCATCCGTGGTGACTAAGACCCAATCTTGGATGCCAATCCTTCACCCTGCCAGCAGGTTGGGCGTGTGGAGCCACCACTGGAGTGACAGTCTCGTCCGAGACGACAACACAATCTTCCGATGCACCTGAAGATGTGAACCGGACCATTTGCTCAGTAGATCAAGCTGGAAGATCCTGCTGAGGAACCTCCCGAATTGGAGGGCCTCGAAAGAGGCCACCATCTTTCCTAGAAGGACAATGCACTGATGCACTGACACCTGGGGTGTTTTCAACAAGTCTGTGACCAGCTGTTGATTGGCATCAATCTTCTCTTGTGGCAGGAACACTCTCATGAGAGCCGTGTCCAACACCATCCCCAGGAACAGGAGTCTCTGAGAAGGGATCAGAGAGGACTTTGCTAAATTTAGGAGCCAACCGTGACCCAACAGGGTCTGCATGGTAATCTGTAAGGCCGCCTGCAATTCCTCCGACGACCGAGCCTTTACAAGCAGGTGGTCCAAGCATGGTATAACACAGATCCCTTGTTTCCTGAGAACCACCATCATCTCCGCCATCACCTTGGTGAATATGCGCGGGGCTGAGGACAGGCCGAACGGCAGTACGCGGAACTGATAGTGATCGTTCAGCAGCGCAAACCTCAGGTATTTTTGGTGAGGTGGCCAAATTGGGATGTGGAGGTAGGCGTCCTTCACATCCAAGGATGCCAAAAACTCCCCCTCCACCAGTGCCGCTATCACGGCCCGCAAGGACTCCATCTTGAACTTGGTTACAGTCAAGAATGGGTTTAGGGATTTTAGGTTCAGTATTGGGCGAACCGACCCGTCCGGTTTTGGGACAACAAATAAATTTGAATAATAACCCTGCCCCCTTTCTAGGGGAGGGACCGGGGTTATTACTCTGGCCTGCACTAGTTTTTGGATTGCTTGCTGCAATACCATTTGGTCCACTGGGGACACTGGAAGGCCTGATTTGAAAAACCTGTGAGGTGGTTGTTTTTTTACAAACTCCAGCTTGTAGCCGTGCAAAATAAGACCCCGTACCCAAGAATTGAGGCACGAGGCTTCCCAAACATGGCTGAAGAACGCTAGTCTGGCTCCCACCTCGACCGGAGCTATTGGTGGAGCCCCACCGTCATGCTGCAGGTTTACTTGCAGCTGCCCCGGATGGCCGCTCTGTGTTGGCCGAAGCAGCCGGCTTTCTGAATTTACCTCGGGAGCCTCTGGCTGCATTTGAACCACCCCTGGCTTTTGGGCGGAATTTGCCGGCCGAAAGGACTGCTGGGTGTGAGAAGGGAAAGGAAGCTTGGGCGCCTGTGGGGTCGATGGCAGGAAGGTGGACTTCCCTGCTGTGGCTTTAGAGATTAACTCATCTAAATCGCTGCCAAACAACCGTTTGCCTGTGAAGGGAAGGTTTTCAACACTCCGTTTGGAGTCAGTGTCAGCCATCCACTGCCGGAGCCAGAGGGATCTGCGACCCGATACCGCCATGGCTGAGTTACGGCCGTTAATGGCGCCTAACGTCTTCTGCGCCTCACACAGAGATTTAGCTGTGTCCTGAATATGGTGTAATTTTGTCATGTCACCCAGAAGGCCTTCCTGAATCTGGAAGGCCCATGTGTATATAGACTTTGCCATATAACAGCTTGCTAAAACTGGACGCTGGCACGCGCCACTAGCAGTGAAAATGGACTTAAGGGTATTTTCAACCTTTCTGTCCGTGGTGTCTTTCAGGGAGGAAGACCCTGGCACTGGAAGCACCATCTTCTTTGCTAAACGAGACACAGAGGAATCCACCTCAGGTGGCTCCTCCCACACTTTCCGTCCCGCAGGATCAAATGGAAACGTGGTTGTAAATGTCTTAGCAACTTTAAACCTCATTTCTGGGTTTTTCCACGCTGAATTAAAAGTAGTCTCCAAGTCAGTCTGCTCAGGGAAAACAACCTGCTGTTTTTTTCTGAGTGGCAAAGAAGGAATCCCCTTCAGAGGACTCAGCTAAGGGAAGGTCAAGCACCTCCCTGATTGCCATAATTAATGGCTCTGTGCCCCGGAGCAGTGACTGTGAAGCATCAGGCTCCTCACCCCCCATGTCTGCTTCTTCATCCTCATCCTCCCCCCCGTCCTCTGCACCAGACTCAGGGGTTTGGGAGGGTGCACTTCTCTTACTTGATACTCCAGGAGTAGGAGTCATTATATCAACTCTAGCAGAGAGGATAGCAAGCTCCGTCCCTTTGCACTCTCTGGGTCTGTGCTGTGGTAGTAGCTAACTGTGTTACAGTTTCTAGCATGTATTTCATCCCTGCTGCCCAGGCAGGCTCCTGTGAGCTGTCCTGTGTGCTACTTTGCTGTCCAGTAAGCTGTGGGTAAGCCAGTAAGCTGTGGGGGAACCCCACTACTTTGAGGGGACATGCATGGCCCACAAGTAACTATGTGCAGTACTATCTGACCAGTCTGTAGCTTAACAAGCTAGTGGGGTAGTGTACAGAGGGTAATGGAGGGGACCAATACACCAAACAACCTGAGCTCTCTAATTTTAAAAGCTGGTATACAGTACAGTGCAGTACAATAACAGTACTTTCACATACCTCCCAACTTCAGTCCGGAGGAAATAGGGACACTCCAAATGAGGGCGCGGCTTATGCTAATTAGCCGCGACCTCATTTTCATACGAGAATAGACGCTGTGCGCATGCGCACAGCGTCTATTCTACTAGATTGGGGGGTCTCCCAACTGCCACCCCCCGCAGCGGGACAATGCCTGCCGCGGGTGGGACGTCGGGACAGGACCCGAAAATCGGGACTGTCCCGACGGAATCGTGACAGTTGGGAGGTATGCTTTCAGTGTATGCAGGCAAGTGCACAAGTACACAAGCGCTAAAAACCTGATGCTGTCTCTGCTAGCAGATTCCCTCTGTTCCACACCGCTGAGGAGTGTCTGGAGCAGTACAATGGCGTTTCCAGCAGCCAGGGAAGAAGCAGGAAGCAGGTTTTGGCGCCCTCACAGAGCTATGGTCCCACTCTGGGTAAGCTCCGCCCAGCGTAATGGCGCCGTAGCTTACCTGCATTTTTATACTGAGACTGACATTGAAGAATGTCCAACCCGTGGTAAACTGCCCTGGACAGTACAGGAGGCAGTACCCTGTCCCAGTGTATGCGGGGGTTGCGCGGTCCCTGTGCAGGGCACCACCAATACCGCCGCCGCCATCTTGCCGCACAGTAAACCGGGGGCCCCACGGCGGGGGACCCCGGGGTAGTACTCACCACACAACGTCTTCAGACTGGACTAGGGGTGTGCCGCATGCCAGGGGTGTGCGCGCTGCAGCGCAATGCCCGCGGTAACATCACCCACGCAGGACAGTGGTCCTGTGGCAGGGACAGCTCTGTACCATGAAGTGGCCTGCAGCTGAACCCTTCCCCCAGTCTCCCACGACGCAGGACTGCTGTTGAGTCCAAAACAGCAGTCCCAAAATAATAAAGAAAATAAACAGAAGACAAACTCTCTGGAGCTCTTCCTGATGCGTGCTTCTCCTGAGGCACATTTTCTTAAACTGGCTAGATGGGAGGGGAGCAGAGGGGAGGAGCCAGTACACCCTGTATAAAAGTTTATATGTGCCTGTCTCCTACGGAAACCCTCTTTTCCCCATCGTTATGAACAACTTCCCTGTATCCCATAAGAATGTAAGAGAAATACCATTTTAGATACCATTTCAAAATACCGGGTCTCAAACGTTTAGGCAATGTGAAAGCAGCATAACATTGATTATACCCACTGGCTTCAGAAGGCACAACCCTGGTGGAAGGGTAGATACGCCCCTGGCTGGACATGCTGAAATGTGTAATTCCACAACAGCTGGAAGACCAGGGTTGCCGACCCTCCCGGAATTTGCGGGAGTCTCCCGAAAATCGGGTCCTTCCTCCCGGCCCCCGGAAGGGTGGGCAACCCTCCCGGAATCAGGGGGACCCCCACTGAGCCCCCCGATCGCGGCATTTATATGCAGCAATCCGCGGGTCTCAGGGGAGAGGGCGGAGCTAAAACGGCACAATCGTGCCGTTTTAGCCCCGCCCCCTCCATGGATAACTGATATTTCGGCTATTTGTTGTAATGGGGGCGGGGCTTAATGACGTCACAGTTAAGCCCCGCCCCCAAAACGTGTAATGCAAGATTCCTCTCCGGGCTTCTCCCGGAGAGGATTTTTTCAAAGTCGGCAACCCTGTGGAAGACTGCATATTGATCATCCTGCATAATAGCGCACAGAATCTGTTTTGTTATATGTACACTGAAAACATTTACATACACCTGCACCACTGCTTCTGACTATAGACTTCACAGAATCTATTTCTCCACATACAGTAATCACCTCTTTCATTTAAGCATTTATCATATCTGTCCATGAGCTTTAAAACCTCCATGTTGTAGTTCGCTGCCTCCATTCCAGGTGTATAACTCATCATCACTTTAAAAAAAAAATTTTATTAAGGAATTTAAATTTGGATTAAGGAATAAGATCTGGACTACAGGGTAGATTATGGAAAACCTCCCACCCAAAACAGTGATGAGTGGAGCGCTTTCCCACGAAAAATGTGAGGCACACACTTTAGAAATGGTGTACACAATCAGTAAAAAATTAATTGAACATTTATGCGTTTAAGTGCCCCTTTAGGTAGAGAGACAAGTAATAGTTAAAGCCAAATAAACTGCCAAATGAAAGTACCAGATTGTACACTGCGGAGGATATACATTGTGGCATTTTGGTTGCACCCTCTGTGAACACCACACCTTTCTGTGTTGATGAATGGCACATTTACCTGTCGCCAACAGGAGTCAGGGTTTAAAAACCATTGGGGCAGATGGATCTCCAGCTCCAGGCCTACACCTAAAAAAATAGGCCCATGACAGCCGCCCGCATGGTCGGCCATAAATCATAAGTGCTAATACTGTATTCCCATCTTCTTTACAAATTGATGTAAATGTTCTCCTTCTATATTTTAGGGAAACATCAGGTCTTATAGTGTAGAGCAGGCATGGCGCTGAGTCCAAACTATGGCCCTCCAGCTGTTGTGAAACTACAAGTCCCATCATGCCTTGCAACAGTTTTTCTATTAGGAAATGCTAAAACTATAGCAAGGCATGCTGGGTTGTGTAGTTTCATAGCAGCTGGAGGGCCACAGTTTGTGTACATCCTCTTCACCAGGCATGTCCACTCATGTCACTGACCACACTTACACAACACTGGCTAAAGCTCCTACACTTCTCTGTAGGCTCACGTGGCCTTAATCCAGCCATGCCAAGAGTTGAATATATGACACAATAGAAATGTGCAGTATGGTGCAGCAGGTTTCCCTAGTGTAGACAAGCTCAGAGATTGATTCAGAGGTGAACACAGTGGTGATGTCAGACGCTAGTGGCCAATGGTTTCAGTCTGCACATGCATCTGAGTCCTACTGCGCATGTGTCCAGATGGTTCCTGCTCAAAGATGCAGATCCAAAGTCAATCATTATTGGTCATTTATTGGTGGTAATGGGAGG
This sequence comes from Crinia signifera, assembly GCF_055691185.1. Classification (NCBI taxonomy): domain Eukaryota; kingdom Metazoa; phylum Chordata; class Amphibia; order Anura; family Myobatrachidae; genus Crinia; species Crinia signifera. The sequence goes on from NC_139221.1 coordinate 164,295,771, forward strand.
AGGCAGTGGCGTAACTATGAAAAAATCTCCCCCCTGCCACGAATATTTTGCGCGTTCCCCCAGCTTGACCCCGACCCCCCCTCCCCCACACCTCTACCCCCCCCAACCCCCTTACCCCTCCACATAGTGCCGCTGCGTCTGCCCCGGGACCTTCTGCCGTCAAATCAGTCTGCGCTTCGGCTCTCCGTCTCCCTGCTCTCCCGGCTCCTGCTGTCATAAAAACATGTCACTCAGAAAATGGCTGCCCCTGTACAGCAGACCGTTTTTAAGGATGCTAGACGAGGCCTCCGCCTCCTCTAGCATCCTCAAAAACGGTCTGCATTATGGGGGCAGCCATTTTCTGTGTTTCACATTTTTTATTGCAGAAGGAGCCGGGAGAGCAGGGAGATGGAGAGCCGCAGCGCAGACTGATAGATTCGCTGGCGAAAGGTCCCGGGGCAGACGCAGCGGCTAACAATAGCCCCGCAGCTCCCCCGGCGCCCTCACCTTCCAAGCGCCTCCCCGCCACCGCGGGGGCTGCGGGGCGATAGTTACGCCACTGGGAGGAGGCGTTACATTAATAAACACTGCTATGCATGCAATCAGTGCTATGTATTCCACCCTAATCTGGTGCTGTTTATAAAGATCTCTACATGGTGCAATGATTTATATACAATTTACAGTTTCTATGGTTGGCATTGAGAGATCTTTTAAGTAAAAGCCCTAGACCTATGCACTTTTGGATAGACCAGTAGTTTCTAAACTCGGCCTTTAAGGCACCCCAACAGAACAGGTTTTAAGGCTATTCCTGCTAATGCACAAATGGTATATTCAAACTAAGTTACTGATTAAATCACCTGTGGCTAAGCATGTGCTGCAATCTAGGTAATTGTTTTGCACAAAAATAAAATATACTCAGATATTATTTACCATTAATGAAGCAATTGGATTCTAACCATAGTGTATAGTATCGATAAAAATAAGAGTAGGGATAGGTTAATAATTTGAATCAGTATGGTATGGATTACAAAATGGGAGACCAAGCATAACCATCTGAAGGGGGCACCAATAGGAACAACCGAGACTGATACTAAGTATATCCTCCACTGTCCTTCTGACACTAATTTCTTAAGCCCCGTACACACAGGGGAGATATATTTCTCAGCCATATATTGCTGAGCAATATATGGCTGAGCCATATATTGCTCAGTTTCTCCTTTTCAACAGCGACCAGAGATGGTCGCTGATGAAAAAGAAACTGCAGGGGGAGCCCAGCAGTGGTAATCAGCTGGTCGCAGGAGCATGTTCCTGAGACCAGCGATGACTACAGGGGTAAAAACGGGAGCGTGCACCCGGCGATGTTTCGCCGGTGCACACTCCCATCGTGGGCAATGTGTATGCACCTTTAGAGTGTAAAATTTTAATCTGTATGTTATTTCATTAATGAACGCTTTCTTATGCTATATTAATTGGTCAACTATATGTTATATATATATATATATATATATATATATATATATATTTCTTTTTAATAATATATATTTTTTTATATTTGATACCCAATTGATCATTACATTTTACTGTGTAATCCAGTGGTTCCCAAACTGTGTGCCTAGGCTCCCTAGGGTGCCTCAGGACACTTGCAGGGGTGCCTTGGGTTGGTGGACCAGGATCAATTCATATTATTTATGGCCAATGTACCAGGCAAAACCAGTGCTGGTGGCTGCCAATCATAATATATGTGGACAAACAGGAGCAAATCCTGTCCCTCACCAGATACCTGTGACATATACACACAATGTACGGTACTTGTGTATTATCACGGCTCCCACGATTTCCATCTTATGGGATCTTATACAATTTAAAATTGTATACCATTGTATATGGCATACAATGGCATACGATGAGATGAGATGAGATTTTAAATTGTATAAGCACACTAATGGGTGCTTTCAAGGTTAATTGGCCCCCCTATAAGATTTTTAATTGTATAAGCGCCCTAATGGTACTCTTTACCTAGAAGGGCACCCATCGCGGGCATCGCATGTACCAAAAAATCGCATGCGATGCGACGACGCGATTACCCATAGGGAACAATGTTAAATGTCCCAATTGACTCGATTTTCCATAGGAAACAATGTTAAAAGGCCCACAGAGGCCAAATAGCCACCCTGAAGTGTGAAATGGCCCCCTCAATTATTAACGCCACCCCACGATCAACGTTAACCCAAAGCGTGGCGAGCGCAGCGAGCCTGCGAGGGGCGGCGGTACGCGTCCTACGACCTTTTCCTGCCCCCACTATCCACGTCGGCGTGGAGTTGAGTATAGAAAGTGTGGCGAGCACAGCGAGCCACCGAGCCCGAAGCGTGGCGAGCGGACGCGGACACCTGTGAAGCCCGCGAGGGGACGCGTATACCTGTGAAGGTGTCCGCGTGCCACACTTTCTATTCTCAACTCCACGCCGACGTGGATATGGGGGTATGAAAAGGTCGGAGGACGCATACCGCTGCGCTCGCCACGCTTCGGGTTGACGTTGATCGTGGAGTGGCGTTAACAATTGGGGGGGCCATTTCACACTTCAGGGTGCCTATTTGGCCTTTGTGGGCCATTTAACATTGTTCCCTATGGAAAATCGGGTCAATTGGGACATTTAACATTGTTCCCTATGGGAAATCGCGGTAATCGCGTCGGTGGTGATTTCTTTTGAGGACTTACGCAAGAAATGGAATTTACCGTCAAGTGATTTTTGGCGTAATTTACAAACCCGCCATTTTCTGTTATCATTTGACCCCATTACCCTTCGGTCCCCCACTCTAACCCCCTTGAACTCTTATGCTCGTCAGAGGAACCCCCTTCCCGCCCTATATCTAAGATCTATAACCTCCTCTTAGAAGACGCCAGCCATGATCTCCCATATTTTACTAAAAGATGGAATGAGGACCTGGGGATTAACTTAACAGATACCAAATGGGGAAAAATCCTACAGCTGGCCCATGCTTGTTCCCCCAGCATTCTGGTGGTAGAGACACAATATAAAATACTGTCACGGTGGTAAAGATGTCCCGATACTATATCAAAGATGGGAACGGGTATACCCAATATCTGTTGGTGCTGCTCCTTAGGTCCTGGGAATCCCCTCCATATTTGGTGGGACTGTCCCTCACTACAACCCTACTGGAATAGTGTTATCTCTATTTCCACAATGATTCTGGGTGAGGCGGTTCCTCCAGGCCCCCTGTTTTGGCTGTTTCACTATATGCCGGGTTCTGTGTCTAGATATAAAAAATCTCTACTATGCCGTTTAAACAACGCAGCAAAGACAGTTATTCCTGTATGCTGGCGATCCCCCTCTCCTCCAACAATCAAAGATTGGTTTCACAGAATAGATATGTATATGGACATGGAGGACACAGTGTCCTCTGCTGCAGATGATTACTTCAGAAATACTTGGGCTTTGTGGCTAACCTTTAAAGAATCTCCCTCATACGGGAGAGCACTGGAATCTACCACCTCCACATTACCTTAACTGCATTTTGTGTAAAAGATTTGGCAAATGTACACCTAAAGGAAATAACATGTTCATTATCTTCTTTGTATGTAACTAGATTGTCACTGCGGATCTGTCCCCCTTCCCTCCTCTCTGATCTTTGTTATTACCCACTATTTCCCTTATTCTCTCCTCGTCCCCCTATACTTCCCTTTATGTGATATCCTATGTTACATTATATGATGTTGTTGATGACATTTTCTCGCTGTATCGCAATTTTGTTTGTTATGCTCGAAAATCTCAATAAACATATTTTGCTCTAAAGATGTAGTGAAGCAGAGGAGTATTCTGCATGCTATCAGGGGTAGGTTGTCATTAGTATAGATGAATGAACATAGCGGAGAAGAGATAAGGGTATAGATGGTAAGTGAGTAAGAGAGCTTTAATTGATTTGCAAGAGAAAAGGGCTGGGAAAATAGGGTAGCCATGCTCAAGGAGCTTACAGTCTACAGACCCAACTTGTGGTACTTTTACTCCTGGAGGTACACTGCAGACCAGTTGGGGGTACTTGAAAATAATTTTGGTAATGGCGGAAGAAAATAAATAAGTCTCCCTACGGCGGAAGAAGTCTCCCATTGCCACTTTGCAAAACTTCCAGTTCCGCCTGCAGCATCATCAGCATCTCCTTGTGCTTTTGCCCAACCAGCAATCCACTAGGAGCTACCTGTGCATTCACGCTGACACTGGTGAAGTAAGCAGCGGCATTAATCCTACAGGCATTAGCGGGAACCCCGGAGACCGTACACAGCAAGCTGCCAGACACAAAGGGACCCATATTCCTGACTGCACACTACTCCTCCACTACTTATTATAAGGACACATATACCGCTCACTTCCACTTCACTCGTAAGCACTGAGAGGACCAAGACTGAGAGCATTAAACCAGGGATTGGATGTGAGGGGCACAGGAGAGGCAGGAGTCAAGAGTGGGAACAGGGGGAGATGATGGTGCTGTCCACAGTGATTAGGATATTGTGGATGGTGGGGTGGAAACTTTGGATGGAAGAAAGATGAGTTTGGGTTTTGTCTATGTTGAGCTTCAGAGAGCGCTCAGATATCCAGGAGGAGTTGGCAGAGAGGCAGCTGGATACTCAGGAAAGGACAGAGCGGGAGAGGTCAGGAGAGTTGAAGTACAGTTGCGTGTCATCGGAATCATAGTGGAATTAAAGGCCAAATGAGCTTATGAGAGCACCCAGGGAAAATGTGTAGGGGGGGCCTAAGACAGAACCCCGGGGGACCCCATCTGGTAGGATTAAAAGGGGGTGAGGTGGAACCATTGCAGACACTGAGAAGGAGCAGTTGGTGAGGTAAGAGGTGAACCAGCACAGAACAGTGCCTGAGAGGCCAACAGTCTAGAAAGTGTGGAGGAGTAATGGAAGATCCAGTAGCATAAGTAGTGAGAAGTTACCCCCCCTAGCCTTGTCGGAGAGCAGGTTATTGGTGATTTCGACCAGAGCAGTTTCAGTGAAGTGGAAAACACTCCGCTGTGGGGGGACTAAACAATGTAAATGCCAGTTCACTACCGGGATGGACCAGTGTCCGTATTCTGAAGTGACCCGGCATTTGATATGTGAAAGGGGTATAACACACTTCACACAATTATCAGCCACCCATACTCAGGTTAAATAGAAGAAGAATCAGACCTGTGTACTGGACCTTAATTGATAGTCCCACCCAGAGCAAAAGGTTTAATGCAGAGTGTTATTAGTAAAAGTTCACCCTTCACCCCCCACTTATACACAATCTTTTCCTGCCCTACTACAGTGCAATTAGACTTAAGGTGCCCACACACGGTGTAATGAGCTCTGTATGTTTGGACTAGATTGCATTGCATCTAGTTCAAAACACATGCAATACACTGCGTGAGTAAGCACTGCATCGCAAGCCCAACACGGGCACCTTTACAAATCTAAATTATTGCCCAGAGTTTGTTACAGCATAGAGCACAATGCTGAGATGTTAGGGTTTTCTGTTGAATTACCTGTGGAAGATACAGTAAGTATGCAGAAGAATTGAGTCAAATCAGATCTCCAAAATACTTTACACTAACGCACTTCCCAGCTACACACAAATCAGCCACAGACAATGCTAGAAAGCGAGGACTGGACATTTTAATGTAGACATTTACAGAATAAAAAAAATTTTTTTTACAAGTAAATTTCTAATGCTGGATATGAACGCACAAGTATTAAAGTAATTTTAAAGAAGTTTCTATACAATTAAGAATAAGTATATAATATGAATGCACACTGATAAGATCACTTACCAGCACTTTATTTAGCAAGGCATCAGGTTTCACATGACTTGTGGCATCCTCCTGTTGTCTTTGAACGTTTACTCCCATTTGTGAAAGTAAATGGATCTTGCAATCTGAATATTGCATTTCAGAATAAAGCTTTCCGTGCGATTACTTCAGTGCAGTTACATCCCTCGCACAAGTAACAATCTCTGTATGAACATGTATCACTTGTGAACAATAAGTCTTTCAGCACAAAAGAGCTCTGCCACCTTGAACTTGCTGGGTTTTTCTTATTAGATCTGTGTCATACTGTATTAAGACATTACACATACCTCCCAACTGTCACGATTCCGTCGGGACAGTCCCGATTTTCGGGTCCTGTCCCGACGTCCCACCCGCGGCAGGCATTGTCCCGCTGCGGGGGGTGGCAGTTGGGAGACCCCCCAATCTAGTAGAATAGACGCTGTGCGCATGCGCACAGCGTCTATTCTCGTATGAAAATGAGGTCGCGGCTAATTAGCATAAGCCGCACCCTCATTTGCATACGCCCCGCCCCCTTTTCCCTATTTCTTCAAGCCATATGTTGGGAGGTATGCATTACATAACATTTAGCTATGCGGAACCTGGCACTCCAGCTGTTGAACTACACATCCTAGTATGCCCTGCTACAGTTTTGATATTTGGCCATGCTAAAATTGTTAAAGGGCATGCTGTATATATTTTTTAAGAATTAAACAGTGAATATCAAAGCATAAAGGAAGAGGTAATTGTACATACTGTAGGGCCCTTGCATCATTTACCGTAATCACTTGGTCTCGGGAGTCTGGAATGCTGTAGGGGCACTACTGCCGTGCCACTGGCTGCAGGGTGCCGTTCCATTCACCCTGCAAGCCATAAGCGCAGGCAGTGGGGCAAGCAGGTTGCACCCACGGAGCCCCTGTACTCGGTGTGGTGCACCGCTAGCCCACACCAAGTTATGGCCCTGCTGACCATATTTTTCTTCAAAAACAATGCTCACAAATGGTCTTTTGTTTTATTTTAAATAAATATGCTAAACAAACATGTATCTATGGGGAGATTTGACATCCTCAACCCCCCCCCCCCCCCCCCATTGGCAATGAAACCCCCAGTACTCAAATTCTAAATACCCCTTAGTAATAAAAACACAAAAACATTCATAATCCACCCTATGAAAAAAAACCAACATTTTTTTGCACTCCCTCTTACTCTGTATTCATTTTTATATGAACACCCCCCCCCCACTCGAGTTTCATATGACCTTTTTACCCCTCCTCCACTAATACTTACCCCCCAGGCAAATTTCACCTCCCCTGCAGCAGATCCCTACACATGTAGAGATCAGAATAGCTGTGCTGGAGGAGGGGGGATCTATTCCCCTCGGAATCGGTACATCTGTCAGAATGAACTTAGGTCTACAGCCATTAGGTCGACCCCACTAGGTCGACTGGCAGGAAGGTCAACCTGACTTAAGGTCGACATGGGCCAAGGTCGACATGACTTAAGGTCGAATTTGCATAAAGGTGGACATGAGGAAGGTCGACTGGTCATAAGGTCGACATGGGTTTTTCACTGTTTTTTATCCGAATGTCGACACAGTCGACATGGACACAGTTGGCAATGAGAATCGGACCCTCGCATCGCTCGCGATGCTTCGGGCACACTATTTTATTCTACCTCCACGCCCTAGTGGATGGTAGGGCATGAAATACCGCCTGTCGGCACATGTCGGCTCAAAAAACAGTGAAAACCCCATGTCGACCTTATGACCAGTCGACCTTCCTCATGTCGACCTTTATGCAAATTCGACCTTAAGTCATGTCGACCTTAAGTCAGGTCGACCTTCCTGCCAGTCGACCTAGTGGGGTCGACCTAATGACTGTAGACCTAAGTTCATTCTAATAGATGACAGCTTCCCTTCCCCTCCTAGTACTTTAAGATCAGGGACCTGCACCCTGGACTGCCGGTCCCATGGCATTCTGGGGCATTCTCTTCATGTTTTTTTGTTTTTTTTTATTAATAATCACCAAATAAAATGTGATAAATTTATAATAATCATTAATTAATCTGCCATACACAGATACATGATTTTTATTTAAATCTTGATGTGTAGAGATTTGGAAGTGTGTGTACTTTCTCCTTCACATTAATGTACATACAATTCTTATAAACACATTAAAAATAAAAGTATGACGCACTACTGGGACACAGTAGGGTTCAATTGTCTTAGAAGGATCTGAGGGGTAGATTTATTAAGCTTGGTGAAGTGATAAAGGGCCTTATTTTGGTTCACTCTCAGAGGCAAGTGGACAAAACCATGTGCACTGCAGGTGGGGCAGATGTTACATGAGCAGAAAGAATTCGATTTGGGTGAGTTATTTTGTTTCTATGCAGGAAAAATACTGACTGCTTTATTTTTAACTGCAATATAGATCTTACTTTGAAGAAAAACCCCACCCAAATCTAATTCTATCTGCACATGTTATATATCTGCCCCACCTGCAGTGCACATGGGGCCTTATTTTAGTTCACTCATTTTAGTTTCTCTATGCAGGAAAAATACTGGCTGCTTTATTTTTACACTGCAATACAGATATCAGTTTGAAGTAAAACCCCACCCAAATCTAATTCTCACTACACATGTTAAATCTGCCCCACCTGCAGTGCACATGGTTTTGTCCATCTAAGAAGGATTTTGTCAGAAAGAGTGAACTAGAATAACCCCCATGGTTTTGTCTATTTGAGAAGGATTTTTCCAGTACAAATTTGTTTGGAAAATGGGCAAAACCATGTGCACTGCAGGTGGGGCAGATAGATAGAATAGCTATAAATATGAAAAATGCAACTTACTAAAATCTTTGTGTACATGTATAAAATACATCTGCAGAAAATTTGTCAGAATACTGAAGGGTATACAGGTTGAGTATCCCTTATTCAAAATGGTCGGAAACAGAAGAATTATTCCGTATTTTGGAATATTTTTATATTTGAATGAGATATTTTGAGGTATCTTGCATTTATGTTGTATAAGCACATCAAACTCATGAAATATACACAAATATATTTTATGTGTGCATGAAACAAAGTTTGTGTACTATCTCAGGCACTGAATTTGAATGCCAAGCAATCATGTCCTTGCACATATTTAGCACCAGTTACATGTTATTTCCCCAGTAGTGGCAGTTACAGATATAGCAAGTACATTTTGGAGACTATGGTTTTCAGAATAATTTGGATAACGGATAGTTGGATAAGGGATACTCAACCTGTATTCACAAAGTAAAACCAGCCTTGGGCTCTGATAGATCACTCGGGAACTCTGAATAAATGGGGCCATGCGGATTGCCCTTTTGCAGCAGTTTTAACCATTTGAGTGGTATGCCCGGAAATTTTCTGGGCTCAGCACCTGTAGAGCCCACCCCCCGTCACAACCTTGGAGTCCCTCCAGTCCCCCCCATCACCTTTGCTCTGGTGATCGGTACACCAGAGCTCCCCTGACCCGCCCGCCAGCCATCACTCATTTTACAGTGACGTTGGAGGCAGGCTCGGGTATGGTCGGCGCGGCTCGGGGGGACTCAGGAGCGCTCAGGCACCAGAGTCCTCCCGAGCCGCCGCGAACATCCCCCAGCCTGCTGCTGACGTCACTGCTGAATGTGACAGGCGGCTAAGGCAGTGGCAGCAGGGAAGCTCCTGCATTCTAATGCCGGAGCATAGGTGAGGGAGGGGGGGGGGCTTCCAAAGTCCTGTGGTGGGTTTTGCTGGGGCAGGACAAATCTGCCTGGTAGGTTTGTCCTGCCCCAGCAAAACCCAACACTCAAGGGGTTAAAGCTCTAAGCAATCAATCCTATGGATGCTGTACGACACCTCCCCTGTAGTGTCAGTAGATCCAGCTGGTTCAGCCTAATGCTGGTTATAGGAGAATAGGAAGGACCGCACACTTTTTTGCCCCTATTATTCAATACCAGTTGCAAGCTCAGAGACCCTGGACTATAAAAGATTTAATGGGTTTCATGCACTCATTATATCCCGCATTGACTATTGCAATAGTCTACTAACTAATGGTCTTCCCAAGAACACTCTCGCCACTGAAATCCATTCTAAATGCTGCTGCTAGGATGATCTTCTTAGCAAGATGCTTATCGTCTGCTGATCCACTCTGCCAGTCCCTCCATTGGTTGCCTGTATTATACCGTATTCAATATAAAATACTTATACTCGCATATAAAGCTATTAACCATACTACACCGGCATATATCTCTTTACTTATCTCAAAATATCTCCCAATTCGACCACTCCGCTCTGCACAAGATCTGCGTCTCTCTTCTGCACGGATCACCATCTCCCATTCACTATTACAGGACATTCATTGGGCTGCTCCCACCCCTATGGAATGCCCTTCTACGCACACTAAGACTCTCCACTAGCATCCAAACCTTCAAGCGTTCCCTGAAAACTCACATAGGCAAGCCTATTATATTTAAGTTCCACACGCATAACCGTCTGAGGCACTTTCTGGACTTGCAACTTGGTGGGACTGCTATGCTATTACTGGTGCTTGTCCTTGTGTATCCCTCCTATATCCCTATAGATTGTAAGCTTACAGCGGGGCCCTCTTACCTCCAAGTCTGTCTGTTGTTACCCAGTTTGTTTTAACACGGTCTACCATTGTAAAGTGCAACGAAATCTGCTGCGCTATATAAGAAACTGTAAATAAATAATGGATGATTTTGATTATGGCCTTCGATCAGGGATTGTGAATTGTCCAAAATAGTTTATAAGTTAATGCACAGTATATTAGCTTGCAAAACATTGGCGGGCTCCAGCTTGAGTGTGGATTGAGTCTTCAGTGTCTGGGCAGACAATCAATAGGTCAACACCAAAAGGTTTAACATGCAAAAGGTCGACACCAGCAAAAGTTTAACATGAAAAGGGTAGAAATGAAGTTTTTTGGAGGCGTCAATGTCGACACCTGTCAACATGGAACCCCAATTAGTGTAGCACTTTAACGTTCCCAATTGAAGTCCATGTAAAAGTATGAAAAGTCCTAAAAATTACATAAAAGTGAAAAACTAATGTTGACAATGCCTCCAGCTCCATTGCAGGGGTCTGTACAATCGGAAAACTCAATCATCAATGGTTTAGAACCATTGGTTATTGAGGGTACAGCTGTATACCATAAATATATATATATTTTGATAATATATGGTGTTTAAAAGTGAATAGTACAGTATATGTATGTATATATTATTAAATTGTGTTGAGTAAGCTCTAAATAAATATGCTTTACACAAAGCAACGAAAATACTATGAGAATTTTCTGGGACAAACATTAGCCAGTTAAAACACAGTATATACTTCAGATTATAATCTATCGATGCCCATCAGTTTCCAATATATAGCAAAATCGCTACTTATTAAATTAATGAGTTATGCTTAATGTAAAAACCATGTTGAAAATATAAAATGTAAGTACTTTACCCCCCCCCCCCAAAAAAAACACCCTTTTCCCCCTAAAATAAATAATATTTATTTTCAATATAATTATATGAATCAGATGGAAATTTACATTTTGTGGGCATTGATCCGATAAAAGCACCTCACAGATCTCTATGATATTACAAATAAATGTATTTGTACTGTATGTACGCTTTTTACTATGAAAAGTTTTTGGGACACAAATGAGAATTGTTTCCCATTATAATTTATCATCTTTAATGATATTTACACATGGAAATTTTAGTACAGGTTGAGTATCCGTTATCCAAATTATTGCGAAAACCATACATTCCAGAAAGTGAAAAAAAAAAAAATCTTGCTAAAAGCACTACTGGGGACATCTGTAACTGGCACTACTGGGGACATCTGTAACTGGCACTACTGGGGACATCTGTAACTGGCATTACTGGGGACATCTGTAACTGGCATTACTGGGGACTTCTGTAACTGACACTGCTAATATATTTGTGTGTATTTCATGTGTTTGTACAACATAAATGCAAAATACATCATTGAAATACAAAAATATTTTGAAATACGGAATAATCAGTTATCCAAAATTCTTCTTTTCCCGAGCAGTTTGGATAAGGGATACTCAACCTGTACTATTAAATATATTGCATCTTTTTCTTTCTACCTTCGTGCTTTTTGTGTGTATGTGTACATATATACAAATTGAAGCGACAAGGAGGTGAAACGTGGTACATACAACTAGACCTATTTAGAGGTGAATTGGTATTTATTAAGTGGAAAAATAATTTGATGATAATTTTGCTTTAAAAATAAAAAAAGACCTAAATTGGCTTTTTCTTCAAGCTTTAGTAATTAATGGGGGTATTCAATCTGGGATTCCAACTATTTGAACGTCCCGACAGTCGGAATCACGGATGGTTTTTGTTGGATCCAACAGTGACTCGACAGAGAATTCCAACAGTCGAGTGTTGAAAAATCTGTGGATTGGTGCAAGCTCTACCGGTTTGTTGGAATACGGCCGCAGATTCGACGATCCGTGGCCGTTTCTGACAATACAGACTTGTCCCCATAGGGAGGCAGGTCTGTAGCAGCTGAGTCCAGGCCGGGATTAAACATTGAACTGTCGATATTGCCAAGATTGAATATCCCCCCATATTGAGATGAATACAAACAAACCTATGTACGATTTAGTATTGTTAATAAATATGAAATTAGAAACGAACAATGATGTGACCATTAAAAGTGTCCATTTAATAGGTCCCCTGCAATTTGCTTAGTCTAAACACTCCACTCACACTCAAGCGACAGATTATACAAATTACAATGTGCAACAAAATATATCTGACATAATGTATGAGTTGAATTCTTAAGGATAACCAATTACTCTCTTTAAAATACTATTAACCAGCTGTGCCATCACCCATGCAATAAAAGACATATTCACTGTCTTGTTATAAATTCTTATACAAATTAAAATATTTTTACAAAAAGTATTTTGTTCAAAATGTATAAAGTTTAATGAATGCACATTCTCCCCAATATTATAACTTTCCTAAGTATAAATGTTAGCGCAATTCCATTTAATAGCTTTAAACAGCTTAATAGTAATTAAGTTGAAATTATAGTGAGGAAGGCACTTTTAACCCCTTCCTGCTGCACTACAGTTCTTGAAGTGGGACAGTAAGACACTTTTATAAATGGCCTGGTCACTTGTCTTTCCCATTACAGCGTGCTCCATACGAGCTACATCGAACAAACAGCAGGAGATTTCTTCTTAAATATCCATATTTGGCAAGAACAATGTTTCTACACTATTCCAGGACTATTTGTGCAGAGAAGGGGTTAGGTTGAGTCTATTCAGTCTCTGTTACAGTATTAGATAGGCATATGTCATAACGGTGTAGTAGAATATCCTCTTCATGCAGTAGTTTCTGTTCACCAGCATAAGTAAGCAGCAGGCAAAAACAAGAGTGTGTGAGTAAAGTTGATTATAATAATGTGAGTGGAAGAAAAAAATGCATCCTATGGAAAATCTGGAATCCAGCGGGCTGCGCCTCAGCTAAGAAATATACCCGAATCAGGGTGCTGAAAAGTAGAAACCACCAATGTTTGGGACATTTCTAGCAGTTCTTCAATCCTCTTGTAAATGAAAGATTGTATTTTTCTGCCAAGACTCTGGCTGGCCGAAGCAGCATGTGCACCAAGTGCCAATGAGAATGTCTATAGTAAGACCGAGAGAGGGCGCAGTGTATTGTAGAGCAGTGCATTGTGGTTTTGTATTGTTTCCTCGTTACTGCTGAGACAGAAGTGCAGTCCTGTTGGCTTTCATCTTCTCTAACCTCTTCACTAAATGACTGTTTGTCATCTCCATCTCTTCCATCTTGTCCAGAGCAGTGCGCAGCTGTTGAGTAAAAAGGTAATAGGTTACTTAGTTCATACCAATGTAAAACTATATCTACCATTTGCTCACTACTTCAGGTGATATTCAGAGACAGATTTCATAATTTTTTTTTATTTTAAGTGCACTTGTCTATTATTTAAGTTATAATCAACCTTTAAGATTGTATTGGATTAAAGGCCCACAAAGACTGGAAAACGTGTGTTTTTTGAAGACACAATCCCTTTGGGTGAAATTAAACACTGGACCAACAAAAAAATACTAATATGAAGATGTCCAAACAAGGAATATACTGTTTTCCGATTAGTTATTTTCTGTGTAGGCTACAAACAAAAATGGGGGCACTTTACTGAATGATCAACTCTACAAGCAAACATTTCTTGATTTCGCTAAAGCTTTTGACACAGTGCCTCATAAAAGGTTATTAATGAAACTAGGTAATTTAGGGTTAGGAGATAAATGAATATTCATTAATGATATTGGAAGTGACATAGTGAGTAAAATTTGCGGACGACACAAAATTGAGTAAGAAAATTAACTCAGGAGAGGATGTGGAAACACTACAAAGTGACTTAAATAAACTGGAAAGGTGGGCAGAAAGGTGGAAAATTCAATTTAACATTGAAAAATGTAAAGTAATAAAAAATGAACAAGCTACTTCTAGGCTAAATGGAGTTATTATAGGGAATTCTGCTGTAGAGACGGACTTGGTGGTCATCATAGATGAAAAAGTGGGTAATAGTGCACACTGCTCATGTGCAGCAGCAAAAGCAAACCAGACACTAGCATACATTAAAAGAGGTATGGATTCAAGGGATGCCAATGTGATAGTGCCTCTTTACAAGGCAATGGTGAGACCACACTTGGAATATGGTGTTCAGTTCTGGGCACCGCACCTTAAAAAGGACATAAATGAAATGGAACAGGTACAGAGAAGGGCAACTAAGCTAGTAAAAGGTCTCCAATCACTAGAAAAAAAGATAGGTTAACCAGCCTGAATATGTTTTCACTGGAGAAACGGAGATTGATAGGGGATAGGATTAGTATGTTCATATACAGGATTGGGAATCATATGGAACTGGATGGAACTGGGAGATGATTTGTTCACTAACAGGTCTATACTTAGGACATATGGGCATGTACTGAGGCTCAAGGAAAATAAATTCCTTACTGAATTAAGAAGAGGATTCTTCACCATTAGAGCAGTAAAATTCTGGAACTCATTGCCGGTGGGGGTGGTTACAGCAACAACTGTTAATGAATTTAAATCAAAGCTGGATACATTTTTGGCCACAAAGGGAATCCTATAGATATGACTTACTCAAGTCAGTAGTTACAAGTTAGGTAGGTGTAGCTCAATGGACTAACGTCTTTTGTGATAAGGAAGTGAAAACCAAATTATTGTGAAATATAATACACTCATCAAATTTAGATGTTACAATGAGTGTAAGATGGTTCTGTGATGGTGATAGCTATATGGTACCCAAATAAAACAACAGTGCAACAGTACATGTACTTTAGTATTAATTCAAAACATGTATTTTTTAGCATTCATTGTAGAATAAAGGCGTTTTCTCATTCACTGCTCAAAAAACAATGGATTATATTTCAAATATTCATCTTATACAATTGTAAGTGGGACTACTAGTATTTATCAATATACACAGTCATTATTAATGGAGCACAATCGTTTTTTTTTCTGTACTTTTCTAAGCAGTCATTTTGTAACCCTGATAAATAGCTATAACACAGGACAGAAAGTCCCCTTAGTATCTCCAGGTCCACATCTTAAATAAAGTGCATTTACCCAATATTTCTTAGACTGGCAAACTCATTTTCATTATATTTGCATAATATTTAAACACAATTTGGTTTCACTTGGTTAGTAATGGCAAAGCACTAAACTCTTCTTTAGGTCTTCTTGGTCCTTCTGCGGTGGACTCTATACCGCCATAAAGCCCCATCCAAAGTTGATATCGGAACTTCATCTGTCCTAGCAGTGAATTAGTATAAGCCAAAAGGCTTCTCATGTTGTCCTCCTGTCATTTGGAGATGGTCATTTATTTTCTACACAGTGCTTCAGATTAGACAAGGAATAACAAATGTCAAGATGGGCAAATTGGTCAAATTCACATTAAGAACCTTCTTAAATCAAACCAAAATAGTATAAAGCATTATGAAATTGGATTTATATATGGATTCCAGCTGTGGGGATAACAATATGTTGAAGAATTCTAAGTAATTAATTATCATGCCAGGTAATTACCTCTCTTTGAAGTCTTCTCTTTTCTGCTTTTAGCTCATCTTCTACCTTTTCTGCATTTTCTGCTGCAGTTTTATATCTGACCACTTGCCCTTCGAGCCTAAGAACCTATATAACAGCACAGAAAGCAATACCAGTTAATAACACAATTACAAATTTTAGCCACATACATATAAAACTACAATATGTAATTCTAGATTAATCACAAGAGAAGAGGAAAAAGCCACCAGAAGCAACCATAACTCAGACAAAAAATAAAATAAAAACCGCTCTCATACCAAAACCACACAAAGAAAACCAGGGCATCTCTCTATCACCTCTTGCTTTCGTGGTCTTCATTTTATTTACAGTACTTTGCATGTCAAATACATTTATGATTAGAATTCATATTGCATTCTGTATAATTTAGATAATAACAATACTAGAACTGACTTGAAATGAACAGTGTATGGCCACAACTCTTTTGTGACTTCTAAAATCTTTATAATCTGTACTACAAGATATAGCTTCAAAGAGGCCAAACAAACTTATCACATGAAAAAAGACACTCACACAGTTATACACAGGAGGCTGCAGAGATATACAGGATGTACTTCTAAACAGAAACGGTGTAAAGATGTGTTCACATTGACGTGTTACAAGTTACACGTAATGCATGAGCGCCGCATGACTCCGTAGAACCGAGCTGCTGGTTGTGCAGGTTTCTCCATTAAAATGTGTATTATTCACTAATTTATGTGAACATTTCGTAAAAGCAACTTATGTTGATTAAAATGATATGCTGCTTGCCAATATTCTGTGTGGGACAGCAGTTGTGGCTGAATCCAAAATACTACATTAAAAAAGAGCTCTGGTAAAACAATGGACATTTTAATGGGAAAAGCCACAAAAGATGATGCTTGGCACTACCAAGTTGAATGGCATGTCTACAATGGCTGTTTGACCAAATGCATGTGGACACATCTGTATAACAGGGTGGAAGACTTCGTTACCTGAGATAGAGGGAGACTACAGTACAGTATGTAGAGAACACATGAACCAGTACTTACATTCTGTTCTAGAGTAGTTATATCTTGCTCTGCTTTTGAAAGTTTAAACTTGAATTCACTCATTTGTCTGTTGGCATCCCCTAGGTAAATCATAATTTGATTAGCAAATACCATGCAATGTCAATCATGGTGCAGCATTCCAAAGAAGCCAGTGTAAAGAGGTGTGTCATTTATTTAGCACTGAAAATGTGCTTGTACCTACCAAATTATTAACTGACCTACATTATGGAAGACCCTTTAAGACTGGATTCTTAAGTGCAGAGACAAACTCAATGCCCAGACTCTTGGAGATAGGCATTTTTCTTTTATGATTATTTGTATTTATACAGTTATAATATATAAAAAGCATTAAAAGACATGTTATTGTACAAGAATTCGAAAATAAAAGACCTAAAAATTGTCAGCTTGAATGATAAGAGGAAAGGAAGTATTTGTTTTATCACTGTCTACTGCTGTGCTATAGAAGAAACTGTAAATAATTAAATACAGTAAATAAATGTTCATAGTATTTTTAACCATATTTATACTTCATCTTTCTGTAAAACAAAGTGTGGAATGAAAAATGTACTGTACTTGACCTTTATGAGGTAGAACTTTATCATACACTGAGCAATTTATTGTCCGATACAATTAATAATCTGTCTCATGGTCATTAGAGAAAAATATTTTCTCCTCATACTGTACACACGCTATTTGCTTCCTGCGTAAAAATTTCACAACAGTTTAATAATGGTCAGGACAGCATGGACAAGCTACAACCCTGTATTATATAAAACAAAAAGAAATGTGCATCGATTCCCTGCAAATTGCAACCAGTGCTAGTTCTTTAGGCCTAGTGCTGGTTACTCAATAAACAGGGGATTATTTGCAACCAGCACTAGGTTTTGCCAGCCAGAATCCTGCAACGTCTAACACCCCGCTTCACTTCAACCAAGGCTAGATTCCCTATGGATATTGGTCACACAAAGAAACATCATTGCTCCCATCCTAGGAGACCTGCATGGATTGTGATCAAAGATTTCTTCTCAGATTTGCGCAAAACACGGTGCCCAAATTGGCTGCTATAGCATTCAGTCACTTGGAAAAAAGCAAATATATCCTGCACAAAGGCCTACTGTCACCTGTAGTGCGCAATGGAAAATGTCACAAAACACACAAAAACAATAAAAAAAACCAGTCTTTTTTTTTGTAGCCTTTTTCACCTTCAAAATTGCATTTCTATATAGAATAGACTTCCTGAAGAATATTTGTTAATTAATTTGCCAGCTAGCGCTAGCTGGCAAAGCCCACTGCCAGCAGCCATACTGTAAATGAAGGGGGAATATAAGTTTGATTTCTCCTGATTTGGTGGCAACAACTGGCTAAAAGCACAAGTGCTGGTTATAATTTAAGGAGGGTAAAGTAGATTTTTTAAAAAATTTTATGTATAAATTAAATCCTTATATATGTAGGTGTACATTCACATTATATCTGACTAAAAACTTGACATTTCATCAGGAAATTATCCATGAACTTTTTTTTAAAGTACCATACACTTAATGAATTCTGCAGAAAGTGGATACGGCAGACCACACATGGTAGAAAATAAAATAAAGAGATCACAACTAATTTTTTTTTAGTGCTGGAAGATTATTGCTCATGTCCATACAATGAAAGATAATTGTTATTCGGTCTTCAATCGGCCTTATTTATCAGATTACGGGGGGGGGGGGGGGGGGGGGATTTATTCCTTTCCAGATTTTTCAGCAGGCAAAAAATCAGCAAGTATTGTCTGTTAAGAGCGATCTAGTTTCGCCATATTGTCCGTGCCAATTTTTCGCCTGGGTGAAGAATCCAACACTTGCGAAAATCATGTGGATCGGTGAATTAGCCGCCGATCCACGGGTTTTGGAAAATTGAGGCTTTTTCGCCCAATGCCGATTCGGGAAAAAAAAAAGTGAAAAGGCTCGGGACAGAGGTTTCCAAACTTTTTTGACTCATGGCAGCCTGGAGTATCAGTATTTTATGCCAAAAGTTTATTATTGAGAAATTACAGTAACCATATATACTCGTATATATACTAGTATAAGCAGAGTTTTTCATCACATTTTTTATGCTGAAAAAGCCCCCTCGGATGGGCTCCACAAAATTCTGCTTCCTGGAGACCAGGGCCCTGCAAGGGCTCCTGCTCTTTATCAATTTCCCCAGCACATCCTCCCTCTATCCAGCCCCTGGCTGCTGCATACCGGCTGTTCCTGCTGTCCGGATTAAGGGGGAATCAGAAGCGGAGCCGGGGGATGTCGTGACTCGTCCCTGCAGGTTGCTGCCTTCCAGTTCTGCCAAGCCGGGGTCTCTAAATTGCTGTGCATCAGCCTCCTGAGCTCCATATGGTGGTCTGAGGCAATCCGGAGCTTCCTAACAGCCGGGACCTGCAGTGAGGGGTGAGCTGATCCCCCGCCCACTCCCTGGGTGACACCTTCTGCCTCATATCGGTGCCACCAGCAGGTAGACTGGAGTTTATATCTCCAGGTCTCCCTTTCCCCAGAAGGCTAGCGATATTGGAGGTGGCTTGCACCACCTTTACACAGAGGCTGCTGGTGTGCTTAGACCCCGGGGTCTGGAGGCACCTTGAGTGCCCTGCTGCCATCAGGGGGCATATCTGATGCCCTATGAGATTCTGGGGAGCCTACTTGTCACAGGTACTGTGGTTATACTGACTCCCTTATATGACCTTGGCACATGGATGCCCCCCCTGCAGTGCAGCACAGCCTTGATCATCCATCCTCATCTTACAGTCATTACAGTCTCACTTCGGGGAAACAGGTAAAGTGGAGAGAACCTGAGTGAGTGGTGTGCGTGCGGCTGCATAAGCTGCTGTTGATGACACCTGCACCCCGCTGTCACACACAGGTTGGGGCCTGGGAGCCAGAGTCAAGAACACTCATGTTCTTTGCTGTCTTAAGACTGGCAGTATGTATTGGCGTTATTCTACTTAGAACTTAGGTGGCGGGAAGGGTGGGGGGGGGCAGCTCCCTGGTGATCACAATTAATCCAGCTGTTTCAGTGTCCTGTGTGGGCACTGACAGGCCCAGGTGCTGCTGGTTTGGCTGCTATGCTCAAAGCCCCCTGTGACAAGATCCTGCCGGTCAGGTAGCCCCTCTGTGTGTTCTGCAGACAAATAGGGCTCCAGGCATTATACTTTCTAGCTAGCATCATCACTAGCCCATTGCCCCCCAGTACATCTCTGATGCATGGAGGTCTTGACCTGGCAGAAGCACTGGTGTTCCCAGTTACCCAGATTTGCAGTGATTTTATTCTAATTCCTGGTGGCAGGATTTGAAGTTGGCTGCTGCATTTCCCACCTTAGGCTTAAACGCGAGTCAATATGTTTTCACAGTTTTTTGTAGTAAAATTAGGTGCCTCTGCTTATATTCGAGTCGACATACTCGAGTAAATAAGGTAAGTAATTTACATAAATTGTGTTTATAAGTCATACTTAGGGTGAGATATGTGGTACAGGACTTGATTTACTTTTGGTTATTCACATATTTTAGCATTGGAAGACACAAATAGTGGTTTTGTCTATTTAAATTGACCATGTATAATTTTTTATAGCAGCACACTTCTGGATTGTTACAGGTAAAGTTATATATGAATATTCCCCTATATTAAGTTTTCTTTGACATAACTTTACAATAGACATCTCTTAAATATGTTTGTTGTTGGTAAAAATCTTAATGCAAAATATATTAACAAATATCTACACAATTGTAAATATAAAAAAAGATGTGCTCTTTTTCCTATTGATGTTTGAATTTCTTTAGTAGATAAATTTGAAGAAATGGGCACATACTTTGCATCTCAATAAATTGTAGGTCGGAACCATTCTCTGGCACTGCAGAATCCGTTGTTGTAGTGTCATTTCTGGTATTTTTTTGGCGCTCTTCATCTAGTTGCAATTTCAACTTTCTGATCTGTAATATAAGAATGCCAGATCAGATGATTCTAATGTAATACACACTTTTGGCTTTCTTCTCTCTTATGTAACAAGAGCACACAACGAAAACTTGCTGTAATATTCTATGCTGGATCAAAACAAAGTGTTACAATATAAAGACCCGTTCACACTGCAAAAATAATGGGTCTGAACCTTGGAGGAACCTTCTTTTTAACAGTTTTGAATTACCGGTTTACTTGAACCAGTAATATAAAACTGGACCTTTCACACTGCAGCTATAACCGTTTTGAAATGGTTTAAAATCGGTAAAATACCGAATTATAGCTGCAGTGTGAAAGGGGTATTATTTACTCCTTAAAAAATGTTATAAAGGATAAAAAGTACGGTCTTCGTATTACAAAAACTTATCTCAGAACAGGAATGGCTTACCTGTGATACCAACTCATCCTTCTCTTCAGCCAGTTTCCGTAGCCTTACATCTACAATAAACAAATTTCTATCAGCAAAACTTTACTACAAAATATTGACAGGATTCCCCCACCAGTAATCTGTGCTGCTTCCAATATCTACTATGCCAGTGTATTCCTTCTTTTTTTCATACCCTCCATCACATTAGGACATTCTCTAAGATATATGCAGTACTGCCCTGCTTCATATAATTACGTGTGGATAGGACGCTTTCTCCCACATCAGCACCATCTCAATCTTGAGCAGCTGTGAACATCTTGAAGACCTCATTATATATTGGTTCTATCATTATTCACTGAGTACAGCAAGATATTTAGACCACAGTTTAAAGGCACTGGTTCTAAAATCTTTGAATGCTTCAATGCTATGTCTGGAAAGCTTACAAAAACAGAAGTTGCAGCATAAATAAGAATGTGGTCACTGCAGATATCTAGAATCTAGCAATAGAAATAACTATTAATCTAGTATACCACATTTTTATACAGATGGGTCTTCTATATTTGCTGCAAAGTGTTCTAATGTGACATGCATTGCAGCAGCAACTACATTCAAGGAGGTATGAATAGATGCACCTGTGTATGCACAATGTAATTGCATGCACCCACAAATGCATACATTAATTACGCCAAACGGTTTGTGATTGTGAAAAATATCAACCAAGATGAAAGAGGACCCATCTGTAACTTGAACTTCGTATATAGTAATATATTTTTAACATGGCTGTGGGGATTTGCATCTATTTATCCATAAGAGCATGAGGGAGGTTAAGCAATGATGTTAGGTGATGGATCACAGCTGGCTTTTTAATTCATCCAAAATGTTGTTCCATGGGTTTAAAATGATGGGTCTGTGGAGTCCAGCAAGATTGCAAGACGTACACTTATGTGTAACATGACTTGTAGCGCATGGAGGATAGATGTATGTTTACACATCTGCATATGTTATCTGTCACAGTAATGAAAGTCCCTTCAAAATCCCAACACATGCTTATAATTCCCATTTACCAAGTGGCCCTTCTCCTGCAGATTCCAATACTTGTGCAGCTTCTTGGGATACGACAGTTATTGCTCCAACCATTGGCTCGTGGTTTATATCACCATTAGGAGTACCATCAGGAATAATTACTAAGCCATTTTTCTGAAACAAACATAAAAAAAGACTTATGTACCAATTTGTAAAGACAACAACACATAACATCACAGAAATGACCTCTAACATCTCAAACAAGGGTTCTCAACCACTATCGTCAAGTACCACTTACAGGTCAATTTGTAGGATTTCTGTCAGTGGAACTAGGTGGGATACTGACCCAACGACATATATATAATTGAAGAAATCCTTAAAACAGGACATGATAGTAGTTCTTGAGAACCCATGGAGCTCATGTAACAGCTGTGCAGGAATTCCGACTATTCTGCCCATATTGCTGAAATTCCCATAAAACCTGCAGCTCTCAGGCTACTACATAAGGCCTCTGGTCTTGACAAAAAAACTTGTGGCAAAAAAAATAAAAAAATTTGTACTGTACCAGGTTGTAATTACAAAAACGGGATATTAATGAAAGTTTTTCAATAAAATCACTAACTTACTTTCAGTTTTCATTTAAAGGATATTTCACATAGTGTATTGTGTGCCATATGTTGGCTAAAACATCCAAACATGGCAAGCGGTCTGTGGAGACTCAAACACACTCCCAGGCTGCACCTTTCTGTATCACACAGCTCCTCTTGCACATCAGCAGAGAAGCCACATATAGGACAATGTACGTATATTATACCCCTTTCACACTGCAGCTCTTAAACTGTAAATTGTCTTTTTTTAGCCTTTTTTAAGGTATAGCTGCAGTGTGAAAGCTCCAGGGTGCTTTAACCGTTTAACATATACCAGTATTTGTTAAACAGTTAAACCTCTTTCACATTGCATATTGTAACTGGTATATTACCATTTCAATACTGTTTTTGTACCATTCACATTCAACCCATTTCACCCATAGAAAACAGTGGATGTCATTTTAAATGGACATTTCTGGGACACAGGCTCACATATGAGGATTTTACAGCATAAAAGGGAGGGGGTGGGTAAAATAAATAAGTAGAAATAAATAAAGGTAAAAATAAAGTCTCCTCTCTGCACAGAGGATACGGTCGATGGGTCGACCATAAGACAGTCATTAGGTCGACATGCTGGAAGGTCGACAGGTGTCTAGGTCAAATTGGCAGAAGGTAGTCATGAGTCTAGGTCGACAGGGGAGAAGGTCGACAGCTGTCTAGGTTGACACATGCGTTAGGGCGACATGGCTTTTTTTCACTTTTTTGAGCTGACATGTGCCGACAGGCGGTATTTCATGTCCTACCATCCACTAGGGCAGGGCTGGGCAACATCGGCCCTCCAGATGTTGATGAACTACACATCCCAGCATGCCTTGCATCAGTTTCAGCATGGCCACATAGCAAAACTAATGCAAAGCATCCTGGGATGTGTAGTTCACTAACATCTGGAGGGCCGGTGTTGCTCAGCCCTGCACTAGGGCATGGTGGGAGAATAAAAAACACTGTGCCCAAAACATGGCGAGCGAGGGGACGCGGTGCACTTAAAACAGTGTCCATGTCGACTGTGTTGACATTCGGGTAAAAAAAAACAGTGAAAAACCCCATGTCGACCTAGACACCTGTCGATCTGGTCTCCTGTAGACCTTCGGCCATGTTGACCTAGACTCATGTCGATCCCCTGCCATGTTGACCTAGACAACTGTTGACCTTCCAGCATGTTGATTCAACAGTGTCGACCTAAGGACTGTTGACCAAATGATCCCAACACCTGCACAGTATGCATTGGGTTAAAAAAGTTCCTCTCTGCTCTTTACTTCCTGCCTGTGCCTGGTGAGATCACAAGGGAGATAGCCTATCACCCTCTGTGACCTGCTCATGACTTGTACAGATGGGGCCGGTTTTATCTTTGCTGGCGAACCGCCAGCAACACGGCGCTCCTTCTGACTGAGACGCGCGTGCGGGCGTATCCGGGCGGCGGGGCGACGAGGCGGACGCAATACTGTCCGCCTCCCGCTGGATATGCTGGGGGGGGGACCCGAGGAGGCTGCGGGAGGGGGGGGGGGGGTTTTGCAGGTGATGGCGACGCCATCACCTGCAAAGATGAATCCCGATACATCTGTAAATATCATTTCAGAGCAATTCACACTACAAATGGATTGGCTCTGAAAAGGGTAGGACACTGCTTTTAACCAGTTTTGAATTACTGGTATTTTAAAACCAGTAAATTCTCTCTGGACCTTTCACATTACAGCTAGAAACGTTTTAAACCCATTTAAAATATACCGTGTTTTAGCTGTAATGTGAAAGGGGTATAAAAACCCGTTTCAGAGCAATATTTTTGGCAGTGTGAACGGCTCTATTTCTATGGCATAAAACGTGTTCCTTGGGGGTTAGGTTGAATGTGTGAATGGTATTAAATGCTTTTTAAAACGGTTGAATGTGAAAGTTCTTAAGGCTCAGACCCATTTTAAAGTCCCGTTTAAGAATACTGAGTCTTTACCCATTTCTGCAGTGTGAAAGCAGCATAAAAGGCTAAACACCCCTTATGTCTGAGGTGAAGTACCACCAGTGACTACTAGAGGCCACTTGACTGACCAAATTATTTAACAGAAAGTGAAAGGAAAATGATCTGTTGCAAACTTGCTGGATATGGAGAGAGGGAGCAGATATTGGAGGAAGTAGCAGATAGGGACTAAGCAGTCATTTTTATAGGATTTTAACTAGTGGAGTATAAGCCTCCTTGCAGTAGAAACTATATGGGTAGAAGACAATTTGACAAATGTTTTGCCATGCAGGGAATAAGTCCAGGTTTCACGGCTGAAGATATTTAATAAAACAGCCTTTTTGCCCCTCAGAAAGCACAGTGTTAATGCATGTTAACCCATACAGTCCACGTTAAATGAGTCTATGCTTTGGCATTACATTATGATTGGCTAATACCAATTGCCCAAATATAATTTGCGGTGTTTGCGATTTAGTAAAAAATAAACAATAAAGTTGAATTTCAAGATTAAATTTATAACATTTTACAGTTTTAATCTGTGTGAAAGTTAAGGTCAAATGCTGGTTTTTCAAATTAATTAAAAGTACAAAATGAAGACAGCTGGAAATGACAATAGTCTTATATAGAAACATAACTGAACTCTTTTGGTTCATTCCAGTTGCTTTGCCAAATTTACAGTAGCTATGCAACGATTACCCTTGAATGTCTGTGTGTACGTGTACATGTGGTAGGGAATATAGATTGTAAGCTCCACTGGGGCAGGGACTGATGTGAATGTTCAACTATATTGGGGGAAATTTACTAAAGGAAGTGTGTAAAAAAATAGGTGTATTTGTATCCAGAAATACACTTATTTTTGACATTTACTATCCCAAAAATACGGCAATTCGTATTCATCTTGATGTGCTATCAATACGAATACGAATTGCCGTATTTTTGGGATAGTAAATGTCAAAAATAAGTGTATTTCTGGATACAAACACACCTATTTTTTTACACATTTCCTTTAGTAAATTTCCCCCCATTGTGTAAAGCACTGCGGAATATGTATGCGCTATATAAGAAACTGTTGATAAATAAATACATTTCTGTTTGCTGTTCCATATGGCTAGGGCTGCATACAGAAATCAGTAAGATCAAGATGAGATTGGGCAATGAGGCAACATGTTTGACAGCAACAACGGCACCTCACCAGCCTCAAATGCAACAGAGTTGAGCCCTTTATTTATACAGTTGTTACATTACCCCATAACAGACATGTAATCTTTAAACACAACATTAGAGTATTTCTACCCAAAACTAAAATAAAATATAGGATAACATCTTCATACAACAATTTGTATATACAAAATAACATTAGAAAAGATCAAGCAGAATGGAAAGTTATGTTCCCTAGAAAGTCACACTGTGCTGACATAATGCAGCAGCTGACATACTGTACCTCTCCTATCTTCATTTTCCCTTTCACATCCGCCAGCTCATCTCTGAGCTCGTCCCGTTCATTTTTAATGCAGTCAAAGTACTCTTTTTGTCTCTCTAGTGCCTGCACGTAGGCAATTACCCAGCAGAACAGCAAAGACAGTGATAGCAGTAGGAAGAAAAGAGAAAGAGGGGAAATAAGATACAAGGGAAGAATAGGAAATTGTGCACACACACAGAACACAAGTATACATTACACTCTGCAAAGGACATGCACAAGCAAGCAGTGGTCAGGCAAGTAAAGAACGTATTGGATACAACACAAAACAGCCAACTTATATAGGAAATCTCTACAGATACACCTAAAACGGGATGCAGTTAGAATCCCGGCACCGAAATACTGACACTTTCTTCCTCTATGGGCGATCCACGTGCCCCCCTTGCTGGGATTTTGGCGGTCGGGATTTTGTACCAATCCCCCTAAACATGCATGTAATCATCGGGTGCAATTCCACATACAGAATTGCACCTTTACATCATTAGAAAATGGAGGGACTTGACTTTGTTGTAAAATATGTCTTTATTACTAGATTTAGATACTCCCCTAGATAATTGGTTTGTTTTGAAGACTGAAATCATGTTATTATATGTGGAATAGGAAGTTTAAGGCAAATTACCCACTTGCATTAACATTTTTTAAATAAATCATGTTTTCACTGTGTGTGTATTTAAACATGAAAACAGGTATATGAAGGGAACGCAAGAGAGTCACAGTCCTCTAACGCCCCCTTCACCCTGACTGCAAGTGCAAGTGCTGGTTACAATGCATAACAACCTTAAATGTTATGGTCTGAAAAGTATTCCCACAATATTTAGCAATTCTAATTATACCCTATGTTTTCTATTCTGTCACTATGAACCAAAGACTAATAGCTACAGTATAAAATGGCATTGAAATGGTTAAATCATTCAAACTGTAGACCATGCATTAAACTTCATGCTAGCTACACACTGCAGCCTTAAATGATTATTAATTAATGCATGGCATTTAACGATAATCATTCCCAGACTGAACATGGCTTAAAAAAAAAGCCAAGAATTTGACGGCAGATCAGAACCATTTGGCACATCTAGTCTGCCTCTTTTTAACCATATTGTTAACCTTAAACCATATTTGATCCTTATTTATTTGTAAGGATATCCTTATGCCTATCCCATGCATGTCTAAATTGTTCTACTGTCATAGCCTCTACCACCTCTGATTGGAGGCTATTAAACTTGTCCACTACTCTTTCTGTGAATTAATTTTTCCTCAGATTTCCCCTGAACCTCCCTCTACTTTCAGTGCATGTCCTCCTGTTCTAATACCTCCCTTCATTTAAAGAGAGTTTCCCTCCTAGAACTTATTAAAACTTTTGATATATTTGAAAGTTTCTTACCTGCCTTTAAGTCATCTGAAATAGTGACTCCTAGATCCCTTTCCTCCTCAGTATTTTCCAATATAGTGCCATTAATATTAAATTTAGCCTTTTGATTTTTGAGACCCAAGTGCATAATTTGACATTTTTGGCCATTAAACTGTAATTGTCATGTTCTTGATCATTCCTCTAGTCTACTTAGATAATCAACCATTTGTTTTACCTCTCCTGGTGTGTCTAACCTACCTCAATACTATTTGCAATGTCAGCAATAAAGATATTAAAAAGCACTGGCCAAGTACAGATCCCTGGGGAACGCCACTCGTAAAATTACCCTCCTGTGAGTGCTATTTACTACTTTCTATTTTATATCCTGCAACTAAGATCTTATCCAATCAACCATCTTACTATCTAATCCCATGCTTTCGAGTTTAAGAAGCAGTCTGCGATGTGGTACAATGTCTAAAGCCTTACGCCAAATTTCTCAATTGTTTGGTTCTCTGACCTGTCCTATATTCCTGACCTTCATTCAGCCAACATCTGCTGTGAATAGAGATCACCATCCATAACATTGTGCAGTCGCTGGGGGCCTTACTCAGGTATGTATGCACACTTGATTTTTTTTTGCAGTTCAGCGATTATTTGTTGTTCGGTGCATGCACACTTGCCAGTATGATCTAGTGACAGCAATCACAGAGAGGATTTATTTTCAAAATGATTGACAGTCAAAAAATAATTTGCGGAAGTAAAAGCGCAGCCATGTCACGTCCAGTTTGGGGGTGTGCTTAAGCCAGTGCCTTACTTCCTGCAGTCATGCTACTCACAACTTTGATATCAGCTGTTGACCGATGCTGCGTCTATGTACTGTATGCAGTGTCTGGGATTTACAAATCTACCAGTAGGCGTTTCCATACAAATCCAGGCAGCTGCAGCATATGCAAATCTTCGCCTAGCCATTGTGCTATATATTTGTAGCTGTGAATGCATTTGCATACGTCTCTGAATCAGGCACTGTCGGCTGGTCTGCTGGACTGTGGTGCAGTCTATGGCCAGAATTAGTCTGTAGCCAAAAACACAATTTCTTGTGTACTGTACACACTGTCCAACACCACATACATATATCAGTGAAACAAAAGCATGCATTTGCATTTTACGTGTTAGGAATGAACCACAAAAAAAAGAGAGCATATGTGTTACAGGAGGCCTATAATACCTCCCCAGCTTTGTGGGAAGGAAACAAAGCCCAGCGAGAGGCCGCGGTACATTACTCCAATTGTGGTATCATATGCTAAAACTTCCAAACAGACACCCCAAGTAAAAAAACAAAAACTTGTGCGGCCCCTATTTGCATTGACCATTTGCCGGTCAACTTTTTATCCGACTTATATATTCTTTTACTGTAGATCAATTAATCTGCACAGATTGTATAGGGTCAAAAAACAAAACTATGACACGTCAAAGTTCAGTTCACTTTTTCCCATTTGACTTTCCATTAAAGGTAGTGGGACACTGGTGGAACAGAACCCAGGATATACAGTGGAAAAAATGCTGCGGCGTGCCTCTACCCTTCCCACGGACGTTTATGGTGCAGGGTAATGTCACTTACAGAACAACAGTTTTATCAGGGCACCACTGTATCCGAATACGTCTTAATTTTAATAGGCAATTTATTAAAGGTTTAGTAGGTAAATTAAAAACTCATTCACAATTGTAAATATTTCAAAAATGAGTTTGGCTATACATTCAGGGGTCTGTATAACTAAAATAGGTCAGGTTTATGCCCCAGATTTTTCCCAACAGTGTAAGGTGCACAGTCCCTAGGATTATGTTTTGCCTGTACCATCTATGGTTTGCTTTGAGTAACACATACTTTTATATCGGGTGGGATTTAATGATACTGCGCCATAGCAGTGTTGGTCTGGTCCTGACAAGCCATGCATTAGTATTCAACACTATCCTGGGATTTTCCTACCCCAATTTTTTTATCTTTCCAATTAACTGTCTCCTGCAGATCATACACCTCTCTGGTCAGAGAGTCTAGTTTCTGCTGCATACGCTGGTTTTCCTGGAGTTAGAGGAAATAGAAAAGACAGGAGAAAGGAAACGGAAAAACACAAACCAAAAAGAAAGAAAAACCTTTAAAAAACAAATATGAAAGTATCAGTACAGCAAGCATACTTCAGAAACAAGATAAGAAAACACTACACCTAAAGAAATGATTGTATAATTCAGACATGCTCAAGGAAAGCTTTCCTTACACTGTAGGGAATCTATACATACGGACACCACAGGCAGAACATATTCTAATAGTGTGTACACATGGTAAGAAAACCAAACAGGAATAACCAAGCGCAGGACACTAGTACACATGGTAAGATTTGGCTTCCGATGTTCCCAATATAGTGAACATCGGAAGCCATATCGCATGCAAATCGCATGTTTTTTTAGGGCTTGCGAGCCCGATGCGCGCTCCCGTGTGAGCGCATATCGGCAGCCAGATAGAGAGGGCAGGCAAGACTATAGAGTTCAGATCTGCACTATATAGTCTAAATTGTGTCCCTCTTGCATGCCGTGAGATGCGAGTCCCGATGCGATCTGATCGCTTTGGGACTAGCATCTCACGGCAGGATCTGCCGTGTGTACACACCATAAGGGGAATCAGATCCACAATACTATAGGTTAGAACCCCAACAATCTATGAACAGTTGTCATCCATACCTCTATAAATTCATCTCTTTGGCGAATACCTTCTTTCAGTTCATCTAACTTATGCTGGAGGATGCTGCAGGAGTGTTTCTGTCTTTCTAATTCCTAAAAGAGGCAAAAACAAATGACTTCCTATATGCAACCCTTTCTCAGAGAGACATTTTTCAGCTATTCAACATTACATGTTTTTTTCTGAGAGACTGAATACATATTATAAACTGAGAAGGTTTAATATCATTTAGGGGAAGATTTATCAAAGCTTGGAGAGAAAGTAGCAACCAACCAAATGTCATGTTATAGGCGGGGTGTTTAAATATAAAAAAAAAGAAGAAAGAAAAGATAGGAGCTGAGTGACTGGTGGTTCATCTCTCTACAAACTTTAATAAATACCCCTCACTGTATGCAAGAGTAAAGGAAAGTGGCTGAGAGCACATTGGTAAAACCATGCTGCGCTGCAGGTTGGGCAGATTAAAATGTGCAGAGTACTTTAAATTACAGAGGATCATGTCCTCGCTCAAAGAAAAAATATATACCAAGCCTGCCAGTATTTGTCCTGCAGACACAAAATTACACATACTGTACATGCAAGCCTGTGCATTGTACTTTGTTCTGAAGTTACTTGACCTTTTTTTGCTTTTCTGTCAACTCAGAAGCAGCTGATTGTGCCATGTGTAACATAAATCAGTTGTGGACAGATTTCATAATACAGTACTTTTACTTTTTCCATATACTGTCGTAACAAATTGGATAGTTTGCATATGCATTGAATTAGTTTATTATGAAAAGCTATTTTGTTCGGCACAATCTTATTTCTTTTGAGACCCTTTTCTTTTTTGAGACATTTGCTGGACTGATCAGGGGGTAGGGTTGTTAGTCTTTGACCTTTCTTTTAATTAGGAATAAAACTGAAGCTTAGATGTGCTGTGTCTCCCTACCTGGCCAGCTCCAGTGTGAACATGTGAGATCTCCCTTAAGGTGCCCATACACACTGCGATAAATGCATGCATTTTGGTCCCAATCACATTGCTTGCAAATCGCATGCGATAGATCAGAACACAGTTCAAAAAGTATGTGCAGCACATACTTTGTGATCTACGCGACAGGATATGTGCAGGAGCATGCATTGCACCCATAAATCGCAGTGTGTATGGGCACCTTCACCTGTAGCCACCCACCATAGCCAGGGATAGCACTGTCCCTGCTATGGAAATCAGGCAATGGACACCTGCAGCTGTTGAAATCGATAGCTGCAGGTGTCTTGTATTGCCTGCATATTGGCGTGCTTTATTTTAGATAGCAGTGCCAATATAGCGCATATAACCCCTTTCATGTACAGCATAATAATACATGGGGGAGAAGCGGTATCAGTGTGCATAGTATGTGCTGATAAACTTTGTTATGGTAGAGAAGTGTATTACATTTAACAGTGTGTTAAAAATAAAAAAATTTAATTGCGAAATACCTTGGTCTTATCTTCATTTTCTCTATGATATTCTGCCATCTGTTCCTCCATTACTTCAATGACATCTTTTAGTGTGTCCACTTGATATACAAGATTGCTTTTTTCATTATCAAGCTGAGCATTGGATACCATGGCTTTCTTATACTTGTCCTCCACTTCTGCTAAAGAATCCTGTGCAATTGAGCAGTGTAAATATTAGGCCAGGAAACAGACCGCTCATGTAAATGCAACAGTACTAATCCATTTAGCTCTGTTTCTGTCTGGGATTCTGCAAAGCAATTGGTGGCAGCCAGTACATACATACACAGAAACATGCAGTGATCATTCAGGTTAAGAGGACATGTCAAATGCATATTAGTGATTTATGTAAATAGAACATATCTGTTAATGGTTTAGTAAAAATAAAATAATAAAATAAACATCAACTATACAGCAAATACCTTACATTGACATCTTGGTAAAAAAACAAACAAAAAAAAACAACATATGCTGTAGACACTGCACAACTAAACTATATTTTTTTGTCATAACAAGTAATAACAAATATTCTTTTTAATTACCAATTATACTGCAAGTAAGGAACTTGCAGTATAATTGGAAAAAAAAAATATTTGTCCTTTTCGAACACTGGAAAATTGAACATTAAAACAAAAACACTCAAGTTACTTTAGCAGCCCAAAACTCAATACACAACTTCTAAAATAGTAAAAAAAATGGTGCATCACTTAAGGGAAACTTAATTTCTTTTTAAAAGGTTTACTTATAAATCAGAAGTAAAAAAAGACTATAAAACTACAAGCATCCAGATAAGAATGGGCAGACATTGTACAATGAAATGTATATTTGGAGTAACCTTGTCAAAAACAATATCAAGGACATTAGGCGGTCATACATATGGAATAACACAATTCAAACAAGTGAATAACATTTATAATGAAAGGATGGTAGAGAAATAAAAAGGAAGTCGAGAAGAAACAGGGGAGTAGAGGGGAGGGCGGGATCTGCTGGTTAGCGCCATAAAAAGTGTGGGGCATTACAAAGGCTCCAGATATATAATATATCTGCTACAAATATAATAAACACTAGGACAAGCTAGTTCATAGGGGGGAAAAAACTAGAAATTTAACCCACTGCTGCGGCCCGCGATTAAGCGCCGCCCCAGGAATTAGCCTTGCCTCCTCCTCAAACACCAGCGAGCTGGGAGGGGGTTGTGTAGAAAACCATTAACTTGCTAAGAGCACACACAACTGCTGCTGGCTCTGTCCGTCCTCCACTCATAGTACTCGATACTGCTGCTGCCCACTGCCTAGAGGCACATGTAAGAAGTTGATCTATGTATCTATCTGGTTTATATAGACTAGCTCAGTAGATAGATAAGATAGATATTGGGGTGCCAGATGACATATCATGCACATGTCTATGGGGTGCAAGTGAAATTAAGTGATGTTACAGACCAAGAGGTGTCTTTGACCATTCAATAGACACCGTTGTCAACCCATACAATTTAAATACCCTCCCTCCACGGTTATAGGGTATAAATACTTTCATCTAAATCCTTTCAGAGGTTGCAAAGCTTTAAAATGCACACATCTCCACCCATATCATTACAATCTAATTAGGCTAGAGCAGGGGTCAGGGAACTTTCTTACCTTTTACCCCCAAATATATTTAGATACACAGACATTACCCCCTTAACTTCAAAGGAAGGAAATCCTATAATTGTAATACATTCTGTACCCCCAGAAGTTGATGATATATCCTGCTAGTATGGTACACAGCCGGGCAGCCATTGATGTTCATGACTACCATGTATGGCTGTGTGTTGTACAATATTTGTGCGTGGTACAGCCATTGATAATATGACATCCAAGCAATTATTGGTGTCAATATTTCAAGATGATATAGTGACAGTCTGTGCAATTTTTTTCCCCATAGACAAGAGAGGTGTATACCTTGACAGGAGCCTATAACCAGGCAAAAAAACTTGGCGCAGCAGCGGCAGTACAGACTGTGTGCTGCTGAGATGGCGCAGCAACTAGTCAACTCTACTGAAGAAGCGGACAGTCTTGGAGGTGGGGCCCGGTGCATCACACAGGAAAGCGGGTTATACCTGCACTGTCCGGCACTCCTCGCACTCTCTAATTAGCTTGCATGGGTGCCTTCCTTAGTGAAAGGGATTCCACCAATAGATAGCCGCAAATAATAGGTGTCACTCTGGGTCTTGTATAACAAAAACGTGAGTTTACTTGTGTCTAACAGTCTACGCCGTTTTGGGCATCCGCCCTTCATCTTCGTTTGGTCCTAAAGAAAGGCAGATGCCTGAAACGGCGTAGACCGTTATACACAAGTAAACTCACGTATATTTGTTATATAAGACCCGGAGTGACGCCTAACATTTGCGGATATATAGAAAGAATGAGGTCTCTCAGCGGGCTCCTTCTTTAACAAGCTTTCCAATGTGCATGACATTGGGCCATGGGCTACTGTCATGCACATTAATATGATTTGATGGATTAAAAGGAACGCTTGGTAAAGCAGAAGACCGGTGAGTGTCCTCATTGTTTCCAAAGATATATTGGTT
This sequence comes from Crinia signifera, assembly GCF_055691185.1. NCBI lineage: Eukaryota > Metazoa > Chordata > Amphibia > Anura > Myobatrachidae > Crinia > Crinia signifera. The sequence continues at coordinate 164,330,276 of NC_139221.1, forward strand.
TACTGCATTTTCTGGGACACCTAAGCTGACACCCCGGCAGCTTATATTGGATGAAGGCGAGTGTGATCCTTATTTTGGAATATAATCTATATATACACACACACACACACTATAAATACAAAATAAATATGCTGACTGCTGATCCCGTCGACACCAAATTTTTCTGATCACAGAAAGTCAACTCTGTGAAGTCATCAATTGGAAAGTGGTTTACCCGTGTTCTAAGAAATGCTATGATGAGTACGTAGGGATACTGGTTATAGTAATCCTTTTGGTTTTATCCATATTGGGTTTTCTTATCGTTTGAAAAACTAGCGATATACTGATACCCCTGAAGAAGTCCCGTATGGGACAAAACGTGTAGGGTGATTTCAGGATAACAGTGACTTCAAGTGGTATCAATTTCTGGACAAGTCGATTGTAAAACCTTGTATGAAATACAATAGTGTGTTTTCATATATTACTATATGGAATACATTTTACATATTTTATATTGATGTGTATTTGTCCTTGGTGAAACGACTATTAGTGCACTTCTATAATATATATGACTTGGAATCTGGATCCCAATGAGTACACATCTTCCTCAGATATAGGAAAGAAAAGAACTTATTTTCTTGGACACATTGGGACAAGATTTTGAATTGGCCTCAATTAGGTTCATCATTCAAGCCTTTTTAAAAATATTCTCTCTCTGTTTCGTGCTATCTTTTGACCCAGAAGGGTCTAATAAACCTTGTTTATTCTAAGGTTTCTAAAAACACCTATTGTCACCTGAGGTGTCATATTTGGACCCTAACTACGGTTCTCTGTTTCGTGCTATCTTTTGACCCAGAAGGGTTTAATAAATCTTGTTTTTTCTAAGATCATGTACCCCTGATGAAGTCTCTAACGAGGCGAAACGCGTTGGGTGTTGGTCAGATGTACTGAAAATAAAAAGAAAAACTTCTTATAAAAAAGAACTACTACAATTGTTTTTGTCAATATTTTTATTGAAATATCTTTTATTGAAATATTTTTATTAAATTATTTGTTGGACATTACCAAGTTAGGGCGCTAAGGACACTATTGTTGGTATAGTTGTTTTTTTTGTTTTTTCTATCCCTACTAGTAGGGGATAGAGTGTCAATAGCGACCACCTGATACTATAACAGCGCAATTTTGGGGATTTTTGTCTATATATATATATATATATATATAAATATATATATATATATATATATATATATATATATATATATATATATATATATATATATATATATGATGAGAGATAATCGGCACTCCAGACAAATTTGTTGATGGCCGCGGTGCCTTCCAACAGGAGATATACAGCAGTAAACACCCAACGCCAAACTGACAGAGAGATAAATCAGGCGGCACTCCACGGACTTGAAAAAGTGAAATCTTTTATATTAGTGCATGAAAAACAGAGGGCGACGTTTCAAGATCGGAGTGGTCTTTTCATCAGGTCCATTAACAGTTCAAGTGCACAGACAATAATCTTGAACTGTTAATGGACCTGATGAAAAGACCTCTCCGGTCTTGAAACGTCGCCCTCTGTTTTTCATGCACTAATATAAAAGATTTCACTTTTTCAAGTCTGTGGAGTGCCGCCTGATTTATCTCTCTGTCAGTTTGGCGTTGGGTGTTTACTGATATATATATATATATATATATAGATAGAAATCCGCACTCCATATAATAGTTCATTACGGCAGTGCTCACTCCAAGGCACTAGACCATCAAATAGAATTTTTGTAAGGAGGGCACTCACCAATTCGCAGTTAAAACTTCATGTTTATTCAAACCATTAAAATATTGAACATCGGGTAGTTGTCAACGTTTCGGTCCGCATTTCAGACCTTCTTCAAGACAGACAAATGCAGCAAGAGATCTTACTCCAATAGGTCTCTATTGGAGTAAGATCTCTTGCTGCATTTGTCTGTCTTGAAGAAGGTCTGAAATGCGGACCGAAACGTTGACAACTACCCGATGTTCAATATTTTAATGGTTTGAATAAACATGAAGTTTTAACTGTGAATTGGTGAGTGCCCTCCTTACAAAAATTCTATCTATCTATCTATATATATATTTATTCTTCTTAATGATGTTGTTTTTAACTTTTTGTACCTTAGGTTGCAGACTGAAGAAAAATTGACCTGCACCTTTTGAACAATTATTTTATCACTTTGGGTGTTTTTGTTTATAATATGGTTCTGATTTATATTGATTTATTTGTGCCCATGATGCTGTGATTGAATGGTGTCCATCCGTTGTTCCGGTATCAGCCACTATCTATCCTGGTGAGTGAGAGCCACTTGGTGTGATATAAGCGTACTTGTCCAGCTTTTGTGACTCGACCTTTCAATTAGTGTCTTTGGGTTTATGACAATTTCTTATTCAATGTATTTTATATTGTTTTTTTGATAAATATATACGTACATTAAAGAACCGTGCTCTATTTATGGATATATGTTATATGTTATATATGGTATAAAATATGTTGCATTATGGTGAAATGTAAATGTATGCACTAATTGCACAAGCCCATCACTGTGTTTTGAGCATAGGCTGTTAGTTTGATGACAGGGGCTTGACTAAGTAGGTGGGAGCTGCTGAGGTCAGTCTGTCTGCATAGAACTGATAGCCGATTGCTCACACAGGATATCTCAGTGTGTGCGGCAATCAGCTGAGCGGCGTCCTGTTGCTATGACAGCGCGGGTGGGAGCCGCGCTGTAAGTAACAAGCCGGAACGCAAGTCGGGTTACTATGGTGATGACGCGGCGAGTGGGAGCCGCATGCGTCATCAGCTGGTGCCTGACGTATCGCAGCTGTGCTGAGATCCACGTGAAGGCAATTGATTTGGCACCTGTTTGAAGCATTTAAAAGGTAAATCCATTTGTGATTCTGTATCATCTTGCTGCTTGTAAACTATTCTGTTTGCCTCTTGACAAAGGGGCTGATGCCCCGAAACGAGCCGTTGAGGCTCCAATAAAGATTTGTTCACCTGCTGCAGTGACGTGTCGTTTCCACTTTTCTTTGAGGAGGAGAAACCCTGCTTTGTGTATATATATATATATATATATATATATATATATATATATATATATATATATATATATATATATACATATATACATATATACACACACACTAGCTGACCCACCCAGCTTTGCCCGGGAAAACCTTGGGGTTTCTTTATTTCTAAAATTGCTGAAAAATTTAATCTTACAGTATGCTGTGCCAATGACCTAAGATTGTAATTTGTTATAGATTCCACCATAATGTTAGAATGTGTTTGCATTGATACTCAATGACGGCAATGAAATCAGGTGTGGTGTTGTTGTTTGAAACACAACGCTCCTGGGTTGATAACTTGTATGTGTTAATGAATTCCACATCCACTCCTGAGATTTAGCACCTACTGTATGACATATCCTTCAACATCTGAGGGTCAGAAATTGGTATAAAATCAGAAAGGGACGTGGCCACACCTCCATTTCTATTCTTTCAAATGGTACAGTTTCTAGGGTGTGTAATTACAGGCGCTGAGTGCGTGGGTTACGGGGTCGGCGTTACTTATCTCGCCATAATTAATTAAAAATTCACTGCTCCCTGCCACTGCCACTCCCCTCACCGAACCTGCAGCAGTCTCTGAGGATCTGTAAAGCACATGCACCGGGCATCTCTACCAAACAGTGGGGCAGCCACAGAGTGTGGGAGCAGGTCCGCGGGTCTGGCCACATGATGTCATGACGCGACGCACGCTACTCGCACCACTGTAATGCCCCACTGGGAATGGGTGCAATGGGCCAAATTCTTCCCTACACCCGCCGGGCCAATCCACTGATCCAGCCATCACAATCATCAATGGGTGCATTGATAAGGTTTAAGTGTAAGAAGTTAAAGAATAAGACTGAGAAAATGAATTGCCATGTTACAAAGTGTACAATTTACTCAATAAATCATGAAAAAAAATGTAAGTATACATAGAAGTACAATCAAGAAATGAAAGTAGGATTAAAAAATAAGTTCTGATTCAAACTGATAATTGTTTGGATGGGGGTGGGTTGTGAAAAAAATCTATAGCTGGGGGTATGGATATTGTGGGCATAATTGGTGTTTGTTACACCTACAGGGGGCCCTCAATTGATGGGATTTTCACTACAGTGTCACCATAGGGGGATTCCCAATTGGGGTCCAGGTGGTCTTTTAGGGACCCTTTACAATCCTGTAGGTCTCTTCTCCTTAAGCTTACGGTCTCCCTTAATGATATATAATCACTAATGGAGACCGTAGGCTCCAGGAGAAGAGACCAACGGGATTGTAAAGGGGTCCCTAAAAGACCACCTGAACCCCAATTGGAAATCCTCCTACGGTGACACTGTAGTGAAAATTTCTCATCAATTGGGGACCCCCTGTAGGTGTACCAAACACCAATTATGCCCACAATATCCATACCCCCTCCACCTATAGATTTGTTTCGCAACCCCCCGCCATCCAAACAATTATCAGTTTGAATCATAATTTATTTTTTAATCCTACTTTCATTTCTTGATTGTACTTCTATGTACACATATTTTTTTCACGATTTATTGAGTCAATTGTACACTGTAACGTGACAAATCTTCATCTAAGTCTTATTCTTCAACTTCTTACACTCATAACATTCAAACAAATGCATGCAGTGCTCATCGACCAAACATTATCTATGAACCAAAAGAGTCTGGGAAACCCTAAAGGCAGAGCAGTGCCTGATATCCAACTGACTAACAGGGTGAGTGCAGTGTACCCACTTTGTATTGATCAATGGGTACATTGGCCAGGACAAAGATTTCTCAGTGCAACTGGAGGACTGGAGAGACGGATATGGGGAACAAAGTAGAACCGGTACATTAGGTACAGTTTTTATTTGCCGGTACAGACTGTTAAATAAACGGCAAATTATTTTGTATGTGTTCTGTGTGTTTGTGTGTGTTGTACTGTTTTTGTGTGTGTTTTGCAGTGTATGTGGTTGTGTGTGTTGTATTGTATGTATCTGTCCAATGCGTAAGTGTGTGAAGTGCGCTATGTATATACAGTATGTGTGTGTTGTGTCTTTGTGTATCTGTGCAATGTTTAAGTGTGTGTTTTGTGTGTGTTGTACTGTTTTTTGGGTGTGTGTGGTGAATGTGGGTGTGTGTTGTGCTGTTAGAGGAATGTTATGTGTGTAGTGTGCTGTGCAATGTTTAAGTGTGTGTATGTTCTGTGTATTGTACTGTTTTTGGGTGTGTGTTGTAGTAAATGTGGGTGTGTGTTGTACTGTGAGTGGTGTGTTATGTGTGTGTGTGGTGTGTATCTGCCGAATGTGTAAGTTTGTGAGGTGCGCTACATATATATGTGTGTGTAGTGTGCTGTGCGTATCCTGGCAATGTTTAAGTGTGTGTGTTCTGTGTGTTTGTTGTACTGTTTTTGGGTGTGTGTTGTATTGTGAATGGATTTGTATTGTACTGCATGTGGTGTGTTGTATGTGTGTGTGTATCTGTCCAATGTGTAAAGCCCTGTACACACGGGGGAGATATATTGCTCAGCCATATATTGCTAGCAATATATTGCTCAGTTTCTCCTTTTCATCAGCGACCAGAGATGGTTGCTGATGAAAGGGAACCTTTGCTGGGGAGCAGCAGAGGTAATCAGCTGGTCGCAGGAGCAAGCTCCTGCGACCAGCGATTAGAATGGGGCTGAAAACGGGAGCGCGCACCCGGCGATTTATCGCTGGTGCACACTCCAATCACTGGCAATATGGTCGCCAGCGACCATATTTCCAGCAATTTCAGCCCCTATCTCCCCCGTGTGTACACAGGGGGGTGCTCTACGTATAAATGTGTGTGTTGTGTGCTATGTGTGCGTATGTGGTGTACTGTGTGTGTGTGCGTGTACAGTGTGTACGTGTGTGTGTGTGTTATATGTGGTCTATGTATATCCTTAATTATTTCCTAATTGTTTAAAGCCTTCACCATAATGTTAGAATGTGTAATTCATACTCAATGACAGCAATGAAATCAGGTGTGGAGTTGTTCCTTCGTCAACGGTTTCCAAGATCGTCAATCTTTTCCCCAGATCATCAATGAAGAAAAATTTAAACTTGGTGTTTTTTAAATTCGAAGTGAAATTTCCCAAAAACGGCTTTGAGGTGCACACCACCGGGTCCAGACGTATCATGCACACACACTCTTCAACTTATTATATATATATATATATATATATATATATATATATATATATATATATATATATATATATATATATATATATATATATATATATACATACATATATACACACACACACATACATACACACACATGGAATTAAATGAAATTCTTGGTAGTAAGTGGGTGATGTAGGTGATGTAAAACGATAAATGTGGAGTAATTGTTCCTTTGTAACTGGGGATTCTCCCTTCAAGTATTTCAAACATTAGTGCTTTTCTCATTTCAAACCTCTGCCCTCTAGATTTGACAAAAACCTTAATGTATTATTCACAGGCATGCTGAGCATGGTTACTTTATTATTTTTCTTTTACTTATTTATTATATGCTTATTTACTATGAACAATGTAATGGATAATAATGTTGATTCAGGTGGAAGTATAGCAAATGAGATACTGTGCACCAAAACAAAACCCGGGTCTGTGCTGTTCACACTGCCATACACCCGTGTATTACCCAGGAAAAACCCTGCAAAAAACCCTGTGTCTAATCACGAGGGCATAACACCCAGGAATTTCACAAAGACCCTTTCACACAGACAGGACACGGGAAATTATTGCTTGCCCTGGCAAATACCTGGGTTTTTGCGGCAGTGAGAACGGTGTATAAGTTGCAATGCAAGGGGACAATTGACCTTATTTTGGCACTGTAAGCCACCACAATTGACACAGGTTGAACAAAAATAAATGTATAAATTGCAACCATTGTTATACACAGTCCCCCATGTTTAGTGGCTCAGATGTAATTGGACAATTTAACATAATTAGAAATAAAGCAGTTCAAGAATACTTTGCAGGTGATGACTGCCTGAAATCTCAAACCCATGGACATCATCAAATACAGAGTTTCTTTCTTTGTTGTACCTCACCAGGCCTTTTCTGAAGGTGCCTTTTGCTGTAGCAGTTTGTTTGTGGGTATCTTTGCCTTAGTACTGTCTGACTCAACCATTGCAGACTTTCCACTTCTTTGCCTTTAAAACCCTTATGGTTTGCTTATGTAGTGTGTTTTGGGCTATTGTCCTTCTGTATGCTGAAGCACAGACAAATCAATTTGACAAAATTTGACTAAATCAAATTAATCTGGCTTATTGTCTCTTGTCACATCATCAATGAACACAGAAGACGTGATAGGCTTTGGGTGAAGGATTCCAAACCTTCTCTATACTTTTTCTTCCCTTCATTCTGGTACAGAATGATCTTTTGATCTTTGTATCATCTGAATGCCATTCTAAAACTGGGAAACCTTTTTAAGGGGGGTATTCAATCTGTGGGTCATGGCTGTCGAGCTGACTCGACAGCTGTGACCCAGTCCCGTTCTCGGTCAGCTCGACCGAGAAAAAACAGGAGGGATTCAATGACTAGCAAGTCAGAGAGGTACGCTCCTCTAACTCTGACAGTGACTTTCATATTCGAGATTCGGATGATCCCTCCCAGGTTAGTGATGTCCCTTTAGATCCAGCAACAGGCTCTTCCAGACGAGGAAGAGGGCTGCCACCCGTCGCGGGCGCCAAACCGAAAGGATCTCGAGAACTACGAGCCCTCCTCAGGAATTAATTTACAATTTATCTAATCACACCCTCTCGCCTGCCGAAGTCTCTGTTCTCAACAAGGGTTTATCTTTCATCCCCACCAATACCCACAATAACATCCAGTGGGAAATAGACAAACATCGCTTCGAACGCAACCTCAGGCTTAAAGAATTCTTTCAGCACCGTGAACAGCCCAATTACAATCCGGATAACTTTGAGAAATTTACCCAATCACGTACCAAATCCACATTTGACCCGGTTTCATCTAATAAGTCTCTCCCCACCTTTTCACGTTTGGTGGACCAAGCAGTTACTAAGTATAATGCAGCAGCTCCCCGTATTCACTACAACTTGTCCAAGACTGAACACAGTGCACTTAAACAATTATCCGCATACCGTCACATTACCATCAGACCGGCGGATAAAGGTGGGGCAATCGTTATTCAGAACCTCAAGGATTACAAAGATGAACTGTACTCCCAATTGGCCGATTCCCATACCTACATTAAATTATCCGCAGATCCGACAACACAGTATAAACTGGAATTGGACCAGATACTTCACAGTGCAGTAATTGACGGGAAACTCGACACCAAACTAGCCGATGCATTGAAACAAAAACACCCGGTGATTCCTCTGATCTATTCTGTCCCTAAGATCCATAAAAACATTCAGAAACCAATAATTCTTTATATCAACCGGTAGCCAAAATCCTCGACATCATTCTACAACCCCATATCCAGACACAACCCACCTTCATCAAAGACACCACGGCCTTCTTACTCCGCTTACAACAATTTGAATCTCTCCCTGCCAACACCTTGTTGGTAACCATGGACGTCAGTAGCCTCTACACCTCCATTCCCCAACAAATGGGGGTGGCGGCTGTGGGAGCATTCCTGCGTGATAACAACATCCATGATATGGATCACACTTTATTTTTACAACTGCTCACGCTGGAGCGAAATTATTTTTTCTTTGATGGAAATTTTTACCAGCAGACCAGTGGGTGTGCTATGGGGAGCCCGGTGGCGCCCAGCTTGGCCAATATCTTCATGTTCAGTGAAGAACATGAAAAATTTCTGAATGTTCATCAATTTAACCAATACGTACTTATGTACGTCCGGTTTATTGATGACCTGTTTCTACTGTGGACAGGCCCTGCGGACACTTTAGAACAATACGTCCACCTGATCAATTCCAGCGATTCCCCCATTAAATATACCATAAACATTCAAATGCACTCAATCAGTTTCTTGGACGTTAAAGTCAACATACGGGACTCCAAAATTATTACCGAAGTTTTCAGTAAACCCACTGATCGTAATACCCTGCTCTTATCATCCAGCCACCACCCTAAGGGTCTCATCAAAGGTCTTCCGAAGTCACAACTCATGCGAGTAGCAAGGATCTCTAGTACACCTGAATCCGCTATCGCCAGCACCAACCAAGTAGTTGAACGTTTTGCACAACGAGGCTATGGTCTCAAACAACTGCGGGCCACACAAAAGGAGATTCTGGCTATCCCGAGATCACAACTTCTGACCTCCTCCACTCGTAAATCACAGAATATGTTACCTTGGAAACAAAGATACTCCACGTCAAGCCCTATTGTCCAACGGGCTACAACTGCACTTTGGCCGATTGTCAAAACTGACACTACCTTACCCTGCTTCAACCAACTTAGACCCATGGCATGCTACACTAGGGCCAGAAACATAAAAGATCAAGTCATGCATGCGGATGTCACAGGTTTTGACTCGGCTCCCAGGTCACACTTTTTACAGAAGAAACCTGGGTGCTATAGATGCCTTAAATGCACCACCTGTCGCAATTTGGTGGTTTGCAAGTCATTCCAACACCCCCACAATGATTACACCTTCAATATCCGACATGTATTGACCTGTTTGACCACCCATGTTATCTACTTGATGTTTTGCCCATGCCATCTATATTATGTCGGCAAAACCATTCGAACCATCAGGGATAGAATGGCTTTACATCGATCCGCGATCAACAGTGCCATTATTAATAAGAAATCCGACCAACCTGTGGCCAGACACTATATGGAAGCGGGTCACAAGGTGTCTGACATACAATTCATTCTCATTGACCACATACCCCCGTTGCCCCGTGGTGGTGACCGTGATGGACTTCTTCTTAAACTTGAAACCAAATGGATATACAAACTACAAACTGTGAAACCCCAGGGACTCAATGACCGTCTGAATTGGAATATCTTCTTGTGACCCGTACACTAGCACTCTCCACTGTGCATCTTTTTTGTTTGTGTATTTATTTCTCACTTATTATTTTTCACCCTATATTTATTACTCTTCAGATTCATCTACTCTTCCCTGTGATCACTTTGCCCCTACTTCATTCATTTATTCATTCTTTTACTTTTCTATGTTCTGTTAGTCTGCTCCCTTCCTTATCACTCTTATGCTGTCAGCGTTTCTCACACTGTATTGTGACCCGTACACTAGCACTCTCTACCGGGTATCTCTTTTGTTTGTTCATCCATTATGCATTTTTCACTCAGTATTCTAGTCCGTGCCCGTATCAGCCCGCTCCCTTCCTCATCATTCTCATGCTGTCAGCGCTTCTCAGATAGCGTTTAGTAAGTGACTATCGTCACCACTGCATTGTGTATTATTGTGCTTGTTGTGGAGCTTCATCATGCCCGGCCTTAGGGAAACAACCCTGTCGCTGAGGACGCTCCCCGTCTGCCCGCGTTGCTATGCGGTGCAGAGGGTGACGTCAGTAGCATGCGCCCCTCCTCTCCGGAGAGACTGCGACGGCTACTGGGTTGTTACACTGGAGCCGGTAAGTATATATTTGCGGTCCCGCCGCCGTGCGGGCTTATTGTATGGCATACACATGTTGTCTTGAAAACGATCCTTGCATGGATCGAAACGTCGACTTATTTCATGTATCCCTGCCTTTTTCTTCATAAATAACATCTTTACTACTAAGTCCCCTGGAGTGACATGATTTATTCTGTTCGTAAATATATATATATATATATATATATATTTATATGTATATATATAGTGGTGTGGAATAATGGCGTCACTCCAGGGGTCTTGGTAAGAAATTTTTATGTATATGATACAAGACGTACAATTACATTGCACAGCTGAGCAAATACACTCAAATCGGATTCAGTATGAAATCCCGGAGGTCGGGATCCCGGCGTTCAAAATCCCGACGCTGGAATCCCGACCGCCGAAATCCCGACAAGGGGGGGGACGTGGATCGCCCCCCCGCAGCGGGCTCGCTGCGCTCGCCACGCAGCGGGCCCGGTGCCTCGCTACGCTCGGCACACTAATTTATTCTCCCTCCAGGGGTGTCGTGGACACCCACGGAGGGAGAAAGTGTCGGGATATTGGCGGTCGGGATTCCAGCGTCCGGCACACGAATGGTTGATGAAGAAAAATAATTTATTGTACAAACATGATTGCACAGACAGCTGTGCACCTGACAGCCGTTTTAACTGCATCAGCGCATCACCACTGATGAAAACTGCGCTGATGCAGTTGAAACGGTTGTCAGGTGCACAGCTGTCTGTTTGTGCAATCATAAATTATTTTTCTTCATCAACCATTCGTGTGCCGGTTCCTATCCTTCTGCAAACAAGGGGGGCAAGTGCTTTCTTTATTCTACTTCGTATGTTCCTGGCACCGGATACACCATTTAAATACAGAGTGCCATCCTGTGAACCAAACTGATTTTTTGATTGTATGCCTTAAGTTAAGGCATACAATCAGATGCGATGCGATGCGATATCGCATCGCATCGCATCCGATATCGGATGCGATATCGGATGCGATGACCCGATTTTTCCATAGGAATCAATGTTAAAATGATTCCTATGGAAAAATGGGTCCTTTTCATACCCCTACTATCCAAGTGGGCATGGAGTTGGATATAAACCTGTGGCGAGCGTAGCGAGCCACCGAGCCCGAAGCGTGGCGAGCGAAGCGAGCCCCGCGAGGGGACGGTATTCATCCCCTCGCGGGGCTCGCTTCGCTCGCCACGCTTCGGGCTCGGTGGCTCGCTACGCTCGCCACAGGTTTATATCCAACTCCATGCCCACTTGGATAGTAGGGGTATGAAAAGGACCCATTTTTCCCATTGAATTCCATGTTAAAATGGACTCAGTCCATTTTAACATTGATTCCTATGGAAAAATCGGGTCATCGCATCGCATCGCATCGCATCGAATCGCATGGTCGCATGCGATGCGATCTCCCGATCCGACCCGATTTAGAAATCGGCAGCCCAGTTACTACATAAGTACCAAAAAATCTAATAAAAACTAATGTTAAAAAAAAAAAAATTAAAGCGGATAGTCTGCATTTTAAAACATTACCATATTACTAACTTAAATATGTTTAAGTAAAAAAGCTAAAATAACAAAAAATGTGTCCTTGTTCAATATCGGGAATGCTGGCAGATGAAACTGACAGGGACGACAAGAGCTGTTCGATCTGTACAAAACAAATCTAAAATTAAAAAGGTAATAAAAGGTATGTCACGAATAACACACAAAAAAAAGGATGGGGGGCAAAATAAAAAACATAAAACTGTAATAAATAAGTTTAAATTGTTGCATGCTTTAGAGTGTTTTGTATTTTTATTAAAAGTTAGTTAAGCCCTCAGCAGTTTGTTAGGGAGCAGAAAATACAATATACTCCAATTTGGCAGTCCAGAAAGCATGCGTAGGATTGGGCAGCAAAAGGACTGGGACCCTGATACCTTTAGTTCCTTTAGTCCCTGCATGTATCTCCCTTCTACATCTTGAATCTGGTCCTTAAGATCATAGATATCCTGCAGGAGATAGGCAATGAACCATGCTATCAAGCTGTAACAACAAGCTTTAGCTACAGAAGTCAAATGATTGTTGAAAACAAAGATGAAAAGAAATGTCAGAATACAAATACACTCAAATCCTGTAAAAAAGTAACTAAATCATATGTGCTGTGTAAACTATATACTATTTTTGCTTAGAAAAAGGGTGATTCTGTGTTGTTTTCCAGTATATAAAACATTTGAGAAGTTTCCTGGTATTTCAAAATCTCAGAAATCATGATATCTTTACACACTGCAAGAGACGGACCACATAATGTACGAGACCTGCAAGTGACATAGTCAAAGTGTGAGGCAAAACATTCATATTCTAATTTATATTATCTAATAAAGAAAATATTCATCTAATAAAGAAAATATCAACTACTTTTTTCTATTCTGAAAACCTGTGTGTAAGATTCGGCTTTTGCCAGACTATTAAGAGAAAAAAAAAATGTATTGGCCATTTTACGTGAGATTCTATTATTTCTTCTCAAGGCAAAATCAAACTAATGCTACATTCTGAAAAGATTTTCATCGAATGATGTGGTGAGTATACACAAGACTAAGACATTCTCAGGTGTCTTCATTTTGCATGTGTCCTGTGCAAGGACTGGACATCCGCTGATGTCAGCTGCCTGCCCCCGGCACCAGCATGAGAAGATCCAGCGTTTTCATGGGAATGCCCATGAAATGCTGGGTGTTCCCATGGCCGCATCCCCCATACTGTTGTGTGCGAGCACCGCCACACAGCGCATGCGCAAAACAAAAACATTGCACTCCAGTGCGAATACACATGGGAGCACATGGACCAGAATAAGGTCCATAGTGTAGAGCAGACAGCACCTGATTAACCAATAGGCTGATTAGGCTGCAGCCTTGGGCGAAGGAATGGGGAGGGGGGGGGGGGGGGGGGGCACCTTACAGGTGACAGGCCAGGAATAAAATGAAGGCCTTATTTATTCCATAAAAAGGAGAAGTGGATGGTGGAGCGCTAACTGTTTTTGGATATGCTTGGATTATAAAAAAAATTATATAAAATTTTTAACGGTTGACCAATTGGGTATTACAATATATTTTAATATACTCTATCTCGAGAAAATACACATAGCACAAATACAACTAAAACACAATATGGTTAAAATTCAATAAGACAATATTCACCCCTACATGGGACCTCAGTTGGAAAGTTTTGAAATGTGGATAAATCTCACTTGTTCCTTTTGATACTCTCCTGTTGGATAAATAAATAAACTGGATTGGCGGGTGTCCATAAACCTGACTTGGAGCCGATGGTGATGTTCTCCCCTCGTGAGGAAAGATGGTACACGTCTCACAGAATGGAGGGCCTCGCAAGATTGGCAGGTGGTGGTGTCCCTTTGTTGGAAAAGTCCAGTATTGACTTGAAAAAAAGGAGGAGAGCTGGTCCAAAGTGAGATGGGGTAAATTGTAATCCACAGGGTCCAGTAGAGGGTGAGCGCCTAACGCGTTTCGTCATCCACAGATGACTTTATCAAAGGCATGCTGCTGTTAGGTCCAGCATGGGGTTTTATACTGTCTTACGGGAAGTACAACGTTTGACCTCAGTCACAAATTACCCAATTGGTCATTTAAAAATACAATAAAAACCGCTGTATTATTGCTTGTGCGGCTTGTAGGAATAGCAGGGGCAGTCATATTTAAACAGATAAAAACATACATATGTAATGTATATACATATACTCTAAATAAAGTATATGTATATACATTATATATGTATGTTTTTATCTGTTTAAATATGACTGCCCCTGCTATTCCTACAAGCCTTCAACTCCTTGCTCTCCCCCCCTCCTCCAGCTCTTCCGTCCTCCATCGTAGCCGCTGATTTTGCTACCTACTTTTCAACCAAAATCTCCTCTCTCAGGACTGCCATCACTGCTGCCATGACCTCACCCTCTCCCTCCTCCCCTCCTTCCAACCCCTGTCCTCATTTTACCCCACCACTGCTGCTGAAGTCCACTCTATCCTTCAATCCGCTTCTCCCTCCACCTGCCCGCTCGATCCTATCCCCTCCAATATTATCCGTCGTCTCAGTCCGTCAGTCTGCTCTCACCTGGCTCACCTCTTTATTCTTTCCCTATCCTCTGGGATCTTCCCTTCCTCCTTCAAACACGCTCTTGTCTCCCCAATTCTTAAAAAAACAAATCTGGACCCCAACTCTCCATCCAACTACAGGCCCATCTCCCTCCTCCCTTTTGCCTCCAAGCTCCTAGAACGTCTGACCTATAATCGTCTCCTAAACCACCTTACTGCTAACTCCATTCTAGACCCCCTCCAATCCGGGTTCCGCCCTTTACATTCCACTCAAACTGCCCTGACCAAAGTCACTAACGATTTACTATCGGCTAAATCCAAAGGCCTCTTCTCTATCCTCATCCAGCTTGACCTGTCGGCTGCCTTTGACACTGTTGACCACCCTCTCCTGCTCAACACCCTCCGCTCCTTTGGCATCACTGGCACGGTCTTCTCCTGGTTCACCTCATACCTCTCCGATCACTCCTTCTCCACTCCGAGCTCCTCCTCTCCTACTACCCCGCAGCCAGTCGGTGTTCCCCAAGGGTCAGTTCTTGGCCCTCTCCTCTTCTCCCTCTACACCACCTCTCTGGGCACCCTCATCAGCTCCAATGGTTTTCATTACCACCTTTATGCTGATGATACCCTAATCTATCTCTCCTACCCCGACCTATCCCTAGCACTCCTGTCCAAGGTCTCCGAATGCCTCACGGCCATCTCAGACTGGATGACCCAACGCTTCCTGAAACTAAACATGGCTAAAACTGAACTTCTAATCTTCCATCCCCGAACATCCCCTCTTCTCCCACTATCTCCATCAGCATTGGTGAAACCGAGATCACCTCCACCGACCAAACGCGCTGCCTCGGTGTCATCATTGACTCCTCCCTCTCTTTCACCCCCCACATTCGTGCTCTCTCACAGTCTTGCCGCTTTCACCTACGCAACATCTCACGCATCAGACCGTTCCTCACCACTGACGCGACCAAAATTCTCATTCACTCTCTTGTCATCTCCCGCCTTGACTACTGCAACATCCTTCTCTCTGGGCTACCTCTCACCCACCTCGCACCTCTCCAAACCATGCTTAACGCTGCCGCTAGGCTCATCTTCCTCTCCCGCCGCTCTACCTCCGCCTCCCCCTCTGTCTATCTCTTCACTGGCTCCCCATTCCTTTCCGAGTTCTCTTTAAACTCCTCACCACCACCTACAAGGCTCTCTCCTCCTCCACCGCTCCTTACCTCTCTTCACTGATCTCTATCCACACTCCCTCCCGTCCTCTTCGCTCCATCGCTGACCGCCGACTGACCTCTCACCTAATCACCTCCTCCCACTCCCGTGTCCAAGACTTCTCTCGCGCTGCCCCCCTGCACTGGAACAACCTCCCGCCACCCATCAGGCTTTCTGATTCCCTTACCTCCTTAAAGCGCTCCCTCAAAACCCACTTTTTTCAACTAGCCTATCCCTCCTCCTAACCTCTTTTGATCCTCCTATCCTGCCTCCGTTCCCACTTATCCTGTTGTGTTTCGTTCGTCCACCCACCTATTTTTAGTATGTTAACTCTTATGAGTAGGGTCCTCCTGCCTCACGTACTCACCCTACCTCTTTACCTCACCTGTCCTACTGTCCTGTTCTTCCCTTCCTCTACTTCTTCAGTCTCCTCGACAATTTTGACACCTACTTCTGAACTGATGCTGATTTTATTTCTACCAGCTATACCCCTATTTATACAGTATTTTTCAACACACCCTGTACGTTACCTTGTCATTTGTTTTTTTTTGTTTGCTATGTACGGCGCTGCGGACACTTTGCGGTGCCTTATAAATAAACGTACTACTACCCCATCTCACTTTGGACCAGCTCTCCTCCTCTTTTTCAAGTCAATACTAGACTTTTCCAACAAAGGGACATCACCACCTGCCAATCTTGCGAGGCCCTCCATTCCGTGAGACGTGTACCATCTTTCCTCACGAGGGGAGAACATCACCATCGGCTCCAAGTCAGGTTTATGGACACCTGCGAATCCAGTTTATTCATTTATCCAACAGGAGAGTATCACCAGGAACAAGTGAGATTTATCCACATTTCATACCATGTAGGGGTGAATATTGTCTTATTGAATTTGAACCATATTGTGTTTTAGTTGTATTTGTGCTATGTGTATTTTCTCGAGATAGAGTATATTAAAATATATTGTAATACCCAATTGGTCAACCGTTCAAAAATTTAATATAATTTTTTTTATAATCCAAGCATATCCAAAAACAGTTAGTGCTCCACCATCCACTTCTCCTTTTTCTAGATACAGCCATATAAGGGACTTACCACCCCCAGGTGGGAGCAGCTTGGCAATTCCCACACATCTCCTCAAGCGCCCAATAGGCTCTGTCATCTAGGTGGCAGGGTTTATAACTTTTCTTTTTTCCTTATTTATTCCATGCTTGATAGCGATCACTCATCCCGAGGTACTTGCTAATTAAACCATTACTTTATGTACATTGTACTACAGCGCTAGCTAGGCAGCCTAAAGACAAAGTTTCCTTCACACACCATGCCATTTGTATAACCTTTGTTACATGCATATGGGCAGTATGAATGGCAAATCCCTGAGAGCCTATTCACGTGTGTTTACCATCATTACAAGGGGAGCTACGTGTGTATTAGCCTAGGGCACCTGGAACCTTTAATTAGGTCCTGGAAGCATATGGTATACACCTTTTACACTGCCATATGCACTATGGCCAACTACCTTCCTGAACATGGAGAGACCCTTAACTAAAAAAAAAAAATCCAGATCTACTGGGTTTTTTCTAAATATGTTGTAGACATCAATACTTGCTAAGGTATATTAGCTTCAATTATCTTACCCTTAATTCACTCAGTGAAGCATCTGGATCCAATAAACTACTTGCATCTCCACTACCTCTCCGAGAAGATGATCCACTCAGAGGTGTAAAGGTTCCTGGAAGCCCAGAGGTTGCATTACGAGATGAAGGCTTAAATAATAAAAAAAAAAAAAAATAAACAAACATGTAATCCTTATTTAGCTTACTTTTACAGAAAACATAAAAATGTTCTACAAGAAAAAATAACCATAAACCAAGGACTAGTATACTGCAAATATATTTAAATAAATACTTTCATGGAACATATTTACAATTCATTATTTAAGAATATATTAAGCCAAAGGTGAGGGGGAGGGGGGGGGGAATGATACCTAAGTACTGACCAATAGAGTAGGTAAATCCACATGTAAGAATCACAATAGACTGAAAATACAAACGGGAGGCCGGCAGTGGGGAGGTTGGTGGTCAGAAGATCGCCAGCGGCATCCCAATGCTGAGGACCCGGCTGAGGTCCCTGTACCCCCTGTAATCTGAACCATATCCCTCTCGCTTAGTGCCTAAATGTAATCCTCCCCACAGCCTAATTGTAACCCAGCCCCAGTGCGTAAACCTAACCACCGCCCTGTCCTGCTGTATAACCCTAACGGGCCCGCATACTTACGATCAGGATGCTGGCAGCCAGGATTTCTGTAGTTGGCATTGACAGAGATGTCTTTATTTTGGCTTCTGGCATCCCAAACACCGGTATGTTAGCCATCACTGATGTAGGGGAATGTGGTTATCCTTGACACTCCAGCTGTTGTTGAACTACACATCCCAGCATGCCCTGCATCAGATTTAGAATGGCCAAATAGTAAAACTGTAGCAGGGCATGGTGGGATGTGTAGTTCAACAACAGCTGTAGTGTCAAGGTTAGCCATCACTGCCCTACATGTACTTAATTGCAGTAAAATGGTGGAGGTGTGCCCATGAGAGTAAATACAGTCAAAAGCAAGGGGAGAAAAATTCTATTTAGGTCAACCCCCAACTAATAAATATTTAAACATACAATTCATTATTACATTAAAACACATCACATACAAGATAAGGCAAGAAGTAACGCAATATAAACATACTACAATCTTTATGTAAAGGTGCCCATACACATTGTGATAGGAGTGTACTGTATGTTTTGTACTTTATTGGTGCTGTGCGAATTTGGCACCTTTTTAAGTATATAGTCAACTTTTGGTCACTAGGTACATCAAATCGTACTACAAAACTCATGCAATGCGATGTAGCACAAAAAGTACTGCCTGCACATACTTTTTTGTGCTATACAATATAGCACTCGCATCCCTGCAGAAACACGGTGCGATTATAACCACATGCAATGCGTTTGAATTTAAAAGTTCAAAACGCATGCGATAATCGCAACATGTATGGGCACCTTAAGACAGACGTTGTTGTTGTTAAGTCATAAAGGTTTGGCTTCTAAATGTACCAAAATTGGCCAAATATTACCCTAAGTTTTAATGCTTGCCATAACAACAATAAAGCAATCATGTGTGATACAATGAGGAGGTAGTTTACTCCAAATTGTCAAAATGCTGCTAATTGGTAAGCCAAACATGCAAATAGGATTTGAACCAGCATTGTACATGCCTGACTTTATGGATGACAGTGTCTCTGCGGACCAAAGTCCAAGTCGGTTATCTCAATGGGACGGAAACATTAGTGTTTCTGACCCATTGAGCTTACAACCTAACTTCTCCACTACTAGTACTCAACGATTCAAAGTCAGATCGGCTTACTCAAAACACAACTAACCTACGAGAATGTCTTTAATCTGGGGGAAGAAGAATACTAGAGTGAATAAGGACACGTCATGCAAAATAGAATCTGTATGCACAAGCAATGCTAAATTGGTGAACATTTTAATTTGGTTTACTTATTATAGGGAGAGGTCTTATCCAATGTACAATTTTTAGTTTGAGTTACAAGGCATGCAGTCTTCTAGTTAACAAGCATAGAAACATAGAATTTGACGGCAGATAAGCCCAACTTGGCCCATCTAGTACCTCAAACCATATTTGATCCTTATTTCATTGTAAATATGCCAGGACATAAAGTATTACTTAATCCACAAATATGTGCCCTCTTAGTGGTGTCATATTAAGTATATAGGACAAGACTAGATATGTTTTGTGACTTAAATGTCTTGTATTTGGGATATTATTTTGACTTTTGTGATAAGATGTAAGTTAAAATCAGATTAATAAAAGGCCCTTAATAAAATATCAACAAGAATAAAAAAGCATTCTCAAATTTAACTACTGTAAGGTTAACAAATGGGATTCCTGTAAAGTCACAATATGTACTTACCCTGGAAAAGTTTTCAGTGTACTGCTTGTCAATCTTCTCATCCAGCTGGTGGAACAGAAAAAAAAACACATTAGAAAACCGAAATCTGGCTACAATACATTTGCATTGCAAAAATCAAAAAAGAATGAATGCTGTTTAGTTGTTATAACTTCTGTGGATTATCTGCTAGAAGAAAACTCATTTTCAACACTAGCTTTCCAAAAGATAACATAAAAAAATTAAAAGTGTGATAAACTCTTGAATAACATTGCACTGTTAATATATAGAGGAATAAAACACATATAAATGCTTGGATGGACTTGCCTACTAATAAAGCGGTTTTACATTGTTCAGGTTACTTTGAATCAGGGTTGGAAAAATTATTATTATTTTTTGTTGTTGGTTTAAACCAATTTTTTCTGCATTATTTGAATGAAAAAAAAAACGATCCTGTTTGTTATAATACTGTAAAAAAACTTTGCTATGTATTTGATCAACAATGTTTTAATGCTTTCTAACATTAACAATCCTAAGTTATTAGGCTTTGATATGATTTCTTTCAATAAAATCAATTTTAGACTAAACAATTAAAATACGCAAAAGCACTTTTCAGAGAAACTCATACACACAAAAAAAGGGAGGAGTTGAGCAGTTGCAATGGATAGGTCACTGGCATTAATCACTTTTAATAAAAACACTAGTTTAGATGGCTTTTCAGTTCCTAGTATGTTTCGATTCTTCGAATGAACTAAACCAAAAGAAGAAAAAAATCTTTCTAAACTAGCTGAAGATTATTGAGTAGTTAGAAGTTGTTCAATAAAGGGAAATACATGAGGATTAACAAATGTTGGGAGAGAAGTTGATGCTAGACAGACTTCGCACCTCTCGTCTGATTCGTCTCCCTATATCTGTGTTGTGTGTGTGTGTGTGTGAGATTTACAGCAGTGGTTCAGCTTACTTCGATAAAGAACACCAAGCAATTAATTTACAATAGGCTTCTTTTCTTTTTTTACAGAATGTGCCTGCAGAATGTGGTGCTGTGCCTGCAGACAGTTTTTTTTTAACCCATTTGGTTTAAACCAGACAACCATGCTTTGAATAGAGATTATGTAAAACTGATTTGTAACCACAATAATCAGATAATTCCTGAATTTGGAGCGCATAGTTTTTATGCATAACATTACAAACTATGGGGGTACTCAATTGGTGCAGATTTTTCACTATTCTTTAGGTCTAATTTCGATCTATTCATGGGCAAAAAACATGTGGATCAGTGAACCCACATGTTTTCTCCAATTTCGGACGAAATTGCATAAGGTATTTAGTCACTTTTCACCCCCCACAAAGCAGATGAAACATTTACATATTAGAACAAACAGAAAGCTAATATATCCCATGAAGAAGCACAGTGGCCAAGACCTGTGCAGGAGGCTTTCCTGTAGACCTTTATTCATACTGTAATGCATTATTAATACCTCTATTAATTATGTGCTAGGACTAAGGTCATATGAAAATCTTCTGGTCACCAGATACATGTGTGTTCACCTATTCATGCATCTGTGCTGGTATAATGCTAGTATACAGTGGCTACTGCAAACAAACATTAGTAAATGCAAAGGAGGAGGCGGTCATAGCAGTGCACTCATACAGCTGATTATAGATGCATTCAAAGCACATTGTCCAATATTGTTAAGTGTCAATTAATACATATTGCAAAGTACCAGTGCATTGTCACGGAGGTTGAGCCACTGACAGGAACACATGCTGTAGGTCATTATTTTAGACTTGCCATGACAGAACATTCATACAATAATTGATGATCTTTTCAGACACCAGATGGAAGTATATGGAAGTGTCATGCAAACACACACTTGTATTAAAGCAAGGTTCAAGTTTCTAAAGAGTTATAGCACTTCAAAATATTTATACTGTTACAGGCACATATAGAATATTCGTTTCAATAAAACTTGATGCATTTTAGACAGGGATGGAAAAGTAAAAAAAAAACAACAACAAAAAACCTATGCCAAATAGCAGTCACTGCCTGAGCACAACAACATGCAGTGGAACTCACATTATTGAGATCAGGTAAACTGACATCGTCAGACACTATACTTCCCCTACGATTGGAGCGGCTAAAATAATCAGCGGCTGATTCACTCTGGTCAGAAAAATCTGATGACTTGATGAAATAAAAACAATCAAATATTCATACAGCAACAAATATGGAGGCACATGAAATGAAAATGCACAGGATACTACATTTTTTTTTATAACTGCTACAAAATATTGTGGGATATAATGAAGTAACATAGGGCTAAATCAATTAGCCAGACCAATTGCAGCGAGTGCACAGCAGTGGCCATGGATATACAAATCCAGAGCACAGGTTGAACTTAATGCAGATTTTTATTTGAGCCTTCAGTAGGCTAAATACAACATCCCACAGTAAAAATGGCTTCCTGCTCTTATTGCAGATGCCACAATCAGGTTAACCCATAGCCACAGGATCTTATCCCAGAGTACATAAGTTAATAGGCAATGAGAAGGTCTTCTAATTAATCCCAATGTGGCCAACTGAATGCAGCCATTATGTCAATAGGATGACCATGTACACTATTAATGCATAAACCATTTGACTGCTGTATTTGAATGAAAATTGTGTGTTTTATGTTAGTTTCAACATTTTAGCTGTAGATCTATTGATGTACAGAGAAAACTTCACAACTGGATTTTTTATGTATTTTAGTTCACAGTGCCAAAATATAAGCATGCGAATGAGCTCACCACACTATCCCTTCGTCCTCGTCCAACACTACAAGAGGACACGGAACCCTCATCATCTGTACACTACAATATAATGACCATCAAAAACATTTTTTTAAATCAACATACTGTATGTATTTTCCTTAACAAAACTTTAAACTTTTTGAACAAAGAAAGAAAAACTTTAATACAAACTTTTAAATTTGCTGGTCATCATAGATCATCCTGAAAATAAGACTTGGGGCTTTCAGTCTGGTGCAAGGTGGTAGTGGGTGGGGTGGAGCCTAAAAGACTGCTGGACTTTATTGGATGACCTGCTGTGGTGGACCCATCCAGTAAGATATATTTTCATAATACCAAACAATAAGTGGGTAATTAATTTGTTTTTATCGTAGCTTTAAGTAAAGGACGCCCAAACGAGCAATTTAATTATTTTTGGTCGCCCATTAGTTATCAAAAGCCCCAAATTTAGCCACAAAGTGGACTATTTGTCAAATTCTGCTTTCCACCTTATTAGGAAGCAGAAATATAGGTGTATCCAGTATTCACACACACAATCAGAACAATTGAATTTCTCCAACAGGACCCCATTAGTTAAAGCCACAATAAAAAATAATAATAATAATTCTCTCTAACTGTTGTATCAGGTAAATGAAAAGCTATCAGCATAATGATGTATATAGTAAATAGAACAACTACATCATTAAAACGTGAACAAAATGCATTAATATTTTTTAAAACACCATTGTTTTGACTGGCCTCTTAATGGGCCAGGTGAACTAAGCTTCAAAAAGGTGAGAAACTGGAAAGTGAATGCACCAGCCAATCAGCTCCTGTCATTTTTCAAAACACAACCTGTAGCAAGGTGAGAACTAATAATGCATTCTGCCTAGGCTCACATGCATTGCCAATGAGCGCAGCTGTGTTCAGGATAACAAAAAGGGGGATTTGTTAATCGCACAGGAAGGTAGAGTTATTTAAATATATTGAATGGCCCCTCAAAATGTTCATTACATACACATATTTCTCATAGTAATGAGGGTGTGCTACCACTAGACATGGATATATGAGCAAAGAAAGATTTTTTTTGGAAGACAAAAAAAAGGGAGAAAGATGTCTCTGTGTGGTGCACCAGTAGATTTAAAATATAACCTTTATTGATTATTGGGTAAAATTTAGGCGAAAAAATAAAAGACACTTAACAAACATATAAACACACTAGTTAAAAAGGATAAAGATATCCTCACTCCGTGGGGCCCCGCTGCCCAATCAGAATAAACTCTTTCCCCCTTTTTTTTGTCTTCCAAAAAAAAAAAAAAACTTTCTGTGTTCAGGATAAGGAGATGAGAAATGCAGGTTTCCTCAGTATTATGGATACTTATTTAAAAAGAAATAAAGCAAATATTATACATAGACTTATATAAAAAAAATCTCTCAAATCACAGAGAAGTGCACTTCATAGATAAACTCAACAGACTAGACCAGGGGTCCTCAAACTATTTTGCTCTGGGACCCCATCAGACAATAAAAATAATTATGGGACCCCAGCAAGTTACTGCAGAAGGTCATCACATCACATGTGTAGGCTGCAGACAGCTTATACATGGGAGCCGCGTGGAGGCATAAAATGATGGGAGGAGTCTGAAGTAACAGATAATTCAACAGATTTTTCAGGCTCCTTGAATGACTGACTTTAGAAAAGTTATCAGCCTGATGGTCAGCAACATGGCGTCACGACCCCATGCTGAGAAGGTTGGGACCCACTTTGGGGTAAGGACCCACAGTTTGAGTACTGCTGGACTAGACAGACAACATATAACATAGAAATGCTTGGCATATGTAATATGGGCTAAAATGCCTCATTTCTCAAACTTTGACATAGTTTAGGCAAGGCAGATATTTATAGTTACCAGTCCCGCTTATTTAATAGGGCTTCAGGCTGCAAATGATGTTTCCAGTTTAGCCTTAATAGGTGTCCATAACTCATACTCAGAAAGATGTTTGGAAGAGCTGAGGGGGGATATGAGCAACAGCCCAGGCAGCATGCATTATTAGTTCTGATTTTGTTCTTACAGAGGCACACAACCTCTGGTTATAGTGAGCAGCAACAGTGTTCAGGCTATTTTACCATCACTATTAGTGTGCTTATTCCTTCTGTCCTAACCAGCGCTCCTAGGCGACCCCAGGGCCACAAATCACCAGCTCAAATTGTCAAGGTAAAAAGAATGCTGGACTGAATCAAAGTAGCTACTGGCTATTTTATTATAAAGACAGGGCTGTATTTTGGAATCACAGAGCTGTGATTCCAAAATACAGCCCTGTCTTTATAATAAAATAGCTAGCATCAACTTTGATTCAGTCCAGCAGTCTTTTTTAACTTGCAAATATTGATTCTATTACATACATTGCACATGACTGCTGATACAGTACATGGATTACCATTGCAGGAGATCCCTGTCTATTTCAACATGTAATTACTACCTGGGGGCCGGTACTCCCACTTTCCGACGTGTGTGTCAATTATAAAGTACTGTGGTAAGGAATACTACCTTTATTTATGCTCTGGTGGTGAGTTTGCTGCCTGCTTACTGCTAGATTATCCTATTTAAGGTGACTACGTGGAGACTTTCTGGATTCTACGGTCTCTACAGTGGATATTTCTAAGTGGACATAGCAATGACCCTGCACTTTTTAGAAACTCTTGCTACCACCATAAAAATTGGCTCTTACTAGACTCATTAGGCGAGTGTAAATTCATCTATTTACTATACTAGCTACCTCATTAGCAAATATGGAAAAATAAGAATTCTTGTCAGGCTGAGGCATACTTTAAAACTAGGTTGGCCAATCCCGGGATCGGGATCCCGGGATTTCAATGTAAGTAAATGCATGTAAGTAAATGCGGGGCAGCCAGGAAGTTTTTCTGGGATTGAAAAAATGCCCTGGGATTGGCTTCCCTATTTAAAACTAATGAGACGTGACATGACCTTTGCTTTAAGAAGTCTAATGGTGTGTACACATGGTGAGATTCCTTTGCTATTCGACTTCATGGTCTGTGCACACAGTAGACGGCCGTGGTTTTCAATTCCAAAGCATTGGGATCGAATTGCACGGCAAGCCAAAAGACATGCATCCAATTTTGACTATATTGTACAGGTCTGTACTATACTGTATAATCAATGCAGCGCCATCTATCTGGCTTTGATTTGTGCTGTGCGGGAGCGCACATGTGGATCGCAAGGTTAAAGAAAACCTGTGTGATCTGCATGCGATCCTGACGCGATTTTGACCATATAGTCAAAATCTCACGCCAAATCTCACCATGTGTACACACCATACAATCTGATTGCTGTGCAATCTTTGCTATCTCTGTATTTACATACAATTCATGCAATCTACATTCAATTTGCACTATATAGTCATTGCTGCACTGTTTATTCTGCTTTTCGATTTCAGCTGAACGGGAGCGCACATTGGCATCGAATCAGGGTAGAAAGCTGAAAAACATGTTTTATCTCCATTTGATGTCTATGCGTTCCTGATTCGATTTGGAATATATACAGATGGAGCGCCTCTCAGCCAGCGCCGGGGCTCGCCAGAACGCCGAGATGGCGCTTCAACTGACTGGGACAAGCGTCCCAGTTTCCGGGTGGCAGGGGACGCGAACTCTGTCCGTCTCCGCTTCAGGGAGATGGGCAGGGTTGGGGGGGGGGGGGAGCGGCAGGTACCGGAAGGGAGGGAACACGCGGCAGTTGGCGATCAGACCACCGCTGGATGGAGAGCAAAATGTAGTCAAAATTTTATGTCAAATTGTACACAGCATTAGTTTTCTCGTTTCATGTCCAATACATCCTGATTTGATATTTACTTACCTACTCAAGGGAGTTTTTTTTTTTTGTATAATAAAATAAATATATTTATGCGTTTATTCACATTCTGTATAATTGTGTGATTAAGAGCCACCTTGATTGTTTTGCTAGGAAAATCTTTTGCATAAGAAGAATATAAAGAAGAATATACAAAATGTAACAGATGACATGCTGCTATTAAAAACTGTAAAATATACAGAGTTTACCAGAACACTCAATGTTAAGGTAACAGTGGCACTCAAATTATATCTACAGTATCTAATTAAGATTAAATCATGACAAAACGATGTGTCTCCAAGTATAACATATTAACGATTATGTGCATCTAGCCTCATATAATTATCAGTAGACCAACATGTAATAAAGAGATAAAATAAGGAGTATAAAATGCCAAATAAAGGAACTCTTGGTATAAAGCATGTAATCATTAAAGCTAGAATAAGTCACACACATGCAGCAGGAGGGCTCACCACAGGACTGCTTCTTGATGAGCCGCCTCTGGAAGAATAGGGGCTGTACTCAGAGGGCTGGAGACAGCATTAGCAAAGAAGAGAAAATCAGAAATTGAAGATGGCTTGTTACAGAACTCTGTGAAAGAGAACCCTGTACCAACTTTCTAACAGACTTACAGTTCGGGAACAGTGCGAGTTAGTAAAGCCATCTTCATAGAGTGATGTCTGACAAAGGAAATACAGATGAAGGAGAAGAAGTGTCAGGTGTGCCTTCTGCAAGTGATTACTATGGACACCCACTATTGTCACACAATAACAATGTAATCATGCAGCACTTATTAAATATTTATATAGGTTATCTAGCTTTGTTTTCATATATATTTATAATACCAGAAAGCAGACATAGATACCATAAAACAACAACTTTCCATTAGAAATCTATATTCCACTAGAACAACTAGGCCCTAATTTTAGCATTCCCTAAGAGTAAATATGTGGCAAGGCATGCTGGTATGTGTAGTTTCACAACAGCTCAAGGGCTGCAGGTTGGACGTGCCTGCTTTAAAGCATTTAATCAAAAAAGGAACATAAGTGTTGAATGTTTAGAAGTAGTATGCAATCTATGCTCATAAAATAAAGCATTAATTTACATTTATACTAATTAGCAAGAACCCCCCCCCCCCCGCCCCATTCCTAGTAAAAATACACTGAACAAGTAATTTTCTGATCCACTCAAGCAGACAGAAAATACTAACCGAACTGGCACTTCGAGCCAAATGAGTGCTTAATTTCGGAGAAGTCTGTAAACAAAATATTTAGTATTAAGGGTCAGCATTTAAATATTCAAAAGGTTTTACAGTGAATATGTGATTCACTAATACACAACTCACAGTACTATTGCTTCCCAAACCCAAAGAATTTAAAAGTACAGTCAGACTATAGAAATGGCTTACAGTATGTACTGTACATGGCCATTTGGGTCTGAGATACAGTATGTATGATGCTCTAGCATAAAATTTATCATTTAGCCTAAAGTAAAACATATCATTTGCATTTAAATGCTTAAAAAAAGGAATCATGCAACAATTTTTAGTCAATGTTCTGTTTCCTTAAATGTTCCAGAGTATAAACAATCACTAATAATTGGTTTAAAATGAACTTTAGCCCCTTATACTGTTTGGGCAAGTGTATTGTACATCAGAAGATGGCAAATAACCGCTTTAAATGATCAGTTCTCTGAGGGCCAGCCGCTGTACTTCTTGATCTCATATGTGTTTAATAAAAAGTGTTATTACATAAATACTGTACATGAATTCTGCATGTATGTGTTAATGGTCAACCATGTAAAACAACTACAGTATTTAGTAAAACCTGTGTTTCAGGTTAATTGGAGAAAAAAAAAAGGTATATTTTCTTTAAATAGTACCACCAGTGAAAACATGCACATAACAATTTTTTTTTCTTCAAAACTGGATGTATAGTAAGAGTAGTTACACATATGGGGAAACATATGAAAATGATTGCTCTAACTTTAGAGTACGACGAATGTGAACAGAATATATTGCAAAATAAATGGAAGGGTTCAAAGACTTGGAAAATACCATAAAAGGATTATGAAACTCCTGATCACAATATCTAATGCAGAAGTACTGAATGATGACATTACATACAGTATGTTCATATTTAAAAAAAACAACGGTTTCATGTCTTGAAGAGTTTTAAAGAGCAAATTTACAAAATATCTAATCTGAACTAACCCTGTAACTCCTGGAGGTGGCCAATGGGTCACTGTAAAGAGAAGAGGACTGAAGGAAAGAAAAATATTTAGACTTTTAAAGGCGGCGTACACATCCTGGTAAATTTCATAAAGTACACTGCTCTTTATCCACCATACCATGCTTTCACTTGGATTCATAAAGGATTTAATTAATCATTTATAGTGGTACACAAGTTATTACAGAAATGGGTTAGTATTGGAATGTTTTTCTTATATAATGCCAAAAAATTATACTGAAGAAACATCATGTATGGTTTCAATTTAAGATTCACTACATATTATTAAACAAATATAATGAAAAAAAAAAACCTGGCACACAGTGTGTTACTTTTAACTCTTGCAAACAAACGAGCAGGGTTACATGGATCAGTCCCACTTCAAGGAGAAGCAATAACACTGTTTCCTGTTTAACGTTCCATCCTACTTCAACATCTGTATGCCTTGTATGGCAGCATGCATGCTGTGTATATTCCTACATTTATTACGGTCATCTGACATGCTAGTTAACTCCAACTTGTCAAGTACATTACCAGTTACATCACGCATGCGATAACTGCAAATTACTGCTAGAAAACCAATTGACAAACCCGTGCGTGGTAGCTGGAGGTGGGTTTGCTGTATTTAAGACTACTATAGCTTCTCTGATCTTTATAAAGTCCACTCTGTAAAAATGGGCCAAAAAAAAAAAAAATTACATTATTAAAAATAAAAACACAGAACATATTCTAAACCAAAAGAACCATGGATATTTCCATACAGTGGGCTGTATTCAATGCGGGCAGCGAGAGGATTAAACTGCGAGGATCGCCTAAAACAAGCGACACTCGCCGTTTAACCCCCAAGCCGGCCGCTCACCGGATTCAACGTTCTGGGGGGGATCCTCACTGTCCTCTGACAGCGATCTTATAATAAAACTTAGTGGCCTTCATGGGGATGCAAAAAAAAGTGCTGACCTACAAACATACCGCATGTTAAACCCAGTGTGCTTACATGTTTATCCACACAAAAAAACAGTTTTTTTTCTATAGTTCACGCTTTTCTTTGAAGTTAAGAAGTTTTAGTTTCTTTCAAAATTATAGAAAACACTTTTCTTGTCACTTTAAGGGGGGTATTCAATCCCGGGTCCCGACAGTCGGGACCCTGTCCCATTTTTGTTTTGCTCACCTATTATTCGTCACCTATTATTCGTCAGGTGGGATTCAATGTCCCGCCTGCCCAGCAATGAAAAGGAGGCGTATCAGTGCATTGTCGATATAAAGCGTGATCTCGAAAATCCATTGTCATTCTCTGCAAAACGGGCCCGATTGCTGTTAAAGTCGTGTTCGTTCTGCCGAGATGCCGCTTCAATGCTGCCGGTAAAGAAAGCATTGAATAGGCGCCCGCCACAATTTCCCCGTCGGAAATAGCGGCAGGGTTTGAATAGCCCCCTTAGTGTTTCCAATTGATAGATCAAGCAGTGTCTAGGTCAACACCAAAAGGTTGACATGAACTAAGTTGACAAGCAAAATGTTGACATGTCACATGCAAAGCTCAACTTGAGTTTTTCACATTTTTTTTTTCATTCTATGGACTTTTCCCATGCATGACGAGCCACGTGGGCTACAATTGGGAACAGAAAAGCATGACAAGTGAAGCGAGGGTACGTGCTACACTAATTCGGGGTCCTTGTTGACATTGACACTAAATAATGAATAAATCATGTGTCAATCTTTTGGCAATGTTGACCTGGTGCATGTCGACCTATGCAAAACACTTTTACATGTGCTCTCGGGAAAATAATTCCCATTTTATGTGAGGTTCTTAATGGTTAGAGCCACTGTGCTTGCAAAATGCAGACTTCACATGTAATAGTGCTATAGTAATGTTGTAACACTGCACTATATAGTGTAAAGCTGTGTACACATGCATCGATTTTTTTATTCGATTTTGCTTATAGAAGCAAAATTGAATCCACATCGACTGGTTTTTAGGACACTTTCGATCTGCATTCGATTCGATGCGTGCTCCAGTGTTCTCCAAATCGAAAAGAAAAATCTACTGTGCAGCCAAGGAAATATATTGAATTTCGATCCAGTAAATCGAATGTGTACAATGTACCATGAATGTAAATCGAATTCGATATTGAATTTGATATCTAATGCAAAAGTACAGATCTAATGCCAAATTGAATGGGAAGATCTAATGCCAGATCTAATAGAAAATCGAATCTAACATCAAATCAAAACCAAGTGTGTGTACATAGCTTTACAGCATCACAGATCACTGTACTGTTGCACAAGCAGTTTTCTTTCCCTCCCCTAATAGCACAAGAGTTAAAGTAACTGTTTTGCTGTAATACAGTAAGCATGTCACTTGTAAAACTACTGTTCACAGCTAAAGCGCTCTGAGGCATTTTCCACATTGCAGGGAAATAATGGAAATAGACATTTTCCTTCCCTGCTGCATAGCATTCAGTCCACTCTACAATAAGACTGTATTTCTTAAAACTACTGGCATCCCAAAAAAGGATAATTAATTAACTATACTGTTAAAAGGGGTATGGGTCAACCAAATTAAGGTCGACATGTATTGGGTGGACCATTGAATGTCGACAGGCCTTAGGCCGACGCATTTAAAAAGGGTCGACATGGTCAAAAGGCCAAAACTAGCATTAGGTCCACAACAGGAGGTTCGAAATTCAAAGTCAAACATGACTTTCACTTTTTTTTAAACAAAAACTGTATAAAGGCAGTATTTAACACTGCAGGATGGATCAATACAATTTCTACACCTGCAATCTCAAGTGGCCCCAGTAAACCCTAATGTGGCTATACACATAATGCCCCTTTCAGACCGCACAAAAACCTCTGGTGTTTTGCTGATTTTTAACCGTTTTGAAATGGTAATCTGTGCAGTCTGATAGGTGCAATGTGATTTTACCGTTTAAAAAAAAAAAATGGTTTTTGGAAACGGTAAAAAAGCAGGGTCCTACCCGTTTCAGACCCGTTTTATTTGGTGTCAAAACGGATCTGAAACGGGATTCCTCCCCCCCCTCCCCCCTGGGAAGCGCAGGGAGGGGAATAATCATGCTGGGGGCAGGGGGTCCCTACAGTGTATGTTATATCAGTAGCGGGGTCCCTGCAGCTACTAGTTCCCATACGCTGCAGGGACCCCGACACTGATATAACATACACTGTAGGGACCCCCTGCGCTGCGCTTCCCAGGTAGGATCCGTGCTGTGGGGCTGGAGGACCCCCGGGCAGCCTCTCTCCCCCCCCCCCCGTCGTGTCCATACCGCGCTGTTTTGCGGGAGGACCCGTGGGCAGCCTCTCTCCCCCCGCACCCCCCCCCCCCGGGGGGGTCATACCTCCAGCGTCTGGCTATCGCCGGACAGAGACAGAGTGCTGTAGATAGCCGGCTCCTGCCCTGTGGTGAGTGTCCAGCCGGTCCAGGCTGGGGGGGGGGGGTGGATGGGGTTTGAGGGCGGCTGGCTGCCCGCGGGTCCTCCCACAAAACTGATTAATGTATTGGGGGAAGGAGGGGGGGGATGCGCGGCTGCCCAGGTGTCCTCTGTAAAAATTGATTAATTGGGGGTAGCCTGCCCAGGGGCTGCCCAGCCCCCCCCCAATAAATTAATCAGTTTTGCAGGAGGACCCGCGGGCAGCCTCTCTCCCCCCTCGCCCCCCCCCCCCCCCCAGCCTGGACCGGCCACAGTGTACAGGGGAGCAGTGTGAGCCGCTTTCACACCGCAAACCTGCTTTAGACCAGGTATTTAGATGCGGTGTGAAAGGGGGTAAACTTCCTCTGACCCGTTTAAAAAAAAAACTTAAATACCTGGTCTAAAGCAGGTTTTGCGGTGTGAAAGCAGCATAAAAGTACTCTTCGGTTTAATTTATAAACAAAAGTATTAGCCAAGACTAAGAAAAAATGTAAAGGATGGTATGTATAACCATTTATTTATATTTTGGTACCAACCAGTAAATCTTTATTAGAGTCACAAGATTTTGTCTTGGTTCCATAAGAGTTGTATGTATGATTCTGTAAAAAAACAACACATTTCTTCTAGCACAAAATTCTTTAATACTATAAAGCAGTGCTGCTTGTCATGCTCTGAGCTAAAGAGATATAAGCCAAGGCTTAGATAACAATTCATGTGAAAACAGCCAGCTTATATTTACTAAATTAACAAAGTACTACCTTAACATCACTAAAGCTCCAGAAACTGGCAAAGTATCATGCAAACACACAAACACATTATGTAAGTACAGAACTAAACTCTACATTTTTGAAAAATTCGAACAATTCCAGTACAGAATTAGAATTTGTTTTTTATTTTTAATAGATTGGGCATTATTATCAACCTTTCTTACTAGGGGCCCTCTATTATATTACATATTTAGAAAGAAAAAAAAAAAAAAACAGTTTTAGACTACTCTTACTCATACGGTGTAATGGTTAGCATTACTGCCTCACAACAATGAAGTCCACCATGGTCCCAACTGTGGAGAGTTTGTATATTTTCCCTGTGCTTGAGTGGGTTTCCTCCAGGTGCTCCAGTTTCCTCCCACAACCCAAAAATATACTGGATGGTTAATTGGCTCCCACAAAATGAACCCTATAGTGTGTGTGTGTACCTGTTGTAGGGAATATCAGTCACTGGGGCGGGGACTGATGTGAATGTTAAAATATTCTCTGGAGAGGGCTGCGGAATTCATGTGTGCTATATAAAAAAATGGTAATGAATAAATACAGTTGCAAGAAAAAGCATGTGTACCTGTTGGAATTACCTGGATTTCTGCAAAAATTGGTCATAAAATGTATTCTGATCTTCATCTAAGTCACAACAATAGACAAAGACCGTCTGCTTAAACCAGTATCACACAAACAATTATATGTTCTCATTTTTTATTGAACATACCATGTAAACATTTACAGTGCAGTGTGGACAAAGTATGTGAACCCCTAGGCTTCTCCAAGAGCTAATTGGTGCCAGGAGTCAGCCAACCTGGAGTCAATCAATGAGACGAGATTGGAGGTGTTGGTTAAAGCTGCCCTGCCCTATAAAAAAAAAAAAACCACACAACCGTTTTAAGTTTGCTATTTTCAAGAAGCATTGCCTGATGTGAACCATGCCTCACACAAAAGGGATCACAGAAGACCTCGGATTAAGAATTGTTGACTTGCATAAAGCTGGAAAGGGTTACAAAAGTATCTCTAAGAGCCTTGATGTTCATCAGTTCACGGTAAAACAAATTACCATTAATCGTCCTGTAAAGATGACTGCAAGAGCACAGTGCAGAATGCTCAATGAGGTGAAGAGACATCCTAGTGTGTTAGCTAAAGACTTACAGAAATCTCTGGCACATACTAACATCTCTGTTGACGAATCTACGATACGTAAAATAGTAAACAAGAATGGAGTTCATGGGAGGACACCATGGAGGAAGCCACTGCTGTCCACAAAAAACACTGCTGCGCGTTTGCAGTTTGCAAAAGAGCACCTGGATGGCAAAAAATTATGTGGACAGATTAAATCAAAGTTGAGTTGTTTGGCAGGAACACACAACATTTTGCATGGTGAAAAAAAAGGCACAGCACACAACATTAAATCCTCATCCCAACTGTGAAGTATGGTGGAGAGGGCATCACGGTTTGGGGCTGCTTTGCTGCCCTCACACCTGGACAGATTGCTATCAAGACATTTTGCAGAAGAACTTAAGGTCATCTGTCCACCAATTGAAGCTCAACAGAAGATGGGTGATGCAACAGGCAAGGACCCAAAGCACAGAAGTAGATCAATAACAATGTCTTCAACAGAAGAAAATATGCCTGCTGGAGTGGCCCTCTACCTGATTGAGATGCTTTGGCATGACCTCAAGAGAGAGATTCACACCAGACATCCCAAAGAATATTGCTTAACTGAAACAAGAGAAATGGTCCAAAATTCCTCCTGACCACTGTGCAGGTCTGATATGCAACTATAGGAAATGTTTGGTTGAGGATATTGCTGCCAAAACAGGGCCAACCAGTTATTAAATCCAAGAGTTCACATACTTTGTCCACCCTGCACTGTGAATGTTTACATGGTGTGTTCAATAAAAGCATGAGAATATATAATTGTTTGTGTGGTATTAGTTTAAGCAGACTGTTTGTCTATTGTTGTGACTTGTGAGAATTTTTTTCTGACCAATTTTTGCAGAAATCCAGGTAATTCCAACAGGTACACATGCTTTTTCTTGCAACCGTAAATAATGCTTCCAGTAACAGTTTATTAGTCATTTACATCAATAAAGGGAAACAATGATCAATGAAAATACTAATGCAGCCCACACACGCACCGATTCCAGCGTGCGTTGTGGGCTTAACTAGCACACACAGCATCGCATCGTATGCCTTGTGCATACGATGTGCATGCGATGCGATGCTATGCTAGAAAAAGCTAGTACAAAAAGTATGTGCAGCACATACTTTTTGTACTGTACGATGAGGTGCCGCGAGAGCGCGCACCCCATCGTACAGCATCGCACCGCCGGCATCGGCGCGTGTGTGGGCTGCATAACAGGTGTAGAAATCAAAGAGGTAGGGGTATCTTTATTTTGGGTTCCACATGTCTAAGCATCAGACCTTGAACAATAGCTCCAGCTACTGACAGAACAGTGAGCATTAGTGATCAGTAGTAGCTGCATGAGATAGGCCAGTGCCCAGGAACATGGGTGCAATATTAGGAAGGAATACATAAGGAAAGGGGGCCTAGAGGGGAGCAGCGCAAATAGCAAGGGTATTGATGGAAGCAAAGGAAGAGTAATGGTGCTCATACCCGGTGCGATTATTGTTTTTGTGTCAAACTTTTCAGTTTAAATGCACTGCATGTAGGTCGCACCGTGTACTTTATATTGCAAAGTACCAAATGTACGTGCAGGCAATACAGACTTATTTAAGTGAGTTTTGAGACTAAACAGAATAGAAAACAAGATACAGAAAAAAAATGGTGGTATATACTGGTGATTGACAATAGCTAGAATTCACAATAGTAAGCCATAGCTTGTTGCATTTGGTAAAAGACATATATACTGACAAAAAGTAAATTACACAAATCGAAAATTACACCCAACACGCTGAAAGTAGTAATAAAAACATTAAACAAAATCAAACGTTTCCAGACAACTACATATATAAAAATGTGGGCCAATCTGACTGAAGTGAAAGGAAATACACCCTATTACAATGGAGATAATTATCTGAAAATATACTACATGTTAAGCAATAGCATCTTCCTGCCAGCCTAATGAGTCATCTTTTTGACAAATTTGCTCTTATAAATTATGCATTTTAATCACTGATAATGCAAGGGTAATAGAAAAAAAGTGGTAACCCCAGGGAAGAACGTTTTTGTAAAAGATTAAGATAGATTGGAATCACCAACAGACATCTGCTACATAGTAACTTGCATCAAATTAATGGGTACTTGTTTCCTAGCACGGCCACCCCGATTTCCATCGGGGTGGTCGTGTCGGAAAAATCGCGTTGATCGCATCGCATGCGATTTGGTCGCATGCGATGCGATCGACCCGATTTTTTAATTGAATCAAATGTGAATAGGGTCCCTGGGACCCGATTTTACATTGGATTCAATGTAAAATATTCCCTAGACCCCCAAATTTAACCCCGTGAACCCCACGATAGACGCCAACCCGAAGCGTGGCGAGCGCAGCGAGCCCGCGAGGGGAGGCGGTGCGCGTCCTCCGACCTTTTCATTCCCCTACTATCCACGTCGGCGTGGAGTTGAGCATATATAGTGTGGCGAGCGCAGCGAGCCCCGCGAGGGGACGCGTATAACTTCACAGGTATACGTGGATAGTAGGGGAATGAAAAGGTCGGGGGACGCGCACCGCCGCCCCACGCGGGCTCGCTGCGCTCGGGTTGGCGTCTATCGTGGGGTGACGACGGGGCCATATATAATGTGAAATGGGTCATATTGGCCCATTTCACATTTTTTCCTATGTGAGATGGACTTAATCAAGTCCATCTCATCTTGTGCCATTATAATGGCACAAGACCGACGCGATGCTCCCGATTTCAATGTTCAAAAATATTTTAACATTGAAGCCTATGGCAAAATCGGGGGCATCTCGTCGGTCGCGTCGGGACCAATGTTAATGGTCCCGACCGACGCGATGCCCCCGATTTTTCCTTTGCCGGCAAAATGGACCTGATTTCAAAAGGAAATCGGGTCCATCGCGGGGATCGTGTACCTTAACTTAAAGGTACACGATCCCAAAGATTGTGGCGGTGCTAGGAAACAAGTACCAATTAATGTGCAAATATCAAGTTAGAATAATAATAAAAAAACTGAAATCTTTTTTGTTAAGCTGTTGTCACACCATGCACATAACTTTATTACATACAGAGAGTCCGCTTCTTGTAGTTGAATCTTTCGACAAATCATACTGACGTTGACATAAGGGAAAAAAAGAAAATTAAAACAAAGAAAAACTAGAAAAAGTCTATTCACTGAACTTTCATTCACACAAACTTGTTTAAAGCTGTGTCCTCATACAATTTTGATGAAGCAAC
This sequence comes from Crinia signifera, assembly GCF_055691185.1. NCBI lineage: Eukaryota > Metazoa > Chordata > Amphibia > Anura > Myobatrachidae > Crinia > Crinia signifera. The sequence goes on from NC_139221.1 coordinate 164,367,570, forward strand.
ACCATAAAGCCCCACATGACAAGCCATGTGAGACTCAGCATTGCATGTGATGGGCATATTGAGACTAGATTTATGAAAACACATCTGTGCGTGCAGATTAAGGGGTTATTCAATTTGTGACAGTTTTTTTGAATAGCTGAACTGCACTAATTTGGGCCCTCAGTAGATAATTGCTCTTTTGGGAATTGGCATGCCAAAAACGGAGCCAAAAGCCTGCAAATTCTACAAAAAGTGGTCAAAAACACGTGGAACAGCAGCAAAATCCACGATACATGGGGTTTTCGACCCTGCCGAATTTTTCGACCAGTTGAAAAATTGGTATTGGCACTGAATAGAGCAAATATAATTTGCGCTAAAAACGGCCAACATTTGCAGATTTTACCAAAATAATTTTTTATTAAAAGGTTTAGTTCCGTTATCCAAGGAAGGGGAGGGGGATACAAAATAAAGGGGGGTGGGGGATGGGGTACAGTCCAACATACATCAGCTTAAACATAAACAACCACAAGTGTTGGAACATACAATGATTCACTAAAGATTGAGATAAGAACATAACAATACATCGATTTGGTTGGTAGTACTACGGAAGTAAGCTAAACGGTGTCTCTGATATATTAGGCCTTGCCAAATAGAAGGATTGCTCCTTCTGATGCAGTAATATACGCCTGCCAACAGAACCATGTCACTAGGGGGGGAAGAGGGTTTGGGGGATGAGGAAAGGCCCACAGTTTCCATTTTGGAACGAATTATGAAGTTTCCGGACAATTTTACTAAGAGGAGGGGGAGAGGGATTTTTCCAGTCTTGGGCTATTGCTGCATGGGTGGCTATAAAAATATGGGCCAATACATAACATTTGGCCTGTGTTATATCTGGTGGATAGACATGCAGTAACACCGGGAGGGAGGACCCCTCCTTCAGAGCCCCAAGAACTTTGGAAGCAAGATCAAAAACCTCCCCCCCATAGTTGTCTTATTTTCGAACCCAAAAGATGTGATAGGTATCTCCGATCTCGCCACAATCTCTCCAGGAACAGTCGGAAAGTGAAGGCCAGATTCTATGCAGTCTAAAAACTTTATAGAAAAGTCGAATCTGCATGGACGATAATGGATAGGTGTGAATAGGTGTGTGCTGATATTTGTGATTGTTGGAAATAACCACATAGGGTTAGTCAATGTGTGCGGATAACAGCACTATGGGTGGCAGATATAACAGGTGACTAGAACATAAATACTGAAGTTGCAGAAAGAAAAAAAACAGGAGCATGCCCTTATATATTGTAAAGCCTGAGACAGTGCCACTATACAAAAAGAAAGTCTTAGAAATTAAGATCACTTTCAATTCAAATTCAGCCAGTTGTGCAGTAAAGCCATATACATATGTATCTTCACTTTAATTCTTAATTTGCACACATAACATTTATGTCTATATTCTTTGGTTTCACAGCTACATCAACTGTTTGTGCCCACTGAACAATAAAACTGGCACAGGCTTCCAACTGGCTTCAATTCAAGATAGGGAACAGGAAACCCAAAACATGACACACCCTGTAATCCGTCATCAACCAGAAGCAAATGGATATGAGTAAGCACTGGCATAAAGCCGCACATGATCAACCTCATGAGTCAGTGAAAAGGCTTCTATTCTTGTGTTAATTGAGTGAACTGCCTTCCCCTCAGTGAGCTTTCTCATGAGCTAGGACTATTATGTTCCAAAAATTGTATGAATTTTATTTTTAATATTCCCACAGCAGCAGCCTGCACATTACCAACTTGCTATTTATGATAAGTGAACTGTAGCAGCATTGAAGGATCAAAAGCCTGTTTACTTACAATATATATATATATATATATATATATATATATATATATATATATATATATATATATATATATATATATATATATATATACACACACACATATACATATACATACATACATACATACACACACACAATGTATATACATACACATACTTGCAGTGCAGCCTGCCAATACTGGGCTGAAAGGTGCAGTCAACACTGAAAAGTTGCTTAAAGAAAACGGTACGATATGGTGGCTGAGAGAAATATTGCTGTGCAATAATAAACAAAAATTGTTCAATGACCATACTGCACCATGTGTACACACCATAACTCTGTTGGGAATGGGTTTAATAGAGTATATCCCCCGCCTCCAAAAAAAAAATATATATATAGCACAGATGGAGACCTGAACACATTTACAGTACATCCACTGCCAAAGGAAGACTGCATTATTTGTTAGAGCAATTAACACCACTGCATTTGCAGAGTTAAAGTAAATGCCAATGTTTGCCATGCAGAACCTCTTGTGTGTACATACAGATGATCCATATATACTTGGCTTCAACGCTTTATCTTTCAGTATATCAGACTGCAAATAAAAGATGAAATAATAGATGAAAAATGAAAGCAACACTGTACACAGAACAAATCTAGAAACTATACCTTGCAGGCAAGTTGTAGTAACTGTTATATTTTCTTAAAGTGTTATCAAAATCAACACAATAATTATAGTAGTAGGGTTCGTGCTTTTTCCCGATGTAAAAAAGAGGAAAGATATTCTAACATTTAGTGCAAGTTTAATTCCTGCACATATGAGCATGTCATATTAGATATACAGACAGCCATCATGACAAAAATAAAAGTGCAACAAATAATTTAACAAATTTGCAATTATGGTGCTTCAACCGATTTGTAAACTGATAGAAACAGGTTAAGACATGACACACGAGTGATGTCGTTGGTACAGATCACTTAGGACAATGAGCGATCTGTGCTAACGTCCGTTCTTGATGCACATGCAGTGCAATCTAACTAAATCTTAACTGCAGGTGCTCAAGATGCGAGTAGGCGAAAGCGATGGGCTGGGGTTATACACACAGTGATCCGTGCTCACTTTCTAAATGATCTAGACCAGGGGTGTCAAACTCAAATTCATCGGGGGCCGCATCAGCAGTTTGGTCACCCTCAAAAGGCCTGACCCCCAAAAAGTACAAATGACAGAAAACTTGTACAAGGTGTACTTTAAAGCAGTATGAAACAGGACATGCATATAACAATAATGCGATAACAAAAATGGTGGGCCATCAAACACAGAGCTATGCTGCAGAAATTTAATTCCACATCCAGTACTAATTATATTGAGGTGCAGGGTTCAGTGGTAGACAGGGACAGAAGGAACAGAGCTGCCTTAGGGATGCTAGAGGAGGTGACACCATTTTGGGAAAGACATTTTAATGTGGGCTAGCAAGATAGACACGCAGTGACTAGAGGAGAGCATGGCCTGGTGTGTAAATGTCACCCTCAGTGACAGAGATCCCCACGTACAGCGACCAGCCCGAGCTATACACTACTAACCTATTTCAGTCAGCCGCCTCGCACACACGGTTACCGCTACTACCAGCAGTCCAGCACGGATCGCCAGCTGCGTGACGTCCCAGTCCCAGCAACCAACCCCGCAGCTCCGGCGAGTGAGCGCGGGGTGGGGGGTGGGTGAGAGGAGGTGGCCTAGGCAGGAGCTGGGACACACTGCCCCTGCGTGCTATCTCCTCACGCAGGCCACATGACGAGGTCTGGCGGGCTGGATTTGGCCCGCGGGCCTTGTGTTTGACACCCGTGATCTAGACAAATACTTTAGAAATACTGTTAAAATCACCTCATGTGTATGTCCCCTTAAGGCCCCTATACTTTAGGCCGTCTTGTCCAAAGGATTATTGCTATAAGAATTGTTCCTTAGACATGCACAAAACACATTACATAAAAAACAGCAATCAATATGTGACTTTGTAAAATGTTTAGAAACTCTACAACACCACAAAGATAACCAATGTGTAAAACATGTTATATAAAACTTGGATAGGTACGGTTTTGGTTAGATAAAATAACAAGGCTGTTAAGAGTACATAGAAAACGCAAGGAAAGCCATGGTTACACACCACACGGTCTCTCCGCCTGGAAGTACTTTCTCTTCCTTTGTGTAAGCCAACCACATCCACAGATGAGCTCTTCAGATTAAAAACAAATGTAATATTATTAAATCCGTTCCAATTTTAAAAATACTGGCAGTGTAGCAATAAGAATGCATGAGCATGAGAAACTATAACTTTCCATATATTATCTAACTGATAGGGTGTCTGTGTAGTCAAAGCTGAAACATTTTTGGAATCCAAGTACAGTAGTTGATGAGAGATACAAATGGGTGCGGAGATTTACAGCTCTGGTGCCGGGAGCTGAAGAGACAGCGGAAGGAATGTAAGAGAATCATGTGTGAAAATGCAGTTTGTGTAGTGTATGAAATGTTCTGCAATGTGGAATACTATGTATGTTATAGTGCCACCTTATAGCACCATTTTAATGTTTCACGTATTGTAAGTAAAGCTGGGTGCACACTTTTTTGTCTATATGGCGGATTGGGAAAGCTCCCCAAATAAGCTGAAAAAAGTGGCTCCCGGTGAGCCCATATACAGTGGGCTAGAAATAGCTCAGTGTGTATTGGGCTTCCATGGGATTGGGAGGTTAAGATGTCAGATTTTAAAACAGCCAATAAACTGTGACCTCCCGACCATGGCAGGAGCTTCATAAGCAATTTATTGGCTAATGCTCCCGCAATGGACCTGCATACACACCTATACAATAGTCAGCCCTTCACACAAGACTGGGTGATGATGCCAAGGATTGTATAGGCAAGTATCCAGCTTTAGACAAGGGCTCTAGTTCTCCTTAAGATGTATACCTTTAAATGACTTGATTAAAGTCTAGTTAAAAAGTGTAATTACAATTTTATACAATTTTACGAAAAAATGAAATCAGTTGTGTGTCTAACATAAATTTGGTACAGTTAAAAAAAATAATAATTATAGTTCAATTGTATTGCAAAAGATGGCCACAAACCTAAAGAATATCTTTCCAACAAGCAAAAACCTGGTAATGTATGGAAGAAAAAAACAGAAAATGGGTGAAAAGTTGTTTAAATCCATCTGATAACTAATGTGTCTAAACTACTGTTTTTGGACACAAATGGTAGATTGACTTTTGCACTCTACATTATCATATTGTCGTGCCAACTAGTTGGCTGGTCAGAAAAGTAATATTTAGGTTTGTGACCAGCTTTAGCAATGATAAATTATCAGATTATAAATGACAGCTGCAAACATTAGCAATTACAAACACTTAAAAATGTATTTAGCAAAGTACACAACTAGAATTACAAGACATATTTTCCCCAAGATACTGCAGCAAGATAAGAAGACAATGGTTGAGAAGCTACCTTGTTGTACTTAGGACAGGCATTCCCAACCTCGGTCCTTAAGGCCCGCTAAAACTGGGCAGATACATCTCTAGACACACGCTGCCCAATCAATCATGACCAACCACAGTTACTACCTGCACAAGTCGGTGGTGATTGACAGCACGTTAGGGAATCGCTCGTACACACAGTACAATGTGCCGACAAATCTTTAGATAAGTTGGCCATCGGCTGTTCTACCCAGCTGACAAAATATGTCTTAACTACGATATTCACAAATATGGCTGGTACACACTGGCTGACAGATTAGCAATATATCGGCCAGTGTGTACAGAGCATAACAGTTCATTGTTTAGTAAAACCTATGCTTGAGCACAGGTGACTTAATTAGTACCTCAGTTATTTTTATTTAACCATGTGTGCTGAAACATGGATATCGCTAAAACCTGCACTGTTACAATGCCTTGAGGGCCGGGGTTGGGAATGGTTGACTTGGGGATTGCTTCTGCAGCTGAAAAAAAGAAGGAAGTAAGGTACTTGTTTCCTAGCACGGCGCCAGCGATAAAAATTGTATCCATCGGGACCCCAAAAATCGCGTTATCGCATGCGATGAACGCGATTTTTACATTGGAATCAATGTAAAATGGTCCCTGAGACCCGATTTTACATTGCCACCAATGTTAAATGCCCCCAGACCCCAATTTTCATTGTTTCCCAACCCTGATGGGTCAAATGCCACCCCCCCCATTGTTAACGCCACCCCATGATGAACGCCAACCCGAAGCGTGGCGAGCGCCCTCCGACCTTTTCATACCCCCAACTATCCATCGTCGTGGAGTTGATTTTATATAGTGTAGCGAGCGCAGCGAGGGGACGTGCATTACTTCACAGATATTACGCGTGCGCTCGCCACACTATATAAAATGAACTCCACACCGACGTGGATAGTTGGGGGTATGAAAAGGTCGGAGGACGGGTACTGCTGCGCTCACCACGCTTCGGGTTGGCGTTCATCGTGGGGTGGCATTTGTCATGTAAAATACCCATAAGGGTGGGTATACAATAAAAAATTGGGTCCATTGGCCCATTTAACATTGTTCCCTATGTAAAATCGGGTCCATCGCATCGGTCGCATCGCATGCCTTAACTTAAGGCATGCGATGGACGTGATTTTTTAATTGTCGGGGAAAAGGCTAAAAATAGCCCTAAAATCGCGTCGGTCGCGTCCATCGCATACCTTAAGTTAAGGTATGCGATCACCTACGACGGGCGCCGTGCTAGAAAACAAGTACCGGAAGTAATACCTGATATTTTAGGATAACCACATAGTTGAAAGTTAAGAAAAAGGTGAATACAAAACTAGCTTACGATAATAGCTACTTACATTTAAAAGCTTCCACATTGGTAGATTGCAACATAGCAAGACAAAACAATGGATTCCTTTTTACATTAGGTTCTCAAACTGGGTCATCAGGACCTGTAACATGCCATGGTTTTCAGGTCTACACACAGAATCACAAGTGAAATAATTCAGTTCACCTGTACATCTTTTCAAATATGTTAGTGGGTGATGACTACCCCTGTCCACCTGCTGGGTGGCTGAAAAAAATGTGGTCTGATACAGTCCTGATGATGGAGTTTTAAAACCACCGATTTACACACTGCATTTGACTTTCTATAAACAATTTTAGTTTTAGCCTGTTCTATTTAGGGTGCACAATTATAAATCCCAGCCACTTGGATCACACATAGCAGCCAAGCAGGACCCTCTTGACCAGAAGTAGCCAGCACAAAGGCTCCAATGCAGCCACTCACACATTCGGAGTGTCCTACCATAGAAGATGGTGGGATGAACGCATTTCAAGAAGGACAGACACATTAGAATGTATGTTTTCACACAGTGCAGCTGCGCAGAACTGTGTTTTCCTTGAAATCCTGTCAACTGTTCTGAAGAGTCCATCCGCAATGCTGTCTGTGACAAAAACAACCCCCCCCCCCCACACACACACACACACACCCTCCTTGCGTCCAGGAATGGGACCCGCTTGGCCGCTGTGTGTGGCCCATGCCTTCTGACTGATGTCACTGATAGATGAGCTATGTGGATCAAGCCACATCCTTCCACAACACAGGTTAATTTGAGAGTTGACAAATAAATTATAGCCTTACAATTTATCAACATATCATTTGTAAGACTTAAACTACACAAGCAATTTTAGTGCCTGCGATTAATTGGAAACAATGTGGTGTGGTATTATATGCTACTTAACACAATTAAGAAGATTAATCACTGGAAGATTATTGCACGTCAAAATAGTTTTGCTCATTCAATTATAGGTGAACATTGCAAATAACCATTTGAAGGTCATGCAACATTCTTAAATTGAGTCTTGCGCTAATAAAGGTGATGTAACTTTAGTTCAGAACTTTTAACCCTACAGACATTATAGGTACTGTATATCTAACAAAATTCCCGACTTGAACCAGCTCAAGTCTTTACCAACTGGGTGAGTAACTCTAGCAATTTTTCACACCACCCCATTGATTCCCAATTGGGACACCACTACTTTTAATGACACTACCAACTGTTAATCCCTGGATTCCGCATGATCGTGAGGTTCTTCCAATTTCAGGAGCCAAATATCCTCCTGCGGCATTCCCAGGAAATACTAGGTACAAGATATTTCATGGTGCTCTGTTTATGAAGTGGCCATTATTGTGGACTACATCTAAATACTAAAGACTGAGCAAATATAGGAACAAGCGGAGTTATATCCAATTGAGTTATATTGCATAAGCCTTGGTGTCCTTTTTAAATATTTTTTTTGTGAAGTGCACAACACTAGCTTAATTTAATGTGTTGATACATGAAATTTAATGAATTGTTATACCCAATTGACCACATTTACATTTATTAGCGCTTCACTCCTTTCTTTTGTAATTGTATATTTTTATATGGGAACTGACCTTCCCTTGAGTGAGCAGCTTGACACAACATACCCTTGGCCATTGGCGACTGATTTATCTTTGTTAGCTACAATTTGGTTTGTGAAAACCACCATGATATATATATATATATAATAAAAAATAAAAAAGGTGGATTAGTCATTCAATTTTGGAAGAACTAACTAAAGCCCCGTACACATATTGGACATATTCAATCAGGTGAAAAAATGAGCATACTGTAGATTTAGCCTTTCAGTATTCAATCATGAGCATTTTTGGCCATGTTTGAGTACATTTTACTTTTTTATGCGCAAATTGGCATGGGTAAAAAACGACTGTAAAAACGGGTGAATACAGCCGCAAATTCGACAAAACCACATGAATTCACAGTAATTTCGACAATGCATGCGGTTTTTGCCGATGGTGAAAAATCAGCATTGGGAATCAAATTCGCCCCAAAAACTAGACAGAAGCTACAGATTTTTTGCCCATCTCTCACAGCAATACGGGCACTCAAAGGGATAAGTGGGTATGAAGTATTCAATAAAGTGCCTGAAAAATAATTATCTTAATGACATACTGTATTTGCAAGTATTTCAAGGTTTTAGAATGGTTATGATCTGTGAAAGAAAAACTAAGTTTTAATGTCATTATCATTATCCATCTCTTAGTTATCTTGAGTAACTTTTTTTTTTTACTATGGGAGAGAAAAAGATTGAGGTTTTGTTTGCTCAATCGTGTTCATAAAGCTAAATAAAATGATGCCATATAAATAAGGGTTTAAATACAAATGTATTTTTCCCACCAATATTATAAATTAGATTAACAATGAATATATTAAGACAAATAGACTAACCCTAGTAGTACTATGGCATCTACTCGCTGTCAAACTTGTAGAATCCTTGGAGGAGAAAATTGCAAGTAATTAGTGGCAGGAGAAGATAATTGTGGAACAAAAGAAGAAAAGGAAATTTGGTTAAGAACAAACCAGATATGGACGCTGACTGGACCGGTGAGAATACCTGGCCCGGTCGGAATCCTCCTGAGAGGAAAAAAGTACATAGGAATATTAATTATTTGGCATTACATTGTGTGTCAGAAAACAAACACAACTCACTACAATCAAGAAGCAAATCTCTACAAGTATAACCTAATAATGTGATAAAGCAATTATGCACACAACATCTGATATGTACTGTATGCATGTTAGTAAGGTTATTGTGAATGAAATAACCTGCACATATTAAACCCTCAGACTCATGCAATGTAGTGTTATATCACAAAGTACATGCAATGAATAACAGAAACATCCGGTAAAGAGTACATATATTAAATATTAAGAGAAAGAGAACCCTGGCTGTCTGGGTGTTTGTTCCTAGACAAAATTGCGATCGGAGAATAAGGTGGATGCTTATTAAATCATATTACATAAACCGCATAAATTAATTCAAGGTAGACTGTCAAACTGCACCCCTGAAAAAGGAGATGGCATTCAACAGGCAGGTATAAGGTGCCTGTATTAATATTATAATCAAGTTACATGCCGAAGTTTCAAGGTAGATGTGCCTTTTCATTGGGTCGTGAAGCCATAAAAAGTGCAAGGTGCAAGTAAGGAGAGAAAAAAAAAAAAAGAGAAAAACCATTAGAGTTCCAGCCTACACTGACCGATGGACAGATACAAAAGCATATTTTACAAATGAAAGGCCTTTGGTAATACATGAGACTATAAACCTTTATGTTACAAAAAGGCTTGGCTTTTAAGGATACAGCCTTATTACTTTGGTATTTGTGTACTGCATACATTAAGGGATACATTTTAGGTGCATCTGATGAGTCTACTAAACTGACTGACGTTATTTGTCCTCACTTCCCATAATCCCCTTAGGTCTTTACAAAGAGCTTTCCTTTCAGCTTCACTGAGGTGTAATAATCCTATCAAAATACAGTTTCTTGGTATATGGACGAGTGGGAAGAAATGTGTGCAGCATCACTGCTGAGAGAAAAACGGACATGACAGGTCTAGAAATAGCTGAAAATAATTCAGAGAAAGGGTGGCAGAAAACTTAATTTTCATGCTAAGAAACTGTACTGAAAGATTGCGCAACACAATGTCTAGCGTGAAGTTTACCCAATCACAGTTAATAAATAAAACATCTTTTATGTTTACATTCACTTAAAGATTGGTTAGTCAAAGCCCCAAACAAACTAGACAAATTTTTTAAGATAATGCTCAGAAAGGCTATTCTGAGTGATGATATTTAAAAAACATTTAGGGGGGTATTGAATCCCAGATCACGGCTATCGATCCATCCCCCCGAAAACCGTGATCCAGGCCCATTTGAGGTTTGTCAGACAGCAAATCGGCAGGTGGGATTCAATATCCCGCCTGCTGATCAGCAAAAAGTGGGTGTCTGCGTAAACGGCCGTGGATTGTCGATCTGTGGCTGGGATTGCGACAATCCATGGCCATTATCGGCAGAACGGGCCCGACAGCTTCTAAAGTCGGTCTCCTTCTGCCGTGATCCCTCTTCAATGCGGTCGGTAAACACAGCATTGAATAGGGACCCGCCGATATTTCCCCCATCGGGAATAGCGGCAGAACATTGAATACCCCCCTTAGTGTGCTTAATATCGTTAACGATGTACGCTTTTCTGTGCATCATGAACACCCCCATTAAACGATATCCTACAGTGTGTACGCGCTAATATAATTAACTATGTCAGTGGTACCGCTCATGGCCTAGTGTATATGGGGCTTTGCAATCCTTGAAATGGCTGAAGGATACCATACAATTAGTTCTTAATTCCTGAAGAAAGTAGCCTCTACATTTATCTCAAAATGAATTTATCTGCATCCCGACACCAAGTTTACTTTTTAGCATTGTTTTCATGAAAGTGCAGCTTCTTAACGCAAATCCAAGATCACACTGTGAGGAATGTAACCCAACTGGATTGTTCACATTTTGACATTTAAGATAATCTACTTGACAAAATGAAACTGCTTGTGAGTGAAAGCTGTATTCAGCCATCTCACACTTTCACAATATGTCATACCTAGATCTTTAAGACCATGAATTCTTTGGTGATTACCTCAAAGCTATGTACTACAATGTACTCAGGAAACACTTTCTTGTGATTACAAGAGGAGCTGTTAATGCAGCAATTTAAGCAAAAATATATATATTTGGACAATATAAATAATCAAATATCATCAGTCCAGTCTATGGACCAAGGGTGTCCATAGAAGTGGCTGAGGTTACTTGATTGCCTGAGGGAAGCTTGAACAGAAATTGTGTTCAGTAGGTTGTTATGCCCTTATCATGGGTGCTGCAAATGCACTACCCATAGTTATGGGCACTTCTATTGATTGGTAACCAAGTGTTAGTCATGAATTTACAGCACAAAGAAAAAAAAGCTTGTAAATAAATTAATCTGGGTGTAAAAGTCTGTGACTACAAGTACTTTTCATTGCACGGCTAATTGAATCTGACAGAATATGAAGATGGCCTATTTACTTAAAGGATTACTTAATTGCCATAAAAGGGACACCTCACTAAATGTAAACATACTTCAGTTAACGTATATACAGGCATGATGCTCCACTTATTATAATAGACATAATTCACAAATCACTATAAAACATTTAACCTGTCACAACTCCACTGGAGACCGGCGAGAGTTGACGAGTGCAGGTATGTTATTGGTCATGAATGGTAGCTGGGAAACCCCTTATACCCTAAACGATAAAAGGCTAATGCTACCCCTCACTAAATGTGAGGAATTCAAGTATTTTTGCATACCACCATAGGTAATTACATACCCCCTATAAAAGTAAGTAGTTTAAGTGCTATCTTTTGTAAGCTATCCTTAATAAATCAGTTCAAAGATGCTAACGGAATCACCAGTCATGAGACAAGTACATAAACTTGATAAAAGAAGCTTCCAGAATTAGATTCTAGATTTTTTTGGCAGGTCTGGTTTGCATATCAGTGCGGATATACAGACCACACTGTGCTAGAAACACTACAGCAGACAGCAACACCCCAGGCAGGGAAGAGGAATTGCATGGGTTTGCAAAGATGGTGGATGCTAGAATGAACACTATTTCTATATTTTTCCTGTGCTTGCCTGGGTTTCCTCCGGGTACTCCAATTTCCTCCCACAATCCAAAAAATATACTGATGGGTTAATTGGTGCCCAACAAAAATTAACCCTAGAATATCTATGTGCGTGTGTAAATGTAGTAGGGAATGTAGATTGTAAACTCCACTAGGGCAGGGTCTGACTTGAATGTTGAAATATCTCTGTAAAGAGCTGCAGAATATGTATGTGCTATATAAAGAACTGGTAATAAATAAATAAACAAATAAGTGACTCAGACAACCAGTATGGTACTTCCTCGCTGAGCACAAAGTGCATGGTGGAGCTACAAGTATGTAAAAAAAGCATATATTCATAAAATACTCCCTAAACTAAAAAGAAACCAAGCAAATTATCCCTATACATTTAGCCCCCAATACCCACTCCACGAGACAAGAAGTTCAGAATAAGGAGGATTATGCAATAACTGGATCAACCAAAATCTTATCCGCTGACTGTCAAGGTGAAACCTCACCAAAATGTCCTTAACATCTCTGATGATGGAGTGGGGGAGTGAAGACTACCCCCTCCGGCGATTTCTGCCAGGTCCCCCACAGTACATCAGCATAGTTCCGATGCACTGTGTTGCACCCTTGGCTGACTCATTCGACATGCATGAAATTTCGCTACTCCCCCTAACCGTGCAGTCCCTGCTGCTGTTTATGAGCAACGATACCTGTAGCTGTCGAAAGTAATAGCTGCAGGTGTCGGTATGGTCAGTACTACTGACCGTTGTACACTCCCCCGCACATTAGTGCACTTCTGTGGAACGAGTCGACACATTGCACCAGTTGTGTTTTAGTCTGTTGCAATGTAAATATCAAATGATGGCTATTATGTATATTTTATGGTGAAGTCAATATTTTAGGAATAAAATACTGATATACAATGAGAACAACATCACACCAAACAAAATTATCTCCAGGTGTCAGTTTCTTCAATAGATATGGGCATCACGGATGGTGTAATGGGTAGCATTACTGCCTCATAGCGCTGAGGTCATGGGTTCGATACCCACCATGGCTCTAACTGTGCAGTTTGTATATTCATGCATTTGCGTGGGTTTCCTCCGGGTACTTTGGTTTCCTCCCTCAATCCAAAAATATACTGGTAGGTCAATTGGCTTCTGACAAAATTAACCCTAGAATGTCTGTGTACGCGTGTACATGAGGTAAGGAATATAGATTGTGAGCTCCACTGGGGCAGGGACTGATGTGAATGTTCAAATATTCTCTGTAATGCGCTGCGGAATATGTATACACTTTATAAGAAACTTAATAATAAAATAAAAAATAATAGATACCTTACATGCTGATGGTTCTATGGTTGGAGCAAACAACTGTACCTTGTGAAACCCTATCGTTACTGTTTTTCAAGTAAATCCAGTTCCAGCATAACCTACCCAAGGACAGCAACCTTGCCAAATATGTTTTATACCTTGCACACCGTTTCCTACGTGCATGGCTCACCGTGCAATGTTTTGTTCCGACTGTCTAATTTTTTTTTTACTTTAAATTGCCTTGAGTTCATAAATGTGTACATTACAATATTCATTTATTAGTGTATAAACAGTATGGATCTAAATAGCTGGGTCTCTCAGACACCTGGTTAGCTCTTTTTTTTTATTATTTTAAAGGTTAGAGTTGTAAACTCAACAGAAATTGGCATCATCGAACAAACAAATTCTAGAAAATGTTTAGCTTTTTTGACATTTCAATTTAAAATCGTACGGCTCACCCCTCTACAACATAGGGTTTCTTTTTTTTTTTCAGAAGATTTAGTTTTACTTTAAATAGCTATGCCATATTAATTGTTTACAGAAAATTAAATTAATATAGCTAATAACAATGTATTGTTTTATCACCATGATTCTTATTTTACAAAAAGTACTAAGTGTAATCGCAAAGCAGAAATACCCTGTGAAAGTAATACACTATTGATGTATTCTGTCATTTAGCTGTGAAGTTCTGGTTTCAAATCCACCAGGTCCTGACAAGAGATAATGTCTAAGAGCAACATAATCAATAATTCATTGTAAGGGTATTAGATATTCTTTCCAGTAAATTAAAATGCAGACAAAGATTATGCACTTAAAAGTTGTACATATTCCTTTTATATACTATTTTTTTGTGTGTAACGGACACTCTTAATAATAAACTGTAAATATTGCACTTTTATTATGCATTTGTATGAATAGTTTTTAAGATGTTCCTTATGATAGACCGTTATTAAATAGCCATACAACAATCATATCCTGAGGGTTCATAACATACACAAATTGCTCTTTACCAAACAGGAAAAGCCAGAAAGATAAATAAAAAATGTTCATCATCCACATTCATGGCTGCATAAAACACAGAGGATAAGTACTGTATGTTATGTTAGTGATCCACATCAATCCAACCCGTTATGTTTCACAGGGAACACGCATGCATAACTACAGTACCATCCACTTCTGGATCTGTCCCCATTTTCTATCATGATAGCGGTGAGTGAGCTAGAAAAATGTAACACATTTAACATCTCGATATAGTGTCCATACATAAATAAAATATATAAAACATAAATAAACACATTGTTAAGATGTAGACGATGCATTTATGCAAATATACAAATTACACTTATTGTTGTAACCACAAACAAGATATACAATGAAGTAGAATGATCAATGACTTACCACGGGCAAATCCGTTACATATGTATTTATCTTCATCACAAATGTCACAATATAGCACTGGCAAGTTACACAGGATTAACTTGGTTCCTGAGTGAAGCTTCATAAGCAGGAAAGTATTTTGCTAGGGAAAGCAACCTTTTAATAGTAGCTGCAAAAATATAGCTGGCCGCAGTTGCAGCAACTGTCCTAACAGAACTCCTGAGGACAATTGTATGGCCCACAGGCTGTGATGGGAAGTCACATTCTACACTGCAGGATAATCCTAATAGGATTTTGTCAACAAGCTTCACGATAATGAAACAGTAAATCCAATACAGGCATAAGAAACAGTATGAACTACAGGTTGAAGAGAAGTCAGATTTATCAGCTTAATTAAATAAAATTCAATTGTATTGTTTGATGTTTTAGTGATAATTATATGCAAGGTCACCTGTTTTGTGCAATTATAAAGCAATTCCAATAAAACATGTCTTCGAAACTATCTGGCAGGATGTGACCCTTTTATTACCACAACCATGCACAATATCCCCACATAAAGCCTTTAGAGCAAAAGAGCACACTGCCTATAGAATGCTGCAGCGTGGAACACCTCAATCAAAGTGAAACGGTAAAAAGCCAAGTTAACACATCCAAGGTTGATTGTGTCCTAGCTTACTGTCTGCATGGGAGAGAACTAAAGGCCCATACACACTGGGTGACTGAGCTGAAAGTCACTCAAAACAGCATGTTTGAGCCGCTTTCAGCACAAAGACGTCAGTGTGTATGGCCCGGCGATGAGGCCTGCTGCGCTCTCCTGCAACATTGCCAGGAAAGCCGTTCATCTGCTGGTTATACCAGCCGATGATCGGCTTTCAGGACAGCTTTGCACAGCACTCCACTATGCAACGCCGTCTTCCCCCTCTGACGGTGCTGGGCAGGGGGAAAGCCGCTCAGTGTGTATGCACTAAGTGGCTTTCCCCGCAGCGAAGAACGCCATCATCGCTGTCCATACAAGCTGGGCATAGTCGCCCAGTGTGTATGGACCTTATCCGAGTAAATGATTTACAGATTTGAGTACAGTTATTTCCGTGTCTTCTTTCACCACATACCTCTCCAGGCTTTAAACCACCTGCTACAGTATGAATGGATAGCAGATGTCGGGAATGGATGGCAGTTGAGGCAGAGTACACACATATCTGATCTGAACTCTGAAGATAAGACAACAGCAGCTACTACTTAGGCATAGGGGTTATTTGCCTAGGTGAAAAATCTGCACTTTTTTCAGTTGTTTTAGGGAGAATTTTGATTTGCCCTTCTTTGATTAAAGTGCTAAATTTTTCACATACGCAAAAAAGTGGGCACAGGTGAAAAACACTTGGATTGGCAAATTTTCAGATGAATTGCATGCAGTCATTTTTCGCCCATGCTTTTTCATTCAAGGCATGGGAGAAAAATTACTAAATAAAAAAACAAAACAGTGAAAGTGCCCACAATTGAACAAAATAGCGGATAAATACTCCCCTTTTTTGCCTAAGTGAAAAAAAAAAAATACTAACTGAATATCCCCATAGTATCTTCCAGCAATTAACATTAGGTTACAGTATATAATACTAAGGAGGGGGGGTATTTAATCTCAGCCGCTATCTCCACTGACACCATTGAAGGCAGTTTTCGGAAAAAAAACATCTGACTTTAAAACAAGACGTACAGTATGTGCTTTGGCAGAAACTGCCGTGGATTGTCGAACTCACAGCTGTTTTTTTTGACAATCCGCAGCAGTTTTCGCCAATCCTCTGATGTTCTGATGCTCAACAGTCAGAACACTGTCAGACTGTCGAGTTCCTGTCGAAAGGAACAAATATGTCTCAGGATTGTAGGGACACCCAGTCAGAATCCCAGATTAAATACCGCCCTATATATTTTATGTTAATGTATGTAATATAAAATATGTAACCAAGGAAAAAAGTGTTACGAACCTTAGAGCTAAGAAGATATTCTAATGAAGTCTACAGGAGTCACACTAAAAGCTAAACTTCATTCTAATCCTCGGGTTTATAAAAATGTTTCGAAACATGGATAACTATTTTGGGGAAATGAGTTTAGGAGGTAAACAAAAAAAAATTCAAATGTTAGTGCACTGCTCTGAAGTTCACATTCCTTTGTAGTGACTAGTGATAGGGTGCACAGGTGGGGAATTACGCAAATAATGTGTACACACCCACTGACAACCTAGATTCTTGCTTTGTGGAATGGCTCATCTCTCCTTATTTTTTATTTGCCTTTTGTTGCCTGCATGCTTTACCTTAATTCCCTGTAGGATTGTAATGTATTTGGTAAGCACGCTTGGCATCATTAGATTTTACTCCAGTATAAAAAAAGTCACAAGACAGCTATATTACAGAAGACTACTTATTTAAGGATTAACAAAAATATACCTCTGAAGAGGCTGGAGGTTTAGCAGTTTGGATGGGTTGCACATATTAACACAAAGCAGAAGCAGCATTTATAGTCCTGACTTATGAAATCTGTTACATGAAACCAGAAATGAATCATATGTGCAGAAATACACACAGACATTTCTGTTTAGACTATGTTTCAAATGCACACTGAAACCACAGATGCTGCATATGTTTTATGTAGAGGTGGGAAGAGTCTATTATTAAGGAGATATAGATTTCTACTAGTTACCAGACCACCAAAACGACAGAAAAACATAACAGTAATGTCAGTGCCAGCAGCTGTGTGTGCCTGACTGGAGAAAACTTGAATTGCTCCAACATGTCAACTAGTGGCCGGCGGCGCACAGAACACTTTAATTCCCAATCCACAGAGGTCAGGAGCAGCGTCAGCCTATATAATTTATTCTCACCAGAGAACACTGGCCCTGATCGATCGCTCATACACAGCGCTGTATGCTGAGCGATCTTGCTGAAGCATTTTGAGCCATCTAGCCTCCATCAGAATGCTTCTGCTTCTCCCTGTGTGTAGGCCCCTTGAAGATCAGTTTTTCTCGGCTACTCCAAATGAACTGGTTTTTCTTTCATCCTACTAAAAACCACCAACCTCACTATAAAATGAATCTTTTTTTGGCATGTGACGTTTTCGCACAGGCCATCTAGTTACCCATATTAATTATTTTGGCTTAAGGGTGCCCTGAAAAAGCCAGAGTCCCAAAGGGTGCCTTGGACTGAAAAAGTTTGGGAACCACTGTTAGAAAGTATATGCCAGAAGGGATTCTGCTTAGAGTAAAAATTCCTGTTTTCATAATGAGCAGAATGTCAGAATAGACATGACAGCATGGTAGTTTGACACTCTTACAACACATTAGCCATCAAATTTAAAACACACCCCTGATGTAGTCTTGGATGATATGTGCTCAGCAGCGTTATTTTGCAGAATATTCTAAGAACTCAGTGGATTTGCTTTTTATGTCTGTTGCATGGGAAGTCTTAGCTACAGTACCTGGGCCTTTTCTGTCAGGTGCATTCGGCACAAGAGTGTAATTACAGGGACAATCACCCTTGTTGTTCCTTAAAGCAGTAAGAGTTTTCTGTAATTACAGGGAAAAAACACCCTTAAAATACCATTATCTAGATATCCTGAGGGCTCAAGTCTCTTGGAAACTAATCAGTATATCCAAAAGCAGCATCCTATAGAAAAGACACCTTGCCAGGTCCCCGTGTTGTCCAGAAAAGCAATTTTACAGGAACCCTGATTTTTTTCCCCTCTAAAGTCCAATTTGGCCGAGACCATCTAAGAGGTTACTGGTGGTATTGTTCATTCTAGCACCCGCCATATTTGAAAACCCATGCAGTTCCTCTTCCCTGTCTGGGGTGTCGCTGTCTGCTGTAGTGCTTCTAGCACAGTGTGGTCTGTATATCAGCACTGATATGCAACCCAGACAGGTGCTAGAAACACCACAGCAGACAGCGACACCCCAGGCAGGGAAGAGGAACTGCATGGGTTTTCAAATATGGCGGGTGCTAGAATGAACTTGCTCCAAGAGAAATAGCTAACAGTAGCAGTGCCCATTTTGTTTTCCTGTAGTATATTTTTACCTGGTCATTTACTCTGCAGAGCAATGGTGCACTGAGCCTTGTTTTTAGGAAAAAACAAAAGGACACTGTATGTAGAAACGTACAATTATTTATTTTGGGAAAATAAAGTGTGCAGCAGATGTCCTGTCTGCTAAGCTACTGTGGTTGTCAGAAGTTTGTCCTGCCAGAATACACTGCAGCTATGGTGCCCCAGAAGGGATAGAAACTGTTCAAATGCTGCTGACATCAAAGTCAGAGAAATGCTAGATATTTGGATGTCAGCGCCAAAGGTGGTGGGTAGTAAACATACAATCCATATTATAGGCGGAGTACAACTGAAAGCCAAATATTGTAAGCCGGAAGATTTACCTCTTTTTGTTGTCGTTCCAGCTCTCGCATTCGAATGTCTCTTGCTTCTGCCCGGGCTGCTCTCTTTGCAGCCAGCCTTGCCTCTGCCTAAAGGATGATATCAACATGTTAATTTAGTTCTGCCAAAGTGTCTGCCATTTTCAGTATGGACCTTGAATTCCAATATGAAAAAATACATTTCTTCAATAAACTAATTTCTAATTCTCAATTCCAGTTTTGTTCCATGGCGAATTAAAATTAAACACTTAAATCAATTATGGGTCTTAATGTGCATGTATAACAAAGATTTTGTATACATACTAAATTAGACACATATGAGACCCATAACGTAAGTTGCATTTTTCCCTACAAATATTGCCTAATCATTGGCAGGAAACCACTGCAGTCATTTAATGGTAAATAAGCTTAAGGGAGATTATTCAAGTGCAGCCTCTAGAAAAAGGACTTTCAAGATACAGTAGAATAAGCCTGGGTAACCTTAACATGCATTTATTACTACAGCTGCATTACTCTACCGAAAAGGAGGGGAGAGTATGGGATGGTAAAGGCATATTGCTTGCAATCTCGTAAAGAAATTAAACAAATAATGAGCACATCAATATTTGAACATAAAAGCAACATAACTCATGATTTTACACTACATTTCACACATAAACATGTTTTTATTATCAAGTGTAGTTCCAGCAATCAGAAAGGTACCATATCCTTGATACAACAGGTATCACTACCCAAAATCAATCGGCGTGCACAATCATTCACAGAATGGGAACATTTCTGTCTGAATGGAAAACATCAGCCATGTTACTATGGCTTCCTGAGTCACAACAAATACATGGGAACAGACCTTATTTTTTCTGGCACTGTCATCACAGCTTAAAATAGAAAGCTGCATTACGGTTACGCAAGTGTGTATTAAAAAATGTAATCAATCTATCATTATTGGAACACCTAGTAGCCAACTATAATTATTGGAATGCCAATTAAACCAATTGAATAGAACACAAATCAATAATTATGCGGCTATTTTTTTTCTTTTATTGTTCCCCTATGTGCCAGATCCGCTCAACCAAAAACATATGTTTTGAACATAAGAAAATTATTTCACTTAGTCATCTAACAACTTTTTATACAGCCGATTCCTAATTTAGGACATGTACAACAGCCTTGCAAATCAAGGCTCAGAGCCCAAAGTAAATTACCCCAAGATGTTAAGGCGCCGCTATCAACTACTATAAACAGACTACAAACTTGGTGACTAACCTAGCTGGGGCAGCAGTTTTTCATGCAGTACGGGGCCCACTAACCTTATCTGGTTCCTCTAAATCAGGGCTGGGCAACACCGGCCCTCCAGATGTTAATGAACTACACATCCCAGGATGCTTTGCATTAGTTTTGCTATGTGGCCATGCTGAAACTGATGCAAGGCATGCTGGGATGTGTAGTTTATCAACATCTGGAGGGCCGGTGTTGCCCAGCCATGCTCTAAATGGACAATACAGGAAAACAATATGCTTCTATAATGTATATGGGGGAACCCATCAGAAGAGCTCTGCAGCATTGATGCTACACTATTGTACTATTGTGACAGACTAAAGCATATGTGCAAGCTGTATGTAGATTGGAAACAGTTTGTGTGTAACTCCGGTATCCTACTTATGTAAGACTAGTAAGCTCACTCAAAGCAAAAGCTTCGAAAGCTAGTCTACCTTCTGTGTTTGTGCATGTGTGAGAAAGATATGTAGTTTCACTCTCTGCCAGCAGATGGCAGTGATTCGGAGACTCACGGACACTAGACACACATATATATATATATATATATATATATATATATATATATATATATATATATATATACATATACATACATATATATATATATACATATATATACATATATATATATATATATATATATATATATATATATATATATATATATATATATATATACACACACACATACACTTATGTAGGGTACACACCAGGGCGACCCGCTCACGATGCACATCGTGAGCCAGTCGTCAGTGTCTCGTCCGACCCGCTCCCGGTGACGCGGGGGGGGCACGACCCGCTCACGATGTGCACCGTGAGCGGGTCCGATCCGATGGCGACCCGCACCCGGCTGTATGCACATCGGATCGGTATCGGTCCACACCAGGACAGAAAAGGGCCCAATCACCACACAATCTACATCCAATTGGTCGGAATTGGATCTAGTTTGAGGGGGATCGGGCCCTAGTCGTCCTGGTGTGTACCCAGCATTAACATCGGCACTCACCTTTCCTAGTCTTGGGGTGCCCTATGGCTTGTGACCACATTGTTTAAACAGACATTGTAGGGGCTCTGCACACACTAAATTAACTGATAATAAATAGTGGAGATTTGGTTCATGAATTGTTCAATGCATTTAAGCCATAGGGCACCCCAAGACTAGGAAAGATGAGTGCCGATGTTAAGTGTATATATTGTTTATTAGATTAATTTTTAAATTAGTCTTATTGTGGTCACATTCTCTCATGCACCCTGTTTTTAACTAAGATTCCATAGCTTATGTTAACCATTTCCCTAGATGATTAGTGACAGGTGTGTTGGTAGCTGCTCACCTAATAAAGCAAAGTGTGCTGTGAGATTCAGACCAGATAGCATGCCTGGAATCAAACATTGATGTGATAGCTATGTGTATTGTAGCCATTTTCAGCGATAGTGTTAGGACCTGCAGAAAGGTGGGGTCCCGTGAAGGGGGCTGCAGGCTTAAATGCATTGATCAATTCAAATCTCCACTATTTATTATCAGTTAATTTAGTGTGTGCAGAGCCCCTACAATGGGCGGTATTCAATGACCAGATGGCGAATACATTTCAAGGTTTTTTTCGCCATGATTCACCGAGTAGCAATCGCTATCTTTTTATGGTGAAGTGGAAGGTGAACTTTTAAAATAAAGTGATTTGTTTTTTACAATTGGTGTCAAAAAATCTGGAATTTTTTTCTGAGGAGGGGCATGCTATTTTTATTCATATGCTGTGAGCACATGAATATATATTTAATTTAAAAAAAAAAAAAAAATATATATATATATATATATATATATATATATATATATATATATATATATATATATATATATATATATATATATATATATATTTTTTTTTTTTTTTTTACACAGACCAGCCAGCAGGGGGCCGGAGCCGAGCCGCTCATTAGATATTCATATATTCACTTCACCCGATCATTACATATGCATGATCGGGTGTAGTGATTATACCCGGTCCCCTGCTGGCACCCCCGGGGGCAGCCTGTGCTGCCTGGCACCCGGGAGCCCACCTCCCCCCCACAAACGTTCTGGGGCAGGCAGGGAGACTTCCATCTCCCTGCCTGCCACCGTCCTCAGGCTCCCTGCGGCGTCCGCCGCAGGAGCTCAAATTCGCTGGTCAGGGGCAGCGAGCCCCTGACTCGTTGAATACCGGAGCCGGCGAGGCTCCGGAATGCAGCGAGCAGTGGCGAATGTGCAGCGAATCCTACACATATACATACACACACACACACACACACACACACACAGTAGATAGATGATATTCTGTGAAATGTTATCACCTTACAATAAAACATTTCTTTAGTCTTTGAATCTACATACAAGGATTTTGACTTCAAAATGTGATACCTTATGATGGTTGTTACTGCTGCATTTAAACAATTTTCCCATAGTGTGCCCAGAAATGAAACAAAGGGCAAAGTTTTGGACTTTGAAACTAATTTTCAGATTTACAATATTTCTAACTCATATAGCTACACCTTAAAATTAGAAGTAGGACAATAAACCGTTCCCATCAATTATTAACATTTTTCCCACTGCAAAACTGCGCTGTTCACACCTGATTACAGCACTGGTTCTTATTCACTGCACTTTCCAGCTGTATTTTTATCTGTAACTATTGATGTACAAAACTCAGTTTGCACTGGACTGTTTCACGGTCTGCATAAACACAACACAACAATATGCACATACAACTGCCTAATATTGTATACGTCACCCTCCTGCCCATAATACAGCTCCGACCCATTAAGGCATGGACTACACAATATGTTTACAAAGAAACTTTTAAGTCCTGTAGAGATGCCCTCAAATGTATAGAGTTTTTTTTAAACATGGCCGTTTTTGACCAACTGACACGACCTATCATTTTGCTTGGTTGGTGTTCCGTTTTTCCCGCTATCTATTTTTATAAACTTTCAACTTCTGAAATATGATACACAAAAGGTAGCATCCTCAGATCTGACAACCACATCTGCCAAAATACTTATATTTGCTTCTATGGGGTGCTCAAAATGGGTCACAACAGCTGATAAGGCATTGAATTCTATATATAGAACAACTTTCTAGTTCCGCAATCACACAGACTCAACTATCTACATAAAGCAAAACCATCTGTTACTAGAAACTAAGGGACTGATTCAGACCTAATCTACGCATGTGCAGACTGCCTTCACACTCGCCAAGGTGTTCACGCAGGCAGGCAGGCGAGGGAAGGTGGTGGGCAGGGGGTGGGAGCAAGGGAACGCCCAGTGTTTTATGGGTGACCCCCTGAGAACGCAAGTATGTTGAGGACGTCAGTGCTCACCCCCTTTTTGGCCATCTCTGTCAGAAATAAAAGTTAGTCTAGACTGGCATATTTGCGATAAGGAGAAAAAAAATAATCAAATGATTGCCGCATGCGAGGGGATGTGTAAGCGTAGGCTGCGAACAGGTCTGAATCAGACCCTAAGTTTTCGGGCTTACTTACAGTGCTTGCCTATTAACACTGGGCTCGACAAATACCGGGCGCCAGGTCGCCACGGCAACCAGATTCTGCTGTCTGGCGACCAGATTTTTTGCAGGGAAGGAGGAAGCAGAATCTGGTCATCAGCAGCCTGACCACCTGTCTCCCCCTCCTGTCAGACCAGCTGTAGCGTAGTCTCCCCCCTTGCGGCAGTACGGACCCCATTTTTTAAATAGAGCGGGTCCTGCAGAAGCACCTCCGCTGCTGGAGGAGCCCAGCTTCCGTAATGTTGACCCCTGGCATCAAGCATGCAACCCATAGAAATTAGCATGTAGGCAAGTGGCACTTATGTGACATATGTACTAAGCATTACAGCATGTGGTATTATATGTAATGGGCATTACAGTGTTGCTTAATGTGTAATAGACATGCTGGTGTTAACGTGTAATGGGCATTACTGTGTGCGGCATAATGTGTAATAAGCATTGCGATGTGTGGTATAATGTGTAATGGCCATTACGGTGTGTGGAATAACAAGTAATGGGTGTGAGACATGTAATAGGCATTGCGTTGTAATTTTTTTCCCCACACCTTCGGCACACACTGCCCCTATTTTTAGTTTGTCTGGCTCTTGCACTTTCATCCTGGCTCCTAGATTGTCAAAAAAATTGTCAAGCCCTGTATTAACAAATACATTTCAATTACTTTCTTGATTTACATTATTCAATTACACAAAAATTATTCTCAGACATTAATCCCTACCAGCTTCAAAATACATATAAGGCCGCAGAAGACGATTGTTTATTGAAACTATAGATTATAAACCTATCAACAGCTTTAATGCGTTTTAACCATCAAATTAAATATCCATTTTGTTAGCTGGCTGACAGGAGGTTTCCAACACATACTTCAAAAATAGTGAACTGGGACAAGGTCGACAGTGAAAAGGTTGACACATGAAAAATGTTGACATACATTTGGTCTGCATGGTCAAAAGGGTGACATGGAAAAATGTGTTTTATATGATTTAAAAAAAATGTTTTTAAACCAACTTGTTCATACTTTACCATCCCAGTGGCCATAGAGGGAGTATAAAATAGTGTGCCGTGCCCAGCGAGCCATGTGAGGGGCAGCGGTACTTATACAATGTTCATGTCTACCTAAACAGGAATGCAGCCTGAGCAGCATAGTCCCGCAAGAAGCTGACACAGGATGAACACTACAGATGTATACAATATACTGTATACTTTACCACAACATACAGTACTATATATATTTCAACCATAATGATATGATGCAACACATCATGAAAAATAGAAACCTTGCTCATCCTAAACTTCATATAGCTTGTCTGAGAGCTCAGTTATACAATTCAGCAGAAAAAAATATACTTCTCTGGGAGGCTGATCAGAGCAACTTGATGAACAACTGCTTGCTATAGGCAATAAACTGGTATGCACTGTGAGGATACCAGTGTTAGTAATCACAAATACACACATTCTTTGCCATTTCTCTCATTTATTTAGCACCACCAAAATTACTCAGTACTGCACAGAGAATATGCACTTATGCACTTGCCTGAATGGAGCTTACAGCATGAGAGGCCCATTTATTAACAAGTTTTACAACTCATTGAGTCAGATGAACCAAGCCTCAAATAGTCATAAGCAATCAGCCAACCACATCCTAACTGTGATTTTTAAAACCCAGCATCTAACATGACAGTTAGGAGCTGATTGGCTGGTTGTTTATCACTCTCCACGTTATCACTTTTTGGAGCTTGGTGCTTCTGGCCCATTGTGTATGATACATAGTGCTCCAGTCAATCAGACCCGAACTATCATTTTTCAAAGATAGGACAGTTAGGAGCAGATCTGTCCGGAGCACCATCTATCACAGGGCTGGGCAACACCGGCCCTCCAGAAGTTAATGAACTACACATCCCATGACGCTTTGCATTAGTTTTGCTATGTGGCCATGCTGAAACTGATGCAAGGCATGCTGGGATGTGTAGTTCATCAACATCTGGAGGGCCGGTGTTGCCCAGCCCTGATCTATCATATGAAAGGTGTTAAAACGAATTTATAAATGGAACCCTGAATTCTCTAACACACTAAACACATGCGCATTAGATTGCTCTTACCAGTATGGGTTTTCTTAGTGAATGGGAAGAACCACAGAGAGAGCGTACATACTTCAACTGTTGCTCTACTTATAATAATAAAATAAAAAAATAAAAACGATAATGGCTTCCAATATGTTTGCGGGTGGATCACAGTATTGGTTTAGCTATGTTATACCAGAAATGTGTTTCCACTTGGCTTGCCTGGTTGCATAATTTAAAGTTATACAGAGTATCGGAACAGGTTACAGGATTGAGTGACTCATGGTGGCCACAAATTTCCCTTTATTACACTTTAAGCCTGCTCCAGAACAACCATCCATAAAAGGAATAGATGCAGTTGTATCCAACCTCTTCCCTTACCTCCCTTTCCACCTCCCGTGATTCTTTCCATTGTGTTTGTTCCTTTTCATCCCCAGTTATCCCACCTTGGTCCCATATTTGTTTTCATTGATCAATATGATGAAAGGTGCACTCACTGTTATTGTACTAAACAATGTTTTTATTGTATGTGTCATTTTGTGACTGTAAATAAACTTGGTTTATACAAAATGCATTACAATAACCATGTTTCAGTTTTAGCTAAAAGCCACTTTATAATTTTACCCTTCCAAATGAAAACGTAACCTCTTCATTGATCAGAACCATGGCTCAACAGTCCAAGGATACATCAAAACACCTTTGCAATTAAAATGACAATAGCAAACAAGGCTAAATCGCAAATACTAGATCACGGTTTCACCTTTACTGTCTGGAGGTCTGACATGTCACAGTGAAAATACAGTAGCCATCTTTTATAACAGAATGCTCCATCAGATGAATCACCAATGGCAGTTTTGTACCTTGCAAACTTAGTCACAATCTGTTAATTTGTGCAAAATGCTACTGCAACTTCTACACTGTCCATGGGGAGACGCTCTTGAACAGACTACTACTACTGACGGTAGAGTCCATCTTCAGAAGCTTTGTTATTTGTCACAGCCACATATGCATAATGCCAGATGTTCAAAATCACTAGTATGGAAGGCTAATGGTGGTGATTACATTGCACAGGGGAAATTTTAAGTCTTCCCATTAATCATGGGCAATTAGATTTTTCTAAAGTATGTTACTAACCGCTACACCCAAGTTGTAAGCCCCAGAGGAGCTGCTTAACGCAGATTTTCCCTTGCCTCAGTAGCAGCAAAGAAAAATCCACATTAAAATGTAGGGATGACCACATGGGTTTACTCATAGCCACTGGGTACATAACTCATAATCTATTGGTTAATGAATGGTAGCAGCTGGGAAACCATTGTCTGTATATTTTCCCTAAACCTACCCCATCCACTCAATGCTCTTAATTGTTCTTGCTTTCCAAACCAAACAAAAACACAATACATAATCCCATAATTTTAGGACACAAAAAGTCTGATTAAACAAAGTCATGTATAAAGGACAGGACACTTTACAGGTTCGCCTTCCTATAAAGTCAACCCTGCACACATGAAAGTGCCAAGCCTACCCTACACTGTCAATAAATCTACTTTCCACATAAAATATTGATCCTAAACTAGGGCTTAAAGGACAGTGAGAATTGCTGTGATTATATATAGCAAGTTTGTTTAAAGCAGGAATGGGGAACCTTCGGCCCGCTAGCTGTTGTTGAACTACATATCCCAGCATGCCCTTCAACAGTTTTAGTATAGCCAAATAGCAAAACTGTGCTGGGATGTGTAGTTCAACAACCGCTGCAGGGCCGACAGTTCCTCATCCTTGGTTTAAAGAATATATATATATATCTATCTATCTATCTATCTCAAAGAGCTCCTCGAGATGCACATATCTTCCAAGATGCAAATGGAAAGCAAAGGATGCATCCATCCTTCCCCACCCTCCAGACTCAGAGCTTCAGTAATCTCACTGCACAAACTTATATATCTTTTCAAAACAAAAGTTCACTTGTGCAACTATTATTGCTTTGAAGTGAAGTTCCTCCCTCCACACATCAGCCAATGTACTGATAACGCTTTGCTCCTCAAATGTCAAAATGCACGGTCTATGGTAGAGACCCTTATAAGCTTACACAAGTAGAGGGTTTTATTTGCTTGAGAGAAGCAAAACAGAGAAAGAAAAAAGCTTTGTGGGCGCACTCTTATTTTTGTAAATTTTATATTAATTTAAAATTTTAACTTTTATTCAGATCTTTTAAGATAAAGTAACAAGAGCTGTTTACATAGAAAAAGAGAAATAGTTAAAGAGAAAAATCTATAAAATGTGGTGTGATAGCTCTAGATTGCTTTTCACACATTACTCTCCATTCAGCGCATCAATTCCTTGTCATCATTGGTATATATACACAATGTGATTTTAGGCCAAAATGAATGGTTTATATCCCTTAAATTAGTTGGTTCGGATTACCTTTCGGGATATCAGTTGCCCCAACAAAAGAGCTTTGGTATTTATAGCTTGTATTGCTCATGCAGTAGGCGTATCCAGTGCAATTCTTAGGGAATGTAATTGCCCAATTTTTGGATACCACACCAGTATTTCTTCAGGGGTCTCCCTCATAAATACTAAACTGGCCCTTCACTGCTTTGCTTCCAAGTTCGGGAAGTTTTTGGGCAGTTCCAGTGAGGTATGGTGGTATAGTTAGGGCCAAATTCCCATTTAGCTTATTGCCTGGTTAACTGCAGTTAGAGCATTTATAGCTAACTGTATACCGGATATATTCCTCTACAGCCAACGGAGAAAGATCTTGTAAGTTACAACTGTACAATTAAACAGAAAATTTGCCGTATTCATATACTGTGGATGCCATATAACGGAAAAAACAATACAGTTGAAAAACTGAAAAAAAAGAAAGAAAAAAAAAGAGGAAAAAATGGGGGGGGAGGGAGGAGGGGCAGAGGGGTTTGAGGGAAAGGGATATCAGGTGGGTGGGGGGAATGGAAAAAAAGGGGAGATGTATTTATGTGACACCAAACCAGAAAATATATATTAATATAAATTCAGTTAATGAATATTTGACAGGCTGTTATCGGAACCTATTTAGGTTATTCACATTTGGGATGGTTGTCACCTAGAGTGGGTAATCTCCTGTCATTGGTAAAGTTATTTATACCGGTTTTGCGGGGCACCATTTTCTGTCCCCACCTCCCAGGACTCCATTTTTACCAGCATTCTAGGTTCTCTTTAGTTTCACCCCATATATTTTGGACCCAGTTCCTCTTCCTATTTCTCTCTTCTATTTTTATTTATTTCTATTTTTCACATTTTCTATTCCTCACCATTTCTCCTTCTCCCTGCGCAAGGGCACCAACAGTACAGCAGATTTTCATCGGGCCAAAAAAGCCCAATCACCCACATTCACACGCACCAACATCGTAGGGTTGCTCTTATAATAGCAACAAACGGCATCAGCCCTGTACCATTTCTTACCAACAGCAACTTAATTACCATAAGACATAACCAAGTAATTATATATTTTTATGTATAAGCAATCATACCTTGTACAGTTTCCTTCGTAACTTACTAGACATCACACATTAATAATGCAGATAATTAACAATCCTCCAACACACATGCCGATACACTAAATCTACCCGGGCTCACTCAGCAAATTCCCTGAAAAACTGAGACCTAAATAAATCCAGCAACAGCACAGCAGAGATCAATCATTGTAAGTGCTGACAAACCCCTAAACACCCACATCCCATAACCCCACAAGCAACTCAAATCACCAAATATTCATGCAGAATACAAATAGAGTAAATAATGACTATAACAGATACGTAAAAGTATTGGAAATATAAATGAATCAACACACCCTGTGGACAATAGAAATTGAATATATTCATCCATTGGATAGTGCAGATGTCCATCAAACCAAAAGAGAAGATGATTGGACTTACATTTCATAAGAGCAAGGGCACTTGCCCTCAACCAAAATGGCGCATACTGAAGAAGCCAATCCCGGCGAAACACTTGTTTAGACTGACCCCAGCGAGAGCAGCAGTGGCGATACCGTGCACACAAGCTCCCCACCAGATCGGGCTCCTAAGCCACCCGCACAGGACCCCCGAGGACCCCGCGCATCAAACGCCTGGAAGCGGCGTTCCAGGTACAAGTGTCCTCCTCCCACGTCTAGCGGCGGAGTGACACTTGCTTTCAAAACTACACAATATAGTGTTGTACTTTTAGGATTGGAAGGTAATTTTGTACATTAGGAACACACTGGACAAAGCTGCTTCAACACCAGGCAGCAGCGCCGGGGCACCAGTGTCCCCCTCCTGCACACAGCAGTTGTGACATTTTGCAAATGGCCACAAAGTGACTGAACTTCAAAGTGAAAGTATCCTCTTGTACCAACATAGTAGCAAATAACTGCACTTACTGACTGAATTCATAAAAGGATCTTTGGAGCCCCGCAAAACCGGTATATATAACTTTACCAACGACAGGAGATTACCCACTCTAGGTGACAACCATCCCAAATGTGAATAGCCTAAATAGGTTCCAATAACAGCCTGTCAAATATTCATTAACTGAATTTATATTAATATATATTTTCTGGTTTGGTGTCACATAAATACATCTCCCCTTTTTTTCCATTCCCCCCCACCCACCTGATATCCCTTTCCCTCCAACCCCTCTGCCCCTCCTCCCTCCCCTCCATTTTTTCCTCTTTTTTCTTTAATTTTTTCAACTGTATTATTTTTTCCGTTATATGGCATCCACGGTATATGAATATGGCAAATTCTCTGTTTAATTGTACAGTTGTAACTTGTAACAAGATCTTTCTCCGTTGGCTGTAGAGGAATATATCCGGTATACAGTTAGCTATAAATGCTCTAACTGCAGTTAACCAGGCAATAAGCTAAATGGGAATTTGGCCCTAACTATACCACCATACCTCACTGGAACTGCCCAAAAACTTCCCGAACTTGGAAGCAAAGCAGTGAAGGGCCAGTTTAGTATTTATGAGGGAGACCCCTGAAGAAATACTGGTGTGGTATCCAAAAATTGGGCAATTACATTCCCTAAGAATTGCACTGGATACGCCTACTGCATGAGCAATACAAGCTATAAATACCAAAGCTCTTTTGTTGGGGCAACTGATATCCCGAAAGGTAATCCGAACCAACTAATTTAAGGGATATAAACTATTCATTTTGGCCTAAAATCACATTGTGTATATATACCAATGATGACAAGGAATTGATGCGCTGAATGGAGAGTAATGTGTGAAAAGCAATCTAGAGCTATCACACCACATTTTATAGATTTTTCTCTTTAATTATTTCTCTTTTTCTATGTAAACAGCTCTTGTTACTTTATCTTAACCCCTTCCCGACAATTGACGTACATTTACGTCATGGTCGGGAAGTACTTCCCGACACATGGCGTAAATGTACGTCATGGCTTGTAACTGTCACCGCGTCTATAGACGCGGTGACAGTTTCAACATGTCTGCTGTCCCTGACAGCAGACATGTCCGTGCATGCCCAGGGGGGCTGCGATGCCGCCCCCCCGTCGGCGATCGCTGTGATTGGCTGTTCAGTGTGAACAGCCAATTACAGCGTTTTCTGTGTCACCGGCGAATAACGTTCGCCGGTGACACGCGATCGGAGGTGATTGGTGCTGTAAAGTACAGCACCAATCACCGCGGGGTGTAAGGGTGACACTGGTGTCACCCCACCTCACCCCGCCCGCCCCCAAAGGCCGTGATTGGTCCGTCGGACCGACGGACCAATCACAGCCATGGAGGGGGGTTTAAACTAACGGTGACTGCACTGCAGACGCCATTCCGGTCTGGAATTGCGTGCAGTGCGGTCACCGTGCCTAGCTGCCGCAGTATACTGACCTGAACCTTGCCAAATACTTACCTGATCCTTGCAAATATCTTGCCTGCTTCATCACCGCTTGTAGTGTGCTGGATGCTTCCTGGATCCTGTTACTTGTGACTTCCTGTGTTGTGAACTTGTGCTGCTGCAGTGTAATAGCGTTAGATAGAGAGAGATAGAGAGAGATAGTGTCAGAGAGTGCTATATTTTGTGCTGCTGCAGTGTGATATAGTTATAGAGAGAGAGAGATAGAGAGAGATAGAGAGAGATAGAGAGAGATAGAGAGAGAGAGATAGAGAGAGATAGAGAGGCCTAGTGACAGAGAGTGCTATATTTTGTGCTGCTGCAGTGTGATAGTTATAGAGAGATAGAGAGAGATAGAGAGAGATAGAGAGAGAGAGATAGAGAGAGAGATTGTGCTATATATTTTTTATATAACTGACTGCTGCCCCCCCTTTTGTGCTGATCAGTATAAATTAACTGATCAGCAACTTTTTGGGGGCGCAGGTTTTTTTTTATATATATATACCTGTCACTGCTGCTGCTGCAGTGTCATAGAGTGTTAGATAGTGAGAGATAGAGAGATAGAGAGAGATAGTGACAGAGAGTGATAGAGAATGCTAAATTTTGTGTCTGCTGCCCCCGCCTTTTGTGCTGATCACTATATCTGAGGTGATCAGCAACTTTTTGGGGGTGCAGAGGTTTTTTTTTTTTTATATATACCTGCCAGTTGCACTGTCAGTTGCACCAAAGGTTGTGCACCTGCTGCCCCTCACTGGTAATCAGTGTCGCATCACTGATCACCTTTTTTTTTTTTGTGTGTGCTGTGGGGTCTTTTTTTAATTTTTTTTTTTACACACACTGTGATTTTGTGGGTGTCCTGTGGCCGCTGTGCGCTGATCAGTGACGTACATCACTGATCATCTTTTTCGGCACAGGGTTGATCTATTTTTTTTTTTTTTGATCAAATTCCTCTTGCCTTTGAGCGCTGTTCAGTGACGGACGTTACTGACCAACATCTGTGCTCAATTTTTGGCGCAGGACCTTTTTTTTTTTTTTTTAACCCCTTCAATTTTTTTTTTTTAACCCCTTCAATTTTTTTTTTTTTTAACCCCTTCAATTTTTTTTTTTTGTATAAAGTATTTATTTTTTTCTGCACTACATACACACTACATACCCCCCGGGTTGAAATAAAGTTTGTACCCCCCCCCCTCTACACTATACACGTGTTGAAACATTTCACTACCAGTAACACAAAAATAAAAATGGCATCCCAAATGTCATCCCAGTCATCCAGAAGAATGTATTCAGCGGAGGAGGCATATGCCATGCTTGCTTCTGACTGACACAGCCAGTGATGCAAGCGGGGAATTTGAAGGATTCGCCTTAAGCTCCTCTTCCTCCTCTGGTGATGAGGGACCCCCTCAAAGACGCCCCCGTAGAGCAGCTGAGACCCCCCCCCCCAATAATTGATCTCGTATGGACCCCACCACCAGACAATTTTGAGCCCCAGGTTCCTGAGTTTTTGGCCATGCCAGGAATCCAATTTGATTCCACAGGTCTCAGAGAAATTGACTTTTTCAAATTATTTTTCTCTGATGATTTTATAAATTTAATGGTGGACCAAACTAATTTATATGCCCAGCAGTTTATTGCTCAAAACCCCACGTCATCATTTGCTAGGTGGACCCCTGTAGATGCAGTAGAGATGATGACGTTTTGGGGTCTGGTGTTTCATATGGGCATAGTAAAAAAGCCAGAAATTAGGCAATATTGGAGTACAGATGTTCTGTACAGCACCTCATTTTACCGTATGGCCATGCCCCGGGCTCGATTTGAGACGATCCTTAAATTTTTGCATTACAACGATAATGCACAGTGCCCACCCAGAGATGATCCCACCTTTGACCGGCTATTCAAAGTCAGGCCGGTCATTGATCATTTCAGTGCCAAATTTGAAGACATGTACATCCCAGATAAATTCATTTGCATAGACGAGTCCCTTATACATTTTAAAGGAAGGGTTAAATTCCGCCAGTACCTTCCAGTAAGAGGGCAAGGTATGGCATAAAAATGTATAAGCTGTGTGAAAGCACCTCAGGGTACACTCACAGGTTTAGGGTATATGAAGGGAAGGATTCAAGAATTGAACCGCCAGAATGCCCCCCCTCCCTCGTAGGTGTTAGTGGAAAAATTGTCTGGGATTTAGTGCACCCCTTCCTGGATAAAGGTTATCACCTCTATGTGGATAACTTTTACACCAGCATCCCCCTGTTTAAGGCCCTTGGTTCAAGAGGTACAGCAGCTTGCGGTACTGTGCGCAAGAACCAAAGAGGCCTCCCAAAAACGCACATTGCCCAAGTAATGAGAAGGGGTGAAAGCAGGGGAATATGCACCGAAAATATGTTGTTGGTCAAATATAAGGACAAGAGGGATGTCCTTATACTGACAACAATTCACGGAGACAGTACCACCTCCGTCCCTGTACGAGGTACCAGTACCCACACCTCAAAACCTAATTGTATCCTGGATTACAATAGGTACATGGGCGGAGTGGATCTTTCAGATCAGGTACTGAAGCCGTACAGTGCCCTGCGGAAAACAAAAATCTGGTACAAGAAGCTGGCCGTGTATATCATCCAGATGGCACTGTATAACGCTTACGTGCTATTCCGTTCTACCGGCCAGAGGGGGACATTTATGCACTTTCAAGAGGAAGTCATAAAGGGCCTAATATTTGGGAACCAGCAGGCAGAGGGCCCCAGTACTTCTAGTACTGGCCCCCGTATTGTACCAGGGCAGCATTTTCCTGATGAAATCCCCTCCACTGGAAAAAAGGGCAGGACACAAAAAAGGTGCAAAGTTTGCTATAAAAAGGGAATAAGAAAGCAAACTATTTTCCAGTGTGACACTTGCCCCGACAAACCCGGCCTATGTATAAAGGAGTGTTTTAAAATATACCACACATCTATGGATTATTAGGTTCATAATTTCACCGTGCTTCGGGGGTCTTGCTAATGCCACATAGCACCCACCATTCATTCCACCAGAATCTGAGCCGCAAAATCCAAAAATCACTCCTTCCCTTCTGAGTCCTGCCATGCACCCAACTGGTATTTTTTGGTCACATGTGAGGCATTGCCGTACTCGGGACAAATTGGGGCACAGATTTTGGGGTGCTTTTTCTCCTTCATACCTTCTGAAAATGAAAAATTTTGAGCCAGAACTGCATTTTTGTGTAAAAAAATGTAATTTTTCATTTTCACTGCCCACTTGTATCAAAATTGGTGAAACCCCTGGGGGTTTGAAATGTACACTATACCCCTAGATGAATTCCCTGAGGGGTGTAGTTTGCAAAATGGGGTCACTTGTGGGGGGGTTCCACTGTATTGGTGCTTTGGGGGTCTTGCTAATGCGACATAGCACCCACCATCATTCCACCAGAATTTGTGCTGCAAAATCCAAATATCACTCCTTCCCTTCTGAGTCCTGCCACTTTTTGGTCACACATGAGGCATTGCCGTACTCGGGAGAAATTGGGGCACAGATTTTAGGGTGCTTTGTCTCCTTCATTCCTTCTGAAAATGAAAAATTTTGAGCCAGAACTGCATTTTTGTGTAAAAAAATGTAATTTTTCATTTTCACTGCCCACTTGTATCAAAATTGGTGAAACCCCTGGGGGTTTGAAATGTACACTATACCCCTAGATGAATTCCCTGAGGGGTGTAGTTTGCAAA
Source organism: Crinia signifera (assembly GCF_055691185.1). NCBI lineage: Eukaryota > Metazoa > Chordata > Amphibia > Anura > Myobatrachidae > Crinia > Crinia signifera. The sequence goes on from NC_139221.1 coordinate 164,403,427, forward strand.
ATGGGGTCACTTGTGGGGGGGTTCCACTGTATTGGTGCTTGGGGGGTCTTGCTAATGCGACATAGCACCCACCAAAATTCCACCAGAATCTGAGCTGCAAAATCCAAAAATCACTCCTTCCCTTCTGAGTCCTGCCATGCACCCAACTGGTATTTTTTGGTCACATGTGAGGCATTGCCGTACTCGGGAGAAATTGGGGCACATATTCTGGGGTGCTTTTTCTCCTTCATACCTTCTGAAAATGAAAAATTTTGAGCCAGAACTGCATTTTTGTGTAAAAAAATGTAATTTTTCATTTTCACTGCCCACTTGTATCAAAATTGGTGAAACCCCTGGGGGTTTGAAATGTACACTATACCCCTAGATGAATTCCCTGAGGGGTGTACTTTGCAAAATGGGGTGACTTGTGGGGGGGTTCCACTGTATTGGTGCAACATAGCACCCACCATTCATTCCACCAAAATCTGTGCTGCAAAATCCAAAAATCACTCCTTCCCTTCTGAGTCCTGCCATGCACCCAAATGGTATTTTTTGGTCACATGTGAGGCATTGCCGTACTCGGGAGAAATTGGGGCACAGATTTTGGGGTGCTTTTTCTCCTTCATACCTTCTGAAAATGAAAAATTTTGAGCCAGAACTGCATTTTTGTGTAAAAAAAATAGGAATTTAATACCTACGGGTAATTCCTTTTCACGGAGTCCTTATGGGATACTGGGAATGGTCTCAAGACATTGGGTATTAGAGGGTATCCGCAGGAGACAGGCACATCTATAACTTTGAAGCTGGGTGTGCTGGCTCCTCCCCTCTGATTCCCCACCCAGGAACCAGTTAATGAAAAACTGTGCCCGAAGGAGAATGTACATATGAGAGGAATAACTTGTGTCACCTATGTAAACATAAGTGTGAATAGTGTGGTGAGATTTATGCCAGCACACCCGCATTCATACAAAATAAAAAACAACTATAATACCACCAACTGGATGGATTTTCTTTAACAAGGTCACTGAACTAGACCTTAGAACCAGAAGACCATAGGTTAACTTCTGAACTTTATAAGCAGAATAAAGCTGCAGCCAGACCCCCGCACAGGGCGGGCGCCCAGTATCCCATAAGGACTACGTGAAAAGGAATTACCGGTAGGTATTAAATTCCTATTTTCACTAACGTCCTTGATGGGATACTGGGAATGGTCTCAAGACATTGGGGATGTCCCAAAGCTTCCAGAACGGGAGGGTACGTGCGGAGACTGCTGCAGTACTGCCTGCCCAAACTGGGTATCTTCTTTGGCTAAGGCATCAAACTTGTAAAATTTTACAAAGGTGTGTTGCCCTGACCATGTAGCAGCTCTACAGAGCTGCAGAGCTGACACACCCCGAGCAGCCGCCCAGGATGCGCCCACCGATCTGGTGGAATGAGCCTTTAAAACCGGAGGTGTCGGCATGCCTGCCGTCACATAGGCTTGTTGGATTGTGGTCCTAATCCATCTAGCAATGGATTGCTTAGATGCAGGGTGTCCTTTCTTTTGTGCGTCATACAGAATGAATAGACAATCTGTCTTCCTGATTCTTGACGTCCTCTGGACATACACACGCAAGACACGCACAACATCCAGGGATACCGGAATATCCGGTGAACTAGATGCAGACGGGACTACAATTGGCTGATTAAGGTGAAAGGAAGAGATCACCTTAGGAAGAAATCGCGGGTTAGTTCTCAACTCCGCTCTGTCTGAGTGAAAAATTAGATAGGGGCTCTTACAGGAGAGAGCTCCCAATTCTGACACTCTTCTAGCCGAGGCTAGGGCCAAAAGGACCACCGCCTTCCAGGTGATATACCGCAATTCTATCGACTCCAACGGTTCAAACCAGGAGGATTGAAGAAAATTAAGAACAACATCCAAACTCCAAGGAGGTGTAGGAGGTACAAAGGGAGGCTGGATGTGAAGCACTCCCTGAAGGAATGTTTGTACTTCCGGGATGGTAGCCAATTTCTTTTGGAAGAATATGGACAGGGCCGAGATCTGGACTTTTAGTGAGCCCAGACGGAGACCCAAATCCAATCCCGCTTGTAAGAAGCACAATAACCTGTTTAGGTTAAACTTCGCTGGGGGGACCTTCAGCTCCTCACACCAACCCACGTACTTCCTCCAGATCTTGTAGTAGTGGGTGTTTGTTACCGGCTTTCTGGCCTGAATCATCGTGGTGATAACTGATGAATGCAGACCCTTCTGAGCTAAGATTTTCCGCTCAGCCTCCACGCCGACAAACGTAGCCGCCCTAAATTTTGGAAGACGCAAGGGCCTTGTGTGAGTAGATCTCTCCTTAGAGGCAGGGGCCAAGGATCCTCGATCAGCAGGCTCTGTAGATCCGAGAACCAAGCCCTTCTTGGCCAGTCCGGAGCCACCAGAATGGCTTCCACTCCCTGACTTCGAACCCTTTTTAGAACTCTTGTCAGAAGCGGTATGGGTGGAAACAGATACACCAAGGGAAACACCCATGGAATTGTCAGGGCGTCTATTGCCACTGCGCAGGGATCCCTGGTCCTTGTGCAATACATGGGGACCTTGTGGTTTAACCGGGATGCCATCAGATCTATCGATGGCTGGCCCCAACGGTCCACAATTGCTGCAAACACCTGTGAATTCAGGCTCCATTCCCCGGGGTGGAGGGCGTGACGACTTAGGAAGTCCGCCTCCCAATTGTCCACACCCGGGATAAAGATGGCCGACAGAGCCACCACGTACGTTTCCGCCCAGGTCAGGATCTTGGAAGCTTCTTTCATGCAAGTCCTGCTTTTTGTGCCTCCCTGGCGATTTATGTAGGCCACAGTTGTGGCATTGTCGGACTGTATCTGGAGCGCCCGACCTTGGAGGAGATCCTGGGCTTGTAACACTGCATAGTATACAGCTCTCAGCTCCAGGATATTGATGTGGAGTCTCGCTTCCCACCGAGTCCACTGACCTTGAAAGGTTCTGTCCATGGTCACAGCACCCCATCCCTGCAGACTCGCATCTGTCGTGAGTCGCACCCAATCCTGGATGCCAAATCTCCGACCTGCAAGCAGGTTCGACTCCTGAGTCCACCATAGAAGGGACTGCCGGGACTGATGCGACAGAGAAATCCTCTTGTACATCAGGAGATGAGAGCCCGACCATTTTGCCAACAGATCCAGTTGGAACACCCTGGTGTGAAAACGTCCGAACTGAATGGCCTCGAATGTGGCCACCATCCTGCCCAATAGCTGGATGCATTGGTGGACCGACACCTGAGGCTTTGCCAAAATCACCATCACTAGGGATTGTATGGCTTCCATCTTCTCCCGAGGGAGGAAAATCCTTTTCAACTCTGTATCCAGGAACATTCCTAGAAAGAGGATACGACGCGATGGCGTCAGGGAGGACTTGGGGATATTTAGGATCCACCCATGCTCGGATAAAATCTGCCTGGTCTTTGCTATATCCTGCAGCAGGACCTGTTCCGACCTTGCTTTGATCAGCAAGTCGTCCAGGTAAGGGATAATGTTGACACCCGACCTCCTGAGCAGTACCATCATTTCTGCCATCACCTTCGTGAACACACGCGGCGCTGATGACAGGCCGAATGGCAACGCTCTGAATTGAAAGTGCAGATCTTTCAGCGCAAACCTCAGGAAAGCCTGATGTGGACCCCAAATTGGTATGTGGAGGTAGGCGTCCTTTACATCCAGCGATGCTAAGAACTCTCCCTCCTCCAGGGTTGCTATTACTGCCCGGAGGGACTCCATCTTGAATTTGTAAACCCTTAAAAAAGGGTTTAGTGACTTTAAATTTAAAATGGGGCGCACCGAGCCATCCGGCTTCGGCACGAGGAACAGATTGGAGTAGTAACCCCTTCCTTGTTCCTGCAATGGGACCGGTGTGATAACCTGTGACGTCAGCAGGCGTTGTATTGCCTGCTGCAGGTTCACTCGGTCTGCTTGTAGAGCCGGCAGACCTGATTTAAAGAACCGGTGAGGGGGAGGCTTTTCGAATTCCAACCTGTAGCCGTTGGTAATAAGATCTCTCACCCAGGAATCCAGGTGAGAGACTGACCATACTTGGCTGAAAGCTGACAGGCGACCCCCCACCTCGCAAGTGACTCCAGGGTCGGAACCCGAGTCATGCTGCCGGCTTAGAGGCGGAGGCATTAGCGGCACGATCCTGAGATCCTGTGCTGGCGGGCTTCCTGAACCTGCCACGGCCCCCTCTGGTGGCCGAGCTGGAGCCTCTCGCCCTCTGCCTGGGCCTGGAAGGCCGAAAGGACTGAGAAGCCTGAAAGGACTGGGACGTATGGCCCTGAAAGGGACGTTTAGCGTGAGTGGAAGCCGTCGGCAGAAAAGTCGACTTGCCGGCTGTAGCCTTGGATATAAGGTCGTCAAGTTCGCTACCAAATAACTTTTCTCCCTTAAAAGGCAAACTTTCCACGCTACGTTTGGACTCTGGATCAGCTACCCACTGTCTTAACCAGAGGGCCCTGCGGCCTGAAACCGCCATTGCGGAAGAGCGAGCATTTATAGCTCCAAGCTCCTTCTGCGTGTCACACAGGATCTTTGCAGTATCCTGGATATGGCGAAGTCTCTCTCCGACCTGCGCCATTGACATATCGGCCAGCATGCCTTCCTGGATTTGAGAAGCCCATGTATAAATGGACTTAGCCATCCAACAACTGGCGAGGACAGGTCTCTGAGACGCCCCACTCGCAGTGTACATGGACTTAAGGGTAGTGTCCAGTTTTTTGTCTGTACTATCCTTGAGTGTTGCTGCCCCTGGGACGGGGAGAACCACCTTCTTGGACAGTCTGGACACTGATGCATCCACAACCGGAGGCTCTTCCCACACCGCTCTAGTGACGGGATCAAAGGGAAAATTGGACTTAAACCTTTTAGACAGTTGGAAACGCTTTTCAGGTTGTTTCCAAGCCTCCTTAAACGTCTCATCAAGGTCAACTTGTTCAGGATAAACAATTTGCTGTTTCCTTTGGGACCCAAAGAACGGGTCACCTTCCTGCATGTCTGCTAAAGGAAGGTCTAACACTTCTCTTATTGCTGTAATAAGAGGTTCTGGGCCTCTAAGAGATGACTGTGAATCAGGGATCAGAGCCCCGTCGTCCACATTATCATCTGTGTCGTCACCCGCCTGCAGATCATCATCTGAATCAGGCAACATGGCGGTCGCAGCACGCTTCCGTGACTGGCCCGTGGTGGTGCTTATATTATCCACCCGTGCGGCTAAAACTGTTAAGTCCTGCTGCACCTGTTTGGTCTGCATTGTATTTGCAGCCAATTGTGTTGACACTGCCTGCAGCATGGTTTTAATGCCTGCCGCCCATTCAGGCTCCTGTGAGTCTGATTGAGGAGTAATCTGGGATGAACCCCCTGTCCCACTCGTTTGAGTGGACATGCATTCCTCACAAGTAATCTGTGAGGTGGATTTAGGCACAAACTTGCTGCTGCAAATGAGACAGGTTAACTTCCTCACCATGTTGAAGGAATAAGTAACCTTTCTTCCACAAACACACCACAATCACAATGAAATAAATATATATATATTCAGTGTGCAGTGTATAGCAGCTATATATGTGTGAGCTCTATCACTGGAAGTGTGTAGCTTAACAAGCACGTGGGGGAGCGCTCAGATTACACTGAGGAGACCAGCACACCCTGTACAACCTTAACTCCTATTTAGGAGTTGGTAACACGCATAAACACAGAACAGTGTGATCAATTAAGCGATCTTAGCGCTAAATACACTTGCTGTTTTCTGCAGATTTCCTCTGTCCAACACCTCACCGCTGAGGAGTGTATCTGGAGACAGTAATGGCGCCCAGGGAGAAGCAGGAAGTAGTGTATGCGCGCTCAGAGCTCTGGCCTCGCTCCGCTGAAGCCCCGCCCCCCTGTGATGGCGCAGGGGCTTCACTGATCTTTATACTGGCGCTGGCTGTCAGTTTTAATGGCGCCCTCACACTGAACAGCGTTTTATAGTGGGATCTGCCCTGGTAGCCCAGGGACTGTCACCCGCAGCCAGTTTGTGACAGGGGGTCTGCGCAGCCCCTGTGCAGGGTACCGCGTCTGCCGCCGCCGCCATCTTGCCGCACAATGAGCCGGGGTACCCCACTGTGGGGACCCCGGTTTCTACTCACCACAGACGTCTTCGGACTGTGTCAGGAGTGTGCGGCATGCTGGGGGTGAGTATCACTGCAGCGCAATGCCCGTGAGTACAAACACCCTCTCAGGACAGTGGTCCTACAGCAGGGACAGCTCGGTACCTTAAGAGGCCTGCAGCTGAACCCTCCTCAACTGACTCCCTCGAAGCAGGGATACTGTGAAGTCCAACACAGTAACCCCAAAATAATAAAAGAAAATAAACTGAAGACAAACTCTCTGGAGCTCCAGCAGTGTGCATCCTCTCCTGAGGGCACATTTTTCTAAACTGGTTCCTGGGTGGGGAATCAGAGGGGAGGAGCCAGCACACCCAGCTTCAAAGTTATAGATGTGCCTGTCTCCTGCGGATACCCTCTAATACCCAATGTCTTGAGACCATTCCCAGTATCCCATCAAGGACGTTAGTGAAATGTAATTTTTCATTTTCACTGCCCACTTGTATCAAAATTGGTGAAACCCCTGGGGGTTTGAAATGTACACTATACCCCTAGATGAATTCCCTGAGGGGTGTAGTTTGCAAAATGGGGTCACTTGTGGGGGGGTTCCACTGTATTGGTGCTTGGGGGGTCTTGCTAATGCGACATAGCACCCACCAAAATTCCACCAGAATCTGAGCTGCAAAATCCAAAAATCACTCCTTCCCTTCTGAGTCCTTCCATGCACCCAACTGGTATTTTTTGGTCACATGTGAGGCATTGCCGTACTCGGGAGAAATTGGGGCACAGATTTTGGGGTGCTTTTTCTCCTTCATACCTTCTGAAAATGAAAAATTTTGAGCCAGAACTGCATTTTTGTGTAAAAAAATGTAATTTTTCATTTTCACTGCCCACTTGTATCAAAATTGGTGAAACCCCTGGGGGTTTGAAATGTACACTATACCCCTAGATGAATTCCCTGAGGGGTGTAGTTTGCAAAATGGGGTCACTTGTGGGGGGGTTCCACTGTATTGGTGCTTGGGGGGTCTTGCTAATGCGACATAGCACCCACCAAAATTCCACCAGAATCTGAGCTGCAAAACCCAAAAATCACTCCTTCCCTTCTGAGTCCTGCCATGCACCCAACTGGTATTTTTTGGTCACATGTGAGGCATTGCCGTACTCGGGAGAAATTGGGGCACAGATTTTGGGGTGCTTTGTCTCCTTCATACCTTCTGAAAATGACAAATTTGGAGCCAGAACTGCATTTTTGTGTAAAAAAAATAATTTTTCATTTTCACTGCCCAGTTGTACCACAATTGGTGAAACCCCTGGGGGTTTGAAATGTACACTATACCCCTAGATGAATTCCCTGAGGGGTGTAGTTTGCAAAATGGGGTCACTTGTGGGGGGGTTCCTAACTTTTAGCATCTTATGGTGCCTAGAAACCTACATGGTGCCTAAAAAATAATCTCATAAAAAGGAGGCTCCAAAATCAAGTAGGTGCTCCTTCTATTATGAAGCCTGTGGTTTGGTCAACGTGCACACTAGGGCCACATATAGGATATTTATGAAAACAAAAGAATTGGGGGAATCAATTTTTAGTCACATTTCTCTAGTAAAATGTACTGTGTCCCTTAGAAAAATGTATTAAAATTGCAAATCTGCAAAAAAAATGAAATTTTGAAATTTCACCTACACTTTGTTTTAATTCCTGTGAAACACCTAAAGGGTTAACAAACTTCCAAAATGCTGTTTTGAATACTGTGAGGGGTGCAGTTTTTGAAATGGTATCATTTATGGGGGTGTCTCACATACAAGTCCCTCAAAGTCACATCAGAACTGAACTGGTCCCTAAAAAAATCAGTGTTTGAAATTTTCTTGAAAATTTGAGAATTTGCTATTCATATTGTAAGCCTCCTAGTGTCCAAAAAAATTAAAAGGAAGTTGAAATAATGATGGAAACATAAAGTAGACATATGGTCTATGTTAGTTATTAACTATTTTGAGTGGTATGATTATTTGTCTCACAAGCAGAAAATTTAACATTTTGCAAATTGCTAAATTTTCCATTTTTTTACGACATTTTGGTATTTTTCACAAAAAAACACAGACTGTATCGACCCAAATTTACCACTAATTTGAAGTACAATGTGTCACGAAAAAACAATCTCAAAATCACTGGGATAAGTAAAAGCAAAAAAAAGTTATCCCCACTTAAGTGAGACATGTCAGATTTGAAAAAAAGGGCTCTGTCAGGAACGCAAAAACTGGCTCTGTCAGGAAGGGGTTAAAAGATCTGAATAAAAGTTAAAATTTTAAATTAATATCAAAATTACAAAAATAAGAGTGCGCCCACAAAGCTTTTTTCTTTCTCTGTTTTGCTTCTCTTAAGCAAACAAAACCCTCTACTCAGTTATTATACTGAATTTTGGGGCGCACCACCAATCAACGACTATTAGAATCAACTACAGGTAGTCTACTATAATGGTTACTTCAAATTAATACCCAAATATTGTTTTTGTCTGTGCGGGTCCAACCACATCCTTCCTAAGCTTACACAAGTGCAAAACACCTTCAGAGACTTTTTACTTTCAGAAAGTAGGTGAACAAGGTAATAGAAGACCGTCGTTTGCGCTATATACGACAGCTGCACTCTATAATTCCTCCCTGTTAGTGGAGGAAGAAGGGGATAGGTAGACAAAGATATAGAGCGCGCTAGAAAATAGCCACCACCTTCATGTAAAATTACGCAAGCTAGGAATTGGCTTATTCCATCTTGAAAGACCCGACCTATGAAATTCATGTCTGATGTGTATATGTCTGTTGCAAGGTTTTAATAAATTTGGGTACTCTTTACCTAGAACGGCGCCCATCGCGACCATCGTATGCACTAAAAAACGGGTGCGATGCGATGCCCGCGATTTCCCATAGGGATCAATGTTAAAAGTCAGATTGGACGCGATTTTAGTGTTAAATGCCTCAATGCCCGCGATTTTTCCATAGGAAACAATGTTAAATGGGCCACAGAGCCCTAATAGTCCCCCTGAAGTCTGAAATGGCCCCCACAATTTTGAACGGCACCCCACGATCAACGTGAACCCGAAGCGTGGCGAGCGCAGCGAGCCCACGAGGGGCGGCGGCACGCGTCCTCCGACCTTTTCATACCCCCACTATCCACGTCGGCGTGGAGTTGAGAATAGAATAGTGTGGCGAGCGCAGCGAGCCACCGAGCCCGAAGCGTGGCGAGCCCCGCGAGGGGACGCGGATACCTTTACAGGTAAACGCGTCCCCTCGCGGGCTTCACAGGTGTCCGCGTCGCCACGGATACCTGTGAAGCCCGCGAGGGGACGCGTATAACTGTGAAGGTATCCGCGTCCCCTCGCGGGCCTCGCTGCGCTCGCCACACTATTCTATTCTCAACTCCATGCCGACGTGGATAGTGGGGGTATGAAAAGGTCGGAGGACGCGTACCGCCGCCGCTCGCCACGCTTCGGGTTCACGTTGATCGTGGGGTGGCGTTAAAAATTGTGGGGGCCATTTAAGACTTCAGGGGGACTATTAGGGCTCTGTGGCCCATTTAACATTGTTTCCTATGTAAAAATCGCGGGCATTGAGGCATTTAACACTAAAATCGCGTCCAATCTGACTTTTAACATTGATCCCTATGGGAAAATCGCGGGCATCGCGTCGCACCCGTTTTTTATGTGCATGCGATGGCCGCGATGCCCGCGATTTTTTACCCCCGACGCCCGGTGTCGGGGTGATGGCTATCTTCTAGCTCGCTCTATATCTATGGCACTCCAAGCAGAACAACACGGCAGGTAAAGAAGACTACTGATAAAGTCTTCTCAACCTGCTGTGTTGCTTTGCTTGGATATAATATTATACACACACACACACACTAGTGTGTGTTTCTTTGATTATATTGTGGAATGGGGATTATATATTCTAAAATAACACCACATTAGTGTATGGAGATGCAGTGTATACATTTTGTAGTTACAAAATCAGTGTAGAATAAAGGTGAGCCTTGTAGAGTACACTCCCTTTATAATAAAATTCCAATATGAGTGCCTTCAATCCATTCAGTCAGTCCACACTGACAGCGAACACCCATTAGTTTGTATGGGTTACTTTTCTATTCTCCTGCCTGCAGCTCTCCAGGAGTTACATGCAGTAGCATGCGATTTATCGCATGTAAAAATGGCACATCAAGTGCCAAATTGTATGTGAGCTCTCCCGGGGTGCTGTCAAAGGAGCTCAAGGAAAACAGGTCCAACTTGTCATAAGACAAGTTGGCTTAGTGTCTGGGGGCCTTAACACAAAAGACAGTGCTCTCCAAGACGGATGATCAAATGAGCACCTGATTGGGCTAGTCCCTTCCTGTTTGGTTGAGGTTAGTGACACTGATGTAAAGCAAACCGATAACTGGTTTACACACATGCATCCTCCCGATATACCTTGAGATCCATGCTGCGATGCGTACAACACAAGAGGACACATCTGTAGCTGGGTTGCAAAACCCCTGACAAGTTCATTTATTATTTCACTTACTTACATTCCAGCTTCAAAAACAGATAGGTGTAACCCTGTATTTGTGGGTGTTGTATGTGATCCATAATTAAAAACTATTTGCATTATTATGTTATTATACAATGGCATACAAATTGGAATTGTTTAACTTTAATTCACATTGGCAGGTCCCATTTGATAGTTTCTTCAGAAGCTCCTTCAAGTTTCTATAGCAAAGAAATCAAGTGCAGAAAAAAACTCAAAACATTAATTGATAGTTATCATATTTCTAATATACTGTATAGTTATCTGGTTCTAGTCAATCCAATTATAGTTCACTGAGTGATCACAGTCATGTAGATGCACTCAGTTGGAATTCATGCCAGTGAAAAAGCTGTGGATAACACTAAGAAAAAAGACAGTGCACTGATTCCCATTGAATAGTTGCAACAGACTGCTGACCATCTTGCCTAGTGGGCAAAATTACAGTAGTTGGGAACAAATACTTATCTTTTGGAGGGTGCCGGAGGACGCTCAGACAGGGAGGATCCCAACAGTCAGAATCCCGACTGCCGGTTCTTCCGACAGGCGGGATCCCGACTCACAGGGGCTATTCTCCCTTGTGGGATTCCACGACCCCCATAGAGGGAGAATAGAACCCGTGGCAAGCGCAGCGAGCACGCAAGGGGCTACTTTGCGCTTGCCCCCATTGGAGCACCGGCAGTCGGAATTCCGACGTCAGGATACTGTCAGAGTGCCATACCACACCCCTTTTGGAAGGTGACTCCTTCACAGGAAAAGTTCAATTCGCAGTTAGCTCTTTGATAAAAAAAAAAAAAATTATCCTCAAAGGTCAAAAAGATAGATTTAAAACAGTGTTCTTGCTTTAGAACAAAAACTATGACAACATAATCTAACCTCTCTTGCTATATGACTCAGGGCTTCATCTTCAGCAGAGAATCTGTCTTTAATCTGCGTACGCTTCCTTCCAGATCCAGGAGTCCCCATTTTTTTTTTATCCTATTGATATTGTCCGATTCCTCTTGCCAAAATTACAGCAGCCTGCCTGCAATAAAAACAAAAACATATTACACAAAGAACACAATGAAAGATGATTATAAATAAATTACATTAAATGTAAAATGATGGCATCCCCCATATGCAAAACTGATATTTCAAGATAATGATAACATTCTGTTCTTAAAGGACAAGGGACGATTTCAGGCATATTCCTAAGCAATCTGACTAGGTTGCTTAGAAATTAAGCACTAGTCAAGATCTAGTCAGATCGACAATGTTCTCAACAGAGAACAATAGTTAGCATAGATCACTAATACATACATACATACATACATACATACATACATACATGGCTACGTGTGTATGGTCGATCCAGCTCAGTGGTTCCTAACCCTGGTCCTCAAGTACCCCCAACAGTGCATGTTTTCCAGGTCTCCACACAGAATCACAAGTGACATAATTAGCTCCACCTTTAAAATGTGTCTGAATAATATGTGCACCTGCTGGGTGACCTGGAAAATGTGCACTGTTGGGGGTACTTGAGGACCAGGGTTGGGAACCACTGATCTAGCTAGCCCTGTGAGCTTAGTGGTTTTGACACAAGGCTCATTCACATCGCCCAGTGTGTGTAAGCCTTGATGGCCCCATTCACTAATTCAATTTGAGACCCGATTCTGACGGATCTAGCAGATAAATCTGCAAAAATGTTGTTCCATGTGTCGCGGTCCCGTGCGCATCGGATCGGAGGACAGACCTGCTTATATATTCGACCCCTCCCGGAAGAGGGGAACAGGGTCGCATGCATTAAATAACATCTTAACCTGCCCAGGTGGCTCAAGGAGGATCAGATGGTGATACACTGCTGCAACTTCTCGCAGTAGTGTATGGCTGCCTTAACACTTGTAAGGTGAAAAGCTATGTAAGCGTTAGCAACAAAAAAATACTATGTGCCTACGATTCAATGGAATTTTCTATAATTCACCATTACAGGAAATAATTGTAACAGGCATGAAGGATACTAGGTTGACTTTAATGTGTTTTTACAAGATGTTGTCCAATAAAGATATTAATCCATACAAATTGCCTTTTCTAAAGCAGCCTTGTAGAAACAAAGTAACTTAAGCACAGCTTTAAGCAACACCCTTGGGATGAATAATCAGTAAACATCCAGCATGCTATTTTATAGCAGCCCTTTTAGTCAAGGCTTTGCCCAATGGATATAGAAAACAATACCAACATGTCTAGAGAATTATCACACTGCACTGTTCACTACATCCTCTACATCTATTAAAACGCTGAGGCGGACCAGATCTTCTCCAAGAAGGGGTAAAATAAATTTATTGTATATCAATTTATTCATTTATTAACAGTTTCTTATATAGTGCACACTTATTCCACAGCGCTTTAAAGAGAATATTCACATCAGTCCCTGCCCCTGTGGAGCTTACAATCTATATTCCCTACCACATGTACACGCACACAGAGACATTCTAGGGTTAATATTGTTAGGAGCCAAATAACCTACCAGTATATTTTTGGATCGTGGGAGGAAACCAGAGCACCTGGTGGAAACCAGAGCACCTGGAGGAAACCCTCACAAGTGCGGGGAGAATATACAAACTCCGCACAGTTAGGGCCATGGCGGGAATCAATCCCATGACCTCAGTGCTGTGAGGTAGTAATGCTAACCATTACACCATGCGATCATTTATTATGCTCATATCTGATGTGTGATTTCCAATGTTGTAGTGCCCTAGAACTCTGTCTGTGGTGTGCACAGATGTATATGGCCAGGACACAGTATATATAGTTTGTTACTATTTCCGGTACTTGTTTCCTAGCACGGCGCCCCCGATTTTGATCGAAGTGCATCTTATCGCATCACATGCAATATAGCGGCATGTGATGCGATTTTTTATTGTACAAGCACCCTGATAGGTGCTTACTGTGTTAAATGTCCCCCCATTTTAACGCCAACCCGAAGCGTAGCGAGCATACCCCCACTATCCACGTCGGCGTGGAGTTGATTTTAGATAGTGTGGCGAGTGCAGCAAGCCACCAAGCCCAAAGGGTGGCGAGCGCAACGTCCGCTCGCCACGCTTCGGGCTCGTATTCCACGTCCGCTCGCCACGCTTCGGGCTCGGTGGCTCGCTGCACTATCTAAAATCAACTCCATGGGGACGTGGATAGTGAGGGTATGAAAAGGTCGGAGGATGCGTACCGCCGCCGCTCGCCACACTTCGGGTTGGCGTTGATAGTGGGGGTGGCGTTGACAATGGGGGTGCATTTAACATTGTAAGCACCCATCAGGGTGCTTGTACAAGCCATTTGCTGGCATCTGATATTTCATTGTACAAGCACTCCTGTTAATTTAACAGGAAGATCGCATTGCATGCATCGCACACCACTAAATACGGTATGCTATGGTATGCGATGGGCGCCGTGCTAGGAAACAAGTACCCTATTTCCACATTGATGCCGATAAATAAATGTTTTTGGGTGTAAAATATTGATTCAATGCAAATTAAACTGAGCTGCGGATTATTTGTTAAAAATAAAATTTGCACACGTAGTTAAATATGATTTTAGTCTAGCACAGTGGTTCTCAGACTGATTGCTCTGGGACCCTGTCAGACAATTAAAAGTATTACCGCACCCCAGCAAGTTTCTTTGAATGGTAGCAGCATTGCAGAGGCACAAAAGTGAAATGACTGTAATGGAGCCCACACTCACCGATCCTAGCGTGCGTTGTGGGCTTAACTAGCACACATAGCATCGCATTGTATGCCTTGTGCATACGATGTGCATGCGATGCGATGCTAGAAAAGGCTAGTACAAAAAGTATGTGCAGCACATACTTTTTGTACTGTACGATGAGGTGCCGCGGGAGCGCGCACCCCATCGTACAGCATCGCACCGCCGGCAACGGTGCGTGTGTGGGCTCCTTTAATGTGATCACTTATTTTCTTACACAATTGCAGAGATGAGTCAAAGCCTGCAAGTGTTTCAATATATTCATGCGAATTTTAAAGCTTATACAGTACCTGCTCTCAAGGCTTTGGGGGTGGCAGGGAGTGACTGGGTTAGGCAGAGGACGGGAGGAAGCCTGCCTAATGACTGAGTACACACGGGGGGATGCGGTTAATTTCCCGGCGGTCGGGATCCCGGCGGTCGGAATCCCGACACTGGAATCCCGACCGCCGAAATCCCGAAACTTTCTCCCTCCGTGGGTGTCCACGACACCCATAGAGGGAGAATAAAATAGCGTGCCGAGCGTAGCGAGGCACCGGGCCCGCTGCGTGGCGAGCGCAGCGAGCCCGCAAGGGGGGGCGATCCATGTCCCCCCCTTGTCGGGATTTCGGCGGTCAGGATTCCAGTGTCGGGATTCCGACCGCCGGGATCCCGACCGCCGGGATATCATATCGGATCCCACACGGGGGCTATAGGGGCTGAAATCGCTGGGAATATGGTCGCTGAATGAAGGTTCAGTATATATATGTATAGAAGTTATTAGAACTTACAGTATATAGTGCTTCTGTAAAAGAAAAATGCCAAGTTTACTGTGAATAAATGTATCTCATAGTACATTTATGTATGTGCAATTAAGAATGTGATGCATGTACAGTATTGCACAGACATATGGATGTCAGGAGAAACTGTTTTACGACACAGGAAGAGCGTTTCCATGTGTTATTACAGGAACAGTTATCTATTAAGAATGCTGAGCATTTGTAGTAGTTCCAAGGGGTCGATCTTATTAGGTGTGGATGATTCCCAATCCCGAATCTTTGCGGCACCGGGCGCACTTTACGGCAGACCGCATTCGCTTAAAAGTGCTTGCACCGCCATAGGGGTGCAAGCAATTTTAAGCTAATTCGGCCCAGCGAATGGTGTGAGATTGGCTTAGTTTGGGTGCAGTTTTCAGCATTTGATCGGCACACGAAAGCCAACTCGCACCCTTCGGCACTAATAGGATCAACCCCATAGAATCCAAAAGTGATGTCCCTTTACAACCAAGCAGTTGGCCATACATGAAGAAGTAAATTGTAATTTTCAAGTTATCAACTCTTTGAGGCCCCCCATACACTAGTGCGATTTGGCCCAATTTCACCCGATGGATCGGGACGAGAAATCAAGTAATATTTGGCATGTGTTTGACATCCGTTCCGACTTGATGTGCATTGGGTCACATGTAAAATCGATCAAAAACTGTAAAAATAAATAAATAAATTGCACATCAAGTGCCAAGTCCGACATTAGCCCTCCCGGGGAGCTCAAGGGAAAATGCATCCGACTTGCCCTTAAGACAAATTGAACAAATGTATGAGAGGGAGAGAGGGAGGGGGGCTGTCTCCTATCCGGGGGTGCCTTTGAAAGATTTCACGGGGAACATGGGGAAGGTGAGATTACAACCTCTTTGGATGGTCCCAACAGTTTCACTTTTTACAACTGCCCCGGACCATACAGGGAGGCTTTATTCTCCCCCTCCTCTCCCTGGTGACAAGTGTTACAGGCAGCCCCAGCGGACGGGACACCCCACGGATCAGACACTATAAGTTCTTGAATGACAGACTAATGAATGGAGCCTGTCAGGTTCAGCATCCTGTCCGATTCTGTTTTTTATCCATACCCCTCAAGATGTACACTTAATTATACAATGGGTGAAAGCTCAGTGTCACAGTAATAAACTGGGAAATGGCAGTACTTTTTGGTTGCAGAGTACTATGCTGGGTGTTATTATAATTATCATTTATTTATACAGCACCACAAGAGTCCACGCAGCAATTCAGGGTACTTACTAAATTGCTGACAGCACTAGACTGGATGTCAGTGTATTAGGACAGTAAATGACAGTACTGTGCTGGAGGAAGACACCATAGTACTATATATTGCTAGCAATGTGATAGTGATGCTGGAGGACAAGTATGTCAGAGTACAGTACAATACTGAATGTCAGAATACAATACTGGGAGGTGACAGTACTATACTGGGTGTCAGGATACTATATTGGGAGGTGACAGTACTATACTGGGGCATGACACTGGGTGTCAGATTACTATAGTGGTAGATGACCGTACTAAACTGGGTGTCAGGGCACTATACTAAGGGATGACAGTACTATAGTGGTAGCAGTGGTACAATGATGTCGCCGCTGCAGCTGCCCCATATGATCGGGACATGGCGAAGGAAAACAGTGCACTAGGCTGACAGACACTCTCCATTGTGCTTCTTCCCTGCCTGGCCAGCGGACATGCTCCCTATGCAGTGCAGCATGTGTGAGTTGCCCGACTCCGTGCCCCATCAGAGCATGTTGCAGCAGTAGGTCTCACACATACGTAGCATATGCAGGGCATGCGAAGTTACAGAAAGACCTACCTCTGTACCCCCTCCGTGTGTCACCCCGGGGCCACTTCTCCCTCCCTCTCTCTCTCGAGGTTTCCCGTTCAACGTCCGGCCGGTGACGTGCACCGCGCATGCGCATTCTCCGGCCACAGCCTGCCGTGCGTGACGTCAGAGCGCTGAGCATAGAGGGCGGGAGAGACTTGTCACAGTGTGGCCAATAGCGCAGACGCACTGTCACGTCCTGACAGGCGAGATGGGCAAAGTCACTCACTAAAGAGACAATTATCGCTCACTGGCTCACTTTCAATATAAAGTATGGTTATTTATGGTTTGAGTGTACTAAGTTTAATATCTGTTAAACGGCCTACACACATGCTGATATTAAGGCATTTTCTAAGCGACTTTGCTTAGTTTGGCAAAGTCGCTTAGAAAATGCCCCCACATCGGTGTGTGTGTGGGGGCTATATCGACAGCAATGCGCATCCCTGCGCGTCGCTGGCCGAGATTGATGAACAGTATCCATCAATATCGGCAGGGTTCTCTCACCGGAGAACACTGGCGCTGTCTGCTCGCTCAGCACACAGAGCTGACAGCTCGCTCTGTGTGTGGGCTGTCAGCTCTGTGTGCTGAGCAGAACAGCCCGACGTAGCACAGCTAGGTCGCCCTACACACATCGGCATGTGTGTAGGGCCCATTAGTTTTATTTACTTTTTAACTGATTCTAGCAATGCATACCTCCCAACATGACCCTCTCCAGGAGGGACAAATTGCTCTGCTTCTGGACTCTTAAACTGTGTACACACGGGGGCGATAGGGGCTGAAATCGCTGGAAATATGGTCGCAGGCAACCATATTGCCAGTGATGGGAGTGTGCCCTGGCGATAAATCGCCAGACGCGCTCCTGTTTTCAGCCCCATTATAATCGCTATAATCTGCCGGGGGATTACCTCTGCGGCTCCCACGGCAGAGGTTCCCTTTCATCAGCAACCATCTCTGGTCGCTGATGAAAAGGAGAAACTGAGCAATACATACCTCCCAACTGTCCCGCTTATCGCGGGAACGTCCCAATATTTTGGGACATTCGCGCGTCCCTCCCGCCGCCGGCAGTGTCCCGCGGCAGGGGGGCTTGCCAGCCAGAGCCGGCCTTAGGCATAGGCAAACTGGGCAACTGCCTAGGGCATTTGGAATGCCTATGGGGCATCAGCAGCTTCTGCTGATTAAAATGATATGCAGCATGCCTATATTCTATGTGTGTGTGTGTGAGGCTGTATCTGCACATACCTCCCAACATGACTCTCTCCAGGAGGGACACAATGGTCTGCTTCTGGACTTCCCTCTTAATTTAGGATTGCCATCACCTGTGGAGAACCACCTTTCTTATTAGTTATCCTGTTCGAAAACAGGTGATGGCAATCATACATGAAGAGGAAAGACCAGAAGCAGAGCATTTTGTCCCTCCTGGCATGGGTCATGTTGGGAGGTATGTCTGCATATGAAATAGTGTATTCATGGAAATCACTGTAACATAGCATTCCGTATGCAGGTACAGCCACAGTCGCACACAGAATATAGGCATTCCGCATATCATTTTAATCATCATAAGCTCCTTGTGTGTGCTGGTCATAACAATGCAAATAAGATGAATTTTCAGCAAAAAAGGCACCCAACGTTAGCAGAACTGGTCAGGAGCTGCATGGCCTATTGAGGCAAGATGTATGAGGAAACATCTGTATCCAAGCAGAGGCAGAGGTCACAGTGTTACCGGGTGTGCGAGTGCTGTCTGCGGGTGGGTTGGTTGTGCAATAGTGTTCGGCATATGTGTAAGGGGCATTATGTGTGTCATGTATAAATGCATTAATAATGTGAGACATATGTGTAACAGGCATTATGTGTGTCATGTGTATAAGGGCATTAATAATGTGCAACATATGTGTAATGGGCATTATGTGTGTCATGTGTATAAGGGCATTAATAATGTGCAACATATGTGTAAGGGGCATTATGTGTGTCATGTATAAATGCATTAATAATGTGCTACATATGTGTAACAGGCATTATGTGTGTCATGTGTATAAGGGCATTAATAATGTGCAACATATATGTAATGGGCATTATGTGTGTCATGTGTATAAGGGCATTAATAATGTGCAACATATGTGTAAGGGGCATTATGTGTGTCATGTATAAATGCATTAATAATGTGCGACATGTGTAACAGGCATTATGTGTGTCATGTGTATAAGGGCATTAATAATGTGCAACATATATGTAATGGGCATTATGTGTGTCATGTGTATAAGGGCATTAATAATGTGCAACATATGTGTAAGGGGCATTATGTGTGTCATTATGTGTATAAAGGGCATTAATAAAGTTTGGCATAATGTGTAAGGGGCATTATGGTTATAAGGACATTAATAATGTGTGTCATGTGTAAGGGACATTACTGTGTGGTATTATCAGGGGTGCTGAGAGAAAGGGGTAGAGGGTACAAATTACCCAGGCCAAAGTCTGATGGAAGGGCCCAGTGGGGGCCCTGGGCCCCCTCCCCTTAAGTGACAGCAGCAGCTGCAGCTCTTCTCCTCTGCCCAGCACACACTGCTTTGTGCTGTGTTGCAGTGTGGCCATGGAGGTGCTTAAAATACAATATTTTCTCAGGATTTTTTTCTAAGGGTATAATGTGAATAATGTGAGGAGTAATGTATATAAGGTAACGTGGTACTACTGTGTGATGTAAAGTGAATAAGGGACACCATCGCATGATATAATGTGAATAAAGTTGCACTACTGTGTGGCATAATTTGAATTGGGGGTACTATTGGGTGGCCATGCCCCTTCTCAGCAAGAACACACCCTTGTTTGGGCTGCGCACTGATTGTGTGCACTGTTTCTATTTAAAATATTGCGGGTAGGAGCACCAAAATGATGACTGCTATGATGAGGGTTGATGGTGCTGAGAAAGGGGAGCAGGGTCAGAGGCGGAACTAGTGGCGGTGCTAGGGGGCAGCAGCCAAAATCTTGCCTAGGGCGCAATTTAGGCTAGGGCCGGCTCTGTTGCCAGCAGCTCATAGAGCTTGTTGGCATACCCCACAGCGGCGAAAAACGGGGACGTGGCCTCACGGCAGTGCCACGATTATAGACCACACCCCCTTCCCGATAGGCGCCCCCCGCGCACAGCGTCTATTCAGCATTGCAGAGGTGGAAAACCGAGGAGTGGCCTAATCACAGCTCATTTGCATATACTGAGCCCTAATTAGCATAGATCCCGACCCGGCTCCGCCGCGCAAGTGTCCCTATTTAACATCTGCAGAAGTTGGGAGGTATGCAATATATTGCTAGCAATAAATGGCTGAGCAATATATCTCCCCCTGTGTATGGGGCTTTATTAAGGTATTCAATGCTGTGGGCGAGCGGCGACAACGAGCAGGGCTTCCTGCTCGCTGTCACCACTCAGCCTGTCAGTATTGAATGCACCCCCCTTCATACGCCAATTCCCCCTCGCTCCGTTTTTGGAGCGAGGGAGAATTGGCATATGTGGCTCCAGAAGCAGCGAGACTCGTGGCTAAATACAGCGGGTTTGCTGCATTAGCCGCGGGTCTCGCTGTTTGGGGGAATCCTCGCCGTCCTGTGACGGCGAGGATTTCCTCAGAACGTTGACTAGGGCGATCGGCTGGCGAGGGGGTTAAACAGCAAGGATCGCTGGTTTTCTGCAATCCTCGCTGTTTAACCCCCTCGCCGGCCACATTGAGGGCCTTATTCTGGTTGGAGCGGCCGGGCCGTACGCGTACGTCCCGGGATTTTTTTATGATCTGCGCATGCGTACATTCGCTAATGCGCAGGCGCGAACACTCCACAACGCTTACGGACGGGCCTCTACGTGCGAAAAAACCTATACGCGAGTGTACGGGCATTGGGGGCGGCATAGGGGTGTGAAGAGGGGAGCGGCCGTAATAATGAGGGAAAAAGGGCGTAAATATGGGCGTACACGGGGGTGTGCACCAAAAATGAGCGGTGCTACTACCGCACGATCGACTAAGGCACCGTTCATTTCGGACACAAAACAGGCGGCCACCAACCGCCATCTCAAACCACCCCTACAGATACCGCATGCCAGCGTGCGCCTGGGTTTGCTAATTAATGCTGATTACTACTCAAACACATACACCTGAATGTAATAAGCAATGCTGCAGTCTATTAAGTCCAAACCATGATTTCACTACCTGCAAGCCACACACAGCACTCAAACACATTGGAAGCTTATGTTTCTATACTTCTCTACATTTAATGGTTTGTTTAATTTAAGGTAAGAATCTTTCTAAGACCTGCTTATATATGCTAAGGTAGCTATTTGCTAAACAGTTACACACATTCACTTTACACAGTAGCACACTCAATCTACACAAGTCGACATGTGTCAACGTGTTCACTCTAATACAAACATAGGTTTTGTATTTACTGTAGGATACAATAACATGGGATGCGGTCATTTGGTCTACTGCATTATGGTCGACAGTCATTAGGTCGAATCCATTAGGTCGACATGCTAAAAGGTCGACATGACTCTAGGTCGACATGGGAAAAGGTCGACATGATTCTAGTTCGAAAGGTCATTAGTTCGACAGGTCATTAGTTCGACAAGGTCATTAGTTCGACATTGTCTATGTCGACATTCACAAGGTCGACATGGAGTTTTTCACTGTTTTTTGAGCCAACATGTGCCGACAGGCGGTATTTCATGCCCTACCATCCACTAGGGCGTGGTGGGAGAATAAAATAGTGTGTCGAGCGTAGCGAGGCACCGTGCCCGACGCATGGCGAGCGCAGCGAGCGATGCGAGGGGATGCAGTGCACTTTAAACTGTGTCCATGTCGACTGTGTTGACATTCAGGTAAAAAACAGTGAAAAACCCCATGTCGACCTTGTGAATGTCGACATAGACAATGTCGAACTAATGACCTTGTCGAACTAATGACCTGTCGAACTAATGACCATTCGACCTAGAATCATGTCGACCTTTTCCCATGTCGACCTAGAGTCATGTCGACCTTTTAGCATGTCGACCTAATGGATTCGACCTAATGACTTTCTACCATAATGCAATAGACCAAATGATCCCAACCCCAATAACATAAACCACATCTAACACCTACAAAGGATGTTTCAGCAATGTTTTAAGCCCATGCCCACTATTTTGCACACAATCTTTGTATAGTACCCCAAATACAGAACTGTACCACTATCTGATCTGCTATGAATTGGATTTGACTACACTCTGGATGTAAGATGCCACCAATCACATTATTGCACTCACATCTCTCTAACAAAGGATTCCTACATCTGCTTATGACACTGTCAAATCATATATATTTAAAAACTTATACATGTTTGTTCACAAGCAATTTTATCATGTTTGGCCGATTCACACATCTTTTTTTAGGGAGGACACATATACATTCCTACACAAATGTACCTTTTGACCCTTGTTTGTCTGCCTCACCCACTCCATGAGGAAAGCATTGTTCTGGACCTGCTTTTACCTACTACTGTAGGAGCTACCTCACCTGCACACAAACTGCTTTCTCACCTATTAAGTTGCTCTGAACATGTGCTGACACAAACTAATTAGCAGGGAAAAGTTGGATAGGAACATGGGAATGACCATGGAGAGGGTTACACATGGGAAACTTCGACCACACTTCAACAAATGTTCAAAAATACCCTGGTCAGTAAGTACACATAAATCTAGTATTTGTTTCACACAAGAAATTACACATACAACAATTTTGTTTTAATTGTTAAAATAAATTTATTTGCTGTTCAGCATCACAGCTTAGTAGACACTTTCATGTCATAAATCAAATAAACAAATAAAATAGACACAAAAATAAAAAAAACAGCCAGAACAAGAGGTTGCATATCTCCAAACATGTGTTACCCTGCAAATGCAATGGTGAAAGAAATGGGGACACCAGAATACGTACTGCAACAACCAGGGTGAATACTAAGCAAGATACACACCACCAAAAATTTATCCTGCATTTGTAGAGGTCAAAATAAGAACTTTAATGCCCATGGCACGAAAATGGATAGATGGCCAACTCAGGAAGTGGATGTCCAGTGCTATTTAAACATTTGGGGTCCAACCACAGAGGAAGTGAACCAGGTCTCATTATTTGGGCCCTTTTCTCCCCCTTTTAGATGGGGCCTTGGGGACAGGGGCCTTTGGGTCAGATGGCTTGCGGCATCTTCCCCTAGTGGACACAGGAGGGTCAGCAGTGGTGGAAGGTTGGGGAGCAGCTTGGGGTGGGGCAGCAGATGGGGGATTGTCCCTTAGGGACCTGGCGGTGGGCAGCAGCTCCGCAAGAATGTCATTCAGGCGGCTGAGGTGTTGGCCAATGTTTTGCATGCCAGCCGCCAGAGTGTCATTAATGCGGTTGAAGGCCTCACACTGCTGCCTGTTTGTGGCCTTCCAATCCTCCAAAAATTCCCCAATCTGCTGCTGACGGAGCGCAGCATCCACCCATTGCTGCTCGATCCTCTCCAGCGTCACCATCATGCTCTCTTCCCATGTCTCCTGTGGCTGGGGCTGGGGGTGTCTTCTTGGTGGAGGCTGGACCACTTGCTCCACCTGTGGCTCTGCAGAGGAAGATGCTGCCGGTACATCCTGGGTTTCTGCTTCTGCTAGGATAATAATTGAAAACAATGTCACCATCACATACGCACTAAAAAATCTCTTTCAAAATACAATGCATTACTGTGACTTACCATCAAAAGCAGCATCAAAGACCTCCGCCGGGAGCTCACTGTCCATATTGGAGATCCCCCTGACCTCGGCCACATCAATGACGTCCAAGGCGTCCTGCTCCAGGGGGGTATACTCCAAAGTATCGGGCATAGGACCTCTCCCGGTGGACATGCTGTGGTTGTACCGGTCAGTCATCTTCCTCTTCAGTGTACTTTTGAAGTCGGTCCACCTACAAGTTTAAAAATACAAATATCACAATGAGATATGTGCACCACTGTGCTAGTGAACATCATGACTACGTTACATTTCCTAGTGTGGGTGATCTTATGTTTTTTATCCATATGTGTCCCACACACACATTAATGTCTCCATTAGGAGGCATTTCAGTGTCTCATCTCATTCATTAGGCCACTAAATGCACATACATAGATCACTATGCAGAAATGACATCATCCCTGGCCAAATTAGGCACCTCCACCTGTTGTGAAACTACACATTCCACCATAGCTTGACAGTGTGGTTATTATGGAGTCATTTAACTATGGGATGGCATACTGGGATGTGTAGTTTCTCACCAGCTACATGTGCACAGTTTGCTCATTCTTGTTTCAGTTGCATCATATGGAACATGTAAAGGTAGCCATACACGTTACAATTATTGTATACAATATTGCATCTCATAGCATATCGGTTTTGCGATGAGATCAGATTAGATGAGATCTAGTCCAAAAAGTATGTGCTGCACATACTTTTTGTACTCATCGCTAAACCGATATGCTATGAGATGCGATATTGTATACAATATTGTATACAATAATTGTAACGTGTATGGGCACCTTTACAACAACTCTTTCCAAAACACACTTTCTCTTGTCCCATCACATACTTCACATACTTCACATGAGCAGAACTGTGCCCATAACCTCACATCACACCAATGGTGCATGTTTCATATATCAATGTGGGTTATTAGACATGGTTGTGTTCACATGTGACATTGAAGTGTAGCACTATCTACAAACACACCTTTCTATTATTCTCAAAACATACATGTAACATATGTACACACATATGACATTATCAGGGGGACAAACACACTTGCCTTTTCTTCACCGATAGCCAATCTCTGACCACTGGTGACACCTGCTTCACTTTCTCTGTTATCTTGTCCCAAAGGTTTCTCCTTGCACTGGCACCCGGCTTCCTGATTGGCAATTCTATCCATTCACGTGCTCTGGGCACTAAAATTCTTAATTCTGCCTCTACAAATGCAGGGTTTCTCTTTTTGGAGGTGGTATCCTGCTCAGTCCTCACCCTAGATGTTGCAGCTCGTTTTCTGGTGGCCCCAGTTCTCTCACCATGCACCTGCTGGGTCACACCTGTTTGGAGAGATGCAACCTCTTGTTCTGGCTGGTTGCTTGGCCCTTGTGGAGCTGGTGGAGGTTGAACAGGGCCTGTTAGTGAGGGGCCCGCTTGGTCTGGCAGGCTACCTCTCTCTTGAGCCCTCCTTCTCCGCTCCTGTTCCCTCTTCTGTAACGCTTCAAGCAGGGATTCTGCTTGTGCTCTCTGCAGAGCGTCCTCAGCTGCGGAATCGTCTGAGTTAGACATGTTTGCAGCAATTCTGGCCTGCATCTGACTGAATATTTATATGTTAATCTCCCGCCATGAACAAGGGGGCGTATATTTTTTCCCGCAATGTACTTGCTAATTTACGCCGATATTTCCCGCTGATAATTGCCGCTTAAATTACGCAGGTCTCCACGCACCTGATCAATCACCTGTATATGCACATACACAGGTTATGGAGCATTGTGTTCTGCATCGTGAAATGTGTGCACCTGTCATTCCAATGATGAGTGTTGTCAGCTGGTATCTGTTGGAGTTCGTGTATGCTTTGTGAGTCACATTTCAAAACATCACGTTATAATGCTTTCCTTACATATGTAATGAGTCTGAAATTGTCATACACCAACATGTTGCATTGGGCCCTTTTTAGCAGCGTATTTATTAGTAGACGCTTGCGTGTATTCTTTTATGCACACTGTATATACAGTACGTCTCTCCATGGAAATGGGTGTATTGTGCCCCTTTAAGCAGCGTATTTATAAGTAGACGCTTGCGTGTATTATTTTCCGCACACTGTATATACAGTTCCTCTCTATACATTGAATGCATGCTGTTGGTTTTGGTCTGTGTATATCGGAATG
This sequence comes from Crinia signifera, assembly GCF_055691185.1. Lineage (NCBI taxonomy): Eukaryota > Metazoa > Chordata > Amphibia > Anura > Myobatrachidae > Crinia > Crinia signifera. Next base: position 164,429,349 of record NC_139221.1, read on the forward strand.
GTCCGCGTAAGTTTCTATTCGCATCCAGTTTGTTAATGTAAGAAGGATTAATAAAGTTAATACCAAACAAACAATTTTTTAGACCAATCAGCAAGCACCAAAAGTGATATATGTACCTGCAATTATTAACTACGCCATTGCCACTATGACTTCAACCAGGGCTAGGCCGTTTTCGACCCAGGAGCTGTTGGCCTTGGTTGAGGTCATGGACCGTCACCTGGGGCCCAGGGGCCCATATGTATCAAATATGGACAAGCGGCGGGCGTATACTGCTGCCCGCCGCCTAATATACTCCGCGACCGGCGTCCGCAGAAGCCTGGGGCAAGTTGAGCGGCGCTGGTCTGACCTGCGCCGGCGGCAGCCAGTGTTGCTATGCTCACTTCGCCGCCATATTGCCCGATGTAAGTTTTTATTACTAGTATGTCTGCGTTTTTTTGCAAATGTTTTCTGTACTTTTTATAAATATGTTCCTGAGTATGTGGGTGTATAGGGGGTGTATAGGGGGTGTATATGGGGTGTATATGGGTGTATAGGGGGTGTATATGGGTGTATATGGGGTGTATAGGGGGTGTATAGGGGGTGTATATGGGGTGTATATGGGTGTATAGGGGGTGTATAGGGGGTGTATATGGGGTGTATAGGGGGTGTATAGGGGGTGTATATGGGTGTATAGCGGGGGGTTTAAGTAGTTGCTCAGTTTTTGGGTGTAGCATATCAATTAGTTTGCATGATAAATGTCTGAAATATAACAGCAATGATAATTTGGAAGGTTATGAGCATGACTAATGTGAATTTTTCTTTCCCCCTTTTTTATGAAACCCAATCTTTGATTTCTATGCCATCAACATGAACATTTCAGCACGGGCAAGAGCCCGCATAGAAGCCCGGGAGCAGGCAGCCCGGGACCAGGCAGCCCAGGAGCAGCCGGAAGAGGAGGAGGAAGAGGAGGAGGAGGAAGAGGAGGAGGAAGAGGAGGAGGAAGAGGAGGAGGAAGAAGAGGAGGAGGAAGAGGAGGAGGAAGAAGAGGAGGAGGAAGAGGAGGAGGAGACAATGGGTCAAGCTGGGGCCCACACAATTTCCCCATCCCCTTCCCCCACCCCCTCCCCAACCCCCACCCCCTCCCCCACCCCCTCCCCAACCCCCACCCCCTCCCCTACCCCCACCCACACCCCTACCCCCACCCACACCCCTACCCCCACCCACACCCCTACCCCCACCCCCTCCCCACCCCATTTCCAACCCCCCTACACCTCTCCACCACCCACCCCCAAACCTCTCCAATCCCCACTCACACCCACTACCAGCATCCAAATTCCAATCCCATCCCCCTTGCTCCTGACCCCCCCAACCACCGCACACCCAACCAGCGGCGACCAGGATGGCTCAAGTAGCCGTAAGTAAATAATGTGTCTAATGTTTACCTACACATTTCTACACATAAACAATCACAACAACCACATATGTGTATCCAACATCAACATTAGTTGCAACATATCACTGCAGGGCGACCATGAGGTGTGTCCTGTCCTTCTCCAGGAACAAGGGTCCCCTTGGTGGTTTTTTTGAGTGTGGCCATGCCTCACCCCTTGAATAATTGACATAACAGTACATCCAATGAGATATCCGACATTAGTGGTGTGGTAGTTATGTGGCTCCAGGTGTTGGGTAACTCCAGTTCCCAGCATGATGTGCAACATAAATGTAGAGATTGTTTTGTTAATAGTGTGTGAGGCCATGCGGATGCATGCTGTACAAACATAGCTGTAGGCCTATAATTTGTACAGCAATGTCCTAAATTTAAAATAGTAAGGAGTGCTTAAGCCACAACAATGTCATAACCCTTAAATAGCACAGCCTAATTGTGAGGTTAGAGGAGAGTCCCCCAAAACCAAAGTACCAATTGGGATACAGCATACATTCATCCAAGAAGGAGTAATTTAATTAATGTTATTTACTATGTACAGTATGTGTGTGTTAACATATTTTTTTTTAGTACTGTGTTTACAGCAGACCCATCTTCAATGTAGTTTAAAAATGTATGTGGCCTTCACACATAACTCACAACTTTTTATTATGTACAAATACAACAAACATTTGTGTATGTTATATATAAAAAAAATTTTTTATCCCTTCACTACAGACACTGAACAGCAGCAGGAGGAGGTGGCAGCCCTTATTCGGGAGATATTCCTGACCCTTTTTTATTTGCAACTTCTTTTTGGCCTACTGGAGGCCCGCATTTAATTTATTTTTATCCCCCCCCCCCCCCCCCTTATTATGTTTGTTATAAATAAAAGTTAATATTGTGTTATAAATTGCCTGTGTTTTTAATAATAAATATGTTAGAGGGCTTGTAAGGGTAGGTACATACAGATGTGTAATGTAAGTTATATTAGTAATTTGAGGTGAGGGGTAATGATTGATGTGTAAATGTGTGTGTTTTTGAGTAAAATAACACATAGTGAAAATGCATGAATGTTTAATGTTTTTCGATTAAAACATCACACATAACATCAGGGTAGGTATACATGTTACACATTTTGGACAAACTAATTATGGACATAATTTAGTACATATACAGAAACACCAACATAACTTGATTTAAAAGTAACAGCAATATAGGGACACATAGATAGTGATTAAAATGCCACATTAGAACATAACAAATATACATGTAATGAGGGTTAAAATGTTGTTTTATTAGGGTCTTTATTAAGGTAGACAATTGAGTTAATAGAAAACAATAATTGAATAACAAATAGATTAATTAATCAATTGTCAGAATTGTAGTTGAAAGGCAAGATTTGCAGGTCCATATATGTGAAGGGTATGCCAGCGTACACGGACGTACGCTCACTCTCACGAGCGGTGACATAAGCTGAGTTTTCCATTGAAAACAATAGGGACCCGTCCGTGCAAGCTGGCGTACGCTCAGATCTCCGCAAGAAGTCGGTGGGAAGACGGCCGAGAGACGTCCGTAAACGGCGGCGTACGCTCTGTTGTACGCCAGTTGTCGGAGTGTAAGGGCCGGCCCGTCCATGTACGTTGGCGTACGCTCAATTGTACGCCACTCCCCTTTGACGTTGTTTCTGGCCGTACGTATGCGGCTGAGTTGTGGGTGGACTCACGATCAGAATAAGGCCCTTGATACCTGCCTTAATGTATGATTGTCATCACCTGTCTTGAAGCACCTTTCTTATCAATTGACCTGTTTAACACAGATAAAGGGAATCAGGCATTAAGAGGAAAGTGCAGGAGCAGAGCATTGTGTCCCTCCTGGAGAGGGTTATGTTGAGAGGTATGTAATGTAAAGTGAATTTCGTACATTAATCTCAAAAGTGGTTATTTTCACTTATTTTTCTATTTATCCTGATACTTTTTTTGTAAAGCTTTCGCGAGTTATTACATCTCAACTGCTACAGGTGGCAGTGCTGAGCCCACACATGGTGTAGTTCACTGATTCATACAGATAACTGACTCATAAAGCCCAAATGAGTCAGTCAGTACAGTGCCTCTAAGCTACCATGTGTGCACTGCTGTGCAAATGCATTTTATGAAAACGAAACTGAACATATTAACAATAGGCCAGGGGTTCCCAATCTTTTTTGAATCACGGCACCCTAAAGTATCAGAATTTTTTTACAGCACTCCTAGGCCAAAAAAAAAAAAGCAGAATAAATATAACGCTAAATAGATTGGGTTTATATCAGGGTTGCCGACCCCCGCTGTCCCCCAGATCGCGGCATTACAATGCTGCAATCCTCGGGTCTCAGAGGAGGGGGCGGAGATAAAATGACACAATCACGTAATTTTAGCCCCGCCCCCTCCACGGAGATCCCTGAATTTGCTGCTTTAACAGCATGGGTGATGTCACGCTTAAGCCCCGCGCCCTGAGCGGCTACTGAAACTCTCCTCTCCGGGCTTCTCCCGGAGAGGAGAATAAGAAGGTCGGCAACCCTGGTTTATATGCGATGCTAAGGGTCAGTTATGTGGTAAAGGGCAGGTTTTTACACATTTTATGATATACAGATACCAGTACTGGATTTGCCCATTACTATTAACAGATAATAATTTGAATTGGTCCTGGACCACCAACCCGGGGCACCCCTGCAAGTGTCTCAAGGCACCTCAGGGAACCACGGCACACAGTTTGGGAACCACTGCAATAAGCCTCCAAGAAGAACTGAAGAACAACCATTCACCTTTTAGTGAGCAACAGCTCGCTCGCTCTTTTAAAAGAACCAGTTCACTCAGGAACTACCCATCTCTAACAGGTATAGGGCAGCTCCAGCAGCGCAGCGTAATGTTCTGAGAGTGCGCCGGTACCGCGTGTACTGGGAGCTGCTGGCTGGCCAGGTGGCCATACATCTGTATCTCGGAAATTGTTCAGATGTGCATGCGGCAGATGGGAGATGCTGGCTGTTATTTATTCACCATAGAGATGTCAACACCTCTGGTCTCTCCTTATCTCTGAAGTCACGGCCACTTGTTTTAGCAGTAATGTTGGAGAACGCTGCTATCAGGAAGGCACTCAGGCCATCATATATTTGCCATATTACTCTCACAGTGTTGATGCATCTGTTCTTTGATGTGCTAGGACGCGTCACCCGCTTTGTAGCTATTGAAATGCCCCTCCTTAAGGTGCCCATACATATAAGATGTATTGGGGCAATCCACCTATGGTAGTTGCTAACTCTAAGTCCAGTATTCAATGCTGGTTTTTTTTAAATGTGCAGCAAATCCTGTCAAGGATTCGCTGCACATTCACAGGGTTCTGGAGGGCTGGAGCATTCGCTGCCAGCCCTCCGTGTCACCCTATTCAACTCGTCAGGGGCAGTGAGCCCATGGCGGCGAATTTTAACCTGGGAGCTGGGGGACGGCAGCAGGCAGGGAGATGGAAGTCTCCCGGCCTGCGCCGGACACTGAGGGGGTTAAGGAGGGCTTGCAGGGACACAGGGAGAGCCCCCCAAGAGCTGGCAGGGGGCTGGGATAAGGAGCTGCTACACTCACTGGTCCCGATCCTGCATATGTAATGATCAGGACCAGAGTGCAGTGAATATATGAATATTAATGAGCGGCTCCCGGCCCCCTGCTGGTGAAAGTGTAAAAAAAAAAAAAAAAATTGTTAAAATTTTTTTTTTCATATATATATTCATGTGCCGCAAGCACATGAATTAAAATAGCATGCCCCTTCACAGAATAAAAAATCTGATTTTTTTGACACCCTAAAAAAAAAAAGCCTTTATTTTAAAAGATCACATTCCAGTTCACCTAAAAAAGATGACGAATGCAAAACGGTGAAACATGGCGAAAATCACTGGAGAAAGCAGTTCTCCATTTGAGCATTGAATACACTCTCTGCGAATTCCACTAAAAACCCCATTGAAAACCACCGGCGAATTGCGACAAATCGCATACAGCAAATCGCCAGACATTCGCTGTTCATTGGCAGCGAATTATCTCCATTGAATAGAGCGAATTGTTTTTACTGAGAGAAAATTCGCCGTTGCACCGGCGAATTGCCAGATTTATTGTAAAATATGACGAATCAGAGACAATGAATACTGGCCTAAGAAAGCTATGGACCTTTCATGCCCGGGGGAGGAGCAAGGCCAGAGGCTCATGCACACAGAGAGGAGCAAGGCTGGTGGTCTTGCAATGTCACTATCCATTCCAAGGGTGTGGATTGTTAGGTCACCAGTCAAAAAGTCAACCACTATTGGTGTACCCGTAAAAAAGTCAACATGCTTTAGTTCGACATGGTCAACACAAGCAAAAGGTCTACATGGAGAAAGGTTGACATGAGTTTTTCATGTTTTTGGTGTCATAGGTCATCATGGAGACCATAGTAGTGTACCAGCATTTCCTTGCATGGTTTGCTGTGCTCGCTTGGGTGAGATTTAATGAGATGAGAGATATAGAAAATGAGAGATTTGGTGAGAAATCTCCAGTTTTTTTAAAGCAGCAATCATTTACACTGCTAAACCAGTTTGATTTTGCAGTGTAAATGATTGCCGCTTTAAAAAAACTGGAGATTTCTCACCAAATCTCTAATGTTTCTGAATCTCTCATCCTATTAAATCTCACCCAGTGTCTCTTGCACTATTATGTTATCCTTCTATGCCCACTGGAATGATAAAGTATGAACAAGTCATTTAAAAAAACGTATGGCCTAATGCATGTCGACCTTTTTCATCGATAGTGGTCGATCTAATGACTGCATACCCTACCACAATACCACCTGTTGCCTTTAGTAACCAACTTGATTTGTGGGGCTTAAAAAGGGCCCCGCTCCACACCAATGATTATGCTTCTGATGAGGGGCTGTTGAGCCTGAAAGCGCGCTAAAGCTAAACACTGTTGCCGACCGGACCCCTTAGGACTTTGCTGTGGAAAAGCCTGCTGGTTTACAGCTGTCCTGTGGAGGATTCTATATACCCCGGTGTGGGTGACATGCAAATTTTATCTTCATACCATGTGAGTTTGTCCAATAAATGTATTTTTCATTTTTTATATACAATGTTGCACTAGATGTCGTTTTTTAAAGTTTCCCCAGGATTCTTGTGGATTGCCTTACCAAGTGATAGACCCTTTACATGCCATTTGAAATCAATGTACATGTGAGTGCATCCATATACCATTAAATTGGCTAATTGCGGATACAATATTTGCACTATGGTCTGTCTTTTTTTTCATACCTAGGGTCATCAAAAGTGACGCACACATTCAATTGTGTAAGTATATATATTCTGTATGTATTTTTGCCATTGTTTCACAAAACTTATTTTTCTGTACATGTCTTTATGAACCCACCTGGTGAAGGTTCATTCTTTGTGTTAACCTAAGCTGAAAATCACAAGGGTGCGCTATAGATTAACAATATTTCTAGAAATTGCTTTAGTAACCAGATGGCAAGTAAAGCAAGCCACCGTGCCCAAAGTGCGGCAAGCGTCCTTTGGGCTCTCTCCTTTGGACCTTTTTCCTCCCCCTGTTCTGCCCTGTCACATGACAATTCCTTTCTCCCACCCCCTATCCCCTGATGTTCGCATCGGGAGATTACATAATCAGAAGATTTTTAACATGCTTCATTTACCCAAGCCGCCGACGGTTCTCCGATCATCAATTACCAACGATTGGCACATCCTGTCGGCACTTCCGGCTGGTCAAGGGATTTGTCAACACTAATGTAGGGTCATCTTTAAAGAGCGCATCTGATAGCAGCCAATGGGATCTACATTATCAGACTACAAATGTGTCCACATACGCCTGTCCTCAAATTGGGCTAAATGTGGCCACATACTCTTATTTAGTGCATAGTAGACTTTGTTACTTAGGTCCCAATTCAGACCTGATTTGCACAGTGGCCGATTATCGAAACACTGCACATGCGTCTGGTTCACAGTATGGGCGGTTTTACACATTCCGGCTCCTGCCGGACGGTGAAATCCCGCATGGCCAGGGAGCCGTGCCGCACACATTAGTTGTGAATGGACACTATTGAGTCCATTCACATGGGACGGCCACGGCCCGGCCGCACGGTTGCAGCCGGATCCCGCCACTGGAAGGGACGGCTGCCGGGCTGTGGCCATCCCCTCCATGATAATCTACTGTGTGCAGCACGGCTCCCTGGCCATGCGGGATTTCACCGTCCGGCAGGAGCCGGAGTGTGTGAAATCGGCCTTAGTGTGCTTGAGGCTATCCTGTGATGAAAGCCTGCAACTTTCTATCAGCATCTGGGGGTGAAACTAGGCTGTTTAGTGACCTGGTTTCTGGCGTGCCAGAAAAATGCTAGGCATGCCTTGGAAAATTCAGTGAGTGTTAGGGAAAATCATAGGCAGGCCTTAGTGTTTTATGGGAAGGTGTGTGATGTCATCTCCAGTCCAGGCATGCCTTTTTCCATCGCACTGCTGAGTAAGTCCAGGGCTACGCGGCACCTGTGATAAATTGTGGCCAGTGTAAACATAATTCGATGGTGAGTGGGAAAATTTACTAAGAAGAACACACCTGAAATAGGTGTATGGAAATACGACTGCCTACACGTATTTTGGGCAGTAAAAACTTACTTACAGTGTGTCTCTCCTGCACCCAGTGTATCTCTCCCACACCCTCGTCACCCAGTGTGGCTTTCTCACACACACACATCACCCACAGCCTGTGGCCCTCAGAGCCCCCCTTACTCTGTTACCCACAACCTGTGCCCCTCCATACACCCCACTACACACATAGTGGGGTGTATGTGGCCCATCACTCCCATCCCATGGCCCTCATACACTCCCTACACTAGTGCTTATTGCTTCTCCTTATAAGCCATCTCCTTTTTGGGTATCTAACCTCCTCCAGCATCTGCAGGTGGGCTGGCTCCTGCTCCCCATCAACGCACCTGTCTCCTGCTCCCCATATGCGCTTTAATCACCTGCTCCCCATCTGCAATCCTGCTCCTACAGGTACCCAAAATAGGATTCTACTGGAGAAGTGTACTGATGCTTTAGGTGAAGATACTGTAGGTAAGTACGGCAGTACGATGGTGTAATGGTTAGCATTACTGCCTCACAGGACCATGCTTGCCTACACTCCCGCATTCTGCGGGAGTCTCCCGTTTCAGGCACCTTTCTCCCGGTGTCCTGCAAATGCCCATTTGTCCATTACTATGTGTCCATGTCTGTCCATTATTATATCCCACCCCCCTTCTGTGTCCATTAAAATAAGCCCCCTTTTTGTGTCCTTTAATATAAGTCCCCCCCACTGTGTCCATTATTACTCTTGAACATTAGTATGGAGCATCCTATGTCCATGTCCATTACTAAGTACCCACCCTGAAAACGACTCACCTTGTGGCTCCTTCAGGCTTACACTATCCATGATAGTCAGGAAGGTCAGGTGCTGCCAGCCGCCATACAAAAGGCAGCCATGAGGATGTGCTGGCGCCTCCCATCCGCAGTCCACTCCATGCCCCTGGTTATTGTCAGCATTCATAGTGTGGCACCCACTCAGGGCCCTGTGCGATGGTGCCTATGTGGTGTCACTTGGTGCGACATCAAACGGCGCAGGGAAGGGGGAGGTTCTCTATGCAAATTTGCAGCACACGGAGGGCTTGTGAAGCAGCCTTCCACTATGCTGCACTTTTTTACATGAATCCGGCCACCTGTGGTGTGTAAGTAATTTGTTGGAGGTACAGCTGGAGGACTGCCGCTGGTGGTGACATGAAAAAATATATATTTTTTCCTGTTTCCAGCAGATCCTCCTTGGTGATGATGGGCATATTTTCATGGGAGGGCCTGGAGCTGCAGCTCCACCCAGCCCATTGTTAATCCGGCCCTGACCCTGTATGTATCCCATCTGTGTAAGTAGGAAGGAGACATATTTTAATCAGATGCTGTACTTGATTTTTACAGATAATTTACACTGATCTGCTACAAACAGAAAGTAGGTATCAATAAAAAGCATAAATTCATACAGGTATATCATATATAGCGGCACTCGAGACTTGAGGTATTTCTCGGTGGTTCATAGCTAATGCATCCCTGATTTCATTTGTACAGCAAGGGGGTCCGGCTTAGCAGGGTTTTCAGGTTTATTAGCTTAATGGTGAAACAGACTGCGGTGACCAGCACATCTGTGAGACTCTGAGTATGCTTGAGAATTCCAATAAGAGCGTGGGAATAATTCCTATATGACTAAACTGGGTAAGACAGATGAGGAAGGTGAGGGTATAGCTTGCAGGGGTCTGGACCTGCTCGCTGCCTCCCCGGCGCTATCATACCAGTACTTAAGGTGTGCGCCTGAGCTCCGTCACAGTCGTGCCATCACAGGCAGTCTGGGTGTAGAGTGCACATGGCTTGAGCCGCATCACTGATTATCTGTACAAATCAAGTAAAGACAGTATGTTTCTTTCATACTTTTTTAAATCAAGTGTATTTTATTGATTTACATAAAACTTTAAGAGAAATTGTAACTGTTTGAAAAAATTGTATTTCTCAAACAAGATCAGTAATGGAATAAAACAATCCCAGATGGGCATAATGTACTGGTAGAGCTAGGGGTCGGAGATAGTCATGTGTGTGAGGCCGGAAGGGCATACCACAGAGACGCAATGAATGACAACAATAACCTGTCATTCATCATGAGTAACTTAAAATTGTGAATATTGCCAGAAACCCTAAACTTTGTCACATTTATTGTTACAACCTCATTTATTACACATAAATCGTCCATGAGAAAGGGTAGCATTGACGAGTGTGATTCACGCAGCAGAAGATGGGGGATCAGAACTCATCGAGGTACAGGCAATGCAAAGGCTAAAGTATTACGACTCTGGGGAATACCACCGAACCAGAACCCTAACTCCGTTGCCTTTAGCCATGGTCGGCAGACACATTTGGTGCTAGGCTTCATCTATAACAGCCGCATTCGACGGAACTGGTTATGCCGGCTCCGCCCCCGATACCACCAGGTCTTAAGTAGGAGTACGCGTCCATTGAGGCGGAAAGATGGCATGAGGCAAAACTAACTAATAACACACACAGGACGGGGTACCCCTAGAGCCTCCAGCAACAATGCTGAAAAGGTGACACACTAATACAAACGACCAGGTGTAACAATACACAAGATGATACCGTAGTAATAATAATGGCTGAAAGGCAACAATGCACAAAGAGATGACACCAAAAAGAGCAAAGAATAACAAGGATAGCAACTCCTGACTTATATCTAAAGATGGTAAAGAGTTCCTCCAGACGGATAGACAGGACAGCTGTAACACTGCAAGCAAGTGCAGGCACAGGGCTGGACTGGAGCTCTGGACGCTGCTGACAGGCTTGACTTGGAACCGGGAACACTCTAGACTGCACAAGGGCACCAAGATCTATAACCGGCATCTGTTCCCAGCAGTCGCCGGCTACTTATTCAAAATTGCCACCCCCGGCTGATGACGTCAGCCGCTGTGCGGAGGACGGATGTTCGGGCCGTTGCCTACCAACGCCTGACACTTCCGCCCTGGGCATCCGGCTACTGCCGGAGAAGATGGTGCCGACCGCTGCGTCCTGTCAGTGACAGCAGTGCCACCGGAAACAGCAGGAGTGTGGCAGTGCCTAACAGTACCCCCCACCCCCTTGAGGAGAGGTCAACTGACTTCTAAATCCTGGACTATAAGGAAATTGCTTGAAAAAAAATTTCTTCAAACAGGGGGCGTGAAGATCTTGGTCGGGTACCTAGGTCCTCTCCTCTGGACCCTACCCCTTCCAATGGACCAGAAAGAACAACTGCAGTAAAAATGGTAAGACAATTACCTGGGCGCTGTAGTTCTCAGTGTTATGCTGCCTATCCCTCACCCTAAAGGGTTATTCCTAAGTGACCCAATTATTGTTGTAGAGAGGGGGGGTTTTGGATGTGGGCTATAGTATGGCGCTATAGTGACTCATGAACTGTGCTTGACCCAGTGTAGCGCCATACCCCACATTGAAAACCCCCAGAAAGAACAACTGTTTGCGAACAATCTTGGAGTCGAGAATACTGTCCACAATTAACTCCTTGCACCCCTGACGAGTGACTGGGGATTTTCTACGGAAAACTGGCTGCATGGCAGGCTTAAGTAAAGAACAATGAAAAACATTATTAATCCTGAGTGAGTTGGGAAGAAGAAGTCTAAAGGCAACCGGATTAATTCTGTTAATGATTTTGTGTGGTCCAATGAAGCGAGGACCTAACTTCTATGAAAATTTACGAAGTTTGCTATTTTTGGTGGATAACTACACCCAGTCTCCAGGCTTAAATGCACATTGTCTCCTGTGACGGTCAGAGAAACGTCTTGCGGCCACAGTCACAGAGAGGAGAGCCCTACGGGCCCTGGCCCAGACCCTTCTCTTACTAGTCACCCACCTAGAATTACCCCTTCTGGCGGGAACTGGATCAAAAGAATTAGCCCTAGGATGGAAACCGTAGTTACAACAGAAGGGAGACATCTTGGTAGCCGATTGCCAACCATTATTATATGCAAATTCGGCAAACGGCAAATTATCCATCCAATCTCGTTGGGACTTTGATACATAGCACTGAAGAAACTGCTCCAGGGTCTGATTAACTGGTTCCGTTTGCCCGTTCGAGGATGGTAACCGGACGAAGGACTAAGCTTAATTTGAAGCGCGGAACAGACTGACCTCCAGAAACGGGCAACAAACTGGACCCCTCTGATATGAAAAAGAAACAGTGAAGCCAGTTCTCCAGCCGAGGGAAGTTCTGTCAAGGCAATAAAATGTGCCATCTTGTTGAACCTGTCCACTACTACCCACACCGTATTGTGACCAGAAGACTGTGGCAGGTCAGTGATGAAATCCATGGAGATGTGTGACCAAGGTTTTCATGGAACTGACTGGGTACCAGCTGACCTAACGGGGTACTGCGAGGGTCTTACTTCTGGCAAAGACATCACAAGACTGGACAAATGCTTCTGAAGGGAATGTCCGTGTTAGGATGCCGTAATATCTTGGCAGAGATGAAGGCTAACTTTAACCTCTTGAATGCTTCCACAGCGGAAGCAGGCCAACAAGAAGGATCCGCCCCCTTCTTGGTCAAAGCTACAATGAGCACCACTATGTCTGAAAACGCAGGAATAAACCTACGATAATAATTAGCAAAGCCAAGAAATCTCTGTGTGGACTTGAGGCTGGAAGGCTGAACCCAGTCCTTTATGGCTCGGACCTTTTCCGGGTCCATATGAAAACCTCTAGGGGAAATTATATATCCCAAGAAAGAAATGCTTTCCCTCTCACACTTTTCCAATTTAGCATAAAGATTGTTCTCCCTTAACCTCTGTAGCACAGCACAAACATGTTGACGATGCTGCTTTAGCGAAGAAGAAAAAATAAGAATATCATCCAGGTACACAACAACAAAGACCCCCAAAAAGTCATCATTGATGATGTCCTGAAAAATAGCAGGGCATTTGACAGGCCAAAAGGCATGACCAGGTATTCATAATGCCCTGTGCGAGTGTTAAATGCTTTTTTCCACTCATCCCCCGCTTTTATCCTGATCAAATTGTAGGCACCCCTTAAATCAATCTTAGAGAATATAAATGCCTTACGTAACTGATCAAATAATACTGAGATAAGGGGCAGAGGATAGGAGTTTTTCACAAAAAAAGAAACTGGCTCCAAAAGGAGACTTAGAGGGCCTGATGAATCCTTTCTTAAGATTCTCCTCTATATATTCCTCCATGGCTTTAGCTTCTGGTAGGGATAAGGAGTATAAGCGCCCCTTGGGCAGCTTGGCATGGGGAAGGAGAGTTATAGCACAATCGCAAGGCCGATTAAGTGGCAAGATATCATCCTCCTTTTTAGAAAAAACATCAGAAAATGAGGCATACTGTACAGCAAGACCTGGGGTCATAGGAGTGACCCAGCCGCCCCACTGTCCACAAAAGCCTGACATTTCCAACTATGTATCCCACAACCAAGACGAATAGGAAGCAATAAAGAATTATTGCTACTGATAGGCCTGAAAGGATGTTCCCCTGCACCCTCAGGCCTTGGCATTTCCCTGACGCTCTGGGCTGGCATTCACCAATGTCCTCTGCCCCCACAAGAGAGACAGAGTCCCAGTGAACGCCGACGAGCCTTCTCTTGGGGAGACAAATGGGTCACCCCAAGCTGCATGCGTTCCCCAAGGTCAACACACTGTTCTTCAGGAGTACTGGCACAAGGGGCAGGTAGCGAATTCCGCTCCAAGCGTCTCTCTCGGAGCCGCCGGTAGATGCGAATAACCAGATGCATGAGCTCGTCCAGTGAACTAGCAGCTGGGTATTGCACCAGACAATAATTGATCTGATCCGCCGGGCCCAGCCGGACTTCGCAGCACTGGATTATTCCAGGCACAGGGCTGGACGGAGTCATTGGTGAAATGCCGGAATTCAGAGCATTCAGGTCATTATACAGGATGCCCATTGCTTGAAAGAAGGAATCCACAGTACGGAGGGCTGTACTGTCTGTCCTCAGACCGAATGCCCACGTCTGTGGATCCCCCCAGGGGAGGGAGTATATTAAACCTACTCTCTGAACTCCAGAGCCAGAAGAGAGGGGCCGTAACCAGAAATACAATTTGCAACTCTCCCTAAAGTTAAAAACCGTATTCCTATCCCCAGAGAATCGATCAGGAAGATTCATTTTAGGTTCCTTGACCGAAGCAGACACGACCGGCACAGTCCTCCTAACCTCTACTTGCGACTCCACCCTTAAAGTGAGGTCTTGAAGTTGCTGGGTTAGAAGGTGGATCTGGTCGGCAAATACCTGAGCCATATTCCCTTGATTGGGATCCATAATGAAAACTGACAGGGAAGAAAAGGGAGAACCCCTTTCTTAATCCTTTTTGGCCGGTTTTAATGTTATGACTCTGGGGAATACCACCGAACCAGAACCCTAACTCCGTTGCCTCTAGCTGTGGTCGGCAGACGCGTGCTGTGCTAGGCTTCACCTATAACAGCCGCGTTCGACGGAGCTGGTTATGCCGGCTCCGCCCCCGATACTGACAGGTGTTACATAGGACAACGCATCCGTCAAGGTGTAGAGATGGCAAGAGGCGAAACTAAGTAATGACCCACACAGGATGGGGTACCCCCAAAGCCTCCAGGGGAGCAACAATGCTGAAAAGGTGACACACTAATACAAATGACCAGGTGTAACAATACACAAGATGATAATGATGACGTAATAATAATGGCTGAGGGGCAACAATGCACAAAGAAGAGCAAAGTATAATAAGGATAGCAACTGACTTATCTCTAAAGATGGTAATGGAGACCAGCACAGGAGTTCCTCCAGGTGGATAGACAGGACAGCTGTAACACTGCGAGCAAGTGCAGGCAATGGAACTCTGGACGCTGCTGACAGGCTTGACTTGGAACCGGGAACACTCTAGACTGCAAAATGGCACCAAGAACTATAACCGGCGTCAGTTCACGGCAGACGCCGGCTACTTATTCAAAATTGCTGCCCCCTGGCTGATGTCATCAGCCACTGTGTGGAGGACAGAAGTTCGGACCGTTGCCTAGCAACACCTGACACATCCGCCCTGGGCATCCGGCTAATGCCGGGGAAGATGGCGCCGACGGCTGCGTCTTGCAGCTCCAGCACTATAACATATAACCTGAGGTGGGTGGGAAGGGCCTTCTCCAATTCCAAGCCAAAAATGTATTTGCCAGGAGACAGGAGAGGTAGCTGAATACCCGTATCCCGGATATTGGACATCCATACCTGAGGATATTGCCATAGTAGATGCCAGAAACTAGCCCCATCCATAGAGCATTTGGGGCATGAATCTGATGCAGAACTGCTATCTGTAGCAATTTGGTAAGGGGCCAGTAGACCCTGTGAAGAAAATACAGTTGAATTTGCTCGAATCTGGCATACGCCGTGGCAACTATAGGGGAACTAAGCACTTGGACTCATTCCTCATCTGTCACGGCTGAAGGGCTGGATGGAGTCGTGTGGTGCACAGGAACTGGAGACGGACCAGGAGGAGTAGGATTGAAACGTGCCGGTTTAATAACGGATTTCATAAATGATAAACTTCACTCAAATACTTCTTTAAGTGACAGTTGGATAACTTAAATAGAGTCCAGCACAATACTAACAACGGGCAGGTAAATCTGGAAACGTATACTTGATGAGCCAGAGTACATAGAGTAAGATCCGGAAAGAGGTTGATTTGATGATAGAAGAAATGGATCCGGATGACTGAAAGATGATGGAATGACTGAGTTGAATGAAGGAGGACAGCGGAAAGCTGAGCAGGGTAATTCTGGGACACAAGCAGGAACAAGCACTAGGTAGGACTTGCAGCATTGGTGTCAGGAGAAAACTTCCTTGTAGAAAGATGCAGGGAGCAAGGCACCAGAGTCAGGAGAGAAAGAGCCAGGATCCGGGAATCAGCTAGGAGTTGTGAATGACTCCAAAGACTCATTGCACTGACACTGATCAGCCTAGGCAGATCCCCTATATCCCCAGGGGACGGCTGCCATTGGCTGTCAGCGCAGGAAGAGGAGGGAACCTCCACTCTGGGCCAATCTGTCTCCTGCCCTTAACCAAGATGGCGACGCCAGCCTCCCGGCGCCGCTATCTGCAAGGACGCCGCTACCCGACGCTCCCCTGCTGCCATCCCCACCTGGAGCTGCTGCTACCCGCACACCGCAGACCGAGACCTGCACACGCTAGCTGGCGGCGGGCGCGGACACCTGTGACAGTACCCCCCCTTTTCAGGGTGACCCCAGGGCGCCTATGGGCCTTGTGAGGATTTCTCTGGAGAAATTGCTTTATCAGTCTCGGATCATGCAAATCAATGGAATCCACCCAAGAGTTCTCTTCGGGACCAAAGCCAACCCATTCCACCAGATACTGGGTACGAGAATTGGGGCAGCGAGAGTCTATAATGCGTCTTACCTCGTATTCAGCCCCACTCTCGGAGTTAATCTTGGGCGGTTTGGGAATCTTCTTTTGATAAGAGTTCAACCTTAAAAGCTTGAGGAGGGACACATGGAAGGAATTCGAAATCCTTAGGGAAGGAGGAAGTTGAAGTCTATAAGCGACCGGATTAATGACTTGGATGATAGGGTACGGCCCAATGAACCGGGGAGCCAGCTTCATAGAGGGCAGACGGAGGCGTATATGGCGGGTAGACAGCCATACCCGGTCTCCGACTTTCAATCTGGGCGCTGCCCTTCTTTTCCTGTCTGCCATCCTCTTGTATCGGGTGGAATATTTAAGAAGAACGGTGTGGACATCCGACCAGATCTTAGCGAAGCGTTGTAATGAAGTGGTTGCTGCAGGAACTTCGGGAGAGGATAATTCTGAGAAATCCGGAGATCGTGGATGTTTGCCGAATACTGTAAAGAAGGGGGTGGTTCCGGAGGAAGGGTGATAGGAGTTGTTATGCATATATTCTGCCCACGGAAGAAGATCCACCCAGTCATCTTGGGAAGACGAGACAAACAGTCGGATAAAGGCCTCCAAATCTTGATTCAACCGTTCTGTCTGGCCGTTGGTCTGGGGATGAAAGGCAGTGGAAAACTTGAGTTTGACCTGTACCGCGGCACAGAGAGCTCTCCAGAACTTTGCAACGAACTGTACTCCGCGGTCGGATACAATCTCTTTGGGCAGTCCGTGGAGTTTAAAAATGGTTGAGATAAATAGCTGGGCCAGTACTGGAGCAGAGGGGAGACTTTTTAGTGGGAAAAAATGGACCATTTTAGAGAATCGGTCAACCACTACCCAGATTGCAGTATGACCCTTTGAAGGAGGTAGTTCGCAAATGAAGTCCATTGACAGATGGGTCCATGGTTCTGTGGGAATGGTTAGAGGGCGGAGAGGACCAGCGGGAGTTGTTTTGGGCACCTTATGCTGAGCACATCTTACACAAGAGGCGACGAAGTTGGTTACGTCGTGGCGGATGGTTGGCCACCAATAAGAACGTGACAGGAACATCAAGGTCTTTTGTGCTCCTGCGTGCCCTGCGAAGCGGGAAGAATGTGCCCATGTCAATATTTTCTTGCGGAGTTCGGGGGGAACGAACGTTTTACCTGGAGGAGGAGATGGCTGTATGGTGACTTGGGAGAAGACCACCGGATCGAGGATTGGACGAGGAGGTGTCTCTAGGTCAGAGGTCGTCTCAAAGGAGCGGGATAGAGCGTCCGCCTTAGTATTCGTGGTTCCAGGTCGGAATTTAATTTGGAAATCAAAGCGTTCAAAAAACATGGCCCAACGGGCTTGGCGGGCAGTAAGGCACTGAGCCTGTTTAAGAAAGGACAGATTTTTGTGGTCTGAATACACGGTGATCTTATGCCGTGCCCCCTCCAGAAGGTATCGCCACTCCTCTAACGCAGTTTTGACTGCAAGCAACTCCTGTTCCCCGATGGGGTAATTCTTCTCTGCCGGAAGGAATTTTTTGGAGAGGAAGGCACAAGGGTGTAATTCTTGATCCTCACCTTTTTGTGACAAGATGGCCCCGATCCCTTCTGAGGATGCGTCCACCTCGAGAATGAAGGGCCTGTCGAGGTCTGGTTGGAGGAGGATTGGTGCCGTCACAAATGCTCTTTTTAACTGCTGGAAGGCAGAGGATGCTTCTGGCGACCATCGGCTTGGATCGGCTCCTTTGCAAGTGAGAGCAGTGAGGGGGGCAGCGATAGTAGAGAAGTTCCGGATAAATCGCCGGTAATAGTTTGAGAACCCTAGGAATCTCTGAATTCCTTTGAGCGTTGTGGGGGCTGCCCAGTCTTGGTTGGCTCTCACCTTCTCTGGGTCCATCTCTATCCCGGTGGCGGAGAGAATGTGACCCAAGAATGGAATGGACGTGACCTCAAAAACGCATTTCTCCAACTTGCAGAACAGTTGATTTTGGCGAAGACGTCGTAGGACTTCGGACACTGTCTGTCTGTGAAGTTGAAGATTTGGAGAGAAGATGAGTATATCGTCTAGATAGACTACGATGGAGTGGTACAGCAAGTCCCGAAAGATATAATTTACAAACTGTTGGAAGACGGCGGGGGCGTTACAAAGGCCGAAGGGCATCACCAGGTATTCATAGTGACCGTCGCGCGTATTAAAAGCCGTCTTCCATTCGTCACCTGGACGGATCCGGATCAAATTGTAGGCCCCTCGCAGGTCCAATTTAGTAAAGATTGCCGCCCCTCTGATCTTGTCGAATAGTTCTGCGATAAGGGGTAAGGGATAGCGGTTTTTAATGGTGATGACGTTCAGGCCCCTATAGTCGATACATGGCCGAAGACCGCCATCCTACGAATTGTCCACTACGAATTCGACTCCCATCCACTGCAGTGAGGACCAGTGAATGATCCAGGGGTTGCACCGGCAGGGCATGTTGGGTGACAAAAGAAGACGAAAGGAAGTTTCCCGCTGCTCCAGAGTCCAATAGGTCCTGAACTCTTTTTCTCCCTTGGGGACACACAAGGGTAACCGGAATGGTGGAATCAGAAGAAGAGGGAGATGGAAGCAAGACTCCTAATCGGACCTCCCTCGGGGAGATTAGGAGCGGTCGTTTCCCGGCCGCAGCGGGCAGGAAGCCAATAGGTGAGCTGAGGAGCCACAGTACATGCACAGATTCTCTCGCCATCTTCGGGACTTCTCTTCGAGAGAAAGACAGGAGCGGTTAATTTGCATGGGCTCATCTGTTGACACCGCAGGAGGCGGGGTTGGTCTGGAAGCTGGTGCGACATTGGAAGGGAATCGAGGGCGAAGGCGATCAGAGCGGTTCCTCTCAAGTTGGCGTTCTTGGAGTCGCAGA
Organism: Crinia signifera; assembly: GCF_055691185.1. NCBI lineage: Eukaryota > Metazoa > Chordata > Amphibia > Anura > Myobatrachidae > Crinia > Crinia signifera. The sequence continues at coordinate 164,448,633 of NC_139221.1, forward strand.
TCGACCTTGTTACATAATGAAATGAGTTCAGCCAGGGTGGAAGGAGAATCGCGAGTTGCTAACTCGTCCTTGATGCGGCCGGCTAGGCCGTTCCAGAAGGCAGAGACGAGAGCCTCTTCGTTCCATCTGAGTTCGGAAGCCAGGGTTTGAAATTGTCCACTGGGCGACTGCCCTGACGAATTCTTAGGATCTCCGTGGATCTCCGTTCATAGTTGTTGAGGATGGGATCCGCACGCTCCCAGAGGGAGGACCCGCCAGTAGGGACACGATGTAAGCCACTCGAGTCTTGGGAGAGGGGAAATTGGAAGGCTGGAGGGTAAAATGGACGTCACATTGATTCAGGAATCCTCGACACCCCCTTGGGGACCCGTCATATTTACTGGGGGTTGACAGCTGCAGATGGTTAGGAGCAGCTGGGCCCGGAGGAGCAGCAGAGGCCGATGCTCCGGAGGTAGGTGCTGCTGAAACTGAGGGAGCCGCCTGAGGTGGTGACAAGGTCTGGAGAAATTGAGCCAATTGACGCTGGGAAGCCTCTACTTGTTCCAAGCGAGCCATGATGCCTTGAAGAACATCCGTCATGGAGGTCTGTGCTTCACCCAATTCCATCGGGTCAGTGCAAACTGTCACGGCTGAAGGGCTGGATGGAGTCATGTGGTGCACAGGAACTGGAGATGGACCAGGAGGAGTAGGATTGAAACGTGCCGGTTTAATAACGGATTTCATAAATGATAAACTTCACTCAAATACTTCTTTAAGTGACAGTTGGATAACTTAAATAGAGTCCAGCACAATACTAACAACGGGCAGGTAAATCTGGAAACGTATACTTGATGAGCCAGAGTACATAGAGGAAGATCCGGAAAGAGGTTGATTTGATGATAGAAGAAATGGATCCGGATGACTGAAAGATGATGGAATGACTGAGTTGAATGAAGGAGGACAGCGGAAAGCTGAGCAGGGTAATTCTGGGACACAAGCAGGAACAAGCACTAGGTAGGACTTGCAGCATTGGTGTCAGGAGAAAACTTCCTTGTAGAAAGATGCAGGGAGCAAGGCACCAGAGTCAGGAGAGAAAGAGCCAGGATCCGGGAATCAGCTAGGAGTTGTGAATGACTCCAAAGACTCATTGCACTGACACTGATCAGCCTAGGCAGATCCCCTATATCACCAGGGGACGGCTGCCATTGGCTGTCAGCGCAGGAAGAGGAGGGAACCTCCACTCTGGGCCAATCTGTCTCCTGCCCTTAACCAAGATGGCGACGCCGGCCTCCCGGCGCCGCTATCTGCAAGGACGCCGCTACCCGACGCTCCCCTGCTGCCATCCCCACCTGGAGCTGCTGCTACCCGCACACCGCAGACCGAGACCTGCACACGCTAGCCGGCGGCGGGCGCGGACACGTGTGACATCATCCTTAAGAGTTCCTAAATCAGTCAGCCATTTAGTATGCAATGAACATAGCCCCAGAGAAGGAGAGAGGAATACAGAACCAATATATTTCTCCGGTTCAGCATTTTACAAACCAGCACATGAACGGGGGGGTATCAGAGAATTGTGGAACAGTACCTCCCCCACTGTTCCGTTATTAGGTGGCACAATTGCAAATATCTTTAAAATAATGCCGGGAAAAGTGTACAGAGACACCAGATTTTGAAAAGAGTGTAATATCCCAACTTGGTAAAGGTGACCTATCATTGAAACCCCAAAAGACATCCAGCCAGAACTACCTTCCAAAAGGCAAATCTCAGTAAAATTTTTGTTTTTCCAAGAAAAACCTACACCGCTCGCTACCCATATTTTATGAGCCTGCTGTAGGAGAGGGGAAAGAGAACCCATAGGGGTATAGGCAAATAAAAATTGCAGTTGAGAAAGGGAAGCCCCACCTTATCCAGAAGGTCAACCGGCAAGTTTCCATAATTCCCAGGAGTAATCCAATCACTTAACTGAGCTAACTGGGCATTAAAGTAGTACAGACGAATGTCAAGTAGCGCTAAGCCACCATCATATCTTGATCTACACAATGTTTTAGCAGAAATACGTGCTCATTTACAGCCCCAAATAAATGAAGTGATGTAGTAATAAGGCAAAATAGGGAAACTGGTAAATTTGTAATAACCTGGCACATGTGATATATGTATATATGTAATATAATAAATAGATAAATTAACTTTGATAAATATCTATACATACTTTGAATGTTAATAGACATTGATCGGGGAGCTGTTATACCCCTCAATCCGGACACAATGGACTAGTCCAGCTGTCCAACTAAGGCAGAAAGGCTACGGACTAATCCATGTCCCCTGCAAAGTAGGGGAGAAGCTTCCGTGAATCATTACTGCGTGCCCACGGCATGACTGTGGGGGGTCGCGTGGACAAGCATATACAAAGGCAGCAGCCGTTAATGGCAGTGTGGCAGTTTTCGGGGAAAGCTTGTGAGTAGCAGAGCTGCGCAGCCAGCAGCAGTGTACAGCGGTGCTGGAAGAAGCCATCATACTTACCGGAGGGCTCTAAGAATCCAGCGGAGGTCCCGGCGGCATCCTCACAGTCTGTGCCGGGAAGAGGAGATTGACAGCGCAGAAGGGAGCGATACTCCAACAGTGAGCCGGCGTCTGATCTCCGGTGACCTGGTGCAGGAGCTGATCGCATCCCGGTCCGCCAGGAGGTGTGACCCCGCCCTGTGGGCGGTCCCGGAGCAGCAACAAGTAAGAGACGGGCGGAGCTGTGCGGCCTGGACGCGGCTAACAGAGATCAACAGGAGGGGAGGTGGAGCGCAGTAGGTGTGATGAAGTTAGGCCCTCCCCATCACCGCTGGTAAGGACTTAAGAGGCAGAGGTGTGTCTTGTCGCAGCGAGCCCTGGAGATAGCGAGGAGCCATCAGTTTTATTCCCCTGCTACCCTCAGATTGCATGTAGGACTTCCCTTAAATCCTGGAAGTTACAGTATAGCAAAAGCTATCACATTTCAGTACTGTACAGTAAAGCTATTGTAAAGGCTGCTCAGCATAAGGAGAAGAGGTGATAATTTAGCCTTGTATATATAATAGTAACAGACTGCTGGAAACAAACTGCCTAGGGCAGGGCTGTGACATTGTATTAGGAGATAGCTGAAAGTTAGACGGAGAGCAGGTATATAAACTACAAATTACCAGGGTGATAGACACAGGCCTTAAACCCTGTAGCTACACCATAATACAGTCTATAAGTCTGCTATTAACCTAAACGGAGAGACAAGGAGTGATAAGATATTGCCTTTGGGAGTACTGATGGAAGAGGACAGATAAAGCAAAACTACCCATTAGATATAGTTTGCAGTTTGGAGTGATGATTTCCCCGTATACTTACCAAAAAGGAAAATCCGTTGTTCATCAGGGACAGTTGGCACAGAATCTGTAAAGAAAACTAGACAGGATCAAGCAAAGCCTTTCACAAAATGTTGGAATACAAATAGAAAGGGGAAGAATACATTGTTCTTCAGTTGTAATCATCAAAGACTAGGAACTTATTATCCCCAGGACTACAGGATTATACATTGTCGCAAAAGTGTTGCCACATCTGAGAGAAACTCATTGAGAGTTCCAGAGCATGGTGTGTAATTAATTCTTTGTTATTTAATAGCCTATTCTACAAGACTTATGGCACCTATCTGGGATACAATGTGTACAGTTAGTGAAAGTGGGAATTGTGTGTTTTAAAGTTGTAAAACTGACTATAGAGTAATAATTGAGAGTTTGTATTGTAGTGATGGTTCTATAAGTACAGAAGTGAATATTGTAATATTCACCAGAAGTTAACTATTTGTTTTATGAAAGTTATGCTGTGTCGTTAAAAGGTATAGATTATAATTTAAACAAATATATGTTATCAAGTATTGCTGCGTAACCTGTGAAAGTTGAAAAGTAATACACTTTGCAAATCTATTACCTTTATTTATAAATTAATACAAATTGTAAAAGAAATCGTCTATACTTACCGACAAGGAAACAAGTGGACAAGACGAGAAGACGTAATCTGCAAGAGACAAAGGTAGTCAAGCATTAGAATAAAATCCCTAGTACATTACAAGGAATTTTCTTGGTGTCACAAACAGGATTCGGATAACTAATTGTGCGCAAGGGGAAAACTAACAAGAAAAATGTCTCCGGAACAGCCGTCAGCTTTTGGAGCACAAGAGGAAGGAGTACCTAATGAGAATGTTGCCAGCCCGACGATGACAACTTCACCCATTACAATGCCTTATTATTACGGAGCTCTGTGGATGCCCACATACTCGGGCAAAGTGTGACTATCTGGCACCAGCTCCTTTAAGGACTTCAAGTCCCAACTACAATCCATGTTTACTATTTACCCGTTGAGGGAGGAACAGAAAGTTCAAATACTTATTGGACAGTTAAGTAGTGCTGCCCAGAGGGAAGTCAGTCATGGCCAGACCAACAAAGAAAGACCGTTGATGGGATGTTAGAAAAATTAGTCTTCATCTTTGAATCTCGAACCTTGGCGGCATTAAAGAAACGCCTTTATGCAAGACAGCAATTACCCCATGAGACCCTAAGAGATTTTGCTTTGAGTCTCCAGGAGTCACTCCGGGCATTACAGGCTTTGGATCCTCGCGAAATTCAACAAAAAAATGAGACATTGACAAATGTATTTGTAGAAGAGGCCAGGGGTAAGGATGTGAGGAAACAGCTTCGGATGTATCACAGAATCCAGATGCTTCGTTTTTAGAGTTTAAGGAGGCCATAGTGAAAATTTTAGAGGATAAACAGCTGGATGAGGATGAGGGCTCCGAGTCGGATGAGATGTTAGAGTCATGTGTCTCGCTTAAAAAACATACAGTATACAAAACAGACCTGCAAAAGAGTTTCCTGTCGTCCAACAAGTAAAAGTCCCTGTTCAACCCGACAGAGTAGGGGCCTTAGAGGGACAGATGACAAAGCTTACTAGAACCAAAAAAGGGGGGAAAGCCCAAAAAGGGCTGTATAGAAGCGCTGGTTTCTATGTATCTGAGAGGTCTCACTGGTGTACACCTTTGCTGCTCCCTGTCAGAGTATGTGTAACTCAGGCAGAACAGGAAAAGAACAAGGACATGCAGTTTACACTGTCATGTACTATCAGGGAGCGCAATGGTGTGCACTGCAATAATCAACACTTTTTTATATCAATGTAAAATTTTTTATTTTAAAATAAATAAAAAGCAACAATTTCAATACATATATGTGCACTTCAGGAATTTTTCATTTGCAATTGTAAGACATACTAGAAGCCTTGACATGGTCTGTCAAGACATAAGAGGAAATTAATACACCCCCTACCACCTGGTTGAATTTAGGGGCAAGTAACGGTCAACCCATCCCATGTAGTGGCTATTACAAAGCAGAAATAGAAATTGGAAAGACCAAGTCAGAAGGGCTGTCTAATCAGATAAGAATGAGTATTTCCCACCTGTCATCATTGGGATGAATGTTTTACGCAACTGTCCGGACGAGATTATTTACGCCCTAAATACCAAGTTATCCTTAGTTCCTCCAGATGAAAGGAGAGACTTACAACAGACCATTCATTTTACACAAGGCCAAAGAAATTTTGCTAACAAATTTGGTGAAATAGGAAAAGCACGGATTGCAGACCGAAATCCCATAATTCTTCAACCAAACTCCGAAACGGTGGTATGGTGTAAGGCTCGAATGGGGCCAGGTGGGCTTGATTATGAAGCATTGATCGAATCCTGCGATAATGAAGGTCAGAACCCTTTTGTGGTGGCCCGTGCTCTAGTTTCCGTACGTCAAGGAAGAGTACCAATACGTATATTGAATCCTCAACCTTATCCGGTTAGGTTGTTCCGATATTGTTCTGTTGCCAAGATCCTGCAAGTGACTTTTCAAGATGTATTAGGAGAAGTATTAACGGTAGCTCAACAGGGGGCAAGCCCCGAGGAACAGGAATCTGAGTCGACTGAATGTTCCTGGTTGAAAGACACAAAGATTGGTGATGAGGACACTTCAGAAGAACAAAGGCAAGGAGTGATACAGATAGTGTTGAAAAATATTGCCGCATTTAGTAAGCATGCATCTGGCAGAGCTCTGGGGGCTTGTCATCAAATACCTACTGGAACAGCTCCTCCTATTAAGGAATGGCATCGTCCTTTGCCCCCTGCCCTGTAACAGCCAGTATGAAATATGTTAGAGGAAATGAAAGAGTCCAGAGTGATCAGAGACAGCTGTAGTCCATGGGCAGCACCGTTAGTGATCGTGAAGAAAAAGGATGGAAGTCTTCGGTGTTGTGTCGACTACCGTAAACTCAATGCTGTGACCCATAAAGATGCCTATCCATTACCGCGTATTGAGGAGACGTTAACTGCATTAAAGACTGCCAAGTTTTTCTCTACGCTGGATTTAACAAGCTGATATTGGCAAATACCAATGGCCATCGAAGATCAAAAAAAAGACTGCATTCACCACCCCGATGGGCATTTTCGAATGGAACAGAATGCTATTTGGGCTGTGTAATGCGCCTGCGACATTCCAATGGGTAATGGAGCATTGCCTTGGACACCAAAATTACGATATGGTTCTCTTGTATTTAGATGACATCATCATTTTCTCTAAATCATACTCAGATCATCTACAACATCTTGATGATGTACTCTCCCAGCTGGCCAAGTACGGACTCAAATTAAAACCAGCAAAATGTCATCTGCTGAAGCCTCGCGTGCAGTATCTGGGCCATATAGTTAGCGCTGATGGAATTGAGATAAATCCTGAAAAAACCTGCATTGTTAAAGATTGTCCGATTCTTAAAACCCTTAAAGAAGTTAGAAGTTTCCTAGGGTTTGTAGGATACTACAGACGATTTATCAAAGGGTTTGCCAAAATCGCTACCCCACTACATGAACATTTGTGTGGAAAGTCCGGTGCGGATAGGAAAAGCAATATCCCTGTGCGATGGGTTGATATACATCAAGAAGCTTTTGAGCAGTTGAAGTCTTCATTTTGAAAGCCCCGTTGTTGGCTTATCTGGACTATGAACAACCCTTTTATGTCAGTACAGATGCTAGCCATCAGAGACTGGGAGCCGTACTGTACCAGAAAGAAAATGGGAATAATAAAGTGATCGCCTACGCCAGCAGAGGTTTATGGAAAACTGAGAGGAACAGTGAAAATTACAGTACCTTTAAATTAGAATTCCTCTCTGTAGTTTGGGCAATCACAGAAAAGTTAAAAAATGATTTAGCCACGGCCAAAATAATAATAACCACTGACAACAACCCATTGGCCCATCTTCCAACAGCCCACCTGAATGCTCTTGAACAGAGATGGGTATCGAGGTTGGCAAACTTTAATTATACTATCCAGTATGGTAGCGGTAAAACAAACAATGCTGCTGACGCCTTGTCCTGCTTGCCCACGGATGAGTTAATGGAGAAAGAGGATGAATTGGATTATATAGAGACTCCCTCATTTAGTCGTTCTAAAGTCAGACAAAACGTCATTAAAGTTAACCCAAGGGAAGAGGATCAGGAGATTCAAGGAATTGATTAGCGTAAAGCTCAAACTCAAAGCTCTATCTTACAAAAAGTAATGCGTATGATACAGAATGACGTACGACTAACGAAGGAACAGAGAAAAACTGCAGATCCGGAATTGATCAAATTGTTAAGGCATTGTGATAGAATTTCTTTCAGGAAAGGAATAATTGTTAGGAGCATAGTCGATCGAGAAACGCATCAAACTCTTCAGCAAATAGTTGTGCCCAGAGAACAAGTTGAACGTTTATTGACCGCATACCACAATTAATCTGGACATTTTGGGGTCCAAAAGACCGAAGCCGTTCTGAGAGGCAGATATTTCTGGGTAGGATTAAATTCAGATGTAGAAAAGTGGTGCAAGAGTTGTACTATCTGTTCCAGAAAAAGAAGTACAGGGTCAACACAAAAGGCCCCTTTACATCCTATCACTAGCCAATATCCCCTTGAACTAGTGGCCCTTGATCACGTAAAGTTGGATATGAGTTCTCAAGGATATCAATACATGCTGACTATAACCGATCATTACAGCAAGTTTATAGTAGCCGTACCAGTGAAAAATATGACCGCAAAGACCACGGCAACAGTCTTCTTAAATAAGTTTGTTCGCCCTTATGGATATCCAGACCGCATTTTAACAGATCAAGGAGCCGCTTTTGAGTCGCAATTGTTCAAAGAACTCTGTCATATGTATGAATGTAAGAAATTAAGGATAACTGCCTATCATCCTCAAACAAACGGATTGTGCGAGAGGGTTAATCAGACGCTGATTGGGATGATCAGAAGTCTTCCTGTTGAAAAAAGATCCAGATGGCCAAGCATCCTTCCAGAGCTCACCTATTTGTATAACAACATTGAACACTGTTCTACTGGATTCACTCCGTATAATCTTCTATTTGACATATTTTTTTGTGCTGTAGGATGAGATGCCGCGGGCGCGTGCATCTCAAAGTACACATGGGCACCTTTAGGCTTTAATCTTTAATCTACCTAGATTTCTGGTGCCCTTGAATACGCTATTGTAAATGAATTAGTGTTTGGAGATTTTTTTAAATTGCCATAACTGTAACCAGTCCAACCTACTTTAATGCAAATTTACATAGCTACTGTAAGTGAAAAATCTTCTTTACCTATACCAATTTGAATCTGATAGTGTATGTTATTAGAAACAACACCACATTTTCTAAAGCTATATTTAAAATATTTTTCCCTGAAAAGTATCAATAAAGTAATCAGGAAAATCTTTATGGAATCAGATATTTTTACCATTAATTTTGATGTGTGTGTCTCAGGTGCAAAGTTACTGAAAGCTTCTAAAATTCAGATTGTGTGTATAATTTCTTTATTGCATTCAAGAAAATGATAGACGGATTCTCATTGGTTGATATAGGCAACATAAACTGTTTTCATTTTTAAAAACTTTAGTAAATATACCTTTTAGCATCTACTCTGCAACTTACTTTTGAAATGTCAGCAATCCGTTGCACAGTGAAATCCTTACACAAGGAAATATTGCTTTATTAATTGATTAAAATTTTTGCATTTTTTTGTAGAAAAAAATACCACATGCCAGAATGTAAATGGTTTGCAAATATGTAATGTAAATCAGTTCTAAAGTTGAATAAAGAATATAAGTAAAAGACAATGGGGTAAATGTAACAGGGTAACAGTTGACAGAGGCCCCATATTGCATCCGTTAATGGCCGTTAGTGGTGGGTTTTGTCAGTGGTGGGTTTTTTCTAGGGAGCGCTTCCCACTGGGTCCCATGACCAGGCAGCACCGCTGAGCACTATGTCAGCCGCTGCCGGCCCTGGCAACCTGGCGTGACGTCACGTGTCACAGTGCCACACAGCCAGGGGAGAGGGGGGACAGGGGGCAAGGGGATGCACCGCCAAGCATTCGGAGCCGGTCAGCACTAAAACTGATTTCAGCCATCAGCTCAGCTGCATTGCCCGGCACTAAGCAGTGGCAATCCCAAGAATTTAGCAGGCTTGCCAGTCTGGGCACTGAAGCACAGCCCGAAAATTCACAGGATGACCACTGAAGGAGTTAATGATTTCCGCTTGAAAAATACAGCAATTCTCGGGTGAAATCCCAGACCTCCAGCAACTCGGACTTCTTTACATTTATCTCATATAATATACTGCCTTTTGAACATGTATGAATTATGACACATTGAAAGTATCTGAATTTCATGATTGGCATGAGATAGTGTAATAGTGGGGCAGATGTATTAAGCCTCAACAAGAGATAATGCAAGAGAGATAAACATCCAGCCAATCCAGGGGCAAATGCAGGATTTTCAGACGGGGGTTTCCAGAGGGGCGGAGCAAAGCACGGAGATGGACACTTAGGTGACCTAGTATATGCCGGGTCAGTTAAAGTATTATATAGACCAAATGTATATAAATAATAATAATAATATATGTATACATACAGTACATATATATATATACACATATACTGTGTGTGTATATATATATATATATATATATATATATACATACATACAGGGGCTTCAACAGCAGTGTAGATCCATGGGCATAGCAATGTATTGGGGCCCCTACCAATCCTCCAGCGGTAGGGGTGGGGGAAGCTTTGATGTCCTGCAGGTGGTAGGGGGTATTATATCAACCACTCATGTAGCGCCTGGATCAATAATTTCCACTAATTACCCCTTTACTGCACATATGGTGGGAGAAGGGGGCATTGGGCTGAATGAAGGGGCCCTGATACTAACTTCATAACATAACTTCCAGGGTGGTAGAGGATGTTTAATATGCAGAGGAGGGGTGTATAGTGGAGTGGGCTAATTATTCATAATTTTCTGGTGGGAGGACAGCTTGCTTGACTGCAGATATCTCCAGTTCCCGGAAATAGATTTCTTAGATTTCAATGGAATTAAAAACTAGAGAATCCCACCTACCAAATGGTATTGGGGACTAGGGGATCAGAATTCAGGAGGCAGAGCAATCTGCCAATGAGGATATAAAACTACATACCAGGTGTGTGGAGCTGGAGCAGTAACCAGCTGCTGGAAGGCTGATAACTCTGGTTCTGGGAACAGTAGAGACAAGCTACTAGTATCCGTCAAAGGGGGAAGAGTCCCAGATTTTGGAATATACGCTCAGAAAAACTCTAAGTCCGACAGAACCTGAAATATCTGACTGGGAAAAGCAATTAACAGGCTTGGATGGGGACCACTGCTTTGAAGTCAGATATCTCCAGTTCCCAAGGGCCGATTTTTAAAATTCTTGTACCCATGGAAAGAGGGGACCTTCAGCGTTCAGCCTATCGTGCGCCACTGCAATCAGCTCCTTACTGACTTTTTTCAAACACAGTCTGTAACATGGCAGTTAGCAGGTGATTGGCTGGATGTTTATCTCTCTTTATCACCCTTGTATTTATCTCTTGTCAAGGCTTAATACATCTGCCCCAGTGTTATTTATAAAGTATTTTATATTTGTCTTTACAGCACAAAATACAAAACACACATTACAGTGGAAACAGTATTAGTGAAAGCTTGAGTAAATAGTAATGTCTTGAGCCTTTTGTTTTTTTAAAGATTATACAGTGGAGGAAGCATCTTGAACTGTCTGAGCCACAAGATGAAAGTTCAACACCCAGATCATTCAAGGACATTCTAGGTACAGTTAATAGTCCTTCATCTATAGATTACAGTAGATGGACTATTACAGCACCTTAACCCCTTCATGACAGAGCCAGTTTTTGCCTTCCTGACAGAGCCCTTTTTTTCAAATCTGGCATGTATCACTTAAGTGGGGATAACTTTTTTTTGCTTTTACTTATCCCAGTGATTTTGAGATTGTTTTCTCGTGACACATTGTACTTCAAGTTAGTGGTAAATTTTCGTCGATACAGTCTGTGTTTTTTTGTGAAAAATACCAAAATGTCGTAAAAAAATGGAAAATTTTGCGATTTGCAAAATGTTAAATTTTCTGCTTGTGAGACAAATAATCTTACCACTCAAAATAGTGAATAACTAACATAGACCATATGTCTACTTTATGTTGCCATCATTATTTCAACCTCATTTTCATTTTTTTGGACACTAGGAGGCTTCAAATATGAATAGCAAATTCTCAAATTTTCGAAAAAAATTTCAAACTCTGATTTTTTTAGGGACCAGGTCAGTTATGATGTGACTTTGAGTGACTTGTATGTGAGACACCCCCATAAATGATGCCATTTCAAAAACTGCACCCCTCACAGTATTCAAAACAGCATTTTGGAAGTTTGTTAACCCTTTAGGTGTTTCACAGGAATTAAAAGAAAGTGTAGGTGAAATTTCCAAATTTCATTTTTTTTGCAGATTTGCAATTTTAATACATTTTTCTAAGGAACACAGTAGATTTTACTAGAGAAATGTGACTAAAAATTGATTCCCCCAATTCTTTGGTTTTCATAAATATCCTATATGTGGCCCTAGTGTGCACGGTGACCAAACTACAGGCTTCATAATAGAAGGAGCACCTACTTGATTTTGGAGCCTCCTTTTTATGAGATTATTTTTTAGGCACCATGTAGGTTTCTAGGCACCATAAGATGCTAAAAGTTAGGTACCCCCCCACAAGTGACCCCATTTTGCAAACTACACCCTTCAGGGAATTCATCTAGGGGTATAGTGTACATTTCAAACCCCCAGGGGTTTCACCAATTGTGGTACAACTGGGCAGTGAAAATGAAAAAAAATAATTTTTCATTTTCACAGCTCAGTTGTATCAAAATTGGTGAAACCCCGGGGGGTTTGAATCGTACACTATACCCCTTGATGAATTCCCTGAAGGGTGTAGTTTGCAAAATGGGGTCACTTGTGGGGGGGTTCCACTGTATGGGTGTTTCGGGGGTCATTCAACCAGAATCTGTGCTGCAAAATCCAAAAATCACTCCTTCCCTTCTGAGTCCTGCCATGCACCCAACTGGTATTTTTTGGTCACACGTGAGGCATTGCCGTACTCGGGAGAAATTGGGGCACAGATTTTGGGGTGCTTTGTCTCCTTCATTCCTTGTGAAAATGAAAAATTTTGAGCCAGATCTGCATTTTTGTGTAAAAAAATGTAATTTTTTACAGAAAAATGCAGTTCTGGCTCAAAATTTTTTATTTTCACAAGGAATGAAGGAGACAAAGCACCCCAAAATCTGTGCCCCAATTTCTCCCGAGTACGGCAATGCCTCACGTGTGACCAAAAAATACCAGTTGGGTGCATGGCAGGACTCAGAAGGGAAGGAGTGATTTTTGGTGGTGGAATGAATGGTGGGTGCTATGTCGCATTAGCAAGACCCCCGAAGCACCAATACAGTGGAACCCCCCCACAAGTGACCCCATTTTAGTCACCAGCTTTGGGAGGGGGGCTGGCGCTGCGGCTGGCGGGGGGGTGGGAGGGGTGCTGGCGCTGCGGCAGCCGGGTGGGTGGGAGGGAGGGGGGCTGCCGGGTGGGAGGGGGGGGGCTGGCGATCGGTGGTAATCGGTGCGGTATATACACACACACACACACACACATATATATATGTGTGTATATATATATATACATATATATATACACACACATATATATATATATATATATATATGTGTGTGTATATATATATATATATATATAAATATATTTTTCAGTGCATATGTTTATTTTTTTACTTTTTCTGCAGCTTGATGCTGCTGCTGCTGCTGCTGCGGGGGGGAGGGGGGAGGAGGGCAGCGCTGCGTGCGCTCCAGACGCTCCGGGGGAGCCGGGGGAGCCGCTGCTGCTGCCGGGTGAGTGCCCGGCGGGTTCGAGGGGGGGCTGCACATCGGTGGTGATCGGTGCTGTACTTGACAGCACCGATCACCAGTGAATCCCTGTGTTACCGAGCGGCTTAGCCGCCGGTAACACAGGAAACGCTGTGAATGGCTGTTCAGATTTGAACAGCCAATCACAGCGATCGCCGACCGGGGGGGGCACCCCTGCCCCCCCTGGGCGGCGAGGGGGGATGTCTGCTGTCAGGGACAGCAGACATCACCTAACTGTCACTGCGTCTCTAGACGCAGTGACAGTTAGAAGTCATGACGTATATATACGTCATGTGTCGGGAAGTACTTCCCGACCATGACGTATATATACGTCAAATGTCGTGAAGGGGTTAAGCTGGCCATACCTCAGGATGACCAGCATCAGATCCAGATTTCCCTTGAACTCCCCAGCAGCTAACTCTGGGTGACTATAAACTGCTGCAATGTCTCACAGCAGTGTACGACCACTCGATACCCTTCGAGCCACCCAGACAGGGACGCATGTGAATCATCACAATTTGTTGTGAAGGATCGCATGCATCCCTGCCTAGCTCGCCACTGGGAGGGAGGTCCCAGGTCTGGTGGTCGGACAACCAGCAGGCCACAGACTCAGACTCAGGTCCGATTCATATGGGACCGGGCATCGGACCTGAGGGTACATCAAACTGCCCTGATTTGATGGCCCGATTTGTCGGAATAGGCCAAATTCGGCTCAGTGTATGGACACCTTTAGACACATGATAGATCTTATGTGCCAGCATACTCCTGATTAGTTTTTGCCAAGAGAGGAAGAAAAAAAAAGAAAACTCTGGGTGGGGGCACCCTTATATCACTGTTGTCTATGGAGTGTTTAAATACACTAAAACAGTAAATCTTTAATAAATATGTGACCAAGCGCATCACGAAACGTACGTCAGGAGGGATTGCCGATCACGTGGTGCACTCACGTGACCGGCCAGGCAGGAACTCTCTCGGGGACACCGCTACTGTGAGACGGCTACAGGACCTCACACCAGTCCTCCACCTTAGGAGGGTCAGGTCGACAGGTAACCACTGGTACAGTCCAGTGGATTTTCCCTTTTTACCATCCATCTGCCCTGATCGGGATAGCAATTGCAACATATGCCTTTCAGCGCAATTTCTTCCCCTGTATATTGACCTGTGGCACCATACTGCCCCCTTGTGAGCTCTTAATATATTACAGCACAAGAGCAATCTCTGTCTTGTGCAAACCCCTGCCTGATAGGTGACAACTGTTTTTTTTTTAGGAAAATTTTTAGGAAAATGGTCCAATGATTTAAATCCTTATATATGTATACCAGTACCATGGTGATAACATAGGACAAATGAGGATCAATAATCACTAGAAACCGGCTGTCTCCTTTCCCCCAAGAGGCAAGACTTGCCCCCCAATAAACTATATATTTTTGCGGCGCTCAAACACATAGGGGATACTTAATAAGGAACACATTTTTTAGAACATATTTATTAAAGATTTACTGTTTTAGCGCATTTAAACACTCCATAGACATGATATAAGGGTGCCCCCACCCAGAGTTTTCTTTCTTTTTCTTCCTCTCTTGGCAAAAACTATATATTGCTATTCTAACTCTGGGGTGCACCACTGACAGGCACCAATAGGCTTAAGGGCCAATAAGGCGCTCAGGGACCTACAGATCCTATTAACCAGGAAATAGTCAGTTCTTCTCTGTTGTCCGCTATCATCCAAATCACATACATACCTGTGCGGTTATACTCCTCTCCCAATCCCCCCTCCCTACCTACATACTCCTGATTAGTAGCATCTTCAGATCATGTGTGCAGTACATAGATCCATCTCACGACCCATAGGCCCACGTATCAGATTGTAATTGTACCAAAACAACTCACAATATGCACAATGCATCGCACAAGCCATGTATTAGGGTAATCATTCTAATGTATGGCAATCATTACCGATTAAGCTTTCTATGAAGATTTTAGACTCAATTATTTTGCTGTGCAATAACGGCAAAAATGTATAATTACAGGTTGAGTATCCCTTATCCAAAATGCTCGGGACCAGGAGAATTTTGGATAACGGATTATTCCGTATTTCGGAATATTTTAATATTTCAATGATGTATTTTGAAGTATCTTGCATTTATGCTGTATAAACACATAATATACACACAAATATATTTTATTACCACATAAAATACACACAAATATATTTTAATTGTTCAAAAAACAAGGTTTCAAAACGTGAAACAAAATGTGTGCACTATCTCAGCACTGAATTTGAATGCCAAGCAATCATTGTCTTGCACATATATAGTGCCAGTTACATATCATGTCCCCAGTATTGCTGTTCCAAATGTCCCCAGTGAGTTTTTAGCAAAAAAAAAAAAATTTTCCACTTTCTGGAATGTCCGTATTTCGGAATAATTCGGATAACGGATATTCGGATACGGGATACTCGACCTGTAATTCATTAATCGCAAATAATTTAGATATTTTAACTTAAAAAAAAACATTTTAATGATGCAATAGAGCAACAATAAAGAAATGTAGTCTATGACCTACAGTAGTCTAAGACCTGCATACTGTAAGTCCAATGTACAATGTCAGCTGTACATTAAGTGTATTTTTACTTCATTAACTATGCATTAGAACGCTGCAGCAATTTCATAAAGCCAGAATCATGTAATCATTTAATAATTAAAGACAGTCAAAACAGGACAAATGCAAATGCCTTTGGCACACAACTAATGTCATTACTGGTCTCTTACGTGCATTATGAAAAGCAATGGAAAAAAAAAATCTTACCCAAATAATCAATGCATCTGCATCTCAATATGAACTGGTAATTTGATGATTTCAATGCTATACAACTATCCATTTCTCCCAGGATGAACACAATATTGATTTTCTATTTATGTTTTTAATGTTGCCTTGTCTGAAAGAAGAGACGACTTCTTTGACCTTGGCAGGACATTGGCAGATACGTTTGAGCAAGGTAGTATCCCCGTACGAACGGGATAAGCCATATAGGAACCGAAAATAGGAATGGAGAATACAACAATACAACAAATTTACGAATCTGTTGTATTGTCCTCATTCGTATTTTCCAATGTCGTAGTCAACAAAAAGTGGACATGGGTCATGAAAAAAAAAAGTTGGGATATTTAAAATATGAATATCCCAGGGCATCCGTCATAGTCTATAGTATCTAAAACTGGTGGGGCAGATGTTACTTGTGCAGAGAAAATTAGATTTGGGTGGGGTTTTAATCCAAAGTGAGATCTATATTGCAGTGTAAAAATAAAGCAGCCAGTATTTACCCTGCACAGAAACAAGATAGCTCACCCAAATCTTATTCTCTCTGCACATTTTACATCTGCCCCCCTGCAGTGCACATGGTTTTGTACATCTAAGTAGGATTTTGTCAGAAAGAGTGAACTAGAATAAGGCCCTGTGTGTCACATGCTGTCATTCTGTCTTATTTCAGTTATGGTTACAGACACTGATTGTGACTGATTGTGACCACTGATTATCTATTGCTGTTTTCTGAAAACAAGGGTAAGAAACTTGGATTATTGTAGTATATAACACAAGATGAGGACAAGTTCTGTCAGGAACTATATTTTGATAATCAGTATTTCATGTGGTTTTATGTTAGTATAAGAGTTACATGTGGCACATATTAAGCGTTACAATAGTTACTTTTTTCGTATTTTTTTTCTCCATATTTTGGTTAAAAAGATGAGTAAATGTATATTTACCAGATCTCTAATGGTTTATGAGAGGATTAAAAATTCCTTTAACATTTGTTCACAACTTATTTCCTTTGGCAGTTCTGTACTGTAATATGCTTAACGTAACGGACATAACATAGTTTATGTTACATGTGTTACATTAACAAAATATGCCCGTTAGCTGTTATTACAAGTTAGCTTTCTTATGCCACATGGACAATATGCAAGAGAGAAATATAAAGAAGGAAGCTATGACACCTGCAGAAAGAATGAGAAAATACAGAGTCAACACAGAAAAGGCTGCAGAAATAAAGAAAAAAAATGCGGAAGACCAGAAAAAAGGAGGTCAGAATGGACTCGTGCCAGAAGGCGAGCAGAAACAGTCAAAACAAGATATAGAATGACAGAAATGCAAAAACGCAAAAGAGGTGTTAATCATCAGGCATTAATTGACAAGAGTCCCTCAAAATCACTTGTGTCACCACAATCCTTCCATTATTAGCTGCTTAACAAAAACAGTAAAAGCCTCACGAACAGTACATGTGATGGACACCCTGCAGGTGTCATAGCTTCCTTCTTTGTATTTCTCTCTTGCATATTAAAACCACATGAAATACCGATTATCAACATATACAGGGAAATTTACTAAAGGAAATTCGTAAAAAATAGGTGTATTTGTATCCAGAAATACACCTATTTTTTACACATTCATATTTTCGGATTTACTATCCCGAAAATACGGCAATTTGTATTCATATTGATGGCACATTCGTATTTGTATTTACAAATACGAATGGATACGCCATTGATAGAATATGAATAGGAATCACCATTCAAAAGAATGGTGATTCCTAATTTACTAAGTGGCTTATTCAAATACGGCCGCTACTTGCCAGCCAAATACCTAAGGAAAATACACTTCATTTTCCTGGCGTATTTGGCTGACTGCTCCGTGCAGGCTTCACTGTGTAGAAAAAAAAAGAGAAAAATAAATAAATAGTAACCAGCCCCAGGCCTGGTTTTAAAAAATCAGGAAACAATTTGCGTAGGGCTCCGCTGATTTTTTTAAACCAGCACCAGGGCCTGGCCTGGTTACCAAAATATGGGGGACAAAATGAATAGGGGTCCCCTGTATTTTAAGAACCAGCCCCTGGCCCAACCAGCCAGCAGGGTAATGTCACAACCGGGTGACACCTATTATATAAGGTCCCGTGGCCAAAACATCAACCCTACCGACCAGTAAGCCTGGGCAGGGGTCCTGGGGGAGTGGTGAGCCCCCCAACGAAGCCCCCCCCCTCCAGAACTTACCTGCTCAGACTGAAGCCTGGTGCTGTCCCCTGTACCCCTGTGCTGTGGGTACCGGGCTGATTCAAGTGTAAAAAATAGAAAAACCATTGGGTTTTGCTGTGGAACTATGAGTCCCAGCAAGCCTGAAACGCATACTGGGACTTGGAGAACCACAAGTCCCAGCATGTGGCCCGTTAATGGGCTTGCTAGGACTCTTAGTTCTATAGCAAAACCAATAGTTAATTAAAAGCACACTGCACAGCTCCAGTGCTCACTTTCCATCTACAGTATCCAATATACCTAAGGGTGAATTTCTAAGGATCAGAAGAAATTGCTCAGATGATCAGATCATTGATGAGCAGTGCAGAAATCTTTTTTTTTCCACCAATACCTTTTTATTAGAACATTTTTTTCAAATGGGGTACAAAAAGAAAGAGGGGACAGGGGGGGGGGGGAGGGGGAGGACACAGATGTCCAATATAAACAAAAGACAAAATGATATAACATAAGAAGCATATCGCTACACATAGCGATGGATAATGACACACAGATTAAATACAGTGATTACATGTCATATCCCAAATCCTGATGCAAATATCAATATCAATAACTGTAAGGGGGTATACCTGGATACACACATACATATACTGTACATACATATATACAAATATATGTGGAAGCGATCCTGTCATTGTTGGGCTTGTGGGGATTCATTCAATCCAAATTGAGAGAGATCGTTGTGGGAATTGGATGGGAAGAACTTAGAACCTTCCCCCTCTGTCACATACAGGTACCAAGGGAGCCAACGGATATGAGGGGAAGAAGTTACGGCTGAGAATGGTATATGATTGGTTTCCATGAGGAAATGGTGATTTGTTTCAAGAATAACCTGCAGGAAGGGGGGGGGGGGGGGGGTTGCTTCCAGTGTTGGGCTAGGTTCTCCCGGGCGGCAATGAGTATATGGCCTAAGACATATCTTTTCTCTGGTGGAACTTCTTGGGGGTATATATGGAACAAAGCCATGGATGGGTCAGGCCAAATAGAGCAGTTAAGAACAGTGGAAATCAGGTTGAAAACTTCAGACCAGTAATTCAAAACTTTGGGGCAGGACCATTAAATATGATAGATATTACCTATACTGCCGCACAGCCTCCAGCATTGGTTGGAGCAAGAGGGCCAGAAGGTGTCTAGACGCTCTGGGTCAGGTAAAGTCTATTGGTGAGCTTGATGTGCATCTCTGTGTGATTCAGGCATCGGGACATTGTATACGAGGATAGGAAGATCTGGCGCCATTGTGCCGGAGTAAATGTCCTGCCTAGGTCTGTTTCCCATTTCACAAGAGAGGCCATCTTAGAAAAGACAGTGGGGGTGATCAAAGTTTTATACCAGAAGGAAATATCGCCTCTGGAGGTTATTAAGAACGGTCTGGAGAGTACTGTTTGGGATGTAGCATCTGGGGGGGGGGGGAGTATGTAGGAAAGTGGGTTTTCCACCAATGTGTGATTAGCAGGTAGTGGAAATATGCAGATGAGGGAAGTGAGAATTGCTGTTGTAGAGCAGCAGAGGGGAGCATATGGTGGGCATCAAGCATGTCTCCTAGGAAGTTTATACCTCGGACCCTCCAAGTTCTTAAATTAAGATTGGGGATTAGTTTTGCTACAGTGTTTATGGATATACTAGAGATGGCGGCAGTCGAAGCAGGTAAGGCAGTTAATAGGTAGCCCCATGCTTGCAGAGTTGCTTTAGTGGATGGCAGTAAGTTTGGTTGCATAGGTCTAACATGTTTCGGGATTCTAATTAGGTCAGATAGTGGAATGGAGGGGGAATGGAGTTGCTCAATAGTTACCCATGCAGTGGGGGAGGTAGGCTCGGTGTAGTGTTTAATCGGTGCCAAGAGGCATGCCGATTGGTACTGTAATAAGTCGGGTAGGTCCAATCCGCCAAAGGCCCTAGGGAGCGACATTTTGGTGCAGGCCATGGTTGGAGGTTTAGATGCCCAAACATATTTAGTCATAATGGAAGTGGCTAGTCGTAGAGATTTCTTAGGAAAAATGTAGGGGATGGTGCGGAATAGATACATTAGTTTGGGGAGTAGGGACATTTTAAATGCAGCCATACGTCCCAACCAGGAAATATCATATGATAACCAGGATTTGGAAAGAGTGGTCAAAGTGCTGAGGAGTGGGGAGAGATTAACATCAAATACCTTCACTGTATTTGGGGGGATGTGTATGCCCAAATATTTTATGGAATTTGTCTGCCAGTTATATTTGTAGAGTGTTTGTAGGTGGGGTAAGGATCCGGTGAGGTTAATCGGGAGGGAGTCTGTTTTAGTGGTATTAAATTTATAATAGAAAGCTGCACTATAGGATGTAAGTATAGTATGTAGGCAGGGTAGTGTTCTAGTGGGATTAGTTACAAGAAGCAGTACATCATCAGCAAAGAGAC
Source organism: Crinia signifera (assembly GCF_055691185.1). Taxonomy (NCBI): domain Eukaryota; kingdom Metazoa; phylum Chordata; class Amphibia; order Anura; family Myobatrachidae; genus Crinia; species Crinia signifera. The sequence continues at coordinate 164,469,412 of NC_139221.1, forward strand.
TGAGTTTATGGTTAATTGGACCTATCTGGAGACCGGGAAAGTTTGTGTAGTTACGAATGGTAATAGCTAACGGTTCTATAGAAAGGACAAAAATTAGGGGCGATAGGGGGCATCCCTGTCTAGTGCCGTTTTAAATCTTGAAGGAGTCAGATCGGAAACCGTTGCTGAACACCCGGGCCGTAGGAGAGCTGTAAAGCGTTAGGATCGATGTGAGGATACGATCCCTGAAGCCGAATTGGGAAAGCACTTCCTTCATGTAATGCCAATTGAGCCTATCAAACGCTTTTTCGGCGTCAAGGGACAAAAGAAGGAGATCTTGCTCTCCGATCAGGGAATCTATTAGGTTGAACACCCTCCTGGTATTGTCAGAAGCTTGTCTACCAGGCACGAAACCCGCCTGGTCTGGGTGCACAAGCAACGGCAGGAATTGGTTGATGCAGAGTGCCATCAATGTGGCAAACAATTTAATGTCACAGTTTAGCAGCGCAATTGGGCGATAATTTTTACAAAAGGCTGGGTCCTTGCCTGGTTTGGGAATGGTCACTATGCGGGCTTCTAATAGTTCTGGGGGGGATGAGCCTGTTGAGGAGAGCTCATTGAAAAGGTTTGTTAGGTGCGGGGATAGTAAGTCGCTGAAAGTAATGTAGAAGTCAGTAATAAACCGTCTGGGCCAGGTGCCTTGTTTCTGGGAAGTGATTTAATGGCCAGCTGTATTTCAGTTTGCGACCATAGAGCGTTCAGGGAGGCTAATTGTTCTGGCGTGAGGGATGGAATCTGTAGTTTGTCCAGGAAGGACGAGATAGTTTCTGTGGTGGGCTGTGGCGTAGACGGGTCAGAGGATAAATTGTAAAGTTGTAAAGTGACTGCTTTAAAAGCACACCAATGATTTATAATTGATGTATCTTGGGGGGAAATTTTAGCCATGTAGGAATTTATGGAGTTTAATATAGTGTCTTTAGCGATGGGGTCTTTTAAGAGATGTGGGAAGAGTCGCCACGGTCTTGTGGGGAGATTGGACGGGGTCAAGTTGCATTTCCACATAACAGGAGCGTGTTCAGACCAGGTGATTGGGAGAATAGTAATATCTTTCGTGTGTTGTAGGGACCATTTATCGCAGAGAATACAGTCTATCCTGGAATATGTATTATGTACTGGGGAATAAAAGGTGTATTCACGGCCAGATGGATAGGTAGACCGCCAGGTATCATATAAGTTAAATTCTAAGAGGAGGTTCCGGAAAGCTAAAGATGGGCTGGACATAGGGGGTCGGTGGGAAGTTGTTTGGATTTATCCAATTTAGGGTTTAGGGGTAGGTTGAAGTCTCCAAGAATTACCAATGAGCCCTTAGAGGATTTCCGTATAAGAAGGAACAGTTTACGCAGGAAGGGAATTTGGTTTGAGTTAGGTGCATACAGGGAAAGAATGGTAGTCAATCTGTCCTCAAGAGGGCCGGTCAAAATTAAGTATCTGCCATTTTTGTCCGAGATTTGGGAGTGGAAAACAAAGGAAGTATGTTTATTGAATAAGATAGCGACCCCGTTTCGTTTAAATGGACCATTTGCAAAATACCCTATGGGGGAATTCGAGTCCTTAAGAGTAGGGGGGTTAGAAGCAGTGAAATGTGTTTCCTGCATAGCGACCACATCCGCCTTCTGCTTATGAAAGTAGTAAAGAGCTAATCTCCATTTATTTGGAGAATTCAGCCCTTTAACATTTAAAGAAAACAGATTAGGCACTGTAGGGTATAGTAGAGTGATAGAAGGAGCCTAATACACGCCAAAAGGGGGAACGTTGTGTTGGTGAGGGAGAGTAACGGCATCTGCTGGTGTCCCATATGGAGGGCCGGGGGTGGAGAAGAGGTAAGTAGCAAAGGGGGAGACAGGGGCAGGGGTAATAGGGGGAACAAAGGGAAAGGCAAAACAAGAAGGTCCAGTGTATAGGACCTGCATGGCTACTGCTAGGGAAAGGAAAGAGGGATTCTTGCAGTAGTATGTATCAAGTTAGGGGGGTGGCTTGGCTCCCAGAAGGTGAGAGAACTGCCACTCACCAATATAAATGCGGTATGTAATAAACTGAGAATAGAAACTAGCAACAAATGTAGAAACCAGTATTAAATACTATAGGAACATCCTAGTATTAGTATAGATAACTAAAACCATACGGTAAACTGAGTCAGTAAGACATAGTCAAGTGAATCAACTTGCTTGGGTAAGTAACAACATAGACAATACTTATCGCTTGGCCCCCATCCCGGTGGAGAGGGAAGCAAGGGTGGAAGCAGCAGAGTTCACAAAACGGAGGTTCAGGGTCGCCGGGCTCGTTGTCAGGGCCTCAGGTAGTGGACCATTCTTGTTGCAGGGCACGTGGATGCTTCGGATCCTGAGGACTCGAGACTGATATGTCCCAATCCATCAGGAGTTTAAATCCTGCATCCAGAGAAGAAATGGTGTAAGTGGTTTCCTCGTGGTAGACGATAAGTTTGACCTGGAACCCCCAGCGGTACCGGATATCATGGGAACGGAGTGCCGTTGTGATAGGTGCAAATGCTCTCCTGCTGGCGATGGTCGTGGGGGAGAAATCTTGAAATATTTGAAGGCCTCCCAGAGTGTCCGTGTTGTTTGATTCTCGGGCCGCTCTCAGTATTTTTCTTTGGTTGTAAAGAAGTGGACCCATAAGAGGTTGTCCCTTGGTAGGACGGCAGGGACTGTTTTGGGTCTCGGGAGACGGTGGATGCGGTCAATTAGGAGGTCTCTGGAGTCAGCACAGTGGCGGATTCAGGGGGGGGGGCACCTGGGCCCCCGCCCCCCCTGTCATTTCATTTTGTAGCTGAGGACCAGGGCTTTCCAACGAGCCCAGCCCCGTGTCTCTAGCCCCCCCGGGAACCGGAGATATCGCCTGGCAAAGCTGTAACGTTTTTCCCCATAGGATAATATGGGACCCGTTAATTCCGACCCCCACCTTGTTCCGACGGCTGCCAGTTCCCCCTCTGGCATCACAGAAGCTTGGGGTTGATCTTATGAAATTCCAAATCGCTGGGCCTTCAATATGATACCAGGCTGCTCCATATCGGTCAATTGGTTCCAGAGATATTGCATGTAAACCGATTTTTTTATATTTGAAACTTAATTTCATGGCTGTTCATGTTCTTTGAGGGCAGATTACTCTGGAACCAAACGCTCCAGTTTCATGGGACCAAAATCATTCAAAGCCCACTCAAAAGTTCTTTAATATGATGACTTGTCTCATGTAAATGGGTCAGTTGGTTCCGAAGATATAGCCGGTTAAATTAGATAACTGGTTAAAGGGGGGGAGGGGGGGATTTCTCTAACCCTCACACCAGAAAATGCAGGGACTAGGCTGGTGTAAAAGGGGCCAACCTGGGAATGCATTTTCTGGCGTGAAAGGGGTATTATTTCAAATAGCCAGGACCTGCAGTGCTCTGAATACAGTCAGTGGCTATCACTTCTGCCTGGTGGCGGCTGTCCCCTATTTACCACGAGCATGTAAACCCCCATGGCAATGAGCATGTAATCTCACATGGCAACGAGCATGGAACCTCTGGCAATGCGCATGGAACCCTTGGCAATGAGCATGTAGATAAGCAGCACTTATGTAGCATAATTTTTAATAGGCATTATGGTGTTTGGCATAATACATAATGGACATAATGGCGTGTAACTTAACGTGTAATGGACATTATGGTGGTCACTTTTCAATAACTTAACAGAAACAAGCCACCATTGTAAGCACACATCCCTGTGGTAATTGTAAAATTTGTACCAAAATACTCCGTACCAGTCACATTTGGGACAAACATGGCAATTACTTAGACCTGAAAGGTTTCTTCAATTGTAAGTGCACAAATCTGATCTATTGCATCACTTGCCCCTGTGATCGGAGATATGTAGGGATGACAACCCGCATGTTGATATCACAAAAGAGCTCCTGAAAAAAGAGAGCAAATTGATTTTCACCCTGGGTTCCATGATGCCTTTAGGTTTAAATCAGAACATTAATTACACTGTTTTCCTACCTGACATGTGAAATTAAACTGTAACACTGCCTTAAATCCCAAAATTATAACTATCATCAGGGGCGGAACTACCGCCGGTGCAGACGGTGCAGTGCACCGGGGCCCAAGGGGTTAAAGGGGCCCGGTGCTGCCATCTGCCCGGCATGTCAAAGTTCTGTATTGGGTATGCGGCCAGGCAGCGGGGGGGGTATGTGGCCGGGACGCGGGGGTTTGCGGCCGGGCAGTGGGGGTATGTGGCTGGGAAACGGGGGTATGCGGCTGGGCAGCGGGGGGTATGCAGCCGGGCAGGGTGGCTGTCAGACAGATATATGGATGTAGAGGCAGCAGCTCCCTGTACCTCTGCATCCATTTCCATCCGGTGACTGGCAGCTGGTCTTTCTCAGTAGCCACAGCAACAGGCAGCCAATTGCAAGGCTGCCTGTTGCTGCTCTCAGTCTCTGAGTCAGACAGGAAGTGATTTCTTGTCTGCTCTGAGGCTTAGCACGGGAGGACTCGAGGAGGAGCAACAGCAGCCAGATGCTGACCGAGGTACAGGTAAGTTACTTTAATGGGAGGGGGGGGGGACACAGCTGACACACCTCAAATTATTGGGGGGCTGGGGGCACAGAAATTAAAATACAATGGGGGACATTTCTAAAAATATGATGGGGTAAAAAAAATATACTTAAAATATAACAGTGAACAGGAGGGCAGAAAAACAAATGAATAATATAATGGTGCATAAACCTTACACCCCCCCACCAGCCTAACTTTAACCATACACCCCCTCCCCTGCAGCTCAGCTCTCACTATATACTCCCCACCTCTGAAGCCTAACCTTTATTATACACCCCCAGTAGCCTAAACCTATCTATACACCCACAGCCCAATTATTCACCAACCACCTGCATCCTAAACCCACCCATCCCCCTCAACAGCCTAAACCTAGCCATACACTCCCCTCCACAGCCTAACCATACACCCCCCTGCAGCCTATAACACTAACCACACATACACACCCCAGCAGCCTATAACCCTAACCACGCACACACACCCCGCAGCCTATAACCCTAACCATACACACATACCCCGCCGCCTAAAACCCTAACCATACACATACACCCCGCAGCCTATAACCCTAACCATACACACACACCCCGCAGCCTATTACCCCAATCCCACACACACACACACATTGCAGTCTATTTTTGGCGCACACTGTTCCCATTTTGAGGGGGGGCCCAAAGCATATTTTCGCACCTGGGCCCACAATGCGCTAGTTCCGCCTCTGACTAACATATGTCACTCTAATCAAATCTTTATCCCCAAAATCGCCCCTTTTTTTCCTTCTCTCTGATCGCTATTGTATTTTAGAATTTGTCTACAAACTTTTACTATAACAAAAAAAACCTTAATTGTGTGAATAATACCCAGCACACATAAGGCCCATACACACTTGACGATTTTCAGCTGAAAATCTGGCAAAACAGCCTTTTTGAGCGATTTTCGGCTGAAAATCGCCCAGTGTGTATGCCTCAGAGATTGCCGACTAGCAATGATGCGCGCTCCCGCATCATCGCTAGTAAAGTGGTTCATCTGCTGGTTTTACCAGCAGATTTGGCGATGATGAATGGTTTGTCATCCATCATCGCCATGTGTGTACGCCTGCCGGGCTGAAAGATTAACCACTTTCAGCCCGGCGGACCGCCCCGCTACCTCCCCCCGCCCCCACGCCTGTCATACTCACCAGGCTGGTCCGCAGCGCGCCGCTCCTATCATCTTCTCTCCGGCCGGCTGCTGCTGGTGCTGTCCCTGTTCCCCGGCGACTCGCCCTGCCCCCCTCAACACAGGAGCAGACAGCACTGCTCCCCGGCAACATAGTGCAGCCTGCTGCTCCGCCCCCCTGGCCACCAATGTGTATAATTTTCTGCCCACTGCCACCAATATATAAATTTAAATGCATCAGCAATATATATATATATATATATATATATATATATATATATACATATATATATAATATATACATATATATGTATAAAATATATATTTTATATGTATATAAAATATATATTATATATGTATATAAAATATATATATATATATATATATATATATATTATACCCGCTCCACTGGGGGGGGGGTGAAGCGGCTGCCGCATTGCTCCACGGGGGAATTATGCAGCCGCATCGCTCCGAGGGAGGGAAGGGGCTTGCGGGTGATGTGGTCGTTGCTGCATGGCTCCACTGGGGGGGGGGGGGGGGGTAGAGAGGCCTGCGGGTGATGTGGTGAGGACTGCTGCATCACTCCACGGGGGTGACGGGTGATGTGACGTCTGCCACCTAGTCGCTCCGGGGTGGGGTGTGGTGGGGGGGAGTTGCGTCCCCCATCTAGTCCTCGCATGCCATTTAAATAAATACATAGGTGGGCAGTTTGCATTTAAATAGATATACATTGGTGGCAGTCCCTTGACGGCGGCGCTGCAGGTCGGGCGGCGAGGGGCATCGGGGGAGGCAGCAGAGAAACTCTGTAGCCACGGGGCGCGCGCAAGCGTCTCATGCGCACACGCCCCTGGCGAGAGCCGGGGGCTGGCGATAGAATAGCCAGCCCCTGCAAGAAAGAGGCCGGCTTCATCTGTATGGAACCCTTGGAATTCAAACCCAGCCCATTTATAATGAAAGATTTTCAGCAAAGTCTTTCGCCTCCTGAAAATCTCTCGCTCTTTGGGGAAAATAACTCAGTGTGTACGCACTACTTTGGTGAAAGATATATCTCTCACAGATTTTGGCAAAGTCTTTTGAAATGAAAATCTTCAAGTGTGTATGGGCCTAAAGGTTTGTTTTAAGAGATCATTAATTCATATATGGTTTGATTGGCATACCTTTACAGCTCTGTTACAAAGCCCAATGACTACTGAATGAACCTTTCCTTGGGCACTTTGTTTTCAGTTCACAGATTCTGGCTATACTTAATAATTTAACTATTCTTTATCCCATACATATATGTATGTTTTTCTATTGAGGATATAGTGTACCTCTTTCTAAAGCTCTCATGGGATTCTCTAAATCCTCGTAAGACATTGGTATAATATTATTATCTCACCAATTTGTTTGACTCAATGTGATCTGCCACTAAATCATTCCAACTATAGCTATATCTCATGATGATCCCGGAAATATACACACATTTATACATTTTACTTCCGCAGAGATCCTGATAGAGATAATACACATTTATATTTCATTCCTGCAGATAATTGGATTGAGATATATAACAGAGTACAATTACCTTTCTCATACTGCAATTATTCCAAATTTGTCTGCAAAACTTTTGTTGCAATTTATTTGATTTACAACTAGAAGTATATACTTTTAGAATATTTTGTAGAGGTAACAGTATTTCATTAGTCATTGCTTCTATTATTATATTTTTTATTATTTTATATCTTTTCTGAGTATCTATTTGCTATAAATCTATAGCCCCGTACACACAGGGAAGATATATTGCTGAGCAATATATTGCTCAGTTTCTCCTTTTCATCAGCGACCAGAGATGGTCGCTGATGAAAGGGAACCTCTGCCAGTGGTGCCGCAGAGGTAATCAGCTGGTCGCAGGAGCTTGGGCTGAAAACGGGACTGCGCACCCGGCGATTTATCGCCGGGGCATACTCCCATCACTAGCAATATTGGTCGACAGCGACCATATTTTTTAGCGATTTCAGACCCTATAGCCCCTATGTGTATACAGCATATCACTGTCTATCCAAATCTGCCAATTAATTCATCAATTAAGTGGGTATTTAAACAGTGTGCTTCAAATCACCAGGCCTGGGGGGAGCCCCTCCCTGCCTACCGCGGTTGCAATCCTTGACGGGGTGAGGACCCCAACAGCGGGCGCAGGCGTGCTTAAATCTGCAGCGCATTCCCAAGTTACAGCCGACCCCATTAAAACCAAAGCATCTACCCGCGGGTGCTCCACCCGTGCCTCCTCGAAAGGGGGGAGTGGCCCGTCTAGCCACCACACCAGCCGCTGGCGGCGGAGGTGTAGGTGCAGGAGGGGGGGGAGGTGTTGGGGCGGAGGACACGGGCCTTTTCCCCACCCACAATTCTACATCCTTACACCCGAAGTCTATGATGGCGGACCCCGACTGCTTATGACGGAAATCCTCATCATAGGACTTCCATGCTGTGCCGCCATCTGACATGAACATTTTGTGTATCATGTGCATATAGCGTACCATGTTCATGTGCTCTTGCGGCCTGGTTTCAAGGTAGCAGGCGGCAAACATGAACAGCCCTGACTGCCAGCGCTGATAAGTGCAATAAGCCGCCTCCCCTATACCCCCTTTTCTCTTCGCCGCGCGATAGTCTTTCTCCGCCTGAGCTGTCATTGTGAAAAAACTCACGTATTTACCCTCAATGATCCGATCCCGCACACTCTGCCGCAGACCCCTGCACACGGCTGTATAATCGCAGCGCACCACATTACCTTTGGGGTAAAGCGGGGAGCCAGAGCTCCCGCTGGTCGATCGCGAGTAGCGGCGTCGCCGCCTAGAATGTCTATGCCTACGCCGCGACCTGCGACCCCCCTCCTCCCCCGACGTCACTGAATTGGACCCGGAAGAAGAAGAGGATGTGTGTGACCTACGCCTGCGACGCTTAGCCTTACGTGCGGACCTACCTGATGTTTCTGCCACAGTGACCGCCAACGTCTGGGCCAACGGACTGGACGTGCCTCCGGAACCGACCTGCAGACCGGACGTCGATGCCTCTTCGACTGTTGGGACTACCGGCACTGCCGCCGACGGCGCAGGAACCACACCTTGTTGGAATGACACACCGGGGAGCAGCGCCGAGGAGCTAACCGCTGGCGGGGAGCGCTGTGAAGGCTGACTTAGCAGAGGGACTAATACTGAGACCAATTGTCTCCACCTATCGTCCGCCTGCATAGCCTCGACCGGTGGCTGTGCCGGCGTAGCCGACACCCCTGCCCCCGCAATGCTTGTGGGACCTGCCCCTCCCCCGAGCCTAGGCAGTATCCTGGCCCTCCTCAGCCGCTGTCTTCTGGCTGCCTGCAAATGGGCCATAGCCCACGCGGTAGTAGGGGGTGGGGGGGGGTTCACCGCCTCCCCACTAACCCCTGTGCTTCTCCTAACCCTAGGCCCACTACCTGCAGCACGGCCAGCAGGTGGGGCAGTGCCCCTTGTGGTTGCTGAGTCCCCAGCTAAACGTTTTGCCAGCAGGGGGATGCCAGAGGGGCGCCCTGCACCTCTCTCAGGGCCCCCACCACGTGCCATGCCCCTGCAGGCCCGCCCCCTACCTCCGCCAGCCTGGCCTGTAGTTTGTCCAGCCGCGGGCCTAGCGCCCGCAGCTGCACGACCCCCAGCGCTATTATCATTAGCTCTGCCCCACGCAGCACTGCTGCGAACCCCCCTGCCTCCCTGTCCCCGCCTGGACGCCGTTGCCGGGGGCCCGCTCGCGCCGCTAGCGACGGAACCCCCGGCCGCGTCATCAGCGGGGGACGCGCGCCCACGTGCTGCACTTGCGGCTGTTGTCCCCGCTCTCCCAGCGCCCGCCGGACGCCTCCGACCACCCCGCCGGGAGCCTGGAGAAGCTCCGGCGGCGGGTGAGGCTCGAGCGGCGCTCCCAGCATCCGCCAATCGGGCGGGGGGACGGGTCACACGTGCCGGACGGGGCATACTGCCTGCACCTCTAGAACTGCGCGCAAGGTGAGAGACAGGGAAAGACTAGTAGAGAAAGAGGGACAGAATAGGTAGAGAACGGGGAAAGAAATTTAAATTAGAGAGATCCCTACACAATAAATTAGGAGCCAGCAGTAATGCGACTTACCAGTCCCAAAAATTTTCCAAGAGGGGCTGAACCCCCAGGTCACAAGGCCCTTCTCACCCCTTACTCCTCCCCTTGCACCCATTGGCTGCCAGACGCAGCACACTGTCTCCTTTATTAACTGTTTCCTAGCTGGCAGCATGATAGCCCTTCGGTGATTTATGTCACCTCCTGCCTAATCAGCCATCGGTGTTACTATACACACATTTATACATTTTACTTCCGCAGAGATCCTGATAGAGATAATACACATTTATATTTCATTCCTGCAGATAATTGGATTGAGATATATAACAGAGTACAATTACCTTTCTCATACTGCAATTATTCCAAATTTGTCTGCAAAACTTTTGTTGCAATTTATTTGATTTACAACTAGAAGTATATACTTTTAGAATATTTTGTAGAGGTAACAGTATTTCATTAGTCATTGCTTCTAATTGAGACCACAATTAATTTTTTTTATTATTTTATATCTTTTCTGAGTATCTATTTGCTATAAATCTATAGCCCCGTACACACAGGGAAGATATATTGCTGAGCAATATATTGCTCAGTTTCTCCTTTTCATCAGCGACCAGAGATGGTCGCTGATGAAAGGGAACCTCTGCCAGTGGTGCCGCAGAGGTAATCAGCTGGTCGCAGGACCACAAGTGGGAGAGGATACCCTTAATTTGCACATATGGTCGCAGGAGCTTGGGCTGAAAACGGGACTGCCCACCCGGCGATTTATCGCCGGGGCATACTCCCATCACTGGCAATATTGGTCGACAGCGACCATATTTTCAGCGATTTCAGACCCTATAGCCCCTATCTGTATACAGCATATCACTGTCTATCCAAATCTGCCAATTAATTCATCAATTAAGTGGGTATTTAAACAGTGTGCTTCAAATCCACCAACCAGGCAAACCCTGTGATCAACGCAAAACACATGTAAGGAAACTAAGGAAATGGTGATTTGAACACCTCATGTATCTCCTCCAGCAGCAGCAGGGGAGATCTGCCAAAATCCGCTTTCAACTCAGCTGTACAGATGACTGATTACCCTTTCACATTAAAGCTAAAACACAGTGAATTGCCAATTTTTAAGGGGTTTTAGTGTGTAATATGACAGTTAACCTACTGGCTCTCCTGCTTGGACACACAATACCCCCTCTTAAATGGTATATTGCGGGGTGTTTTGCCTTTTAAAAGGTTAGAGCTGCAGTGTGAAAGCTCCAGGGTGCTTTAACCATTTAAGAATTATCGGTATTTGTTAAACGGTTAAAAAGCAGGGTCTTAGCCATTTTAGAGCCGTTTTTTATGCAGTGTGAACAGCTCTATTTCTATGGCTTGAAACGTGTTCCTTGGGGGTTAAACATATTGCATGTGTGAATGGTACTTACATGCTACTTAAAACGGTTTGCGGGAGGGGGGGGCGCGGGCCCGTGAATCCCGGTATAGGGGGTCCGCGAATCACGGGAGCGTGGGAGGGGCGAGGGGCCGCTCACCTACACCATGGTGGATGGTGGGCATGTACTGTAGCCCTGGCTGGGTGGGGGGAGGTGATGTCAAGGGGGTGGTGGTGTGTATAACACTGGTCTTTTCCCTAGTGGGGGGGGGGGGCTGGCGGGATTGTGTATAACGCTGGGCGGGAATGTTATACACACAGGGGATGAGTGACAGGTCTGGATAAATATATGATATATATATATATATATATGTGTATATCTTTTGTGTGTGTGTATATATATATATATATATATATATATATATATATATGTTTAGAAAGAGGGGATGTATGGCGCCACATGTGTCCTGAACTAATAAGCACCCTAATATTGGGTTTAGGTAGGTAACCTTTTTAGAAAAAAAGGGTGTCAGCTGGCCTTTAAGAATAAACACCTTGGTAAGGGGTGTATAAAAAGATTGCAACAAATTGGATAAAGGCTAAAGCGACTACAATTACCTATGGAGGAGACGTGTCTTTTTATAATATATAAAAGATTTTATTTAAGTACAAGAGTGTGCACAATAGCACTATTTAAAAGAACAAACAGTGAGTATACATATAAAAAACACAATAATCTAAAAATATGCGAGTTACTATAAAAATGGCCTACATAAGATATTGCTATAAAAAAGGGGATATATATAAAAAGTTTTTTTTTAAATATAGTATAAAGTATAACTTATATATTTGGGAGGAGTCAGCAGGCAGTACCCAACGTGTTTCTTCGCAGAGACTTCATCAAGGGGTGAGGGAGATAGGTGCCTGGTGCTCTATTTATACTGTATGAGTCTATTAGTCATAATCATGAGGTCACATCCTGTTGGATGTGGCTACCGTTTCTAGATTGAAAAGAGTTGTATAAAACTCCCATAATTATATATATATTCTCTGATGCTAAATCTATAATGCATTATGAATAAAACATAGTGAAGATAACAGAAAACACAATTCATAAAGATCGTGTGTACGATGCCCCACTTCCAACGGGCGGACGTCACTTCCTGTGTTCAGATAGCGTTACTTCCGCCACTCGTCGGCAGACGTTTAAGCATGCCCTGCTTCCTTCTTGCAGTGGGCTGCTTTTCATTGATTGCCGCGGGTGTCATTCATTCCTTTGTTAGTCGCTCGGGGTTTATTCTGGTTTTTTGTCTCCCGGCGGCGGCCATTTTGTTGAGGATCTCAGTATCCTTTTCACAGATAATCATCCATCTTTCTGGTTTCTAGTGTGCGGAATCAGTACTCCTATTAATTTTTTGCTCATGGGTTTTTTGTGGCGATTTCACATAGGACATAGGGATGGAGATTGAAATATATTAGTATAAATTCATGGAGATATTCAAACATTTAGCGCATACAGGTTTGGGACTTTAAACTTGACATCAATTAAGAAATATATAAATATATAAATATATAAAAGTAATTTCATAGATAACAGCATTTATTGACACTTTTTACATAGATCGATAGTGAGAGACATGATGGTGCATAGCAGCAGTGATGCAACCATTGAAATTATATAGCAGCTGTCACACCAGGGGTCTGAGTCGCGGAGACTGAGACCTCTGGTGGGGACCTGGATCGGTATCTGAACCGGGGAGGTTGCAGAGGACCCTTTCGCATGTGATGCGAGACAGTGCACCCAGAGCCAGTAAACAGTCAATGGTAAAATACAACAGAGTTTTATTAGCAGATGGTTGTAATACACAAGCAGTAAAGTATGCAGATGAAATCGTACAGTCTATGTAGATAGCAATACTTTACAGCTGGATGATGATGTGGTATCGATGGTGGAACATCGGATCCGGAATATCGGATATGGAGTAGTAGACTGTGGGTCCGGAATGACGGATGGAAACTGGAAGTGATGAATCCGGAATATCGGACTTAGTGATGACGGAACATCGATGGTAGACGATGGCGGAACATCGGAAGGACCAGAGTCCTGGAGCTAGGCTTGAGTGCTGGGCTGTGGATGCAGGATCACAGGAGATGGAATAACCTGGAACTTCACAGGAGATGGAATGCCTGGAGTACACTGCAGCATAGGAGATAACAACACCAGCAGGAATACACTTGTATGGAGACAAGGACAGCTGAACACACACTGGAGACAACTGAAGCACTAGCAATGATTCTGAGAGCTCCCTGCATACTTATACCCACTGGGTGGCCAGGATTGGCCGGGCAGGTATGACAGGGAGATCAGAACCATCAGGATTGGACAGTGCAAACATGTGACTGGGAAAAACATGGCAGCCCCCATGTCTGCTATGGCGGGAAAGAGTGTTTGTACAAGCCATGCTTGTGGCCAGGAGCATTAACGAGTGCAGCTGTAGTGAGCTGATGCATCAGGTCAGACTGCAGGCTTTGCTTCACAGCTGCAGCATTAAGGAGTTACTGAAGAGACTGTGGAGAGGCACTAGAAGGTAAAATAATGTCTGTTTTATCCAGATCGTGACAGCAGCAGTGATTATAGCAGCATGTGAATCGATGTGAATAATTGGTGAGTGCATTGATAGTGTATAGCAGTGGTGCATACATATAGCAGCAATGATAATACATTAGAAAGTGTGAAAATAAATAATTGAATAGGGATCTCAGTGTTATCCGTGATGATTTCATTTTATTTTTATTTTTGTGAGACAGTGGTTAGCTATATAGATTTACAAGTGAATTTGTAGCTTAGTGAAATTCCATAGGTGAGAGTAATATAGGGAGGAGAAATAAATGAGAAAATAATAATAGTAAAAGAGAGAAGAAGAGGACAAGAGAGAGGAGAAGGAGAAAAGATAAAAGATGAGCATCGGTATCAATAGTTGTCCTTATCACGAGGTTTTTTCTTTCTTTCTTTGTACTGTCTGTACATTACAGAACCTGTTCTTCTCAGGTAGTCGCCCGCCCTGGTACTGGACAGGCCCAGACACTGCTTGGCTGCCAAGATCAGACGGGGTATGACTGTAATGTCTTTTTCATGTTCCCAGAACCTCTCGGACCTGAGTGCCTTACTGCTCGAAAGAAGAAAAAGGGGGGGGGGAGGAAAGGAGGGTACTCTTTACCTAGAACGGCACCCACGATTTGGATCTTGGGCATCGCAAGGTAAAAAATTGCGTCGGTCGCATCGCATGCGGCCAAAAAATCGCATGCGATGCGACCGACGCGATTACTGCGATTTTACATAGGGAACAATGTTAAATGGCCCAATTGACCCGATTTTACATAGGGAACAATGTTAAATGGCCCACAGACCCCAAATAGCCACCCTGAAGTGTGAAATGGCCACCACAATTAGTAACGCCACCCCACGATCAACGTCAACCCGAAGCGTGGCGAGCGGCGGCGGTACGCGTCCTCCGACCTTTTCATAACCTTTGAGAATAGAAAGTGTGGCGAGCGCAGCGAGCCTCCGAGCCTGAAGCGTGGCAAGCGCAGCGTGCCCCGCGAGGGGACACGAATACCTTCACAGGTATCCGCGTCCCCTCGCGGCCTTCACAGGTATCCGCGTCCGCTCGCCACGCTTCGGGCTCGGTGGCTCGCTGCGCTCGCCACACTTTCTATTCTCAACTCCACACCGACGTGGATAGTGGGGGTATGAAAAGGTCGGAGGACGCGTACCGCCGCCCCTCGCTGGCTCGCTGCGCTCGCCACGCTTCGGGTTAAACGTTGATCGTGGGGTGGCGTTAACAATTGGGGGGGCCATTTCACACTTGAGGGTGGCTATTTAGGGTCTGTGGGCCATTTAACATTGTTCCCTATGTAAAATCGCGGTAATCGCGTTGGTCGCATCGCATGCGTTTTTTGGCCGCATGCGATGCGACCGACGCGATTTACATTTTAACATGCATTTCTATGTGAAATCGCGGGCATCGCATCGGTCGCATTGCATGCCATTATAATGGCATGCGATGTACATGCGATGCCCGCGATGGGCGCCGTTCTAGGTAAAGAGTACCGAAAGGAGTTTTTGAGAGAGGGGAGAATTCTAACATACAAAGACAGGAAGGAGTGTAGTTTACAGGACCTTTACAGGAATGGAGCGATTTTGTATCCCTAGTTTAGACCATTTGGGTGTAACCTCTGGAGCTGGAATATCCAGTACATCTCCCTTTGAGATAACTTTCTTGCCAAGTCACCTCCTCTTTCTACCAGATGCACATGTTCGATAGCTTTGAAAGTAAAGTCTTTGGGATTCGATGCGTGTGCCAAAGTAAAGTGTCTGGGAATTGCATGATTGTCCAATTTATTCTTAATGCTTCTCACATGCTCTTGTATTTATATTGTTGTTATCCAGACCTTAAAAATTCATAAAACCGTGATTCTGTTCCGTCCCATACTATTAAAATGTCGTCTATATAACGTTTGTACAATATTATGGCACTTTTAAAACTTATTGTAGATGTACATATTTTCCCAGTGTCCCATAAAAAGGTTTGCGAAACTGGGCGCAAAGATAGTCCCCATTGCTGTTCCGCACTGCTGTAGGTAAAACTGATCCTGGAATTTAAAATAGTTGTGGTGTAGGATAAAAAAAATAACATCACAAATAAAATTTCTATGCTCCGATGTAAGGGAGGCATCTCCTTCCAAATAACTTCTACAGGCTTCCACTCCATTGCTATGTTCGATGCAAGTATACAGTGACTGTACGTCTATGGTTACCCATTGGTATGTTTCCTTCCATTCAAAATTCTCCATTATGTTCAATACTGCTGTTGTGTCCTTTAAGTATGAGGGTAAGCATTTCACATACAGTATCCACATATTGTGACAAATTAGAAGTTAGTGAGTCTATGCTCGCCACAATGGGTCTTCCGGGCGGGTTCTCCAGGCACTTATGGACTTTTGGTAGAAAGTAAAATATTGGGGTGATGGCGTCTGATCTTAATAAATACTGGTACTCATCTTTTGTTAAGATGTCAGTTCTGAGACCCTTTAGTAGGAGAATGCGTAGTTCCTCAATGTACGTGTCTTTTGGATCATTAGAGAGTACACTATGTAGAGTTTTATTTTAGGGGTCATATATCTCTCTTAGCCCAATAATGGTTATTGAGATTGAAATATTATATAAAATATATTTATTATATCTTGGATTGATATAATAACATATATATTTGACATCTGCAATTATATTCTAATAGACCTTACAATACAATATGCAGAGTACTTGTCATAATTTGATTCCCCAAATATGAGAGTTCGAGACTTGTAATTTTAGCTCCAATTGGAGGATTTTATTTATAGGCAAAACAAACCATTACAGAATACATTAACACAGTAATTTATGTATATGCTATTATATATATATTTATATACGCCTCCTTGCTTATATTACATAGAATTACATTAAACAATTGACAGACTTAGACTGCTACAATACTGACATAACTTATACATATACCCATAAACGAACATTCATTACTACCATAGTTACTGTTAGTCTCTCACTCCAGCCCATTGCTTTTGGTTCCGTTCTCTTTCCTGCTTGTGTCTCACATCTCTCCTCCTGACTCACTGAATAGGTTTCTTGCTGACTGTCCGTGTGTGTCTGTGTGCGAATGTGAGTGAATGTCTACTCTATCTCTCTCCTTATATCACAAATACATGAATTGAAGTTCCCTGTTCTCATGACGTTATTGAATTTATGGATGCTAATGGTGACAGGGTCTCCTGCTTGTCTGGACTCTAGTGGTAATCTCCTTTGCGAGATCTCCTGTTCTGGTCTCTCCCTGTGCATCAATCTATTTTACACTCTTGTTGTCAAAATACACAATAGTGTCCTGTCTGTCCTGCAAAGTAACTTGGATGATGTACTAGCAGCTACATTCTCCAGATGGCTGGGATCTGGCCCATAGTGTATACATTGCTTACTCCTTACAGCACAGACTACCTAAATACAAATATTGCTACATTCTGTAAACATTTAAATGATATACATATTCAATTTATAGCTACATTACTTTATAGTATCAAAATAATATTCAATTTCTATGCAAACAAAATTATATATGGTAACAGTCCCCCGCTTGTGACCATGAGAAATTATTTTGATTGGTCACACAGTAAATTACCATAATTGCTTCATATATATTTTCAAACATTCTTTTCCCAACTCTCCTAACCATACATTAACCATTAGTGTGAAATATCCTAACTTAATTAACCTGATTTACCCTATAATAACTAAATTTGACCAGGGACAGAGGTTATTTATATTCAGTATTCATGAGGAAAATATTTTCATTGCTACAGACAGTTATATGCCACGCCACAGCTTGCCTTGTAGATGTTGTTTGGTCGATGTGTGATGACACTTTCCTTGTACTGTTGCTCACAGTGATTTCCTGGCTGAGGGCTGTCACCTGTGTGGGTTGCAGTTCTTGGAGACACTTTACATTTGCAGTATGGTGGACGTAGAAGTAGAATTCTTCATAGACACTTTACATTTGCAGTATGGTGGACGTAGAAGTAGAATTCTTCATAGACACTGTTGACTTGCTTGAAATGTTGCTTTACTTGTGTAGAGGCTGTTGACTTGCTTGAAATGTTGCTTTACATGTGTGGCCCTTGGAGTGCTGTGGTCTTGATAAATTTCTTCACCACAGTTTTGCAAAACACAGGCCTTTGGTAAGCCTCATTAATGCAGTCCTTAGCGAGTTTGCTTTGTATGTCCTTTACGATTATCGCTGTGATCGTGACAAGTGTCCTTGTGCGTCCTTTAAGATTATCGCGCTGCAATCATGATAAGTGTCCATGTCTCTCTTTAACCCCAACCTTGTTGTGTTGAACAAAACAGTTTGTGACGTTGAATACAGCAGTTGAAACTTTAACCAAGTATTTTTGCTTTACTTGTTGATAAGAACATTTATCTTCAGGCATTGGCAGGTAAATGTCTGGGGTAGATTCTAAAGGATCCACTCCGTCTATACTAAATTTCCTCACTGAATAACAATTTACCATTCAGTCTCTGATCTCTTACCTACCTTCCTATATACTATCTTATCTTAAACTAAAATAACCATACACCAACTAAATCCAATAACTAACAATAATATTTTGATTTGACATACCTATGACAACATCCTATCAATACATATTTTGATTTAACGTATCTATGAAAACATCCTATCAATACAACAAATGACTATGATTTTGCTTTAAACTAATATTAGATATCTGTTAAGAATGGGTTTGTCTATATCGAATTCCATCCAGTATTGTGTGATATGCAGCCATGTGCATATACAATAACTACAATATACCATCTATGCTATTGTTCATTCTCTTAGACTTGGTTAAGTCTGTATTAAGAGATTGGTCCATCTCAACAACTAACAAAACGTTTCTCTTTTACAATTTGATGTAAGGCATACCATTCTTTGTCTGATATTTAAATTAGTTTGAAGCTTTTTAAGAAGGAAGCGTATATATAATCAGCATATACTCATAAGAAGAAGAAAAATATTTACAAGGTATATACAATGACATAAAACAAATGAAGATCATATGCGTGAATTGATCGGCGATTAAAAATGTATGTACAAAAGGATTCTGCATACTTGGTGGTGAGAATTATGCACACTGTAAATGGAATGTGCATGTGTCACAGTGTCCTGACAAACAAACAAACAATGATTGCTGTAATGCGGGGGTTAATGAACTTCTCCTGAAGAAGAGAAAAGGGGATTTTAAAGTCCATGTGTCCAGAAAACCAATAATAGTTGCTGTAGTTAAACCTTTTCCTTCTCTGAAGGACTGAAGAAAGAAAAAGAAAGTCCTTTGATTTTTGTCCATGTGATAGTTTTTTTAGAGCTACTGTGGATTCTCCTTGGATGACAAACACAAGCTGTGCAAGGTACTGGCTCTTTGCATAATTGCAGCAATAAAAGGTTTAGTAGAACTTGTTCTTTGGTGTAAAATGGAGCTTTGTTTGGGGTTTTTGCAACCATCAGTATTGAAGCTGCTGTGTAGAACTTGTAACCTAAAATTGAAACAAAAAGAAATACAAGTACTATTATTGCTATTTACAAACTGGTGTGACAATGCATTGTGCTATCTACTGGTCCAACATTGCTGGCCAGGTTTTCTGGTTTGTACCATTTCTCTCCTCTATGTAATAGTATATGTCACTGACAACATAAACTTTGCTGCAGGTATGATGCAGGTTACATTTAATCTGGATCTTGTATCCATTTAAACATGTGGCAGTTTCTTACACCACCCA
Source organism: Crinia signifera (assembly GCF_055691185.1). Lineage (NCBI taxonomy): Eukaryota > Metazoa > Chordata > Amphibia > Anura > Myobatrachidae > Crinia > Crinia signifera. Next base: position 164,488,984 of record NC_139221.1, read on the forward strand.
AGGACTAGATTTAATCTAAAAAGTAAAAGAATGATACTCCCTGTTGTCATTGCCAGGATGCATCTTTTCTCGATTTGCTTTTGGTGGTCCTGCGAGTTTCTTCAGTCTGGAAACTTGGAGCTTCTGAAAAATATACTTGTGTGGCGAAAAACTGGTTAAATATGCTTGGTATGACTCGGGGGCTTCATGTTTGACCAAACCTAAAATAAAATGGTTAGGACTCCAGGACATATAAACATTCTCATCCTGGTGATGCTTTTTAGCATTCCTGTACTTCTGTGTGGTGTTCACAGATTGACACACTGCATGTGGTCTCTCTAAGAGACTGTGGACATTTGCTCCACCACTAGATGTCTCTAACTGCTGTGTGGGGGTTACAGAGATGGTGGAACCTTTTGTGTGATCATGCATGCTCAAATTCATGCCATTGCTCAGCTCAGACATATTTGTGGCTGAATACATTTGCTCATTTAATTCTGTGACAACTTTACCTACAATTGGAGTGTGTGTATACAAGGTTATTGCCAGTTCCCTTTTCCCTGAGGGCAACACAATTCCTTTTGTCACAATAGGGACTATGAGTGTGGATTTTGCAGAATCACTCTCCTTATTGTACTGATCTCCCCCCTTAATCAAAACAGTGCAGGGGACATCTTTCATTGCTCCTGCCTTATTTGTAGTAATGTGCGCTTTGAGGATAGGTATATCGTGCACAGTATTACGTTCTCTCTCTATTACAGAGCCCTGATTAGCATCTGTGACCATTTCAGACTTTGTAGTCTGTTTGTGAATGAGCCCCTCTGTGGTCTCATCCCTGCTCCTAACACCTTTGCTGGGTGCTTCTGTGATCCCTTCATGAGAGATCTGGGCAGTTTGTTCACAATCTGCCAGAAAATTTACTTTTGTCTCAGAATTCTTCTGAGTACACTTCTTAACCTTTAGGGATTTTAAGAAGGAATTCACATTTGCATTCATTTTAAGGCATGCGCTCTTAAGACGTAAACCTAATTTCTCTTTACATTCCTGCTTAACTTCTAAAGTCGCTGCTCTGTGCATTTTCCTAAATGCTACAGCAACTCTTTTCATTTTCAACATTGCACTTATTTTACAATGCTGTATTTATATTTTTGTACACAAGATATCCTCCCAATGAGAGTGTCCGGATTCTCAAAGTTAACTCTAATATCTGGTACTAATTTTCATTTATTTGGAAATGCTCATTTCCACTGTTTATTTATTCTAGGCCTTTACAATTATGAAGTGCCTATTTAGTAACATACCCCACTGTGATCTTGCAATGTGTCAGCAGGCTAACCAGCCCTTGTGCTGAACCTAGTAAATGTAGTATTAGTTAAAAATGTTTCTGAATAATGCCATATTATCAGTATCTAAGCGTGCACTCCCAGATAATGGTAACAATGGAATATCAGTTCTGTTTCACTAATACGTTATTCTAGGTCTACAAACAATGCAAGATAAAAATACACAATAGTATTACGTTTTCCTAGATACATCCTCACTGTGATTCTGTAGGTTAGGTAGCCAGCTTCACGCATCTGCTACTCCTTATAAATATTATAATCATACAATCAGATACCAAAATTCACAAGTCCTGCTGCGGTCGCCATTGTAGAGTTTTATTTTAGGGGTCATATATCTCTCTTAGCCCAATAATGGTTATTGAGATTGAAATATTATATAAAATATATTTATTATATCTTGGATTGATATAATAACATATATATTTGACATCTGCAATTATATTCTAATAGACCTTACAATACAATATGCAGAGTACTTGTCATAATTTGATTCCCCAAATATGAGAGTTCGAGACTTGTAATTTTAGCTCCAATTGGAGGATTTTATTTATAGGCAAAACAAACCATTACAGAATACATTAACACAGTAATTTATGTATATGCTATTATATATATATTTATATACGCCTCCTTGCTTATATTACATAGAATTACATTAAACAATTGACAGACTTAGACTGCTACAATACTGACATAACTTATACATATACCCATAAACGAACATTCATTACTACCATAGTTACTGTTAGTCTCTCACTCCAGCCCATTGCTTTTGGTTCCGTTCTCTTTCCTGCTTGTGTCTCACATCTCTCCTCCTGACTCACTGAATAGGTTTCTTGCTGACTGTCCGTGTGTGTCTGTGTGCGAATGTGAGTGAATGTCTACTCTATCTCTCTCCTTATATCACAAATACATGAATTGAAGTTCCCTGTTCTCATGACGTTATTGAATTTATGGATGCTAATGGTGACAGGGTCTCCTGCTTGTCTGGACTCTAGTGGTAATCTCCTTTGCGAGATCTCCTGTTCTGGTCTCTCCCTGTGCATCAATCTATTTTACTTTCTTGTTGTCAAAATACACAATAGTGTCCTGTCTGTCCTGCAAAGTAACTTGGATGATGTACTAGCAGCTACATTCTCCAGATGGCTGGGATCTGGCCCATAGTGTATACATTGCTTACTCCTTACAGCACAGACTACCTAAATACAAATATTGCTACATTCTGTAAACATTTAAATGATATACATATTCAATTTATAGCTACATTACTTTATAGTATCAAAATAATATTCAATTTCTATGCAAACAAAATTATATATGGTAACAACTATATGATTTCTCATCATTCAGGAGCCTTTGTGCTTCTTTGACGTAGGCCTCCCGGTCCATGATGACCAGGCCACCCCCTTTGTCAGCCGGTTTTAATACTATGTCTTTGTCCTTTTTTTGAGTGCCTCTCGTTCAGAATTTGTCAGGTTCTTATTTTTTACTGGTCCTTGTTCCGTGTCACAGAGATCTTTTTTCACAAGATCGTGGAAGATGCTGATATTGGATTCTTTTGATTCTATTGGGTAGTATTTTGATGTGGGTTTCAGACCGGATATATATATATATGTTTTGTACTATTGGAGAATGATAATTTAATTAAATTAAAATCAATATATTTATTTAATACAAGAAAAATTGAACAAAGATAATAATAAAAAATATAATAATAAAAATAGTGGTTTCAATAAAATAAGATTCTTTATATTATCATGTCCCGTGGATGCCCAGGACCACTGGTCCAGGTGGGCTGGGTTATCCACGGGCTACATATGTAGTTTATTGGCCATCTACATATAGAACTCCATTACAGGTATTTTCATACCCTTGTCTAGTTGGTCCAACATACTATATTGAAAATAGAACTCTATAGTTTTTTTTCCTAAGCTTACATATTCATGAAGACCATGTCTGTGAAACTAATGATTTGACAATATGATCTCAAGAGTATTAACGAAATAAGATTCTTCACACAAAAGAGTATAGGAGAAAAATAGTGCAATTAGAAACCTCACCAAAAGAGGTCACCATTTAAAGACTATTTAAATATTGGCACTGTAGTCTATAGATTGTGATTTTGTCTTATATATTTGTATGTTTAATTTTAATGTATTAATATTAACTCCTCTTTGTATTAAAATTATGATATATAAATGGGAGTCAAAAATATATACTATTTTAGTCTCTATGACATGATGTACTTAATTACCATATAAAAGAGATTTATGCGTTTAAACCCCTCTTTCTTCAGGAGAATCTATGTATTTCATATATAAGTTTGGCATGAGTACTTTTTTTATATATTTAACCTATTGCCATAAATCCTGAAATTGAGGCATGGAACACAAAATACTTATGAGGCTTAAGATGTGGAAATTACTTGGCTAATATAGTATTAGCCGACAATTGAAACGTAGGCGTGGAAGACATAGAACGTGAGGTGCAGGAGTGCTGCACTCGTGTGCACATTAGCTGACAAATGAAACCGAGGCTTGATACACAAGTGAGTTCACAAGTGGGCGCGAGATGCGGCAGTAACATACCCGTACTCGCAAAAGAGTGGGATCTAACAACTGCATGCTTTCGATAAGTATATACCTACATGCTTGCTAATCCTGTAACGGTTTTGGGTGTGAACCCACAGCCGGGACCAGTGATTAGGACGGCCACGGCGCACCCTACACCGACTCTGTTGAGCTCCTCGGATAGGTGACTGTAGTCTGTGGGTAGCTAGGCTTCTCCTGTAGTCGCCGCGTTCGAAGAAGCGAGTTAGGCTCACTCCAACCCCAATGCAACCAGGTTTTAAGTGGTGACAAGACTACAGCGACCATCGGAGATAGAGACAAGAGGAGGTCTAGCTAACTGGTGCTATCTGGGAGTAACACCCTGCCTAGTGGCACAAGGCCAAGGACGGGGAGTGCCACCCAGTCGCAGACACCGGACACAACAGAACGTAAATAGTGAGTACACAAACACACGGCACCCCAAAACAAGCGTATACCCACTACCATGGGCCTCTCCACACCTGGAGGAGCTGGACCAAGGGAAAAGTAAAGTAGCAAAGGAAACAGGGCCGCTTGCCCACAAGTGAATAACAGAATTTTATAAATAAAGAAAGAACAGAACCAGGCTCCACTGGAGCACTTACGTGACCTGAACTGGACACACAGCGACAGGACCACGACACCCAACTGCACCAGATGGAAGAGTCCAGGCTGGGAATGACTGGCAGGACTGGACAAGACAGGAAGCTGACCAGGGCAGGGCAGTGCTGGGGAGAATGCCTCAAAAAGGGCTCAGGTGATCAAGACACCTGTGAAGGGGGGCGTGGCCTGGCAGGCTCTCTAAACGGACGCTGGCAGCGTGAGCTCCCGAGATAGCCTTCATAGTTTTCCTTTTTTCCACCACCATCTACCCACCCTCACCCCACATCCCTACCCAACCCTCACCCTCCCGTGTCCCGACCGCTGCTGACCTCAACTGCAGAGCCGGGGAGCACTTTTTAGTGCTCATGCAGGTTGCAGTCGAAGCCGGGACCTCGATTTGGGCGGACAGGCGGCACATCGAGCGCCCGGGGAGCCTCGAACGGCAGCTTCTGCCGCGTTGGTGACCCGGCACAGCACCTCACCCCACCTGCACTTCCTACCGGCTTCAATCCAGGGGGACCGCAGACACGCTCGGGGCACACCGGAGCCCCAGACGGAGCCGGGACCGGACAGCATGGGCGAAGTCCACGCCCGACATCCACCGCATCCGGACTGGGAGACACCGCGGGCCCCAAAACCAAAGTGAGTACTGGTGGGGAGACTCCACAACGGGCAGGCCCCGCGGGAGAGACGGAGCGGGAGACCACCGTCATTACGCCACCACCGCTATATTGGGAACAGCATCCCCTGGTGATTTAAGCCTCCAGGTTCAAGACCCAAAGTGCCACCTCTCCCAAATCCTTCTGGGACAACCATTCCCCGCTGACCCCCCATCGGGATCCTGTCCTCTCTGGACCGCATATATTACAGCTCCCGGGGCTCTAGAACACCCCATGAAGTAGTGGATCTGCAGCTTTCACACCCCCTGCTACCTCTAATCCACATGCCTGTGTGTTGCAGACCTGTTTCTTGAAACCAATTGCCCTGGGGTGACGAGCTGTCCCTGTCCCATCCTGACAGGATACCCCCTCTGCTATCAACCACACGTCACTTCAGCTACCCCTTCCCCATTACCCCTGCCCCACAGCCCCACTCCCAGCACCTTCTGAATATAGGAGTGCTTGTGGATCTTGCCTCCAATAATATTGCTGCGAATGTAACATACACTCTATCTTCTGAGTGCTGAATTCCCCTCAGCTTGAACTGATCCCATTTGTTATACATGACTGCCCCCTAGCGTCGGCTAAATAAAACTACTCTCAGTTTATTCAACCAAAATTTGCAGACTAGGCCGGCGCCTCACATCTCCCCCGACTGATTTGTCAGGAGAGCGCCCTACAACCCGCAGTCTCTGGCAAATAAGTGCAGATTTTGCGCCTAGATGGAAGACATGGAAGGCCCCCTCTAAACATGTTTCATCTCATTTGAAGATGCTTTTCTGAAGCCAGGCCCCTGGGAGTCACCGATCGATGTAATAATGCTGCTTTAATATGATCGTAATCGCAGTCTGAGACCACCCTCCCAGACCCAAGAACTTTCTTCATTGCATATGCAAGCTAATTATGGTCAAGAACAAAAAAGCTTCTCAGAAAGGTACTACTCCTCTCCCTAAAGAAAACATGTCTCATACAGATATGAGACCGTTCCTGCAGTCCACCCCCTCCAGACAAGCAGATGAATCACCAACCCCCACGTCGCCTGCCCCCCCACCGGCTACCCAGGCCTCATTGCTGTTGGCGGAACTATCCGAGATCAGAGACGCCCTGTCTTACATAAAGACTCTACTAACGAAGCAAGACATTCAACATACCATTCAACATACCATTCAACCCTGGAAGTACGACAAGATGAAACATACGCCTTTTGCAATTCTCTATCAGAAATTGTCACCGCCCAATCCGCAGAGATTCGCTCTCTTCAAATGCACCTGACGGACTTGAACAACAGGGGGAGAAGAAACAATCTTCGCATACAGTGCCTCACTGAAGATATCACCCAGGAAAGCTTACCAGATGCCCTCACTAAGATATTCAACGAGATAGTAGAAAATGACCCCTCTGAAAATATACTCCTCGACAGAGCACATCGTGCACTTAGACCCTGAGGCTCCCCATCAGACCGCCCGTGGGATGTGATCTGTCATTAACACTATTACTCACAAAAAGAGAATATCGTACGCAAGATTCGTCAATTAGATGGTGTGAACTTCAACGGCTCCACAGTACAAATCTATCAAGATCTATCTTGGCACACCCTTCAACAGCGAAAGGCACTAAGACCCCTTACTTCAGAACTTCGTAAGCGGCAATTGAAATACAAATGGGGCTTCCCCTTCAACCTCCAGGTGACCTCAGGTGGGAAACTGCACTCCCTGAATTCCTTCTCTAGCCTCCCCTCGTTTTGCACAGCACTAGGCCTCCCAAATCGTGATATACCCAACTGGGAATTCACACATCCTGAACTCCCCCCTCTTCGACTGCCAGAGCAAGCTCAGTCCTGGCAAGAAGTGCGCCACTCCAAGAAGAAACAAGGCCAGGATTCCACATCCCCAGATGCCAGCCCTACTTGAATACCTGGAAAGGTATCTTTACTGGGACTGTCATCAACACTCAGCCTATAACCGGGACTGGTGATTATACCATTATATTTACTTATTGAGTTAACTGTTTACTTGTCGTTACACACTTCCCCCATGCGTCCCTAATTGGAGGGACATAGTTTACTTATGTCTTTTAGTACCTTTACAAATGTAATTTGCATAGACTATTTTTATAGAAGGTCTCATTTGACTGCATTCACTTTAATATTTTTCCGACTGTATTATATAATTTGCTAATAGCGGTGACTCCCTCACCCCATACCCGATCTAGGCTACACTGCCTTCTGGGTCGCTGGAAAGCCTTACCGCCAGTCGCCCCACAGCGGGAGTTTTTTCATTAGTATTGTTGTTGTTTAGTATGTTTTCATATACACCTTTCCTCTATGTTTCCCCCTCTCTCATTCTCCCCCGTCTACCTGACCTTTCCCGAAACCGTGAAAATACCACCACTTCTCACCACACATGACTACATCAGGTAAACTTAAGATCCTTTCGATCAACGCTAAAGGCCTTAATACCCCAGAGAAGCATTCTAGCCTACTCAGGACCCTCTGGGCTGAAAGGGCGGACGTCGCCATGATCCAAGAAACCCACTTTAGACTGTCTTCCCAAAACCCGTCAATTTCCAACCGCCGTTTCCCCCTTGCCTACTATTGCAACACGCCCAACAGCAAATCTAAAGGAGTAGCAATTCTGTTCTCTAAAAACCTTCAGCTTTCCGATATTTCGGTACAGAAAATAGTCCCGGGCAGAATCCTCCTTATCAAATGTAAGATCTCTTCACAGCCCTACACATTCGTAGTAGTCTATGCCCCCAATCAGAACCAGTATTCATTTTTTCAATCATATATCACACATTTAGACTCCCTTTTCAAGGGCATGGTAGTTATGGGTTAATTGGACCCTAGACCCAGTCATAGACACATCCACTAGTTCCCGGCGATTCTCCACCAGCAAATATCAAAAAGTCCACAAGATCCTTCATGACCTCCAGTTGGCTGACTCCTGGAGAGTTCTGAACCCCACCGGCAGGGATTACTCGTTCTACTCCGATCCCCACCAGACTTACTCCCATCTGGATTATTTATTCATAAGCCATAGACACCAACCTATGCTTCTAGATGCATCTGTGGGCTCCATTACCTGGTCGGACCATGCTCCAATCTCAATGACCCTAGCGACCCCCAAACACGCCCCCGGCCAGTGGACATGGAGGCTTAATGAATCTTTACTGCAAGACACATACTGCAAATCAGAAATAGACAATGCGCTTTCAGACTACTTCAGTCTGAACGACACTGCGGACATATCCGCAATAACTTTATGGGAGGCACACAAATGTGTCATAAGGGGCAAACTGATACAGTTGGGCACAGACACTAAGAAACAAAAATCTGAGAGACTATCGGCGCTACTGAATACTATTCACAACCTTGAAACCATGCACAAATCCAACGCTACGCCATCGACACTCGCAGAACTAGTTGAAGCCCGTTCTAACTTGAATAGAATTCTCACCGAACACACCAAATTAGAAATTTGCAAATGTAAAAGTAGATATTACCAGTGGGGCAACAAACCGGGTTGTCTTCTCGCACAAGCCCTTAAAGCTCAAAGGTCTGCCTCTTTTATTAATGCGATAAAAAAGGATGCAAACTCTTTCTGCTTCAAAACCCCAGAAATTGCAGCATGTTTCCAAAACTATTACTCCTCATTTTATAACCTTCATGAACACTCCACCCAAACAGACCACTTGCACAAAGTTCTTCAGACCAAAGAATACTTATCCTCAGTAGCTTTCCCTACTTTACCCCTTCCTGATAGAGATCTACTAGATAAACCTTTTTCCCAGTTAGAATTAGAATTAGCTATCTCCTCCATGCCCTCTGGAAAAAGCCCAGGCCCAGACGGCTTCACAGCTATATATTACAAAACATTTAAAGACCTCTTAGCGCGGCTTCCGGTTCCGGGTTTGATGGGTGAGGACGCAGCGTGCTGAGCTCCCCAGCCAGCTAGCCGTCCAGGATATTAAATCCCAGCTAAAGCAGATAACTAAAAAGGTCAACAAAAATTAAGCACATTTGGGAGAGGCCTTCCAAGACATTCATACACTAAAGGCTACTACTAAGTCCCTCCAGAAATCAGCTTATGCAGTGCAAAACAAACTCGACGATTTGGAAAATCGTTCGAGAAGGAACAATTTACGTCTCATTGGCCTCCCTGAAACGATCAAAGGCCCAGAATTGTACTCCTTCATTTTACACACCCTACCAGAATTGCTACAGATGGCAGAGACATGTACGGGCATGATAGTAGAAAGAGCCCACAGGCTGAGGCCGATTCGTGAGGATCACACTAACAGACCTAGGGCAGTAATATTTAAGTGCCTCAATTACCAGCACAAGGAGGCGCTATGGTCGGCCTTTAAACAAAATAGAGCCCTGCAATGGAATGGAAACAAATTGCTTATCTTCCAAGATTTCTCGGCAGAGGTGACACGAGCGAGAAAGGAGTTTTCACCATTATGCACCAGGCTGGTAAAAAACCACACTAAGTTTGCCCTGCTTTACCCCGCCAAGCTGCGAATCTTTTCTGGTTGCTCTTACAAAGAATTTAGTACCGTGCAGGACGCGGAGGATTTCTTACTGGAACAAGCACAATCCTCCTTTTCCCCAGCGGCCCCAGATGAGTAGTCCTGCAAACTTGCACTAAGTCCCCGACGGGACATCGTTAGACCTAAACTACTACGGCGTGATCACTATCATTGTTTTACCCACCTTAGAATATTTTGGATGTGTTTTGGGGAGGTGGGACCGGGACACTGCAATTTGTGGGGAGAAACTCACGCCTATCTTTGCTCGGGTGGACAGGATCTGGCCCTCAAGCTGCCTAACTTTTGACCCATCACCCCTGCTACTGAGATTAATCATACCCCATTGGGGGAAAACAAGGTTTAATATTGTTTATATTATTGTCTTATATGTTTTATGAGAAGCTAAACATGTGATGTTGTTAACTATGTTTAGGAGAATATTTGTAGATTTAAAAGTTGGAGTGTTGCCACTTTAAGAGGTTGCTAATGGCGCCTCATATTATTTCACAGGCTGGGGCGAGCCTGAAAGTTTTAGCACACTTTATGCCCTGATCTTGAAAATACGTAACCCAGCGGCCAACTCTGCCCCTGGGATGCCGGAGGTCCTTGTATTAACCTGATACACTGTGTGTTTATGGGGGAGCTGGGGAGACGGGAGAGTATACCTATGCAATCTATCTTCCTATTCCTGATCCACGCGGCTTATTTGACCGCGGGACTCCCGGCCCCCTGGCTCCTCATGTTCACCTCTTCCCTCACCTTTTTTCCCTTCATGTTTTACCCTTGTATGTACTTTACTAATATAGCCAAAGATTATATCCTTGATGCCACAACTCTAGGTCTGTCGCTGATTGTATACTACCTGAATGATCCACCGGGCTGCTATGCTCGACTAGTAAGGAATGGTTGATTTAAAGATAGTCACTTTGAATGTTGGTGGCTTCAATGTCCCCTCTAAATGTAAAAAAATCCTGCTATATCTTCATAAATTAAAAGCAGACATTGCATATTTGCAAGAGACGCACTTAACCCCCTCTGAAACCTTGAAATTGAACACCATGGGATGGTCGCTGATGGCGGCCTCCCCATACAACTCTAAATCCAGAGGGGTTGCTATTCTAGTAAGAAAGCAGGCAATCACACAGATTTATTCCACACTTACAGACCCTGATGGGAGATGAGTGCTAGTGGACGCCACTGTACAGTCAACAAGATAAACTCTCTGTAATGTCTATGCCCCCAATGCATTTTCTAGGCCCTTTTTTCGTAACCTGGTAACAGTATTAACCCCCTATATTGACACAACGATTGTGCTGGCTGGTGACTTTAACACTGTGGTATCTAATGTGTTAGACAGAGAATCTTCTGCCCCTTCCAGGAGACCGCCCTCAAAGCGAGGACTTCATTACCTAATGTCTAGCCTTCACCTGACTGATGTGTGGCGGGCTTGCAACCCAATGGAAAGAGAATTCACATGTCTGTCAGCCACACACAATACTTTGTCTCGGATTGACTATGTTCTCCTTTCCACTGGAGCCTTTCCCTTGGTATGCGGCGCAGAGATTGAGACGATCTCGGTCTCAGATCACGCTGCAAGTTGAATTAACTTGCACACCACCCTAGATAGAGGCCCATACATCAACTGGCGATTTCCCAGTCATTTGGCAAACTCATCCAAATTTCAATCCCTCCTAGAGTCCACGTGGATGGACTATAAACATAACAACCTTTCCACAGAAGCAGACTCACCCCAGCTGTTTTGGCAGGCCTCCAAACCTGTGCTCAGGGGAGCCATTATATCTTACTATTCCCACATCCGTAAGGACCAAACTAAACTATACCTTGATGCCCAAGCCACGTTGACAGCCACATACCAGACATATAAGTCCTCCCCCACCCGAAACATAAAGAGGCATACAACCGAGCTAAGATTATCTTTGACACCCTTCTGTCTAAAATAGAAACTAAGATGTCATTCGAAACCCAGAGTAAATACCACAGATTTGGAGGTAAATCCAATAGACTAATGACCAATCTGCTTAATGTAGAGATGGGTCGTCCGCGAACGATCCGGTTCTTTTGAACGGATCCCATTAAAGAACAGGGAGCCGCCGATCCGGATCAGTTTCATTTACCGTTGCATACAATACAATACAATACAATGCATTGCTTGAGCTCAGCACTGCCACCTTTGGCAGCTGAGATATTTTCTTCTAATTGGAGACTGTGGGTGACATTCTATGCTATGCGATTTTCTGTTTTTGGCGTTATTTAGACCACAAAATGGCGATATCGCATTTTTCTGCGAAATCGCCAATTTAACGTGATGCGTTAAGGGACAGAAATCGCATATTTTGTGCGTAAAGGTATGCGGAACAAAAGTGCGAGATTAATTCGCACTTTTATCGCATCCAGATGTTTTCCAATGCAAAACTATACAAACCGCTTATTTAATGCTATGCGCATTTGCAAATCGCACTTTTGCGGTGTCTATTTATCGCACTTTTTTCAGACCTGGTTCTGTTTGGCGCATTTGCACACACCTCATTTTGGTCAAGTGCGCACATGGTTAATTTCAACACAGGTGCCTTCATTATCAATCTCAAACCCCCCTACCTTAACCCCAACATTAATAAGGACACCTGTGAGGGTTTAATTCATGTAGATTTGTATGACTATTTTAAAATTGCTTATCTGTGATGTGTCCCAATTGGAGGGCAAACGCAGGAGGGAGGAAGGTGGGCAAAAGATGCTGGTTGCCCCCCCCCACTACTGGGTACCCCACGTATGTATGGTGCTCACCTGTACCTGGACTACCTGTCGGACCAACAGGTTGTGGGGATGGTTACGCTGAACCCCATTACCCTGTCAGAGTTATATGAGCAGGTGAGAGATGCTTGTGCCCATTTTGTGGGTGCCAACTATGTAGTGTCTGTCCAGCACTAATGAATGTGTGCCCTCTACTATTTGTCCACAGCCTCCACTCAGTCTGTGACCTCATGGGCCTTGGTGCTATCACAGGCCACTTTGTCTAAGAATTGTACTGTACTGTTACTTGCTATAAAGAAGTTGTTGCAGACATACATCAGCAGGCGTAGCTTTTCTGGTAAGCACATGTGGCCTGTACTCCAAAATGTACCAGTGTTGGAAGTGTACTCATTAACAAATTATTGACCAGTACCACCGCTTTCCACCCATATTTAACCTAACACCAGTCCACAACAGATGCACATGGTGGTGCTGACCTATCCCTTGCTGATATCTACCTTCTAAGTACTCTTGGTCCATGTAACAATTAAGTTTTCTGTGAAACATGGCTCACTGGTGTTGTGGAACTACATGTTCCAGCATGCCCTGACACACTACAACCATTACAGTCCAAACCATGAGTGTCAGAGCCTGCTGGAAAATGTACATCCATAACCTTTGCCAGCCAAGGAGTTATACCACACTACTTTACTGCAATCCCATAGTCATATACCATTACAATATGTTATAAATCACACATTAATTTATATAGAGAAAAAAGACACAAACACAATGGAATGCGGTTTGCAAATTTTACTTGTTTTGAAGTAAACCATTCTGCAATGTAACATGTGCAAAATACAAACTGTGGGGCCATGTAGACAGATAGTTGGCCTTTTTTACTGTAGAAACACTGATGTAGCAGCTACCTTCGCCCAGCATCAGGCAGCCCTACACCACTTTTCGAGGCGGAACTAAGCCCACCACGGGTCCTCACACTACGACGGGGTGGGGAAGTGGGGGAGACACTTATTGGGGTGCTGGAGACACTGCTGAGGGTTGAGGTAGTGCCACCTCCCACATTGCCTTCCTGCTGCTGCTGTATTTGTGCCTGCATAGCTAGGAGGGCATTGGTCTGCGCTGTGCATGTGTGGGTTAGGGCTGTAAGACTTTGTGCCAGGCTCCCAATATGGCTATTCTGCTCACGTATTGCAGAAGTTAGTTCTGCAAAACGGCTGTCAAGACTGTTGGCAATGCGCACTTGAGTGCCTACAGCTACCCTTACACTACGGGCCATTTTGCGCAACTGCAGGAAGGTGTCACGCATGTAGCCCTGTATATTTCCCATTTGGAGGCTTTGGGAGGCCATGAATTCAAGCTGCTTGTCCTTGAAATTCACCAAGGAGTTAGCTACTTGGGAAGCAGTAGCTGGTGTATGGGGTTGCTGGGTGGTTGGGGGTGGGTTGGGAGGCACCCCACTTGGGGGAAGATCACTCTGGGACGAGCCCGGCATTTCTTCCTCTGCCGCAAAGGTGTCGACCGGATCAAGAATGATGTCCATTTCGTCTAGCACCAGTATTGAAGAATCTGTTTGGTTTGACCCTAGTTGTATAGCACCTGTGGATACAGATAAGAGGTAAGTACTCATGCATATATAGGCCACACTGTCCTCTATACTGTTTTACATAGGCCTATAGATGGCTGACGCCCATACCTAGGGGTGTTATGCACTTACACATGTACCCCGATACTGCATGCAACAATGACATTATTAATATGTCACATGCCTAGCTCAGATTACACTCATTTCCGTTGCAATGTAGCAGCAGGAGCAGAATGTAGTGTGAGATATTGTTGATGTGACATGGGTGTGTGTACTGTATGTGTAATGGGGTGTTGTTTAGTCATTTACCTGCTTCCACAGATTCTGCAGCAACGGGCCTTCTTCTCTTAGATGCTGCAGCACTTCGGGACGGACAATCTGTACAAGGAAAGATGGCCAGGCATTATGGACCTTGCAATGGATATGCATTTTCAGAAAACATGCAGTGAATTCACAATAATGGACAATACCCAATAGAAAAGGGCAGCATTATATCTGGACCACCCTTTGTTTAGTTTTCAGGCAAATCTTTCATTTCAGACTTAGTAGTAAACTAGTGTACACATGACAACTATAGGATATTCGGTGGTATGTAGGCATGCCAGCTAAACCTCCATTACACCACAGGGTTTTTGTACACATACATGTTAGTCTGCTGCAAAGAATGGTACACTGTTAATCAATCAGATTAGTTGTGGAACTACAAGGGCCAGCATTATCAGCAATTTCAAAGCAGGAGCAGCCATTTTCTTGTGCATGACCTTGCTGGGCTATGTAGTTCCACAGCAGCACTTTACAAAGCATAACAATACAAGTGCACATTACAGGCATAATACATTGGCATGTATGTTACAGTTTGCATGGGGTCACACTTACCAGCTCGCGGTGGCGTTTGGGCCCTGTCGGTATCCGCCACATGCATCCCAGGCAGGACCTCAGGGGGGATGATGCGCTTCAGCTTCACCTCATATGCATTGTAGCTGACAGTGGTGGGGCTTCCTCCTCCAGTCCTGGTGGCCTCCTCCATCTCCAGGGCCATTTTATGCTTTAACTGGCGTTTTATATCATTAAAGCGCTTCTTCACATTGCGCACCAGGTGCTTGTGATTACTCACAGCGTTCACCGCCTGGGTGATGTCCTTCCATATAGCGCGCTTGCGCTGGGCAGTGGTTTTGTAGTTGCTTTTGCCAAGCAGCCTCTCGTACACTGGCATGATAGCCCTCACAAGTGCCACATTTTCCTCATAGGAAAACCTGACCATGCGGCCACTTTTGGTGCGACCAGCTACCACCTCCTCCTCCTCCTCCTCCTCATTTTCTGCACCAGCCATGTCACCCTCCTCCTCCTCCATGGCAGTGTCTTCCTCCTCCTCACCAGCATCTTCCTCCACCTCTGACATGTGGCCCTCCTGCAGCTGGTGTGGGGTATGGTCTAGGGCTTGGCTGTAGGATGGGGATGCCAGCGGATCCTCCACCTCCTCCTGCTGGGGCTGGACGGCCAGGGTCTGAGCTGAGGCTGGCCTTGCTGTGGCCATGCTGCCTGCCACACTGCTGCCTCTCCCACTTGTCTGGCTGCTGCCAGTGCTCCCTCTGCCAGTGCTCCCTCTGCCAGTGCTCCCTCTGCCAGTGCTCCCTCTGCCACTGGTTCCTCTGCCAGTGCTCCCTCTGCCACTGGTTCCTCTGCCACCAACTCCTCTTCCTGAACAAACGCTTCCACTGCTCCTCTCCATGCTCCTTACTTCCTATCAAAGAGTGAAATGGCGCCAATGCCCCTTTATATAGGGGGTGTGATGCATAATGGAGGGGACATAGGTGGGCCAATAGGTTTGGGGGTTCTTAGTCATGCGGAGACAGGTTTGTAAATCGCACTCCGGTTGGTCCAAAACTCGCACATGACCAGCGGAAGAAATGGCGCGTTTTTCGGACTAAAAATCGCACTTTTTTCATACTAAAAATCGCACTTTTTTATGACTAAAATTCGCCGCAAATCGCAACTCTTCGCACTTTTCAGCCTCAAATGCGCATCACATTAAATAATCGAATTTGGACTGAAAAGTGCGAGTTAGAAAAATGCGATTTGCGGCGATATAGTGTGCGAATTAAACATGCGCATTTAGCGCAGAGCATAGAATGTCACCCTGTGAGTGAATAGAAAAACAAGGCTGCTTGTGCTGCTGCTGCTGTTGCTGTGTCACGTGCAGATCTAGATTCTTCTTGAAGCCCTGAAGGAGGTCAACACACAGCAGACTCAGCAGAGGTATAGGCATTGCAAGATTGCTTTACCATCTTCTACTAGTACAGTAGTATCACAGAAAGGTGTGTAGAAGTATGAACACACATTCTCACAGACACACAGACTTTGGTTAGGCAGTGTTTTTTTTTTTTTTTTTTTACTAGATCTGTGTTTGCTGGACTGTGTAGTACTTTTAACTTTAATTTGGAGGGGGAGGGGGCCTTCTTTTAACTTTCATTTGGGGGGGGGGGGCTTGGCAATGAGCAAATTTAGTCCCCCTTGGCAATAAGCAAAATTAGTCTCCCTTGGCAACGAGCAAATTAATACCCCTTTTACACCGCCGCAAAACCCCGAGTCTTCAGCGGGTCAGACCCCGGTCAGCGGCAGTGTAAATGGGACACGCCGTGTCCCTTTACACGGGACTTCTACCCAGGTCCTGGGAACTGGATTGTTCGTCAGACAAGCGTTGGTCAGACAGTCACTAGATCGACATGCAGAAAGGTCGACATGGGAAAAGGTCGACATGGAACAAGGTCGACATGGGAAAAGGTCGACATGGACGTTAGGATGACATGAGGAAGGTCGAAAGGTCATAAGGTCGACATGGGGTTTTCGCTGTTTTTTGACCCGAATGTCAACACAGTTGACATGGACACATATGGAAGTGAGAATCGGACCCTCGCATCGCTCGCAATGCTTCGGGCACAGTGGCTCACTTCGCTCGCCACACTATTATAATCTCACTCCATGCCCTAGTGGATGGTAGGGCATGAAATACCGCCTGTCGGCTCAAATAACAGTGAAAATCCCCATATCGACCTTATGACCTGTCGACCTTCCTCATGTTGACCTATAACCATGTCCATCTTGTTCCACGTCGACGTAAAACCACGTTGACCTAAAACCATGTCGACCTTTCAGCATGTCGACCTAGTGTTGTTGACCTAATGTCGACCTAGATCAGTCGACCAAACGACCGTTTCCCCAGGTCCTGACCTGGGTAGAACATGACTATGACCTGGGTAGAGGGCGGTGTAAATGGGTACACTGGGTCATCCGACCCGGCTCCCATTTACATCAATGGGGGACCGCAGCATCCGCAGGTTGGACTGGGGGGCACAGACAGCCTGCGCTGCTGTCTGCTATATTCAGCAGACAGCAGCGGAGGAGGTGAATGGATGCCGGTGTGCGGCATCCATTCACCTCCCGGACGATGGCTGGAGGGGTGCATGGGAGCTTACCTTGGTGCTGGGCTGTCCCCAGCACGGCGATCGGTGGTTCCGGGGAGGATCACCGCGGGCCTGGCGCTTGGAGATGATGTCATTACATTTCTCTAAAATGTGCAATGTACAGAACGCTTTAAGGAGCCGCATCCCGCTGTAAGCTCCTCTTCTCCTTCTGACACCCTCCGTGTACTCCCTGGCTAGCAGCTGTACATGTACCAGAGACAGGGTATCTTCTACTCTAGTAAGCCAGTACTGTTGTTTTTTTTTGCACCCACAATTGGTTGCACAGTGGACTAACAGAACACGGTTTAAAAAGTGTAATTAAGTCAATGTTTCAGCACTGTATTGTGCTTTTTTCAGGTGTGTGGGGGCAGAACATTTGCCTAGGGTGCCAAAAAACCTAGCACAGGCCCTGTGTATCACACCCAGTGGTGGCTCGTACCTTATGGCAGGAGGGGTGCTGCCGCTGTCCGCAATGCCAGCACTCCCCCTGCCGCCGCTGCCCCCTCCTCCTGGTCCCTGCCGCAGGCAGTGTTCCCGGTGTTGAATAACGCTGCTCCTGAATGCACTTATTTGCGTTTATACTGAAGTAAAAAAAATGTGTTCTTTCCTATAGGGGTAATAGAGTGTCTGTTCCTTGTCTGTTACAGGTCCAGAAAATGAGCAGGATGACTAGTGATATTTGGCATCATTTCGATAAGAACACGAAGGACAAGAAAGGGATATGCAACCATTGCAAGGTGTCTATATCTATAGCGGCAGGATCAACAGGCAATTTGATGAGACACATGAAGTCAAAGCACCCATTGGTACAATTACATCATCAGGGAAATTCTCAGCGATCGTCTTCAGTGGATGACTCCGGAGAAGGAACTTCTCATCAAAGTGATTCTACTCCACGCCCAAGTCCCAGTCCCAGCGTCTCTTCGTTTCGTCCTGAAGAGTGCAGTGAGAACAATGCCACATCTCCACTGGCACCATTGTCGACACAGCAGTCTGTTCAGTCATCGATGAACAGATTCATTGAGGTCATTAGACCACTTTCAATAACAAAGAAACAGTCTTTAGATATTCAGCTACTAAAAATGATATGTAAGGAATATCATGCCTTCGCTCTTGTTGAGAATGAGGAATCAAGCTGCCAAGTAGGAAAACGCTGGCAAACAGTTTGCTTCTATCACCGTCTGTGGCAAACGCAGGATTTTCAGAAGGGGGTTTCCAGAGGGGCGGAGCAAAGCACAGAGATGGACACTTAGGTGACCCAGTATATGCTTTGATGTCCCGCGGGTGGTAGGGGGCATTATATCAACCGCTCAGCATGTAGGGCCTGGATCAGTAATTTCCACTAATTACCCCTTTACTGCACAGATGGTGGGAGATGGGGTGGGAGAAGGGGGCAGTGGGCTGAATGAAGGGGCCCTGATACATAACTTCCAGGGTGGTAGAGGATGTTTAATATGCAGAGGAGGGGTGTATAGTGGAGTGGGCTTATTATTCATATTTTTCTGGTGGGAGGACAGCTTGCTTGACTGCAGATATCTCCAGTTCCCGGAAATAGATTTCTTAGATTTTAATGTAATTAAAAACTAGAGAATCCCAGCTACCAAATGGTACTGGGCACTAGGGGATCAGAGTTCAGGAGGCAGAGCAATCTGCCAACCAGTATATAATACTACATACCAGGTGTGTGGAGCTGGAGCAGTAACCAGCTGCTAGAAGGCCGATATCTCTGGTTCTGGGAACAGTAGAGACAAGCTACTAGTGTCCCACAAAGGGGGAGAGTCCCAGATTTTGGAATATATCCTCAGAAAAACTCTAAGTCAGACAGAACCTGAAATATCTGACTGGGAAGAGCAATTAACAGGCTTGGATGGGGACCACTGCTTTGAAGTCAGATATCTCCGGTTCCCAAGGTCCGATTTTAAAAATTCTTGTACTCTTGGAAAGAGGGGACCCTCAGCTTTCAGCCTAGGGCCCTTAGACTCCTGGGGGGGTTTCTGGGTACTCGGAAACCCCCCCTGCGTGCGCTACTGACTGTATCATGATGTTTTATATAAAGTTAAAAATGTTGTAAATGCTGCTCAAGCTGTTTGTGTTACTTGCGATGGTTGGATGAACATTAATAACGAAAGTTATTATGGTCTTACTGCACATTATATAGACAGTAAGAATTGTTGTATGCAGTCTTGCCTGCTTGAATGTTCAGAGTTTCCTGATCGGCACACTAGTGCCAATATTGCTACCTGGATAGGGAAAGCACTAGAGAAATTTTCCATTCAGAACAAGGTGTGCTCTGTAGTCACAGACAATGCCGCCAACATTAAGGCCGCAGTCACAGAGTTAAATCTTAGACATATTTCTTGTTTTGCTCATTCTTTAAATTTAATCGTTCAAGGAGCTATTTCTGGATCAATTAACAATGTTGTGACTTCAGCAAAAGAGCTTGTGCGGTTCTTTAAGAAAAGTAGTTTGGCTTTAGCAAAATTAAAAGAGATGCAGATTTCCTTAAAGAGCAGCTAAAGCTGAAACAAGATGTTCCAACAAGGTGGAACTCAACCTATGATATGTTAGAGAGGGTAGTAAAAAATAAGGAACCAATTGTGTCTACGCTTGCACTGTTAGAAAATAGTACTCCTCGAAATACTGATGTACCACACAATTTTACTTAGGAGGAGTGGGACGTTATGACCCACGCTGTTAAATTGCTAGAGTTGTTTAATGCCATAACTACGGAAATATCAGCTGAAAGTAATGTTTCATTGTCAATGTTTCATTGTCCCGCGTTTCAGGACGTTATGACCCACGCTGTTAAATTGCTAGAGTTGTTTAATGCCATAACTACGGAAATATCAGCTGAAAGTAATGTTTCATTGTCAAAGACGACCGTGCTGTCTAGAATGATGATAGTAAGTGTTAAAGAGTATATAGAAATCAACCCTGATGTTCCTGAAAGCATTGTTACATTAAGCAAGCTTCTCTTCGATGGCTTAATTAGGCGGTTTAGCCACAGAGAATCGGTTGAGTTAATTGCACAAACGGTTCTTTTAGATCCAAGGTTTAAAAGAGAGGGATTTGGAGATGAACAAAAGTACAAAGCTGCCTATAAGTCACTTATCGGGAGGGTTAAAGCGGCAGCTCAGAATAGGGGCGCAACACCAAGACTTCAGCCAGCATCACAGGCTAGCACTCCTTCTTCTATTGTTTGGGGCCGATTTGATAGGGCTCTTAGCCATTTGCATGCTAGGCAAGACCCCACAGCAGAAGCTACCGTCGAAATCGACAAATACTTAAATGAACCATATTTGGCACGCACATGTGACCCTTTGGAATGGTGGGAGACAAGGAAATTTACTTACCCAAATGTGTATGCAGTGGCAATGAAACGATTGTTTATTCCTGCTACCAGCGTGCCCTGTGAGAGATTGTTTTCTAAAGCAGGGCAGATATGCACAGAAAAGAGAAGTAGGCTTCTGAGCGAGAAAGTAAGTAAAATGTTATTTGTAAACAACAACTTGCACCTTACTTAGAACAAGAAAGTTCTGTAAATGTTACTCGGTCGAGTATGTTCTTTAAAAAAAAGTTTAACATTGTTTTTACTGTTTATGTTTAAGACAATAAATGACAATAAATGATTGTTAATGGTGGGAGACAAGGAAAGTTGCTTAACCAAATGTGTATGCAGTGGCAAAGAAACGATTGTTTATTCCTGCTACCAGCGTGCCCTGTGAGAGATTGTTTTCTAAAGCAGGGCAGATATGCACAGAAAAGAGAAGTAGGCTTCTGAGCGAGAAAATAAGTAAAATGTTATTTGTAAACAACAACTTGCACCTTATTTAGAACAAGAAAGTTTTTTAAATGTTACTCGGTCGAGTATGTTCTTAAAAAAAAGTTTTACATATTTTTACTGTTTATTTTTAAGACAATAAATGATTGTTGAACAAATTATGCTTCATTATTATTAAATTAGCCTTTCAAGAATTCCCAGCCACTTGAACAGTATTGACGCCAATCAGCTAATCAGCTCCTACCTGTCATGTTTTAAACCAAGCCTGTAACTTCACAGGAAGGATCTGATTGGCCAGTGATAAAAAAACAGACACTATCACTTCACCGAGCTTAAAAAATCTTAAACCCCTTAGTGGCACATTTATCAAACCATATTTGCGGCTAAATCCCTGAAAACACACGTTTTCAGGGTTTAGCAGCAAATATTAAGTATCCCCTAAATGTATCATCGGGGAACCGCAGCAGGAATCTCCGATCCCTGCTGCGATCTCCCTTTCAGCGCCGCCAGCCGCATCTCCATAGGTTTCTATGGGGGATGCGAAGCTGCCCGATGTATC
The DNA here is from genome assembly GCF_055691185.1 of Crinia signifera. NCBI lineage: Eukaryota > Metazoa > Chordata > Amphibia > Anura > Myobatrachidae > Crinia > Crinia signifera. Next base: position 164,510,841 of record NC_139221.1, read on the forward strand.
AACATCAGGCAGCCCAGCTTCGCACCCCTGGGCTACCGCCATTCTGAGATGGCGATAGCCCATTGTAGTCTATGCCTACACATCGCACTGCCCGGCTCGGATGAGAGGGGTCAGCGGGGGTCTGACCCCCCGGCTTCAAGGTTAGGGCTTTGCAGGGAAGGGGTCCTTTCGGAGCCCTGTCCCTGCGCCCTCAAAATTGATAAATTGCCCCGATATGATCAATACCCCAGGACACCACCTTCTCACAAAGGATTATTCCCTGTATTTGTCATTGTACAAGTATATAGGTAGGCATGAGGGAAATGGTTGTATTTAATGGGTGAGTAGACACTTTTATTTTTATATCATAGGGACCCCCTCCTCCCTCCCGAAACTGGCAATGAAAAGGGGTCTTCAAGAGGGAGGCCTGATTTGTACAGTGAGCCACAGAATGTCAGACTCCACCTCCCCCTACTGCCGTATCCAGCGGCGTGTATGCCTGAAATGCTGAGGGCCTATTGGGGAGATATTCAAGGGGAGGGGCTACAGGCTAATTGTAGTAGTACAGAGACCGGTAGCCCCACAGGAAGGGACCCTGAGATATATAAGGGGGGCAAACCCAACGTATTCAATATTCAATTATCTACTGTGTTTACCATGCAGGGCTATTCAATTATTAGTCAATTTCCCCTGTGTGTAAAACCATAGATTGTATGGGCTAATACTGCAGAGAACAATCTATGTTAAGTGCACCACCTAGGTCAGGGTTAGAGAACCTTTGGCCCCAGCTGTTGTTGGACTACACATCCCAGCATTCCCTGCAACAGTTTTATCATGGCCAAATAGCAAATTGCAGCAGGGCATGCTGGGATGTGTAGACCAACAACAACTGGAGGGCCAAAGGTTCCCCATCTCTGACCTACGACTTTGCTCTGTTTCTGGACTTCCCTCTTAACGAATGATTGCTATTACCTGTTCTAAACAGGTAAATGGGTAAGAAAGGTGTTTCCACACAGGTAATAACAATCAAACATTAAGAGGGAAGTCCAGAAACAGAGCATTGTGTCCCTCCTGGAAAGGGTCATGTTGGGAGGTATGGTACACTGACTCAAACCATAAATAACTGTCTTTTTTCCACAAACCGAGCCGCTGATCCGTCCAAATGATACGTATGTTTTCACTGTCCGGCGGGTCCCGGATCCGCAGAGTGACCCGTTTTGCCCATCTCTAGCTTAATGGCCAACACCCCCCCCCCCCGCTATAGTTACCTCTTTGGCAGATGACAGCGGCACCCTTCGATACCGGGGCCAGGAAATAGCATCCACCTTTCATAAATTTTACACAAAACTATACACCTTGGTCCCACCAGACCAGCAACATAAGGACGCATTCTGGTCCACGCTCCCACTCCCAACCTTAGACCCAGAGCAAACAGCTTCATTACTATCAGATATTACTGAAGAGGATATAACCAGAGCCATTGGCCAACTTAAACCTGGTAAAGCCCCAGGACCAGATGGACTGACTAGCGAATATTACAAACTGTTAGGTCCGAAACTTGCCCCCCCCCTTAGCCGCACTGTTTAACTCATTACTTAAAGGTTCCCCTCCACCCCCCTATTTTAACTCAGCTCTCCTAAAAGTTATCCCAAAGCCAGGACGAGACCCCACACAACCCGCTTCCTACCGCCCCATTTCACTTCTGAATACCGATTATAAACTTTATACCAAGATCATAGCTGATAGATTAAAACTACTCCTACCATCCATAATTCACAAAGATCAGACGGGTTTTGTCTGGGGCCGCCACTCAGTGTTAAATGTTAGAAAGCTGCTCACGGCAATGCAGTGGGTGCACTCTACAAAATCTCCCGACCCCCAAGCCATTTTATCCCTTGATGCCGAGAAGGCCTTCGATATGGTCTCTTGGGACCACCTGTTTACCACTTTACAGAAATTCAATTTCCCAATGCCATTCATAGAAGCTATTAGTAATCTATACACAGATTCCAAGACCCAGATACTAACAAATAATTACTTATCCTGACCCTTCCAGATTCAACGGGGCACACGCCAAGGCTTCCCTCTCTCCCCGCTCCTTTTTGCCTTGGCATTGGAGCCCTTAGTGGTAAAGCTTAGATCTTCCCTCTCGTTCTCAGGTATTAAAATTCGACATCTAGAAGTTAAATTGAGTATGTTCGCTGACGACATGCTTCTCTTTATCTCAAATCCACCCCAATCCATACCGGCAGCTATGACAATTATAGAGCACTTTGGTAAATTTTCAGGATTTAAAATAAACCAAGATAAATCACACCTCTTGCCTCTGGCGTGGCCTCCCCTATATGCCAAAACACACCCCACCATGCAACAATTCACAATATGCACTACCCCCATGAAGTACCTGGGAATTATGATACCGTTACAATTGGACTCACTGTATGTGGCCAACTTTAATCCAAATTTTACAGACAATCGAAAGACTCTTGGATAGGTGGATAACCCTTACCCTCTCATTATATGGGAGGATAACGATTGTCAAGAGTGTCATATTCCCAAAGATTACATATATTCTCCAAATGATCCCCCTAACGCTTTCTAAAATAGACCTCTCACGTTATAACAAAATGATCACTGGAGACTTCCGGTTCCGGCGGCTAGATGTGAGGAAGCGTGCACCTCAGCTCCGCTGCCCACCGGCTCCAAACATACCTTTTCACGGCTCCCGGAGCCTCCAAACACACCCGAAAGCATTCCCAGACGTCCTCCAGCACCCGCCCGGCAGCACATGGAGAAGTTCCTGGCGGACATGCCAGGATCCAGACCCCGCACACAAAAAAGCCGCGACTCCTGCCACCTCCAAGATGGCACTGATCACGGAGCCCACGCGCCAGCAACGCCAGTCTACCCCGCTGCCACAGAGGACAAAGGGATCCCCAGCCAATTCACAGGCTGCCTCCCCTGCAAGCCCCTCTGAAGAGGAATACCAGTCAGCTACACCAATGTCACAAGACAAGGTAATTCCTGACCTGCACGCGCCGGTCACCTATGGGGAGATGGTGGGGGCAATCAGAGCTGCCATATTACCCCTGTTCTTGGAGCAAACAGAAAAGATAAATCAGCAACTGGCCCAAATGCAAAAAAGAGTGCTGGACACTGAATGCAGACTGTGAGAGTGCTTTCAGGATCTGGCAGAAATTAAACCAGCAGTGACCCAGCACTCCAGAGAGCTCCAGGTTCTCCATAATAAAATACAAGATCTGGAGAACAGATCCAGACGGAATAACCAGACCGAGAACGGTTATTTTTAAAACACTCAATTACCTTCATAAAGAACTTTTCTGGGCAGCATCTAGAAAACACAGAAATATTAAATGGAAGGATCACTCCATACTGATTTTCCAAGACTACTCAGCTGAGCTGACCAAGCAGAGGAAGGAGTTCTCCCCAATATGCTCGAGACTTATTAAGATGGAGCGCAAATTCGCTCTCTTATACCCAGCTAAACTGAGGATTTATAATGGCACCTCTTTCAAAGACTTCATGTCCGCAACGGATGCAGAATGCTTTCTAAATGAGGAAATCCCCCCCTGATGAACAAGGTGGAATGTCAGACTGCGAATGATCAGCCTCAACAGATCCACAGAAATACCTGGCAATACGCCAGGAGAATTCCCGCCTGCCATATTGACTGCATGACCAGACTTTCCCACACCAGAATCAACCAAAACACACGCAAAGGCTTAAGAAGATTTCTGAGCTTCATCAGGAAGATTCTGGTGAGAATGGACTCTCCTTCTTCAGCAAGGGAAGGTCATGTTACTTGTTGCCTGTATGTTGACAGACTCCAAAGACTCAGCTATTTACAGCCTGCTCCCATTTGGTGACATTTCGCCATCACGATCCTCCAGTTACAGGTCGTATGGGACTATGTTATAGTTACTATGTTTAAATACATGTTTGGTTAAGGTGTTTAGATTAAGAAATTCCATTAAGGAGCCGGTAGGGCTCAGGATTAATAGTAAGTGACTACGCACGAGAGAGAACTACGGTCTCCCCGGAACGAGATGAGGAAGTCAAACAAAAATGTTGTATTACAATTTTGTTATGTTTTGTTTTCCCCCCTTCCTCCCCCCCCCCCCCCCACAAATTTGCATGCACTTGTCTTTATATGGCATGAAAATCCCCAGAGGAATACTAAATTATGTGTAACCAGCATGATCCCATTCCGCTCAGGTCTCTGGGTTAGCACAGGACCTCAGCTACCCTATCCCAACCATGGGTTGACATGGCACTACACATAGGAAGCTGGAATGTGGGGGGGTATTAACTCCCCCGTAAAACGAAAGAAAATCCTAATCTATCTCAACAAACTGAAACTAGATCTGGTATTTTTACAAGAATACCACTTGATACCCTCAGAGGTAACAAAACTAAATGTACTGAAATGGAAGCTATTAGCTTCAGCATCCTATAACTCGAAGGCCAGAGGGGTGATGATACTAGCAAAATGCCATGTAGATGTGAATGTAATTAAGACTGTTGCAGACCCTAACGGTCGCTATGTTCTATGTCACCTGAAGTTGGGACAACAAAATCTGATATGCCTTAATGTATATGCTCCCAATCAGTATTCAGAATCCTTCCTGAGAAAACTAGTATCACTCTAATCGTCATACCCAAATGACTCTATTATAATATGTGGTGATCTAAATTTAGTGTCCTCAACCCTACTAGACAAGCAATACCCTCCTAAACAACCCAGGAAGCTCCCAAAATTCGGAGTTCCCGCACTGTGTGAAACACTACACCTCTTAGACACCTGGAGGGTACTTCACCCCACTGAAAAAGGGTACTCCTGCCTATCAGCAGCCACGGGACACATGTCCCGTATAGACTACATATTACTATCACACTTTATGCTACCTAGAATAGAGTATGCAGACATTGCTCCAATAGTTATATCGGATCATGGTGTGGTCCACATTAAACTATGCCTAAATCCCTCACAAAACACCTCAACAATGTGGAGATGCCCACACACGTTAGCAACATCAACACAAATAAGAAATGCTGTTTTAAGGGCTTGGGATGATTATGCTCAAAACAATGCATCTACCCTGCAATCTGACCCCTTGCTGTTTTGGCAGGCCTCTAATGCCACAATTAGAGGAGAAATAATATCTCGTATGTCATCATACAAGCGGACCATGAAGGCCGATTATGTTAAAGCTCAAGCGACATTAACAGAAACCTATCAGACATATAACACCACCCCCTCACCAGCCAACAAACAAAAATATTTAAAATCTAAAACCCTATTTGAAAACCTAATCGAAAAATCGGAATCCATTTATTCATTCACAAAAGCATCCCGCTTTCATCGATTTGGGAACAAATCGAGCAAACTTCTTTCCTCCCTGCTACAGGGTCAGAGGACCCCTGCAACGATACACCCTCTCCAAACTACAAAAGGTACCCTAGCCACATCAAACCCACAAATAGCACAAACACTATGTGACTATTATACAAATCTTTACTCGCAGCCACAAACTAATCTGGATTCTGAGAAAAAATTCTGGGAGGGCCTGACGACCCCCCAGCTATCCCCCAAAGACGCAGAGACCTTAACAAAAGATATCACACTAGACGAGGTATCCAGAGCCATCCTAAAATCAGGAAAAGCACCAGGGCCTGATGGCCTATCTTCAGATTATTATAAATTACTAGCTACAAAAATCGCCCCAGTCCTAGCAACAGTTTTTAACACTATAATACACTCCAAGACTATACCCGCATACTTCAACTCAGCGAACATATGTGTACTACCCAAACCAGGTAGGGACCTCTCCTCCCCCAGCTCCTACAGACCCATTTCATTATTGAATTTAGATTATAAGCTCCTTACCAAAATTATAGCGGAACGCCTAAAAGAAATGCTCCCCTCTCTCATACATGGCGACCAGACAGGGTTTGTTAAAAACCGCAACTCATCTATAAACATAAGAAGAGTCCTAACGGCGGTAAATGGGGCCCAGTGTGCTGTGTCGGACTGGCCGAAGGCTGTCCTGTCGCTGGACGCTGAGAAGGCATTCGACATGGTGCACTGGGACCACCTATATCACACATTGAGAAGTTTTGCCTTCCCTGAACAGTTCATAGAATTATTAATGACTCTGTATAGAGGCTCCTCCTCTAATATTATTTGTAATGGCCTGTTATCTGACCCTTTTCCCATACTACGAGGCACGAGGCAGCGATGCCCCCTATCCCCCCTGCTATTTGTACTCGCATTAGAACCTTTAGCAATCACCCTCAGAGAATCTCCCAAGTTCCAGGGGATTATGCTGCGACATGTCGACCTACGAGTCTCACTGTTCGCGGACGACATGTTGCTATTCCTTTCTTACCCGCAATATGCCATACCAACTGTCTTCCACATTTTAAAATCCTTCGGAGAGGGACTTCCGGTTCCGGTGGGAATGTGAGAGGACGTGTGGTCAGGAGCTCCGTGGCCGCCCCAGCATATCAGAGCTAAATCACCGCTCCAGAACCCTCACAAACCCGATCCAGCTTACCAGCAGTACCGCCGAAGCACCCGCGAATATCGGAAACGAGCCGCCCGCCTCCCCGTGAGCAGGAGAAGGGCTCACAGAGCAGAGAGCACTCCAGCTGCGGCGGCGTGTGACGTCATCGACAGAGCCGCGAGGCGCACGATCCCAGCAGCAACGAGCCGCGGACCCCGAGACCAGATCCCGGTACCCAAAACCAGCCACTACTGCACACGACAGCCCCCACAAGCACCAAGAACAAGACGCTCGCCTCCCCGCTAGCAGGAGAAGGGCTCTCAGTGCAGAGAGCGCTCCGGCAGCGGTGGCGGGTGACGTCATCGGCAGAGCCGCGAGGCACAAGATTCCAGCAGCGGCAAATAGAAGACCCCGCGATCAGACCCCGGTGCCCAAAACCTACCACTGCGGCCCATAATACCCCCACGAATATCAAGAATAAGCCGCTCGCCCCCCGCCAGCGGGAGAAAGACTCACAGGGCAGAGAGTGTGCCAGCAGCGGCGGCGTGCGACGCCATTAGCAGAGCCGCAGGGCACGCGACCATAACAGCGGAGTGCAGTGGACCTCACGATCGGTCCCCTGTACCCAGCACCTACTACTATTGCCCACAATAGCCCTGATGAACCGGCGCTTGAACTACAGCAACACCAAAGAAGTGCAGCATCAGCGCCCACAAAGAAGTAAGAGCGCTCCCAAAATGGCTGCCACACAAGTACCAGACCTGCAGCAATTCTCCTTTCAAGACAGAGAAGACACAGTAAGTGCTGAGGGACCAGGTCCCATAATAGATTTGCAAACTGATATATTCGACCAAACACAAGGACAGCCATCCCACTCACAGACAGCCCCTCTTACCTTTGCAGACATTGTCCGTGCAGTACAAGAAACTGTAAACCCAATAATGGACACACACACTGCCAAGATGACCCAGGCTGTACAGGATATAAAATCCCAAATTAAGCAAATCGCTAAGAAAGTGAATACTAATGAACAAAGGTTGGGAGAGGTGTTTGAAGATGTGGCTAAAATGAAAGCACATACAGACTCCATGCAGAAAACTCAATATCAACTGCTAAACAAGGTAGACAGTCTTGAGAACCAGTCAAGGCGTAACAACCTCAGAATTCTAGGCCTCCCTGAAACGGTAAAAGGCCCGGCTTTATATTCCTTTATCACCCAAACCCTCCCTGAACTATTAAACATACGAGATCAATGCACCGGAATGATTGTGGAAAGGGCGCACAGATTGGGCCCACCGCGGGCTGACCCTGACCATAGACCGCGCCCAGTTATATTTAAAAGCCTAAACTTTCTTCACAAGGAAGCAATTTGGGTCGCATACCGCAAACAGAAGCGCCTTCAATGGAACTCCAAGACCATACTGATCTTTCAGGATTATTCGGCTGAAGTCCTACGTGCACGCAAGGAATTCTCCCCACTGTGCACAAAACTAGTGCAAGACGGCAAAAAATTTGCCCTAATGTTTCCAGCACGTTTGAGATTGTTCTGTGGAAACTCCTATAAAGACTTCTCCACTGTTCAGGACGCAGACAAATTCCTTATGGAGGAGGCACAGGAAGCTTTCAACCCCTCCCCCCCCGGATGAAGAGGAGTAGCATCAGGAGAAGCTACGTAAATCTAAAAGCAGCAAAAGCCTGGAAACTGTTTTGTTGCCTTTGCACTACATTTAAAATAGGCGGTAAGCCTTACTTACACATACCAAAAGCCTCTTCTCATGGAACCCACAGGCTAAAAGAGACAACTTCAAATCAAGTTACTCCAGGACACAAGACGGCATAATCATATGCCGACTCTCAGGTTTTCAAATTTATGTTGTAACAACTGGGGATGTGTGTTTAATATTTTCTCCACAGGATGTAAGAACTGACACTGTTACTGTTATGTTTTTGAGAGAAAAGTTTACTCAGGTGATAGCTAAAGTCGAAATGACAGCTACATTTTAGATAAGTAAGGCTGGGGCGAGCCACAATAGCTCAAGGTTAAGTTAAAAATACAATAGAAGCTGGACACTATGTCTAGCCCCGGAGAACCAGACAGCCACTTGGCGATCTGGCTATCTGGAAGTCAGATAGGTTTAATTAAGGTAGGCACTGAGGTAGAAATGTTTACAATAATCACATGGTGGTTTTATACCTTCATCAGAAAGCCGGCAGTGCCTACAAGTTTCATTTTACTGTTATATTTTCTTATTGTTTTTGATAGTGCCCTTCTGTGTTTCCCCCTTTGTGTCATGTCTACCCCCCCCTGGTTACATACGAAACATGAATGCTTTAGGTCGACCTCCAATACCCCCCCTAAATTGCGTAATTTCATTGATCTAGCTGAAATCCTTCCCCTCTTTCATAAAAGATGGCTCAGATAAGGATTGGCACATTTAACGTGCGCGGCTTCCACCTACCCTCAAAGAGGAAAAAAATATTACAATATTTAAATAAATTGAAGGTCGACATAGCATTCCTCCAAGAAACCCATCTATCTCCCATAGAAATGTTGAAACTAAATACGCTAGGTTGGTCTTTATTAGCCTCAGCCCCATACAATACAAAATCCCGAGGAGTGGCTATTATGGTGAAGAAGAGTATACCGGTGACCATACACTCCACTAAGAGTGACCTTGAAGGAAGATATGCAATAGTAGATGTGACAATACATGCAGTTCGTTATGCTTTATGTAACGTGTATGCACCCAATGTGTTCTCCGCTGATTTTTTTAGAAAAATTGTAAAACTTATGACCCCCTACTTAGATAAACACATAATTTTAGCAGGAGACTTTAATACTGTTTCTTCTACATACCTAGATAGAACCCCCCCCACCTCGGGTCGTAGATCCGCTCCGAAGCTAGGTATTCCCCTACTATTGACACAGCTACACTTAACAGACATCTGGCGAGCCCAACACCCTCTAGAAAAAGAATATTCATGTCACTCTCTAGTCCATGATACCCTATCTCGAATTAATAGTATACTTATTTCGACCACATTGTTCCCGAAAACCAGAGATTCTGGTATAGAACCCATATGCCTGTCAGACCACGCAGCATGCTGGGCTGACTTGGACTCACAGGTAGATAGGGGCCCATATATACAGTGGAGATACCCAACTAGACTGGCCAACTCAAAAAAGTTTAAAGAGATGGTAGAACACACCTGGACAGTATATTCTTATGAAAATACAGAAATGGCAACAAATGCTTGCCAAACATTTTGGCAGGCCTCCAAAGCTGTCCTAAGAGGAGAAATAATTTCTTACTGTGCGAAAAATAATAAAGAATCATCTAAACTATATCTAGAAACGCAATCAGAACTAACTAACGCTTATCAACAGTTTAAACGCAACCCTACTAAGACAAATAGAGACATGTACCTCCACCATAAACAACTATTCGACAATCTATTGTCCCAACAGGAAACAAGACGCTCTTTCTTAGCACATAGCCGTTATCATAACCTAGGCAATAAATCTAACAAATTATTAACAAGCTTACTTAAGGGTCAATTCCCCCCAACGATAATTACTGCATTGGCCGATTCCCAAGGGAATCTGCAAAGCTCAGGCCGATCTATAGCAAACACCTTGCACGACTTCTATTCAGCACTATATGCCAATCCCATAATAGATGAAGATGCCAGCAAGGCCTTTTGGGATTCAGTGTCTATCCCGACACTTGCAGCAGAAGATACACAACCACTCACAAGACCAATCACTGAAGAGGAAATACTAAATGTAATCAAAAATCTGAAACCTAACAAAACGCCCGGCCCTGATGGCTTAACGAATGAATTTTACAAATTATTAGCCCCGAAAATAGTAAGTTCATTAACGTCAATGTTTAACTCATTTTTAAAAGGTACCCCCCTACCCCAATACTTTAATTCAGCCATCATAAAAATCCTATTAAAACCAGGGAGAGACCCAACCCAACCAGCCTCTTACAGGCCAATCTCCCTGTTAAACACAGACTACAAAATATATACAAAAATCCTTGCAGACCGCCTAAAATTACTATTACCAACCATAATCCACATAGATCAAACAGGGTTCATTTGGGGCAGACACTCGACAGTCAATGTAAGAAAGGTATTGACAGCAATGCAATGGCTGCAAACAAATAAGACAACTAACCCACAGGCCTTGCTATCCCTAGACGCTGAAAAAGCGTTCGATCTAGTAACCTGGGATCACCTATATCAAACATTAAATCGCTTTGGAATTCCAAAGGAGTATATTGCAGCAGTTAAGGCGTTGTACTGCAATGCCTCATCCCAAATACTAGCTAATAGTTATCTTTCCCCGACTTTTCCAATACTGAGGGGAACCCGACAAGGATGCCCCCTCTCACCATTGCTTTTTGCAATGTCAATTGAACCATTAGCCATCAAACTAAGAGCTGCTACGGATTATAAAGGGCTATTGATAAGACATACAGAACTAAAATTAAGCCTATTTGCAGACGACCTATTATTATTTCTGTCGGACCCAAGCAAGTCTATCCCAGTGATAACACAAATAATTGACGCTTATAGTAGATTCACAGGATTTAAAGTGAATTACGATAAGTCACAATTACTCCCACTAAATGGCCAAATAACAACATTCCTAACCGATCCCGTATTTGAAAAATTCAAAATTTGCCAAACTTCCCTGAAATACCTAGGAGTCCAGATCCCGTTTAGTTATAGCACGCTATATAATATAAACATACGCCCCATCCTTAACAAAATCTCAAACTTATTAAATAATTGGCAGGCACTACCGTTATCTTTACTAGGCAGGATAACAGTAATTAAAAGCATTATATTTCCTAAGTTATCATATATACTGCAGATGCTACCCTTAAAGCTGACTAGAAAAGACATCATAAAATGCCATTCAATTTTCAGACAGTTTATCTGGTCAGGAAAAAGGCCTAGAATATCCTTACCAAGACTATGTCTACCCAAAACAGAAGGAGGTTTTGGGCTCCCCAACATACAATATTTCACCCAAGCGGCGCATTTCAGGTATATAACAGATTGGCTTACTAACAGATCAACGTATACAAATCTTGCATTGGAGGAAAACATATTCTTCCCTTTCTCTCCAGCAGCCCTGCTACATACCCCAAAATCATCCATCCCACCACACATATTTGAGTCTATGCTCTTCAAAAATACTTATATATCATGGCTAGCTCTAAATAAAAGACTGGGACGTAGATATGATAGCTCACCTTTTATTACTCTCTGGGGGAACCCATGTTTTAAACCAGGATTGGAGAATGCTAATTATGTAGGATGGAAAGTAAAAGGTATATCGGCAGTGAAAGATGTTTTTGACCCGGGTGGAACTGTAATGTCATTTTCAGCAATGAAAGAAAAGTATGATATCACAGATAATTTTTTTTATATGTATTTACAAACAAGACATTTTGCCCAGTCAATCGCAAAAGCTTGGGATAATGAAGATCACCCAGATCCAGTCCTAGCTCTACTATCCACACACAATATTATGGGCTACAGAATTCGATATTTATATAATAACCTGGTTTTGAGTGATGTAGAGAAGCTGAGGGCCCCGTTGGAGACTTCTTGGAAAAGAGAGGTCCCCTCGGCCCCTGAGCTTAAAGAGGTGTTCAAGAAAAATACTAGCACTCTAAAATATCTAAGGGCTTCTTCCCTGCAGGAAACTCATCTAAAGTTTATGAATCGTGCCTACATCTCTCAAAAACAAAGGAGCCATTTCGTGATGGATGATATTGGATTGTGTCCAAAATGTAACATGATGGGTGCCTCTTTTATACATAATTTCTGGGAGTGCAAAAAGATTAGAACCTTTTGGCATAAGTTGACTATATATATAAACAAAATATTCAATGTAAAGCTCATACCCCAATTAACCCCATGTCTATTCCTATATTTTAAGGATTGGGACCTGGGCAGAAACAAGAGAAGCATAACCCCTGCACTAACAGTGTTACTCACCTTAGCTAAAAAGTTAATACTTAAATATTGGATAAAGAAACAGGCTCCATCTATTACAGAATATAATCGAATGTTATTGGATGTTATACTATACTAAAGACAGGCAGCCTTTCAAAATATAGAGAAGGGTGTGATCCAATTCTACAAGAAATGGGAAACTGTGATATTAAGTTATGAAGAAGAAACCCAAGCATATATCCAAAAATTGTTTGAAAATACCACATGGTTCCTCCACCGTCAGTTAGTAGGATGATTTTGACCAAGGTTGGTGTGGGCTCGGCTGGGATGACGAGCTTTATACAATAATTGTGACTACTCAAAGGATCTAGATGAAACAACCAGGCATGCCCCCCCCCCATTGTTTGTCTTCCTTGTGACCCTCAAAACCACCTCCTATGCCTTCCTCCCCCCCCCCCATTCTAACTATATTTGGTTTATACTACTGATTAATATATGTATTATATAGTATATAGAAACATGAGGACATGATACCCGGTACAACTCCATACGAGATAACAATTTCTGGCTCTTCAGGGATAACTCTAATTGAAGTATGAGACTTCTCCATCCCTGTGCTAACAGGGTATTGGGGTAATAGAAGAAAAAAAAAAAATCAGAAGAGATTTCTTACAGAAGAATTAAGTTCTTTATTTTTGTTTAAAAATAGAAAGGAGAGTCTGTTCCTTGCATAGGCTTGAAGCGAACTCATTCCACTGTATCCCAAGATGTGGTCTTCTTGTAAAGCCTAGAATTACAAAATGAGAACTGATATTATGTTTGACGTTGTTTGTTTTTGTATTACATGAATAACCTGCAAAAGATAAAATGTCTTCTTGTGAAATCAACTGTATGGAAAATTTGAAAAATACAATAAAAAGTATTTAAAAAAAAAATAAATAAAAAAAAAATAAAAATCCTTCGGAGAATTTTCAGGCTATAAAGTGAACATCGATAAGTCGAAACTCCTAACCATACAGGGACCTCCCCCGAACTTCCCGACAAGAGACATCCTTAATTCCATAAAACTAAACTCCAGCCACATAAAATACCTTGGAGTGCAGATCCCAAACAAATTAGCAAACTTAGACAAAGTTAATTTCCCCCCAATAATTGAAAAACTCCTCAAAACTTTAATAGATTGGAAGAACCTGCCCCTCTCGCTTTTAGGGAGAGTAGAAGTGGTGAAAACGGTAGTAATGCAGAGACTGATGTACGCATTACAGATGCTTCCAATAAAAATTAAAGCCCAAGAAGTAAAAATATTAAACCAAGCATGTTCCAAATTCATTTGGAACCACAAAAAAGCAAGGATATCATTATCCAAACTACAACTTCCAAAAAAAGGGGGTGGATTGGGACTGCCGGACATAACAAATTACTCTAGCTCCCTCCTAGCAAGATTTGCAGTAGGCTGGCTCGCAGAAACAGACATCTTCTCAATCTACGCACTTGACAGTGCAATGTTTTTCCCGTACACCCCGAAAGCCCTATTACACTCTGACCCCAAGCACATACCAAAAAACATCATGACCAACCCCCTCTTTAAGGATATCTATCTTTCATGGAGACAGATTTGCAAAAGAATAGGGACTTCCAGTACCCACACTGAGTGGATACCAATATGCGGCAACCCTATGTTCCCTCCAGCGGTGAACAACCCAACCTTTAATCGCATTCAGGCCAAAGGATTGAAACTAATATCCCAAGTATTTGACCCTGGAGGTAAACTAATCCCCTTCTCAGCTCTTAGAGAAAAAGTTGAACTGCCACACAGCAGTCTGTTTCCGATTATGCAACTACACCACTTCGTTCTATCATTATCCCTGTCCCAAATTATCTTGCACCCACATACAGTGATAAATGTATGGGTTGACAAACTAATGAAAGGCTCCTTTAAACCCAAGATCATCTATGAGGCATTATTACTCCTAGACACACAGAACATATGGAATAAATCCAAACTCTCATGGTTACAAGACATTCCTTTATTGGACACAACTAACATATATGACAGATATGAATTCTCAATGCGCTTACTTCAATTATCTGTTTTACAAGAGGTACATTTTAGATTCATACACAGAGCATACATGTCGCAAAGACAACGCAGTTACTTCGATCCAGATGAATCAGGTCAAATGTGGGTACCATTCAGCATGTTACTTTCACAACTTTTGGACCTGTGGACATATAAAAAAGTATTGGAACAAGATAATGTACTATGTAAACACCACATTCAATTTATGCTTATCGCTACATCCAATACCAATGTTATTTCTAGACTTCTCGTTATGGCAGTTGGATGAAACCCATTGCCATCTAATCCCATTTCTGACCACTTTGTTTACCGCTGCAAAAAAGGTGATTCTGACATCTTGGATAGATAAACACACCCCCACTCTCATGGATTTGGAGGGTCTCCTGCTGAAATATATGTCGTATGAACGGTATAACTCATTGCATGTAACAAAAACCTTATCCACTAGCTTCATGAGAAAATGGGAACCATACATTCGATCAAAACCCCCAGAGTTCCAATCACGCATTCTTTCGGCACTAGACCTCTAACAGACATTGTAACCTTAATAATGTAACCTGAATATTGTATATTGTATTTTTGAATGTGATGTATATGATGTGATATACCTTGTAAAAAAGTAGCCAGACGGAAAAGATAGAAGACTAAGCAAGTAGGGGACTGCTAGAATACCTACTACCTCCCCCATCCTCAAACCTCCTCCCCCCTCCCTACTGAGGAAAACATGGACTAATCGATCAATTAACGCAGACCCTAAGATAGTTTTTCCAGAGAATGATACCTCGAACAAACCCAAGATGCATGCAAATGACATCCCCCTCCCCCCCCTTTTCTATCCCCCTGATTATTGTAGTGATTATAACTATGACATATCCCTCTCCCTACCTTTGTAAATAGTTGAGACACTCCCTCCTCCCCCCCACCCGCTCCCCCCCCTCCCTACGTACTTCCATCAATCTTCCTCTCACTGACAGCAAACTAGTGTCTAACACCTCAGGGTAACTTACCTTCCCCCACTATCTCAAGACCATGAAGGTTCTCGAAAACCAAAACACCGAAAAGTTGCTTAGGTGCCGACACCAACCCAACACACAAGCAGGGAAGTCTGTATTCCATTCCGACACATTATTACAGATTAGATTTAAGCAAAGACAGACAGAGGTTGACAAATCCCCCCCTGGGGTATCATTGTTGGTGTAAATAATTTGCTGTTATGTTGGAAGACTTGATGTATACTTCTCCCTTTATACCCATTGTGAAATGTATGTAATTGAAGTTAATTTTGAAAAATTCAATAAACATATGTTTGAAAAAAAAAAAAAAAAATGATCACTAAATTTATTTGGGCAGCAAAAAAGCCCAGGATGCCTATGTCCAGACTGGTTCTCCCAAAACAAGGAGGATTCGCACTCCCCCACGCCCAAGCTTTTTCTCAAGCAGCCCATTTTCATTACACGACTGACTGGCTCCTTAACAGATCCACTTACACAAATGATAACCTGGAAAGGGCGCTCTTCCACCCATTCTCACCAGCAGCACTGCTCCATGCCCCACGTAAGGCCATCCCAAATGACATCAAAAATAGCTTATTGTTTAGAGAAACATATAAAATGTGGATTTCAATCCATAAAGGTTTTGGTAGAAACCCAGCTAGCACGCCACATGTTACCTTCTGGGGTAATCCCAGCTTTGCTCCGGGCCTGGAGAACCCGTTGTACCTGGAATGGCACCAGAAGGGAATATCAGCCATTTGCAACGTCTTCGACCCAGGAGGCACAATCATATAATTTGCAGACTTAGCAACTAAGTATCATCTTCCCAACACACAATTTTATATGTACCTGCAGGCGCGACATTATGCTCAATCTATCCCCAAGGCTTATGCGAATCCAGTTCACCCTGACCCAGTTCTGTCACTTATAGCCCAACATAATATTTTGGGATACAGGATAAGAAAGTTATACCAAGCCCTGATAGTAATCCCAAAAGATAAGCTGCTCCAGAACCTGGAGAATAGATGGAAGGTAGACATCCCCACCATCCCACCTTTTCTAACAATAATAAAAAAACTCCCCACCTCTCTTAAATACCTACAATCAGCCTCCCTTCAAGAAACGCACCTCAAATTTCTTAACAGGGCTTATATCTCACAACAGCAACGAAGCCACTTTATCCCAGGAGACTTAGGACTATGCCCAAAGTGCAAAATGAGAGGAGCAGACTATTTTCACAATTTTTGGGGATGCGGGCATATAAGAATATTTTGGAGAAAACTAGTTGCCTTCCTAAACATAACATTCACTCTGCAGCTGACATACGACCCACTAACATTGCTCTTCCTCTACTTTAGCAATTGGAACTTAGGACCCAACAAAAGGAAGATTATTCCTCTTATAACCCTGATTCTTGTATTAGCTAAAAGACTAATCCTGTCTCTTTGGATAGGAAGAAATTCCCCCTCTTTAGCGGAGTTAAAGAACTCTATTCTTAAGACTCTATTCTTTGAGAGCCAAGCAACACTAAACGATATAGAAAAGGGAGTCAAACGCTTCTATACCAAATGGGAAACCTACATTCTGACCCTGAGTGTTGAGGTCCAGACGTCCATACAAAAAATCTTTGAGAACACTACATGGTTTTTGTTGCGCCAGATTACCTAGGATCTTGAATGATAGGCTATTATGGTAAATATCTGTTGTCTTGTCCCCCCCTGTCTTGTTGACCTTCCCCTCCCCTTCCTTCCCACCCCCCCCATAAATCCTGATAAGATTAGTATGTTAAGTTGTTATTATACCATGAAGTTGTTATTATACCATGAGGCTTGAACAAGTTTAAAGCTATGCTCTTTTACGAACTTCGATTGGCTTAAAGGAATCTCTCCGCTGGTCGCAGGTTCCTTCTTTATCTGGACTTCCATCGGTAGGCGGGTCGGGAGAATTGCTCAGGAAACACCCGTTTGGTAGTTATCTCCCAGGACCACCCAGCCCAACTTTGCCATACTTTAATGATTATGTGATAGTCCAATGTATAGAGCAAAAAAACAAGCAAGCCATATGTTATGTTCAATGTTTCTTGCCTTTTTTGGATTTGTTATAACATGTACTGTTTTGAAATACTTTCAAATAAAATGTGATTTAAAAAAAAAAAGACCTCTTAGCGCCCAAACTGCTCCATGCTTTCAACGCCAACTCTGCAGATTCTCACTTCTCTAAACAGTCACTAGAGGCCCACATAATGGTCATTCCAAAACCCGGAAAAGACCCCTTGGTATGCTCCAGCTATAGACCCATATCTCTCTTAAACATCGATGTTAAGCTATTTGCTAAACTGATGGCGAATAGGCTAAACAAACTTCTCCCTGCATTGATCCACAGCGACCAGGTGGGATTTGTTCCTGGCCGTGAAGCGAAGGACAACACCACCAAGGTCCTTAACCTGATCCATCTCGCCTCTCAGCATCGGATCCCCACTATTTTGGTCTCTACTGATGCCGAGAAGGCCTTTGACAGGGTCAGTTGGAGTTTCATGAGGTCTGTGCTGGAGCATATCGGCTTGGGTACACAAGCACTCCATAGAATCTTGGCCCTATACCACATGCCCACAGCAAGAGTAAGGACAAACGGCTTCCTCTCCGATCCCTTCCCTATTAGTAATGGAACAAGGCAGGGCTGTCCTCTCTCACCGTTAATTTTTGTCCTATGTATGGAGGCCCTGGCGAGAGCCATAAGACTGAACAAATGCATCTCGGGTATACGAGTCGGAGAGGCGGACTACAAGTTGGCACTATTTGCCGACGACCAACTGGCAATAATTACACACCCAGAGACATCACTCCCCCACTTTGTACACGAGCTGGATCGCTTTAGCGCCATCTCCAACTTCAAAGTTAACATGTCCAAGTCAAGTATCCTTAACATCTCAGTACCCGCCATGGCGATCCCCCAACTGAAGAATGATTTTTCATTCACATGGCAACCCTCCCACATAACATACCTAGGTATTAACCTACCCAGCGACCTAACCCGATTATACTCTTTAAACTACCAGCCCCTACTAAAATCCCTCCGAGCAGACTATAGCAGATGGCATAACAAACAGCTATCCTGGCTAGGCAGAATAAACATCACTAAAATGAACTCCCTATCTAAATTGCTCTACATACTTCAGACCCTACCTATCTCTGTTCCAGAGATTTGATTTAAATCTATCCGAATCCTGACCCAACAATTTATATGGTTTCGTAAAAATAAAACAGAATTAGACAGGAAGTTCTGATGAAAAGTACCCAAAAAGGGGGATTTCAGCTACCAGACCTTAAAAATTACTATCATGCCATACATTTAAACAGGGTACTAGCCTGGACTAGAAGTCGGAGCAACAAACAATGGGTGGAACTAGAAGGAGCCTGTGTCCATCAATACCCTGAAATATTCCCCTGGCTTCCTAAGCTTCCTAAACCTCCATCTTCCCACCCGACTATCCCCCCTACCCTAGCTATTTGGAAATCTCAACGATGTAACCCCTTCATTTCTTCAGTATTTGGCCCAATGACTTCCTTTCTGTATAACCCAGACTTCCAATCAGGGTTGAACATCCCCGATTTCTCCAAATGGGCACTAGAGGGACTTTTTAGAGTAGGTCAGGTGATGGTTGGCTCGGGGATGCGCTCGTTTTCAGACATACAGGTAAAATGGGAAATCCCCTCTAGGGATTTCTGGAAGTTCCTTCAGGTTCGTCACTTCCTGCAAACAAGCTCTAGAACCACACTAGCCTCCCGAGAACTGACTTCCTTAGAAAGACTCTGCGTAGCTACATGCGACCCCACCCACACAATCTCACTGTTATACAAACTCCTTCAAGACTCAAATAACGATACATCCTCATCATTCACCCGAGCCTGGGAAAGGGATCTAGGCCTAACCATCTCTAACAAAGAGCCCACGCCAGTTCTGTCTGCATCCAAACAAGGGAAACCCAATACAAAATAATTATGCGTTGGTACAGACACCCATCGATCTTACACTGCATGAACCCAAACATCTCGGCAGGTTGCTGGAGGTGCGGGAGGGCCACTGGAACTCTCCTACACATATGGTGGGAATGCCCACTAATTACCCGCTTTTGGACCGATGTTATTGAGACCTCACAAAAAATAATCTACATCTCCCTTCCCACAACTCCCGCCTTCTGGCTATTGAACCTATCAACCACCCCGCTTTCCTCCTACAAAACCTCAAAAAAAAAAAAAAGACACCTGTGAAAGATCCAGCCCAACTCCCAAGCAGGGATAACAAGGTCATACCTCCCAGGCTTGTGCTTAATTAAACTCACAGAAGATTTAGCTGTAATGGCACAGACTCACCACTGGAGGCCACCAGAGAGTCCAATACCAGAAAAAAACTAAAACAACACAGAACAGACATGACAGGACTGAGCTATGATACATGGCTCCTGACAAATCCTGCCAAATTATTCTCCTAATTCTCAATTAGTCACAGATTTTTTTATTATCAATGATTGCATTGATGGGTGAGGGACAAACAAGCAGCACTAGGGCTGTTTAAAATCAACAGGAAATATGAGGCATATATTCGGATTTGCTTGCATGCGCTGTGGCATTAAATACCTGAGAGGGGAGAGCGCAGAGAAAAGCGGGGAGACGGAAGAGTACCTGTCTGTCCTGGATGGTGGTTCACGTCGATGTCTAGCCAAGTGTGCGGCTGCAGGGTCCGCTGTGCACAGCGAGTTATTACTAACAGGATCGTTTCGCTAAAGGGGCTACCTCAGTGTGTGGGTATGCGGTCATGGTTAAACAGGACGTTTTAAGCCCGATTGGCTAACCTAAATGGAGATGGAGGGTCAAACTCTCGTGGCTTGAGAGGGAGGAGTTAAACTTACTAGTGTAAGAGCACTGGGTATTTCAGCTTAGGGGATATAGATATATATTTAGATGGAGTATATTTGTAGGACCGACCTATATTGGGTAAATTGTTTTATAGTTATTACACGTTGAATCTCCCTTATCCCAGGACTTGACAATTTTTTTTTAAATCTAGGAGCTAGGCCAAAAGTGTAGGAGCCACACATGCTTAAGGCTGCCCATACACAGAGCGATGTGCCCGGGTGACAGAAGAGAGTAACTGGGTGAGGGGGCGGGGTGCTATGTGATGAGTTTTGAGAGGGAGTGAGGTGTTGTGTGGCAAAAGAGGGTGGGGTGGAGTAAGGTGACAGAGGGTCCAGTGATTGTGGTCAGTGAAAAAGTGTGGGTCCAGGGGTCACTTGCCCTAGTCTAGTCTCCTGCTAGTAGGGGAGACAGGGAGAGACTGTTAGGGAGAGGAAGGAAAGAGAGAGGAGAAACTAGAGGCAGGGAGGTGAGACAGAGGGGGGTGAGTGAGGGTTGAGAGAAAGAGGGGGCATGCGGAAGAGAGTAAGGAGAGAGTGGACGAGGGGGGGGGGAGCAGGGGAGAGAGAGGGTGACAGACTGGGTGGGTGAGATCACAGGAGAGAGGAAAGGGGATGGGAAAAGAGCAAAAAAGAGGAAACAGACAGGGTGGGGGGGAGGTGAGAGAGGGATGAGATGAGAGGTGGAAGCTGACTGGGGGTGAGGTGACGGTACAAGAGGAGGGGATGTGATTCAGGGTGAAGTGCCAGTGGGCGAATGAATAAGGTGATGGAGAGTAAACAGAGGGTTAGGTGGGAGGGGGTGAGGCAACAGTGGAGCGATAGGGTGAGGTGCTTGGTTACGCAAAGGGGTGAGGTGATAGGGGGTGAGGTGACAGGGGGTCAGGTGAGAGAGGGTGAGGACACAGGGGGCGATAGAGAGGGTGAGGAGGTGGAGGGGCGATGATAAGGTGCAAGATGTAGTAAGTGGATGGGGGTGACGTGACATGGGAAGAGTGAGTGAATGGGTGATAAGACAAGGAGACAAGGAGCGGAAGCAACGGACCAGTAGCGAGAGCAGCAGCTGGTGCTGGGGACCAGGAGACCCACTTTTGCTGGTGAGAAGACTTGCCTCACGCAAGTCTTCTCACCAGCAAAAGTGGGTCTCCTGGTCCCCAGCACCAGCTGCTGCTCTCGCTACTGGTCCGTTGCTTCCGCTCCTTGTCTTATTATCCCCTGCTCCCCGGTGCCAGACGCTGCTTGGTTGTGGGGGGAAGGGGGGTGTTTGCTGCCGCTGCTCTTTTAGGGGGGTTGCACTTCTGCCGCCGCTACACTGTTAGGAGTGGGGGGGGGGGGGGGGGCGCGCAGCGCTGCGGCTGAGCTTTGACGAGAGAGGGGGTCAGGAAGTGCTGCCTGCGCCGCGGTTGTGTTGTTAGAGGAGGGCTGCCCACACCACGGCTGTTAGGAGAGGGGGGTCTTTAGGGCTGCCCATTCTGCGGCTGTTCTGTTAGAAGAGGGGGGGGGGTCGTCGAGCAGTGCTGCCTGCGCTGCTGCTCTGTTAGGAGGTGGAGAGGGGGGAGGAAGGAGCACGCAACGCTGGCCCACGACCAGATTCTGCTTCCTTCCTTGTGGCAAAAAATAAATACAAACTGGTCACCAGGAAGTAGAATCTGGTCACCATGGCGACCTGGCGAATGGGATTTGTCGAGCCCTGCCTTATCCGTATATTGCACAAACCTAAATATTCCGAAAACTGTGGTTTTTCTGAATATTTCAGGGTTTTTGGTTCCCCCACCTCTTTTTTCATACTTACCTTGTCTCCCAGTGTCCACAGTGGCCATCAAAATCCTCTTCAGCGGTATCACCGGTCCCACGGATGCATTGCGTGGACCACCGCACCAGCGCACCCACACACTTGCACAATGCACCTCTGGGACCAGAGATGCCGCTGAAAATTATTATGAAGGCCACCATGGACAGCAGGGGACACTGAGGATGTTGGGAACCATCGGGGCACTTCTGGGGGACCAGTTTAGTATGTTAAAAAAATATTCCAAAATTCGCAAAAATCCTTTATCCAAAATGTTTGTGGTCCCGAGCATTTCGGACAAGGGATCTTCAACCTGTATCAATAGAAAGCAATAGCAGAATAAGTTTTATAGCCATCATCAGCAGACAGCAATCATTCACAAAAATCTGTAGCGGTCGTTCTGTATGGCTATATGGAATACCTAAAGGAGTTCATTCTTCAATGGCATAGAGGGGCACTCAGGGCTATTTTTGGGCCAGAATGCCCCGGAATGCCGTTCCTGAAGCTCTTTTGTCATTAGGAACAGTTTTCCGGGACCTCCATGGCCTGCCCTTCTGTCTGTCTCCTCCCCCACCGCTTCCCTTCAGAGGGGAGGAGAGCGCATTGTGTGTCTTCCCACTGTTTCCCTGTGACTGGGAAGTCAGCCAATCAGAGCTTGCAGGCCGGCTCCTGATTGGCTGCTGGCCCGCTAGCCAATCAGAGCTCGTGGGCCGGCAGCCAATCAGGAGCCGGCCCGCGAGGTATGATTGGCTGACAGCCCAGTCACAGGGACACAGTGAGGTGAAGGAGATACATGCGATGTGCTGAGCACTCCCCTCCCTTCTCCTGGAAAGCGGCGGAGGAGACAGACTCCTGTTCCCTTGAAAATGGCGGCGGCGGAGGAGACGGACACCGAACTGGGGTGAGGACAGGAGAGGCGCGTACTGTGCTCCCACCCCACTCCAACAAAAGCAGCAGCACATGGTGGTAGCAGAAGCAGCAGCAGCAACAATGGTGAGTTGCACTGCTGGTGGGAAATTCTGGCACTGTGGGGGCATATGTGTTTCTGGTGCTGTGGGTGCATACATGGCACTGTGGGGGCATATGTGTATCTGGCTTTATGGGGAGCATATTTGGCACTGTGAAGGGCATATGTGTATTTGGCACTGTGGGGGCACATCTGGCACTGTGGGGGCATATGTGTATTTGGCACTATGGGGGGCATATCTAGCACTGTGGGGGCATATGTGTATCTGGCACTGTGGGGGGAAATATGTGTATCTGGCACTATTGGGGGCATAGCTGTATCTGGAACTGCACTATTCGGGGCATATGTGTATTAATGTTTATTCTAGGATTGTCAGCGGGCAGGGCGCCGGGGGGCGGACCGGGCCCGCCGACGTCACAGCTGGGGGCAGTCCCGGGCCGCCACTGTCACAAGAGGAGCGTGCCCGGGCCGCCGCCGTCATGAAAGGGGTGTGCCCGGACCTCTGCCGCCATGAAAGAGGCATGATCAGGCCGCCGCCGACATAAAAGGGGCGTGCCCCGGCCGCCGCCATCATGAAAGGGGGTGGGCCCGGCTGCCACAGTCATCAAAGGGGGCGGGCCCGGCCCCTCCGAAGCCACTATGCTGCCGGGAAAGCGCCGGGCATTGCCGTCTATGGCGACGCTGGGCTTCCCCGTGAGGCTGTTTTACCAGGGCGTTGCGAGAGGGGCAGGGTGCATTTTGCCCATTAAAAATCGGGCAGGGCGCTAAAACAGCCTAGCTTGAACACTATGTATCATGACCCCATTTTCATTGGCCACACCCAATTTTTAGAGCACGCCACAGTACCACTAGGTATTTTTTGAAACTTGCACCACTGGGGTGCATTGTGTATCTGGCATTGCTGCGGGAATTGGAGGCATTGTGTAACTGGCACTGTTGAGGACAATTGATGCCCTGCTGCTTTGTTAGCTCCACCCCACCCATAACATCGCCCATTTCAGCCCCGCCCACAGTTCCTGAACCTATTTCCCTACAAAAATAGCACTGGACGTACTCATATTCACTATATGCACTATATGTATATGTCTGTCTGCTTTTCTTTCCAGCATGGCTCCCGGGACCAGGTGCTTCACGCTTCAAGATTTTCACAGTCACATAATATATGGGCAATACCCCTTCAATGTGCATATTCATATACATGAGTCTATGGGTGAACACCCTATGTGCCAGATGTTAGATAGCGTTATTCCTGGGACCTAGTAGTTTCACTTAGGAATTCTGCAGATAGATGCTACTGACAGTGATCTTTGTACATATAGTATGTATATAGGGAGATGAATGGTATGATTCTTATGTTAAGAAATAGAGAAAGTAAAAGAATGGTATCTATGTGTGTATAGCACCAGTGTGCCTGTTGGTTTATATAAGGTATGACTATTTAGAATCAATATGTATACATATAGGTATCCGTTATCCAAAATGCTTGGGACCAGAAGAATTTTGGATAAAGGATTATTCCGTATTTCAGAATATTTTTGTATTTCAATGATGTATCCATAGGTATCTTGCATTTATGTTGTTCAATCACATAAAATACACACAAATATATTTATTTGTCCATAAAGCAAGGTTTCAAAACATGAAACAAAGTTTGTATACAATCTCATGCTCTGAATTTGAATGGCAAACAATCATTTTCTTGCACATATTTCGTGCCAGTTACATAATTATCATGTAGTGCTGTTACCAATGTCCCCAGTATGTTTTTAGCAAGAAATGTATTTTCTTCACTTTCTGCAATGTATGGTTTTCGAAAATAATTTGGATAACGATTATTTGGATAATGGATACTCAACCTGTACCTCAATATACATCATTGAAATATAATAATATTCTGAAATACGGAATAATCCATTATCCAAAAATTTGGATAATGGATTTTGGGTAAGTGATACTCAACCTGTACTATTAAAAAATAATTTAATCGGTGAGAGGGGGGAGAGTGTAGTGAATTGTGCATTGGTGCAACAGTTATAATGTGTTAATATTACTTGAGTGTAATAAAGAAATATATAGTGAGTGATGAAGTTTGAAAAATGATTTCCTAAATGGTTTTAAGTAATTAGGGAAGAGAATAATGATACGTGTAAGCCAGGGGTGTCCAAACTTTTTGCGACAAGGGTCAGTTTTGGTGAGGTGAAAATGTGGGGGGCCGACCATTCAGCCTGACATTCTTGGAATCATTAATTGCATCAGAATGGTCCCCCACTTTGCCCCATTCACTTTATGTCCCCCAGCCTGCCCCTTCACTGTATATTCCCTAGACTTCCCCTCCCTTCTCTGTATCTCCTCCAGCCTGCCCCCAATCACTGTATGTCCCTCACTCTGCCCCCTTCACTGTATATTTCCCTGCCTGACCATCTTTCTCTGCATGTCCCCCAGCCTGCTCCCCCTTCACTGTATATCCACCATTCACTGTATGTTCCCCACTCTGCACCCATACACTCTGTCCCCCAGCCTGTCCCCCCTTCTCTGAATGTCCATCACTTCCTCCATTCACTGTATGTCCCAAAGCCTGACCCTCCTTCACTATATGTCCCCCAATCTGCCCCCATTCACTGTATGACTCCCATTCACTATGTCCCAGTCTGCCCCCCTTCTCTGAATGTCCATCACTGCCTCCATTCACTGTATGTCCCCCATCCTGACCCTCCTTCACTTTATGTCCCCCACTCTGCCCCCATTGACTGTATGTCCCCCTACCTTATCTCTATGTTTTCCAGACACTTGTGAGAGTCAGAGGACGGATAGGCAAAGCAGGAACTACAGGAGATGCTTGGGCTCCCGCTGCCGCCCCCCTCCACTCTGCATGTTACAGGAGCAAGCTTCCCCCTTGCTGCACCCCCTCCCCACACACTGCTGTCACTGTGATTGCGGAGGAGGGTGATATACAATTGCAGCTGCAGTGGTTGGATGCATACTCACCCAAAAGACGCCAAACACATCTCACTGTGGTGGCCGGCACCTCCTCACTGCAGCAGGTCTGCAAGGTAAAGGCGCGCTCGCCGGGACCCCACCTTTAGTGCTGTTTGTCCCGCATCTGATGCTCCACCCGCTTCTGGCTGGAGGCTGCTTGAAATGACAGCATGGGCCTCAATTGGCCCCCGGGCCGGAGTTTGGATATGCCTGGTGTAAGCATTATAAGTGATAAGTGAAAATAAATTATAGAAAGAGGTGGGTGCACTAATTACAAGCTTTTCAACCTTGGCATGGGCTTCTTCAACCAAATACACATGCACATATATGTTGTCTTAGGGATAAATGTTATATGTTGTATACCGGTATTAGCACCAAATTTTAAAAAAATCATTTAATTATACATTTCTATCTATATTCTATTTATCTGTAAATTTTAAAAATCAAAGCTTATAATCCTTCTATAAAAAAAAAAAGCATGTTTTAATATAATTATATTATAAACCTGTACATTATAAACCCGATATGCCCTGTAAAAATCACTCCATTGCGTTTAATATAAACAGTGTTTTGGGTACTGGTAGTACAAAGTATCCCCCGCCCCGGTTTTCCTAGGGATGAGCAAAAATGATACCCCACTGAGCGCGGAGCTGATCTCCACCGATCCACGAGGGCCCGCAGTAAATAGTCTCATTACCTCTGTTTCGCCGCAATGTGTAGTGTAGGACCCGGCGTAGCAGGATATGACAACTGAATCGCATGCGCAGTGCACCCCGCAGTTCCGCACTGCCCGGTGACCCATGGTTCGTCAGCAACTGTCTGTGTCACGTGGGTAAGACAAGTGCGAGTCAGTGCCGCGCCCTGCGCTCTATTAGAAGAACTAATATATACAGTAGCCGAATTTCTCCTGATATGGCAGCCCGAAGCCCACAGCAGCCTCAGAAGAGGAAGAGAGGAGGAGATCCGGACGGGGATCTTACAGGAGAAAATAATCAGGCCCGGCCCCGACGACTCAGGGATGACGGTCAGGAGTCAAGGTATGATACATGCTCTCTCATGTGTGAAACCACCTGAAATTAAACCATTGATGGATTTGTCCACCGATGGTCACCCCTGCTTTACAATTCAGTAGGCTGTGGACCAATGAGAGCCCAGGTGCGGGGCTTTGTGGGACTGTCTGTGCCCCGTGTCCAGGATCTTTGTCAAAATAATTATAGATACATTTTCATTGCTTGTGCTCCCAACTGTCACGATTACAGCGGGACAGTCCCGATTTTCGGTCCTGTCCCGCTGTCCCACCCGCGGCAGGCATTGTCCCGCTGCAGGGGGTGGCAGTTGGGAGACCCCCCAATGTAATAGAATAGACGCTGTGCGCGTGCGCACAGCATCTATTCTCGTATGAAAATGAGGTTGCGGCTAATTAGCATAATCCGCGCCCTCATTTGCATACGCCCCGCCCCCTTTGTCCCTATTTCTTAAGCACAGAAGTTGGGAGGCATGCATCATTGATGGTGGGAAACCATCTGGCCAAAGTATTTAACATAGCTCATAGACCATCAATGATTGAAATGGTCGATTGCCATCCCTAGTCCTGTTTGCACAGGTGACAAAGAGCCTGATTCAGACCTGATCGCATTGCTGCTAAATTCGGAGCCCAGCAATCAATTATACGCCGCTTCCGTGAAAGGACTGGGTACGCTTGCATTTTCCGTGACACAGAAAATGGCCGGTTACCATCCCCAACCACTGGCTTCCTGTCAAACACCTTTCGAACAGTCAGCAATTAGAAGAGTAGCAGGATTTTATCACAGGACAGACTTGCGCATGCGTTCTGTGGGCCATACACATGTGCAGTCCATAATCGTCCAGCCTGCGAATTCACAGCCGGACGGAGGCTGGGGGCAGCCCAGCAGCTTACCTGGGTGCTGGGTTTGCAGGGGTGTCAGGCGGCGTTGCGGGGGTGATGGTCGGCAGGTTTCCCAGCATTTGGAGATGATGTCATCTCCAAGCGCCGGCTCAGGACCTGAATTCACCGGCGTCCCCTACCCGGCATAATGTCGGGGGAAGCCGGTGTAAAAGGGAACAACTGCCGGGTGGTTTAGAAGTACTGTTGGAAGGTATCAAACTGATATTGACAAGAAATGATGACATCTAGTCCACAGGTTCTCAAAGTCAGTCCTCAGGACCCCACACAGTACATGTTTTGCAGGTCTCCTCACAGAATCATAAGTGAAGTAATTAGCTCCACCTGTGGATCTTTTAAACTGTGTCAATGAGTAATGAGTGCAGCTGTGCACCTGCTGGGTGACCTGGAAAACGTGAACTGTGTGGGGTCCTGAGGACCGACTTTGAGAACCCCTGATCTAGTCCAACAACACTTGGCGCTACTAGTTATGCGGAGTCTGCCAGGTACTTCTAGGTATTGGGATATCACAGTAGGCGTTACTTGTTCTGTACTTACAAAGTGATCTGATTCTACACAAATAAAAATATAGCACGTGTCTCCATTGCAAATATTTAGCAATTGTCTCTTAGCGATACTTTTTATCTATGCTGTGTTTTGTATGTCTGGTAAGTATGACGCCAAAGGAATAGCAATGCCTTACAAAATACATAAACAGAAATAGCAGAAGACTTCCAATAAAGAACATTGCAGAATATGGGGCACAAGCTATATAACCCCTGCTGCACATGCAATCCTTGTTCCCTCAGACACGGCACCACATGAACCCAAAAATTCAGGGCCATTGATGGTATAAATGAGGAGGGCCCTGCTCATAAGTGCTTATGTTTTCTAAGCACAATCTCTTTGCAATTTGGCTGACAGGAAGTTGGCGTTTGAGGGGGTGAGGTATATTTCACCGACAGTCGGGATTCTGACAGTCATTACTCAGACGTCGGAATCCCGACTGCACAGTGGGGGGAGCGCAATGAAGCCCCTTGTGGGCTCGCTGCGCTCGCCACGCTGCAGGCACGGTGGTGAGCTGTGCTCGCCACCTATTTTATTCTCCCTCTATGGGGGTCGTGGACCCCCACGAGGGAGCAGTGTGACACGATACTGGACAGAGATATTTTTGTAATTCACTTGCAAACTTGCACAGGGTGGGATTTCTTTCTGTGTTGTCAGTAGCTTAACTACTCGCATGCATATGCAAATTAGCGGATGAGTGATCAGTTCTGAACCAGGCCCCTTATCCGCACTTACTCATCCAGCAGCTCCTGAGCGGCTGGATTGCGTATGATACATTGTATGTGGTCCTTTTGCATACATTGTATCTTATGCGAAGCCAGCAAGGGCTACGAGCTGCGATAAATATCTATGGCAACCCGTCTGATTTGCAATGCGAGGCACACGGGAACACGCACACATTGCAATCGCAGGAAAAGGACATATGATATGACACTTTTAAAGCAATGCGTCGCAACAATGTGTTGGAATCGCATCAAAAGTACCCATATTTAACTATTGGATGGCGGCCTTAATTAAGGAAAATTCACGTCATTCATGGAATGTGACATATTCAGCAATCTGCACAATGTTCATTTTTTTTCATTGTTTTTTCCACGTTCCTAATAAGCGAAGTGTATTATGATGTTCCCTGCAACTGACAGATGTCCTGTCCTTGTGTGCATTCAGTAGCGATATAGGGCCTACAGTTATTCAGACCTGATTGTAGGACAACTTTGTTATCAAAATGATGAAAACCATGTGCATTGCAGGTGAGGCAATTATAATATGGGCAGAGAAAGTTGTGCACACACACACACACAGTGCGATTTGCTTCTTTTTAGTTCAAAATGCATTGTGTCTAGTTCAAATCACACTGTTTGGTTTCCCTTGCGACGCACGCTTCCACATAGTCAATATCGCAAGGCTAAATAGTATGTGCATGCAGGTATTTTTGTACTACATGTCATGCTATTGCACTACATACTATTGTAGTGTAGTCAAAATATGGTGTAGTTTAAATCACAAGTAGCACTTAGTCAAAATTGTATAGCACACATTGTATCTCTCTGATAAAAGCTTGAGCAAGCCCAGTGGAGCTGGCTGGGAGATAGATCGTTGCAGTGCCACATCATGTCAGAAGTTGTACACCAAGATTTAGTTTGCAAATTGTGTTGAAATCCTTGTCTGCTGCTAATTTTTGTTTCTTGTCACCCGTCCCCTAGTATTCCTAAAATAGATCCATGGGTTGGTCAATTTATCAAGACCACAGTCCAGAGTATGAAGCTTGCAGAATCAATGAATATTCTGAGGGCCTGGGGATTTTTTACAGAAAGTGAGCTCAACAAGCTGGCTCTGCAGAAGACCAAGGAAAATCGAGCATTGAAAGTGCTTGATTATTGCAAGGTAACAACAGTATTTTTGTTAATATAGCACTCTTTCTCCCATAGGACTCAAGGCACTTTACAACGATATAAGGAGGCTTTAGTGTTACAGCAATTAAAAAAAAAGGGAAAATCTAGAGATCATCCATAATACCAAGTTGAAACAATCATTTTAAGTTATAATTTCTTCTTCAGGGTTCCTGAGTCCCACAGGGATAACATTGGGTTGTAGGCGGATCCAGAGTACCGGCACCAACTCTCCAAAGCTTCCCATCATGCCTGGTTCCTCTCTCCTATAATCCCACCTCCATTCTAGGTCACTCAGATTTTTGTTGGTGCCTGCAGGAAGCAGGTGTACCAGTGTTTTCTCCTGGGATTGCGTGGAGGCAATCCCAAGCTTTTACTATTAGACTAGACTAGATTTTTTTTTCTAGTTTTACACTGAGCTAGTAGCGCTGGTAGTCATGGCAACTACAGCACTACCGTTCCATCACCCCCCTGGCCCGGCATCCATCACCCCCTGTCACCCCCCGGGGCGTACACAGGCAGAGAGGATGGAACAAGAGCCCAGTGCAGCACTGCTGGGTGCCGAAAAATTCCTGAACAGCTTGGCCAGATTGTGGGAGGGTAAGCGCTCTCACTGAGAGCATAAATCGCTGTTCAGGCTGTGTACTCTGTGGGAGCAGGTCACAGCGCTGGTGTGGATACTGCCCCCCCACAGCAGGGATTCCACTAGCCCACCAGGGTAAGGGAGTGCAGGCTGGAGGCAGTTCTCCTGAGAGGGAAGCTGTCCTCCATTTTACCATTAGGCTTCATTATACCGGTGGGGGAAGTCCAGCTTAGGGGGAGGTGGCACGGCCTGTGGCCCCTCCCCCCATAATTTAGGTGCCAGTTCACTTCACTGCTGCACGCCTATTAGCTGCAGATTCGTGCCTTCAGCTCCACTCACAGAAGCTGGCAGCCATCTTCATCGCTGTGCAGACTCCTGGATTGCTGGGCGCTGCTCCCCTGTAAAAACATTGCCTGCTAACAGGTTTTTAAAGCACTCACTGTCCTACCCAGCCTCTGGCTTATGGTGTACTGGACATAGTGCCATTTACAGTAGTATTCCAAACTATGGGAGAATCCACCACCGGTGGACTCCCACGTGACCAGCCTTGTTAAACCCACTGTTTTGCTGGTCACTTCTGGGGCCTCTCTAATAGACGTAACAGATAGACATCTAGAACAGTGCCTGAAGTCAGTATTTAGCCTGGGCGGCTAGGGCAGTGCAGGACTGGCTGAAGGTTGAAGCTGAACTCCCAGTGTCACACGTGCAACAGGCCACTACATACATAACTGAAGCAATGATGGATGCCAGCCAATTGGCAGCCAAGGTCTTAGCAGTCTCTGTGTACGCCAGACGCATGCTGTGGTTACGCTTATGGATGGTGGACACGGAGTCCAAACAAGCCTTAGAGGTGTTACCCTTTTCAGTAAATACTCAATAAAATAGTTGCCTCTCTGGCAGCAGCCAACAAGGCATGCCTTCACTCAGCTTCTAGTATTAATCGTTCAAAGGATAGCACTTTTCAGGTTTTTTGCAGACAGATGGGACAAACCAAATCAGCCAAACCTAAGCCCAGACAGCCCTAGGTGACGAGACAGGCACCCCCTAAGCCTGATAAGCCCGATGCCTGGCGGTGCTGGCCTCCCTCTGGGGGACCGACTTCTCTATGCAAATGAGACAACATCCGATGCCTGGGTAAGAGAATTGGTGATCCATGAGTATGCTGTGTCCTTCAACAGTTTTTTCCAACAAATCTACCGAAAGATCCGTTAAAAAGGGCCTTTCTACAACAGGTAGTGGACACCTTGCTTCAGTCCAGAGTGATTGTGCCAGTACCTCAAAAACAACGAGGTCAAGGGTATTACTCAAACCAAACGGATCGTTCAGACCCATACTAAACTTGAAATCAATGAACAAGTTTATAAAGGTGTCGAAATTCCACATGGAAACCTTAAGGTCCATTGTTTTCGCAATGGAACCGGGGATTACATGGTATCCCTGGATATTCAGGATGCATACCTGCATGTCACCATTGCTCAGTCTCACCAATGGTTCCTGCGGTTCACCATACCACCACAACATTTTCAGTTCCAAGCCTTCCATATCTGGACAATCTCTTGATTATTGCCAGTTCACAGGAGACATTGTTAGCACACTTACAGCTAACCAAGGAATTTCTACAGACTCACGGATTGCTGATAAATTGGGAGAAATCTGCCTTGGTGCCGTCCAAGCAGATGTTACACCTAGGAGCCTTGCTTAACTCCAAAGCCCAGAAAATAATACTCCCTCTGGAAAAGGGCCAGCAGCTGCAGGCAAAAATTCGGAACTTCCTTTGCCTCCAGAGAGTTACGTTACAGTAAGCCATGCACATGCTAGGTCTGTTGGTGTCCACATTTGACATGATCGAGTGGGCGCAATTTTATTCCCATCCTTTGCAAAGGCTGATCCTAGTCAGGTGGGTCAGGCATCATCAGTCCATTCACTCCTTCTGGATTCCACAGTGGGTGCTTCTCACCACAGATGTAAGTCTGCGGGGTTGGGGAGCTGTAGTAGAATCCCGATCCTTGCAAGGAAGATGGTCTTAGGAGGAAGCCAGATTGTCAACAAACATGCTGGAGCTGAGAGCAGTCTTAAACACACTTCAGCTGTCGCAGCATCGGCAGACTGGTTCAGATACAGCCAGACAACGCCACCACAGTGGTTTACACAAACCACCAAGGAGGCACGAAGAGTATAAAGGCCATGAGGGAGGTATCCAGGATTCCCCCTAGAGTGGGCCAAGTGCCATGTGCAAGCCATCTCAGCGGTGTTTCTCCTGGGAATTCTAAATTGGGAGGCCAACTTTCTAAGTCGACAGGATGTTCACTCAGGAGAGTGGTCACTGCACCCCAAAGTGTTTCGTCAAATAGCCAAAAGATAGGGCACTTCAGACATCTACTTCATGTCATCTCAACACAACAACAAGGTGCTGCTGTTCGGCTCCAGGGCCAGGGATCCACAGGCTGCATTCACGGTCCATACAGTGGAACTTTCATCTTCCATAAGCTTATCCGCCAGTTTTACTTCTGTCTCGGGTTCTCCGGAAGTTCAAACATTAAGGGGAAAGCCTAATCCTGGTGGCCCAGGAGACACTGGTTTCCTGATCTAGTTCATCTGTCAGCTGCTCCGTTTCTGTTACCACTGCGACAGGATCTGCTCAGTCAGGGTCCTTGTCTGTACCCGGACCTGAAGAGGTTAGCTTTGACGGCGTGGCTCTTGAGACAGTCTTAAAAAAGAAGGGCTTCTCTAAAAAAGTGCCTGGAAGCCGGCATCAGCACATATCTATTATAGGGTGTGGCACACCTATTTCTCTTGGTGCAAGGCAAGATCTTATGGCACCAGACAATTTAAAGCACAAGATTGTTAGCTTTCCTTCAGAGTGGCCTGGATAAGGGTCTGCCTCTGGTATCCCTTACAGTTCAGGTCTCAACTCTATCAGTGTGGTTCCAGAGAAAATTGGCAACACTACTGGACGTGCGCACATTCTTTCAGGGGGACTTAGGATTCATCCCCCCTATACTCCTCCCTTGAGATCTATCAGTGGTTTTAGAAGCCCTTTCAGGACCACCATTTGAGCCTCTAACTTCGGTGGAGTTAAAGTGGCTTTCTGCTAAAGTGGTCTTTCTGATGGCTATCACCTCAGCAAGGAGGGTATCAGATTTGGGGGCTTTTTCCTGTCGTTCCCCGTTCTGGTGCTCCATCAGGAAAGGGCTGTCCTGCGAACAAAATTATCATACTTTAAAATTTAAAATTATCATACTAAGATACTTTCGAAATTCTATGTCAATCAGTGGTTCCGGCCCTCTGTTCCTCAAACCTCTCTAACAAAGAGAGATCTCTGGATGGGGTACGGGCCCTTAACATTAATGTATAGCGTACGGAATCTATCAGATGTTCGGATTCCTTGTAGTGCTCTATGGATCGCTGGATTAGCATGGATAATTAAGCAGGTCAATGAGAAGGCTAAACTACCGTTGCCTTCATCAATTTCTGTACACTCGACTCGGTCAGTTGGTCCTTTGTAGGCTTCTTGGCGTGGTGCTAAGGCAGCAACGTGGTCCTCGGTCCACACATTTCTGAGGTTCTAAGCCTTTGATACTTTTGCTTCCCAAGATGCTGCGTTTGGGCGCCAGGCTCTGGTGGCCCCTCAGGCATCTACCCACCTGTAATATACTGCTTTGGGACATCCCGATGTTATCCCTGTGGGACCCAGGAACCCTGAAGAAGAAAACGGGAGTTACAGTAAAATCTACCTTTGGTTAACTCCCTTTCTTTGAGGTTCCTGGGCCCACAGGGCTCCCACCCTAGTACACCTGATAATCTATGGGTCATGTGACCTTGGTCCTTTTCCCTCTTGAAGGAGTGAATGTATGAATGTATATTGTGCCTATATTCTGTCTTCTTTCCTTCTCTGTTTTCTTCTGGGAGTAACTAAACTGAGTGACCTAGTATAGTAGGGGAGAGGAGCCAGGCATGATGGGAAGCCGCAAAGAGTTGGTGCCCGGTACTATGGATCCGCCTACAACCCCATGCTATCCCTGTGGGCCCAGGAACCTTGAAAAAAGGGTGTTAACTGAAGGTAGGTTTTACCATAACTCCTGTTTTTCACAGATGATCCATATCAGCAACCAGATGAGGCAGCTGCCTAGGGCGCCTAGAAATGACACAAAATGGGTGGTTGCATTGTGTAAACACAACTGTTAGATCCAGTGGCAGCTCCAGAAGAGGGGCTGCAGCACAGTTGAAAATTCAAATAGGGGAGCCACACGCACTGCCAATCCATACTGATGAAACTTATTGCATTGCTCATCACATCCCAAATTTGTGGTTAATCTATTATAGTTGAAGATGTTATCCTCATGGGGTCATCCTGCTGAATTCATAAGTACCCAAAAAATTTAGGTAATATACACTGGCAGTCAACATATAAAAGTATATATGTAATGTTGTGAATAATAAATATAATTCTAATACCCCTTTCAGATTGCAAAAATAACCCAGGTTATTCAACACAGATTATAAGAAGGGTTAAACCAGGGTCGCCCCCTGTATAATGGGCAAACCAGGTTTAGTGTGAATGGCATTGCGGTCTGAAAGCGATATAAGTAACACTCCTCATAAACTAAATAAGTGTCAGCTGAAACGTTTTGTACTGTGCAACACAAAATAAAATGTGAAATAAATAGTAAATACAGCACCAACTAGTATAGATAAAACAGTTGGGTGACCAAATCACCCTGTGATAAGTGTAGAAACAAAAAAAAAAACCCTGTTAGATCACATGACCGACAAGTTTGGATATATGTAATCAAAGTAAAAATATTAAACATAGTGTTCAGCATTTAAAACTCCATATGAACCAAAATGAATACTGTGATTAGTAATAAGGAACAGTATAGTCCCATATAAGACTCCTTTAAAGCAGATTTATTTAGATTTAACAATCAGCAGCAAAGATAAGGTAACACACAAGAAATAAAACCAGTAGAGCTTATGGGGGTACAGTCCCAGTTTCATTGTGTTTTGTCCTATCCTTTGGAATACATGGAATGTTGTATGTGATAACTTCCCATCCCCCTGGAATAGCAGCGCTGTTCACTGACCTGCTGCTGCACCCAGGGCACATTGTCCGGCTTGTCTTTCCTCTATAAACCTTCCCCCCAGACTCCCATTGTCTAGTTTCACAGGAGTTTGGGGGGGGAGTGGGTTTATAAGGAGCCGTAAAGCCAAATGATAGTCCAAGATGCAGCAGCGTTTTCATTAGACACTGCTGATGATCGCATGGCCATGTTTGCAGCGCCTGTGTGTGATGGCACACAGCCACCGCGGCCCTCCCCCTGACCAGCTAGATGCACCTATGTTGTCAGGACTACTCCCACAAAATGTCAGTTGCTGCCTCCCGTCACGTTGTTGCCGGCTCTAAAACTGCAATCGCTTGTGATCACAATTTTAGATTGCGCTTACATGCGCAGAAGTGCAACAATCTCCAATTAGCGATTTCTGCACTTCTCCGTAATGGTCTGAAATAGGTCCTAGTTCTAAATACATTCTTACAGCACATATATTTATCAGTTGAAATATTGGCCCTTATTCTGGTTCGTGCGGTACGGCCCGCGTGCGGCCGTACCGCCGATGTTTTCCGTCTGCACATGCGCAGAGGTCAATCTGCGCATGTGCAGGCGAATTCGCCGCACATAACGTTAGTACGCCGCAAAGGGGGCGTATAGGGGCGTGAGGGGCTTCATGCCCTCATTTCCCTATGTATACGCCCCGCGTTTCATGGGCGTTCCCATGCAAACGCGGGGCGTACGCATGGTAATGAGGCCATGACGCAACTCATGGGGGCGGAAAGCTGACGTCGCCGGATGTCAGCTTTCAGCCCCCATACAAGCTACCACACGGACGATTGTCCGTGTGGTCTCAGCTTGCGGGAGCTGCCGCGGCGTGCGGACCTGCCTTCGATGGTCGACGACCATCGAATGCAGGGGGCAGCTCCCACCATGGTGGAGGCGTACGCCTCCACCATTTTCATGCGGATCGGCAGCCGTCCGTGTACGGACGGCCGTGCCGATCCGTCTTGTAGGCGGGGATTCGTCTGGTGCGGTCGGAGCCGCATATGCGGCTCGACCGCACCAACCAGAATAAGGGCCATTGACTTTCTGATAATAGTGGGAACTAAAAAGCAATTTTATACTGGATGCACATTGGTCCGATATATGATCTTGTCGATTGAACAGGATATATCGGTAGGAGACCAGCTGGTGTGTATTCTCGATCTTGTCATAGAAACATATAGAAACATAGAATTTGACGGCAGATAAAAACCATTTGGCCCATCTAGTCTGCCCCTTTTTTATCCTTCAGGTAATCTCAACCCTTTTTGATCCTTATTTCTTTGTAAGGATATTCATATGCCTATCCCAAGCATGTTTAAATTGTCTTAGCCTCTACCACCTCTGATGGGAGGCTATTCCACTTATCCACTACCCTTTCTGTGAAGTAATTTTTTCTGTATTGTGGCTCCACTAGGAAGCTTGTTGCACGCCTGCACGCCTGCACGCCAAATAGTAATTTTTTCTAACATTTGTTCTATTACGTCTTTTCCTTTGAAGAAAATTTCCCTCCTGTACTATGTTAAAACCCTTGATATATTTGAAGATTTCTATGATGTCCCCCCTTTCCCTTCTCTGCTCCAAACTATACATGTTAAGATCTTTTAGTCTTTCCAGGTAACTTTTGTGATGTAGGCCATGAACCATTTTAGTTGCCCTTCTTTGTACACTCTCTAATGTATTTATATCATTCTGAAGACATGGGGTGACATTTAATAGGAGTTGATTTCTGTTTTTTTGCGATATTTTCGCATAAAAACTGAGATTTCGCATTTTTTCGCATTTTTTTGGGCCAAATCGCAACAGCCCGTTTTTCGCATTTTTTTGGCGATAAATCGCACTTTCTAAAAGTGCGTTAAATAATCTCACTTAATTCGCATCCAGATGTTTTCGCACAGAAAAGCATACAAATCTCTTATTTAATAGCATGCGCAAACGGAAATCGCACTTTTTTGGTCGATATAATTCACACTTTTTTCAGACCAGGGTCTGATGTGTGAATTGGACAGAGACATGCACAGATTATTGTGATCTGTGCATGTTTCTGGTGTAAAAATAGAGTTAAAAAAAAACGTTAAAAAAACGTTGTGGGGTGCCCCCTCCTGAGCATAACCGGCCCCGGGCTCAAAGAGCCATGTTCCCCTTGATTTTATAAAACCAGCACCAGGCTCAAGGGCCGGTCCTGGTTCCCAAAATACAGGGGACGAAATGACTAGGGGTCCCCCGTATTTCAAGAACCAGCACCGGGCCCAACCAGCCAGCAGGGTAATGCCGCAGCCGGGGGGGGGGGGGACGACGACGGACTTTTTATACAAGTCCCCCCGACCAAAGCATTCATCCCCCTGACCGGTCAGCATGGGCAGGGGTCCTGGGGGAGGGGGGACCCCCCGAAAGAAGGGGTCGTCCCCCCTCCATAACTTACCTGCCCATGCTGAAGCCCGGGGCTGTCCTCGATGCCCCTGGGTGGTGGGCATTGAGCTGATAATTGGTGTAAAAAATAGATGATAAACTATTGTCTTATACCGTGGAACTGTGAGTCCCAGCAAGCCTCCCCCGCATGCTGGGACTTTGAGAACCGCAAGTCCCAGCATGCGGGGCATTAAAGGGCCCGCTGGCACTCGTAGTTCCACAGTAAAAGAAATAGTTAAATAAACACACACTGACACCCATTAAAAATAAAACTTTAATACATCCAAAGCCCATACATACTGATACTTACCTATCTTGAGCCCGTCGGTAGGTCCCAGGGTCCGGTTCTGGTGCCTTGGTTCCGGGGCTGGTCCGGGGCTCCGGGGCTGAAGAGTCCAGGGACCTGTGGAAGGAAATCCTACTCACCCAGGTCCTCTGGCGAAGATCCCCTCATCTTCTCCGTCTCCACCGTAGTCTGTCGCCGGTACCCATCGGAATTAGAGCGGCGCAGAGATGTTTCATCTTCCGCGCCTCTCATCCGAATGACTCTATTGGCCGCCTAGCGGCCAATCAGGAGCCAAGAAAGTCGGCTCCTGATTGGCCGCTAGGTGGCCAATATAATCATTCGCCTCTCAAAGTCCGATGGGTACCGGCGGCTGACTACGGCGGAGACGGAGAAGACTAAGAAGATGTGGGGATCTTCGCCAGAGGACCTGGGTGAGTAGGATTTCCTTCCACAGGTCCCCCATGGATTTCTTCGGATCCAGGACCCTGGACTCTTCAGCCCTGGAGCCCCGTACCAGCCCCGGAACCAAGGCACCAGAACCGGACCCTGGGACCTACCGACGGGCTCAAGATAGGTAAGTATCAGTATGTATGGGCTTTGGATGTATAAAAGTTTTATTTTTATTGGGTGTCAGTGTGTGTTTATTTAACGATTTCTTTTACTGTGGAACTACAAGTGCCAGCGGGCCCTTTAATGCCCCGCATGCGGGGGAGGCTTGCTGGGACTCATTGTTCCAAGGTATAAGACAATAGTTTATCATCTATTTTTTACACCAAATATCAGCTCGATGCCCACCGCCCAGGGGCATCGAGGACAGCCCCGGGCTTCAGCATGGGCAGGTAAGTTCTGGAGGGGGGGGACCCCTTCTTTGGGGGGGTCCCCACTCCCCTAGGACCCCTGCCCATGCTGACCGGTCAGGGGGATGAATGCTTTGGCTGGGGGGACTTGTATAAAAAGTCTCCCCCCGGCTGTGGCATTACCCTGCTGGCTGGTTGGGCCCGGTGCTGGTTCTTGAAATACGGGGGACCCCTAGTCATTTTGTTCCCCGTATTTTGGGAACCAGGACCGGCCCTTGAGCCTGGTGCTGGTTTTATAAAATCAAGGGGAACCCTATTTGTTTTGCCCGTGATTTTATGAAACCAGGAACCAGGACCGGCTCTTTGAGCCCGGGGCTGGTTATGCTCAGGGGGGGGGACCCCACGCCGTTTTTTTTCCCCAGAGATCGCAAGTTTTGAAATGTGCACAATTTCATGAATGCAAATGCGCACATTTCCATGACTTAAAATCGTCACAAATCGCACCATTTCGCAGTTTTTATCCTCTTATGCGCATCCCATTAAATATGCGATTTTCACATGAAAACTGTGAGACAAAAAGTGCGATTTGCGGCGATATGGTGCGATTTTAAAAAGTGCGAAAAACTCTCATTCTATTAAATGTCACCCATGGTCTCCAGAACTGGACACAGTATTCCAGATGAGGCCATACCAATGACCTATAAAGTGGCATTATTACTTCTTTTTTTCTGCTACTGATTCCTCTCCCTATGCAACCAAGCATCTGGCTAACCTTCCTCGTTGCTTTGCTACATTGCTTTCCTGCCTTTAAGCACTTAAAATAGTGACTCCTAGATCCCTTTCCTCCTCAGCAGTTTCCATTATAGTACCCTCGATACTACTGTATATTGAGCTTTTGGGTTTTTGAGTCCCAAGTGCATAATTTTGCATCTTTTAGCATTAAACTGTAGTTGCCATGCTCTTGACCAATTCTCAAGTGCACCTAGATCATCAGTCATTTGATTTACCCCTCCTGGTGTGTCTACTCTGTTGCATATCTTTGTGTCATTTACAAAAAGGCATACTTTCCCTTCAATACCATTTGCAATTTCACTAACAAAGATATTAAAGAGCACTGGTCCAAGTACAGATCCCTGGGGTACTCCACTGGTAACATGTCCCTCCATAGAATGCACTCCATTTACTACAACTGTCTGTTTCCTATCCTGCAACCAGGTGCTTATCCATTTAATTTTTTATAATCCAATCCCACACTTTCAAGTTTATTTAGCAGTCTGCGATGTGGGACAGTGTCAAATGCCTTACTAAAGTCTAGATATGCCACATCTACAGCCCCCCTTCATCTATTATTTTGGTCATGGAGTCAAAAAAGTCAATAAGATTTGTTTGGCATGATCTCCCTGTAGTAAAACCATTCTGTTTTTTTGGATCCTGTAAGTTGTTTAATTTAAAATATTCCACTATTCTTTCTTTTATTAGTGTTTCCATTAATTTCCCTACTGCAGATGTAAGGCTCACTGGTCTGTAGTTACTTGCTTCTTCTTTGCTTCCGCTTTTGTGCAGTGGAACTACATTTGCTTGTTTCCAGTCCTCTGGAACTGCACCTGTATCTAGTGACTGGTTGAAAAAAACTGTTAATGGCGCTACCAGCACATCTTTTAGTTCTTTTAGAATCCTTGGATGTATTCCGTCTGGCCCCATTGATTTATCCTATGCCGTCTGGCCCCATTGATTTATCCACTTTCAGTCTTGAGAGTTCTGTTAGGACTTTCTCCTTAGTAAATGTACTTCCATCTACATTATATTTATGAATGTCCTTGCAACTTTACTGTGGTCCCTTCCCTTCTCCTATATTGAATATGGAGCAAATAATTTTTTAGATGTTCTGCAATTGCCTGGTCTCCCTTATTATTCCTCCATTTGATTTTCTCCTTTCACATATACTTAAAACAAGTTTTGCTTCCTTTATCTACTGACTGAGCCATTTTCTCCTCAGCTTGTGCCTTGGCATGCCTGATCACTTTCTTAGCCTCCTTGCGTCTGACAAGATACACTTCTTTGTCGTTATTATTTTGAGTCTGCTTGTATGTCCTAAAGGCCATCATTTTTGCTTTTACACTAGTTGATACCTCTTTAGTAAACCACACTGGCTTCCTTTTCCTGGTACTTTTATTAACCCTTTTGATACAAAGGTCCGTTGCCTTTAGTATTGCACTTTTTAATTTTTTTCACCTCTCCTGCACTCCTTTGAAGTTCCTCCAATCCGCTAATGAATCGCTTAAACATCGCCCCAATTTTGCAAAGTCAGTCTTCCTAAAATCCAACATTTTAGTTTTTGTGTCACTGGGGTTGGATCCTGCCTTGATACTAAACCATACTGCTTGATGATCACTGGATCCTAGGTTCTCACTCACATATATGTCTGATATCCTGTCACCATTTGTGAGTATTAAATCTAATATTGAGTCAAAATTTGTATATTTGTCCAGACATAGTGAAAAAAAGGGTACTTGTTTCCTAGCACGGCGCCCACTATTTTCAGTCGTATGGCACCTTATGCATTGTATCGCATCGCATGCCATATAGCCGCATGCGATGCAATGCAATGCAATGCATTTTAAATTGCATAAGCACCCTAATGGGTGTTTTCAATGTTAAATGGCCCCCCTATACGATTTTTTATTGTATAAGCCCCTAATGGGTGCTTACAATGTTAAATGCGTCCTCCGACCTTTTCATACCCCCACTATCCAAGCCCGAAGCGTGGCGAGTGCACACTATCTACAATCAACTCCACACCGACGTGGATAGTGGGGGTATGAAAAGGTCGGAAGACGCGTACTGCCGCCCCTAGCGGGCTCTCTACGCTTTGAGTTGGCATTGATACTGGGGGTGTCGTGGGGGTGCTTTTAACATTGTAAGCACCCGGTGCTTATACAATTAATAATCTTATAGGGGGGCCATTTAACATTGAAAACACCCATTAGGGTGCTTATACAATTTAAAATCGTATACCATCGCATTATATGCCATTGTATGCCATATACAATGGTATACGATTTTAAATTGTATAACACTGGGTGCCATTTCGTCGCATCGCATACCATTGTAAGGCTTATGGTATATGATGCGATGGGTGCCGTGCTAGGAAACAAGTACCAAAAAAAGTTCCATTCTATATGGTCCAAGTGGCTAGAGTCTATTTATTCAACAAAACATGCTCATGGGCAATAATACCATATGGTATGTACCTTACTGCATAAATCACCCCCTATAAGGATTAACACCCAATGTGACTTATCTCTAGAATAATATTTATTTACACTCTGGCATTCAGCTAATATTGCCTTACTCACCTACTATTGATTCCGAATACTTTATAATGTGACCTATAGCAATATACAATCTAATTATTTAGTTTCCCTTTTTGTGGTTCTAACCTATATGATAATAAGAGACCACACATGAAATAATAAAGTATGCTTACAGTTTTTATTGTTTTGAGGACAGTATGATTATATATACAACGTGAGTCAATGTATCATAATATTCATTTATAACCACTGTATGTTTATGACAATAATTTAGATTGTGATATTGAGACTCTGTATCTATAATCCCTTGTGTCTTTGTATTTCATGCTTAAGTGTTTGTTCGTTTGTTGCTTTGTTTTTTATGTATCTGAAAAACAAAAATCAATAAAAACGTATTGAATTAAAAAAAAATCTAATACTGAGTCTTTGAGAGTAGGCTCCCTCAATTGCTTGAGAGATGCACCCTGTAGGGAATTTAGGAATTTGCCACTTGATCTTGCAAAAGACTCCTCCCAATTCACATCAGGTAGATTAAAGTCTCCCATGATTATGACCTCTCCCTTTAAAGCCAGACATCGGCTCTGCATTACTGTGTGTATGAGTAAGCCGCCTGCACGGTGGCTTCAGGGACTGCCGACACTGATTCAAAGTCCATCCAGCTGTGATGTCAGGACTGACGTATTGAGCGTTGAGCAGAAAGTGTAAATGCTTACCAGAACCTGTTGGCTCAAATGCCAGTAGGCAAATAGATCTTCCATGTGTGTACCCAGGTGTACTCTATGGGTGCAAGAATCTAAAGTTCTTATGGGCAATCTATTTGATGGATCTTTCAGTGAATCACTATAATGGCATATCTGCACTACATTAAAGTATGATATCATGCCCCAGATGTTGACATTGCAGTTTTATGATGTGTGTGTGTTTTTTTTTTCCAGCGTAAAATGGCTAATCTATCTCATGCAGCTGATTTAGACATCATACGTAAGTTGAACTATTTATATGGTATTGGGTGTAACTAAGGAGTTGCTTGTTATAATGGTTTTTAATGAGTTACCACCTAAACAGTAACTAAAAATATATAATTGTTTTATATAATTTTTTTATTGAGACATTGTATGATAAACAAAGCAAAAGAATATCATATATAAATGTTCAATAAGCATATGGTAATAGTGATTGAATGGAAAATAGAGTATCAATCAATCAATCTTTGCTCGTGTACAGATTAATCGGTAAGGTGGGGAAAAACAATACTAGTAATACATTTGTTTCATACATGAATCAATTTGAACACATATAATTAAGTAATGTATGTCTCCGGAGCCTGAGGAGTATTCTGTTAACCCTGTTTTCAATTTATGACAGGTTAATTGGCGGATCATTTGTCACCAACCTAGTAAGATACCATGGGGGAAAAAAATAGGTGTAAAAATAGGTGTATTCTTCTACAGAAATGCACCTATT
The DNA here is from genome assembly GCF_055691185.1 of Crinia signifera. NCBI lineage: Eukaryota > Metazoa > Chordata > Amphibia > Anura > Myobatrachidae > Crinia > Crinia signifera. The sequence goes on from NC_139221.1 coordinate 164,555,347, forward strand.
TTTTACAAATTCGGATTTTCAGGATTTACTATCCCAAAAATATGGCAATTCGTGTTCATGGCAAATTCGTATTTATATTTACAAATACGAATGTATACGCCATCGACAGAATACGATTAAGAATCACCATTGAAAAGAATGGTGATTCCTAATTTACTAAGCGGCCGTATTGAAACCGGCAATTGCCGGCCAAATACGCCAGGAAAATACACTTAATTTTCCTGGCATATTTGGTAGAAGCCTGCACAGATCAGTCTGATCCGTGCAGGCTTCAGTGTAAAGAAAAAAGAAAAATAAACAATTTAAAAAAACGGCATGGGGTCCCACAAAGCTCGTCCTGGTTGTTAAAAATCAGGTAAATTTGCGAAGGGTTCCTCTGATTTTTTACAACCAGCCCAAAGGTCAGTCCTGGTTCCCAAAATATGTGGGATAAAATGACTAGGGGTATTTTAAGAACCAGCACCAGGCCTAATGGCGCCTAGCGGCCAATCAGGAGCTGCTTGGCGGCCAATAGCGGCATTCGGGAGGAGGAGCCTTCAGAGGTAAGCAAACATCCTCTGGTTTCTCCTCCGTAGTTCGGCCTGGTTCACGTGAATCAGTTTTTTTTCTCTCCCCTGGATGCTACTGGAACAAAGAGGACGTGATCTACCCTGGAGAACCCTGGTAAGTATGGTTTCCTTCCACAGGTACCCCAATGAATTTGTTCAGGACCAGACCACCTGACGGATGGACGGAGTGCTACCTACGGGCTCAAGGTAGGTAAGTATCAGTATGAGGGGGCGCCGTGTGAAATAAAGTTCACATTCTGGTGTCAGTGTGTTTATTTAACTATTTGTAGTGCTGTGGAACTACAAGTTCCAGCGGGCCCTTTAATGCCTGTATGCTTGGACTTGTGATTCTCCAAGTCCATGCATGCGGGGGAGGCTTGCTGGGACTCATAATTCCACAGCAATATACAATAATTTTCATCTATTTTTGACATAATTTACCAGCCCGGTGGCCACCGCTCCAGGGCCACTGGGGACAGCACCCGGCTTCAACCTGGGTAGGGAAATTCTGGAGGGGGAACCCCTTCATTGGGGGCTCCCCACTCCCCCAGGACCCCTCCCCAGGCTGACTGGTCAGGCAATGAAGAAGGCAAGTCAGATGCTTGGTTGCATAGGGAGAGGTATCAGCAGTAGAAAGAAAGAAGTAATAATGCCACTGTATAGGTCATTGGTGCGACCTCATCTAGAGTACTGTGTTCAGTTCTGGAGGCCATATCTCTAGAAGGATATAAATTCATTAGAGACTGTACAAAGAAGGGCAACTAAAATGGTGCATGGCCTACATCACAAAACGTACCAGGAAAGACTAAAAGATCTTAATATGTATACTTTGGAGCAGAGAAGGGAAAGGGGGGACATGATAGAAACTTTCAAATATATCAAGGGCTTTAACAAGGTACAGGTAGGAGACATTCTTCACAGGAAAAGGAGCAGCAGAACAAGAGGACATACACTGAAACTAGTGGGAGGAAGATTCAGGGTAAATTTGAGGAAGATTTACTTCACAGAAAGAGTAAGATAAGTGGAATAGCCTCCCATCAGAGGTGGTAGATTCAAATACAGTAGTACAATTTAAACATGCTTGGCATAGGCATATTGATATCCTTACAAAAAAAATAAGGATCAAATATGGTTTGAGGTAACATGTTTAAAAAAGGGGCAGACTAGATGGACCAAGTGGTTCTTATAATAACAGCCGCATTCAACGGCGCTGGTTATGCCGGCTCCACCTCCGATGCCGCCTCGTCTCCAGTGTGACAAGGTGGCCCGCAGGAGATAGAACACACGGCAAAAAGGGTGAGCTGGCGATCACACCCAGTCTACCAAGATGCAGGCAAGAATAACCCCACAGGTGCAACAATGCACAGTGGTGGTATATAACACAATTTAAATGCAACAGTGCACAGAGGTGGTATGTAACACAATATAAATCTCCAGACTCCTGCACAGGGAAGGAATGACCCCTAGAAGGCATTTAAAAAATTATTTATTTTTCTTCTTTTTTTTCACACTGCAGCTGATACTAATTCGTATTTTAAAGTATCGGCAAAAATACGAATCCATATGCCATCGGAAAATACAAATCAGTCAAATACATCTGATTAGTAAATACGAATTTGCATGTGGCTATAACAGCCATATGCATTCATATTCAGGCGTATAAAGAATACAAATATGAGTTTTCGTATTTGTATTCTTAGTAAATTTTCTGATGCAGCCTTAAAACGGTATATTGCCGATTTTTGAGGGCAAAATACCGTTTAAGGCTGCAGTGGGAAAGCGCCAGAGTTGAAATACCGTTTAAAGTTAAACGGTATTTCAACCCGTTTTCAAAGCAGTGTTTTAAATGGTAATCTACCGTTTAAGAGGCAATGGGAATGCATCTTAAACGGTAGAGATGATTGCTGATTTTTTCAGCCATCATCTCTGTGTGTGTACGCTGCCGGGCTGAAAGATTAACCACTTTCAGCCCGGCGGTACGCCCCGCTGCCACCCCCCGCCCCCCCTCCCCCCTCTTGTTATACTCACTTGTCCACGCTGCCCCGCTGTGTCCGGCTGGCTGCTGCTGCGGCGGCTGGATGCTGAAGAGCCCTGCTCCCCCGCCTGTCTCACCCTGCCGTTAGCCACGCTGGTCCGGTCCGCCCCGCTGGCCATCTGTGCTTGTCCTCCCGGGTCCGGCCACATGCCCCGCCTCCCTCCGTCCTGCTCCACACAGAGCAGCACTGGCCACCAATGTTTTCTTTTGTAAGCCAGTAATATATAGATTGCTGGCACATGCCAGCAATCTATATATTACTGGAACCACTGGGCACCAATGACAATCATAAGCCAGTAATATATAGATTGCTGGCACATGCCAGCAATCTATATATTACTGGAACCACTGGGCACCAATGACAGTCATAAGCCAGTAATATATAGATTGCTGGCACATGCCAGCAATCTATTTATTACAGGCACCACTGGGCACCAATGATTTAGTTATTAGCCAGTAATATATACATAGCTGGCACTGGCCAGCAATGTATATATTACTGTCCACCATGGGTTAAATTGAGCTGACACTGTCATGTATAAAAACATAGCACAAATGTTGACGGCTGCGGGATTTGTACGCACCACTGGCCCCTCCCCCTCCTTTTATTATGAGAAAACAACTGTGGGTGTGCACCTTTTTAACCCTGAAAAGCCCATTAAAGTCACAGGCACTCATTTGTGCTGTAAAAACATTTTGAAGAGCTAAAACGTTTTACCTGCAATGGGAATTGTACTTAAATGGCATTTAAAACTGTAATCTGCTGCAGTGGGAATGCTAAATACCGTTTAAGATTACCTGTAACTTAAAACGGGTCTGCAGTGGGAAAGCAGCATAAGGTTCCCACAAGGACTAGTGACTTTGGGCCTTATTTTGGTTCATTCTTTCTGACAAAATCCTTCTTAGATGGGCAAAACCATGTGCACTGCAGGTGGGGCAGGTGTTACTTGTGCAGAGAGAATTAGATTTGGGTGGGGTTTTACTTCAAAGTGAGATCTATATTGCAGTGTAAAAATAAAGCAGGCAGTATTTTCCCTGCACAGAAACAAAATTACTCACCCAAATCTAATTATCTCTGCACATGTTACATCTGCCCTCCCTGCAGTGCACATGGTTTTGTCCATCTAAGAAGGATTTTGTCAGAAAGAATGAACCAAAATAAGGCCCTTTATTCAGTCGAGTAACATGACTCTGACATTTATACCCCTTTCCCACTGCAGGCTTTACACGGTAAAATGCCGTTTTTTTAGCCTTTTTAAACGGCTAGAGCTGCAGTGGGAAAGCTCCAGGTTGCTTTACACGGTTAACAAATACCGGTATTTGTTAACCGGGTAAAAAGCAGTGTTTTTACCATGTAAAAGCCGTTTTTTCGGCAGTGGGAAAGACCGGCATGGGGTCCCCCCCCACTGCTGTAACCAGCACCAGGCTGAAGGAGCCGGGGCTGGTATTCAAAAAATCAGGAAACCCGACAAATAGGGGTTACCTGATTTTTTACAACCAGCCAAAGGCTCCAGGTCCGGGGCTGGTTCCCAAAATACGGGGGACAAAATGACTAGGGGTCCCCCGTATTTTAAGAACCAGCCCCAGGCACAACCAGCCAGCAGGGTAATGCCACAGCCGGGGGACACTTATGATATAAGTTCCCGCGGCCAAAGCATTAACCCTACCGACCAGTCAGCCTGGCCAGGGGCCCTGGGGGAGTGGGGACCCCCCCAATAAAGGGGTCCCCCCCCTCCAGGACTTACCTGACCAGGCTGAAGCCTGGTGCTGTCCTCGATGCCCCTGGGCGGTGGGCATCGAGCTGATGGTATGGTGTAAAAAATAGAATAAAAACCATTGTCTTTTACTGGTGAACTATGAGTCCCAGCAAGCCTCCCCCGCAAGCTGGGACTTGGAGAACCACAAGTCCCAGCCTGCGGGGCATTAAAGGGCCCGCTGGGTCTTGTAGTTCCACAGTAAAAGAAAGAGTTAAATAAACACACTATATACACACTACTGTGGGTGCAGAGTGGACCTCTAAGGGTTCTCCACAATCCACAGGGCCCGGCGCTAGATAAAGAGAAAGATATATCTATTGATGTAAAGAGTAATAGAACTGATTAATTTGAACTCAGCTGCAGCAGATGCAAGTGGGTCTGCTTGGGACACACTGGAAGATTACAAAAGACTAGGATTTTGTTGCACTTGCGCTGCTGAGATCAAGTAATTTCCCAGTGAACCGTACTAAACAGAAGGACACCAAGGCACAATTTAGTTATCACTGATAATTCTTTATATATATAAAAAAGATTTTTACTTTTATCTTTAAAAAAGAATTTGTACACATAAATTCAAAAAAACAATACAAAAATACATGAAAAAAGAATACATAAATAAAATCACAGGCAGATACCATATAAAAAAGAAGAAACACATATATGTGTTTAGTAATATATATCAAGCTCCGGAGCGGGTCACGTAATGATTAGATGGATCAAAAGATGCTTTAAGGAGCAATGTTAGTACAGCGTTACAGCAGCCAGGGTATTAGTGATGAAATGAATGGGTTAGGGTAATGATGGAGATGGACGCCAAAGCACTGTGAATTAGGAGTAAGTTGAGAGTAACCTGTTAGCGCTTCAAAACGCAGGATTGCAGAAAGTCAGGTAGCGTAATACCTCCACACAGTATGCTCACCCTCCTTGATGGATGCTTGTGGAGGGGCGGGGATCCAGATGACACCGTGGCTCAACCCGCTGCACAGATTGTGCTGGCGTCGATGCTTCTCTCCAATGGGGGACGGCAGATGGAGACGCTGCAAATGCAGCTAGTGTAGACTGCTGTGAGCGGCTGAAAAGGCGCTAAATGCGCTGGCTTGTAGTGTCCGGACAAGACAGCATTAGTGGATGTAATTGCTGGCTCCGTGTACGTGACCTCGTGACCTCGGGAGTTGGGTGACAAAGCGGAAGTGACGTCGACGCGTTTCGTTCACTTGGCAACCGAACGAAACGCGTCGACGTCACTTCCGCTTTGTCACCCAACTCCCGAGGTCACGAGGTCACGTACACGGAGCCGGCAATTACATCCACTAATGCTGTCTTGTCCGGACACTACAAGCCAGCGCATTTAGCGCCTTTTCAGCCGCTCACAGCAGTCTACACTAGCTGCATTTGCAGCGTCTCCATCTGCCGTCCCTCATTGGAGAGAAGCATCGACGCCAGCACAATCTGTGCAGCGGGTTGAGCCACGGTGTCATCTGGATCCCCGCCCCTCCACAAGCATCCATCAAGGAGGGTGAGCATACTGTGTGGAGGTATTACGCTACCTGACTTTCTGCAATCCTGCGTTTTGAAGCGCTAACAGGTTACTCTCAACTTACTCCTAATTCACAGTGCTTTGGCGTCCATCTCCATCATTACCCTAACCCATTCATTTCATCACTAATACCCTGGCTGCTGTAACGCTGTACTAACATTGCTCCTTAAAGCATCTTTTGATCCATCTAATCATTACGTGACCCGCTCCGGAGCTTGATATATATTACTAAACACATATATGTGTTTCTTCTTTTTTATATGGTATCTGCCTGTGATTTTATTTATGTATTCTTTTTTCATGTATTTTTGTATTGTTTTTTGAATTTATGTGTACAAATTCTTTTTTAAAGATAAAAGTAAAAATCTTTTTTATATATATAAAGAATTATCAGTGATAACTAAATTGTGCCTTGGTGTCCTTCTGTTTAGTACGGTTCACTGGGAAATTACTTGATCTCAGCAGCGCAAGTGCAACAAAATCCTAGTCTTAAATAAACACACTGACACACGTGAAAAATAAAAGTTTAATACATACATAACACATACATACTGATACTTACCTTTCTTGATCCCGTAGGTAGCCCTGGTCCTGATGTCCTGGTCCGTGTCGGCGTCTGTATCCATGTCGGCATCCCTGTCGGCGTCGGCGGTCCGGAGTCCGAAGAAATCCATTTGGGAAGCTGTGGAAGGAAACCATACTCACCTGTCCCAGCGCGACGTAGTCCAGGTAAGGTCTTTGCAAAAAAAACAAACCGAACACCCGAACCAAGCGAACAGGCAGAGAGCCGCACGGTGTGTTTACATCGTGCGGCTCCGCCCCCGAATGCCGCTATTGGCCGCCTTGCGGCCTAGCGGCCAATAGCGGCATTCGGGGGCGGAGCCGCACGATGTAAACAAACACTGTGCGGCTCTCTGCCTGTTCGCTTGGTTCGGGTGTTCGGTTTTTTTTTTTTGCAAAGACCTTACCTGGACTACGTCGCGCTGGGACAGGTGAGTATGGTTTCCTTCCACAGCTTCCCAAATGGATTTCTTCGGACTCCGGACCGCCGACGCCATCGCCGACAGGGATGCCGACATGGATACAGACGCCGACACGGACCAGGACATCAGGACCAGGGCTACCTACGGGATCAAGAAAGGTAAGTATCAGTATGTATGTGTTATGTATGTATTAAACTTTTATTTTTCACGTGTGTCAGTGTGTTTATTTAACTCTTTCTTTTACTGTGGAACTACAAGACCCAGCGGGCCCTTTAATGCCCCGCAGGCTGGGACTTTTGGTTCTCCAAGTCCCAGCTTGCGGGGGAGGCTTGCTGGGACTCATAGTTCACCAGTAAAAGACAATGGTTTTTATTCTATTTTTTACACCATACCATCAGCTCGATGCCCACCGCCCAGGGGCATCGAGGACAGCACCAGGCTTCAGCCTGGTCAGGTAAGTCCTGGAGGGGGGGGACCCCTTTATTGGGGGGGTCCCCACTCCCCCAGGGCCCCTGGCCAGGCTGACTGGTCGGTAGGGTTAATGCTTTGGCCGCGGGAACTTATATCATAAGTGTCCCCCGGCTGTGGCATTACCCTGCTGGCTGGTTGTGCCTGGGGCTGGTTCTTAAAATACGGGGGACCCCTAGTCATTTTGTCCCCCGTATTTTGGGAACCAGCCCCAGACCTGGAGCCTGGGGCTGGTTGTAAAAAATCAGGGAACCCCTATTTGTCGGGTTTCCTGATTTTTTATTACCAGCCCCGGCTCTTTCAGCCTGGTGCTGGTTACGGCAGTGGGGGGTACCCCACGCCGTTTTTTTTTTTTAATTCTCTCCCCCCCCCCCCCCTATCTTTACACTGCTTAAACGGGTTTTTAAACGGGTAAGTGTGAATGTGACAAAAACAGCTTTTAAACGGTAATTTACCGTTTAAAAGCTGCAGTGGGAAAGAGTCTTTATGGCTCTTACCCGTTTAAAGACCCGTTTAAAAAAAAACGGGTCATTACCCGTGTAGGCAGTGGGAAAGCAGCATCACTTATAGTACTGTATCAGTTGCATACCTTGTAACCCTGCCATCACTGTTCTTCTTGTGAGTTGCATTCTCACAATGTTTCCTGCTACTGGGGAAATGTTTTGTTTTTTTTGCAATAAAATAGTTCATATTAAGATCACCAAAATCATTGACACAGGGAGAAAAAACACTCTCAGAAAACAAGGTACCATCAAAATCAGTATAGTATACAATTATAAATTAACAACAATAAAAAGAACAACATAAAACACATCATAGGCAAACATTTTTAGGACATTAGGGATAATAACAGTAAATAGAAATGGAAAATATTAAGAACAGAGGAAAAGTGGGGGAGAGTAGAAACCACCCAAGAAGGTTGGAGGAAATAATAATACCACTGCGGGGCAGATTTATTAAGCTCAGTGAATTGATAAAGTGTCTGGTTTGTATCACCGGCCAATCAGTTCCTAACTGTGAAGTTACAGGCTTGGTTTGAAAAATGACAGGTGGGAGCTGATTGGCTGGTGATAAAAAACAGACACTTAATCACTTCACTGAGCTTAATAAATCTACCCCTATGTGAATTAACAGCCACCATGAACATTATTGAGGTAGGAAGGAGAATTTTTAAAAGGAGCCATGGGCTCCAAATAGTTTCTAAAGTCTCTGATTTTAGTAGCTCCGGCCATAATAAGGGTATCCATGGTCATAGAATTCCAGTCTGGTGAACCATTCAGCTATGGTGGTGGTTAGGGGGTTATAGATTTCCAGTGAACTGGATGCACTTTTTATATTTCATGTTGCGAAATAACTTCCTGGACTAACACGTCTCTAGACAAAGATGTCACTAAATTCCAAAAGGGGCGTAGAGCTACACAGTACCACCAAATTTGGAATGGGGAGATGTTCACGGTGGAACATGTTATACTAGGGTAGGGTTTCAGGAGTGCAATGGAGTATTGTGTAAAGATAAAAATACATACTCTGCAACATACGGTATAAATATGAAATAGAAATGTATTTGTACTTAGCTATAGAGGTTGATCAAAGTTTTCCTCCAAATACAGCAGGCATGTCCAAACTGTGTCCCTCCAGCTCTTGTGAAACTACACATTCCAGCATGCCTTGCCATAGTTTTAGCGTTCCCTAATAGCAAAACTGTGGCAAGGCATGATGGGACATGTAGTTTCACAACAGCTGGAGGGCTGCTGGTTGGACATGCCTTAAAAACAGCGATCAGCACTTCTTCTTCTCGCTTCTTCAGTCAGCGAATCTTCCAAGGAAAAATTCTAGCTTCATAGCTCCAAAGTTACTAGAAGCTGCATGGTCTTAACAGCTGATCTTTCTCTCCTATTTGGGCAACCTCCTACTATGGTATTATACCCTAGTATATACAAATACCTTATTTAGACAAAGACAAAAAATCCAGAGAAGGGGGCTGTTTGCACTATGAGCTGCAGCACATGGTGACATGCTGGATATGTGTTACTACTTAACCTGTATAACCAATCCAGTGTCAAAGTATGCCCTCCTGTACTATGATTGTATTTACTAGGGCAGTGGAATCAAACTCATGGCCCTCCAGCCGTTGTGGAACTACACATCCCAGCATGCCCTGCCACAGTTTTAGCCATCCATTATATAAAATCTGTGGCAGGGCATACTGGGATGTGTAGTTCCACATGGGATGTGCCCCCGGACACTTGCCAGGGGTGCCTTGGGTTGGTGGCCCAGGACTAAGTTAAATTATTTATGTACAGTGTAACAGACAAAACCAGTTCTTGTGGCTCCCAATCATTACATTTGTGGACCAACGAAGCAAATCCCCCACAAGTGACCCCAAGTATGACATAAAACACCCTCTTACTTAATTAAATATTTTTTCCTGAATTTATCAATAAGAAACATTCGGCACAGGGGTGAAAATTATTTGAGGCTCTGGGGCGCCGTAATTCAAAATAGTTTGGGAACCACTATAGTTCCATTTCAATGGAAGGGAATCAATGGAGAAGTGGAATAACACTAGATTTGCCCCAATTAATTAGAAGTCTAGAATATTGACCAAATGTGATAATGAGCTTAAGGAACTTGGGCATAGACCTTGCATAGTCATTTTTAAAAAGCAAGATGTCCTGCGCATAGAGGGCAAGTCTATCTTTTCTAGTACCCATCCTAATTCCCTGAATATCTATATTAGTCCACAACAAACAGGCCAAAGGTTCAATGGAAATAACAAAAAAGTAGGGGAAAGAGGTGTCCCTTTACAAAAGAGAAAAGGATTGTAATACATAGCCATTTCCAGAAACTCTTATCTCCGGGTTAGAGTAAAGTAGTTTTTTTTTTTTTTTTAAATATAGTCTTTATTTTTACTTTCTTTTTCATATACAAAAAAAAAGACAAACCACACAGATTTTATACACATATACATAAAATTTCCTTTTGGACATACATTTTACATGGTAACATATCGATATCACTACTATACATGCATTCTTATCCTTACCACATATACCCACCACCCTCCCCCCCCACCCTCCCCGGAATCAGTCTATTTCCTTCCTATTTATGGACTTACTCTCTCTGTTGTCCTCCCTTCTCTTTCTACTGTGTGTACACTTGTGATACTTTTATTATTCTCCATTATAATATTTTGATTTCAACCAAATATCCCATATCATGTGGAATTTATTTATATTTCCCCTCTTTGTGTACATATATCTCTCGTGATTTATTGTGTTATTTACTAACCTTATCCATTGTTTACTATTTGGGCTATCATATGCCAACCATTTCCTTGCTATTAAAACTTTAACTAGTGTCAATAGATTTATAATAATTTGTGTTTGGTGCTTCTTTATCCCTTTTAGTATTACTTTATTAAATAAACATACTTTCTTATTTATCGTGAAATCTGTGATGCCTACGTGTCTTATTTTATCTTCTACTTGTTTCCATATTCTTTGAATGTGTCTACAATCCCATATCATATGTATGAAGGTTCCCTGACTGGCGCTACATTTTGGGCACATGTCATTGTGATAGTTATCAAATTTCTTTAATTTGACCGGTGTCATGTACACTCTGTGGAGAATAAACAATTGGATTTGTTGGAATTTTATTGAAGCTGTCGCTTCCGTTGGGGATGCCTGCATCTTTGCCCATTCCTGCTCCATTATATCCCCTATATCTTTACTCCATTCCTCTCTATTCTTGTTTATTTGGGGGCTTTTTAGGTTCTCTAATAATATTTTATAAATATCCGACACCTTCCTGTTCTTTCTAGGGTCTACAATCTGTTTAATTACCGACTCTTGTATGACAACACCCTCTGCCCCATAGGTGGCATTCAAACAATTCCTTAGCTGCAGGTATCTATAAAACATATTTTTCCCCACATTATACTCTGTTGCCAGTTGTTCAAATGATTTCACCCTCCCTCCTTCATACACTTGGTGCACACTTTCTATACCGACCTTATTCCAGCATATCTTTAGTTCTTTATTTCTTATTGCGCTGTCTTTCCCTCTTCCTAGTGCCCCAATCGATGTTTCCGGATCTATCCCTTCGTTATCCATAATTTTACTTGCTACTTCCCATACTTTTATATGCTTATTAATTGTTCCTCCGTTCTTCTCCAACAGTATTTGTTTTGGGGTATATCCTACCTTAGCCTGCGCTACTAATTCTTTTAGATTTTCCTCCCCCTCTCCCATCCATTCCTTCAGGTGCCATAGTTGTGATGCCATATAGTATATTCTGAAATGCGGTAATCCCATTCCCCCTTGTTTTTTATTTCTTATCAATGTATCTATTCTTATTCTAGCCCTCTTTTCCCCCCCAGATTAATGATGATGTTATACTGTCTATTTTTTTGAAAATCCTACCTGGGATATACAGTATGTTGGAGATTGTAAGAATATGTATAACATCTTCGGCAGTACCACCATGTTTATTAAGTTTATTCTGTTGGTGACAGATAGGGGTAGTTTCACCCACGTTTTCATTTTCCCTTTATACCATTTAATTAGGGGCTCTATGTTGATTCTGACGAAATCCTCCGCATTGTTGGATATGCGTACTCCAAGGTACTTCATGTTATTAACCCATTTTAGTGTATCCACCCCATCCGGATTTTGGGGGCACTCTCCTCTTAGGGGGATTTTATTAGACTTGTCCCAGTTGATTTGTATCCCCGATCTTCTCCCAAATTCTTCCAGGCTAGCTAATACTATTGGTATTTCTGTTCTCTGGTCTGCCACATAGATTAACATATCGTCGGCATACAGTGATATTACTTGCTTTTTGCCCCTTTCCTGTCTTTTACCTATACCCCTCAGGTTTAGATTTTGTCTAAGAGCGCATGCAAACGGCTCTATTGCCAGGTTGAACAAGACAGGGGATAATGGACACCCCTGCCTCGTTCCCCTGGCCAACTCAATTGTGTCCGTTACATAGCCGTTTACCTGAACTCTTGCCCTTGGGGCTGTATACAGGGTTCTTATCCAACCTATAAATCTCTCCCCAAAGCCAAACTTTCCTAGCACCTCCCATAAGTACCCCCACTCTATGCTATCATACGCCTTAGCAGCATCTAATGATATAATGGCAGCCTCACCCTCTCCCTTTTGTTCTATTTGTATATTTGTGTAAAATCTTCTAATATTTTTTGCCGTGCTCTGGTTTTTACGGAACCCTGTTTGGTCACTATGGATGAGATTTACTACCACACATTCCATTCTTTTTGCTAGTATCTTCGCTAGTATTTTGGCATCTGAGTTAATTAGTGAAATTGGCCTGTATGCCTCCAACGCTCTTGGGTCTTTATCTTCCTTTAATATTAGTACTATCACTGCCTCACGCATGGTTTCTGGTATTACCCCCTTCTGTAGACTGCTATTAAACATCTCTGTCATTTTTGGTGCTATTTCATTGCAAAATTTCTTATATATTTCGGATGGTAATCCGTCACACCCAGGTGCTTTCCCAGCCAGGGTTTCCTTTATGGCTTGACATACTTCTTCTATTGTTATTTGTTGTTCTAACATTTCTCTTTCAGTTTTGCTTAGGTTAGGCATTTCTATCTTGCTCAGGAATTTTTTTGTCTCCCCCCCCCGGTGTCTACTACTGTGGAGGTGTACATCTCCTTAAAATATTGTAGGAACGCATTTGCGATGTCCGGTGTTTTGTCCACCACTATACCATCTCCCCTTATAATTTGTACAATTTTGTTATCATTATTTTTTTCTCCCTTAGCCAATTGCGCCAGATAGCTGCCCGGTCTATCATATACTATGTATCTATTATGCGCTAGGAAGGATTCTTGTTTTACCACCCTTTTTTGGATTTCATCCATCCATATTGAGTTTGCACTTAACCATTCTAGTTTGGCTTTCTCTGTCCTCTCTTGCCAATATTTCCTTTCCAGTTCTTTACTCACTTGCTCTACCTCCACATTTCTCTCCCTTGCCTTCTTTTTTATATATGCAATTCTCTTTATTAGCAGTCCCCTTACATATGCTTTCCCAGCATCCCACACAATTTCCCCTCTTGCTGATCCTTCGTTGTTTTTAAAGTAAGTTTCCCTCCCCCATCTGCTCCAGCCACGATGGATGACATTTCCAAATCCTCCTTCCTTTTTCTAAATCCTCCCTCGGCTGGACCATAATGGGCGCGTGGTCGATGATACCCCGTGCCATATATTCCACTTCCTCGATATAGGGGCACAGTGCATTATCCATCCATGCCATGTCTATGCGGGATAATGAATCATAGGAGTGGGAATAGCATGAGTAGGTGTTGGTTTTTGGGTGCTTTTCCCTCCACCAATCTTTCCAGCCAATATCTTCTATAAAATGGTGCAACCCCTTGTTTCCCATGTTTTTACTAGGGCCTCCCTTTTTCCACCTATCCAGGCTGGGATTGAGTACATTGTTCATATGCCCCATACATAGTACTGCGGCCCCCTCAGATTTGGCCGTAAATTCCACGGCCCTTCTCAGCACTTCGTACTGGAAGGGCGGCGGAATATACACTGCCAATATACACATCCGCCTTCCACAGAGTTGACCTTGTAAGAATACATATCTCCCCATACTGTCAATTTCTTGTCTTTCACATTTAAATGGAGTGTTTTTATGGAATATTACCGATACTCCTCTAGCTGCGTTAGAGAAGCAGGAATGGTACATACTGCCGACCCATGCCCTTTTTAGGGCTTTAGTTTTTTCTCCCACCAAATGTGTTTCTCCCAGACATATCACTTGTGCCCCATATTTTTTTTTTTATTTAGCACCGTAGACCTTTTGATCCGTTCATTTAATCCTCGTACATTCCAATATACTATCTTCACCATATTTAGATTATTTTTTTTAACATATTGTTTAAACACATTCCATAATTTTACTTTAGACTGATCCCTCCCCCTTCCCCCCCTCCCTGTATACCACCCCCTCTGCAGTATACCTTCTGTCCCTCACCCACCCACCCCCCCTCCCCTTATCTACACAACACACAGTCTTACACATTTACGTCAATCACTTGGGGCAAAAACAAAAATTTCCCAATGTGATCACTCTCACGTGTGAGACCCCTGACATTTCTATTATTCAATATACATTTAACCTGAGAGAAGGAGAGAGAGAAAAAAAAAACCACACCGCCTGATGACAACATATCGGCAACTTTCATTTTTTAACATTTTAGCTGCTTATTTTCCCTCCTTGGGTTTATAGCTTTCCAACCATCTAGCCGCTTCTTCTGGGCTGTTAAGGAACTTGGTTTGCCTTTCCACAATAATCCTCAACTTTGCCGGGAACATCATAGAGTACTGTATGTTAAGCTCTCTTAGCTTTCTTTTAATGTTCACGTATTTTATCCTTTCTTTTTGTACCTCCTTGGCAAAGTCTGGGAAGATCATTACATTACACCCATCTATTACCAGGTTCTGGCTTCTGGCCTTTCGAATTATAATGTCCCGATCTCTGTAGTTAAGTAGCTTTGCTATTAGTGTCCTTGCTGGAGCTCCTGGTGGCTGTGGTCTCATAGGCACCCGATGGGCTCTCTCCACACAGAACTGCATCGTAAATTTCTCCCTGCCAAACTGAGCTACCAGCCATGTTTCTAACCAGGTCTCAGGATTAGCCCCCTCTATTCTTTCTGGTATGCCAACCAGCCTGATGTTATTGCGTCGGAGACGCCCCTCCATTTCTGCCATCTGGCTCTGGATAAGTGTCACTGACCCAGTTAATTCTTTGATTTGTTTTACCATGGGACCCTGTATGTCTTCCACTTGGGATATCCTGGTTTCTGCCTCTTTGATGCGGGTCTGCATATTTTGTACTGATTGCCTTAAGAGCACTATTTCTGTTTGGGTCTGCTCTATCTTGCCACTTAGCCTTTCCTCACTTCCATTAATGGCCTCCAGTAGCTTTTGAAATGTGGCTTCTGGCACGGGGTCTGCCAGTGTTGATTTAGACAGCACTGATTTTTTTGGGGACATGGATTCACGGGATTCCGTATTTAGGGATTTAGACTGGCTATTTGTGTTTCTTGCGAATTTTTCTAATTTTGCAGCAGCTGCTGCCTGCCCAGTCTTTTCCATGGTCCTTGTGTTATACTTAGAGAGCAGTTTCCCTTCCACCTCTCCCCGCTTTTTTAAAGTAGATATGTCCTGCTTTGTATGAGCACAAGGATTTTTTTTTCTCGCTCACCAGTCAGCGCTTCTCAAATCACCACTTAAATGTATTCATTACAGTCTTGCTGTGGTATACCCCAGTACCTTGTTGCAGCCCAACTGACCGTCTCTCCACGGCTGTCCGGTTCCTCTGCTGCTCTGTTATAGGCTGCAGAAGGTCTCGCTTGTCTCCTTCTCTGTCTGCCAGCTCTTCCTGGCCACCCGGGAGCTGCTTCAACTTTTTGTAGTCCGGCTTCACTTCCCCTGACCGTGCTATTACACAGCCGGTCCCGGCGTGATACACGGCAGGGTCCGACCTGATGCTGTTATCTGCGGCTGCTCACTGCGTCTCCTCAGCGCAGCTCCCCTTTCCGTCCTCCGTCACCTCCCGGCACGACTCGCTGTGCTGCTTACTTGTCTGTTGCTGGGTCTCCCGGCTGCCGCCCGGACGTCACTCCCCGTCACTCTCCTGCGCCCAGCGCGTCAGACTTCCGGAGCGCTCGTGCAGGACTCACTCCTGCCGGGATCGCCACCTCAGTCACCGTCTCACACCACCGCTTCCTCCTTTTAGAGCACGCCGACAGGTAAGCTCTGGGATGCCGCAGCCTCACAGGGTCGTCTCAGACGGTGCTTCTCTCCCTCTCATTCCGTACACAACATGCCAAGGGTCTCACAGGCTCCCGCTCCTACACAGAGACTTCCGTGATCACGCCCCCCCCCCCCCCAAATGACCTAGAGTAAAGTAGTTTAATACATTTAATAAAATTCGGATCAATGCCAAAATTACAAATTGTCTCCCATAGAAATTCGCATTTTGCTGAATCAAATGCCTTGATGGCATCTAATAAAACAATAACAGAGGTGTGAGCATTTTCAGATGGGTAAAATGACTTCTGAGGTTATGGATGTGGATTTTCCTGGCATAAAGCCTGTGTATAATTTGTGATGTGACCTGATGTAATGGATACATTTTCTACATAGGACATTCTTTGGGATATGGTTTTTGGAATAATGCTCCAGTACACTGTAAACCTGGTGGGGAGCCAATATTTCTAAACTTACTATTTTAATCCTCCAACAGTGAATCATTTGATTATTATATGCTTGGACTGTGCCTTTTACATTAGGAGCCAGATATCATCATTTGTCCTACATATGGTGTCCAGTTACAACAATAGGAGTGCATATGTATGTCGTGGAATAATGTGGGCAACACACAGGCTTCACAATGAGGTTACACTCCAGAGAAACCTAAAGCAATCCCCACATTTCCCGGCCTATTGCCCAGCTGCTAAAAGGCACTGGAAATCCTGGTCCTCTGCGCAGGACAAACATAAAACAGGAACTAACAGGTGTCGTTAATTAGCTGACATCGATTCACCACAGATCTTATGAAAACCCGCTGCTGATGCTGTTCTAAATCCTGAAATGGATCTTCCGCATTCACTTCATGTAGAAGTTTGCTGTCCCTGCCACAATATTGTAAAGTTAGCAGAAATAAACTCAAATTGTGGTCAAATACAAATAGAAGGGTTGTTAAAACCTGTTTCCCATTATTTTCTATAGCTGTTGTATATAGAAACAATGCTTTTGGTGGTTCACTTTTTCATTATTCCTTTGTATTTGATAAAATGTTCACTTCCCATCTAAGCAGAAGGAACAATCACAAGCTGTTAATTAAAATATTGCACTTTAATTGGTTTGCTTGCTTTCCCTTTCCTACTTTTTTTTCCCATCAGTTCAATGTCTGATTAAGAACAGCCATAAATTGCACTTACGGTACTGCTTAGCTTGTAGGTTTTTGTTTGTGTCCAAAAATTAGAGCTCTATCCATTTTCACACAAATACAATTATTTCATCCCCACATATCTAATTGAATTGACCCCTTCAAGCAGTGGTGCTCAACATAAAATGCTTATAATCAAGGGTACTGTGATAAAAGTTGGGGAACCACTGTGTAACACAAAGTGATGGTGTCAAAGTGTAGTAAGCAATTCCTCTAAAATGTGGATCATCTTTTTTTATGCAAATCAACATCACTCTAGACTAGTTAAGTAAGGCATTGCAATTTAATTATGTAATGGGTCACCAAACCTGTTCTCTTTTCCACAGTAAATCAAGCTACCCCAAATCTGAAAACGTGGTATGTTTATCAAATGTCCATGCCATCAGGTAATTACACGGAATTGTCAGTGTCACTGTGTCATTATCAGTTCCATAGTCCTCTTCAGTACCATATGATAGCCCTTAATGTGATAGGTGTATACATACTGTGTTTCAAGTTCTACCACTTCTATTATCTGTTTGCTTTGCAGATCCTGAAATGTTTCCTGTTGAAGTGTCGGAATTTAAAGAACAGTTTGAAAAGAATATTTATGCTGTTGTGAAAAATGTTGTGAAAAATGTAAGCTTTACAATGTGCTTGTTTTCTAAAAGTTATACTATCAAATAAGTACTATTTAAGTTTATTAACTTCTTGAAAGGCCACATTTATAAATGTATACAGCAGAAATACTTTTATAATCATTTTCTATAATAGAAGCCTTTACCAGGCAATTTGAGGGGTATGGGTAAAAGCCAGAACAGGACCCCCTCTGCCGGACCGGACGTCAAACTCTGCATTTTGGAGCTTGTAGCATCCGGTCCGGGGGGTGTCCTGTCCGGGGGGCTGCCTGTGACACCTGTCACCAAGGAGAGGAGGAGGGGGAGGATAAAGCCTCCCTGTATGGTCCACTATGTAGCAAAAACCAGAATGGTCCGGACCACACGAAGAGACTGTAATCTCCCCTTCCCTATGTCCCTGGTGATAGCTATCACAGGGACCCCTCCCCCCCACCCCTGACAAGGGACCCCCCAGATGGGACACCCCCCCGGACCGGACACTACAAGCTCCGGACTGAGGATTTTAATGTCTGGTCCGGCGGTCCGGGGTATAGTCCGGGTCCGGTTTTTACATAGTCTCCAATTTGAGATTTGCAGATACTTGCACAAATGTTTAATTTGTTCTTGTTTGGGTCCTGGCTGCATGAAGAAATCCACAATAACACTGCTTATTTTGTGATGAAAAGATATACCTCTAAGATGGATGTACAACATCTTCAAACAGTATATAAAAAGTGGATAATTCTAACTTTGAGGGCTAAATGTAATAGGCTTGTGTTGGCCTTGGTTTTGCCTTGTAAATGATTGCCGTACAGACAAAGGAACTCAGAGGCAATTAAATTTAGCTTAGTTCTTCATGTTCAAAAAACAGTAAAGAGTAGTGTGCCATATATGACTTGGGAGAAATGTATCAAGCCTTCTAAAGTGGAGAAGTTGCCTATAGCAAACTCTCAGTCTGCCTAACATATAATATAATATACTTGATAAGTGCTAGCTAGAAGCTGGGTGCTACGTTCAACTTGTTTTGTCCTCTCTTCCACTCTTTAAAAGGCTTGATGTATGTCCCCCATAGATCTCCAGTATTTAATTCAAATTAACATGTTACATTTTTGTACAAAAGTATAAATAAAGCAATGGGCGTGGCTTGTCCAGGGCAGCCGAGAGGAATGCCGGGCCCCGGTAAAATTTTGGGGGCGTGGCCTAAGTGTGTGTGTTGTGGGAACCTCCCACACACAGGCCATGCCCCCAAAATATTTAGAATAGGGTGAAAGAAAACTCTAAAAACTGTAATCTCAGAAGCAGCACACACCTACAGCATGTGCTGTGCTGACAGCAGGCTCAGCATGACCTCTCACGCTGTCAGTGAGATGCTCATGCTGAGCCTGCTGTCAGCACAGCACATGCTACCCGGGAGGGATGGAGAGGGAAGGGAGGGGTCAGACCAGGGCCCCTGCGGAGCCCCTTCAGCAAGCGTGGGCCCGGGTAATTAGTACCCGCTCCCCCCCTCTCTCGGCTCCCCTGGGCTTGTCTGGCAGAGCTGTTGTGCCTTATCTCAGCTCCAACAGCTCCGTTACTTATAAGCACCTATTGACGGTCCCCCCAACCACCACCTTTTGGTCTTCTAAAGTGCCCTCTAGCTCTCTGTCGCACCGCTGGGCTTCCTGGCAGCACTTCACCTTGCCACTGATCACTTTCCGCTGGGGTCAGCCCTACGTCCCACTGTCTTCAGCATCTCCATCTGGCTAGGACATCCTTTTGCCTGGTGCATCCTTTTGCCATCTTGGACCCCCTGCTATATTGATCCTCCCTGCTTCATGAAACACCCAGGCATCCTCTCTGTTGGCACTAGTGATTGTTTGCCCATTCGAGTAAGTTGCTGCACTATAGATACCAGCAGTGACACTCTGGGGCTCATTGACTGGGACTGCTGGCTTGGGACTCCCTTACTTGGGAGTAAGGACTGTAAGTACTTTATTATTTCTTCATTATGTGCACACCTATTCACATTTCAGAGGGATTTATTGTGTGTGCCTGTTCCTAAACCTGTTATTGGAACACCCTCTAGTAATCAGCTGTCCCTAGGCAATTTTATTTTTTTTAAAGTCTGTTTATTAAAAAAAATTCCAATTACATAGAAATGCAACAAAGTGTATACATTGCGCGTATATGTATATCAGGGGCATAGTACATAGTGGTATAAGCAAGTTTACAACATTTCTCCTTCATCCACTAGGTGTCACTGGAGTAACAGTGGGGATAGAAGGGCGACCACAGGGAGCATGGGCACTTTAAATATAATTAGTAAGTGTGGCCAACTCCTCCCCCTTCTACTCCCCACCTAGGCAGTCGTAGAATGTGCCCTCATGGGAGCTGGTCACACTTCTGGCTTGCTCCAGGGCACAAGTTTTAAAAGCTTGAAAAATATTTTTTTTTTTATAATTACTACAACAGTCTGCTGCTGCCTGTCTGCATCGTGGGAGCTGTCGGTGGGGATCCGGCCGCAGCTGCGGAGACCACCGTCTCCAGAGAGACAGCCACCACTGTACGTGTTGCGTGTCCCGTCCTCCCTCAGCCTCTACCGCCGCCGACCAGCAAGGCAGCGGTAATGTATTCCTGACCTCCCGCTTAGCACGGGGGTCAGTGCTTTAAAAAATGGCAGTAGGGCAGGTTTTAAAACTGGTGCCATATTGGGAGCACGGAGCAAAAGGGGGGGGCGGAGCTACCGCGTGGTATGCTCCCAGCAGCCCCGGCATCTCCCCATAGTGACTGAGAGCTGCGGCGGTCATCTTTTTAGTGCGCACCGCTGCGGACACGCTGAGGGACTCAGTTTTCAGCTGAGATAGTCACGGACTCAAGCACAGCCTTCTCCGCCCGGTGTCCAGACCTGCAAAAGCTTCCCCAAGCCCTGCATGCAGACAGTGGGGTTAGAGCTGGGTGAGACAGTTCTGGGCTGTATGTAAATTGGGCTATAGCGCTCTCTGGTATATACCATAGCGTAGTTGATGGCCTCTGGCAGCTTCTCCTCCTGATACTGTCTCTCCTGTCCAGTCTTCTCTTCTGGCTTCTGACTGTACTATCCCTGGTGTGTGTGTACAGTTGATTAACCTGTTGATTGCTGCATATATATTCATATATTGTGTATAGCTTAATCACTGATAGCATGGCAGGAGGCAGCTCAAAGAAGTGCAAGAAATGTAATGCCAGACTTACACAGTCGGCTGAGGGTGTTCTGGTGTGTGAAAAATGCACCCCTGAGCCCACCCCTTCCACTTCCCAGCAGCCCTCCCCTGCATGGGATTTACAGCTCTCAGAGGTGATGTCACGCCTGTCCTCTGAAATCTCAGATGCACAGAAGGATAGAAAATCCTCTAGATCACAGCAGCGGGAATTAACCTTAGCTGTGGAGGGTTTAACCAGGCCTTGGCCCCAGAGCCCATACGGCCCTCTGCCCGTGACACACAGCCCCCAGTGTTAAAGAGACTGCTCACACAGGTCTTAGACACTGATACAGATGATGATATGCCTGACCTTGAGGAAGGGGAATACACTGCCCCTGAGGTGGATGTGCAACAGGATTTGCCGCCACAGCAACAGGAACCGGTTGCGCAAGGTTTAGATGACCTTATTGATATGGTCAAACTGGCATTAGATGTGGAAGAAGGGGCATCTGCCCCCAGTCGCCCCTCCCTGTTTGGCAAAAAGCCAAAACAAGCGGCTTCTTTTCCTCCCGCAGAGGAGTTAGATGACCACGTGCTACAGGCCTGGAAAAACCCCGATAAGAAATTCCAGATTTCTCAGAGACTCCTGTCTTCATACCCCCTAGCGGCCGCAGGCAGAAAGCTGGTGGAAACTGCACCTGTAGTTGACCCTCCAGTCACGCGGCTTTCCAAAAAGACTGTCCTCCCAGTACCGGGGGCCACCACTCTTAAAGACGCCTCAGATCGTAAGCTTGAACTTACACTACAATCTATTTACACTGCGGCAGGGGTAGTTCAGCGTCCGGCTCAGGTCGGATGCTGGGTCAATAAGGCCATTGGGGTGTGGGCCTCCCAGTTGGCTCATCAACTGAAACATGGCGGTGAGGTGGATGTCCTGGGGCAATTAGCAGAACATATTTCTGAGGCATCGTCCTATATGGTAGAAGCCTCCAATGATGTTTGCATCTTAGGAGCTCGCATATCTGCTCTGTCCATATCGGCACGCCGTTCACTCTGGCTCCGCCAGTGGCAAGCTGATGCTGAATCCAAGCGGGCAGTAGAAGCACTCCCCTTCACGGGTGAGGTACTGTTTGGGCCGAACTTGATAAGTGGATATCACAAGCCACTGGTGGAAAATCCACATTTCTCCCTTCCACAGCCCCTCTTCCTACTCGTAGGACCTTTCAGGGAACATCCTTTCGGCCCCAGCCAAAGTTCAGAGGTCGCTCTAGAGGAGGCGCTGCCTCTCAGAGAGGCTCCAGAGGTCGTGGCAGAGGTGCTTCCTCTTCCACCCAAGAGGCCAAGCCGGCCACCAAGCCCGCCGCATGACGGGTTTCAGGCCCACCAGGGGGAGCGCGTCTGCAAGACTTCAAGCAGGTTTGGCTACAGTCTTGCCAAGATGCTTGGGTGCGAGATCTTGTAGCCTTCGGCTGTACAAGATACATTTCCAAAAACCACCCCCTCACCGGTTTTACAAAACAGGTTTGCCAGTTTCAGCAGAAAAAAGCCTGCTACTAACTACGGCCATCCAAAAGTTGGTCTCGGCAGGGGTGGTCATCCCGGTTCCAGTAGACCAAAGGACCTTGGGGTTCTACTCCAGCCTCTTTCTGGTCCCCAAGCCAGATGGATCGGCACGTCCCATTCTGAACTTGAAGGACCTCAATCCTTACCTCCAACCGGTCAAGTTCAGGATGGAGTCCCTGCAATCGGTGATCGCGGGGTTGGAGGAGGGCGAGTTCTCCTCCAACCCAACATCAAGGACACCTACCTACATATCCCTATTTGGCCTCCTCATCAGGCCTTCCTTTGGTTTGCACTACGCAGCCAACATTGGCAGTTTCAGGCCCTTCCATTTGGCCTCTCCTCAGCCCCACGGATCTTCACCAAGGTCATGGCGGTGATAATGGAGATTCTGCGGAACCAGGGAGTGACGGTCATACCATACCTGGACGATCTTCTGCTGAAGGCCCCATCCAGGAGTACTCTCAGAGTACTCTCATTCGCCATGGATGGATACTCAATTTTCAGAAGTCCCAGCTCCAGCCGTCTCAACGGTTACAGTTCCTGGGGATGGTACTGGATACCTCTCTTCTGAGGGTGTTCCAGAGGACAAGATACAGTCCCTCCAGACCTTGATCCGCTCGGTCCTTCTGACCAGACAGTTGTTGGTCCTCACATGTACCAGGCTTCTGGGGAAGATGGTCGCCTCCTACAAGGCTCTCCAATACGGTCGTTTCAGATCAAGACCCTTCCAGCGTTGCCTTCTACGTCAGTGGTCCGGATCTCACCTGCACCACAGGATACGCTTGTCTGTGCGGGCACGGCACTCTCTCCTGTGGTGGCTGAATCCATCAAATCTCAGAGAAGGAAAGAGGTTCGCCATCTGGAACTGGA
Organism: Crinia signifera; assembly: GCF_055691185.1. Lineage (NCBI taxonomy): Eukaryota > Metazoa > Chordata > Amphibia > Anura > Myobatrachidae > Crinia > Crinia signifera. The sequence continues at coordinate 164,578,863 of NC_139221.1, forward strand.
TACTGCTCACCACAGACGCTAGTCTTCGCGGGTGGGGAGCAGTCATTCTGGACCATCAGTTCCAGGGCCGTTGGACTCAGCAGGAGGCCCTGCTCTCCATCAATATCTTGCAGTCTACAATGCTCTCCTGCAGGGCCATCATCTCCAGGGTCAGGCCATCAGAGTGCAGTCGGACAACGCCACTGCAGTGGCCTACATCAACAAGCAGGGAGGCACGCGCAGTCGCGCTGCCATGAAGGAGGTGAGTTGAATCCTGCTGTGGGCTCAAGACCACGCCCTGGCCATCTCTGCCATATTCATTCCTGGCGTAGAAAATTGGGAGGCCGACTTCTTAAGTCAGCAGGACGTACACCAAGGAGAATGGTGCCTCAATCCCCAGGTTTTCCAGCAACTGGTCCACCGGTGCGGGTGTCCCCAAGCAGACCTCATGGCGTCTCGCCACAACTACCAGCTACCCCATTTCTTTGCCCGCACGAGGGATCCTCAAGCGGTGGGAGTGGATGCGTTGGTGGCCCCCTGGCCATTCCACTTTGTGTACATTTTCCCTCCTTTTCCGCTAATACCTCGGGTGCTGCAGAGAATCCGGAGGGAGAGGATCACTGTCCTCCTGTTAGCTCCGGACTAGCCGCGCAGGTCATGGTACACCAGCCTCAAGTCTCTTCTGATAAACGAGCCTTGGCCCCTGCCTCTTCAAGAAGATCTGCTCAGCCAGGGGCCTTTCGTCTTTCCAGACGTAAGTCGGCTTCATTTGACGGCGTGGCTGCTGAAAGGTCCATCCTGAGACAGGCAGGTATCCCGCGGGCGGTGATACCTACCATGATGAGGGCCAGGAAGGACGTCACCTCCAGGCATTACCACCGCATCTGGAGGGCTTATGTGGTCTGGTGTGAGAGTCGTGGTGTGTCTACCACTCTTTTCAAAAAGGCCAGGCTTCTTCTTTTCCTGCAGGCTGGCTTAGCTGCAGGGTTGCGTCTTTCCACCTTGAAGGTACAGGTATCGGCATTGTCCATCTTTTTTCAAAATAAATTAGCCCTTTTACCTGAGGTACACACCTTTTTTACAGGGAGTTTTGCGGCTGCAACCTCCTTTTCGTCCACCCACGGCTGCTTGGGACTTAGACCTTGTTCTAAGTTTCTTACAGTCTGCGGTGTTCGAACCGCTAGAGGACGTGGACCTTCGTTACCTCACATGGAAGACAGTGCTTCTCCTGGCCTTAGCATCGGCATGGCGAGTTTCAGATCTGGGGGCTCTGTCATGCAGGCCCCCTTTTTGTGTTATATGGTTTGACTGTCGTAGATTGAGTATGCCAGTATTATATTGGTATTTTACCTATAACAATTTAGAATTAAATCTTAATATGTCTAGTAATCAAATCATGTAACATAAAGACAATGGACCAGGGTGACAAGGAAAGTAGGGGAGGGAGGAGAAGGGGGGGGGGGTGAAGGGGTTAGTTGTTATCTTTCCAGAGAACCATATAACCATTCTTATCTATATCAGCTGTAAAAGAAATAAAGTATTTCACATATACTTATAGAGGTAAACACTTTCTTATGAAATTACGTAAACTGGTTGTATCTCAACTCACACAAGTTAAAAACAGACTATGTAGAGGTTGATGTATTATAAGACACCACAATTTTCAAATGCTATTGAAATGTGATTTCTTTCTCGGGTATCCAGGGTGTTTATGAAAGGAGTCCATTTCTGATAGAAAAGTTTTGCACCCCTTACTAGATCAAGTCTTGCGTATCTTCTCTCAAAAGACAATATTTGTAGAAGTTTTTGTTTAAGTTCAAAAACGGTGGGGGCTGTTTTTTTTCGTCCAGTGTATAAGGACACATTTTCTTGCTGTAGTTATGACCATAATAAGGAGTGAAAGTGCATGTTTACTTCGGCCTTGGAGAGGCCAAGCTTGAAATGATAGTCCCATAAATGCTGCCATGTCTACTATAAAGGAAGAGTCAAACATAGTATTTATATACTGCAGGGTCTTATTCCAGAATCGCTTTAACTTATAGCAGTCCCACATACAGTGTGGAAAATCTGCATCCTGTTTTCCTCATTTTATACAATTTCCTTTTTCTTCTTGGACCATGTACTTGCGTCTATGCGGTGTTATATATGCTCGGTGTAGAGTTCTAACATACACTTCTTGTAGATAGACTGATTTCAAAGAAGAAATGGTTGATTCATGTGAGTCTAACATAATTGTGATATCCATTATTGTTGGTATATCTAAGTTCCATTTGGACCATAGTGTATTCCACTGTGGATCCTTAGCAATATCCATAGACATTAATAGCGTATATAAATACTTAACCTTATAAGGTTTTCCTATGGTATAACTAATTAGTGTATCAATGTTTGTTATCTGTGACACCATCTCTATCTTGGTATTCAGTGTTAAAGGGATTTTTAAAGATAGTAAAAAATGTCTAGTCTGCAAAAACATAAATAGATGTGAGTTTGGTAGGTCGCATTTAGAGGCTAGGTGCTGAAATGTATGGAGATTTCCTCCTGGGTCAAACATTTTAGAAGAAGTATCTAAACCTTTTTCTTTCCATACCTTATATCCTTTGTTTTGAATAGAGGGGAGAAATAGGGGATTACCCCAAAGCGGGATATAATAAGTAATGTGATGGTTCCTATTAGATTTCTTATTCCTGTTTGTCCAAGCCACATGTGAATCACAGAGCAGAATATGTGTCTTAAACTTATACGGCACCTTGGCCATGTCTGAATGAATAAGTGCGCTCGGAGAATAGGGCGAGAAAATTGCAGTCCAAATTATAATTTGTGTAGTTGGAAGTAGCTGTTATCCAATCGGCTATATATCTAAAAAATATTGCATCCGAATATGCCGCTAGATCTGGGTATCCCAGTCCTCCCTGAGATTTCAATGTTTTAAGCTTTCGTTTGGCTATTCTCTGCCTTTTATTTTGCCAAATAAATTTAGAAAAAAGTGAATCAAGTTTAGTAATATCAGTAGAGGATACGGCAATGGGGAGCATTTGCATACTATAAAATATTTTTGGAAAAATGATGGCCTGTATTACCGCTAGTCTACCTAAGAGAGATAGTGGCAATTCTTTCCATGCTTCTAATTTAGTTGAGATTTGGGCAATAATTGGCGAGTAATTTAGAGAATATAATTTGGAAAGGTTTGCTGGGATCTGAACTCCAAGGTATTTAAAATGAGATGTATTCACCACAAATGGTATATCTAGATTTTTAACTAGATTTATGCTAGCTTGGCCAATTGGAAGAATTTCTGATTTATTTAAATTAACCTTATAGCCGGAGAGGACTCCGAATGAGCGAATGAGATGCAACAAAGCGGGTAGGGAGTTTGAAGTGTTAGTAATAAAGATCAGCGTGTCATCAGCAAACAGTGCGATTTTTAATTCCTCACTACCAACTTGTATACCCTGTATTAAGGGGGAAGTTCTAACCGCGATCGCAAGAGGCTCTATGGCCAGGGCAAAGAGGAGGGGGGAAAGAGGGCATCCCTGCCTCATGCCTCTGGCCAAAGTGAAGGGTTCCGAAATTTTTCCGTTACAGGCAATAGTTGAAGGTAGGGGATTTGTTTAGCATTTGAATTATTCTTATAAAAAGAGACGGGAAGCCAAATTTTTTCAACTTTTAAAAGAGATGAGGCCACAGCACCATATCAAATGCCTTCTCGGCGTCCAGCGTCAAAACCAAGCTGGAAGCCGAGAAGGAGGTCGGGACATTTGCAGACTGCTGAATAGCCGCCAACATTAACAACTGAGTGTCGGCCAGTTATAAATCCAGTTTGATTCTCGTGGATTATCAAGGGTAAGATAGGTTTCAATCTTTCTGCTATGATTTTCGTGAAATATGAACGTGAACGATATAGGTCTATAAAATCCTGTTAAATTTAGAGGTCTACCTGGTTTTGGAATTACTTTAATTATTGCATCTGAGAAATGATCCGGTAATACTCCTTTGTTTATAATATCATTAAAACATAGAGTTAGGGGTTCAGCTATTTGTTGTGTCATTGCTTTATAAAACTCATTTGTAAAGCCGTCTGGCCCTGGGGCCTTAGCTAATTTTAATCTACCTATTGCCCATATAACTTCGTCTTTGGAAATTGGTGATATAAGAGAGTCTAGAAGTTGCGGGGGTATCTGGGGAGTTTGAAGTGTATCCCAGTAAGAATTTCGTTTATTTGAGTCAGGGTCAGTGGAAGGGGGTGTTGCATCTATTCGCTTATTCCCAGCCATCTGCAGAGGAGTATAAAGGTTTTGGTAATAATCCCTAAAAATCTGGGCAATTTGGGTATTAAAGCTAGTAAGAGTGCCGTCTGGTTTCAATAATGGTTGTATAGTATTTTGAGTTCTAGATCCCTGCAATAAATTAGTCAGAAGTTTTCTGACCTTTATTCCCAAATTTATAAAATTTTGAGTTAATATTGAAGAGATATTTATCTCCTTGTAGTTGTAAGTAGTCTTCAAATCTTTTTTTAGAAAGTTGGTATTGGGTTTTATTCGCGGGTGTGGGGGATAGTTTAAATTTATGGAAATCATCTGTTAGTGAGGTCTGTAGGTCTTTATAGTCTAGATTTTGTTTTTTTCCGGGGTCTCAAGACATGAGAGAGAACCTCCCCCCTTAGTACTGCTTTCGCAGCCTGCCAAAAAATAAAAGGGTTCTCAGCAGCATAAGATTTATTTTCCGTAACATAGTTAGACCAAGTGTGGTTGAGATTATCTATCAAGCCCCGAGACTGGGAGAGATGTGATGGGAATCTCCAAGTTGGGGTTGGTTTTTCCTTATATTGTAGGATCAGGTGTATAGAAATTAGGCCATGATCAGATAGGGTTGGGGGTAAAATATCTGCTCTTTTTAAGTTATGGAAGAAAGGTTCTAGGATCAATATGTAATCAATCCTGGACCATGTGCCATGTGTCAAGGACAAACATGTGAAATCCATTTCTGTTGGATTAAGTGCTCTCCAGGAGTCTATTAAATTAAAACATTTGCTAAGGTAAGGTACTCCTATTTTAGGAAGGGTAATAGGGTTTTTAGGTGAGGGTGTGCGATCTAACATTACAGCGGACATAAGGTTTAAATCTCAACAAATAAACAATGTTTTAGGATCGTATGTATATAGTTTAGCAATTATTTGTGTAAAAAAGGTTTTCTTATACTGTGTGGGGACATACAAATTACAAATGGTAAGAATCTTATCCATAACTTTGACAGTCAGGATAATATATCTGCCTTGAGGATCTGCATCCACTTTAAGGGTTTTCACTTTTAATTCTTTTTTTGCAAGTATTGCAACTCCACAAGACTTGGAATTTAAATGGGCAGAGCCCAGCAATTCCCAATTCAACATAGCGAGTTTTTTATGTTCAGACGGCATTAGATGCGTTTCCTGAAGGCAGATTAAATCTATGTTCTGCTTATTTAAATATTTTAGGAGTTTTCGCCTCTTAGCCAGTGTATGGATACCTCTAATATTTAGTGCTCCTATAACAACTGACATTTCAGTAAGGTAAAACCAGGTATATTATTGACATTGGTTCTTTCGTGGACAAGAGAAGGGGAAGAGACATGAGGAAAGGAAGACGACATAATGACAAAATAGACAACATACATACCAACTAGTAAAATATAAAGAAAAAAAATGCAGCAATATTAACAACAAGAAGAAAGACTTCCGTTATAGGACTGCTATGAAGTTTCAAGCGTCCACTTGGAATTGAAGCAATTATTATGACGGCTAGCTTCCGTCAACCGAGCTTCTCCTCATTTGGTCTCTTTGGGGTATTCCAAAGGGAGATATATATATATTTAAATCCCCAATGGTAAAAACAAATTTAACATGTGTGGGGCCCAATGGGAAGAAGATCATATATGGAATGGCGTAGCTTGGGGTACCTCTTTGAAACATTGGTATCGCTATATAGACGATGTGATATTTATATGGGAGGGGACAAAAGAAGATCTTGACCTCTTCTGTGAAGGCCTGAATAGAAATGATTGTAATATATCACTCAGTTACAACATCAGCAACCAAGAAATCAATTTTCTCAACTTGACTCTATATATAGAGGAGAACAAGCTAGAGACAAAAACTTATAACAAACCCACGGACGCAAATAATTACATTTCCACCAGCAGCGAACACCACAGGAATTGGTTAAAAGGAATTCCAAAAAGCCAGTTTATAAGAGTCAGAAGGAATTGTAGTAAAAAAGAAGTATGTCTACAGCAAATAAACAAGATGAGCGCGAGGTTTGAACAAAAAGGTTATAATAAAATGGATATAGAAAATCAAAAAGAAGCAATTATGAAAATGGAAAGGAAACATCTGGTAGAGGGAGAACAATCGAAGCTAAAGCAAACACAAAAACAAAGACCAGACTTAGCTTTTGCCTTTATCACAGAATATACAGGCCAACACAAACTTCTAGAATCCAGCATAAACACTGGCACCTTCTTCTTAAAGATCCAATTTTAAAAACCTCCTTGCCCCCAGCCCCCAAATTTATATATCGGAAGGCTCCGTCATTAAAAAATAAATTGACAAAAAGTGCTTTGAATACAGATCCCAAAAACCCGGTAAGAAGCAAAGGTTTTTATAGATGCGGCAATTGCCAAGGATGCCGTGAAATTAAAAGAAAAACCACTAAATTTGACAGTTTTGAAAGGAATGGTCACCACTATAAAATTGACCAATTCATGACATGCCACACAACCAATGTCATTTATCTTATTGAATGTAGCTGTAACCAAATCTATATTGGAAGAACCAGCAGAGCACTAAAAACGAGGTTGGGCGAACATCTAAGGTATATTAAAAAAGGTGTAATAAATCATTCCTTATCCAACCATTTTAAGGAAAAACACAACTGTTCAGTAAAAGGAATCACCAATTTCATGGCCATAGAATTGGTGAAAAATACTTGGCGCAATAGAAATGAAGAAGCCATGTTGGCTCGGGCAGAAATGAAATGGATTTTCAGATTAAAGAACTTGATGCCAAGAGGACTGAACTCGGATTTTGAAATTAAGTGGTTCCTTTAAAATTTGTACTTTTAATTTGCACTTTATTCGAGAGTTGCATATTGGTATATTTTAAAAGAGTTTTTTATAAAAAATGGTGTTCCTCTTTTTTAGTCACCTTTGCACTTTGTGGGTATTTTTATAAATATTTTGAATATTTTTAAGTATTTTTATAAATATTTAAATATTCTATATAATCATTTTGATGAATATTTTAAGAATAATTTTTATACAAGTCACTATCTCTTTTATTAAACCCAATGTGGGATAATAATGCCAAATCTTTGTTTAGGACAAGAAGCCTTGTAAATATAAGGATTATCTTGGGGATGGAGAAATACATCTGCAAAGCAAACGATGCTGCGCTCCTCTCTTTGGCCCTTATTCTGATCGGTGCGGATATTCCCGCATTCTTACGGAGCGGTCCGCACGCCACGGTGTTTTGCCGCATGCGGCCATCGTCCGTAGAAACGCCCACGTGTCCTCCGCATTCGGACGGACTCACTCTTTAAGAACAGGGCGTGTTTACGGACGACATACAAACCATGCGTGTGCGGGAGAAACACTCCGATTCTGCACGGTATTACAGAGTATTACAGAGTATGCTCGGAAATACCGCATCCGACCGGGAGCCAAGCGGTGCTACCGCCCGTAAGCGGAGTATTTACGCCAAACAACCCACTATTAAGTATCTTCTGCAATACATCACATGACCCACTTATTCAATTACCTATCCTCATAAAAAACTGCTTATTTGGAATTGGAATCAATTAGATGCCAATATATCCTTACAAGCATGCCTAACACATGCATTGCACACATTAACCCTTACAGCAATTTAAGTGCAATGGTTTGTATTAGACCCTGTGTAAAAGATTATAAACAATCTACACATATACTGTTTAATGTGCAAAGAAAACCAACAACTGTGAACTTGCATAAACAATTTATTTGAAAACACAATTAACATATAAATAAAAAAATATCAAATAATAAATTAAATCAGGAGATCTCTGAGGTCCTGCAGGTCGGCTAGCAGTAGCCTCAAATGGTGCTCCGCCCGCAGGAGGGCCCCACGCACCCCCTCATCTGCCGGTGTGGTGTCATCTGTGGGCATGTCAAAGGGGCAAAAATTAGTCATGTTATTCATGCATACATTTCACATACTGCGACATAAATTGCACAAATGCTAGGTGACATGTGTGTGTATATATATATATATATATATATATATATATATATATCTATCTATGTAGAGAGATAGAGACACACATAGATAAATAGATATGACACATACATATATACATACATGCAAACTTATTTACTACATACTGTCTTTTTTTGCCTCTACCCTTTACTCTGCAGAAGACATAACAGTCATAGTGTTTCTTCTCAGTCACAACCCACCCATGACTAACCAATGACAAGCATGTCATGGCCTCCGTCAATAAGAACTTGTCACAATCTGCTCAGTCTAAGTTCAGTGATGGTTCGTGGCATGGGAGTTATGCAAATGTCAGGAATGCACAGTACACATCCTCAAAATCATAATTCTGTCTAAACCAACCTACAATTCTGTGAGGGCAAAAAAACAATCTGAACTACAGGGGGTGTTTAGGTAGAGGAGGCTCCTGGGACACTGGCAACTTCTGACTCCATTCCAAGGTAGGCCGGGCCATACTCCATTTATAGCATACATCCTAGAGTTTATAAATAACATTCACCAACAATATAGATTCCACTATTTGATGGGTCATAATCTACGATTGCAGCAGGTGAATTTAATCCACAAATGATCCACTCATCCCTTTACTCCAGGATCCTGTTTAACTACAACGGTTATGTGGCAGTCAAAATGGAGCTCCAACCCATCCCACAAACCTGTGTAATTGAGAGGTGTCCTGGATGAAAGGGATGCCTTGGACACCCCATCTAACCCGTACCTGTATCTGTAGCTACCCACTTTGGGGTCTATATGAATAGTATTGGAACAAAATTTTTAATCACCAGTGCTACATAACAAATACCAGTACAACTACTTCATGAATGATGCATTATGTAAACATACCGATCTGCTGGGACTCCGGGGCTTGGCACGCCTCCTCCCCCTCGGAATCGGAATCCTCTGGGGCAACCGTGGCCTCCTCAGCCCCCTCCTCCGCCAGCTCCTCTGCCACCATGACCACGTCCACCTCCTCCGCCACAAGCACCTCCTCCTCCACCTCCTCCTCCTCCACCACCTCCACCACCACCACCTCCTCCTCCACCTCCTCCTCCGCCACCAACACCTCCTCCTCTGCCACCAACTCCTCTTCCACCTCCTCCACCACCACCTCCTCAGGCACCTCCTCCTCCTCCACCACCTCCTCCACCATCTCCTCCACCATCTCCTCCAACATTTCCTCCTCCTCCACTTCCTCCTCCTCCACCCTTGCCGCCACCTCCTCCTCAGGGTCTTGGGCCTCCTCCTGGGCCAGGGCTGCCTCGGCCTCTTCACGGGCCTGTCGGGCTCGGGCTCGTGCTGTGTGGTAGAAAAAAAAATCATGGTCAATGTCGGGTCATTGGGGCACATGTATTAATCCATAACAAGACATACATGGAAGGGTGATAATGATGGCAAACGATGCAGGCAAGTAGCTCCTTACTGTTAATGGACTCAAAAATGTGACATTTAAATTATTATGTGATTGTTAGTAATTTGTTCAAACATTACAACCCTGGCATTTATCAATGTGTAACACATATTAGATCTGGCACATTGTATGCATCAGAATCCTCAATGCTATGTCATTACATATAAAAGCCACATGACTGCATGTTAACCAGGAAGAAGCACACATAACAGTCTATGGACTTTTAAACCCATGGACACCCACTTATCATGAGACACCTGTTATTGTTTATATATGCTATGTTGTAAGTGCGAAATTTCATAGCTAAAATACTCACAATCAGCAATTTCGCCCCTGATTTGCTGCAACAGCTGGGGCTGGCGCCTGCGGAGGTCCGACCACCGCCTCTCGAGCTGCCCGAGGGACCTCCGCACCCGAGTGCGGGCGTAAATACGGCGCCCTGCCGCAGCATAGGCCCTCCGCTTATGGCGGTTAGTGATAAAGGGCCCCGCACGGCCCAGCCTTGTCTCCATGACGGAGACCAGAACCCTCAGCTCCGCATGTGTAAAGGGGTCTGCCCTTCGTGTCTCCGCCATGTTAACAATGGCATCTATCAACCAATCAGGTGGTGGCATTGGTTGATCACAGTTATTTGTGTTAATAACTTTATTGTTCATCTTTACATGAACAGCGTCTCTGCGCCAACACAAATGGTGACAAATTCGCATGCCTTAAAAACAGTAGTGCTGATGTATGGCAATGAACAAATCTGATATATATAAAACACAGTGTGTATGCACTTAGCAAATCCAATGACGCCTCGCTCCGCCAAGCAACGCGTGCTATAGCTTAGCAACGCATAGCTGTAGTTAGCATTACTTACTCTATGCATCTATGTGTATGCGTACATTTATGTGTAAAAGACACATACACATACTTGCAGGTATCCTGAGACCAGCATTATACACCAGCCCTGCCTGCCTGGGTGCCTGCCTGGCTGCCTGCTCCTTGAAATGTTGAAACATGTGAATAAATTCAAATATCATATATATAGATATATATATATATCTGCAAACAAATCATACATCAACACAGGAAAAAATCCCCAACACATTAGAGAATAAATCAATGTACTCACCAGTCATCAGGGATAGTATCAACTACAATAATGAAGATATAACAAACACATAAGATCCCTTGTACAAGGTATAATAATGAGCACCTATATTGAACTTCCCCCAAAACTAAGCACATATGATAAATATCTCCTATTTCTTTGCCATTAGGAGGGCAGGCTGGCTAATTTTCGTTTTGTAACACTGACAACTAACACACTGTACTTATTTGAAGGGGTGATTTTTACTAAAATTGGTGTGTTCTGTCAACTCGATAACATGTACCTGAAGTATCTTTGCGCCACAGAGTCCCGCAGCTGGTATCCCCTCCGGCATTCAGGGGCGCGGGATGGGCGCATGGGCGGATCTTGCGGCTCAGATGGTACCTCCCACTCATCAAAGGGTATCTCACGCCGCACAGCAATGTTGTGGAAAAATATACACAGGCCCACGATCCTCGACACCATTTGAGGCGCATATTGTAAGTCACCACCAGTGCGGTGGAGCACTCTAAATCGACCCTTTAAAAGGCCAATTGAGCGCTCCACCACTTGCCTGGTGGCAACATGCGCCCGATTGAATGCCTCCTGTGGGCCCGGTGCTGGGTAGCTGTACGGCGTAAGTAGCCAGGGCGTACATGGGTAACCGGAGTCACCCAGAACCCACGCATCACGGCCTTCCAGCTCTTGTAGTCTTTGCCATATCCCGGTTTGTCGGATGACATGAGAGTCATGGGCACTTCCGGGAAACTTCGAGTTGAAGGCGAGAATCTCCATGGATGGGCCACATACCACCATCACGTTCAGTGAGTGGAACAATTTGCGGTTCCTATATATCTTCTCACTTCGAGATGGAGGCACAAATGGTACATGGGTGCCATCCACAGCCCCTATCACATTAGGGAAGCCAGCAATTTGATGGAAGGCCTGCTGGCTTCTGCGCAGGGTCTCGGTGGCAAATGTCATGGCCATGAAGTGCCCCTTGCGCCTGAACATGGCCGACGTCACACGCCTCAGGATTCGGCAGAAGGCCGGCTGAGATATTCCAGCAAGTACTGCCACTACTTGTTGGAATGATCCTGAGGCGCAGAAATGCAACACCGCCAGCAGCTGTGTGTGAGGCGGAATTGCTGTCGTGATCCCGTGTAGAGGTTCCAGATCACTCTCAATTAACGAGAGCAGATCCAGAATGACATGTGGCGGTAACCGGTACCTAGTAAGTACCTCATCATCGGGCATAGCAAACAGAGTCACCCGTGTGCGATAGATTCTAGCACGTCCTGGCCTCCTTGTGCGACGAGTGGGGAGAGCCGCAAGTGCCCTTAGCCTCCTCTCCATGTAGCGCATCATTGCTTCAGCAACCTATAAAGAAATGAACATAAATACTGATGCACCTATGCACATAATGGCCATATCCGACTACAAATAGATTTGTATGCTTCAATACGTACAATAGATGGCCGCCCCGTGAAATCCCGCAGATCCATTTGACTCTATAATGATGTAACAATAATATGAACTCAATACACACCGTCCTAAACACACAGATAAAGGTGTCAGCATTTTTTGCCAACATCATGTACTATGAGACATTTCATCTATTGCTGGGACATGTTGTCCTGCAATAGATGAACCCACACAGGTTTAAGACCTGTGAGTGAAATAGTGAACATGTGACATGTTGCAATAATGCTACACGCACTTTGCTGGCCCAACAATCTGTAGGCAGTGAGGCAATGGTGCATACATTCATACACTTACATTGTTAATGGATATCATATCTACAAGGAGCATGGAAGAGCTTACCTTAGACCCTGACAAGTCCAGATATGGAGACAAATGATTCTAGCAGCCAGTCACTATTTATAGGCCTCTCACATGTGTGGTCTATAACAGTAGAGATGAGTATTGCATGACTTGTGGCCTGGATTATCTAAGGGATTGGGCTACTTTTAGCTTGCTAACAAACTCCACAATACCACAGTAGTCATGAATCAAATGTCATGTCATGCTAGCAAATAGCATGTGTATTGTGCAATAGTCACAGGTGTATCAGAAGATTCTATGCAATGTTAGCATTGGTGACCAGTATTTCATGTCGAACTTTCGCCAGGTTTTACACAATGGAATTTCCGCCACCGTATGCGGCGCGAAAAAACAGCGACGTACGCTCACGCACGGAACGCAGCTGCCGCTGATGTCCGCCAAACAGGATACACAAACAGTATATAAAGGTGTATTAGAAGGTGACAATGTTGTTGCTAACATGTCTGGATCACAACCAGAGGTGGACCCAGACCTGCAGCAACTATTTGACCAGATGGACTCCAGCACCACCTATGTGCCACTGCACATGCGGCCAGTGGGTAATGAGGAGGCTGCTGGCCCTTCTACAGCAGGGCAACCTGCACCTGACCATTCTACAGCAGGGCAACCTGCACCTGGCCCTTCTGCAGCAGGCCAACCTGCAGCTGGCTCATATGCACCATCAGCAGAATTGTTTGGAACACAACCGGGGACTTCACAAGGTAGTACCATGGCCAGCACTTCAAGTGCAGCGACACGTGACAGGGGGCGTGGCCATGGACGTGGCAAGGGGAGAGCCAGGGCAACAGAGGAACCACCAAAAAAAAATAAGGCATATGAAGCACAGGAGCTTGCCATCCTGGTTCCCCGAGCACGTGATTGGATTGAGTGTCCATCGGAGAAGCTGACACACACACGCAGATGGAAGATTTGGGAACAGATAACGGCAGAGATTAATGAAGTAGCGCCACAAGTTCGTGAGACGGACCATGTGAAGAAGAGGCAAGTTGTTTTGTGATACATGTGCCCAGTAATAGCCAAGTAATGATTTAATTGATGCTTAGATGGATTTTGCAAATGGCCCGTGAGGTTGTTACGATACACAGACATTATTGACATGTTATTTCGTTGAGAGTTAGAGTAGGGTGATTGTGAATGTGTATTGTAACGGTTGATATCCTAGTTGCATGTCATATTATCTATTGGACATTAATCACATGTCGTAATATGTAGCACAGTGCAATGGCTGCAACAGCTAACATCTGGAGTGACATGTATTAATATGTCAACTTACATTGCAGGTGGCAGGACTTCAAAACCAACCTGAAGAGGAAGATGACCAAGCGGTGGGAACACAGCCAGACATCTGGGGCCGGGCCCATGCCATCAGGGCTAGAGCTCACCCCCCTGGAGTTGCTGGCCGAGAGCTGTATATCAGTTGAGGAGATCAGGGGGGTGAGCACGATGGATAGCGAGGCCCCAGCTGAAGTGTTTGCGTCTTTTATTGAAGGTAAATATTGGTCATGCCATAAACTTGTGCAAGTAATTATCTTAGAATGTGTCCTAATTTTGTTTATCTTTTTCCACAGACAACCCACCGCTTGGTGCCGACTCTGCTCAGGAGGTGGAGGAGTCCGTGCCACCTGGCCCCAGGGGTAGGCCTGTGCAGCAGCAGCCATCGGACCAAGCCGATTTGGCCGCCTTGGCCAACATGCTTGGGGACATCAACCAGCAGGGAGAGTTGGCATCAGAACGGATGCATAGGACCGAGGAGATCCTGGCGAGCTTGGTCAGCACCCAGCAGGCCATCGCTGCGAGCATGCAGGCCATGGCTGAGTCACATCAGGCCATGGCTGCAAGTGCTCAGGTGCTGGCCGAGCAAGCCACCCGCCAAAATGATCTCCTCCTCCACCATAATGAGCTTATGGTGGAGCTGGTTACCAGCAACAGGGTCCTAATGTCATCCGTTTCTGGTGCATTACCACCGGCAACACTCCCTGCTGGCAGGAGGGGTAGACCAGCCAACCCCTCAACATCATCTGCTCCACCTGCCCCAGCATCTGCCCGTGCCAGAAGAGCTGCTGCACAGGCCAAGGAGCCTCCCAAGGCCAAACGTGGTCACAAATGAACTTGTGGCTGCATTAATCTCCACCGTTATGTGGTCCCAAATCTTCCATTGTGCTGTGTGTGTCAGCTTCTTGTGTCCAATCACGTGCTGAGGGTAACCAGATGAGCCCTTGCTTCATATGTCCTTTTTGGTGCCCCTGTTGCCCTCTTTTGCCTGCCATTACTGTCAGCTGTACTTGAAGTGATGGCCATGGTACTATCTTGTGAAGTCCCCGGTTGTGTTCCAAATGATTCTGCTGATGGTGCATATGAGCCAGCTGCAGGTTGGCCTGCTGCAGAAGGGCCAGGTGTAGGTTGCCCTGCTGTAGAATGGTCAGGTGCAGGTTGGCCTGCTGTCGAAGGGCCAGCAGCCTCCTCATTTCCCACTGGCTGCATGTGCAGTGGCACATAGGAGGTGCTGGAGTCCATCTGTGTGCAATTATATTTGTTTTGTATTCTTATTTATTTTTGTACATTCCTGCCATGTTGTTTTTGTTTGGTATTTTTTATTTTTTGGTCATTGCATCACAGTGGCATTGACTGTGACATGTATAGAAATAAATTTGTTTACTTTACCAAAAATGTGTGGTTTCATGAGTACATGTCGAATACACATGTGTATTGCTAGTATTAATATTCAGTCATGTCCATTGTTAGCAGTTTTAAAGTGTGTGACAAGTACAGCATATGTGGGGGATTAGTACGGTTTCCTTGAAGCAGCAATGGTTTCCATTAAAGCACTGACAAGCGTCCTATTAGTGAGTAATGAGTAAAGGAGTCGATTCTATTGGGTTCAGGTGTTAATGCTTGTAGTCATTAGGCGTACGTTCGCCTACCGCATGAACGAGTGGTGTCCGCAAAGCAATAGTACACTTGTGGACACCGCACATTTCTTCCCTTTTTGATCGCGTGCATTCGGAGTGGTATCCGAATGTACGCCCCCCAACATAAGTGTACTCCCCCGTGTCCGCCCATGTTTCCGCCCCGTTTTGCCCACTTTGAAACTACGCCCATGTGTCATTCCGCATGACGCCCATAATACGCCCATATTTCCCGACTGATTGCGGGGAACAGTTTTGGACGGGATTTGGCCGAACAGGTACGGAGTCAAGGCGTGGCACATGCGCGTTGCGTTCTCCACGCATGCGCAGACGCCGTAAAGACGCGATCCGAAAGTATGCGGTAAAGTACGCGTCAATCAGAATAAGGGCCTTTATGATCTATCATGGCAGTGCGTTCCATTGAGGCAGAGGCTGACACGCACCATACAACATCTATACGCAGCACGGTGAAGAATCTCTACACCTCAAATGACGATGCGTTCCAGAAGACGGGAGATAAGCCGAATGACGACTTCCGGCTTCCGGTAAAATGGCTGTGCGCTCAACGGAAGACGGAGCGTGCGGTCCAAATGCCGTGATCTCCGTTCTCCAGTTTGAGGAGACTATATAAAACAAATTTTAAGATGCACTCAATGTCTATGGATTGCGAGACATTATATATAAAGGTTACATAGATATTAAATAGGGTATACCCCAGTTTTATACGTGTTTAAGATTATGTCTGTTGGACCCGGAAGTTCATCACAGGAGGGGTATATATATCTCTAGAGGATTCATTTCCAGGATACTGCCTGAGGAAGGAACAAGGTAGTTCCGATACGCGTTGCAGTAACCTGGAAACTATCTGGAGGGGGACCCAGTATTGCTGATCTTGGAGACACCTGAAGGCCTGGTTTATCCGGAAGACCAGTGGCACCTTTTAAGATAAAAAGATCTATCTACAGGCGTTTTTATCATCACAATCTGGTAAACCTCCATCTTTTAATATTATATGACACAATTCAGTGGTCATTTTATACTGTTTAGAATTACCCCTTGTTTTAAAAAAAATATTTTTGTTCATTACCCTTTTGTTGAATAAATTTGTCCATTCTTACAATATTATACTATTTTGGATTTTTTTCATTTTATGTCTCCATCATATTCACAATAATGGAGAGCCTCTGATGAGGTGAAGACACGTAAGCGAAGGAGAGTAACGTTTCTTTATATATATATCCACTTGTGTTTTCACTTAAGTAGAAAAAGATATTTCACGACTCACGGTTACGGTTTCAGAAGGAAGGGATCAGCGCACAAAGTCACTTACTACTGTAACCATATACGCTATCTTTAGTTACTAAGGGAGTAACTTTAGTGACTAGTGCTGCAGATACCAAGTTCAGCGCCACAGAGTTTGGACTCAAACAAAAACATAACCTTTTGATTATCTTGCAGTTAACTTAGCAAAAAGGTCACGTGAGGTTGTGACCATCGGTTATATCTTCTGGCTCCTGATTCTGTATAATACCAGGGAGTGATTTCAACGCTTCCTGTGGGTTTAGAAAATCTTTGTGTCCAGAGCATGTGAAAATTCTTAATCGTGCGGGGAACATCATGTAAAATTTAATGTTTCTTTTCACCAATTCCGAGCATACTGGGGTAAAGGCCTTCCGTTTTTTGGACAAGTCTAGAGAAACGTCCTGATATAAACGCAGGGTATGTGTTTCCCAAGTAATTGGGTTGTTCTTTCGGGATGCCGTCCACAAGAGTTGCTTGTGGAGAAAATTAAGCACCTTAAAAATAACTACCCTTGGTTTTGAGTCTGGGTGTGCCTGCTGCGGCCCCATTCTATGGACTCGCTCTATCACCAAGTCCGCGCATGCAGATTCTACATTCAGTAACTTAGGGAACGTGTTTCTTACAAAATACTCCAAGTGTGGCCCTTTAAGAGTCTCTGGTACTCCTGTGATTTGCAAGTTACAGCACCTAGCTCTGTTTTCAATATTTTCTACAGAATCATTAAGACGCTTATTTTCTGTCTGGAGGAATTTTACTTAGTCTTGTAATGATTTAATGTGGTCTGTATTATCACTGATTAACTGCTCGGCTGAGATTTAAGCTGCTCAGTGATATCTGCTACAGCTTTTTGCAGAAGAGAGGCCATAGCATTTTGGATGGCTTCTACCAATTCCGCATAAGGGAGCGCAGAAATACCTGCAGGCGAAGTCCGGTCAGTGCTTTGGTCTCCAGTGGCTTTTTTTGCAAGTGGTGTTCCCTTGGTGTTATCTGGGTTCGGGCCTGTTGCATGATCTCCGCGCCTCTTTTCCTGTCTCTGCGGCTGTGGATTCTGCAATGGCTGCTGCGGCGGCTACTGCAGAGTTTTAGGAGTCTCCGGCACGGACTTGCTCTTGTCCATGGTAGCAGGAGGTTATCTGGGGGATCTGGAGTGATTTCTCCGTGGGGTATTCAGTTTGCGGGTTGAGGAGTGCTTTCGGGAATGGAGCGGTGTGGAGTTCCTGCTCACTCCGCGCTGCCGATACCGGAAGTCGAGAACAGTACTCTTGACGTAGTCAGGGCCCTAAATATCTATGTATCCAGAACAGCATCGCTAAGGAAGTCATACGTGTTACGTATGATCCGGTCAGGCGGGGCTGGCCAGCCCTAAAGCAGACGTTGTCTCGTTAGATCCACCTGACTATTCGTCAGGCCTATGTGGCAAGTGCTCAACGCCCTCCTGCCTCCATCACAGCGCATTCTACGCGCTCGGTGGGCCCCCCTTGGGCGGCTGCCAGAGGGGTCTCCATTCAGCAGCTCTGCAGAGCTGCTACCTGGTCTGGTCGTCAGACTTTTGCTCGGTTTTACCGATTTGACACTTTTGCAGCGTCGGCTTCACAGTTTGGACGCTCAGTGTTAAGGGGGTCTCAGCGCCATCCCACCCGTGTTGGGAGCTCTGGGACGTCTCCACTGTTACTCCAGTGACACCTAGTGGATGAAGGAGAAAAAAGGGATTTTGTACTTACCGTAAATCCTTTTCTCCGAGTCCACAGGTGTCACTGGACACCCGCCTCGGCGCTGTTCCTTTGTTGTTAGGAATTCCGGCCTTAAAACTTTACAGTTATATTGCTAGGTTAAGTTATGTGTGGCATGTTTGATTCAGTGGTTCTCACTGTTCTTTTTATATTTCAATCTTTTCTGGTTGATCGTTTACCCTTGTGTGTTATACTAACGTCCTCTGGAAAGTGTGTTCTTTCTTCCAGCTCCATTCGGGCACATCCTTATGACTGCCTAGGTGGGGAGTAGAAAGGGGAGGAGTTGGCCACACTTAATTATATTTAAAGTGCCCATGCTCCCTGTGGTCGCCCTTCTATCCCCACTGTTACTCCAGTGACACCTGTGGACTCGGAGAAAAGGATTTACGGTAAGTACAAAATCCCTGTTTTCCGATGTATATATGACATTCAACAATAGGAGAAGTAGGAGGAAGATTACGGTACATCCAAATTAATGGGCATTACATATGACATATAGTCATGGTAGATATCATGCTGGTGCTTCTCCTCCATTATAAGTAAACTGGATATCTTCAATGAGATACCCCATGTCTGTAGCCCTACCATCCTTATACACTTTAATAAATGTATATACATATTCAGAGATAAAGAACATAAAACATTGGGGAAACCACATGAGGGAGGATTAGGAGGGGAGGGGTTTTTAATTAAGTTTACATTACAATTTTATAACTGTTTCTCTTGATACTGTGATATATAGAAATTGTGTAGGTAAATACTTTTAATTAATTTCTCGTATCATTATACCATCTAAGCAGACATAGTTAATTGTCTATGTAATGCCCATTCTGTATTGTCAAAAACACTCAAGATCTGTCTCTGTGTTGGTTGATCAAGTGTTTCAATATATTTGCCCCACAGCTTATAGTATTTTATTATACTAGTTTCTATATTTGGAACAGTGGCTGTCTTCCTGTCGAAGTATAATAGTTAAAGCATTTTCCCATGAACTTCTCCCAAAGAAGGGGAGTAGTGAGAGACCCAGTGCTTTAATATAACCTCTTTTGGGACTGTTACAAATATCGTTATCCACGTTTTCAAGCAGCGATGTTGGGGAGGTAAACTCCAGTTTTGAAAGTTAGCACATAAACAGGCCAACTGGTCAGGAGGTACTCCAGTTTGGAGCATTGAGTAGATGTTGCCTAGTAATTTATTCCAAAACTGGTGGATTTTTCTGCATTCCCAAAAACAATGGAAGAAGGAAGCTTTGGAAACGTGGCATTTTGGGCACTCTCCCGCTACCGAAGGCACGAAGTGTGAGAGACTTGCTGGTGAGATATATGCTCTTTGTAAAGTTTTGACCTCTTGTAGGTAGGAGGAACCTAGTATTTTAAGTGCCTTTTCATAGTGGGGGCTGAGACTGTCATGTGAGAGCATGGGGGGGGGGATATCTGTTAGCCATTGCTCATAAAGTCTGGACCATCTGGTCTCACATGTGTTCTTTAGTAGGAGCTGGTAATACGGTTTCAGCCGAAAGACATTAGTAGCGTTAGTATTTAGGAGCCTCTGCAGAGGGTCAGAAGGTAAGGTGGAAGTAGTGTGTTGCCATGTGGGTTTTAGTGAGTAGAGATAATGGCGTACGTGTAGGTACATGTAGAAATGATTTTGTGGCAAGGAGTATTCCTCACGAAGTTGTGCAAAGGACTTGATATTGCCCCCGGGGTCGAACACTTTGGATGAATCAGAAAGACCTTTCTTCTTCCATAAACAAAAAGCCTCTGTGAGCAAGGACGTAGGAAAGTTAGGATTACCCCAGAGTGGGATTTTTTGTGTAATAAGATGGTTTCTGTTAAGTTTACGATGTATAGTCCGCTATACTTTAAAAATATCATGAAAAAGTATGTTGTTCATTATATGAGGTGGAATGGTTGATGCCCTGGAATGAAGTAAAGCTCTTGGGGAGAAGGGGTGGAATAGAGCAGAATCTAACTCTGTATTCGTGAAGGAATGAGTGTCATTGATCCAATCTGAAGCACATCTTAGTAGTGTTGCTACTGTACATTTCAAAGTCTGGGATTTCAGCTCCGCCTAAATTTATGGGGGCTGACAGCTTAGAAAAGGCAACTCTAGGCCATTTGCCGCACCACATGAAGGTCGCCATTGCTTTACGTAGTTTGCGTAAATCGGATTTGAGTAGATAAGGCACACTTTTTCTTCAAACTAATTGGTTTTGACAGGTCCACGCCCCTTTTATACAGGTTGTCCACGCCCTTTTATACACTATGTTATCAAACGTGATAGCGTGTGATAGCCCGTATCACGTTTGATATGAAAGTGGTATAAATAATATTAACCCCCGTATTAAAATATAATTGGTTTGATACTGTAACTTCATACACTGATATTGGCTATGTCATATAACACCACAGCTGTATAAATTAATTTATAAAGCTCGCTTAATGTTATCTTAATCAGCTGGTAGAATTTCTAAACATAATGCTAATTTGATTTGTGTAGGCTGTCTCGCAACACCGATCATCAAAACAACGTATTAAAGCCGGGGAGTTTTTGCGGCTTTGATAAATATTATAAAGCTTTGAAAAATAAATTTAAAAGATCCGATGTGAGAAAATGGTTACAAGAGCAAGACGCGTACACATTGCACAAACCGGCTAGAAAAAACTATAAAAGGAATATGATATGCGTATCGGATATAAATCAACAGTGGCAATGTGATTTGGTATCGATCATAGATCTTTCACAGTGAATAATACAGTCAGATCATTACCAACTATAATAACACTTACCTTAGAACGAGCCAAAAGCGCTACAACGAAGTGTCTGACCAACCGTGTATCAAAAATAAATAAAATAAAAATAAAAAGTTATATTCCACACGATAACTTCCACAGCGTCTAAGGCCATTCTTGCTTTTAAAATAAATGAAATATCCGCGTACATAACAAAGAGGTCTGGGTGTACATATGTTATGCATTTAAAGACAGGGGCCTGAGAAATGGCATATTGTTTTACACACACGTCAACCCATTTTGACTGATGATTGTAATTTTCAAAAGTAATTTTAAACACCGGATCCCATAGTCTTTGAAGACGTTGATATTTACGTATGACGCAATTAGCGTAGACAGCACAGCAGGGCTGGTAACAATTATATTCATTAGAAAGATCATACCTCTGAAAAAAACATTTTCACATGCCTATCAGCTTAATTAGTTTAGACAGAACAAAGAAAGGCCATGAAATCTTTGCAACAGAGCATGAGTGGCATCTAGTGGCCATGTATTGCAGTTGCAAGCAAGTTCCAGACGGAGCTAGAGACTACAGAATTAACTTATATATAATATATTTAACTGAACATTATCAATGCTGATAAATAAAGTATCTATATACAGTATATATATATATATATATATATATATATATATATATGTGTGTAATGTGATGGTATCATTATATTATGTGATGAATAAAACATGGATAATGTGCTATATTATTAAAATCAAAAATATATTTTAGAAATAAAAAAAAATAATGTCTAGCGATTCATGAAGCACAACCACGTCACTAATATTCTATATATAATCACAGCTGTAGCGTCAACGTAGTATATATTTTAAATTAAAAATTGAAGGATGTTGTTGATGGTGTGCCATATCTGTCATTTATTAATAAGAATTATTAATAATAAGAATAAGTGTTTTTATACAGGGCAATTTAGTGTCGAGCAAAATATTCTAAACACAGCTGTGTTTTGTACAATATGCTATATTATTTAAATCAAATATATATATATATATATATATATATATATTTGTTATGTCTGTCTATGCCTTTGGAACACAACTCATGAATATTCAAATGAGACAAATGCAACACAGATGTGTTAACTGACTGAAACGTATAAATATGTTCTCCATGGGACCAGACAACTACCAGGCATCTGCCACACATTGAGGTTGAAGGTCTTCACACACACAAGCTATTCAAGACAGAGAACTTGAAGTTTTGTTCCAGAACAGAGGGTAAGTCTATTTTAAATTTCTAAATAACTATATATATATATATATATATATATATATATATACAATATTTCTAAATAGCGTAGTTTTAATATTTTATAATAGTATTAACAATGTATTATGCATGCTGGGTGTTTGTAGTTGATAACCGGCCATTTGTATGTGTAGATCTGTGATTAGTGTGTTGTATATAGCGATTTAAAATGATAACCGGCCATTTGTATGTGTAGATCTGTGATTAGTGTGTTGTATATAGCGATTTAAAATGTATTATTTAGAGCCAGCGGCTTTAACACGCTTTTAAATAATCTTAAAATGTAGCTTGTTGGTGTATGCTAGTTATTACGGGGGCCTAGGCTGTATAGAGACTTACGCTGGTTTAGTATGTTGTGGAATTACAAAGCTGGCATGGCTGACCTCAATTTTGCTATTAGGACTTGTTAATACAATGGCAATGCATGCGGGTGTTTGTAGTTGATAACCGGCCATTTGTATGTGTAGATCTGTGATTAGTGTGTTGTATATAGCGATTTAAAATGTATTATTTAGAGCCAGCGGCTTTAACACGCTTTTAAATAATCTTAAAATGTAGCTTGTTGGTGTATGCTAGTTATTACGGGGGCCTAGTCTGTATAGAGACTTACGCTGGTTTAGTATGTTGTGGAATTACAAAGCCCGGCATGGCTGCCCTCAATTTTGCTATTAGGACTTGTTAATACAATGGCAATGCATGCGGGGGTGTTTGTAGTTGATAACCGGCCATTTGTATGTGTAGATCTGTGATTAGTGTGTTGTATATAGCGATTTAAAATGTATTATTTAGAGCCAGCGGCTTTAACACGCTTTTAAATAATCTTAAAATGTAGCTTGTTGGTGTATGCTAGTTATTACGGGGGCCTAGTCTGTATAGAGACTTACGCTGGTTTAGTATGTTGTGGAATTACAAAGCCCGGCATGGCTGACCTCAATTTTGCTATTAGGACTTGTTAATACAATGGCAATGCATGCGGGGGTGTTTGTAGTTGATAACCGGCCATTTGTATGTTTAGATCTGTGATTAGTGTGTTGTATATAGCGATTTAAAATGTATTATTTAGAGCCAGCGGCTTTAACACGCTTTTAAATAATCTTAAAATGTAGCTTGTTGGTGTATGCTAGTTATTACGGGGGCCTAGTCTGTATAGAGACTTACGCTGGTTTAGTATGTTGTGGAATTACAAAGCCCGGCATGGCTGACCTCAATTTTGCTATTAGGACTTGTTAATACAATGACAATGCATGCGGGGTGTTTGTAGTTGATAACCGGCCATTTGTATGTGTAGATCTGTGATTAGTGTGTTGTATATAGCGATTTAAAATGTATTATTTAGAGCCAGTGGCTTTAACACGCTTTTAAATAATCTTAAAATGTGGCTTGTTGGTGTATGCTAGTTATTACGGGGGCCTAGGCTGTATAGAGACTTACGCTGGTTTAGTATGTTGTGGAATTACAAAGCCCGGCATGGCTGTCCTCAATTTTGCTATTAGGACTTGTTAATACAATGGCAATGCATGCGGGGGTGTTTGTAGTTGATAACCGGCCATTTGTATGTGTAGATCTGTGATTAGCGTGTTGTGTTTGGTATACAGATTTTGTGCACACAAATTCTTTTATGATTGCTGAATGATGTATGTTGTTATCAACAGTGACATCTAGTGGTTGTTGCAGAAAATACCTTTGAACTTAAGCTATCAACAAAACCTCAACATGCAGGTGTGTATATGATATTTACAATAGTTTAACAATAGCTTATTGTATTGTTATTTCAACTTATTATTATTATTTATTACAGAGAAAGGAATACAAAACCATTAATGCAAATAAAATAAGTCTCAGAGACTTTCAAGATTTACCCAGCTTTCAACAGCAGTCAAATGAGCAGACAAATACGTGTAAGTTTACAGATCAAAGACACATTGTTGTTGGTGGTTATAAATGTTACTCTGTTGGTGTTAATTATCAAGCGCCCTATTGGTATTAATGTTACACGTGTTGATTGTATTTTTCGTTCTACAAAATTGTTGTGTTAATTTTTATTTTATTTTTTATGTATATATTATTTTTTATTAAATTGTTAATCCCATAAATCAGTTTCAGATGTCACAAATGACGCATCTGAAGTTGGATCATATGGTTCGGATTTCACAGTCGGGCCGGATCTGACGACATTCGAAAACCCATACGCAGCATACTCTGATTTGTCCGAATCGCAAAAATGTAGGTGATCATAAGCCGTCAAAAAAAAAATGTGATGTATGTTAAAAAAAATGTGATATATTATTATTTCCAAAAATATGTCTCTCTCTCTCTCTCTCTCTCTCTCTCACGCTATCTCGCGCGAACTCTCACGTTCTCACTCATATATATATATATATATATATATCCTGTTATATTCATTTTTATACAGCCTGTGATATTAATGTGTTATTTGTTCTCTGTTAGTATCGCCGATTATGTCGAAATCTGATGCAGAACACATAATGGATGATCTCTGGAATTTACCATCGGCAAAACACTATAAACAGCTATACCAGACCCCGGCTATACAAGGTGAATTTTGACGATTGGATGGTGATGTTTTTATAATGTGTTTTTGTGTTAAATGTTACATATCGTCGCAAAATCATGAATAGTGTCCACAGGAGTTGTTGTTATCATGACTTAAATGACGTTTTTTTTTTTTTTTTTTTTTTCTCAAGTCGGCGAATGTGTCGTTAATTGATAATATATGTATTACAGATGACATAGCTAGCCGGTATGAACCTACGGTACCTAGGGCCGATACGTGTGAAGCGGGACCATCCGGATACAGAGAACCGACATCGAGTGTTGGATCAAACGCCAAACAACCCAACAGCACATTGGCTAAAGGAGCAAAAAGAACCCAGATCAGCGATCAAGCTTTCTGGTCATTGTTTAAAGGAACCATGCCGGCGCAAACCTTTGACAAATACCCGTGTATGTTTATTTATTTGGTTTCTTATATAGCACAACATTTACCACTGTTCTTTACAAATGGAAACCACAGGTATTAAACAGACTGTGTAGATGAAAACCGACAAGGAAGGTGGGGGTTGGGAGGTCTGAAGTTGTTATAAAGCGACTGTCTTTGTGGCCGCGTATGTGTAACTAAAACGGTGTGATTTTTATTACAGTAGGAACCACGCCGATGGAAAGATCTGGCAAATATTCAGGTGTGTAATGTAATGTTTATTTATTTAGTTTCTTATATAGGACCGCGTTCATCATTGTTCTTTACAAATGGAAACCACAGGTGTTAAACAGACTGTGTAGATGCAAACCGACATGGATGGGGTGGGTGTTTTGGGAGGCGGGTCTGAAGGTGTTATAAAGCGGTTGTCTTAGTGTCCGCGAATGTGTAACTAAAACGTTGTTATTTTTTATTTACAGCGGATCCGCGACGATTCGCAAAAATGATAGCAGCGGCCGGGGTTGCTCAACCACTCAATGCTGAAATGGATGGGGGTGAATCAGCTAAAACGGTGATCGACCCACAACTTCAAGAAGATGTATCAAGGGCCGAGATCATGGCCACCGAGCGCGACGATTTCAAGCCAAGCAAGCGGAGAATTACAAAAAGTCGAGTCGGTCAAGAAAACAAGGCCGATTTATCAGACCTTAAAAGAAGATTGAAATATTCGGAAGGTAGACCCGTGAGAAAAAGAATTGCATTACAAACAGTGCCAACCGTGAGTAATGTGGATTACCCGCACGCATTTACAACACCTGCAACACCTACTGAATCCGACATTGACATTGCCGGTAATACAAAGACTGTGAAGACTCGTAAAACTTTACGACTGTCAAGAGAGAGATACACGCCGCTGACGGATGATGATGTCATCGTAATTTCAGACACGCAGGAACATCATACTACAGAAACGCAAAGCGTGGGCAGTAACACGCCTGCAGCTACATTATCCGCTAATGATGAGGACTTAAATGGGCAAACATTTTTTATCACCCCTAGTGAAGAGTCAGGCTCAGATACACCACAGAATGATGATGAGGCTGTAACATCTGTAGCCGGAATCCCTGATAAAGTAATGGGTGATGATTACACAAAACTACCCAGTGTTTTTACCACGGTCGGCGAGGCAACCGCATCGGGCGGTGCGGATGCCCCGCCGACCGTGGTATCGACAGACATAGTTGATGGGGTTCAGAATGTGGAACAATTAGGACAAGATGCGGAAATACAATACTACGCGGTCATGGGGAGGATGCGTGAGCATATAGGGTACATGCGTAGAAATGTCAATACCATGTTGAACCGTATAAAAGATGAGCTTTATGGTTCAAAAAAGAAGCCGGAGATCATTAAAGAACTTGTAGAAATGTACATGAATGTAACATCAAATCATATATCAGAGACCGTGAGGACTAGGGATTTTATTAAAGCGAACATGTATCATTTTGCCGAGATAATTGAAACGGATCCGTGACTAGGCATGGTGGGTTATGGGTTGAAACGTAATTTACATGTGTGTAAAAAAGCCCCAAGAATTAAAGCAAATGTACCGTGCAAAATCTCACACTTATTTCGCCGTTCGAAAATAAAACAGGCTTTAAAATGCATATACAGGCTGAGAAAGCGTAAACAACACAGGGGGCGATGCACAACCCCAACCCCGTGTGCACAGGCTGACAAATCACCGGACCAACCATTACCGGGTGACGCTGCGTCACCTGACAATGTTGAACACCCCGCAACGCCCATGCATAATGACATAGATGGGGGGTGCGCCACCCGGTAATGGTGAAGGTCGGCGAGATGTGTACTTAGAAGCTGTTAACAGGTATGAGCGACACCATCCTAATTTCAGAGCTATTGAGTATCATAATAATTTTCAATTTGTTAATTTGGAAAGAGTTACATCATTTGCAGAGGGTGTTGAAGCCGTACACAACGCTATACAGGTTATGATTGATGAATTCATGGTTGGTGTTGACCCTAATGATCGTGTACAGTTAAGATTGGAGGGGGGTGGTTTACACAACGCCATCTACTCACACCGAAAGCCGCAAGAATCATTAGACGCTGTCAGTTTCTTGAATCAAATTACAAACACTCTTCAAAGTAACGCTGAATTCTTATTAGGCACGGGTTTAAGGTTTGTGATCACTGTTTTTAGAAATAGAGCGGGTGGGGCCCTAACTGGTCGCGGCCTTAGACGCATTCCATACAGCTTAATTATAGAAAGGCGCAGAAGACACCTGTATGATTTCAACAATACGCACAATTATTTGTGCTTTGCGGCATCGATCTGCAAACTTTTGGATAAAGGTAATGCCACAGACGCTGAAATACACGATCGGGCGCTTCAAATTCATAAGGATTTGAACCTACCGATCGATAAAGCAGTCAGCTTTAGCGACGTTGTTGTTTTTGAAAAACACTTAAAAACAAAAATTACAATATTATATCATAATAATCGTTCTTGGCATTACTATTCTTCAGATTCGCGCTACGGTGATACCCTGTATGTATTATATCACGATTCACACTATTATGGCCTGATTAATATCTGCGCATTTCTCGGATCGAGATATTTCTGTTCCTTATGTAATCGAACTTATGAGCGCAAAAATAGCCACGATTGTCTTTTCTTTTGTAAGGCTTGTCACAGACAAGCGTGCGCTGATGATGGGGCTTCCGCATTAAGATGTTCGGTTTGTAGGGTGTTTTGCAGATCGCGTGAATGTTTAGAGGAGCACAAATCCTTAGCTTTAGATCGCAAAATATCCTGTCTTGAACATGTTTATTGCGACAGGTGTTGTCTCTACCGTCGCAGGTCTCATGAGTGTCAGGGGCTAAAGTGTTCTACTTGCAAGGCATATGTTGATGGGTTTGCGGATCATTTGTGTTACATACAGCCCATCAAAGCGGAAGAACCCACCACCAAATACATCTTTTTTGATTTCGAATGCATGCAGGAGACAGGTATACATATACCAAACTACTGTTACGCTCTCACATTAATGGGTGAGAAATCCTGGGAGTTTAAGGGCAAAGCTTGTATCGATGATTTTGTAAAGACGTTCATGAAACCAAAATTTGCGCATTACACATTCATAGCCCATAACGCTGGGCGGTATGATTCGTATTTTGTATTGAACAAGATCATCAAAGAACGGTATACAGTATCCCTCATCTCTAATGGCGGAAACATAATGTGTATCACAATAAAAGATCTGAAGATTAGGTTTATAGACTCTCTCAATTTTCTCCCCATGAAATTGAGCAGATTTCCAAAGGCCATGGGATTTGATGGCGTTAAAGGTCATTTCCCGCATTTTTTTAACACAGCCGATAACCAAAATTACATAGGGGTCATGCCCTCAATAGAATATTTTGGCCTACAACACATGATGCCTGAGGAGGCCGCTGATGTTACAGAGTGGTACGAAAAAAACAAACACAAGGCGTTTAATTTTCAAAAAGAATTAATACGATATTGTAAAGAGGATGTCAGAATATTGCAAAAAGGGTGCGCAGCTTTCAGATCAGCCGTTATAGCCATGACAGAACAGGAGTTTGTAATAGCGGCAGAGAAAAAAGATGTAGCCGTTAAACGTCACGTTGATCCATTCCAGCTGACGACTTTAGCGTCGGTTTGTATGGCTATGTATCGTTGTAAATATTTACAGGCAAACACATTGGCTCTTGTACCGGGTGATAACTATCACAAGACCCAGAAGCGTTACTCAACACCAGCCATACAGTGGTTAATGTACATAGAACACAAAGAAGGTGTGAGTATAAGACACGCTTTACAAGGTGGTGAGAAGAAAGTCGGTAGATACAGTCTGGATGGTTACGCCGTGATTAACGGCGTGCCAACAGCTTTTGAATTCCAGGGGTGTTTTTATCACGGTTGTGACAACTGTTACAAAACCGATGATGAAAACAATCTGACTAAAACAACCTACGGTCAACTGCGGCACAAGACACAGTTAAGGATACAATACCTTAAACGGTGTGGATTTCAGATAAGGGAGATGTGGGGGTGTGAGTGGAAGAAAATGAGGGAGACTGATGAGGAGCTTCAGGTTTTTCTGAAAGGTTTGGAAATCCCTGACCCCTTGGATCCTCGTGATGGTCTTTATGGCGGCCGCACTAACGCCATAAAACTTTATCACAAGACAGAGTGCGATGAAAAAATACACTATTTTGACTTTACTAGCCTATACCCATTTGTCAACAAGACCAAAACATATCCTATACGTCACCCACGCATCATTTATAAGGACTTTGATGATGTCACAAAGTATTTCGGTTTTGTTAAATTAAAAATTAATCCTCCGCGAGGCCTTTTCTTTCCAGTTTTACCGGTTAAAATGAATGGTAAGTTAATGTTTCCGCTGTGCCGCACATGCGCCGAATCTGGACAGTGTGAGCCGTGTGTTCATGACTCAGAAAACCGCGCCCTAACCGGTACATGGTGCACAGTGGAGATAAATCTTGCTATAGAAAAGGGGTACAAAGTGTGTAAAATCTATGAGGTGTGGCATTTTGATGAGAGATCTGATGATCTGTTTTCAGGTTACATTAAAACACACCTCAGAGATAAACAGGAGGCTTCTGGTTACCCCGATTGGTGTACAGACTCTGTGAAACAACAAGAGTACATAGACGCGTATCAAAAAAATGAGGGCATAGCTTTAAGACACGAACACATAAATGTCAACCCCGCCAAAAGACAAATTTCTAAATTGTTTTTAAACTCATTATGGGGTAAATTTGGTCAACGTAGCAACATGCCCAATACTTGTCTAGTGACAGATCCTGATAAGCTTTTTGAATATGCCTTTCAACCACACTATGATGTGTCTGCTTTAGACTTCATAGACTCAGAAACTGTTATGGTCAACTGGAAATACGCCAAAGACCATTATACCAGGTCTTCAACAACAAATATATTTATAGCAGCATTTACCACAGCGCACGCCCGCGTCGAGTTGTACAACCTATTGGATAGATTACAAGATAGATGTCTGTATCACGATACAGATTCTGTAATTTTTGTCAGCAGGCCCGGTGACTGGAATCCGCCATTAGGCGATTATCTAGGGGAGTTGACCAGCGAACTACCAGCTGGTACGCATATAACAGAGTTTGTTTCAGCCGGCCCCAAGTCATACGGCTATAGACTAAGCAACGGCAAGACGAGCCTCAAGGTCAAAGGTATAACGTTGAATGTTTGTAATGAGCAGCACGTTAACTTTGACAGTCTGAAAGAACTGGTCTTAGATTATCCTTTAAACCCCAAAGGCGAGGATCAGAAAAAAATTGTGACCAGGCAGCCCGGTATAGTACGTGTGAAAAAGTACTGGCAGATTGAAACCCGTATGCTGCAGAAAACGCAAAAGTGCGTTTACACTAAACGTAACCTCACGGATAATTTTACAACCCTACCATTTGGTTATTAAGATGGATATCCGTTTTCAACACCCCTTCTCCTGTATTTTAGCCGGGCCCTCCAATTCGGGGAAAAGTTATTTTGTGAAAACGCTAATACAACACGCATCCACACATATGACGCATGTACCTGATAATATTGTTTGGTTTTACACCTGTTGGCAACCGATATATGACCAACTTCTGAGTGCTCACCCTGGTATGCGTTTTATAGAGGGGTTGCCCGAGTCATTTAGCGACGACCAGCTTTTTCCCCCTGATAAGATTAATTTAACGGTGATAGATGACTTGATGGATGCTGCGAGTAATAATTCTGAGGTTGAGAAAGCGTTCACAAAGTATGTGCACCATCGTAATCTCAGTGTCATGTACCTTGTGCAAAACATATTTTGTCAAGGTAGAAAGAGCAGGACTATACATTTAAACACAAAATATATGGTCCTGTTTAAAAACCCCAGGGATAAAATGCAGGTTAGCATTCTGGCTAGACAAATGTACCCATCAAAATATCGTTTTTTTCTTGAAGCCTATGAGTCCGCTACGGAGCCTCCATACGGTTATTTACTGGTTGATTTAAGAAACAATGCCCTTGATGATTATCGTTTACGAAGCGGTTTATTTCCCCCCGACACACCAGTAGCTTATGTTGTTAAGAAGCGGGGTTCTAAATAGCTATAACCGCGCATCCTATAGTCATTCATTACCACTTCTAACAGCTGTGAACATGTCGACCAGGATAAGGCGTAATTGGGCCCTTTTAAAAACCCTCATTAAAGCCAAACCGGCCCAAAGAAACGCTATATTATCCAACGCTTCAAACGATTTGGTGACAGCCATATGTGAGATTGCTCTCAATACGCTTAAAGGTAAAATACCCCTGTCACAGCGCCAGTTGAACTACCTTAAAAAGAAGAGGTCCCTTATAAAATCGCTTTGTAATAAGAAATGCGCCATTGGGAAAAAGAAGAGGTTGGTGAAACAGTCGGGTGGGTTCATCGGATCGTTGCTAGGATTTGCCATTCCATTAATTACCGGACTACTGTCTAATCGGTGATGGAATACGCTGAGAAAATGTATCTGGTCCCCCAGCAACAGATAGACCGTTTAAACAACAAACCAACCGGCGATGATATACGCAAAACAGCCACGCAAAGCCTAGATGCTGAGATCATAAGTATACTACATAATAATGCTTTATCAGAGTATGAAAAGGCAAAACGCTACACAGCTGTGTTACAGAGATACCTGGTGTTGAGTAAACAAACTGATAGAGAAATGTCAACTTTAACGCTTTTATCACCCGGTGCAAATGCTGTTGAGGATACAACTAACCCAACACAAGACGATGCTACCGACGCTGTTTACCACGATGTCTTGAACAGTGTTAATGCGCGGTATAAAAAGAACTGTGAAATACTAATGAGTAAAATGGTTCGCTCTAAAGACATTGCGAATTGGGACCGCAAGGGTGTGTTTATGTATAAAGGTGTCACAGTGCCAGGATCCAATGTGTTAGACTTGATAAGGGGTATCACGCAAAACCACAGCGTGACGAGTCATAAAATGCCTAACGGATGGATTGAATTTATGCGCGCTATGGCTGAGTTGAATATCCCGTCCACTGTAGTTGGTAATGCATCAAACAGATTACAGTTAGATCGCTTAAAAGCTGAAATCTACGATGATGAAATTGGCAATGTAAATATAGCCTCCCCAATACACAACATTAAAAAAAGTCGTATAAATGCTTTAAATTCCCCCGGGTTAACAACGCCCCACGGATACTTACTACCGAGGAAAAGATCCGTAAATCTGTTTCAGGATTCGCAGTGGTTGAACCTTTAACATATAACTATTTTATAATGTTTTTATACGATGTATTTTTTTTTGTTTGTTTAATTTGTACGATGACGTTTAATTTGTATTGTATCATGTATTTAGTGTATTGTTTTAACTGTAAAGTTTATCGTGTTATTCGTGATTATTTTGCTGTAAATACATTTTGTCTGTACCAATAAAATATGATTATGATTTATAAAATGCTGTTTTGTTCTTTGATTCTAACCAGTTTGTCTGCAAAAATATGCAATCACACGGTATAAAGTTCAATAAGCAAGATTTTTTAATAGAAAGTAACCATAAGCAATGTACATACAGCGCTTCAATCACAACATTAGTTACAAGTTACACAAACAATTTTGTATTACACATTATTTTTATCAAACACATGTTGGTTACTGGTGACACAGGACTGTATACAGTTACCCGTATATCGACTCAAACAATGACTTCTAGGGAGACGTCTTACAAAGTTTGATACATAGCGATCATTACGTTTTGTATCAAAACTAAAACGGACCAACACATCTGTATATTTGTAATTTTTACACATGAAAAATATAAAGTATATACAATATTGTCCACAAACGGTACTGTTAAAACCTTGCAACTGCTTATTTTGGTGATAAATTCTTTTTGAATTTGAGTTTAAAAAATTTATTATGGCCTTTGGGAATAGGGGGTTGTCAGGTTCTAAACCGTAAGAGTCCAAAAAGTAACACTCGCGCTGGTTGTTAAAATAAACGGCCAACCAATGCTCCCCCGGTTGGGCGCTGGTGTGTGTGTTGATTACAAACGCGCAGGGGTATTGCGATAGTTTACCGCTCGGAAGCATATCACACGGGTAGGTCCCTTTAAAAAACAGGCGCGTCACCGGATTAGCGTACAGTATACAATTTATCTGCAATGTGTTCATATCGCTGATGGGGTGATGAATATTGGTAAATATACGATAAATATAAAAATTATTTATTTCATTTATAGATAATCATACAGCACATCGCGTCGCTGGTTGATCTCGATGATATTATCAAATAATGCGTATATTATTATGTTGACTGTCCGGTCTAGCGCTCCTGCAAACCGGAATTCAGCTCGTAGATTTCCGGTTCTGATTAGAGACAGATGCTCCGCGCATTCCTGTTCAGGCGACAGATCAAAAGCAAATAGTGTGTAGCCGTTGAGGTACTCTTCACGGTCAATTAGTATACCCGAATCTGATTTCTGTTTATTTGTGATCTGAATGAGCGACATATACTCGCGAACCGCATTACCGTGTTCAAAGTCTGGTTGAAATGGTTTGGCCGGATGCGGTGTTCCATCCAGGTATAGGGATGCGAAGTTTACATTTTTATGTTCAAACCGTAGAGGGTTTTTGTCATAGGCTCCTGAAAACGCTTCATTATCTACAAAAGCGGCTATAACGGTTTTTGGCACCTGTCCTAAAAACAGATTTTCTAAATTAAATACGCGACTCCCCGTCGGTATGCTATAGATCTTCATGCCCACTCTATCGATCGCATATTTGGCGTTGGTGGTCAGTAAGGCCTGGGCGTGTCCAATCCGGACGGCGGGTGAGACCTGAACCCTTTTCACAAACAGGGACGCTGCAACAATCTGAATTTTAAAGGCCTCCGCTTCAGCAGACATTAAGCAGAAAGCATCTTTGTTTCTGATGAGTTTTATCTTCAAGTCCACGGCGTTCAATATTAGTTTATGTTGATGAAAAAGGTCACAGTGTAGCGGCCCCAATAATTCAACCGTTCGACTTTGTGCCGTTGTTCTTGCCCTTTTTATAAACCCTGTGTTTACACCATCCAGGGTTCTTGTGTTGTGTTCTCCAGCCACATCTTTGTAGAATAATCCAGTTGTGTGTTTTGTGGATAGCGCATCTGAGCTATAATTCAGTATGGTCTCTATGTAGGCCCTATAAGCGTAAAGATTATTGGACTGCGATATTAGCCTATCGCCCAAAGTGACATCAACCTGACTAAATAAAGTTGCTATGGGGTAATTAATAAGAGCGACCTTGGCGTCTTGAGGTATAGCCGTGTTATCAGGCCGTACGATCTTGCAGGTCACGTACAGCAACGTGTTGTTCAGATCGTAGTAGTGTTCACCGCTGGCCGCTATGTAGAATTCAAGCGGCGCGGTCTCGGATAATGCCGCCAAAGGTTGAACTTCGACGTAGAGGCTTTTCTCTACGCTGGTCTGCGTCGGTGGTACGTCAAAAAGGTCAAGTTCAGATTTTGCGCATTCCATGGATTCATTGTGTATGAAAGACATGCTTAAAAAATATCACCGACCCTTCGCTTCGGTTTCCTTTTTTTAATTAAGCCGCGTCTGCTCCGTTTTTTGTTTAAAAGGGGTCTGCACCATGTCGGAAGTCGTATTGCCCGCTTCCGTTTATTTTTAGCCGCCCCTTTCCTGGCATAGATTAAACCTGATCCATCTTGCTTCGCTTGATTTGCGTCGTGTATTTTGCTCACAACAGCCGCTGTGGCTTGTCCGATGACGTCTTTCGCGATGTTGCGTGCTGCATTCTTCACGTGGGGCTTTGCTATCGCCAGCCCTCTTCGGAAAAGCGGTACCGCTTTTCTGAACAGGCTTCGAAAAATTCCACCTAAACCGCACCCGTACATATACGCGCTGCCGTGAAAACCGGGTAATCCATTACCGGCCTGTGTTTTATAATATTGCGCGTAGAGCCCCGGGTCGCCATAATTTTTAACGGCCACCATTGTCTTTAATAAAATTCGGATTTGCGGCGTCTGAAATGTAGTTTCACGTTCGCTTTCCCAAACTTGAATGACATGTTTTCGTTCTGATCATTCTTTATCTCTATGGCTATAGTGTCAAAATGCGTCTTGCACAACGGAACATAATCGGGCTTCTCATACCGTATAGTGACCATCTCGTTGTTACGGCCCTTTATTTCAACGGTACGCAACAACGGAACATAACTATCACCGACCCTCTGATGTTCGATAATATCTGTGTACACGAAGAGCGTATATTGCCCGCCGCTGATGTCGGCGCACGGTTTTAAAAACTTAGTTTTCGGGTATAACCCCAGTATTCTCGACAATTTAGGACCGGCTGTGATGTTGTACATCGCCTTGTTGTCGATGATTATCTCTCGTTCAAGCGGATCGTACAATAGTTTTAAACCATCCAGTTTATGTCGGTCAATTTCAGCGTTGAAAGAAAACAGTAACGCCCCGATGGTTTCATAAAACCCCGGTTTAACGCAAACCCTCGTTGCTGTACCGCTCGTCCCATCCCACTTTGTTATTTTCAACACACAATCACGCACATCGATTGTATTCCAGGTGTGTGGGTATTGTATTTCTGTAAGAGCTACTTCCCAATCTCCACTTAAGTCTATCGGCCTTGCTAACTTTGTGGTATAGTCAGAAATCTTATTTTGTGGAAATGTATCGGCTGAGGCGTTACTCGGCAATGTTATGTAGAATGGTTTGTCATCCATCTTCCTCTTTGTTTATATATCTTTTATCTCCGATGCAGCGACCCAACTGTTAAATTTTGTGGGGTATCCACGCCACTTGACTAATACGTGTTTCCTCCCTCTAACCGTCTTATTTTTTAAAATCTTCTCCACTTTGTAAATCCTATTATAGTTTTTCGGTATACTTTGAAGTTCTTCGGGGTAAAAACTACCCGTTATAGCCTCCCCGTAGAGATCCTCCAACGTGTAAAGCGGCTTAAGTCCTTTAGTGTTCACTCCGCGTATTACAAATATTTCCTCAGAAAAACTCTGTTCGTAACCTTTCTGAAATATATCCTTATATTTTGAGATACGAACGTGGTCCCCGACCGCTAAACAAGCCTTTGTTTTCTTACTTCTAAAGTAATCGCCATATATCGTCTTGAAGACATCCAGCGCATTAGAGCCATCCACCTCATTCGGCGCCCGCTTAATCGTTCTATGGTATGTGTTAT
This sequence comes from Crinia signifera, assembly GCF_055691185.1. NCBI lineage: Eukaryota > Metazoa > Chordata > Amphibia > Anura > Myobatrachidae > Crinia > Crinia signifera. The sequence continues at coordinate 164,615,702 of NC_139221.1, forward strand.
TATAACTGGTAATGAACGCTTGTAAAACGTCTATATATCGGTATGTATTATTCGCCGTGAAATATCGCCACATTCGTGTTTTTAAAGTCCTATTGAAGCGTTCTATAACAGCTGCTTTCACATCATTATTGGTTGTGAAATGTTGTATACCGTATTTTTCTAACAACTTTTTTAGGACTTTGTTTAGAAACTCTTTACCATTATCGGTTTGTAGTTTCCGCGGTACGCCCCCCTGTTGGAATAATTTTTCAAAAGCCTTAGCGACAGTCGTCGCGCTCTTAGCAGTCAGACTTTCAGCCCAGGCCCTCTTACTGAATATATCGATGACGGTTAGTATATATTTTACGCCGTCGTTGTGCTTTGCCAGATCTATGAGTGATACCAAATCACATTGCCACTGTTGATTTATATCCGATACGCATATCATATTCCTTTTATAGTTTTTTCTAGCCGGTTTGTGCAATGTGTACGCGTCTTGCTCTTGTAACCATTTTCTCACATCGGATCTTTTAAATTTATTTTTCAAAGCTTTATAATATTTATCAAAGCCGCAAAAACTCCCCGGCTTTAATACGTTATAATAACTGGCTTTCAGCCGGCTGTTTTGATGATCGGCGTTGCGCGACATCCTACACAAATCAAATTTGATATAAAACAAGATCTACAGTTCTACGAATTATATATCTGTTGTATACCATATTTTTCTAACAACTTTTTTAGCATTATGTTTAGAAATTCTACCAGCTGATTAAGATAACATTAAGCGTACTTTATATATGTGTTATTTCACATAACCAATATCAGTGTATGAAGTTACAGTATCAAACCAATTATATTTTAATACGGGGGTTAATATTATTTATACCACTTTCATATCAAACGTGATACGGGCTATCACACGCTATCACGTTTGATAACATAGTGTATAAAAGGGCGTGGACAACCTGTATAAAAGGGGCGTGGACCTGTCAAAACCAATTAGTTTGAAGAAAAAGTGTGCCTTATCTACTGATTTGTTTATGGCAAAGGGTAACATCTGCAGTAAATAAGAGTTTTGGGAATATTATGCTTTGGAGGGCTGAGATCCTGCCCAATAAAGACAGTGGGAGTAGCTTCCAGCTAGTGAGGAGTGTAGTGATTTTAGTTAGAAGGGGAGATTTACTGTATTTATAGTATAAGTAGAGGGGAGTTGTCTAGGGGTCAGTATTCCCAGATATTTAATGTTCGAATTAGCCTTAGTGAAAGGTAATGAGGAGATGTATTCTGTTGTTGGTGTGTCTACATCGGTTAGGAGTAATAATTCTGATTTAGTAAAATTTAGTTTGTAGCCGGATTTGGCTCCAAAGGCAAATCAATGAGGCAAATTATTTCTGGGACTGAGCAGTCAGATTTGGAGATAAACAATAACATGTCATCTGCAAAGAGAGACAATTTTAGTTCCAATGGGCCCACATGTATTCCTGAGTACATGGGGGAGGCTCTCAGGGCTATAGCTAGGGGTTCTAGTACCACAGCAAACAATAATGGTGAGAGGGGGCAACCTTGTCTGGTTCCCTTGCATATTGCAAATGGTTCAGAAAGAAGACCATTGCAAGTGATTTGTGTATGGGGGTTGTGATTAATTAAGCGGAGGATAGAGATGAAATGAGAAGGAAAGCCAAATTTAGTCAGTGTGAGACCATTCAACTAGGTCGAATGCTTTTTCAGCATCTAGGAAGAGAATCATGGGGTTTTGCGATGAGTGGGTGTGTTGGGGAGTCGTTGAGGCAGAAATTGCACTGAGAACCTTTCTCACATTATGCTCCGAAGGGCGGCCGCAAATTAAGCCGGTTTGATCCGGGTGAATAATGGTAGGGAGAATAGGTTTCTGCCTTTCAGATAGAATTTTCGTAAATAATTTATAGTCAAGGTTTAAGAGGGATATAGGGCGCAAAGAAGACCATATTGTCGCAATGGATACATCCTGATCATATATCTCTGGCCCTATTCCTACCTAGATTATCTTATATGTACCAAATGGATTGGGTGGATTGTGTATTAGATGTAGAATCTCGGGCCTCAAAATTCTTTGATGTCTGGCTACCATATATACTTACATTGCCCGCCATAGATCGGGATAGAACTAGGAAGGCTGTACAACTTTCTACTTGGTATAATATGACCGTCCTGGAGCTGGGAGTACCTCCCTTTTAGATAGACCTTGATGTTACCTTAAATATTGACCTACTTTCTTACTGGTTTACAATAAAAACTATGTTGGAATGCTATATGTACACCCATACACGTATGTAATACATATTACCTGTACCTGTGTTTTGACTTTTGATATATGTTATGCAACATCATTTTGCTATTTCTCAATAAAAATTATATTCAAAGAGGTATATAGGGCAATATGACCCAGGAAGGGTCCAATCTCTACCCGGTTTGGGTAATACCCGGAGAATTGCCAAATTGAAATGTAAAGGGGGGGGGGGGTTGCGGTCCTTAGATAATTAATAAGGGAGTTAGTATTGGAATAAGTCTCGTGCCTAATATTCTATAAAAGTGACCACTATAACCATCTGGGGCTTTATCGCATTTTAAGTGTATTATGGCTTTTTCGACTTCTTCCTCAATGACGGGTGAGATCAGGACATTCGATTGGTCAGTGGAAATAGTAGCGCATGGAAGTGAGGACCAAAAGTCTTCAGGGAGGGAGGGAAGTGAAGCAGGGGGGTGTGGGGCAGGAGGTGGTCCTGAATATAGTTCAGAGTAGAAAGAGTGTATTACAGCTGCAGTTTCTAGATCAGTAGTGGTCAGAGTCCCCTGTGGGGTTTTTAGCGGGTGAATTTGAGAGGGTGGGCGTGACCCTTGGAGCAAAGTGGAAAGTATTTTACCGGTTTTATCTAAAAACTTATGGAAACGGTGTTGGTGTTGGCTAGAAAGGAATCCCAGGTGGATTCCAGACGGTTGCGGAATTTTATGGATTTTGCTAGATAGCACGGGAATTTCCAAAGTCTAGTTTTATTAGTTAGTGTGTGCTCCCAGTCTTCCCCTCCCTCTGAAATTTAATTTTGATCTGTTTAGTTTAAATGGTGCGGTCCCGCTGCCGGCTCTCCCACCTGCCTCCAGCCTGAGACACGGTGTGTAACACTGAACACCGCTCAGTGCTGACAAGCAGGCAGACGGCTTATCGGGAGTGAAGCGGGTGTACTTTACCGCTGTCACTCCAAGCCGACTAGCCGTGGCTGCTGCCTACTACCGTCACTACCCAACTGGCTGTCTTTGTAGCCACAGGGAGGACGGGGCAGATAACTGCCGCTGCTGTGCTTATGATAGACAGGTACCTCACTGTTTATTATATACAGGGGCTGCCTGGCACCGGGACAACAGACATAGATCTGTTAGATTGCTCCAACAGTAACTAATATTGCTAGCAAGATTCATTGCCCTCACTAATTGACAGGAGACCTCTCCCTTTATTAATTGGCATTTGGATACTGTTGTGATTATTACCATCCCTGTTTCAACTGTCACAGTGCAGATAAAACCAAGCCTTAATGGTACCAATGTTCACAAGCACCACTACAGACAAACCCAGATAAAAAGAAGGGATACAGATCCTGTGGGCCCCACGGTGTGAGGATTATTCCTTTTAATCTCACTGTCCGTGTCATATTTGTATTCGTATTTGTGTTGTATATTTCGCAGCTTTTAGAAAATAACAATTAAAGGTTATATTTTATTAAAACTTTGTAGGTGCACCACACCGAGACACTCCTCATTTCCCCCCTTGTTTTGTGTGCCTAGGCACCCTGTGGTGCCTCGGGACACTTGCAGGGGTTCCTTGGATTTGTGGCCTAAGACAAATTCATAATAGTTATAGGCAAAGCAATAGGCAAAAGCAGAGTTGGTGGCCGCCAATCATGAAATATGTGGGCAAACAAAAGGTTTTTCACTACATAATTGATCCTAAGGATAACATATAAACACAATTAACTTAATTGAATATATTTTCTAAAATGATCAACAAGAAGCTTTTGACCTAGGGGTGCCGTTAAAAATATTCTAATATTCTAGGGCGCCGTGGTTCAAAAAGGTTTGGGAACCACTGCACTACTAGACATATGTTATTTCTGTGTGATCTGTTTTCAATGTCATCTAGTTTATTCCAAATATGATAGTGTTGAGTGGTGATGTTCTTAACAAAGTGTTTCAATTCAGCAATATCGTAAGAGGCTACTCCTAGCTGATTTTCAGTTTGGGAGACTCGTTGGGTCAAAGCTTTTAGCTGCCACCGCTTGTTGTAAGAGGGGCGCCATGGTGTTTGTGATGGCGGCAACCACCTCACCATATGTGACCGGGGAGTCTGGGGTGCTCGGTACCTGTGAGTCTGTAACTTGTGTGTCCGCTGCTGCCTTTTTGGATGCCGGTGCTGCAGCATGTGATCCGGCGTCCGGCGCCATGTTGCCTTCTGCCTGGCGTTTCTCCTGTCTCTGCTGAGACGCGGTAGTGGCGGTCGGCGGGGACATAAATTTGTCCATCGCTGCTTGTGGATGGGCAGCGAGGGAGCGTCAGCGGGTCCAGGGGAAGCTGTATTACAGCCGTGAGAGCGGTGTTTGCTGGCGGGTCAGGACGGAGATAAGGTGTCTGCTTCCTCACTCCATCAGCCCGGAACTGGAAGTCATCCCTAGGCAATTTTTAATCAATACCTTTACCTTCTGCTGTTATTTATATGCTTTGCCTTTAGTTATTTGTCATATGATGTCTGTTAGATGGTTTTGAGTTGTGCGCTTAGAATGTATACACTACTAGCAATTTACAATCCAAGTTTGTTTATTGAAGGTGCTGTGACCCCGATCGCCAGATTGTTTTAGTTTTTTCTTGGCTTCAATCGTGCCCTTCAAGCCCGATCTCCCAACTGGCAAACAATATATTACTTGTTTTTCATAGCATATCCCTTGACCTTGGTCATGTTTATCATGGCTAAGCTTTATTTTTTTGTTCTACATTTACTACCTTATTTAGCTTTGTTTCCAAATGTTGACTACTGTAATTGATGTTTCTTCCCTTCGCTTCTTTCCCATTGTGTTCCTTCTCTACCTTGCTCACCTTGTTTGGCATGATAAAAACAAGGGGGTGGTTGGGCACTGTGTGGGAGTGTCCACCAAGGGGCGCTGAAATGAGCAAGGCAGCTGCACTGGCGGGTTAGTTAGACCCGGTTAAAGACAAGAAAAAACGGGGTATCAGAACGAAGTTCTGTGGCAGCGCTGGGTGGAATATATTGTAGTACAATTAATTAAGAGATTGGATGATCTGTACAAATAGTTTTATTAAATTGGACAATCTGTCCATATATAAAATGAATAAGCAAAAATTGGCATGTACATACACTATAAAAATACAACAATGAAAATAAAATAAAATGTATAAAAAACACTCTGCCTGCTGGATTTCATGTATATATAATTGCAATTAGTATTAGATATCCGGTATAGTTACCAATCCTGGTGACAGGGAAATGTTCCAAATTTCAAAATTGAGGGATTTGGTCGATAGGGCCCCAATGGGCTGGTAAGATGGTATGAATGGTGCTGGACCGCACAGCCAGTGATATTGGATCCTCTCTAGTTGGTGGCCTGGAGTGATGTGAAATGTTCCGTGGCCACTGGAGGTTCTTCCAAGCGAAGTTGTCACTGATGGATGTTTTCGGTCATGAAATATACTTGTTAGGCTCCTGTACAGTGTTGGTACAGCCTGATGGTGAGCCCGTAGGGCCAGGGATGCCTCCCAAGGCTGGGGAGGAAGGGAATTATTGGGGGGTCCTCTCTGTGGATGACCGTATCGGACAGTTGAAAATAAGTCCACGGTCCCTATGGAGGGATGGTTTCCTGGTGGTTCCCAATAAGGACAGGACTGGGAATCAAGTCCAATAGTGGGTTTTACCAGCAAGACGATGTCCGATGAATAGTGGAGTCTCCAATGAGACTTGGGGATAGGTCCAATGGTGGACAGTACCAGCAAGGCAGAGTCCAATATGTGGTGGGGTCTCCAACGCGTTTCGCTGCTTTCCACAATGCAGCTTTGTCAAAGCTGCATTGTGGGAAGCAGCGAAACGCGTTGGAGACCCCACCACATATTGGACTCTGCCTTGCTGGTACTGTCCACCATTGGACCTATCCCCAAGTCTCATTGGAGACTCCACTATTCATCGGACATCGTCTTGCTGGTAAAACCCACTATTGGACTTGATTCCCAGTCCTGTCCTTATTGGGAACCACCAGGAAACCATCCCTCCATAGGGACCGTGGACTTATTTTCAACTGTCCGATACGGTCATCCACAGAGAGGACCCCCCAATAATTCCCTTCCTCCCCAGCCTTGGGAGGCATCCCTGGCCCTACGGGCTCACCATCAGGCTGTACCAACACTGTACAGGAGCCTAACAAGTATATTTCATGACCGAAAACATCCATCAGTGACAACTTCGCTTGGAAGAACCTCCAGTGGCCACGGAACATTTCACATCACTCCAGGCCACCAACTAGAGAGGATCCAATATCACTGGCTGTGCGGTCCAGCACCATTCATACCATCTTACCAGCCCATTGGGGCCCTATCGACCAAATCCCTCAATTTTGAAATTTGGAACATTTCCCTGTCACCAGGATTGGTAACTATACCGGATATCTAATACTAATTGCAATTATATATACATGAAATCCAGCAGGCAGAGTGTTTTTTATACATTTTATTTTATTTTCATTGTTGTATTTTTATAGTGTATGTACATGCCAATTTTTGCTTATTCATTTTATATATGGACAGATTGTCCAATTTAATAAAACTATTTGTACAGATCATCCAATCTCTTAATTAATTGTACTACAATATATTCCACCCAGCGCTGCCACAGAACTTCGTTCTGATACCCCGTTTTTTCTTGTTTGGCATGATGGCAGTTCACACACAAGTGCAGACTATTAAACTTGTTTCCATTAATGCCAGGGGGCTTAATATCACCAATAAACTTTCTTGGGCTCTCCAAGATTTCATTGCATCTAAAGCATGGGTAGTTTTTTTTTCAGGAAATATATTTTAAAACAGGGACTTCGGGGGTTGCTATGCTGTTTCTAAAATGTTTCCATCTCAAGATTTCTCACACGTGGGGGGTGATTGGATCCCCCACGTATTCGAATGGGGATCGATTTTTCTACCTGCATATGCGCATACTGATGTATGCGCATGGGCGGGTCCCTGTGTGAACGGACTTGGCTACTTGCATAGCCGCGATCCGTTTGCACGGGACATTGCGGGCGGGGGACGTGGGTCAGTGTTGAGGGGCTGTGTCGTTCCCATAGTAATTCGGCAATGGTGTGGGGGGCGGACAGCTAATGTCAGCTGCCAGCCTTCTTCCCGTACAGGGAGCATGCAGATCTAACAGAGGGTGTCTTAGATCTGCGTGCACTGTAGAAATCATTCGATTGTAGGCGGGGACATTCGCCGTGCGTGCGGCAAGCCTTCGTGCGGGCGGCGTATAAAGCACATGCAAAGCTGCGAATTTCACAGCTTTGCGTGTGAACCAGAATGTCCTCCACTGTGTTGATCGGTACTAAAGTGCTCGTGGTTAAGTACTCACTGTATAGCCATTCTTACTCTTCAACATGTATGCTCCCAACCAGGGCCAAGCACCTTTTTTGCCAAGGTTTTTTCAAATAGATTCTTTGATAACTGATAAGTGCTCCCCAAAATGGCATAGATAAATAAAATGCATCTTCCATGAACACCAGTTGGTTGACTCCAGGGGACTCTAACTCCCAAGTGATATGAACTATACATTTTATTCACAACCACATGATGTCTACTGCATAGGTTTCTCCACCTTCTTCAGCATTGTGACTAATGTCTTGCCACACAGTGAGATTATTCCTGATGCTGTTGACCACATAACCCTCTACTATATATATATATATATATATATATATATATATATATATATATATATATATATGACATTGTAGGGGCTCTGCACACACTAAATTAACTGAAAATAAATAGTGGAGATTTGGTTCATGAATTGATCAATGCATTTAAGCCTGCAGCCCCCTCCACGGGACCCCACTTTTCTGCAGGTCCTAACACTATCGTTTAAAAATGGCTACATTTCACCCTATATCTTTTAGATCTATCCTAAATACCTGTAAAGTGGGATAATTTATTTCAGTATTGATTGGAATCTATTCACCAATAGTATAAATCTGCACAATAATAACGCGGTTAGTTCTCTTTGTTCATTTTTATAAATTGATGATATGCGGCTATTATGTTATAATCTCTTTTTATATATATATTATAATGGGTATAATAAATTGTTTATTGATTTGACCTTGTTGCACTCCCTAAATCATTCTGTTATCAAACCAGGTCACTAAATGATTGCAGCACAGAGTACCTAGCTCGCTGCACTTGATCATTACACTCTTCAGTTCAAATACTTTGTACAAAGTAGAGACACACGCGTTAAGCCTGCAGTGGACCATTGACCATATGTTGAAAATATGTGCTTGAGTTACGTGTCCACCCCATTTTCTCAATATGTTGATGAGTATAGGTTGAGAATGTTTGCTCTAAAACTCTGCTGTAGGATTACTACTATATATTTGCTGGGAATGTCGAGCGCTACATCCCATTATGGAGAAAGTTATATACATCTCTGCATTACTTTTAGGATCTGTAGTTCCCTTAGATCATACTCTTATATTTGTTCCCTGGACTGTTATCGCTTTACAAAAAATCTCAATAGTGCGGAGAAAGAAGTTATACCAGTTCATTGGAAGTCAGTACCTCCACCTTCTCTGAATGAATAGTTTACTAGAATAGATCATTATATGGATATGGAAGAGTTACGTCTTGGAGTCGAGATACACTGTGACTTTAGCACCACATAATAAACATAGAGGGTGAGATTTAATAGGATGAGAGATTCAGAAAGTGAGAGACTTGGGCCCTTATTCTGATTGACGCGGACTTTACCGCGTACTTACGGATCGCGTCTTTATGGCGTCTGCGCATGCGTGGAGAACGCTACGCGCATGTGCCACGCCTTGACTCGGTACCAGTTCGGCCAAATCCCGTCCAAAACTGTTCACCGCTATCATTCGGGAAATAGGGGCGTATTATGGGCGTCATGCGGAATGACACATGGGCGTAGTTTCAAAGTGGGCAAAACGGGGCGGAAACATGGGCGGACACGGGGGAGTACACTTATGTTGGGGGGCGTACATTCGGAAACCACTCCGAATGCACGCGATCAAAAAGGGCAGAAATGTGCGGTGTCCACAAGTGTACTATTGCTTTGCGGACACCACTCGTTCATGCGGTAGGCGAACGTACGCCTAATGACTACAACCATTAACACCTGAACCCAATAGAATCTACTCCTTTACTCATTACTCACTAATAGGACGCTTGTCAGTGCTTTAATTGAAACCATTGCTGCTTCAAGGAACCCGTACTAAACACCCACATATGCTGTACTTGTCAGACACTTTCAAACTGCTAACAATGGACATGACAGAATATTAATACTAGCAATACACATGTGTATTTGACATGTACTCATGAAACCACACACATTGATTCCAATTCCAAATAAGCAGTTTTTTATGAGGATAGGTAATTGAATAAGTGGGTCATGTGATGTATTGCAGAAGATACTTCATAGTGGGTTGTTTGGCGTAAATACTCCGCTTACGTGCGGTAGCACCGCTTGGCTCCCGTTCGGATGCGGTATTCCCGAGCATACTCTGTAATACTCTGTAATACCGTGCCGAATCGGAGTGTTTCTCCCGCACACGCATGCTTTGTATGTCGTCCGTAAACACGCCCTGTTCTTAAAGAGTGAGTCCGTCCGAATGCGGAGGACACGTGGGCGTTTCGACGGACGATGGCCGCATGCGGCAAAACGCCGTGGCGTGCGGACCGCTCCGTAAGAATGCGGGAATTTCCGCACAGATCAGAATAAGGGCCTTGGTGAGAAGTCTCCAGTTTTTTTAAAGGGGCAATCATTTGCACTGCAAAACCAGTTTGATTTTGAAGTGTAAATGATTGCCGCTTTAAAAAAACTGGAGATTTCTTACCAAATCTCTCACTTTCTGAATCTCTCATCCTATTAAATCTCACCTATAATGTGAATACAATAATTGTTAATAGTGTAAGAAAGCTATGAAAGCAATGTGAGAAAGCGATATGTGAGTTTGAATATGGGTCAGTTTTTCCAACCTATCTGTACAATTTAGCTGTCCAAAAGTTTGTTGTTTCTTATTTTCTATTAAAAAAATCTTTTTGACTTTAGGTGACCATCCACTTTAAAAGTTTTGGAGATGCGCTGTGGATCCGCATTGCTTGGGCGAAAATTCACATTAAACCCGATCAGTACAAGGCTACCTTTCTTGTTTACCACTCCCAGACACCTTATGTCTTCTTCAAAAGCCTTTCAAATACTCACCAGCCTATTGTGTGTCAGGTACTTTTGTGGTTGCATCAATGTCAGATTTCCACACTAAGGGCAGTATTCAATGAGAAAATTCTCCGTGCATGGAGAGCGTTTTATTTCGCTCGCCATGCACTCTCCGTGTTTTTGCGGAGGTTCTCCATGTTTGGAGATTCTCCGTCACGGCACTTTATCCACTATTCAATGTGGCTGATGCTCGCCGCCACTCGCGGCGAGTCTTAACCCCTGCAGGGAGCTTTCAGGGAGCCGGGGGACGGAAGCAGCCAGAGAGATTAAAGTCTCCCTGGCTGCTCCAGAGGAATGTGGAGAGGAGGTGGGCTCCCCGGGACCCAGGCAGCACAGGCTGCCCCCCCCTATAGCCAGCGGGGGACCCAGTATTCACTGCACCCGATCGTGCATATTAACGATCGGGTGCAGTGAATATATGAATATCTAATGAGCGGCTCGAGCGCTCCGGCCCCCTGCTGGCTGCACTGTGTAAAAGAAAAAATATATATATATATATATATTTTTTTAATTAAATATATATTCATGTGCTATAAGCACATGAATAAAAATAACATGCCCCTTCACAGAAAAAAACACCTGATTTTTTTACACCAAAATTAAAAAAAAAAACCTTTTAGTTTAAAAGTTCACATTCCAGATCTCCATCAAAAGATGGAGAATTTCTACACGGAGAGAGACGGCGAAAATCACTTAGAAAGACGGAGAATATTTCACATTGAATAGGGTGGTTCACTTTTGGAGCGCAAAATGCTCCGTCCAAGGCGAAAAAAGCAAAAATTCTCCATAAAACACGGAGAATTTTTCTCATTGAATACTGCTCTAAAGCATGTCTTAACCCTTTAAGTGCCAAGTAATTTTTTTAAAATCGGTGAGAAAATTGTCAAGCAAACATTTTTATTCATCATAATGACCTGTAATATTTACCTTATATAGGAAATATAAGCTTTTTTTTTACACAACATTTTTTATTTGAATTTATATAACAAATGTGAATGATGCTGGAATTTTTAGTGGATATTTTGCACATCGCTCACAGAGATGTTGACACTGTTTATGTGCATCTCTCACAGAGATGGTATCATTTTTAGCAGATACTTTGTGCATTTCTCACAGATATGTTGATACTCAAAGGGTTAAAGGAGATAATTAAATTGCTGGCAAATCAAATTGGCAAGGTAGCCTTGCTATATGGCTGGACAAAGTTGTACAAGTGTTTTTTTTTTCTGCAAATTTGGCATTCGGTTGGACCAGGCAAAGTGTGCGGGATGGGTGCCGCTGTCAGCTTTTAAGTGCCGCAGCAACAGCAATTTGCACTCTTTGGCCAGAACTGAATTTCCTCAATAGTAGTTTTCACCAAAATATTTTAAAAAAATTGCTTACACTTAGACAAAACATTAAAACTGTTGACAGATGAAGTGAATAATAGGAATTATCTTATTATAATGGCTCCTGTCAAGGGGTGGGATATATTAGACTGCAAGTGAATGCTCAGTTTTTGATTTTATTGTATTGGAAGCAGGAAAAATTAGCAAGCTGTCAGTGGGCCTTATTCTGATTGCCTCGCTCGGACACACATTCTTTCAGAGCGCGTATCTTAGCCTACTATGCATGCATATCGTTCGCAAATTGCATGTGCAGGTTTGGGCAACCATGCATGATCGCGATGTTACAAATAGAAATACGCTAGCAAACGAGCTTGTGCAAAGTAGGCGTAATGTGGGCGTATGGATGGGCGCAGCCACAAAACTGTGCGGAAACCGGGGCGTACACTGGAGTGGTGACTACAAGTGCTGGCCATTGGCTTCGCTCCACTGTGCGAGCGCTCGGACTTATCGAGGTCAAAATCATTCACTTGGTAAAAGCAAGTCTCACGCCTCGCAGGCCAGCCGCTTATTGGCCCCACATTTGCAAATACATGCACCTGCACACAATACCCATGCAGCATACAAGTTTCTCTCATTAGCCAATTAACTAACTACATGCCAGCCACACGGGAAGCACATTTTTGCAGTTTAAACATTTACACTTCTCTGCATTCATACTGTATCTCTTATATCTTTCATTGTTTTTACACACAATTGCAGTAGTATTCTTAGCTGCTTTTTATGTGCCATTTTTAAATCTCAAACCTTAACACACAAGTGTGCATGTCATGTTGGCCCAATAGTACACACAATTACAACAAGCCAACATGTGTCAACTCTCATACTTGCTTGCAAACACAACCATGATGTTGTCATCACATTACACACACCTATCTTCTCATGTATTTAAAATGTACACATGTTTACTCCTATAACAAATTTAACAAACCATTGCTTCGTGACCCTACAAAGCTCACACAATATTGAACCTACACACACACACACACACACACACACACACACACACACACACACACACACATTACTATTAAATGTATGTGCACAACTGCAGACAAAACATTGGACATGATACACATTATTGATTTAGAGAAATTCATTTATTTTTGGGTGTTGGTCATCACACCATTAGGATTGGGAAGAAATAATGAAACAAAACACTAGAAAAAAAAACATATACAAACACAGGCATCTCAAAATATTCAAACATCAGCAACATCTGGCCCCGAACAGCTGGGTGCTTAAGTGCCAGGCCATGCAATACTGAATGTGCAGCTCTCACTAATCATGTCAGCCAGGGTAAGCTAAGCAAAGTCAGAAATTCACATTTACAACAAAGGTCCTTAAGAGATCTTGGTACCATCAGCACGGGCCCAGAAAGATGGGTGTACAAAACAAAGAGAACATTTGGACTAACATCACGGAAGCAATCAATACAGAGTAGCCTTCACATCACTGTTTGCAGCCTCTTTTGCCTTTGCCGCTGGTAGGTGGGCGGGCGGAGGCTCTTCGGCTTCATCTTGCCGGGGGAATTTGGGGGAACCCCTGAAGGACCAGGAGGTGGTGGATTTGTGGCAGCAGGGGATGTGGCTGGTGCTGTTGCAGCAGAATGGCCTCTCGCGAGTTCCCAGGTGATGGAAATGAGATCCGCCAAAAGTTAATTCTGGTAGCTGGCCTGCTCCTGCCTGCTGTGCATCCGCAATGCGGGACAGGACCGCCAAAATGTTATCCTGCCACTCGGCAGCTAGTATCCCCTGCTGCTGGATGTCCTGGAGGACCTGGCTTCTGGTGTGTCCACTCTCCGCCTCCCAATGTGGCTCCCCCTGTGTTGGTGGCGTTTTTGGATCAGGCTCAGCAGTCACATCTTTAAAGAAAGAAAACAATATCAGCATCACACACGTTTACAATCTGCAAAACCATAACAAAACAATGTCAACATTTACCAGGAAGGTCAGCATCAAATTCCTCCACCGGGAGTTCGCTATCGATGTTAGCCACTGTGGCCATCCCGACCATTGTAAACTTCTGCGCACAGCATGGCTTCTTTGCCGCCCGGCGTCACCCGGAGCGTATGAAACCGCCCTAACTATTTAGGAAAATGAAACAAGTGTTATTTTTTCCCAACTAAACTTTCAGGGGTAGGGGAAAAGTTACCCACAACTGAACGATAAATACACTGGCCAACACTGCCTGTCTACTTTTGACACACGGGCTCCAGTCCAGACAGCAGAAGTTGAGCATCTCTGGTCCACACCCTCCTGCATCCCATGGGTGATGGGTTTTCTCCCCCGTCCTAAAAGCAACACTCCCCCCCCCCACCCACCACCTTTCTCCTATGCTCACCTATAAGCCTGAGAAATGCATTGTCTTTTTTCATTCACATTCGTCCTAGGAGCTTACACTAGTAGATGTCATATTTATTTCTCAGGCCTATTTCTTTATAGAATGCGGAAGGTTAGCACAGCCCTTCATCCCTTTTTTTTTGCTGGGGGATTTTGTATTTCCCCAGTTGTTCTTGTGCTACACCACAGTGTGTCTTTGCGAAGGATGTACTCTGAAGCGATTCAGTAGGCTGAATGTGAATGTTTGACTTCAGATCATTGTCTAAGGCAATTTGGACTCCATGTGAGAAGTGAAAGCAATTATCTTAGACTCTACTGGACTAGTATGTTGCAGGCCTTTTTGTAACCTTCAAGACTGACCCCTTTCCAGAACCACTCAATCCACCCTGCTTGTCTCTTTTTTTGGTGAAAAAGAAAGTGAGACTAGACAGAAAGAAGATGTGACTGGAGAGACATTCAGCCAAAAAGTGTATCTTAAATTGAAAACCAGCCTTCATGAACCCTTCTTATAAAACATATATGCCAATAAATCTCCCTTCTCCTTTTCCCTCTGTGACCGGTCTTAGATATATTCTATGGGATACATCCTGGGTTATATCCTGGGATACATATTTATTGATGTAAGTTAATAGTTTCATTGACCAATAAGATGAACTCTTCTTCTGTCCTAGGCCCTTTTAAGTACTGCTGGATATAGTCAGATAGAGCAGATGGAGCTGAACAGTCGCTGTTTGGAAACCCTAACAGACATCGTATTCAAGTGATTTATTCAGGTGAGCAAACATCTTTAAATGTAAATTGATCTCTAAATATAAAAATAAATATATCAACGGATATGAAGGTGCGCTAAATCACAACAAAATGTTATAAAATGAAAAAGACATGTTAATATTTAAAAAAACATATTTAAAACAAAGAATACAGTATATATGCATATATATATTCACCCATGGGATCAATAATAGGGACGAAGTCATATGGTTGGTTGTGAAAGTCTGTTCCTAGTATACCCTGGTAGGTATCCCTTAAGGCCCATACACACTTGACGATTTTCAGCTGAAAATCGGTCAAAACAGCCGTTTTGAGTGATTTTTGGCTGAAAATCGCCCAGTGTGTATGCCCCAGAGATTGCCGACTAGCGATGATGCGCGCTCCCTCATCATCGCTAGTTAAGTGGTTCATCTGCTGGTTTTACCAGCAGATGTGGCGATGATGGATGGTTTTTCATCCATCATCGCCATGTGTGTACGCCTGCCGGGCTGAAAGATTAACCACTTTCATCCAGGCGGACCGCCCCGCTGCCCACCGCCGCCCCGCCCCTTGCCTGTCATACTCACCCTGCAGGATTGGTCCGCGCTGCCCCGTTTAGACTGCTGCTGCAGCTGGATGCTGCAGTGCCTCACTCCCCCGCTGTCCTCCTGTTCTCCTGGGTCCCAGCTCTGCCGCCCAGCCACACTGACTGACACACTGATGCCCCGCCCCCTAAACCCTGCTCCCTCTCCCTCCCTCTGTCCTGCTCCACACGGAGCACCACTGTCCACCAATGTTTTCTTTTTTAAGCCAGTAATATATACATTGTATATATTAATGGCACCTCTGGCCACCAATGAGATCCTTAAACCAGTAATATATACATTGCTGGCATGTGCCAGCAATGTATATATTACTGGCACCGCTGGCCACCAATGAGATCCTTAAACCAGTAATATATACATTGCTGGCATGTGCCAGCAATGTATATATTAATGGCACCGCTGGCCACCAATGAGATCCTTAAACCAGTAATATATACATTGCTGGCATGTGCCAGCAATGTATATATTACTGGCACCGCTGGCCACCAATGAGATCCTTAAACCAGTAATATATACATTGCTGGCATGTGTCAGCAATGTATATATTACTGGCACCGCTGGCCACCAATGAGATCCTTAAGCCAGTAATATATACATTGCTGGCATGTGCCAGCAATGTATATATTACTGGCACCGATGGGCACCAATGAGTTTCATAAGCCAGTAATATATAGATTGCTGCCATGTGCCAGCAATGTATATATTACTGGCACCGCTGGGCACCAATGAGTTTCTTAAGCCAGTAATATATAGATTGCTGGCACATGCCAGCAATCTATATATCACTGGCACCGCTGTTACTGCCATCTATATATCACTGGCACCGATGTTACTGCCACATTCATAAGGCAGTAATATATAGATTGCTGGCACCTGCCAGCAATGTATATACTACTGGCACCACTACTTACCAATGATTATTTACTGAATTTATTGGCCAGTAATATTGTCTGTCTCAGAGCAGGTCCATCGATCTGTGGGACGGCTATTTCAATTGACGCGCCGGCTCGCGACTCCTGAGCTAATTGGAGCTAGCAGCCATGCAACCAATCAGGCACTGCCACGCCGCAAGCTTCGATTAGCTTGCGAGTCACGAGCCGGCACATCATTTCAAATAGCCGTGCCACGGACAGATATACCTGTTCTGAGACATCAGGGTTTCCCATCGCTCTGCCCCGGCTCTCTCCTTTAACACGGAGTGCAGTGCACAGAGTAACTTCCCCTGGCAAAGAGCATGAAACCCCTTGCAAAGAGCATGTAACCCCTGGCAAAGATAAAGAAAGTCCTAGCTAGCAGCGTAGGGTGGGGTTTACATTAGTTCTGAATCAGGCTCCAAGAACAGAAATGCATTAAATACAATGGCCTCTGCTCCCGCCCTTGGAATTCAAACCCAGCCCATTATGTAAATCGCCTTTTAATGAAAGATTTTCAGCAAAGTCTTTCGCCTCCTGAAAATCTTTTGCTCTTTGGGAAAATAGCTCAGTGTGTACGCACTACTTTGGTGAAAGATATATCAATCAAAGATTTTGCCAAAGTCTTTTGAAATGAAGATCTTCTAGTGTGTATGGGCCTTTAGAAGCAAAGGCTGGCAATATTGATATGTCATAATTATTAAAAAAGTTGGGACAATTATCCCATAACGTACAGACAAGACACATACACAGAACACTGAAATATATACATGCAAAGGTTACAAAATGTATTTATTTACAGTTTCTTATGTAGCGCAGCAAATTCCGTTGCGCTTTACGAATAGGAAACATTGATAAAACAAACTGAATAGTAACAACCAACATAGAGGTACAGTATGAGGGCCATGCTTGCAAGCTTACATTCTATACAAAATATACAAAGTTTACAGTAATAAATTATGCCCCTTTTCCCACTGCAGCTAAAAAACGGTAAATTGCAGATTTTCAGCGCAATTTACCATTTTAAGGCTGCAGTGGGAAAGTGCCAGAGTTGAAATACCGTTTAAAGTTAAATGGTATTTCAACCCGTTTTTAAAGCAGAGTCCTACACGTTAAAATAACGTTTAAGAGGCAGTTGTCAATGCCTCTTAAACGTTATTTAGCCTCCAGGCAGTCCCAGTGCCTGATGAGACCTAGTAGTTCTCACTTTGTGCATGTGTTATGAGTTCACGTGCATAATAAAGAGCCGCTCATTACATATGCGCATATGTAATGAGCGGCTCATTAGTATGCACGTGCACTCAGTACATATGCGCAAAGTGAGAACTACTAGTTCTCATCAGGCACTGGGACTGCCTGTACCCCGCATGGACCCCCGCTGCCTCCCCACTGCCCTGCATCCCCGTGCAGGTAAGTACAAGGGGAGGGGAGGTGGGGGCACAGGGCAGGTACGGGGGGTTAGGCACTCTTTACACTTGGGGGGGGGATTAGGCACTCTTTTCACTGGGGGGGGGTAGGCACTCTACATTTTACACGGTTCACTGCAATGGGAATGGTACTTAAATGGTATTTAAAACGGTAATCTGCTGCAGTGGGAATGCTAATACCGTTTTAAATACCATTTAAGATTACCAGTACTTTAAAATGGTCTGCAGTGGGAAAGCAGCATTAGAGATTTTTTTTTCTTTTTTCTCCCAAGTCTGGTTCACTCTAGAGGACTTCGAAATATTGTTTTATATTTATTTATTTGTAAGCATGGAATAGTGATTTTATGTACATTGGATAATAAACATAGCTTTAACAGTCAATGCTGATTATGTACAAAAATAATGATTATCTCCTAATATATTGCTAGGTGAGCACCATCTAGTGGTTAGAATATATATATTGATACATGTAAATATACAGATATATGTTTAAAAAAAAATATTTTAAACGTGAACTGAATAAGTAATTATAAATAAAGAAAAAGAAACCAAGAAAAAGAGAAAAATGGTGAAATATTAGCCTCTGCAGACTGGTATTAACCATGTGACTGTTGCTGCTTAAATTATATCGGTAACTGCTTTGATCTCCTCAAGTAATCGAGTTGCCTTCGGTCAGTCAGAAAAGATGGGTTGAAGAATAGTAGGGCGTCTAGGTAGCAATTTTTGCCCTTGCTGGGTAAGGATCCTAGAGGTAACGGATGAAGCAGGATCTGCGAAATGGCCATCTGACACGCAGTCTGTGGCGGTAACCCGGCCACTGTTGACAGCACGATACAGTAAACAGCACCTCTGTGGTCCTTGAAGTAACCCCAGCTGTACTCTGATACATTATCACAGATATTTCCCCTTTTTTCGGGCATTTGATAAGTTTGTATCCGCCAATCAGAGGCACATAAAGGATATTATACAAACCTGCCGCTACTGTGTCTTACTCATTCGGTTTGTGTACCTTCTCAACAGATTCCGCTCATCTCCTATCAATTTCTATCAAATAAGAGACAGCAGCGTATTATCTGTGGCTTTAAGGACACCATCTCACCTTTTTCTATATAGCATAATAAGGACTCTCTCATCTGTGACCTTTAGGATCCTTTCTTAATATGTACTACTAATAAAAGTTAAGTTTTAATTATAAGTGTGCCCCCAAACAAGAGAGTGCTTTTCTTTTCTTCTGTTCGTATTCTATTGACTCTTTGTTTAGCACCTCCACATACCGCAGCTTTTTGAAAGGTATTTTAGAAGCAGTCCTCATGGGACTAACAAATATGGCTTCTAATTAGCATCTGGTGCGTGCAATCAGGCAATGGATACATACATAAACAATTATATACAGAAAGTTTAGCAGCAGAGAGTTTATTAGAAGGCAGAACACGTTTATTCAAAATATAAAAAATAGCAATAAAAACAACTTAATACACAAAAAAAGATTTGATTTCATCCTGGCTGTATGGCCAATCAGGGCCTTTGTATGGTGCTCATAGCCTAGCAACATTTACAAGTTCTGTCTCACAGCCAATCCCGGCCTTTCTATATAGCTATGTAACTGAGTTGGTTTCGTGGTTACAATTCGCGTGACCGGCAATGGAAGTCAATGAATTCTTGCGTCAATGGAGTGACAATACACAAAAAAATAAATAAATTAAGTTTCATCCCGGCCTTACAGCCAATCCGGGCCTTTGTATATGTCTCGTAGCCAATTCCCGCCTTTGTGTAAAGCCTCGTAGCTAGGTAATATTTCCTGGTTCCGGCTAATGTGATCGGCAATGGAGGTCACATGACTGTCCATAGCCAATGGCATTGAGCGGCACTGGAGTAACAACATATGGGACATAAGAATAATCTCTCCCTCATACGGCCACATTACCTTTACTGCAGCTAATAGTACATCCACAATGACCTGTTATGGGACCGCCTAATCGCATAATATTATGTAAATTCACTATTTCTCCTATCGCGATCACGTCACATCATGATGGCAATAGTAAGCACTCTATTTACAATTCATTCAAACAGACAAAAGGTCCCCATCGCTTGACTCTGGCCAATGAAATATCTGCTCATGATCAGTATGAAAATAGTCACTTAGATCAGTGATTCTCAACCTTGGTCCTCAGGGACCCCCAACAGTGCACGTTTTCCAGATCTCCACACAGAATCTCAGGTGAAATAATTAGATCCATTTGTGATCTTTTAAATTGTGCAAGTGAGTAATTAGTGCACCTGTGTATCTGGGGTAGATTTATTAAGCTCGGTGAAGTGATAAAGTGCCTGGTTTTGGTTCTTGTGTAGTTTCACGGCGCCAGCATGGCTACTACCGGGTTGGGTACGCTCGCCAAACTATCTAAAATAAAGTAACTTAGCTCCATGCCAACGTGGATAGTTCATACCCCCACTATCCACGTTGGCATGGAGTTGATTTTAGATAGCGTGGCAAGCGTAGCGAGCCACCGAGCCCACAGCGTGGGCGAGCCCCGCAAGTACCCTGGTTTTTATTACCGTTTTTTTTTTTTTTTACATTACATTTTTATTGAGAATTTTTTTTTATAAGGTAACAGCATATGGTAAATTTAAACACGTATGGAAGCTGTAAGAGGGGGTGGGGTTCTCTCGAAGTCTTTGGAGGACCATACAAACATGACGGCGATGTTCGGAAAGACTCTTAGAGAAAATTAAAATGTCGTCCAGGTACACCACTGCGAAAGTTCCTAAGAACGACCGAAGCACCTCGTTAACGAAATCCTAGAAGACCGCAGGCGCGTTGGCAAGTCCAAACGGCATCACCAGGTATTCATAGTGGCCGGAATGGGTATTAAACGCGGTCTTCCACTCATCACCCTGGCGAATTCTGATGAGGTTATATGCACCCCTTAAATTGATTTTAGAAAAGATGACTGCTTCACGAATCTGATCAAATAAGACTGAAATGAGAGGTAATGGATAAGAATTCTTGATAGTTATTTTGTTAAGAGCTCGAAAGTCAATACATGGGCGGAGTGACCCGTCCTTTTTTTCTACAAAGAAAAAACCTGCACCCACCGGTGACTTAGAGGGACGAATAAACCCTTTCTCGAGACTTTCTTTGATATAACTATCCATAGCCTGGGATTCAGGAACCGATAAGGCATAAAGCCTCCCTTTGGGCAGCCGGGAGTCAGGAATCAGGTCAATGGCACAGTCAAAAGCACGGTGAGGGGGCAAAGTGTCTGCTTCTTTTTTCGAGAATACATCAGCAAACTCCCTATAGGGAGGAGGCAAAGAAGAGACGACCGAGTGTATGGCCCGGAGAGGAAGCGTGAGACATTTGTCAGTACAAGATGAACCCCACCGCGTAATCTCCCCTGTCTCCCAGTCAATATTGGGATTATGTTTCTTTAACCACGGTAAACCCAGTACAAGAGGAGCCCAAGGACAATGAAAAATGTAAAAAGAGATCTCTTCCGCATGAAGAGCTCCCACCGACAATTGAATACCAGGAGTGCATGAAGAGATGCTGCCTCTGGAGAGCGGGAGGCCGTCTAACCCACAGACCGACACGGTGTTAATTAGGGGTACGGGCTTGAGCCCCAAAGCGTGAACCAGTCCAATGTCCATAAAGTTGCCGGCCGCCCCGCAATCCACAAAGGCAGAGACCTCTGATGATCTTTTATCACTAGAGACAATGACCTGTAATAAGATCGAGTTGAGGGAAGAAAAACTAGATAGGCCCAAATGAACTCCCCCGAATTCATCTAGGCCCGGTCTTTTACTGGTTTCAAAGGACAAGCAACTGCACGATGACCCTGACCTCCACAGTAGAGACATAAACCCCGGGTCCTCCTACGGTTCTTTTCTGCGGTGGATAAATGAGTAGCTCCAATCTGCATGGGTTCTTCATCTAAATTCTCCAGGGCAACCCCATGCGACTGTGTAGGCAGCACCCCTGAGTCCCTCTCTCTCTGGCATTCGCGAAAACGCCGGTCTACCTTGATGGCCAATTGTATGACCTCATCAAGGGATGTGGGATAATGGACTAGGGCGTCCTTAAGACCCTCCGACAACCCTATTCTGAACTGGCTACGGAGAGCTGGGTCATTCCACCCGGAATCAATAGCCCATCTCCGAAACTGGGTGCAATATGCCTCCGCAGTTCCTTTACCCTGCCGAAGGGCCCGAAGATTAGCTTCAGCTGAGGCGGCCCGGTCTGGGTCATCATATAGCACCCCCATGGCAGAGAAAAAAGAATCTACTGACGTGAGGGCTAAGTCTCCTGAAGGGAGCCCAAAAGCCCAGGACTGAGGATCACCCTGGAGAAGGGAGACGATAATCCCTACCTTTTGAATCTCCGTACCTGAGGATATCGGCCGGAGTTTGAAAAACAATTTGCAAGCCTCCCTAAAATTAAAAAACTGGGAGCTATCCCCAGAAAAACGGTCAGGAAGGTTTATTTTTGGTTCAGGGTTTCTAGCAGGAGATAGGACCCTATGTGCCCGCTCCTCCTGTGTATTAACCCTGAGGGTAAGCTCCTGGAGCTTCTGAGTGAGTGTATGCATCTGCCCTGCGTGACCTGCGGCCTGTTGAGCAGGATCCATGATACAGAAGCGGATCCCCAAAAATAGGTACTAAGATGCCTCTTCTTTTTTAGGCCGGTGATAATGTTAGGATCCGTAGAGTCCCCGCCAACCCTAACTCCGTTGCCTCCGGATAGAATTGACGGACGCGTGCAAGGGCTAAGGCTTCACCTATAATAGCCGTGTTCGACAGAGCCCGTTAGGCTCCGCCCCCGATGCCACCAGGTCTTACTTGTGACAACGCGCCCGTCAAGGCCAACGGAGGACAAGGGGAACTACTAACTGTAACCACAGGCGAGGACTCCCTAGACTAGGAGACAATAGAACTTGCCAGCAAGGCACTGGGAGTAACAATACTCTAGAGATGTTATTAGCAGCAATAAACGATATATGCAAGTAACAATACTCAAATGATGGTATAAGAACAATAACACGAGTACAGGAGTAACAATACTCAAAGGATGGTACGTAACACGAAATGGCATACAGGAGTAACAATACTCAAGGATGGTATTACAAATATTACAAGAATGACCAGGAACAAAATGAGATAAGGATAACCCCCCACTTATCTGAGAGAGGTGGAAACAGAACGGGAAGGGTTAATCCTCAGCAGCAACACAGGAACAGACACTGGAGTGCTGGAAGCAGGACAGGAGCCAAGACCACCAGAGACCAGGGAACCAGGAGCACTCTGACCAAGCAAGGAAGGACTATCACCGGCATCAGAGAGTGGTGCCTGGGAGTTTAAATAGGGCGCCAAAAGGCATCCCCGGCAGCTGCTGCAAATCAGCTGCAGACTGTCCCCTCCTCTCCGCGGCTGCCTGGCGTCCCCCGCCGCCTAGGCAACCGTTGCGGCAGAGGAGGAAGGAATTGAGAGGACACCGCTGAGCGCGCGTCAACGTCCGGCGGAAGTGCGGGACTGATAACGCGGCGGCGTCCCGGCTGCCTGGCAACAGCCGGGGCGCAGGGAGAAAGACTAGCCGGAGCAGTGCTACTTGCACCCGCATCCGGCGGAAGCGCAACGGGAATGATGCGAGGGCGTCCTGGCCACCTAGCAACAGCCGGGGCGCGTCGCCCACGGGCCCCCGGAGCCGCGCAGCCCGCACTGCTCCTAACACTGGGGCGGCCAGAGTTCTCCCTATATATGGACCATTTAAACCACCTCATATGCATAGAGGAGGCCATTGTGGAACCATTGTAATCAGTTGTTTCAAAGACAAAGTGTTTATGTACCTTGTTTTCAATTGCTAATATATTGGGGATTTCTGTGGATTTCCACAACTGGGCTATAGTAGCTTTTGTGGCTATCAGGATGTGGCCCAGGAGGTATTTGTCTTCCCCCACCATTTCATTGGGGAGGTAGTGAAACAGAGCCAGGAGGGGGTTCCTTGGAATATCTACTCCCAATACCTTTGAAATGAGTGAGAATACCTCGCTCCATAGGGGTTGAATTTCTGGGCAGAGCCAAAAGACATGTAGGATATCTCCTACCATTCCGCAGTTCCTCCAGCAGCCTGGTGAAACATCAGGCCATATTTTGTGTAAATGCTCCGGGGTATAATATAATCTATGAATTAATTTATAATACATTTCTGAATGATTTATACATCTGAAGAGCTTAAAGCATATCTGGAAAATAGCTTCCCAGACACCTTCGTTGAAAGTGTTGGGTAGGTCCTTCTCCCATTTAACCTGTGCGGTGAACTTTGCTTTCTGCACTACGCTAAGTAGGTGCTGGTACCACCTAGAGATGTTCCCTTTCCCTTGCCGATTCTAGGCGCTGTTTGTACTGACGCTTCAGTCTAGCTGCCACTTGAATTGCAGAGCCTCGGATCACTGCCTTCAGTGAGCACCAATGAGTGAAAACAGACGTATCTGAGGGGGAGTTGGTGTCAATATAAAGATCTAGTGAATCTGATATGGCCTGGCGAGTGTCCGGTCGTGTGAGAAGATGGGTACCCAATCTCCAGGAACCCGGGGCAATTGTGCGTTTACTAAGTTTCCAGACTATCATAAGTGGGGAGTGATCTGACCAGGATATTGGCAAGATATCAATCTTGCGGATGGATGCAAGCATCACTCGATCAACCAATGCCATGTCTATTCTGGAATAAGACCGGTGTACATGAGAATAAAAGGTGTAATCTCTTACTGATAGATGCTTAGCTCTCCATGCATCAAACAGTACGTATTCGGCCAATAGTTGGCGGAACTTAGAGGAAGGGTCTTGGGGCAAAGACTGATGAAGGGAGAGTGTGGGGTGTGAACGGTCAATAATGGAGTCAAGTACCATGTTAAAATCCCCAAGTATCATCAGGGCCCCTCTGACATGCTGTTGGAGGGTTCTACAAAAATTCCTCCAGAATGCAATTTGTTTAGCATTAGGTGCATAACACGAGACCAAGGAGGTCTCAACATTGTCCAGGTGGCCAAAAAGTATTAAGTACCTCCCCTCTGGGTCCTCATATCTAGAGGAGAGCTGAAATGCACAGTTCTGGGCTATAAGTATAGCTACTCCGGCTTTTTTCGTGGGACCGTTGGCCTTATAGCAATGCGGATATCTGGAGTTAGTGAAGAGGGGGGGGGTTATGCCTTTGGAAGTGTGTCTCTTGGACTGCCACAATCTGCGCTTTGAGCTTATGGAAATAGTTCAGGGCCACTTTCCTTTTGTGGGGGGAGTTTAAACCCTCTGAATTTATGGATACTATATTAACCATTTTTTTTTAAAATGAAGATGGCTTTCACCTTGCTAAAGGGTTCTGGTGTAAAAATAACTGTACCTGATGCTTTAATGGAAAACAAACACAAAGAAAACTTGGGAAAACATGGGGGAAGTAAAATACAAAGTAAATACAGAACTAAATCGATCTCTCTTGAGATCCATGCCAGTCGCCATACCAAGGCGGCTGTGTACATTGAGTGGGGGGGGGGGGGTAGTGGCAGACCTCCCACCTGCTAATGTATAATAAACTTAATGCTAACGGCGAAGGAAACCAGAGCCTCGCAAGTATTATAACTATGAGGACAAGAGCAGTCATCAACTGAAGAACAAATTTAAATGTATAGGTAACATTCCAACCACTAAATTTTAACCAGAATGCACAGAATGGCATATAAATGTCTCAACATTTGACAAGGCAATCTGGGGCAGATGTATGAATGGTCGTTATGGGGGAGAAGGGGTTTTAGCGCACGTTATGTGCACTGATACCGCTTCTCCCCCATGTATGATGCGGCCGGGATGCGGTAATGGACAGGGGCGCTATGCGCCCCTGTCCATATCGGCGCTGCTATCAAAATGATAGCAGGCCGAATGTATGAACGGTCAGCATCGCTGACCGTTCCGCACGAAGCCGGATTTGGCTTCGCCAGCCTCAGGCTGGCGAAGCCCTATCTAAACAGCAGGGACAGCGCTGTCCCTGCTGTTAGGTCTGGGCTGCGCTGGGGATCTCGCGTGAACAGCGAGATCCCGCGCATGCCCAGTGCGGCCGGCCAGGGGACAGGAGATAGCGCATCAGTATTAACTGATGCGCTATCTCCAGAAAGGGACATCGCCGAAGGGGGGAGTTAGCGCTCCCCCGCTTCGGCAGACAAGATGTTAATACATCTTGTCGATGTCCCTTCCTGCTTCGCCTCGCTATTGAGGCGAAGCAGGAAGTATCATAGCGGCGCGATGAGCGCTGCTATGATACATCTGCCCCTCTATTTCACATATGGGTAAACTCAGATTTTGAGACAGTAAAATGCAATTATATAGCAGTCAGAACAAGAAAATGTGCAGGGCTTACCCCCTAACCCACCGCAGACCAGTCCTGCTGAAGTCTGCGACTGGGGGAGCCAGCAGAGCTGGGGTCGGTACTGTTCCATGACTGGAGTATCCTCAGACCTTCTTCTACATTGCTTATGGAGACATTGGAGCCTTCGCGGAACACTAAAAGTTTAGTGGGGAATCCCCATCGGTAAGGGATGTTTGCTTTCTGGAGGGCAGCTGTAATGGGCTTAAGTGATCTGCGTTTCAAAAGAGTCGCGGCCGACAGGTCCTTAAAGAGTTGAATTTCTCCCAGGGCTGTAGCGGTATCAGATGATGGTCTAGCAGCTTTGAGCAGGGATTCCTTTGTGTGGAAATAATGCATCCACAGCAGGACATCACGCGGCGCATTATCTGGGGCTGCCCTGGCCTTAGGCAGTCTGTGGATTCGATCAATAAGCAGAATTGTGGCGGAGGCATTTGGTAAGAGCTTCTTGAAGATGTCGATAGCATAGTCATGCAGGCTACTATTCGACACAAATTCAGAAATGCCACGCAGCTTGAGGTTATTACGTCGCGATCTATCTTCAAGGTCTGTTACCTTATCACGTAATGAACGTACCTCCGCCTCAAGTTCACCATGAGAGTCCAACAAGCAATTATGTGACCTCACCACTTCCTCCATCTTGGTTTCCAAATGGTTAGTGCGGCCACCTAGGTCGTCAATCGAGTGTTGGCAGGCTTGTAGGGTGGCACGAAATTCAGCAGTAACATCATCTTTAAATTGGGACAGAAGCAGCTTCATTGTGCCTACAGTCAAGGCGTCCCCATCTCCCATGGAATCTCCAGTGGGGCAAGCTACAGACGAAGCTACGGGGTCGCCATGGGAGACGTGAATTGAGGAGTTGTGGGAGTAGAGGGGAGGACCACGTCTTTAGGTCTTGAGTGTTGGGCAGGTTGTTTGAAGAAGGCGATTTTTGGTTTTGGGGTCTTGCTGCGTTTGGATGGCATATTAATTGACCTAATAGGCTATAAGAGGATTCCACTTATTCAAAACTTAACGTTAGAAGGCTCCGCTGTCAGAGGCGAGACTATGTCATCCCCTTAACTCTGTGAGAAGGTGGAGGAATTTGCGTGTGTTATAGTAGCATCGGTGGGGGGGTTCAGTCCATGGGAGAGGGACGTATCATAGTCCCAATTACAAAACACTTCTTAATTTCCTCAAATTGAGTCTGCCGCATCAAGTGCCTCCAGCAACACGTGCAGTCAGCCTCACTCCTCTGCAGTATGAGCTCTGGTCTGCCAGCAGAAGGGAAACAATGTCACGTTTACAGTAGTGGGATATTAAAGATGCTTATATGGGCACCAGCTCTCTGTGGGTATAGGTACCCAGTGTCTGTACCCCTCAGAGGGATTAGATGTCGGCCAGGGGAGAAATCTGAATTAGATTTATGGAGCACCGCTTCTACTCCTCCTCTGGGGCTTTCACAGAAATATCTCCCCCTGGGCTGTGGTATGACAAAGTGCCCAGGTATGGCTGCAGCAGGAGGAGGTGCTGTGAATTCCAGCAAGGATAGTGCACTGGGGCTGGGTCGGCTGACTGGTGTACAGGGCTGGTATATTCTGCTCCTGCTCCAACCAATATGGCCGCCGCACCCAATTATCCCTGCTCGCTGCTATACTCCTGCCCGCCCCAACCAATATGGCCACCGCCTGCTGAATGCCTCTCCCTGGGCTGGGCGCCCTGTCCACTGGTGCTGGGGCACCCCCAGGGCTGTGTGGAGCCTGAGGGGGGGCACCTGGTGTCTGGGCTGCAGAAGGGGAACAGGGGGGCAGCGCTGGAGCGCGTCTGCGGCTGTCCCTGAAATCCAAGATGGCCGCCGCCACCTCTGTGTGGAAGCTGGGCGCTTCTTACCGCTCAGGTGAGGAGTTTAGGTGGTTGGGAAGGGGTCCGCTGGGAGAGTAGGCTGTGTCCGGGCTCCGTCCCTGGAGCCGTCCTCCCGCAATCTACGCTGCGGAGCTCCGGCGGCGGGTGGGCTGCCTAAGCGAGGCCCCGGCTTGCAGGGGTACTAGGCCGCAATCTGCAGAGACCCGTAAAACGGGTCTCCCGACTCTGCTGCCGTTCCCAATCAGGTCCCCCGGTGGTCTGGGGGTTACTGTGAAGGCGGATGGGGCAGGGGTGGGTCAAAAGAGGGTGTTTGTGCAGGTTTTGGGGTCTAGGGATCAGGAGCTCTGTATGAGCACAGCTTTCCTCTTCCCCAGTCAGGCCACGCTCCCTTTATCACCGGTTTTTATCACTGATCAAATTACCCTGGTTTTTATCACCAACCAATCAGCTCCTACCTCTGTCATTTCTCAAACCAAGCCTGCAACTTCACAGTTAGGAGCTGATTGGCCGGTGATAAAAAAAACCTGACAATTTATCACTTCACCGAGCTTAATAAATCGGCCCCTCTGTGAGGTCACCTGGAAAAATGCACTGTTGGGGGTCCCTGAAGACCAATGTTGAGAACCACTGACTTAGATAAATATAATTTCAATTTTATTAACATTATACATGGTCCTTATAGTTTTCAACCTTGATTTTATTAATATTATCCAAAATTCCTATAATTTCTTCTTTTCTGATCCCAAGACTAAGGCCAGTATTCAATGCCTCAGATTCGCCGTTTTTTTTCAGTGAATCTGGCAATTCGCTGGGTTAACGGCGAATTTTCTGTCACAAAAAAACAATTCGCCATATTCAATGGAGGCAATTCGCCACAAATGAACAGCGAATGTCTGCCGATTCGCCGTAAATGATTCTCCACAATTCGCCTGTGATTTTCAATGGGGTTTTTAGTGGAATTCGCCGACAGTGTATTCAATGCTCAAATGGAGAACTGCTTTCTCCATTGATTTTCGCCATGATTCTCCGTTTAGCATTCGGCAGCTTTTTTAGGTGAACTGTAATGTGATCTTTTAAATTAAAGCGTTTTTAATTTTTTTTTTTGTGTTCAAAAATCAGAATATTTTTCCTATGAAAGGGCATGCTATTTTTATTCATATACGTGCAGCACATGAATATATTTTGAATATATATTTATTTTTTTTAAACAATATTTTTTTTTTTTTTTTTTACACATTCGCCAGCAGGGGGCCGGGAGCCGGAGCCGCTCATTAATATTCATATATTCACTGCACTGATCGGGACCAGTGAGTGTAGCGGCTCCGATCCCAGCACCCTGCCAGCACCCTGCGAGCCCTTCTTCACCCCCACAAAGTGACTGGACACCCCCACAGGTGGGACACATGTGTGTTGCTGCGCTGATTGTGGTGGTAGGGGGGAGGGGATGCGGGGGACATGAGCTGACAGGCAAGAGGAGGGGACATGAGCTGACAGGCAGCGGAGGGGAAAGGGGTGAAGATACTGCTCATCAGTACACCCCGCCCGCTCTGTTCCCCGACCCCACAGACCTGCCTCAGCTGACGTAGAGACAGATCCAGCAGCAGTAGCAGACCTCCGTCTCAGGCAGCCCCAGCGCGGTGATAGCAGATGTCAGCGCTGGGACTGCTGGAGCCGGAGGTCTGCCACTGCTGCTTGAGCCGTCCCCATCCTCATGCTGTGCGGGGGCTCCTGGCAGTATCAGCGCTCTCCCCCGCCGGGACTCTGCTCAATCCCCTGCAGTGGCAGTGTAGCCGCAGCAGCAGGGGAGAGAGCCCTGCACTATTCGCCCCAGAGAGTGATTATCGCTGTCAGGGGCAGAGAGCCCCTGACGCGTTGAATAGGGAGGACGGGAGGCTGCTGGGCGAATCTCTCTGAAGGGAGAATTGTGGCGAAAGTGCAGCGAATCCTACACAGGATTCGCTGCCAGCCGCCAGCCCGGCCATTGAATACTGGCCTAACAGTTAACCAATACTAATCACTCTAAAATCGTCATGTGTCAATTATACAAAAACACTAAGCTGGAAAAAGAGTGAGGCTTGGCATGCACATCCACATTGTTTCAGATAACCGATTAATTAATGAAACTAAACCAATAAACTTGACCATAATTATAAAACATAAAATATAAGACATAAATAGGAAGTTCCAAAATAAGGAAGATATCATTATATAATATGTTTAGTTTCATCAATCACAACAAAAACAAAGTAACCAAATAATAACTTAGTATATTACCACACGGTGTCTCATTCTGGCTGAATACAGTCACAGGTATTCAATGCTCTGGCGAGCGCAAGGTAGCGAATCCTGTTTTGGATTCGCTGTGCGCTCGCCAGGAAAAATCGCTCCTCTTACATTCGTGAGCCTCCCCCAGCCCACACTATTCAATGCGTCAGGGGCTCGCTGCCCCTGACGTCGAATATAGGCGAATACAGTAGTGGCGAATCCCCGTGTCCCCCCCCCCCCCCCGCACAGCCCGCAGCATGAGCGCAGCAGCAGTCCTCCGGCTCCGGCAGCCCCAGCGCTGACATCACCGTGCTGTGGCTGCCGGAGCTAAAGGCCTGCTGCTGCTGCGTCCCTGTTCTGAGGCTGTGCGGGGGCTCCCTGCATGAGTGAGGGGGGCAGGCGGCAGGCGAATATGGCATGGCGGAGGGAGCCCGCGCACAGCTCCCCCGCCTCTGGCCAGCCAATCAGCTGCAGTGGCGAATCCCCGTGTCGCAACCCCCCCCCCCCCCCCCCGCACAGCCCGCAGCAGCAGTCCTCTGGCTCCGGCAGCCCCAGCGCTGACATCACCGTGCTGTGGCTGCCAGAGCCAAAGGTATACTGCTGCTGGGGTCCCTGTTCTGAGGCTGTGCGGGGGCTCCCTGCGACATCAGTGAGCCCCCCGCTGGAGAATCTCAGCAGCAGGGGGGAAAAGTGCCATGGCAAAGGGGGCGGGCGAATGTGGCATGGCGGAGGGAGAGCACTACAGTACGCACAGCTCCCCCGCCTCTGTTCACTGAAAGCAGCAGTGGCTGCTATCTGCAAAAGATTCGGGCTGCTGCTGCTGGTCCCGTCCCTGTCAGCTTGTCCCCCGCATATCTCTCCCCCCTCCCGTCCCGTCCCCTCACCTCCCTCCCCTCACCTCCCTCCCCTCACCTCACCCCCAGCAGAAGGGCTTGCAGGGTGCTGCTGGGGTCGGAGCCGCTGCACTCACTGGTCCCGATCATCGGGATCAGTGTGCAGTGAATATATGAATATTAATGAGCGGCTCCGGCTCCCGGCCCCCTGCTGGCGAATGTTTAAAAAAAAAATATATATATATATTGTTTAAAAAAATATATATATATATTAAAAATATATTCATGTGCTGCAAGTATATGAATAAAAATAGCATGCCCCTTCATAGGAAAAATATTCAGATTTTTTAACACCAAAAAAAAAATTAAAAACGCTTTAATTTAAAAGATCACATTACAGTTCACCTAAAAAAGATGACGAATGCTAAACGGAGAATCATGGCGAAAATCAATGGAGAAAGCAGTTCTCCATTTGAGCATTGAATACACTGTCGGCGAATTCCACTAAAAACCCCATTGAAAATCACAGGCGAATTGTGGAGAATAATTTACGGCGAATCGGCAGACATTCGCTGTTCATTTGTGGCGAATTGCCTCCATTGAATAGGGAGAATTGTTTTTTCTAACAGAAAATTCGCCGTAAACCCAGCGAATTGCCAGATTCACTGAAAAAAAACGGCGAATCTGAGGCATTGAATACTGGCAAGTATGTTATGATTTGATATAATGTAATATGATATAAGAAAATTCTGTCTAAATATGTTAGTTATTTAATCCCTCTCTCTTAACCCTTTCCATTTTTTTTTCACATGAATGCATATATGAGTCAATGGCCTTTTGAGGCCATCTGGATGTGTGTTATTTATACAAAACATTCTGTATACCTCTTGTTTGCACAATTTTTATTTATTTTTTCTAAAAAAAAATTTAGTGACTGGTTTGAAATTCAGTAGCACACACTGTGCACAGTACATAAATCTGAAACAAAAACAAAACCTGAGACATACGATAACACCTAAATATTGTATACAATTGATTTGCACAATTTCTTATAGTGATCTTTTCCCCTCTTTGTTGCAGTAACAAGTTCCAAGACATCCTTAAACTGCTCGGATCTCCTGCATGTTTCTCAAAGTTATACCTCGACACACTGTGGACCTGTTTCAATATGTTTCTGCGATGTTCACATTAGTTTTAGATAACAAACTGTGTGTCACAATTAATAAAATTTATTAGGTTTAATACTTTTTCCATTTCTATCTCTTATTTTGCTATTAATTTTCATTTTGATATGGTTACACATGATACATCATACATACATACATACATACATACATACATACTACATTTATGTAACCCTTTTGGTTTTTCCTTTAGCCAGATTTTGGATGGAGATACAGTAGACATTGGGTCAACAGATTTGAAGAAACTTGTTGCTAAGATGTTGCGTAAAGATTTATTTATTCAACAAATACATATGGGATCTTTAGGAAGTGATTCTACAAATGGGATTGTGTTTTAATACACTATACTATTTATTTTATTGAATGGCTATTAGAAGTGGAAATGAAAGCTACATGATGTTTTTTAGGTAAAATCAATGTATCTTCCATGCTCACAGTGCGGTTTTTCAGTAACTCCTTCCTGTTCAAACTAATTGTGTAATTATATGCCTTGGTAATGATATCATGGTACCCTCACTAGTTAAAGGAATACCTCATATCCTTAGCTTGAGTTTTGAACACCTCAAAATTAGAACAATTCCTAAATAGCTTTAAAAGTTGTCCCCTTGGAATATTCTTCTTCCAAGAGGGGTAATGTGCACTACTAAAATGAATATATGCATTGGTACCTACATCTTTGATGTAATAGGAAGTGGTAATTACATTATCCCTGACATTAAGGGCCACATCCAGGAAGGTCATATTGTGAAGGTGAATTATGTGGATAAATATAAGATTATAAATATTATGATTAAGGTGATCAACAAATTCAGGGGCAGAAGGAGTGTCCCCATCCCAAACAAAAAAAATCAATACAATGGCCATAGAGGACCAAGTGTGCGCCAAATCTGCTTAGGTCTTCTACCTCACCCATATAGAGGTTGGCAGAACTCATGGTCCACATGGCCGTCCCCATCACCACAAATAATTGTGCTGTACAATAAACTGTATGGAATCTATTATAAAACATTGGTGTCTCCTCCCCAAGTCCCCATCACTTTCTAAACAATCAGATAACCTGAATTCCCAATTCATGGGGAATATTAAAATAATCGAGTGTGAGGAACTGGTGAGTTTCCCTTCACTTGATGCTGCCAAAAGGTTTAACAAATGGGTGGTTTCTTTAATGTGAGACTTGAGAATGGAGACACGTAGCTGAAGGTTTGAATCAATATAAAAAGATAAATTAGAAGTGATTAATGGTATACCAAAAATTATAGGGCGTATAGGGGGTGAAGTGAGACTCTTGTGAATTTTGGCGAATGATAATAAATGTGGATTAAATAAAAAAAAGTGAAATTCCTGCCTGGATATGACCCCATCCATCTCTGCTGATTTTAACATATCATAAAGTTCCTCTCTGAAGCCATTAGTAGGGTCTGTTTTCAGAACAGTATACAAAGAGATGTCATTAAGCGGTCTATTGGCCTCCAGCACATAATCAGACCTAATCTGTATGATAATGTCTCCCCCCATGTCCGCTTCCCAGATTATAGTTGAGGAGTCTTTCATTCATTTCTGAAGGATTTGTCTTACACTTTCCTATGGGAATTTGAGCATGGAATATGGGAATTGGTCCTCTTCCTATATTGCTGATTGGGACAAGCTGGTATACTTGTAACCCTATGATTTTGGTTTTGATTATTTCTATGTTTAGTTCTAAATGTTCCCTCATCATAATCTGTGAGATACCTATAACATTTTTTACATCAGATTTCTGGTTACTTCCACATTCAACTATACCACTGTCTAGATACAAGAAATCAATCATCAGACATATGAATAATGCAGCTAGAGCAGTT
Source organism: Crinia signifera (assembly GCF_055691185.1). Taxonomy (NCBI): domain Eukaryota; kingdom Metazoa; phylum Chordata; class Amphibia; order Anura; family Myobatrachidae; genus Crinia; species Crinia signifera. Next base: position 164,649,992 of record NC_139221.1, read on the forward strand.
GTCCCGGTCAAGTGGCATTCCACAACACCACCGACGGTATGGGAATGGTGTCAAAGATTAGATCTTATATGAATATGGATAACGTTTTCTTCTCCTCCCCAGAAAAGCAACCTGACTTTACTGCTCGTTGGTTTAGCTGGTTAGAGTTTAAACTCACATCCACGTACAAGACCCTGATTCCTTACCCATCTCCCGGTGACACGTGAAAGCTCCATGGTTCTCGGAAACTTCATTTCTAGCAACATAATTTGAATTCTACCTGCCATTAATTTGAAGAGATACGGCTCTAACTGATTGACTGAAGATTTGACATAACAAGCTAAATAATAATTAGGTTCCTCACCTCATGTGTCGTCGCCCCCCCCCCCCCCCTTTTTTTTTTTAAATTGTTAATACATACTGAAGGGTACTTTTAGTAACAAACTGTATTTCCTATTAGATCCTCTGTGTAATCTCTCGCTCTGTTCTTTCTCCACTCTTTGGCCCTTATTCTGGTTCGTGCGGTACGGCCCGCGTGCGGCCGTACCGCCGATGTTTTCCGTCTGCACATGCGCAGAGGTCAATCTGCGCATGTGCAGGCGAATTCGCCGCACATAACGTTTGTACGCCGCAAAGGGGGCGTGAGGGGCTTCATGCCCTCATTTCCCTATGTATACGCCCCGCGTTTCATGGGCGTTCCCATGCAAACGCGGGGCGTACGCATGGTTATGAGGCCATGACGCAACTCATGGGGGCGGAAAGCTGACGTCGCCGGATGTCAGCTTTCAGCCCCCATACAAGCTACGATTGTCCGTGTGGTCTCAGCTTGCGGGAGCTGCCGCGGCGTGCGGACCTGCCTTCGATGGTCGACGACCATCGAATGCAGGGGGCAGCTCCCACCATGGTGGAGGCGTACGCCTCCACCATTTTCATGCGGATCGGCAGCCGTCCGTGTACGGACGGCCGTGCCGATCCGTCTTGTAGGCGGGGATTCGTCTGGTGCGGTCGGAGCCGCATATGCGGCTCGACCGCACCAACCAGAATAAGGGCCTAAGCCGTGCTCCGCAGATTATTTCTGATTTTGTGAGTAGTGTAGCTAAACACCAGTCTATTGGAGCCCCTCACACAGATTACTTAAAAGGTAGTAGCTTGGTCACTAAAATCCTTCCGGGATTTCTACTATGTCTCACCTCTTTGTCACATACCACGGCTGGGGAATTTATACAGTTTGGTCTGCCTCCCTATATTGTATATAGAAGCTCTGGATTTGGTTTCAAGGCCTGTCACTAAGATACCTGTGCCAGCGCAGCTCCAATGCTGCAGATTCAGCCTGCTGTCAGTCACTTAGGCCGCACCTTTGCACTGGCCCTCACTGCTGGATGCTGAGGTTGTAGACTGCTTCACTGTCACTGCGTGTCTCTCAGCACTGGGGTCTCAGATCACTGTCTCCTTTGTATGTGGCCCCATACAGCCTCCATTGGCTGTAACACTGCAGCATTTCTCACCTCTCTCCTCATTACCTCAGACTGCCTTGCCCAACGGTTCCTCACTCTCAACTGTCATCTCCTGACACTGGTCATGTGACCAGCTCCTGACCTCTTAAACAGTTGCAGAGGCTGCTGGGAATTGTCTGCCTGTAAAATTACAGACCTGTGTGTAGCACAATGCACCATGTCAGACATACCGTAATACATCGCGGGAGCAGGGTATTACATTTCCAGGCTCCTAGCTGCCCAGCGTTTCCAGTGATTCAAATCCTGTTGCTGCTATCTCTCCACCTGCCAGCCACTCCTGCATATTTCATCACTGTGGTAGAGTGTGCCCAGCCATCCCCAGCAGAGGTCGCCGCTGGTTCTGGCTAGCTATTCCTACTAGTTCCCAGGCTAGTTACTCATCTTGGCTCCAAGGCCAATCTCTTGTTATTGTATCAGTGTTCTGACTGTTGACACCCCGTGCCATCCATCAACTGCAGTGTTGCTCCAGAGACTACTACTATCTGTGTCCTGACTGCTGACACCCCGGGTCGACCCCCAGCTGTTGTGTTCACCAGAGACTGTTACCATTCCTGTCCTGGCTGTCGACATCTCCAGCCCATCAACTCAGCAGTGTTGACTCCCAGGTTGTCAAACAGCCTGTGTCGACTCCCAGGTCGTCAACACTTCTCTGGCTCCCAGGCCATCTTCAGTCCATGTCAACTCCCATGCCGTCTACAAGCTATATCCGGCTCCCAGGCTGTTGACAAGCTATCCCCGGCTCCCAGGCCGTCGACAAGCTATCCCCGGCTCCCAGGCCGTCAACAAGCTATCTCCGGCTTTCAGGCTGTCATCACTTCTATCGGATACCAGGCAGTCGACAAGTTACTGTATCTCTGGCTCCCAGGCCGTTGTCACTCCTATCGGCTCCCAGGCCGTCTTCAAGTTATCTCCGGCTCCAAGGCCGTCGACAGTTATCTCAGGCCATCGACAACTGCTACTGGCTCATCAGTCATCTCCGACTTCCAAGCCATCAACTACTCCTAACTGTTCCCAGGCCGCCTACTATCATCCCCGGCTCCCAGGCTGACAGGTCATCTCATGAAATTCCTGTTTCCTGTCCAGCATCCTCGGCACCAGCCAGCTGCTTCCAGAGGACCAGGGCAGGGGGCCGCGACCTGCTTGTCAGATGCAGACAAGTTCAAAGCTCCTTGCGGGGCTCCCTGGTGAATACCGCTGATGACTTAGACTCCGCACCACTGTTCCTGGTCTCCGTCAACTCTCTGGTCCAGCTGCTCCCTGGTGTCCTTGTGCATGAGCTCTCTATGGGGATTATTTTGGTTCACTCTTTCTGACAAATTCCTTCTTAGATGGACAAAACCATGTGCACTGCAGGTGCAGAGAGAATTCGATTTGGGTGGGGTTTAACTTCAAAGCGAGATCTATATTGCAGTGTAAAAATAAAGCAGTGCATATTTTCCCTGCACAGTAACAAAATAACTCACCCAAATCTAATTCTCTATGCACAGTTTACATCTACCCCCCTGCAGTGCACATGGTTTTGTCCATCTAAGAATTAATTTTTCAGAAAGAGTGAACCAAAATAACCCCCTATATCTCAAACCATCCTCCTTCCAGTTCCCAGCTCCCTCCACTGGTCCACCATGGTCATAGCCCGTAACACATAACACAGCAGACCCCGGTGCGGACACCTAACAAATATGTCTGCCTCTGGTGTGTGCAATCAGGCAATGGAAACATACATAAACAATTATATACAGAAATTTTAGCAGCAGAGAGTCTAATAGAAGGCAGAACACAGCATGTATTCAAAATATAAAAAATAGCTATAAAAACAACTTAATACACAAATAAAGATAGATTAGATTTCATCCCGGCTGTACAGCCAATCAGGGCCTTTATATGTGGCTTGTAGCCTAGCAAGATTTACAAGGGCCGGCTCACAGCCAGTCCTGGCCTTTGCATATAGCCCTGTAACTAGGGTTGGTACCTCAGGCATCTTCAATTCCTTGAGATTCTCCCCCACCGCCTTCATGTGCGTGCGTGCTCCCGGAAAAGTGGGCATGGCTTTGTAAACAGACGTGACCTCATCGGAAAAGTGGGCCTGGTCTCTAATACAGGCATGTATTGAAGTCCCTATTGTTACATTCAATAACACATTTCTCCTACTGACAACTCCTACCCAGAGATACCCCATAATCCTTTCTCCACCCTGACACCAGTGACAACAACTTCACAGCAACCTCCCCCACCCCCTCACTTCTCTAACATGCATATATGCCCCAAACACTGACCGTACACACACACAAATCCCTCCCATCCACACTGGCTTCACCATTTCCTCAGCTGACAGCACAGACGGGCAGAGGTCCTCTGGGACTGATACACAGTAGCAGCCAGCTTATCTCTCTTCTGAAGCTCAGTTTGGTTGAGATGTATCAAAATGAAAATGCGGTAAAACCCTCGTTTTACCGCATTTTCATATGTACTATTACCCAGCCGCACCGATTTCGATGGCCACCCATTGGGTGGCGATACCCTATAGAAGCCTATGGGCTTTTTTTTGCCACCCGCCGCAACCCCGCCACCTCCCCGACCCCCCTTCTCCACCTCCCTTGGGCTTACCTTCTTGCCGGTCCTCCTGGCCCCCTGGAAGGTAAGTCCTTCCTCCCCCTAGCAACGCAGCCGGATGTCCTTCCAGCTGCAGAGGGGAAGGGGGAGCACCAGGGACAGCCTGCTTAGCTGTCCCCGGCGTGAAGGCAGCAGGAGGCGGCAGGGAGGAGACGGAGATCCCCCGCACACCACAGTACAGGTATCACGGGGGGGTCTCCTTTACCGCACCGCGATGCCAGCTGCATATGTTAGTATATATGCGCTGGCATCGTGGCGGGCGGCGAAGAGCGGCAATGTATTTTAATACATCCCGCCCTTTTGGAGGAAGCGCTGCTGCAGCATCTTAAACTGTTGGCTGCACAGTGCTCCTTTGTCCTCTCCCGCGGCCCAGTTTAAATATTTATAGAGGTGGAGGAAGCTTTGGGGCGGGCAGCAACTCGCAAGTGCTGGAGATGCACTGTGCATGCCCTGTGGTTTTTCTGGCACCCGGAGCTCGGGCAGACTCAGTTGGGAGGCTGTGGAGGCTTTCAAAGTCACCCGGATTCAGGGAGAATCCCAGAATCAGGGAGACTGCAAAAATGTCCTGGAGGGTTGCCACCAATTCAGGGAGAATCCAGGAAATCCTGGAGAGGTGACAACCCTACCTGTAACTGAAGGCCACCTGGATAGAGACTCTCAGTGGTGGCTGTCTTTCAGTCCCACTGGCCAGAGATGGATGCTGCAGATAGATCGCCGCCGGGCAGAAGTACTGTACAGCCGGCTGTACAGTACTTCTGCCCGGTGCCCGCTGCAGCCCGACAGTGATCTATCTGCAGCATCCATCCCTGTCCAGTGGGACTGAAAGACAGCCACCGCTGAGATTCTACATATAGAGGTGAGTGGAGGGGAGGAGAGGGGGAAGCTTCACTGGCACTGGGGGGCAATGTGTATTTGGCACTGGGGGGGCAATGTGTATCTGGCACTGAGGGGCAATGTGTATCTGGCACTGAGGGGCAATGTGTATCTGACACTGAGGGGCAATGTGTATCTGACACTGGGGGGCAATGTGTATCTGGCACTGAGGGGCAATGTGTATCTGACACTGAGGGGTAATGTGTATCTGGCACTGAGGGGCAATGTGTATCTGGTGCTGGGGGCATATATGTATCTGGCACTGGGGAGCAGGGCATATCTGGCACTGTGGGGACATATGTATCTGGCACTGGGGGGCATGTGTGTCTGGCACTGGGGGGGGGGGGGGCACGTGTACCTTGCACTGTGGGGGCAATGTGTATCTGGCACTGTGGGGGCAATGTGTATCTGGCGCTGGGGGTATATATGTATCTGCCACTGTGGTGACAGCTGTATCTGGCAATGCTGAGGGCACGTGTATCTCGCACTGTAGGGGCATGTGTATCTGACAATGTGGGGCATATAATGTGTATCTGGCACTGTAGGGCATATAATGTGTATCTGGAGCTGCAGAGGGCATATAATATGTATCTGGCACTGCTGGTGGCATATCATGTGTATCTGGTACTGTGGGGGGCATGTCTGTCAATGTGGGGGCATATTTTGTATATCTGTCAATGCTGTGACATATAATGTGTATCTGGCACTGTAGTGCAAGGGGCTGTACTTGGCGTACCATGTGTAAAGGGCTGTACTTGGCGTACCGTGTGCAAAGGGCTGTACATGGTGTACCGTGTGCAAAGGGCTGTACCTGGCGTAATGAGTGTAAGGGGCTCTACCTGGCAAAATGTGTATAAGTGGCTGTACCTGGCGTAATTTCTAGGAGCAGCCATTGGCATAATTAGAATGTTGTCTCATTCCGTGTGGCATAATGTGTAAGGGGCTCCTACTATAGTGGTGCATAATGTGTATAAGGCATTTATGGTGAGGTAGTAGTAGTACGTTTATTTATAAGGCGCCGCAAAGTGTCCGCAGCGCCGTACATAGCAAACAAAAAACAAATGACAAGGTAACGTACAGGGTGTGCTGAAAAATACAGTATAAATAGGGGTATAGCTGGTAGAAATAAAATCAGCATCAGTTCAGAAGTAGGTGTTAAAATTGTCGAGGAGACTGAAGATGAAGCAGAGGAAGAGAAGAACAGGAAGGAGGACAGGTGAGGTAAAGAGGTAGGGTGAGTACGTGAGGCAGGAGGACCCTACTCATAAGAGTTAACATACTAAAAATAGGTGGGTGGACGAACGAAAAACAACAGGATAAGTAGGAACGGAGGGGAACGGAGGCAGGATAGGAGGATCAAAAGAGGTTAGGAGGAGGGATAGGCTAGTCGAAAAAAGTGGGTTTTGAGGGAGCGCTTGAAGGAGGTTAGGGAATCAGAAAGCCTGATGGGTGTTGGGAGGTTGTTCCAGTGGAGGGGGGCAGCGCGAGAGAAGTCTTGGACACGGGAGTGGGAGGAGGTGATTAGGTGAGAGGTCAGTCGGCGGTCAGCAAAGAAGCGAAGAGGACGGGAGGGAGTGTGGATAGAGATCAGTGAAGAGAGGTAAGGAGCGGTGGAGGAGGAGAGAGCCTTGTAGGTGGTGGTGAGGAGTTTAAAGAGAACTCGGAAAGGAATGGGGAGCCAGTGAAGAGATAGACAGAGGGGGGAGGCGGAGGTAGAGCGGCGGGAGAGGAAGATGAGCTAGAAGATGAGGTACACTACACTTAAGGACAAGCCCCTTTTAAGTGACCACGCCCCTTTATAGGTGGTCACACCCTTTTCAAGTGGCCACCCCCCTTTCCCTTCGGCGCGGGCATAATTACATCCTTAACTTTTGCATACCCCCACTTCTAAATTTCCACTTCAACCACTGGGAGTAACAACATATGGGACATAAAAATTAGCTTTATTCTCTTCCTTATACGGCCACATTAACTTTATTGCGTCTAATAGTGTAATGTTATGTAAAATTGCTATTTCTCCTATTGCGATCACGTGACATGTCGAAAAATGACCATTTTATGGTATATTTTACTTGTGTCATTCTTACATAGTTTAAAGCAAAATACCTGAAGCATGTCTGTCTGAATGTGGTAATCTCGAAAACAGCTGGGTGATATTTTGTGTGGTTTTCTCTGTTGGTAGTACAGTTCTCCCGGAACGTTTACTTATATTCACCCTCACGCTATCCCGTATGGAGCATAGCAGAATGAGTTTATCATAATTAACCATTCAGCATGCACTATGCAAGTGCATGATTGGAATCATCAGAGGTGGGCTGCATATCCATTTACACAGCAAGCAGTCCTGCTGGCTGGGCCCTGGTAAGATTTCAGGGGTGTGGCCTAATTGTGGGAGGCGTGGAGAAAAACTGTGTTTAAAAATGTTTTGTGCAGGGGAAGCACAAAACGCAGGGGCATCTCGAACGCAGCAGCCTCTGCAGTACAGAACACTCCAGAATGTGCTGAGCTGCTGCTGCCCAGGAGGGAGAAGGTGCTGCAGACAGGGCCCCTGCCGGGCCCCTTCATCAGGCCCGGGTAATAAATGTCATCCATGACAGTAAGTGGCAGCAAACACAGGGCCACAGAGATGCCCAAAGCAGCGAGTGCTCTCCCCATCACCTGCTGCACAGGGGAAACAGCCAGGAGACTGCAACAAAGAGAGCAATTATGGGCACCACACAGAGGGGTAGATTTATGACCCGGCGATCAGGGGAATATGCCATAACGCACGGGGATAGAGCTTCCCCTGATCTATGACACCCGCCAAGCGGGTGTCTAACGTGCTGCGCCCCTGCCTCCTGCCTGATTTATGAATGGTCAGCATCGCTGACCGTTCCGCCGCCTGCAGCTGTCGACTTCGACAGCTGCAGGCGGCGATGCCCTATACCTACAGCAGGGACAGCGCTGTCCCTGCTGCTGGCACTGAGCTGTGCTGGGATCTCGCGTGAGTAGCGAGATCCCGCGCATGCGCAGTCCAGCCGGCCGGGGGGAAGGAGACAGCGCGTCAATGTTATCTGACGCGCTGTAAGCTGGAGGGGACATCGCCGGAGGGGAGAGTTAGCGCTCCCCCGCTTCGGCGGCAAGATCTTAGTAGATCTTGTCGGTGTCCCCTTCTGCTTCGCCTCGCTAATGAGGCGAAACAGGGAGTGTTATAGCGGCGCTCTTAGCGCCGTTATAATAAATCTACCCCAGAGGGCCATAGCACAACCGCACACAGATTGTGTCACATACCCAGGAGGAGGCAGCATCCCCCGGGTTACACGTAATGGCAAACAGTATCACTGGTGAGGTGTATTGCGCAACTCAAGCGCACACAGGAAGCCTCCAGCTCCGTCTGATGAGAGGATGAGATGGGAGCGCTGGCAGCACGTATTTGTGGATTGCTGTGTGTGTGTGTGTGACTGGGGGGGTCAATACAGAAGGGTGGTTGTTCTTGCACACAGTCATCCACAAATAAGCGCTGCCACCACTCCCTGGCCCTTCCTCTTCTCTCCGGCCGGAGCTAGTGCTAATGATTGATGTGAGGTGGGTGGCTTCCTGTGTGCACTGCAATTGGCGCAAGACACCTAACCAGGGATATTGTTTGCCAGATGCCGGATGGACCGTGAATCGCGGGAGGGGGCGCAGGGGGGGCGCGAATTGCGGGAGGGGGGCCGTGAATCGTGGTCGCAAATCGCGGAAGGGGGTCCGCGGGGGGTGCCGTGAATCGCGGGAGGGGGGGTCCGCAAATCGCGGGATGGGGCTTGGGTCCGCAAATCGCAGGAGGGGGGGGGTCGCAGGGGGGCCCCGCGAACCTTGGGAAGGGGGGTCGCAGGGGGCCCACGGATCGCGAGTGGGGGGGTCGTGGGGGCCCGCGAATCGCGCAAGGGGGGGGGCGCGGGGGTCCCCCGAATCTCGGGAGGGGGGTCGCGGGGGGCCAGCAAATCTCGGGAGAGGGGTCGCGGGGATGCCGCGAATCGCAGGGGGGGTCGCGGGAGGGGGGGTCACGGGGGTCCCGTGAATCACGGGAGGGAGGGAAGGGTGTCCGGGGGGGGAAGGGTGCTGGCAGGGGGGGGGGGTGCAGGAGTAATGGTGGATGGTGGCTGTGGAGTAATTGCGGATGGTGGGCATGTACTGTAGCCCTGGCTGTGCAGGGGGAGGTGATGCCAAGGGGGTGGGGTGTGTAGAACACTGGTCTTTTCCTTAGGGGGGGCGGGTTTGTGTAAAGTTATACACATAGAACACTGGTCTTTTCCCTGGGGGGGGGGGGGGAAGGGCGGGTTTGTGTATCCCGCTGGGCGGGAACATTATATACACAGGGGATGAGTGACAGATCTGGCTAAATATATGAGATTTACGCAAAAGTCAATTGACGTTAGTTGCCCACCCGCATACCCATGGAAATGTCCAGCATTTTTCTGGGAAGCCCATATAATGCTGTGCGTTCCCATGGCCCCGCACCGTCACCGCCACCCTCCCCTCTGGGAACTGCCTGGCGAGTTAGCAACTCGACGCAGCTGTTGCAAGTCAGGGTTTTGCACATGGTTTGCACATGTGCAGAAATACGCATGCGCAATCCCCAACCATAGGGGCAGGGGCCGAATCCGGTCCACTACACGTGATCCAGAATCTACCCCCAAGCCTATTCACGTTCCAAGCACATACCGTACACTAATCCTTGTAACTCGCCTATGCTATACACATGTTGCATCATGCAGGTTCTAGAGCCACTTCTCTCCTTCTTTCTCAGCCCTGCTCAGCACTGTGGATCTCCAGCCCAAACTGATAATAACTTCCCACGCACAGCTGTCAGTTGCGCTTCCTAGCTCGGAACAGGACTAGACGGCATGCAATGGGATACGATTGCAAATTAAAAACATTGGCTGTGGAACTGAAGAAACTGTTTTAATACTCAGAATGCTAATGATTCACGTCCTATTTACACAACATAAGGGTGGGAGGGTCCAAGGACAATTCCATCTCGAACTTTTTTCTTTTGTGAGGGGATGTACGCCAACACATCACCTCTCATGCGGCCAAAGGGGGAGAGAAATAATTTGATGGTCGCCGACCATCGAATGATTTCTCTCCCCTTCGGTGTCTGCCAAAGACACATGACCCATGATTGCATAGGAGATGGGAGAATGCAGGCCAGCTATACAGGATCATCGGGGTAGACACAGATGATTGCAGAGGAGTTGGCCAGCTACACAGGATAGCCGACAGAGTCAGGTGGTGCTCTAGATGGAAATAGCACAGAAGTTTCAGATAACCAACTGAGGCAAATGGAAACTCCCAACTGGTTGAAGACAACTACAGTAAGTACTGGCAATTAGACAGTGCTGGGAGACTGGCTTTATACCCATGACTTGCTGCTGATTGGAAATAACAGTCACCTGGCATCAGACTGACTGCCGATTTGGAACAAGGAGAGTCAGCTTACACGGAGTGTCATGACAGCGCCCATGTCTGGGCTTTGAGAGAAACTCTGACGTGGAGAGCACCACATGTAGACAGAGATGGCCACAGGCCTAGGGAGAGCAGAGGAACCAGCTTACAGCATGATAGAGCCAGCACTGACTGACAGACGTAGCAATACCAGACAGTATGCGACTCTGCTTGTGGAGCAGGAAAGAGAGTGCCGGCAGGGTAGTGCTGTTATTACCTGCTTTGTGACAGTACACCCTCCCCTTTAGGAGCAGCCACTGGATGCCATTTAGGCCTGCAAGGAAATATTTTGGTCAGGACCATACCCTCCAGACCATACCCTCTCCAGTCTATCAGATACTGGAGGCACCCATAGCGGATATGCGAATCCAGAATTTTCTCAATTTCAAATTCGACTCCCTGTGTATTGCAAACTTTAGGCCTGGAAGGAACAATAGTTGGAATTGGATTAATGGCTTGAGCAGAGATACCTGAAAAGTGTATCTCTAACTCGAAGACAGGAAGGTAGCTTAACCCCTTCCTGACAGAGCCAGTTTTTGCGTTCCTGACAGAGCCCTTTTTTTCAAATCTGACATGTATCACTTAAGTGGGGATAACTTTTTTTTGCTTTTACTTATCCCAGTGATTTTGAGATTGTTTTTTCGTGACACATTGTACTTCAAGTTAGTGGTAAATTTTCGTCGATACAGTCTGTGTTTTTTTGTGAAAAATACCAAAATGTCGGAAAAAAATGGAAAATTTAACAATTTGCAAAATGTTAAATTTTCTGCTTGTGAGACAAATAATCTTACCACTCAAAATAGTTAATAACTAACATAGACCATATGTCTACTTTATGTTGCCATCATTATTTCAACTTCCTTTTCATTTTTTTGGACACTAGGAGGCGTAAAATATGAATAGCAAATTCTCAAATTTTCAAGAAAATTTCAAACACTGATTTTTTTAGGGACCAGTTCAGTTCTGATGTGACTTTGAGGGACTTGTATGTGAGACACCCCCATAAATGATGCCATTTCAAAAACTGCACCCCTCACAGTATTCAAAACAGCATTTTGGAAGTTTGTTAACCCTTTAGGTGTTTCACAGGAATTAAAACAAAGTGTAGGTGAAATTTCAAAATTTCATTTTTTTTGCAGATTTTCAATTTTAATACATTTTTCTAAGGAACACAGTAGATTTTACTAGAGAAATGTGACTAAAAATTGATTCCCCCAATTCTTTGGTTTTCATAAATGTCCTATATGTGGCCCTAGTGTGCACGGTGACCAAACCACAGGCTTCATAATAGAAGGAGCACCTACTTGATTTTGGAGCCTCCTTTTTATGAGATTATTTTTTAGGCACCATGTAGGTTTCTAGGCACCATAAGATGCTAAAAGTTAGGAACCTCCCCCACAAGTGACCCCATTTTGCAAACTACACCCTTCAGGGAATTCATCTAGGGGTATAGTGTACATTTCAAACCCCCAGGGGTTTCACCAATTTTGATACAACTGGGCTGTGCAAATGAAAAAATTTAATTTTTCATTTTCACAGCTCAGTTGTATCAAAATTGGTGAAACCCCTGGGGGTTTGAAATGTACACTATACCCCTAGATGAATTCCCTGAAGGGTGTAAGTTGCAAAATGGGGTCACTTGTGGGGGGGTTCCACTGTATGGGTGCTTCAGGGGTCATTCAACCAGAATCTGTGCTGCAAAATCCAAATATCACTCCTTCCCTTCTGAGTCCTGCCATGCACCCAACTGGTATTTTTTGGTCACATGTGAGGCATTGCCATACTCGGGAGAAATTGGGGCACAGATTTTGGGGTGCTTTGTCTCCTTCATTCCTTGTGAAAATGAAAAATTTTGAGCCAGATCTGCATTTTTGTGTAAAAAAATGTACTTTTTTACACAAAAATGCAGTTCTGGCTCAAAGTTTTTCATTTTCACAAGGAATGAAGGAGACAAAGCACGCCAAAATCTGTGCCCCAATTTCTCCCGAGTATGGCAATGCCTCACATGTGACCAAAAAATACCAGTTGGGTGCATGGCAGGACTCAGAAGGGAAGGAGTGATATTTGGTGGTGGAATGAATGGTGGGTGCTATGTCGCATTAGCAAGACCCCGGAAGCACCAATACAGTGGAACCCCCCCACATGTGACCCCATTTTGCTCACCAGATTTTGGAGGGGGTCTGGCGCTGCGGCTGGTGGGGGGGTGGGAGGGGTGCTGGCGCTGCGGCAGCCGGGTGGGTGGGAGGGGGGACTGCCGGGTGGGAGGGGGGGGGGCTGGCGATCGGTGGTGATCGGTGCTGTACTTAACAGCACCGATCACCACCGATCACTGTGTTACCGAGCGGCTTAGCCGCCGGTAACACAGAAAACGCTGCAATTGGCTGTTCACATTTGAACAGCCAATCGCAGCGATCGCCGACCGGGGCTCAGGGACAGCAGACATCTCCAAACTGTCACCGCGTCTATGGACGCGGTGACAGTTTAAAACCATGACGTATATATACGTCTTCGGTCGGGAAGTACCTCCCGACCATGACGTATATATACGTCTTCGGTCGGGAATATCTATCTGTATATATATATATATATATATATATATATATATATATATATATATATATATATATATATATGTATATACACACATATATATATATATATGTGTGTATATACACACACATATATATATATATATATATATATGTGTATATACACACATATATATATATATATATATATATATATGTGTGTGTGTATATACACACACACACATATATATATATATATATATGTGTGTGTGTGTGTGTGTATATACACACATACACACACACATATATATATATATATATATATATATAATCATTTCATGTCTCATTTTATTTTTTTTCATTTTTAAACTGTCCCTAGTGCTGCTGCTGCTGGCGGGGGGAGGGAGGGGGGAGGCAGCGCTGCGGCGCATAGCAGAGGGAGGAGAGCGGCTGCCGGGTGCCGGGTAAGCACATAGTGCTGCCGGGTGGGAGGGAGGGGGTGTCCGCGGATCGGTGGTGATCGGTGCTGTACTTAACAGCACCGATCACCACCGTTTTCTGTGTTACCGAGCGGCATAGCCGCCGGTAACACAGAAATAGCTGTGATTGGCTGTTCACATTTGAACAGCCAATCACAGCGATCGCCGACCGGGGGGGGCATCCCTGCCCCCCCCGGGCGGCGAGGGGGGATGTCTGCTGTCAGGGACAGCAGACATCTCCAAACTGTCACCGCGTCTATAGACGCGGTGACAGTTTACATCCATGACGTACATTTATGCCATGTGTCGGGAAGTACTTCCCGACCATGACGTAAATGTACGTCAATTGTCGGGAAGGGGTTAAGCTAAAAAGCTACAAGATTCATTACCTTGGAGATGGTGAAGGATCCGATGTAGCGAGGTGCAAATTTCATGGAGGGCACTCTCAGATATAGATTTCATATGGAAAGCCACATCTGGTCACTGACCTTTAATCTGGGTGCCGCTTTACACCATTGATCAGCAAAGAACACAGTGCCTTCCACAAGTAAATAGAGAAACAAAGTGATCCATTTTGAGAAGCTTTCAACAATATCCCAGATAGTGTTTTTGCCTTGAGAGTCAGTAAGATTAATTCCTCCCAACATGACCCTCTCCAGGAGGGACACATTGCTCTGTTTCTGGACTTCTCCCTTAAATAATGATTGCCATTACCTGTGTTGAAGCAGCTTTCTAATCAATTACCCTGTCTGAAACAGGTGATGGCAATCATACATTATGAGCGAAGTCCAGAAACAGAGAAATGTGTCCCTCCGGGAGAGGATCATGTTGGGAGGTATGAAGATCTGTGATGTGATGATCTGTGATCGATATGTGTTCACGGACGGACAATGAATGAAGTGTACAGACTGGAGCCTGGCAAAGAGTTTTATGCTGAGCGTATATAACACATGAAGCAGCAAAGGCCAGTGAGTGTCTTGTCGCATAGTGGGCTCTCCTGAGACAGTATAGGGTTTTCTGTACCTCACCATGTCCAGAAAAGAGTGAGGCATATGTTCAGTGCAGGAGTTGGTTCTGTAATTTGGGAGCAACAAATGTCTTCTCAACTATAGGATCTGGGTTAGTTTGGTTGAGGCAAACACTGCTGGATTAAGGATTGGGCAATGATCCTCTGTAAGTATGTCTTGAGATTTTATTTATTATTTATTTACAGTTTCTTATATAGCATATTCCGTTGCGCTTTACAATTGGAATGATGACAGAGATCTAATGATCCATATCCATGGTTATTAGGAACTGGACTCCCTCTAAAAGATATTGTCATTCTTTAAAGACGAGCTTGATGGCTTTAAAGTTCCTTCTCACCAGTTGGGTAGTTCCTCTCGGTGGCTGTGAATTTCCTAGAGAAGAGCAATTGGTGGATCTTGTTGTCAGATACAGTGTCGCATGCAGTACAATATTTTCTCTTTTTTCCTGGATAGAAGCCGCATATAGGGTCTCTACAGCCATCTGGCAGCGGTGATGCCTGTGTTTTGCAAGGCGGAGGCAGTGGTGCACGCAGGGGAGGTGCAGGCATATGGCAGCGGCGATGCCTGTGCTTTTCAAAGCGAAGGGGAAATGCAGGCATCCGGAAGCGGTAATGCCTGTGCTTTGCAAGGCAGAGGGGAGGTGCGGACATTGAGCAGCAACAAGAGAAGCAGGGTTGAGCTGCAGTCAGCTCCGGAGCAACAGGTTGCAGGCACAGAGCAGGGGCGGGAGAAGCAGGCATTAGTCTGCAGAGCATCGTGCACTCCACTGACTTGCGTACACTGTGTGCATGTATTAGATTGTATGTGAATATACTGTATAGTGCATGTGTAGATATATCTGCGTATAGTCAGCAATAGTTGACCTACATATGTATTTTTGCGGTTGTACAGAGTATGTTGTATGATTTTATATATATATATATATATATATATATATATATATATACGAGCATGTTTTTCTTAGGCTTGAAGATGAACCTCTGCTACTATGTACTCATATAGGAAGGCACCCCGGTGAGTGTCAATCCTCACATTCACATAAGGAATACATCCAATATCCTGGCGCTGGCGGTCAAAAGACCAACCCCGGCACTCTGATATGAAGAAACCCTATAGGTAACTAACCCCCACTGTGTACCCCTAAATGTTCCATCTAGCAGCCTATCCCTAACCCACGTACCCCCACCATCTAACCCTAACCCTCCTACCTGCAACCTATCCCTAACCTCCCCCTTTTGACTAAACCTAACCCCCCCATCCCCGGCTGCACACTAGCTCATCATCACGCATACTATGATTGGGATGCTGGCTGACAGTATTCCTGCATCCGCATCCTGATGTTTGTGATGTTCCTGCACCAGCCATGTAAGTCACAAAGGGGCCCATTTCTCACTGATCGCATGAACGCACTGCAGAATGCAATCACATTTGTTGAATATATTGTATCACCTGGCACAGGAAGGGATAGGGCTTAATTGGATGCCAGATAGGCTATACATGCTTGGTCGCTTGGGCTTTCACAATCTCAAGATGGCGTTAACTAATATTGGGAATGCCTCGCGTTCTGAGTATTGGTAAATCTGGGAGCATCGCATCCAACATAGAAACTTATATTGATGCGGCTGCCAGTGGGAATGGAGGGATTGCAGCAGATATTGGAGATACCTGCTGCAGTCCCCCCTTCATTGCAGCTCCCAACTTTTCCATTTCATAATGCACAGAAAATAAATGAAACACAGGGGCACAGATAGTGCAGTATTTTTTAAAAAAGTAAATGATTTACTTCAAATATGCATGTACATTGTACAATATACAAACTGCAATATCAGGGTGCACAGGCTGTATATGGACAGCGCTTCCAATGCCTGCTATACACCAATCCCCAATACCATGGAGTCTTTCCAAACACACTCCTGTTTCTGATTGATGATGTCACTATGTCTGTGTCATCACATATTTGGAAAACCCCCCTGGAAAATCCTGCTTTTGCCCCTGGTCCTGGCTGTGGTTTCAACTGCACATTCATAAATGGGGGTTTCTATACATGGGGCAGATGTATTAAGCCTGGTGAAAAAAGATAAACTGGAGATAAAGTGGAGTTAATTTGGAAAGAGATAACACTCCAGCCAATCAAATCCCAACTGTCATATTTCAAAAACAGCTGATTGGCTGCCGCATTATGTGGTGGCGTGGACCCAGGGTGGTGGTGCTTATTTTTGGTGATCCTTCCTCGTACAGTATGACTTGCCGTACAGTATGTAAGTTCAGTAGTGTAAGCAATGTCCGCAAAGATGAGAGAGTACCCATCTGGCACCATGCGTGAACCATTGTGATGGCGCTTCCAAAGAATGGTTTATAATATACTATTTAGTTTCTACCGCTGTCAGAAGCTGGTGTCCATCATAGGATTGCAGGCTTCCGATGTCCATCCATAGTCAAGTAGCATTCCTTACATGCTTGCCGATACTCCCGCATTTTGCGGGAGCCTCCCGCTTTGGCCCCCAGTGCCCTGCAAAGCCCTCCCAATCCCCCGGAATTTCAAAGCCCAGTCTGAACATCCCGACTGCGCATTTGCTTGTCTGGCGCGATGGGGGCAGAGCTTCGCACTAGCATGGCATATACAGGTACTTGCATGATTGTGTGAGAGCTGCCGCGCCGCCCAGCAGAGCCTTCAGGGAGACTGTACCAGGCTACCAGCAGCAGTGGAAGCAGCAGAAGCGGAGTCTGCACCTCAGCCCTGCATGGTGGAAGGAAGCTGCTGCAGGCTGGAGACACAAAGGAGGGGGAGTGATGGGGAGCTAACACAGGAAGCAAGCAGCTCGGAGGAGAGCTGGGGGAGGAGCAGGTTACATACCCTCCAACATTTTATCTATGAATTTCGGTACAGGGGGTGTGGTCACTGATATAGGGGGTGTGGACATGCCCCCACCTGAACGGAGTTAATTTTAAATGTGTACTGTACCCCCAGAGGACAAGACAAGACACGACACTGGCTGCATGGCCGGCCGCTCCACTCACCACCAGGTGTTCCCCTCACCACCACTGGCTGCACGGCCGGCCGCTCCCCTCACCACCAGGTGCTGCTTTGTCATCCGAGTCTCGCCGCGCTGGCATCTTCCAGATATTAAAGGGATGCATGCGCCAGGCGGTCTTTACTGTGCGGGCAGCCCCTGAGTACGGGAGCGGGGCCGCATGCTGACCTCATGTGATGCACGCACGCTGGCTGCCGGGACACCGCGCAAGGCACCACTGGGAACGGGGGCAGCTGCACTGGGACAAAATTACCCCCGCTGGGATCCATCCATTGCAGCCCGAAGTCATCACCTGCGGGTCGGAGGAGGAAACCGGTACATCGGTACATTTATTTTTTAGCCGGTACAGCCCGTTATAAAACGGTACTGTACCGGCAAAAACGGTACAGTTGGAGGGTATGAGGTTAGTGTCATGTATTTCTGCCTCAGCCGGCACTGCAGCTCCATACTGGCTGCAGCTGGTACAAGGTGCAGGCAGGTCTGTAGTGTGGTGTGTTTATTTGTGTGTTTATGTAGCTTAGCACTGACTCCAATGTGTGTTTGTAGGTGACCCCTGGGTGCACGTATTAGAGCTGGTACTGTCCCCTTTGTGTGTGTGATCAGATACTGACCCCTGTCAGTGTGTGTGAGTACACTGGCATTGTGTGTTTGTGTATAGGAGAACACTGTCCTGTGTGTATGTTTGTGTGTTAGACTGGTAGTGACCCCTGTGTGTGTGTGGGGGGGGCTGGTTGTGACCCCTGTATGTATGTATGTATGTATGTGTGGGCTATTTGTGACCTCTGTGTGTGTGTAGGCTGGTAGTGACCCCTGTATGTATGTGTGTGTGTGTGTGTAGGCTGGTAGTGACCCCTGTATGTGTGTGTGTGTGTGTGCTGGTTGTGACCCCTATGTGTGTGTGTGGTTTGGAAGTAGACGTGCTGACACTCCCGCATTTTGCAGAAGACTCCCGTTTTAGCAGCCAGTCCCCCCCCCCCCCCAAAAGCCCTGTATAGTCCTCCCAATACACCCAGAATACTCAATCCCATCTAAAAATTTGGACAGCACAGCAGAGCATGCCTAAGAGGCCTGCCAAGCACTGCTGGCCGTGGTCAGCACAAGAGCCACTCAGGCCAGCAAAGCCTGCTAGCAGCCAGCCACCAGGGAAATATGACGAAAATGGGTGTCGCTGCACTGGGCCATGCCCACTTTACTGGAGACCACACCCACCTTCTTTGTAGCCCCATCCCTGGTCAGCCGCATAAGATGATCCTCATTTTTACCATGCTCAAGTTGTGAGCTATGGAATCTCCCTGAAACCAGTTTCCAAAGGTAGGCAAGTATGATTGCTTACTGTTGGCATTGCAATGTGCAGTAATCTAGCTACTGCAGGGTTGCCTACCTGACCGCTCCTCCAGAAGGAAAATGCTCTGTACCGGGACCTTCCTGGTAATGTATGATTGCCATCACCTCTGGTGAACCACCTTTGTTATCCATACTTGCCGACATTGGAGCTGCCCACTCCGGGAGAGGGCAGCCAGCTCTGTTAGGCAGGGGGGCATGGCCATCGTCAGGAGGAAAAAAGAGCCGGCTTGGGGGCGGAGCCACAGATGGGTTATTCTGTTGGCTGGGGCATGTCTATGGGGATAGCGTCATTTTAGCCACGCCCCTGCCGTGCAATGCTGGTATTTCAGGCATTGCATGGCGGGGCAAAAATGACATGATCGCGTAATTTTACCAGCAGACACCCCCGCCGAGGGGCGATTCGTGGGAGATGGGGGGTTATGCGGGAGTGTTTCCCCCCTTTCCAGGGGGGGGGGGGGGGACCTGATTTCCGGGACCCTCCTGGCCATTTCGGGAGGGTAGGCAACCCTGTTCTTATCAATTAAGTAGCTCCCCACATGTGACAGCAATCATACATTAGTACTAGGAAAGTCCAGGAACAGAGCATTTTCTCCCTGAAGGAGAGGTTCGGTAGGCAACCCTGAGCTACTGTGTGGTGTGCTACTACAAACCACAGCATACCCCTAACAGAAAAACTGTGGCAGTGCATGCTGGCTAGTGTAGTTACTTGCACAAGCAGCTTGACTGAGTATCGGATGTTTTCTACTACAGCAGTTTTAACATCACGTGACTCACGTCCCCAACCCAGCACCTCGCTCGAGTCTGGAACACTGCGTGTACCTTCCAAGCGCCCGTAGCTCCACGTTGGCCACGCATGCGCAGTAGAGAGCCCCGGCCCCACGGCAGTAGTGGCAGTGCCAGTGATCACCTAGAAGCAGGAAGTGGTCTCAGTAACGCAGCAGCAGCTCTGCAGTATCAGTGTCTGGTTCAGTATAGATATATGTATATGTGCCGGTATATAGGCGGCAGTGTGTAGCTCCGTAGCCGGGGGGAGGACAGATAATCAGTTGTCGGGACCCCAGGCTGTCACTGTGCTGCCACCCTCCATCGCTGCTGCTCTGTCCCCTCCACCTCCTGCACGATGTTCAAGAAGCTGAAGCAGAAGATCAGTGAGGAGCAGTCTCCTGTGCGGAGTAGCCTCAGCCCCCAGCAGCAGGTAGGAGGACATAGGGCACTTCTGTCTGACACCTGTCACATTGCTCTGGTGATGTTATTATTCCACTTCTGCCCAGGGGCGGATCCAGGATAAAATGACAGGGGGGGCACCATGATAAAAGAGGGTTTAGGTGGGGGTTAGTGGTGCCAGTGTACATGCTAAGAGAGCGGCAGAGAGAGGGTGGGAATGGGACTAAAAATAGGCCCTGGTAGTTAAAGTACGCAGGCCCACCATGGCGACAAATGTGAAGTATTTAATTGTGCGCGCGCCGAAGGCGCGCTCCAGAAAAGGGGGTGTGGCCACTCAACAGGGGGCGTGTCCTTGAGTGTAGTGTACAACACCATATACAACTTCTACACATTATGCAACAAAATACTACACCCAATTATACTTGCCCCTTACACATGATGCCAAATGGAATGAGCCAAAATTCACATAATGCCACACGGATTGTGCCAGAATTTACATAATGCCACACGGATTGAGACAAAATTCACATAATGCCAAATGGATTGAGACAAAATTCCCATAATGCCACATGGATTGAGCCAGAATTCACATAATGCCACACAGATTAAGCTAAAATTCACAATACGCTTCATAAACAGGGACATTGTGCGCCAAAGGCGCGCATTAAACATTTACACCATAATATCCATTACACGTTAAGTTACACACCATTATGTCCATTATGTATTATGCCAAACACCATAATGCCTATTAAAAATGCTACATTATGCTACATAAGTGCTGCTTATCTACATGCTCATTGCCAAGGGTTCCATGCTCATTGCCAGAGGTTCCATGCTTGTTGCCATGTGGGATTACATGCTCATTGCCAAGGGTCGAATACATGCTCGCGGTAAATGGGGACAGCTGCCGCCAGGCAGAAGTGATAGCCACTGACAGTGGCAGAGCCCGGCTGTATTCAGAGCACTGCAGGTCCCGGCTATTTGAAAAAATACCCCTTTCACACCAGAAAATGCATTCCCAGGTTGGCCCCTTTTACACCAGCCTAGTCCCTGCATTTTCTGGTGTGAGGGGGAGAGAAAACCACCCCTTCCCCCCTTTAACCAGTTATCTAATTTAACTGGCTATATCTTCGGAACCAACTGACCCATTTACATGAGACAAATATCATATTGAAGAACTTTTGAGTGGGCTTTGAATGATTTTGATCCAGTGAAACTGGAACGTTTGGTTCCAGAGTAATCTGCCCTCAAAGAACATGAACAGCCATGAAATTACATTTCAAAAATAAAAAAATTGGTTTACATGCAATATCTCTGAAACCTATTGACCGATATGGACCAGCCTGGTATCATATTGAAGGCCCAGCGATTTGGAATGGAATGAGATCAACCACAAGCTTCTGCAATGCCAGGGGGGGAACTGGCAGCCGCCGGAACCGGGTGGGGGGGGGTCGGAATTGACGGGTCCCATATTATCCTATGGGGAAAAAAACGTTACAGGTTTGCCAGGCGATATCTCCGGTTCCCGGGAGGCTAGAGACACGGGGCTGGGCTCGTTGGAAAGCCCTGGTCCTCAGCTACAAAAATAATGACAGGGGGGGCACGTGCCCGGGTGCCCCCCCCCTGAATCCGCCACTGCTTCTGCCTATCATATTTAGGTTTCTGGAACCGTGTCCTCTCCTGTATCTCTCCCCTCACTACAGTATACCATGTCACCTTTACACAACTTTCTGTTAGTGTGGCCTGGGAAGCAGCTGTATGACTATGTCATGCCCAGCTTGAATGGACAAAATTATAGGTTTAATATAGCCTTCATTTTTTCATTCTCCCAGGTTGGTGCAAGGTATTTCGTTGTGTGTTTTTTAATTTGAGATAAATAACTGAAATCTTGTTTAAATCTAAGGTACAATGTTTTGCTTATTGCCATTTTTTTTAATTGCATGTATTTTATATCTACAGTCTCAGACCAGTGTTTCAGTATAAGTGGAAATTGGATGTATGTAGTGTATGTGTGTGTAGCAGCATATATAAGCTAACTACTACATAGCAGAATAGGTGTTCCATTTGAATTTAACGTCGTGGACAGGTGTAAGGTGAGAACTGTGTACCATACCATGATACTATAATTCAGAGTTTCTCAAATGTCACCATTTAGAGTCAAGGTTTTAAGGATATTCTTGATCACGGGTAACTTAATTGGTACCACTGTCAGTGTGCTCTAAACATCTGGATTCAGGCATGGATATCCTTAAAACCTGGACTATAATGGTGTAGAAACTCTGCTATAAATCAGTCTTCCATGCTGTGAAACCCCCCTGAGGTTTTTACATTGTATATAAAAAAATTCAGATGACAAACTGGGAGTTACAGAGTACATCATCTGATTTGTAAAGTTTAGATTTCAAGTAAAAGGCTCAGAAAAAGCGTAAGCAGGTTTAACAGAATATAGGCTGAAAAACCGATTTAAATCATGTAAGTGTCCTATATCAGATTGACTGGCCTTTCAGCAAGCCTGTTATACAGGTCTGTGATCTACAGTCCATATTGTTCATGAAACAGGAAGCTGCTGTCACACACAAGGATCCAGGGGTGTGTTCTTCAATCAGTTTACATTTGCCAAATACAGAGTGATAGAAAGCATGACCACGTGGTGTAATTTTGTGCTAGTATAAATCTCTATTGTGTGATTTACTTTGGGGTTAGGTTCTGTTTCTAAACTTTTTGTCCTGAAGTTATGTATGCTGCTTTTACTCAACACCGTATCAAAACATAGAATGTCATGTCTATGAATTATTCTGGAAACTGGTACATGGGTAACATTTCATACCAGATTTTTTTTCTTCTTTGTTACTGTTTTTCTATATATACATTACCTCCACTTTTTTTTTTTTTTTAGGATCCATAGGCTCTACAGATTACTTTGGGGAATTAAGTGGTTCCCATCCCCAGTTTAGTTTTGGTGCCGGCAGCAGCTGGATGCACCTTGTTTGCAGGAGACTGCTGCCTTGACAAAGGGGCACGTTTGGCCCCGGAATGTTGGTCAGCAGAGACACATTTTGTATTGTGAACACATGCCACTGTTCTTTTTATGCATTTATATATATTAAAGCTAATCTCACCAAGTGGCAAACACAGTGATCCTGCAGCTCTGACACTCCTGCTGGCGCTGCAACACTGGTGCCAGTAAATTATATGCTAGCTATTGCTTTTTCTGGGCCCAGGATCACAGCCAGATGGGAGAAGGTAAGTGGCGGTTCAAGGTCTCCAGAGTTTAAGATGCTGATGACGGAAACTGGGTCGCTTGCAACTTCTGCAAGACCACCAGGGCATGTGTATATACGCTACCACCTGAGGACAGGTTTTTGGACCCCGAAACATTGTGTTCATGCAGTAAATACTTCACTGAACTGAAAAAGCCTTTGTCCTGCCCTTGGAATAAATTAATGGGAGGAAAGGAGAAAGAGAAAAGCTGCTCCTCTCAATGAGTGCCCTGCTCCTCTCAATGAGTGCCCTGTTCATAGAACTCCAAACAAATTAAATGCCTAATAAATTTGAGGGGGTGCTCTATAACACCATCATCTCCTTTCATATGTATCGGAGAAAATACATACCAATGTTTTAGTATCAGACCTTTTTGGCTTGTGTCACAGCTTTTTGGTCTGGAGTAGGTGAGATCAGTCTTCACAGCTATCCAGGTTCCTTTTATATCCTTAACCACTTACCAATGTGGCCTGTATGTGTGATACTTATGGCTACTTACCTCAGATGCCTCTTTTTAGAGATTTACTCTGCACATGTTACATCTGCCCCACCTGCAGTGCACATGGTTTTGTCCATTATGGAGATAATTTGCTTTGTCTCAGAGATAAAAGGCATTGGGTTCTGTATCCAAATTGTGAATTTCAATTCAGAAAGTTGTATGTAATGCTGGAGTAGTGTTCATTCTATCTCTCACCATCTATAAAACCCATGCAGTTCCTCTTCCCTACCTGGGGTGCCGCTGTCTGCTGTATCGCTTCTAGTGGTCTGTATATCAGCACTGATATGCAAACCAGACCTGTGCTAGAAACACCACAGCAGACAGTGACACCCCAGGCAAGGAAGAGGAACTGCATGGGTTTTCAAAGATGGTGAGAACTAGAATGAACACTACTGGAGTGTGTTTTACTCCTGTTTTAATAAAACTGTATTATGCTTTTTATGTGAAAAAGTGTTCTCCTATACATAAAGTGCTGCAGAATATGTATGTGCTTTATAAGAAACTGTTAATAAAAAAATAAGAACGGAGAAGGTGATGTAATTAGAGCACCCACACAAATTATATATGGTAAAGTCTTTATCTTTATTTGTAGGTGCACACAAGGCAACAGCATGCCAATTGTTCAGTTACAGTATAGCTGTAGCTGGGGGGGTGTTTGGGGGCTCTATAGGTGCTGCGCCAATGGACACCACTGGCGTGCACCTATTCTATATCCCCTTCCCGACATTTGAAGTACATTTACGTCATGGTCGGGATGTACTTCCCGACACATGGCATAAATGTACGTCATGTTTTTAAACTGTCACCGCGTCTATAGACGCGGTGTCAGAGGGACAATGTCTGCTGTCCCTGACAGCAGACAACTTCCCTCATTGCCCAGGGGGGGCAGCGATGCCCCCCCTCATCGGCGATCGCTGCGATTGGCTGTTCAAATGGGAACAGCCAATTGCAGCGTTTTATGTGGTCTGTGTATAATTTTGACTCTGCTGCCCCCTAGTGTCCAAAAAAATTAAAAGCAGGTTGAAATAATGATGTAATAATAAAGTATACATATGGTCTATGTTAGTTATTAACTATTTTGAGTGGTATGATTATTTGTCTCACAAGCAGAAAATTTAACATTTAGCAAATTGCCAATTTTTTAATGACATTTTGGTATTTTTCACAAAAAAAACAGACTGTATCGACCAAAATTTACCACTAACTTAAAGTACAATGTGTCACGAGAAAACAGTTTCAAAATCACTGGGATAAGTAAAAGCAATAAAAAGTTATCCCCACATAAAGTGATACATGTCAGATTTGAAAAAAAGGGCTCTGTCAGGAAGGCAAAAACAGGCTGCGTCGGTAAGGGGATATTAGTGGCTGAGCCCGGAATATTTCCGGGCATACCACCCAAGGGGTTAAGAGATGGTTGTTAGAGTAGGACTTGCAGTAAAATGGGGTCCCTTGGCGATGGGCTGCAAGCTTAAATGCATTTATTAATTCATGAACTAAAACCCCATTATTTATTTGACTATTTGTGTGTCAGAGAATAAGTTTATTATGATGAGTGTTGATCCCTCTGTCTCTGTGTGTGTGTGTGTATGTGTATATATATACATACATACATACATACATACATATACATACACACAAAAGCTTGGTTCAAGCAAGGGCGTCACACGGAGATCCTTTTCAAAAGTGCTTTATTGCAAATGCAAGTGTTACATCCAACAATTGTTTCGAGCCTCCTGGCTCCCTGAGGACGAGCCACTTGCATTTGCAATAAAGCACTTTAGAAAAGGATCTCCGTGTGACGTCCTTGCTTGAACCAAGCTTTTGGACCGTGTATATTTGGGGTGATTCCCCTGGGAAGGAACCGGAGCAGCATTGCCTCTACACAGTTTGAGTGCTGGGTTCCATATCCTGATATATATATATATATATATATATATATATATATATATATATATATATTTTGTCCAGAGATCCGCACACTTATCCAGGTAATGTATAAATATGGGGTGCTCCCCAAAGGAAGTCAAATTCCAAATATAGCAGCTAGGTCCACAGCAGGTAAAAATGCTATTTATTCATAGAAGATCACATCACATAGTTGACTGTGATCTTTTTCTCTGAAAAAGTACAGTATGCAGGGAAGATACAAGAAAGTGTAAGGTATCTGAACCTTGAAACATGCTCTTACTGAATGTGTTTTTTTTTTTTTTGTTTAGGGACAGCCAAGAGCATCACCCACTGGGAACAGGAGTCGCACATCTTCAGTGACCGAGCAGCTGGATGACAGCACAGCCACTCCTGACAAAGAGGTCAGTTTGTCATTTATTCATAGCTTGTCCGTCTCAAGAGGAGGTATCGGTGTATGCAGATATTTAGTGTGGGGAATGACGGTGCCCAGGATCTACTTCTTATCTGGCCACACACCAAAATGTGAAGAGTTTTTGCATTGCAGCATACCTGCTAATAATTGCTGACTGCTTTTATAGCATGGAAATCCTTGTGATCGTTTATTCAAGTTTTTATTTCACAAAACAGCATAAAAGGATTTAATGGATGTCCAGTTGTAAAGGTCAAACTGTTTCCACAAGCTTTGATGTGAGGTCTTCCATTTGAGTCGGAATCCCCCTGTCGAAGCATCGGCAGTCGGGATACTGACTGTCGGGATCCCCAATGTCTGAGTGTCATCTGGCACCCCAGCCAAGGTTATGAGGTCCCTGAACCACCTTCATTTCAATGCAGCCACCGGTCTCATGTCAGTGGCTGTGGCAAAAATGGACAGCTGTAAGTGCCAGCCTACTTCTATAGCTAGGCTAATTATGTTGAGTAGTCACCTGATTGTTCATGGTCAATTGTGTGCTTTTTTTTTTCTTCATTCCTGCAGACTGCGCACCCCTTGACATGCTGTCAGTGACCTACTGCCATCCTTTACTGATGGCGATGGTGGAAATTCCGACCAAACATATATGCCTACACAGCATTCAGTAATTTTATCAAAATTTTAACAATGTTTTTGAAAAGGGCTTTAAAGCTACATTTCTATCTATATTCTCATTCCAACCATCGCCTACCCATTGTTCTGCTCCAGTGGCTCAGCCAGCGTTTGACAGGACCGGGAACTAAGATGGAAAAATAGACTCTGTAGGCACAGCGGGTACCCCTTATCACCTGCAGATATACCACTCACCCTCCCCTTGTCCTTGACATTTGGGAGTTATGCAGACCTGGACGCACAGCTGCTAATTTGCAGAGCGCTGAAATTGTGCCCTGTGCAAACCTGCACATTGATGTGCAAGGCTTGTAAAAATAACAGCGCATCGTTACATAGCTGCAATTGCATTTGCAACCACTCACCGGATTCAGTATTGAATCCCGGCGTTCAGAATCCCGACGCCGGAATCCCGACAGCCGAAATGCCGACAAGGGGGGGATGTGGATTGCCCCCCCTTGCGGGCTCGCTGCGCTCGCCACGCAGCGGGCCCGATGGTCAATTATTAGGTCAAATGCCCCCCCCCCCCATTGTTAACGCCACCCCACGATCAACACCAACCCGAAGCGTGGCGAGCACTATCCACGTCGACGTGGAGTTGATTTTATTTTAGCGCAGCGAGCCACCTAGCCCGAAGCGTGGCAAGTGGCCGCGGAATACGAGCCCGAAGCGTGGCGAACGGACGTGGATTTCTTAACATGTATTCCGCGACCCCTCGCGGGCCTCCCTGCTCTCGCCACGCTTCGGGCTCGTATTCCGCTGCCCCTAACGGGGCTCACTGCGCTCGCCACACTATCTAAAATCAACTCCACGCCGACGTGGATAGTAGGGGTATGAAAAGGTCGGAGGACGCATACCGCCGCCCCTTGCAGGCTCGCTGTGCTCGCCACGCTTCGGGTTGACGTTGATCGTGGCGTCAGTTCAGTGCTTCCCTGAACTGACGACAGGGCCCCGAGCTCCGAAACGTTTTCTGTTTGGCACATGGAATAAAACTTCCACTTTCTTCACCATTTGTGTCAGTCTCCGAGTGCCACTTTCTGCCATCCTGTACATATTCAGAGGACTCATCCCCTCTTGTTAGAGGGCACCGTAGCAAGTATTCCCTGGCTTCCTGGCATTTTGGACTATGTGTGGATATGTGTGTATATATATATATATATATGTATATATATGTATATATATGTGTGTATATATATGTGTATATATATATATATATATATATATATATATATATTTTTTTTTTTTTTGTTACGTTGGATGTGCTGAATCCTTGTGAAATATTCGCCAGAATAATAGTAAAAATACTTCAGATCCACCAGTAAAAAGGTGAGCACCATTTATCATTTGTTTTTAATCCGCTCTTCATCTGGATCTGGAAAGAAGCAGTCTATGTTCTCTTTAATTTTCCAGTCTCCTGCGCTGAGGAATTATTTTGTGTTTGATTTATTTTTGAAACCGGTTAGCCACTAACCACATGTGGGAATGAACTATTATTTTGTGGTGAACAGGGTTATGACAAGCAACTTTGTGTTAGAATGGGATACAGTCACTGGGTCACCAAGCATTTGGTGGACATGTCATAAGGTTGACAGGGGGAAAGTTCACAGGGTCATATGGTCGACATGGGGTTTTTCATTGTTTTTTGTGCCGACAGTAGCTATCTCATGCCCTACCATCCACTAGGGCATGGTGGGAGAATAAAATATTGTGCCGAGAGTAGAGAAGTACCGTGCCGGAAGTGAGAAAAACTCCATGTCTATCTTATGACCCTGTCGACCTTATGACCCTGTCGACCTAACCCCTGTCGACCTTATGACCCTGTCAACCTAACCCATGTCGGCCTTCAGTCCGGTCGGCCTTCAGTCCGGTCGGCCTTCAGTCCGGTCGGCCTTCAGTCCGGTCGGCCTTCAGTCCGGTCGGCCTTAATGCATGTCGACCTAGTGGTGCCACCTAATGCTTTTAGACCTAATGCTTGTCTACCCAATGATCTCTTTCCATCAGAATGCAGAACAACCGTGTTCCCACAGCTTGTATGAATGCCTTGATAGTCTGGTCCAGCTGCACGACCCATGGTCCATAGAAGATAGTAGGATTTCTTCCTTCCCCTCTGAGCACAGACCTTATTGAACAGAGCAGCTGAGAGGGGGTGATATAGAAGATCTAATGTAATTCATCATTAAGTCGACCCCATATGGTTGACTGTGGGTAAGGTCAACGGGTACATAATTTGACTTCCCCCTTCCCTACTTTTTTGAAAGACTCCTTCGGAGTAATCTGACACTGGTTCTGGAAATGGACAATGTGTGCATCCGCAGAGGCTGCAGGAGAAGGTCTATCTCCTGCTACTATACATTCATAGGCTTAAAGTAGTTTTACACCATGTGAAGATCTTCACTTTGAAAATGAGGGCTGCTATCTGCAGCGCTAACTAGCTTTCTGCAGATTTCTGTGAGATCTCCTGCATTACAATATTAGTGCAAACCAGGAATACATAAAATGATACAGAAACTACTGTCTCAACATAGTTATATGGAAAATTGATTTTGTAATTGAAAGTTGTAAACAGCTAAAGTCACTGGAGACAGGGTGTCCCTTTCATCTGCATTTAGAATTGCATTAAAGTGTACCATTAGTTAATAATGGTGTAGGATTGGGTCGACCAACTGGGTTGACCACTGAAGGTCGACTTAGATTAGGTCGGCACCTGAAATAGGTCGACATGGTTGGAAGGTCGACAGTGTCTTGATCTGGGGTAGCCAACCCTAGTCCTCGAGAGCTACCAACAGTGCATGTTTTGCAGGTCTCCTCACAGAATCACGTGAGCTAATTTGCTCCACCTGTGTATCTTTTCAAATGTGTCAGTGATTAATGAGTGCAGCTGTGCAGCAGCTAGGTTGTCTGGAAAATGTTAACTGTTGGTAGCTCTCGAGGGCTAGGGTTGGCTACCACTGGTCTAGATCCACACATATTTTTCACTTTTTTTTTTTTTTTGTCCCGAATGTCAACATACCGTGTTTCCCCGATAATTAGACCTACCCCGAAAATAAGCCCTACCCCAGATTTTGGACATTGGTCAAAAATAAGCCCTCCCCCGAAAATAAGCCCTATTAATATTTGCCTAAAACGGAGTGCAGGCATTAAATTGTACCCCATCGCCACCCATGCTAACCCCCCCCCCTCACCTCTGCGATACAGGCTTCGACTGAAGCCGTTTTAGTTCCCGGTCCCAGGGATGCACTGCGGGCAGCGCGTGATGTCACCGCACACATCATGCGGCTGCAGCAGGGAGCAGTGGCGCAGCCAATAAGAAGAAGTGGAAAGTTGGTGAGCAGGACTCTTAATTCATATTGAAAGGGGAAATGGGGGCTGTTTAAAAGGACTGGGGGCATGTTAAAGGAGGACTGGGGTCATTTAAAGGAGGAATGGGGGCTGTTTAAAAGGACTGGGGGCATGTTAAAGGAGGACTGGGGTCATTGAAAGGAGGAATGGGGCTGTTTAAAAGGACTGGGGACATGTCATTAAAGGAGGACTGGGGGCATGCTATTAATATAAGACCTACCCCGAAAATAAGCCCTATTGTCTTTTTTGTTGAGAAAAAAAAAATAAGACAGTGTCTTATTATCGGGGAAACACGGTAGTCGACACAGACACCCTGACAGTGCACCTCGTCCACTCGCCATGCTTCAGGCTCACTATTCTATTGCCCCTCTATGCCCTAGTGGATGGTAGGGCATGATATATCGCCTGTCAGCTCAGAAAAGAAGTGCAAAACCCATGTCAATCTATTTCAGACGTCTACCTAACCCATGTCGACCGTTACTGTGTCTACCTAAGAACTTTAACAATGGTTTATGGTTAATCTTTTCCAACTGTCTAAAATCCTCTGACGTCCATAATGAAATATCTGATTAATCCGTATGTTTTCTACTTCTTTTTCATTTTGTTAGACTGAATGCAGAATGTTCATTTAAGCTGGTGCACAGGAGAAGGCTGCTGTATCCCATAGTAACAATGTGGCATATATCCTCTTTTTCTATGCACCAGTTTCCTTAAATATACCCAACTGGGAAATGTGAAATGTTATGTAAATGAAACCCATCTTTCCTGTCTGATTATTTATCTCCTCATTCCATTCCATTGCATTGTATGGCACAGCTGCTGGCCGGGATGATAGCAGAGCCTGCTTTACTCTCTGAATACACTATTTTTGCCCTGGACCAAACCAAAAGGTCCAAACCACAGAGTGACAGTGTGGTGAGTCCACCCTTCCTTTCAGTGGTGCCTGAAGTGGAATTATTCTAGATCTGCTTCTAGAACCCTCCAGTAGTAATTCAATACCCTCTGTGTATTAGTAACTACTAATTGGCATTTTGTTTATCTGTGCTT
Source organism: Crinia signifera (assembly GCF_055691185.1). Classification (NCBI taxonomy): domain Eukaryota; kingdom Metazoa; phylum Chordata; class Amphibia; order Anura; family Myobatrachidae; genus Crinia; species Crinia signifera. The sequence continues at coordinate 164,681,144 of NC_139221.1, forward strand.
TCTCTGTGGGGTTCCTTAATTTAAAGGATTAACCTGTTTCTATGTTAATATGTAAATGTTTACTCATCCTGCTTTCTTGACCAGGCTTTTGCACGAGCCTAGTATCCCGGTGCTTCTACTTAATTACTCATTAACCTGCACAATTAACAGCTCTAATATCTTATTTTGTGATACAGTATGTAACCATAAAGGACAAAGATAAATATGTATGTTTATACTGTAATATGCTGCAAAAAAGCACATAACATTGCTTAGAACTGGTAATTACATATACTACAATTGTGTATAGTTTGAGAAGACTGTTCACTTAATTGAAAGGCAACAGTGAATAAGTGTCAAGAAAATGGTCAGTTACTGTTTTACTTACTTACACATGACCTGTACCACAATATGTGGTAAAAACAATACGCATTACAAATGCTACCTTTCACATAGGTATAAATGCCTGACAATTGTTTGTCTGAGTTGCTTATGTTTTGGGTATGACTTACTAACATCAGAGTTTGGGCAGTTCCAAATATATTATTTAGTTGTGTTGTTTGACTCCCACATTGTGATACGTTCTAATGAAAGCTGTAAATTCTGCAGCCTCCTTGGCACATTACACACCTAGCATTATACAGACCTCCCACTGTATGTGTACAGGCCGAGCAAATGCATTGGACATTACATAGCTCGTCATGGTGCTCATATTAGGAGTCACTATAACCAGGGCTATTTTTCAGCAGGCTCCAGCAGAAACTGAGGCCCTTATTCTAGTTCACTCTTTCTGGCAAAATATTTCTTAGATGGACAAAACCATGTGCACTGCAGGTGAGGCAGGTGTAAAATCCCACCCAAATCTAATTATCTCTGCACAAGTAACACCTGCCTCACCTGCAGTGCACATGGTTTTGTCCATCTAAGAAATATTTTGTCAGAGTGAACTAGAATAAGGGCCACAGTTCCTGCTGGAGCCTGCTGAAAAATAGCCCTGACTACAACTAAATGTTGTAATGTTAAATGGCATATTCCAGTGCCTGGTACAGACTATATGCAGTATAAATACAGTAGACTAATATTGAACCGCTTGTTTGGCATTCTTACTGGGGTGCAATGCATACTATAGGGTGTTGTTGCTACCATTCACACTCCATCCCATCGGCCCATTGCCCGCTTGGCCTTAACATCGGATTTAATTGCATCCGCATAGTTCTCAGTGGGAAAATGTCAGTCTGGCCGCACATTTGTAGAGATCTGGGATAATGGGTCGACACTGTCTATGTCAACAGTCATTAGGTCAACCACTGTTGGTTGACGGTGTCAAGGTCAACACCTAAGAATGGGCGACATACCCTAGGTCAGCATGTACTTGGTCAACACTCAAAAGGACGACAGGAGTTTTTCATGTTTCACTACACCATAGGCATGGTTACAGCAGTATAGTAGGACACCATAAAGTTTAGTGTTGCTTTTGTCCACCTCAGGGGAAAATTTTACATTCTAAAGAAAACAGACAGGGAAGTTGCCCATAGTGACCAATCTGGAGCTGTTATTTTTTGATGGAAGATAATTAATAAAGCTATGTGCTGATTGGTTGTTATGGACAACATATCCACTTTTTTTGATTGCTCTCACTTTGCTGTTACAAGTGGGGTTACAGGGAATGGTTAGTGGATGGTTAGAGAAAACCATGGAAAGACATAAGTAGATGACTGACGACCAGCTAGCATTGTAACTGGACAGGGACTAGGTAGTGTGTTGTAATAATGAGGATTGGACAGGGACTAGGTAGTATATTATGCTTAGGACTGGACAGGGACTAGGTAGTATGTTGTAATGCTGAGGACTGGACAGGGACTAGGTAGTGTGCTGTAATGCTGAGGACTGGACAGGGACTAGGTAGTGTGTTGTAATACTTAGGACTGGACAGGGACTAGGTAGTTTTTTTTTTTTTTTTGTTTTTTTTTTTAATTGTGTGATTTTTATTGTCAGAAATAAATGTATACACTACTGTACAAATGAAATAGCACATTGAACAAATGTGACAGGCAGAAAAGAGATATCGATAACTATAAACAATCAAAAGTCTTTCATTGGTGTCTGCGTTCAATCTCCTTGGTGTTCTTGTCCATTGTAATAACATATACAAATTAGTTTGACAATAGCACAGAGTGTACAGGTGAATCAAATGCTTGATGAATTTTCTCCCTAATCAACTTAACCTAAAACCCATAAGATAGGGTCGTCGTCCCCCCCCCCAACCCTCATGAAGAAAAAAATATATAAGAAAAAGACAAGAGAACTAACTAACTTAAAAAAAAAAAAAAGTAACATTAAAATGCAATGCAGATGGTAACACAGCACACCAACCAGGTTATCATTCAAAGAGATGTAGGCAGTAGAGGAGAGATGATAATTCTGCCTAAGTCCTGGCGGGCAGCGTACGGGGGCCCAGCGGGAGCATTCAGAGTGAATGTATAGACGAATCCTGTAGGGGTTTACCAGACAGGGCAAACCTAGAGGAAGTCCAGCTACGCCATTTAGCTATGTAGCACCTTGATTTATAGGAAAATCTCTCGTGTCCCACAACTTCAGTAACAAGGGCCCTCCAATTGTAAATATTCGGATGGGAAGCGTCCAACCATTTCCTGGCAATCTGGACCTTAGCTAGGGAGACCAGGCAAAGAACTTATTTATATATGGGGGGCGAGTGAGATTCCCAAAGGCCCAGAGCAAAAATACAATATCTGGGGTCTAAGTTGGAAGAGATGGTTTAGTAGTGATTATGTCGGCCCAAACCGCCTCCCAAAAGGTCAACACCGGCGGTCAAGACCACAGCATGGGCCAGAAATCTGCACCAGGTGAGGCACATCTAGGACAGGCGTCATCAGATCTTAGACCTGCTCGGAGCATGGATACTGGGGAGCGATAGGCTCTATGTAACACATAAAATATTTCAAACGGGGTAGCATACCTGACCGAGTCAAGGACCTCAGCCCACTGTTCCCCATCTAGTGACCCAACATTTAGTTCCCACTTGGCTTTAAGGGGGTTAAGACTATTAGTGTCTGTCCGGCTGACTCTATTCTTGTAAATGGTGGAAACTTGTTTTGTAGTGGCCAGATTTTGGAGCAGAGTCTTAATTGGGGAGTCAGAGGTAGGAGGGGGGGAGTCTTTTAAATTTAAATTGAAACCAGTTTAAAAAAACTGTCTTTCGTATGGGGCAGCCATTTTCCAAAAGTCACTTTTCTTATAAGAAAAGTGACTTTTGGAAAATGGCTGCCCCCATACGAAAGACAGTTTTTTTTAACTGGTTTTCCTATAGGGCAGCCATTTTCTGAAAGACACTTTTTTTCATAAGTGCTTCCGACCATACAGAACTGCAGTGCCGGGATCCACAACGGAGGTACCGGCTGCACGGGGGTAAGTCGACACGGGGGGGGGGGGGTGTCGACACGCGCGCGGGGGGGGCGCGGGGCGGGGCGGCTCCAGTGCTGTGAATATTTAATGAGCGCTCATTAAATATTCACTGTGCTGAATTTAGGACCCAGCTCATTGGCTGGGTCCTAAATACCGTTTCAGAACCCAATTTTGAGCCTAAAATACCGGTTCTGAAACGGGTAGGACCCTGCATTTTAACCGGTTAGAAAAAACGGTATTTTCTAACCGGTTAAGTGGTCCTGCACCTTTCAGACCGCACAGATTACCGTTTTATAAACGGTAAAAAAACGGCAATATACCGTTTACAAAGTGCGGTCTGAAAGGGGCATTATAGCCTCCACCATAGACGGAGGAAGAACACCCTCCCTTTTTAAGATCATTGTATAACTGGAGAAGGTAGGGCACAAAGTATTCTTTAAACTTTTTATAGACCTCTATCGGTATACCATGGCTGCCTGGGGCTTTTTTATTGGGAAAAGAGACAATAGCAGCCTCAATCTCAGAGGGCCTTATGTCAGCTTCTAAGAGGTCAATAGACTGTTGAGAGAGGGAAGGTATATTGACCTCCATGAGGTACTGCTTTAATTGGGAAGAAGTATATGTTACCCGAGACGTGTAGAGAGATGAATAGAAGGATAGGAAAACCTGTGCAATCTGGGGTGGAAAAATACTCCCTCCCCTGCGAGTCGCAAATCTTTTGGACGGAGCTGGAAGATCTCTCGTTTTAATGCTGAGGACTGGACAGGGACTAGGTAGTGTGTTGTAGTGCTGAGGACTGGACAGGGACTAGGTAGTGTGTTGTAGTGCTGAGGACTGGACAGGGACTAGGTAGTGTGTTGTAGTGCTGAGGACTGGACAGGGACTAGGTAGTGTGTTGTAGTGCTGAGGACTGGACAGGGACTAGGTAGTGTGCTGTAATGCTGAGGACTGGACAGGGACTAGGTAGTGTGCTGTAATGCTGAGGACTGGACAGGGACTAGGTAGTGTGTTGTAGTGCTGAGGACTGCACAGGGACTAGGTAGTGTGTTTTAATGCTGAGGACTGGACAGGGACTAGGTAGTGTGTTGTAGTGCTGAGGACTGGACAGGGACTAGGTAGTGTGTTGTAGTGCCGAGGACTGGACAGGGACTAGGTAGTGTGCTGTAATGCTGAGGACTGGACAGGGACTAGGTAGTGTGTTGTACTGCTGAGACAGCTGGAAGGAGTTGAGATGTCAGGTGGGAATAAAGGTAGAAACAATACGAATGATAGGCTGGCAGATGGATGCAGGAGTTTAGTGCAGCTTATCATGATGCTGATGGGAAAGGTTTCCCTCTTCTAGACTTTGTCTAGGTCAGTACCATGTGGTTGACATGTACAAAAGGTGGACATGACAACAGTCAACACATGCTTTGGATTTTCTATGTGTTTCCCCAACATTTGCTTGATTTACTAAACACATTGACTACGATTGGGAATAGTCGTCTTGCCTGACGCATGACGAGCAGATACATTTTTACTGGTGCTGGTCACATATTGCAAAATATAAAAGATTTCACACAATAATTTGTCACTCATTGGCATTTTAACCTTCTGTACCTGTCAATGTAATAAATGTCAACCATTTAGTGTTCCCCTATTGCAGTGATTTTTACCTTGCGGCACACTAAATATGATTTTAAAATTGCCAAGGCACACCATGTGATCCCCACAGGACAAAACACATTGGCCTCCACAGAAAAAAAATCAAAAAAACCTATTGGCCTCCATATAAAAAAAACAATCACACTGGTCCCCATAGGTAACAGAAATAAAATACATTGGCCCTTTACACCTTTACATGAAAAAAAGAGACCAGTAGATAACAGTTGAACTGGTGGTGGCTGTAAACTGGTTTGGGCATTTTTAGATCTGGGGGCACACTTGAGAACAGCTTAAGGCACACTAGTGTGTCACGGCACAGTGGTTGAAAAACACTGCCCTATTGACTGCAGATCTTCAATAACACAGTGGAAAGTGCGGCTATAGTGTACGTAGGAGGGTCTTGTTCATGACCCACAAAGTCTTTTGTCTGATTTTGTTATTTTTTTTCAGTAGAACATTAATGGACAATATATATTAGTAGGTGGAATTTAATCTGTTCTTTGCAGGAATCCAACTAATACTTTTTTTTTTATTTGAATTAATGAATATTTTTTCTTTATCACAGTCATGTGAAAACTAAAGTTTACCCATTTTATATCGGCGTTTGATGCATATCCCGTCACAATTAGCAATGACGTGACTCTTAGTAGCCTTTAGTTGTAGAACTCCAATCTCATGTAAAACCTTTTACTTTCTGATTTTTTTATTCTTAAAGTGTGTGAAAAGCAAATAATTAGATTCAGTAACCTCTGGAACCACCTTTAACACTAATTTGAAGTAATTGATGGGTGAATTTAAAAACATCTTGCAACTTGCATCTTGTTATAGCACTGCTTTAATCCTTGATTAAAGTGTTTTCAACGTGTGTGGTCGACATGAGTTTTTCACAATTTCTTACAGTTACTTTAACAGTAAACCGAAGCATGGCAAGCAATGCAAGGGGACACGGTACACTCATCGGATGTCCATGTGCAACAACATAAAAATTGACATCCCGGAAAAACAAACTGGTCGACCATTTTCTGTTGCTCTAATCAACCATACCCGTACTTGGCTTTCTGAAGGTTCTGACACAGTATTGTAATGGATTTGATATCTGCAATTTTTGATTTTACCATTCCATAAAAAAAAATGTTGGGGTTAAATAATTACATTGTATAGTTTCTTAATGTGCCTAGGACCATTGTTGATTTTACAGAATTACAAGCTCATCAACCCTTCAGCATTATGCTTGGTGACTTGTATGCAGTTGTTATTGTGATATGCTTTGTTTTGGTATTCACCAAACATGTCTTTGTACAGTAAGACCAAACTGCTCCACTTTACAAGCTAATGTAGGCAATGTCACCTGACCAATTTCCTGGTGCTCATTGGTGAACATTGATGGTTGCATATCTGTTGGGGAATCTGTGAAATCCAGCATCTTAAATCTCTTATGGTGTGTACACACTTGTACAATGTGCACGAGATTTTGACTATATAGTCTTTATCTTTGATAAAGCTGCACTGCCACAAGCAGCGAAACGCGTTAGCTATAGCCTATAGCCTGGACCAGGACCAGCTGAACACATTTGGACCCTACCCATCAGATTCTCCAGTGTTCTGGGTGCCCATTTCCAAATCTTGAGAGACAACTGCCCATATACCATCCCGCATCTGCGGTTCATTGTTGTCGACACCACGTGGACATATCTCCAAGCAGGAATCATGGTTGGTTACAACGAACTGAGATCACTGACCAGTTGGTCTTAAAATTTTCCAACCCTGAGGACACCTGCCATTCGATCCCATCCCCAATATTGGAGCCTCTAAGCGACGTGAGACATTGTGGCCTAAACAGCTCGCAGCCCTACAACATCAATTGGGTTTCCAACCAACTGTGGCCCCACAGTCGCATCCATTTGAGGACCATTTGCTACTCAGCTTTCGGGACTGGATCATAATCACCATCAGTGGTAACTATTGGGCAATCCTCATTATTCCAGTTATTTACCCACTTCCACCATTCCTTGGGTCCATTCCATTCAGCCTCCGGTCCAGTTATTGATTTACCTTTTTATTGTTGTATGTAATTGATTTATGACATGTTGTTTTAATTGTTATTAAATATTTGTACGATTATTTCATCAATACCAGCGCCACTTCTTTTTCTTGTTTAATCCAGATCTGCACTATATAGTCTAAATTGTATGCAGATAGTCTAAATTGTATATATTGTTTGCAGATAGTCTAAATTGTAATAGTCATGATTGTACAAGTGTGTACACACCATTAGACGCACCAATCTCAGTAGATTTTTGGATGAAAGCCGCATGTTGTGAATTACCATCATGTTAAATTGCCCAGATACTATGCTAAAGTGTGGACCACTTAAACCAAAACCAATTGTTTTGGTGTTTTGATTTTGAGAGAAAGTCTCCTGGTTACCATTCTATGAGTTTCTGATAGTATTGGATTGATATTCTGATAGTAGGGGCATTAATTTTACCATTATTTTGTTTGTTTGTTTCCGGTTACCCTTTATTGGTTTAAAGGCAATAAAGTGGTACTTTTTTTTTTTTTTTAATAGCTAATTTTTGTTGACTTATTTGTCATTGTTTACAACCACAGCAAAAATGTTATGGGTTATTTTGTCATGTTCAACAGATTAATCAATTTTGCCACTTCATTGGAATTAAATGTTTGTTGTGTACTGCTGTGCAAAAGACAGATTTAAAAGAGGGTGTACCGTATATACTCTAGTATAAGTCGACCCGAATATAAGCCGAGGCACCTAATTTTACATTAAAAAACTGGGAAAACTTATTGACTCAAGTGGGACCCTCACTCGAGCATAAGCCGAGGGGGGCTTTCTCAGCATAAAAAAATGTTCTGAAAAAGTAGGCTTATACTCGGGTATATATGGTACTTTTTTTTCACATGACTGTATTTGTGCATTACCAATATCATTTGGTATCCAAGTTTAAAAACATTTTTTATGAGCTTCTATATGATAAAGATGACTGATTTTAAATGTAGTTCTCTATTTGGTGCAAATCTGTCACATATTACATGTGCAGTGTAATCACCTGACGCTTTCACTGGTTACCGGCCAGGGCTTCCTCTGTCCAGTCACTAGTGGACCGTCGCTGTGTAGCATCTACCTGGTCCATAGCACTGGTGAAAGGATGGAGAAGGTATGACATCTGAAGAGTATGTGGAGATGGACTGAAGGTAACGGTTTGTAAAGAGGAAACTGGATGGGTAGAGCAGTCAGGGTTTATTTACAGAGCTGAGTTGTGAAACAAGACATCTGTATACTTTAAAAATAAAAGGCCAATACTGTCACTAGTGAGACACAGCTAGTAGAAGTATTTCCCTTTAAATATCTGGCATAAACAAGCTCAGGAGTGTCTGGTTTTACAACCCTTCTCTTTGTAAATAAACCCCCAGGAGAGGCATACCCAGAAGGGAATAGAAGGAACCCCAGAACTCTGCGGTAACTATTAGTAAATAAGGGCATATGGTCGATTGGTCGACATGCTGAAAGGTCAACATTGGCAAGGTCGACGGTTAAAAGGTCGACATGGGGGTTTTCATTGTTTTTTTAGATGACCTATGCCGACATGCGGTATTTCATGCCCTACCATCCACTAGGGTGTGGTGGGAGAATAAAATAATGCGCCGAGCGCAGCAAGGCACCGTACTCGAAGCATCGGTGCTAAGTTTAAATGTCCATATTGACTGTGACGACATTTGGGTCAAAAACAGTGAAAAACCCCATGTCGACCTATTGACTATCGACCTTGTACCATTTCAACCTAGACCCATGTCTACCTTTCAGCATGTTGATTTTAGAGGTGTCGACCTAATGACTGTCGACCAACATGCTGTAGACCTAATGATCCACACCCGTCAGACGGTTATTAATTTTTTTTTATATAAAACCAGCTTGTACTTGCAATGTAGTTAAGTACAATAGTATGGCTTAAATAGGATGTTGTATGGCTTGCGTAGAAGCGATAATATATTGAGCCATGTTGTGCTGGCCCACCCATGAGTTATCGCACTAAAATTACAATGTTACGTTTTCCCGGCCAGTGGTCAAGTCTGCTGCCTGCACTGACACATCTCACATGGCCAAGGTTTCCTGTTACACCCGGTCTCCTTTTAGCCTGTGACTTGTTCCAGAAGGCTTGTGTGGAATTCTGCCCAGTCATCGGTGTTCATGTGCTTCACTAAATGCTTTCTGCAATTCTACAGAATATGGTACCCTTTTATGAGCTAATACATCTATTGCATGGGTTTAAGTGGCTTGTTAATTTTCATAAAAGAAGCCACATAACATTTAAACTAAACCTATTTATGTCCGTGTCCATATTGGTTGTGGGTTAACTCTCTAATGCGTTTATCATTTTTGTGTGATATACATACACATGATATATGCTAGTGCTTTTTATGGTAGATTGTTAATCTACATACAGTACAGGTGTGTCCTATTACATTAATGCTGCAGTTGTGACAAACAGCCCCTCTCTGACACTGGGTATGTTCTCTTTACCCCAAAATTTGTCTTGCTGTCAGTGTGATGGTCTTTCTCTTTTTGAGACTTGGTCTGTCTAGCTTAGATATGACACTAGTATACATGTGTGTGACTAAAGCTGGCCATACATCAGAAAGATCGATCTTAAGATCGATTGCGCTCATGATTGTGTACAATTTCCCTTGAAATCCCCGGCAGTCCTTGTTGGTTTTTGGACACACATCTACTCACAATCAGTCATCTGCTGCATAATTGTGTACACAAGATGTGCACACAATCTGCATACAATCCATCATACAATCAGTCATACAATCCATCTGCTGATTGATTGTATGATTGTGTACACAAGATGTGCACACAATCTGCATACAATCAATCTTATGTAGGGTACACACCAGGACGACCCGCTCACGATGCACATCGTGAGCGGGTCGTCAGTGTCTCGTCCGACCCGCTCACGGTGACGCGGGGGGGCACGACCCGCTCCCGGGTGCGGGTCCGATCCAATGGCGACCCGCACCCGGCTGTATGGTCGTCATTGAGATCCTACCTGCAGCAGGTAGGATCTCAATAACGACCGACCCGCGGGACCGCACATCGGAACGGTATCGGTCCACACCAGGACAGAAAAGGGCCCAATCACCACACAATCTACATCCAATTGGTCGGAATTGGATCTAGATTAAGGGGATCTAGTCCTGGTGTGTACCCAGCATTACAATCAATTGAGATAGTATGATTGGGTACAATATCTTTCTGATGTATAGCCACCTTTAGTCTCTCTAAATCTCTATATGAAGTGCTATGATGCAGCAACCACAGCTTTTTTCACTGCCAAGTTCTGGTGTTCTATATGTGCAGACTCCATCACACAAATCTAGAACTTAATCCGCACAGTCTCCTGGTGTGTCCTAGTTGCATCACATTGTGACCAAGATTAGGGATGGCCATTGTTGCCGTTGCCATCGATGGTTTCCATAGATGGAAATACGGCAACTGGCCATTGATGGTGTTAAAATATGCTATGGATGACCATCGATATTTTTTTCTATCGATGGTCATCCATTTTGGTTGACTGACTGGCCTGTGAGCCAATTAAAACGCGAGGACGGGGCTTCGTGGGTGCCGGGGGCGTCCCGGCACTTTGAAAAAAATAAAAAAGCAAAACATCGGTTTTGCTGTGCCATCGATGTAGAGAAACCATTTTGGTTCTCCCCCATCGATGGCAAAAGTATTCGACATTTCAATTTGTCGATGGCCATCCCTAACCAAGATGCATTTTAGGGTAAAAAGACTCCCAGAGCTAGCCAAATCACATGGCACTGGTGGCTCACTCATGTCAGACATAATGTTCCTTTTGGTATAGTTGTATGAGTACACATCTGTAGCTATAAATTTGAACACTTTTTATTTAGAACATTCGTGTAATTGGGGCATTTATGCAACCTGCTTTTCTAATATACATATTAACAAAATAAAATCCTTACTGGTATAAAAGCCATATATCTGTATTTATAATTTGGGCAAAATCAAACCTGGTCTAATCTGTGAAACACAGAAATGTCTTCAGATAGAAACAAGTATGGGATTCGTTATCTGGAATACTTGGTATGTGGCGTTTTCAGTATGAAATGGTTTGCCATAATGTAGTGCACCATAATTAAGTGGATTTAGTTTAATTCAAATTGACTCCACTTTTTTCACACTCTACTCATGCATTTCATTGTTTCGCAGTACTCCTTATAGTGATTATGGGAGAATAACTTTCATGTCTTTGTGTATGATATTATCACCAAGTTATTTATTCATTTTTTTTAAATTGTGTTTTTTATTTTTTTTAATACCTTGCTTTATATTAGGTTTCCAGGCAACATATCCCATAGCTGTATTTAGTTTTATTGTCCCGGGCACACATTCCTTATTTAACTGCAATAGAAGTAACTGTTACTCATTACTGTGTCTAATAAAACAGTTTATAAATTGCATATACCTTTTAACTCTTTATACAGAACCTGTCCAGGTCTGCAGACAGCGTAAATGGCAACGACTCTTCCTCCAGTCAGGTGAGTCTATCTTTAAACAATTTAAACATGGTTTGTTTTCAATATTTTGTTTCCGCATAATCTCTCAAGACTGATTTCCTTGCCGAAATATGCATTATTCAAAACCTATTGCAAACCAATGCATTTTAGAAAAGATTGACATGTTGTACATTCTTCTATACTGAAGAGATGTCTCTGTTACTTCTGCTATGGAAGGGGACATTCATCTAAGTCATAGATAGACTAGCTAGCACAATGGTAAATAAATATAAATGAATGAAGTTACAATAAAACTACAAAAGTGACCTAGCAGTTTAGCAGGTACTTGTTTCCTAGCATGGCACCCACGATTTTCATCTTATGCCATCGTATCGATCGCATCGCATGCGATGCGATCAGACCCGATTTTTAATTGTACAGGCACCCTGATTGGTGATTACTATGTTAAATGCACCCCCATTGTTAACGTCACCCCCACTATCAACGCCAACCCGAAGCGTGGCGAGCGTGTCACGGCTGGCGGGTCAGCTCAACAGCCGTGGCCCAACATTGAGTACCCCCCTAAAACTGAGTTTAGCAACAAGTTTTTTTGAAAATGGGTTTGGAGTATGTGTTGGGGGAATAAGATATTACAAAGGAGACCGGTCTTAAGGGGAAATTTTGTAAGATCGGAGTACCTTTTCACATGGTATGTTGCTATGCGTAACCAATCAGAATTTACAGATGGAGCCGCTTCTCCTGGCACGCCTTATGCTGGCCGCCAGAATGGGGCCCATGCGCACAAGACTCTTGCGCTCCCCATTCTCGGCAGTGGGACACCCGAGCGTGTAAGACGATCGTATGTCTCTGTCCGTCAGCTGTATTTATTTATATAGTATCTGATTGGTTACCCATAGCAACATCCCATGTGATCTAGAACTCTTAAATTTCCCCCTTACGACCAATTACTTACCTCCCTACGCGCCTCATCTTCCCTCATCAATACTCTCCCTATCACTACCGTGTCTCGGCTAATCCCTAACCTCAACTTGTCCCTCTGGAAACACAGTGGGATCACTTCCCTGGGGGATGTAGTAGACACTAATAAAATCCTCCCCTTCTCCTTCCTCCAGGAAACATATTCTCTCCCCCCTCACGAGTACCTCCACTACCTGCAGGTAGCACACTGGTGGAACTCTCACTTCTCCAAACGCCTCGCAACCCGACGGTCCTCTCACGACCCTCCCTGACACTCTCCAAAGGGGACATCTCCTTTTGGTACGACACCCTGATAACCCCTGTAGAGTTCACCAAAACATCGGCCCATAGAAAATGGGAAGCGGACCTGGGCATCCAGCTCTCCGCCCCCCAATGGCGTAAGATTTTCCTATCCTCATACACAATGTCTCGTTGCCTCAACCACTCGGAGATGCATATCAAATTGATCAATCGCCTCTACCTAACTCCAGACCGCCTCCACACCTTCTGGCCAACATGCTCAAATATGTGCTGGCGACAGTGTGGCCATATAGGTACCATTTATCATATCTTTTGGTCCTGTCCCAAACTTAGGGCATACTGGGGTGAAGTCTTTAAATTGATCTCTGAAGTGATCCAGCTAACCCTCTCCCCTGACCCCCTCCTAGCCCTATTCCATGTATACCCACAGGACCTCCCGACAGGAAAAACATATGTCTTAGGACATATCCTCATAGCGGCAAGGGCAAATTTAGCTCAACAGTGGAAGCAGCCTTCCCCTCCCCTCCTTCTTCTGGTTATTCTAAAGACGAACCATCATTTCCACATGGAGACCGGTTTTCAACCCTACTCTCCCAAACCCTCCTCACCCCACTCAAAGTGGGCTCCCTGGTCCACTTACACAACTGTGAGGGAGGGCACTAGATTCTTTCCCCCGATCGTGCCTGATCAATCAGCCACCCTTAGTCTGAACGAACCCCCTGATTCAGACCCTCCTTCCCCCCCAGTCTCTATTTAAGGATGTTAACCCTTGGTTTACGTTATAACTGATTTTGTGTTGTTATATTTTTGTATAGCTCGCTCTGTGCAGCGACATATTATGTTTGTTTTGCCTATGTGTAAAATTCATTGTGTAAAATACACTGCTCTATATTGTCCGTGGCCCAGAATGCAGTCTCCCCTACCCCCCCCTCTTCATTTCTGTACCCCATATAAAAACTTGTGTTAATAAAAATGTATTGATGTAAAAAAAAATTTTTCCCCCTTACAATTTATCCTAAGAATGACAATACAGTAACGGTTCTCTGGGTCAATGACCCTATCAATGCTCTCATGAGGAACGTTACGTTTTGATAAATATAACCACACCACGGGCTTTAGTAAAAGGACTAGATCCCAGTACTTGCCATTCTAGCATATTGAGTTTAGTTACTTGTGAGGGAACGAAGTGGGTTTCTTGGAGAAACGCTAATTGGGTACCTTGTGTGTTTGAGAAACAAGAGGATTTTTCTCCTCTTCGCCAGGGAATTTAAACAACTGACGTTCCACATCCCAATATTCAAATCAAATCTAACTCTGAAAGGAAGATGTACATGCTAATTGATTTCTAAGAAAGAAATATAGGGGTTTGATCAGTCTTTTAACACTGCAAGTGAAGCATAATATCCCTTTGTTCAACTAAAACCTCTTTCATTAAAAAAAGGAGTCAACAGCTCATTAAATGTGGATGGGACTGGAAAGGCCATTATGAATCTAATGTATAGAAACAGATTTTGAATAAAAAAAGAAATCAAAGGCGCTATATATGTATAATAAACACATGAAATTCTATCACTCTCATTTCGGTTAAACTAGATATTCTAAATAATAACTAGAAAAAAAAGGGAAAATGTGCTAAACTCTTCTTAATATACTGGTTCAATAGTCCTTTAGACAAACTGGAAATAACTTTCTTGGGTACGTCTTCCAATGTGGCTATTAATCCATAATTTCTCATGTGTTGAAAATAAATCAGAAAAAGCAACAATGTGTATATTAAGTACATAATTTTTTTTTAAATAAAATATATATAAAATGATTGGACTCTTCGACCAGGAGGCACAAACAAACACTCTAGACCAATCACTAAAGATGTTATAAGGGTTCGGACTGGTAAAAAGTAAAGAAATGTCTCAATTACCTCTGTGATTTCAAAGGTCTGAGAAAATCCCTAAAAAATGTTAACCTGTTTTGCCTCTAATGGAACCTTTTTCAAGACATGTCTTTAACATCACGGAGGTAATTGAGACATTACTTTATCTCCAATCTTTATGTGGTTTGTGGTATTTTGTGTTTTTTTCTTTTTTTTTTTATCAAACATATTTTCCTCTACCTCCCCCATGGCAGCCATTACATATGGGTTTTTCCCTGATTGGGTAGCTTTGGAAAGGAAAAAAAGACTCCTCCTGTATAAAAGGCTCCTCCTCCTTCCTGCTTGCGTCTTTTTTTCCTTTCCCTAAAGAAACATGGGTAGCAGAAAGGTGGTGGCTTGCCCTGTGAAGTCTGGTTTAAATCTCCCCTCATTCCTTCCGGGGATATGGAGGGGAGAATGGGTACCTGAAAGGGCCCGGGTCTCACGAGCCGCATGCCGTCCTCAGGTGTGGGCGGCTACAGGCGGCGGCGTCCTAGGTGACTGAGGGAGCGGTCATCTGTCCGGGTCCATCAGACAGTGAAGCCGGGCGGACGTCGAGGACACTCGCAGCAACGGCGGCGGGTGAGAAGGCGTGCGCGCGCGGAGGCGCCGGAAGATGACGACGTACGCGTCAGCGTCACCGGCGTGGGAATGCGTGTCAGTGAGTAATGGACGCATGCACGCAGCGCGCGGCTGGATGACGCGGCCGGCTCCGATTGGAGGGGGGCCGGCGCGCCAGTATATGAGCAGCAACGCCAGGCAGCTATGCCACCAACGGAGCTCCCAGCTGAAGTGTGTAAGCGGCGGCAGACGGAGGTACTATCGAGCGAAGTGACCACTGGAGGGTGAGTGTGCTCACAATGTGACTATTATACCTGTCTTGGCCGCTTGACACTAAGGTATCATGTCTTTTTAGACTAGACTACCTAAAAATGGAGGAGGAAAAGAGACAAGCCATACAAAAGTCGGGGTAAGCCACCATGAAAAGAGAGCAGAAAGGTTATAATGTGTACGTGTATAGTAATCAAGAGGCTTGTTTTAACAGGTCTGACAGCAGTAAAGATAAAGCGGGGAAAGCCAGGCACAAGAAACAACATGTTGACAAATGCCTGATGTGTGACAAAAACTTGCCGGATAAACATGTGGGCAGTGTATGTGAAACATGCAAAGTCCCTAGGATCCCATTGTCACAAATGTCCGGACTAGTGGACATGCTTAAAACAGCCCTTGCCGGGACTTTTGTGACCCAGGAAGACCTGGTGAAAGCAACTGGGAAAAGGGGGCGCTCCCGCATGAGTGAGGAAGAGTCTGGGGAGGAACCAGGAATCTCTACAGCAGAGGTTGTAGAGGACACAGAGGACACACCAGTGGATAAAGCTGAGAGTGACTTCAGTGTGGATATGGTGGAGAATTTGTTAGCCCTGATAAATAAGGCACTCAATATAGAGGAGGCCCCAGAGGAGCTTAAATTACAAGAATTACTATTTAGAGACAAGAAAAAGAGGAATAAAATCTTTTCTTTATCGCAGCCTTTAACTGAGATGGTACTGGATGAATGGAAACATCCGGATAAAAGGACGGTGGTTCCGGCGAAAATGGGGAAGATGTACCCATTCCAGGCGGATCTCACTACAGCATGGGATGAGCTACCGAAAGTAGATGCAGCAATTGCGAGGCTTTCGAAAAAAACAACCCTCCCCTTGGAGGACGCAAATAACTTTAAAGACCCAATGGAACGGCGTATGGAACTGGGGCTAAGAAAGCAACACCTGATTGCAGGAGCAGCACTGAGGCCGGCAGCAGCTATGGCCATCACGTCTAGGGTGACGCGAGAATGGTGTAATCAGCTGGAGGCGGACATGCTGGACGGCATAAGGAGGTCGGAGCTGCTGAAAACCGTACAAAATGTGCAGTTGGCGATCGAGTTTATGTGTGAGGCCTCACTCGATGCAATGAGGCTAGCAGCGAGAGCCGGGGCGACAGCAGCAGTGACCAGGCGAGCACTATGGCTCAAACCATGGGCGGCCGATGTACAATCAAAGAATAAGCTGCTGTCCCTTCCTTTTCAGGGGGACTACTTGTTTGGTACCCAGCTGGACCAAATCATTACAAAAATTTCCGGAGGCAAATCAGTGTGGCTGCCCCAAGAGAAACAAATTAGAAAGACGCCTGGGAATAGGAATTTTAAATTCCAGAGTCAAGAATATCGTGAGGCGAGAAGCTACAGGCCAGGCAGAGGGTACAGAAGAGGTACCTGGCTTTCAAGGGCGAATTTTCGTGCCCAAAGAGGCAGAGACAGCAAGTTCGTCACAAAACAGAATATACAATGACGCCGAACCCCAGGCAGTTGGGGCCAGGTTGCTCAAATTTCAGACCACCTGGGAGGTATCCACTTCAGACAAGTGGGTACTGGAGATCGTTCGACAGGGCTACAAAATAGAATTCAGAAAACGTCCAGGGTCGTTCTTCACAGAATCCCCAATGCCAAGGGATCCGGTAGAAAAGGAGGCCTTGTTGTCCAGCCTAAAAGAAATGATACAGCAGAAAGTGGTGGTGGAAACGCCACAGTCACAAATAAAAGAGGGCTGGTATTCGCCGTTCTTTGTGGTTCCAAAACCGTCAGGGGGATTCAGGACTATACTGGATCTAAGAAAACTGAATCAGCTAGTGGAAGTGAAGACGTTCAGGATGGAGTCGGTAAGAAGCATATTACCAGACCTCAAAAAGGACGCATACATGACCTCTATAGACCTCAAAGATGCGTACCTCCACGTGCCCATTTGTGTCAGCCATCAGAAGTACCTGAGGTTTTCTATACAGGGGATAAGTTACCAGTTCAGGGCTCTACCATTTGGCCTGGCAACATCACCAAGGACATTCACCAAAGTATTGGTAGTATTGGTGGCAAAATTAAGACAAAAGGGCATAGTGATATGGCCGTATTTAGACGACTTGCTAATTATGGCAGAAACAAAGGATCTGGCAGTAAAACACACCGAGGAGGTGTTACAATTCTTAACAAAGCACGGGTGGTTGATAAACAAAAACAAAAGTCAATTAGAACCGTCAAACAAGATAAAGTACTTGGGAGTGATTCTGGACACTCAGGCGCTCCGGGTCACTTTAACGCCAGAAAGACAGGAAAAATTAATTCAGTCAATAAAACCTTTACTAGGGAAATCAGTGACTACAGCAGAAGCATGTATGAAGGTGCTGGGACTGATGGCCTCGGCCTTGGAAACCCTACAGTGGGCAAGATTCCATACGAGAAAATTGCAGAGGTGCTATCTGACGCAGTGGAATGGCAACAACAAGGATCTGGCCCAGCGAATTCGGTTAACACAAAGGGCGAAAGAAGATCTGAAGTGGTGGTCAGACAGAAGCAGACTGCAGGCAGGAAGACTGGTTCATTTGCACGACCAGGTGGTGATCACGACGGATGCAAGTGGGACCGGCTGGGGAGCCGTCTGCGAGGGTCAGGCGTCCCAAGGGATCTGGTCGACAGACGAGAGGAAAATGCATTTGAATCTCAAAGAGATGAGGGCAGTCGTATGTGCATGCAGAGCTTTTCAGGAAATACTGAAAAACAAGGAACTGGTGGTCAGATCGGACAACCAAGTAGTGGTGTCATATATAAACAGACAAGGAGGAACACGCAGTGTAGGCATGATGCAGGATGCCGAAAAACTGCTGACCTGGGCAGAGGTACAAACACTAAGTGTAAAAGCAGTATACTTGGCGGGCAAGGACAACCAGGTGGCGGACGGTCTAAGCAGGACCCTGTGTGTATCAGGGGAATGGGGACTGAACAGAGAAGTCTTTGCAATGCTAGTGGAGAACTGGGGCAACCCGTGTGTCGACATTATGGCGTCGAGGCAAAACAGGAAAGTAGAAAGGTACTTTTCAAGGTTCCAGGACCCACAGGCCGAGCAGTGGGACGCGCTAACAGCAACCTGGCCGAAGCAACTTCTCTATGCATTCCCACCGTTCCCAATAATCCCAAGGTTCCTAAGAAAGGTGCGAAGGGAGGAGGCAACCGTGATCGCAATCTTGCCAAATTGGCCCAGGAGACCGTGGTTTCCCCAACTACTTCGTATGGCGATAGGGGGACCGGTGCAACTTCCAAGGAGGGCGGATCTGCTGATACAGGGCAAAGTGCAGCAGGATCAGCCATCAGCCTGGAATCTGAAGGCATGGTTGTTGAAACCAGGACATTGCTAAATAAGGGGTTCTCTAGTAAAGTGGTGGAAACGTTACTTAGGGCAAGAAAGAAAAATACATCGAAGGTGTATTACAAAATGTGGCTAAAATACACATCATGGTGCAGGGACAAGAATAGAAACCCGGAACAGATTCCAGTAATACTAGATTTTCTACAAGAGGGCCTAGATAAGAGACTGGCAGTTAGCACTCTGAAGGTGCAGGTGTCAGCACTGGCAGCAATGCTGGACAAAAATATAGCAGAGGATAGATATATTCAGAGGTTTTTTCAAGCAGCGAAAAAGATTAGGCCTAGGTTTCACCAGCCGTTAGCACCATGGGACTTGAACTTAGTACTCAATGCACTCACTAAAGACCCGTTTGAACCATTACAAGAAGTCTCGCTGAAAATACTTACCTGGAAAGTGGCTTTTCTAGTGGCCATAACATCGGCCAGAAGAGTATCAGAGATACAGGCCCTGTGGTCAGAGGAGCCATTCATGAATGAGTTTCAAGACAAAATAGTATTACGAACGAATCCACAATTCTTGCCCAAGGTGGTATCGAACTTTCACGTAAATCAGGAGATTATACTCCCGTCGTTCTGTGGCAATCCGAAAAACGATAAGGAAGCGCGATTGAACAAACTTGATGTAGTAAGGGCACTGACGATATACAAACAAAGAACGGAAGTGATCAGAAAGGAGAAAAACCTATTCATACTCACAGAGGGTAAAAACAAGGGGCAGAAGGCGTCAAAAATGACAATTGCTCGATGGATTCGATGTTGTATTCTAGAAGCCTATAAAGTGA
Organism: Crinia signifera; assembly: GCF_055691185.1. Lineage (NCBI taxonomy): Eukaryota > Metazoa > Chordata > Amphibia > Anura > Myobatrachidae > Crinia > Crinia signifera. The sequence continues at coordinate 164,700,894 of NC_139221.1, forward strand.
TGGAAGCAGAACCACCCAAAGGGTTGAAGGCGCATTCAACCCGAGCGATGGCAACTTCATGGGCAGAAAAGGGTGAAGCATCCATACTAGAACTGTGTAAGGCGGCAGGGTGGGCTTCGGTGCACACTTTCGCTAAACATTATAGGCTGGATGTGATGGCGTCAGCGGACGCAAAGTTTGGACGTAAGGTACTGTCTGCAGTGTTATAAGATAAAAAAAAAAAAAAAGTTTAAAATTATAAAAAAAAAAAAAAAAAGGAGAAGGAAATCTTCTTGTAAAGTTATGTTATAATTTGGTTTGCCCAGCCCTGAAACGTGGAACTGCTTGGGTATTACCCATATGTAATGGCTGCCATGGGGGAGGTAGAGGAAATATCAGATTCTTACCTGATAATATGTTTTCCTCTACTCCACCATGGCAGCATAGTTCCCGACCCTGTATTTTCTGTGCAACTAACTGTTTGTGTTTGAGAGCTAGAAACAAAGACGCAAGCAGGAAGGAGGAGGAGCCTTTTATACAGGAGGAGTCTTTTTTTCCTTTCCAAAGCTACCCAATCAGGGAAAAACCCATATGTAATGGCTGCCATGGTGGAGTAGAGGAAAACATATTATCAGGTAAGAATCTGATATTTCTCCCTTATAATTTTTGGGTTACTTGGCATACATTTGGAGTACCCTAGGAGTGTATAGAAATACTTTTCCAAGAAACCTATCCACCTTCAAACCCTTGAATACAAGATAAAGTGACGGTACTTGTTTCCTAGAACGGCGCCCATCGCGGGCATCGCATGTACATCGCATGCCATTATAATGGCATCCGATGCGATGCCCGCGATTGTACATAGAAATGCATGGTAAATCGCGTCGGTCTCATCGAATGCGGCCAAAAAATCGCATGCGATGCGACCGACGCGATTACTGCGATTTTACACAGGGAACAATGTTAAATGGCCTGTCCTCCGACCTTTTCATACCCCCACTATACACGTCGGCGTGGAGTTGAGAATAGAAAGTATGGCGAGCCCCGCGAGGGGACACGGATACCTGTGAAGCCCGCGAGGGGACGCGTGTAGTTGTGAAGGTATCCGCATCCCCTCGCGGGGCTCGCCACGCTTCGGGCTCGGTGGTTCGCTGTGCTCGCCACACTTTCTATTCTCAACTCCACGCCGACGTGGATAGTGGGGGGTATGAAAAGGTTGGAGGACGCGTACCGCCGCTCCTCGCGGGCTCACTACGCTTGCCACGCTTCGGGTTGACGTTGATCGTGGGGTGGCGTTAACAATTGGGGGGGCCATTTCACACTTCAGGGTGGCTATTTGGGGTCTGTGGGCCATTTAACATTGTCCCCCATGTGAAATCGGGTCAATTGGGCCATTTAACATTGTTCCCTATCCCTAAAATCGCGGTAATCGCATGTGATTTTTTTTTTGCCGCATGCGATGCGACCGATGCGATTTTTTTCCTTGCGATGCCTAAGATCAATATCGTGGGTGCCGTTCTAGGAAACAAGTACCAAAGTGACCTTAGTATGTGTGTTCTCCTGCACTCCAAAATAGTGAGTGTGGTATGCCATCCTTGGTTGGATTTATAACACATAACTATACTAAAGAAACCTTTATGCACTCTATCACAATATTTATTATGGGAGTCACAGTACGTTTCCTACTTAATTCTGGTGGAGGAATACACAGTATTCACAGGAGATAAAAGAAACCTTTGACATCTGTCACCATTTACGAACGTGTGAGTGTGGTACAAGTATACACTGTATATAGACTAAAGAACACTGAAGATTTTTCACATTGACATTAATATCAAACAATATTACACATTGTTGTTGATTTATTTTCAACACGTGAGAAATTATGGATCAATAGCCACAATGGAAGAATTACCCAAGAAAGTACAGTAATCTCCAGTTTGTCAAAAGGACTATTGAACCAGCACACTAAGGAGAGTATAGCATATTTTCCTTTTTTTTCTGATTATTCTTTTGGATATTTCATTTATAGTAAATGGGAGTGATATCATTCATATATGTTTATTACACATTTATAGAGCCATTGGTACTTATGTATTATCTGGACTCCCATGTTAAATGCACCCCATTTTTTCATACCCCTACTATCCAACTACGCTTGGAGTTGATTTTATATAGTGTGGCGAGCGCAGCGAGCCACCGTGCCCAAAGCGTGACGAGCGGACGCGGTCTCATAAGAAAAACGGGAGCCCAGATATTACATAAGTACCGAGCCTTTGAATTATTTGTTTTATTCAAAATTTGTTTCTATACATTACTGCATTTTTTTGGATCACGTTGATACCCATTTGTGAATTTGAAAGGTTACACATTGGCTTCTTTCCACGCAGATTTTCAGTTAGACATACCATTTTCCATTATGAAAATGTTAAAAGACCAAATCTTTGTAATCTGAGTAACAAAGTGATGCATTAAAAGTACTGGTTGGACCCCATGCATTTTATCCATGGGAGACTTGACCTGTACCTTTATAGCAGCACTCTTATATAAACCATACTCAACTTTTTTGTCCACTCTAGGACCTTTATCAAGACCATCAAAGTGCCAAAGATGAGGTGTTTTGGAGCACAGCCTTTTCTAGACAGATCATGCTATGTATTCTTCATTTCTTTATCATGTGCTCTGAGAAATGTTAAGGGGGAGATTAACTTAATGCAATTGAAATGTGGTTGGCACAGTATGAATGTTGCAAATGAGATGCTTCAACACCCGTATACTTGATTTTTATATTGTACATGTTATTTACATCATATACAGTATTAAAGTGTGGTAAATGCTCAAAATGGGTTACATTGTTTTCGTCCTACTGTATATTGTACAAGTTAAGTTTTTGGGGGGTTCTTGAATAATAATAAAAACAAAAAATGCTTTGTGATCATGTTACATTTTAAATTTTAAGGTCATTAGTGTTAATATTGAAGTTCCATCCATAAAGCTGGACCCTGTAGATAGTTAACTATTTACAATAGAAAATGATCTGGCAAATGTTCTCATATACCACTTTTACACCGCACCTCGGACCCGGCTAATTGCCATGGGGCAGTACGGATGGTGTAATGGTTAGCGTTACTGCCTCATAGCACTGAAGTCATGGGTTCAATTCCCACCATGGCCCTTACTGTGTGGAGTTTGTATGTTTTCTTTACTTGCATGGGTTTCCTCTGGGTACTCCGGTTTCCTCCCACAATCCCAAAATATACTGGTAGGTTAATTGGCTCCCAACAAAATTAACCCTAGTATCTCTTCGTGTGTTCAAGTACATGTGGTAGGGAATATAGATTGTAAGCTCCATGGGGCAGGGACTTATATGAATGTTCAGATATTCTCTGTAAAGCACTGCAGAATATGTGCATGCTATATAAGAAACTGTAATTAAATAAATAAATGTTGGTGATGTGTCGGCCCAGGATGAGGTGCGGTGTGAAAGCACCAAAGCTTATAACCTGGGTCGGCCAACCCGGTATTTTTCTAAGCAATCTGTTTAGATCGCTTAGAAAATAAGCACAAATTGTTCTGTGTGTACACTCCATAGCGATGGCTTTGCGCGGTCCCATGCATCGCCTGATCAGATCTTAAGCACATGTAGTCAATTTAGATAGATAGATCATCTGCATGTGCTTAAAGAACAATGAGTTAGCACAGGTCAACCATACACACATCATTGTGTGTGTGTGTGTATGTATGGGCGATCTAGCCACCGGGAAGCTCAAGGGCTATTTCCCTAGCCTACATAGCTTAGCTCAGATCTAAGCATACATTGCCTCGAGTGTATGCCCCTTTAAAACCATGTCGCGCCAAACACTGGTCCGTCCCGATATTGCAATGTGCAAGGGGTAATCGAATGTACCGTGCCTGTTCCATTTATCAGTTAATGTCATGTTTTGACAAGCTTTTTGCTATATTGTTCTTTCAGAACAGTGAGGGGCAATCTTTTGCACAAAGGCTTCAACTCCGTGTCCCTTCAATGGAGTCCCTATTCCGGAGCCCAATAAAGGAAACCTTGTTCCGCTCTCCATCAAAAGAGTCCCTAGTGAGAAGTGGTTCACGCGAGTCCTTAAACCGAATAGATTTGGACAGTTCTGGTCCTGTGTTTGATCCTCCGTCTGATATTGAAAGTGAGGCAGAAGAATCTGTTGGTAATATGGAGGGGCTCAGTAAAGAACAACTTTTTCATCGATTGCGTAGGATGGAGAAGAGCTTAGGCAACTACCGAGGGAAATATTCTGAGGTATGGCAATGTGACTGGGGTAATGTGGTTTGGGTTTTTTATGCACTGTTATTGGCAGTTAAGTAAAATATAGGCTATGAACCTCCTTTCTATAAAATTTAATAATTGTACTGCCTTTACTGGGGTCCAGTGATACCGTATGCAAGGACTACAATTTCTGTGTATACTATTAGCATTTATATGTAAATTGTTCATTTTCTGAGCACCATACAGAGCAGGAATGGACTTTGTTCTAAAATTTAAAGGAAAACCAGCATATTTGTACACAATTGCAAGTCTGTATATATTAGCTAAGTGCAATGACTTTTTTGATGCACGGTCACAGTTTTTTGTGTTTTGCATTACAGCTAGTCACAACATACAGGACTGTGCAGAGGGACAAAGAGAAACTTCAGGTGAGGTTATTATTTTTATTTCCAATATATTTAGGGGCATTGAATTGCACTATTTGTTTCTCTTTAAACCACAGTGTGTATAAGATCTGCACTTAGATCAGTATAGCATTAGTTCAGCCTGGCCAATTGTAACATTTTTATAGCACATTTGTATTATTTTCACTTAGTTTGTAAATGGGCCTGCTTTGCCTCCAGTAAATGCTGCATAATGCAATATAATCACTGCTCAGATAGGGAGATAGTGCTATTCAATTAACAGTACTCAAGGGTGTAGTTTCATTTTTCTAATCATCCCTCTCTGATCTACACATTTTATCTCTTTTTTGTTTTTATTATTCTCTTTTTTTCACAAAACTTGTCGGTTAATTTTTATCTTATTTTAACTATTTTCAGTCCATTTTGAGCCAGAGCCAAGATAAAGCACTAAGGAGAATTGGAGAACTTCGAGAGGTAAGTACCACTAGCTATAGCTAGATAAATGGTTTATTCTTGATTCAGGAGCTATAAGTTTCAAAACATCAATCCTCCTTCATCCTGATAACATTTCCATGGAGGTCTCGCTGTCATACCTGTTAAGAAAATTAGGACATTTTTCTTGGGAGGTTCTCTGTCAATTGAATTATCGAGCCTCTGAAAAATAGTAGTAGGTAATTATGGAAGTATGACCCAGTGCTGCACCCTGCAAAAACAAAAATCCACATAATAGATGGAGAGCAACACTTATGTGTTTCACAACACCCTAGACAACTTTGTGAAAGTTTGGACTTCCTGGACATTCCACTTTGAGGCCATTTTAGCTACTTTTTTTTTTTTGCTAACCTGTCCGTTTATACCCCTTTCACACCGCACAAATAACCCGGTCCGACCTGGGTTGTTGCTGGGTCAACCCAGGTCACTGTGCGGTGTGAAAGGGCATTTTGAAAAATATTGGGTCCAACAACCCAGCAATCCGACCCAGGTAAAAATAAGGGTTCTACCAGTGTTGGACCTGTGTGGGCAGTGTGACCGAGTAACCCGGGTCGAATGACCCGGTTCCCGTTCACTTCTATGGAGGAGGCAGCAGGTCAAATCACTGCCCCAACCTGACACACCGCCTCTCCGCCCCCCGAATGATGCCAGCGACTCGACAATAATCCGGGTCAATGAGAGCCGCATTTTTTTTCCATTATGCAATTTTTATTGTTTTATATAAACATCAAATACAATACGCCATTACACGTTACATTCCAATAGAATCTCACCATTCCAGAGAAGAAGAAATATGAAACTTGTCTGAAGCATCTCCTCATATATAATTGATACATACCACATAACATTAAGAATATGCAGTCCGCATATGAGATTAAATGGAAAAGTATATATGTAGAGGTAATTTACGATAAAATAGCCAGATGGTCAAAAGTAGGATGTCCATTATAGCCCACAAACTACCATCACCAAACATAACACTGAGGCTATTGACACCGGCTCCCCTCCCTCTTTGACTCGCCTCTCTCTCCTATTCTCTCTCTCATGTCCTGAACAAGCCACTTCCCTCTATAATGCTTCCCTTACTACTGCTCTTGATTCTGTCACCCCCCCCCCCCCCCAACCTCTATTCACCCTTGCAAATAAACACCTCAAGTCTGGAACACCAAATGCACCAGATACCTGTAAAAATGCTCACGTACTGCTTAGCGACATTGGAGGAGATCATGCTCTAAGACAGTCTTCCTCCACTTCAAACTTGTGCTTTCATCCGTCAGTGCTGCTCTTTCCCTTGTTAAACAGTAATACTTTCAGAACCACTTCCTTCTCCCCTCCCCTCCTCACTCTATGTACTTGACTTTGCCATTTACTTTACATCCATACACTAGTACATCACATCCCACCAGACAATCTGACACCAAACACTTCCTCTCTCTGACAATCCCTCCTCCTCCCCCTCCCACCAACTCTGACATCCTTCTCCCGTGTATCTGGTGAAGAAGTCATGGCTCTCATCCGTTCTTTCCCCCTCACCACCCATTTGTCCCTATCCCCTCCCAGCTCCTTCCCTTCCTCTTTCCCTCTGCTTGTTCCTGTCTTGCCCATCTCTTCAATCTGTCCCTGTCATCATGTACTGTCCCCTCTGCCTTCAAGCATGTCCGTCTCTCCGATCCTTAAAAAACCTACCATTGATCCTACTTCTCTCTCTAACTACTGACCCATTTCTCTACTCCCTTTTGCCTAGAAACTCATGGAGCGTATTGTTTACAACCACCTTTCTTTCCTCCCACTCCTTCTCTGTATCTTGTCATAACTCTACTTCTGCTGACAGTAAGTGTCCCCCAATGCTCTGTTCTTGGTCCTCTCATTTTTTCTCTATACTTCTTCTCTAGGTGAGCACATTCGACTTCCAGTATCACCTCTATGCTGCTGATACTCAAATTTACCTCTCCTCTCCTGACCTCTCCTCTGATCTCCTCACTCATGTTTCCAGCTGTCTCTCCACTATCTCTTCTTGGATGTCCCAGTGCTTTCTTAAACTAAACATGTCTAAGACTGAGCTGATCATCTTCTCGCCCTCCCACCTAACCTCACCTTCCAACATTTCACTTTCTATTGATGGAACAACGATCTCCTCTAGCCACCAAATACACTTCCTTGGTATTATTCTTGATTCCCATCTCTCCTTTAAACCACACTTTGAACACTTCTTACAGTCCTGTCGCTTCCACCTCAAAAATATTTCCAATACCACACCCTATCTCACCAGGATGCCACAAAAATCCTCATCCACCCTCTGCTCATCTCCAGATTGGACTACTGTAATTTCCTACGGTACTTGTGTAGTTTCACGGCGGCAGCTTGCGTAGCAGCCTGTTAGAACCGGCGTAGTGTTCCCGCGGCCAGCATAGTCAGCGTAAGCGTAGTCAGTCAGAAGTAGCGTAGTGTTCCCACAAGCATCCCTGTCAGAAGTAGCATAGTGTTCACGCGGCCACTTAGCGTCCCTGTCAGATCCAGCGTAGTGTTCCCGCGGACAGCGTAGTCAGTCATCAGGTACATTGTCTCAGCGTTACATTGAGGTCAGTTATGGCTGCTGAAAAGCTTACTATTTTTAACCTGCCGCAGACGGAGGAGGAGTCTGTGGCTTTTTTACAGAGTCACAAGTTTCTCCCTCTCATCAGAAGCTGTGGCAAAAAGGTCAGCGTCAGGGACGCACAGTGTTTCCGTGGGTGCCATCTCACCTTTGTGACGCTGATTCGATTAATCTTTTGTTGGGCCGAGGAGCTCACCAGCATCACCTTTTGTGAGCGACATCTGTCCATCTCCCAAAAAATCAACAGTGCAGTACAACAATCTGATGCGGGAGGCCTGCACCGTCGACCTAATGTTGCAGCACCAACGACAGATTGGCGGCCCAGGCAAGATCGTTGAGGTGGACGAGAGCCTCTTCGTTCAACGGAAAAGCCATGTCGGACGTATGCTGCCCCAGCAGTGGTTGTTCAGAGGCATTTCTAGGGAGACCGGTGAGTGCTTTGTCACAGCAGTTGAAAGAAGTGACGCCAGCACCCTGATGGCCTCCATTGAGAAGCACATCGAACCGGGGACCCACCATCTACTCCGATTGCTGGCGTGCCTACAACACAGAGCAGCTGGAGCTGTTAGGGTACCACCACGCTCGGGTAAACCACCGGTACAACTTTGTGGATTCGGAGACCAGGTTTCACACCCAGAACATTGAGCGCCTTTGGGGATCCTGCAAGTGGCGCAATAAATGCCAAAGGGGCACTGAGCGCCATCAGCTCGACTCCTACTTGCAAGAGTTCATATGGCAAAAGACTGTGGGCGCCGAAAACGCTTTTGAGCGTATCCTCCATACGCTAACCCTGCTCCCCCAGGCTGAGAATGGCAACGGCGCAGATGCAGAGACAAGTGCATCCACTTCTGATGCTGTTTCTGTCAATGCAGATTCAGAAGAATGATTGATTTATTGTTTTGTTTTCTCATGATTAATTGATTTTATTGTTATTTGTTAATGTGATCTTTTCTCCTTTATTATTAACTAAAATCCAGTTACAAGTTAACACATGTTGTCATTACTGTCTCAGATGTATGATATGGCAGGTGTGAATGTGTTCATGAAACACCACCACTATCCACGGCACCCTGAAGTGTGGCGAGCGGATGCGTTACGCATCCTCCCAACCTTTTCATACCCCCACCATCCACATCGGCATGGAGTTGATTTTATATAGTGTGGCAAGTGGATGCGGATTACCTTACATGTAATCCGCGTCCCCTCGCGGGGCTCGCCAGACTATATAGCATTAACTCCACGCCTACATGGATAGTGGGGGTATGAAAAGGTCAGGAGGATGCATAACGCTTCCCCTCGCGGGGCTCGTTGTGCTCCCCATGCTTCGGGCTGCCGTGGATAGTGTGGGTTTGAAAAGCAGGCTCCTGCGTCTCAAACAGATGGAGCACCTCTCCGCCGGTGCCCGCATGGTGCCCTCTCCGCCAAAGAGAGGGGATCATGCTGGCGCCGGCGGTGTGAGAGAGGCGCTGACTAGGCTTGCCAGGGACGCCGGGGGCAGAGATGCAGTTCACAGCAACACTTGTGTAGTTTCACGGCGGCAGCCTACACTGCTACACGGCAGCAGCCTACACTGCTAACATAGCTTAGGCTGCCGCCGTGAAACTACACAAGTAAGGCAGCCGTTGGGATGCGCTATTAGCGTAGCTTCAAACGTAGCGTAAGCTGCCGCCGTGAAACTACACAAGTACCTTTCCTACTTTCTGGCCTCCCTGTAAAACACCTCTCTCCACTCCAATCTATCCTCAATGCTGCTGGCCGGCTCATCTTCCTCTCCAAACGTACTGTGTCCACTTCCACTCTCTTACAAGCCCTGCACTAGCTTCCCTTCAGAATAAAATTTGAGCTCCTTATACTCACTTGCTAAGCCATCACCAATTCCTCTCCCACTTACATATCTGGCCTTATCTCTCTTTACACTTCTACCCACCCTCTCTCTGCTCCTCAAATGCACATCGCCTCTCCTGCCAATTGGTTCCCATTCCTGCCTCCCAAGAATCTGGCCATTGTGCTCCGTATCTCTGGAATTTTCTGCCCCACTCTCCCAGACTCTCCAACCCCCTACAAAACTTTAAATGGGCTCTCAAGACCATCTTCTTCATTAAATCGAACAATTTCTCATCATAACCTTCTGTTTATGCTCACTGCTATACCTGCTGAGTCACCCGTTTGTCTGCCTCTTCAATTTAGAATGCTAACGAGCAGGGTCCTCTCTCCTCATGTGCTTTTTCTAAGATTATATCTGTTACTTTTTTACTTATCAGTGTCTGCTGCTGCAACAACTGTCTTTTATTTACCATGTGCTTGCCCTAACTTGCATTTGTACTCTAAATCATTATTTTTTTATTTTTTTTTGCTATGTATTGTCAGGCGTTGTGGAACCCTTGTGGCACCATATAAATAAACAATTATAATATAAACTCCTATATACCTAATAGTAGAGCAAGAACAAACATCCCGTTGCCATAGAAAAATTTCCGGGCATACCACTTTACATTAGGTGCGCGCCAGTGGTGCCTCCAGCGGAGCACCACTGGTGCACTACCTTTAGGGGTCCCCCCTGACACCCCCTCCGGCGATCGTACCTGAAGCTCCCTTCCACCAGCCGCCATTCACTGTGACGTAGGCTGTGATTTTGCATCATGGTCCAGCCACTCATAGAGGCCATTAGCCAGATGCCACACTAACAGAGCTTGTCTTAGAGTAGGAGGAAGAGTAGAGACAGAGTGACCAGATAGTAAGAATTGGATAGGAGAAATAGGGGACTCCACCCACTCAGTATAAAAACAAGTTAGCGTGGACCCACCATTACCTGTAGCCAATTGGAAATTTGAAGCAATTGTGGGGCTAGATAGTGAACTTGCATATTGGAAAGACCCAAGCCTACATCCAGTTTGGATTTAACCAGAGCCCTAAGTGCCACCCTGGGCTCTCCACCACCCCATATGAAAGAGACTTGCATTTACCGCAAATGATGGGTCGCTCCCGGAACGGACCTGTGTCCTAATACCAGTGCGACCCAGGATTTTAGGTCTGAGAGCAGTATTACTGGTTTCAGCCCACTTCAACTACTCCTCAACTGCCTTGCTTTTTCTTCCCCTTTTCAATTCCTTCTTTACTACTTTTTAATTTAATTACCTACTCTTACAGTATATCCTTGTCTGGATATTACTTGTATTTTTCTACAAACATTCTGACCATGTTTTATTTGTTTATTTTGTGTCCCAATTTATGACTTTAAGAAGAAAAAAAAAACAGAAACAAATTAAATTAGTGCTATGAGTGAAGGCTTATGGTGTCAACATCGGATCGGAATCGGATGCAGATCGCAAGGGTTTTAACCCTTTAGATCCTGATCCGATTCCGATGCGCGTTCATGTATCGCAAGGCAGAAAGTCTTGTCTGCCTTGACTATATAGTGCAGATCTGCACTATATAGTCAGACTTGTATGCAAATCGGATGTTCCTTCAGATACTATCCACGATCCGATCTGATCGGATCGTGGATAGTATCTGAAGGCACATCTGACCTTGTGTACACGTTCTTAGGGAGTATTTAATGTGTGCTGACAGTGGAAAATTTCGGCATACATCTATTCAATGTGGCCATTTCTGACCACATTGCAGGCTTGCAGTCGAATCTGCATTGTCAAAAACAACCCCTGGATTGTCTAATTAGCGTAAATTTTGTAAATCTGCGGCCGTTTTCGTTAACACACAGCCGTTCTGATATTTATATAGTTTCCGACAGTTGGAAGATTCCACCTGTCGAATTTTGGCCATCTACAGTCCTCAATGTTGTCCATTTCTTTGTGCTTCTATAAGATGGCCCATCTTTAAACTCCAGTCTGCTTTGCCTATGATGCATGCTGTTACAGTATAACTAACTTGTGTCCTGTGGCTGTGCTCAGTCTCCCCAACATCACCTTTGTAGCAGAGTTTGGCTGTTTTCACCCAGTGCTGCCTCCCGCGCAGCTGTTTTTGTTTCAGTTAATTAATTTTTTTTTTTTTACCGGGTTGGGATCATTTAGTCTACAGCATGATGGTCGACAGTCATTAAGTTGACATGGGGAAAAGTTGACATAGTTCTAGGGCGAAAGGTCATTAGTTCAACTGGTTGTTAGTTCAACAATGTCTAGGTTGACAGTGAAAAGGTCGACATGGGGTTTTTCACTGGTTTTTTTACCTGAATGTCAACACAGTCAACATGGACACAGTTTAAAGTGCTCTCGCAATGCATCTGGCACACTATTTTATTCTCCCACCACGTCCTAGTGGATGGTAGGGAATGAAATACAGCCTGTCGGCACATGTCTGCTTAAAAAACAGTGAAAAAACCCATGTCGATCTTTTGACTGTCGACCTAGACATTGTCGAACTAATGACCTGTCAAACTAATGACATGTTGAACTAATGACCTGTCGACCTAGAACCATATAGACCTTTTCCTATGTGGACCTTTTCCCATGTCGACCTTTTCCCATGTCGACCTAATGACTGTCTACCATAATGCTGTAGACCAAATGACCGCATCCTGTTTTTACCTACATATGAAAATGGGTATCGTTATCGCCTGTTTGGTATGATTGGTTAATCATACACCTGACTACAAATCCTACAAAATCACTGGCTTTGTGCAGGTGTACCTAAAAGTATTGATAACAAAAGGTGCCCACACCAAAAATGGATTTGGTTTAGATTTCTCTTCTTTCCATTCAATTAGCATGTTATTTTATACAATAAACTATTAAAGTAGCATATAATATAAGTTCATGTGTTCGCAAACACCTGACGCCTTGTGCTTACATAATACTCTTTGTTCTGTATGGCTAACATTGATAGTTTTTGTCCTCACTTACAAGCCTGACATTTAAGTATATTCTCATGCCCCTTTAGTAGCCGGTGCTTTTGTGTAGCTGCACTATGAAATAGAAAAATATAATAATGTGTCTTGTCTTCTCTGGGCAGCCTTGGGCGCCGTTGGAGTGATTTGGCAGAAATTTACTAACAGTGTAGTGTAGTGCCTTTATATGTTTTGAATCCTTCATCTTTTAATATATACCTTAATTAGAATTATTCTGAGAAGAGAAAGACATACTTTACATTCTGAAATGGAAAACCTGTTTAATCAAATGTGTGTTTGTCAGGAGCTGCAGATGGACCAGCAAGCCAAGAAGCACCTGCAGGAGGAGTTTGATGCTTCCCTTGAGGAGAAGGACCAGCTAATTAGTGTGCTACAGACTCAGGTAAGCACATACTCAAACATTTGGTGCATTAATGGGCTGTGGGGTAGCTATATTATGAAGCGGTATCGAGAGCATGTTACATGCACTGGCACTGCTTCTCCCACATGTATGACTGTACAACAGTGTGTGGTAAATGTCAGAGACGCATAATGTGCCCCTGTCATTATCAGTGCTGGCACGCAAATGTGTGGAGCAATGTAAGAACACTGACTGACACTTGCAGCTACTGATTTTCAATAAATGCAGGAGTTGTTGCCCATTCAAAGCCACTGTTGTGGATGCTGCAGCTGCCATGCTGCTTGTGAGATCAGCCTGCTGAGGGTAGAGATGCGCTGCAGGGGGTCTGGCAGTGATCCGTGTTGCTTTAGTACATTTACTTCTGTGAAACAAACACTAATAAGAGACAGAGTGAACTTACTAAATGGAGAGTTCATCCCCCAAAATTTCTCGCACTTCTACTGTATGTGCTCTATAGAACTGTCTAATCAATCCTGATAAGGAAGTTAAGGTTTAGGCCATGCCTACGTCTACTTTCCGATACATGATGCTTTAGGTAAGCTATTTGTTAGGGTGCCTTTATTTACTGTGACAAACACATGTATATTGTATCTCCATTTTTTTCCTTCTGTATTTGTCTAGGTAACCTTACTTAAACAACGGTTTGCAAAAGAACAAAGAGACCCGGAGACTAGCGGTTCATCAGAGCATGAAACTCAGAGCATTGTGCAGGAGGTGGACACAGACAGCGGGTCTACACCTGGTAAGAGGACACTTGAAGGTTTCAGTATACAGCAATTCTGTATTTTCCGTAACCTAGAAAATAATGTGAAGATTGGGAGGAAACACAATTGATATTTCTAGCATACAGAAGTTTTTTTATTTTTGTTTCAATTACTACACAATGATGCTACTGTATTGCTTAGTATGTAAAATAATGTATTCATTGTTAGAATTTTTTTAAACAAGGGGGTAGGGTTTTGAAAAAAATGGTGCTGAATTACGTTGGAGTTTGGACAATACTTATCTATTCATGTGACTTTTGATGTTTGTGACTTCTCCTCTCATGCTTGCTTTTATCACGGTCGTCAACATGCAATGAAATATGGAACCAATTTCCACATACAGGGTCACTCTGACTCAAACATTCAAAATGTACAAGCAGGGGCGTATACCTTACTTACACATAAATGAAATGCTTGACACATGTGAAGGTATCTTTTAAACGATACCCGTACTCACGATGGAATGTGTTACTAACCATATAACCTTTTTGCAAACACCTGACAAATCAATTGGTCTTCCATCAGGCAAGCCCTATACCTCGGCACTACTAACAAGCCAGATAAGCAACATCTCCTAGACATATGGTCAGCTGCGATCTAGCGGCAGGCAGGGAGATGGACGTCTCCCTGCCTGCCCCAGAACTTATGTGGAGGGGAGGTGGGCTCCCCGGGACCCAGGCAGCACAAGCTGCCCCCCGGGAGAGCCAGCAGGGGAACGGGTATACACTGCACCCGATCGTGCATATGTAATGATCGGGAGCAGTGAATATATGAATATGTAATGAGCAGCTCTGGGCTCCCGGCCTCCTGCTGGTTGCTAGGTGTAAAATAAAAAAATATATATTTTTAAATTAAATATATATTCATGTGCTGTAAGCACATGAATAAAAATAGCATGCCCCTTCTCAGAATAAAATTCCTGATTTTTTTTTTTTTACAGCAAATTTAAAATAACAACACCATTGTTTTAAAAGTTCACATTCCACTTAACCATGAAAAGATGGCGATTGCTACACGGTGACACATGGCGAAAATCACTTAGAAAGCAATTCGCCATCTTCTCATTGAATATACTCCCGGCGAATCACATTGAAAAACCACAGCGAGTTGCGGAGAGTATCAGACGGTGAATTGTCCGTCATTCACTGTTCACCGTTGGCGAAAAGTGCACATTGAATAGGGTGATTCACTTTCTGACACAAAAAAATCACCTTCCAAAGTGAAAATAGCACAAATTCGCCATGAAACATGACGAATTGGCATCATTGAATACTGCCCTTTATATTACAAGGACTCATCTGTACAAATTATTTCATCTCTTACCTGCAAGATATACCCTTTATGGTCTTCTTCAGGCTACTGATCATCATCAGCTTTTATTGATGCATTTAAAACTACAGGGGTAAATGATACACAAGCCTGCTCTTTCATTGGTCCCTGTGGCCAAATGTAATAGCTGAGGCTGGTACATTTGTCCACTGTTGTCTTTATAAATTGACCTGTCTGTTCTTTCCAGTTCTTTTGTTTAAAGAGGTCATGCAATTGCCTCATGAGTTGAAGCTGCAACTCCAGTCATTAGAATAAATATTTCTATTCGTATCCAATTAGACTTTCCTTCTATTCACTCTGCAGTGGAAAACATAGCTATAGTCACTTTGCGCTGACAAGCATGGTTCGTATTTGCAACTCTGCTGTGCATTCCGCAGTGTAATATACAACCTAATGGTGCAGCCATTAATGTGTGTATTCTAAGTGTTTCTGGCTTTCATTGTCTTCATTCTGTACCCTTAACTACTGTGTTAATTACTGCCAGCCTGCCCAAGATATGATATGATATAGATATGATTCAGGAAATGGTATTGGTATAGTAAAGACTTTTAATAGCTCTATGATTTTTTTATTTACTGGTTCTCACCAAATGTCACCAAACCACGTCTTGTCATTTTTGTTGCTGGTAGGTGGAGGTGAGGACACTGCAAAAACATTAGATGCTTTGCAAATAAGAGTGAAACGACAGGAGAACCTTCTTCAAAGATGTAAAGAAAAGATTCGGTCATATAAGGACCAGTGTTCACAGCTTAGCAGTGAAAAAGATGCACTACAGAACCAACTTGATGAGAGGCTCCAAGAGCTGGAAAAAATTAAGGTACAGTACACTAGCAAATTTTTATTTTTATTTTTTTAAGCAAGTTTTGGAGAAACAAAAATAGTTTGCTACTGTTTAGCAATGCAAGTCTGGTGTACTACACGGCACGTCTTTCTACTTGTCCTTCAGTCCTTTTGGACTATAATTACATCTGCAACATTTCCTTTATGTTTGTGCTGTTTGAACATTTTAAAAGCTGTAAATACACATGCTAAGGCTCTCCTTATAAACATATTTTGGTACTTATGTACTAACTGGGCTGCCGATTTTGAAATCGGGTCCATCGCATCGCATCCGACCATATCGCACGCGATGCGATGGACCCGATTTTTCCATAGGATTCAATGTTAAAATGGACTGAGTCCATTTTAACATGTAATTCAATGGGAAAAGGGGTCCTTTTCATCTCCTTGTGTTTCCCTCCTATATAACTAATAGATTGTAAGCTTGCAGCAGGGCCCTCCTACCTCCAAGTCTGTCTGTTACCCAGTTTGTTTTATCGCTGTCTACTATTGTAAAGCGCAACGGAATCTGCTGCGCTATATAAGAAACTGCAAATAAATAAAATACCCCTATTATCCAAGTGGGCATGGAGTTGGATATAAACCGAGCGTAGCGAGCCACCGAGCCCGAAGCGTGGCGAGCGGACACAGAATACCGTCCCCTCGCGGGGCTCGCTTCGCTCGCCACGCTTCGGGCCCGGTGGCTCGCTACGCTCGCCACAGGTTTATATCCAACTCCATGCCCACTTGGATAGTAGGGGTATGAAAAGGACCCCTTTTTCCCATTGAATTCCATGTTAAAATGGACTCAGTCCATTTTAACATTGAATCCTATGGAAAAATCGGGTCATCGCATTGCATGCGATATGGTCGTATGCGATGCGATATCGCATCGCATCTGATTGTATGCCTTAAGTTAAGGCATACAATCAAAAAATCGGCAGCCCAGATAATACATAAGTACCCATATTTTTTTTTCTAATATTTGATTAAGCTCCGGCAGTATTTAATAAGAAGGATCTGTTTTACCTCATTAAGGGCCAGATGTATTAAGCTTCAAAGAGTGATAAAGTGGAGAATGATAAACAACCAGCAAATCAGCTCCTACCTGTCCTTTTTCAAACCCAGTCTGTAACATGGCAGTAGGGAGCTGATTGGCTGACTGTTTATCACTCTATGTTATCACCTTTTGAAGCTTGATACATGTGACCTTTAGTTTTGGACTTGGCTTTTTTCCTTATGTGGCTCATACAGAATACATTTACAGAGTGGGTACTTATGTAGTATCTGGGCGTCTGATTTTGTGATTGTATGCCTTACCTTAAGGCAGTGGTTCCCAAACTGTGTGCCGTGGCTCCCTGGGGTGCCTTGGGACACTCGCAGGGGTGCCACGGGTTGGTGGTCCAGGACCAATTCAAAATGATTTATTGTCAATTATTTATGGTCAAAACCAGTGCTGGTGGCTGCCAATCATAAAATATGTGTACAAATAGAAGAAAATACTGCCCTTTGCCACATATAAACACAATCTACTTAATTTTATACATTAAATTCATTATTTATATTTTTTCTACATTTTTGTTTTTGGCCTAGGGGTGCCGCAAAAAAATTTTGATACTCTAGGGTGCCGTGACTCAAGTAAGATTGGGAACCCCTGCCTTAAGGCATACAATCAGATGCGATGCGATTTTGCATAGGATTCAATGTTAAGAAGGTCCTGTTCATTTCCCCACTATCCAAGTGGGCATAGAGTTGATTTTATATAGCGTGGCGAGCGCAGCGAGCCACCGAGCCCGAAGCGTGCCCCGCGAGGGGACGCATATTTCTTAAAAAGTATTCTGTGTCCCCTCGCGGGGCTCGCTACGCTCGCCACGCTTCGGGCTCGGTGGCTCGCTACGCTCGCCACAGGTTTATATCCAATTCCATGCCCACTTGGATAGTGGGGAAAGGAAAAGGACCCCTTTTTCCCATTGAATTCTATGTTAAAATGGACTCAGACCATTTTAACATTGAATCCTATGGAAAAATCTTGACCATCGCATCGCATACGATTTGGTCGCATGCGATGCGATCCGATTTCTAAATCGGACGCCCAGATACTACATAAGTACCACAGAGTGTACTAACATAAGAATTCCTCATTCCTGTTGCTTTCCTGTAATCCATTCACATCCAGACCCCATTTGTACAATTTAAACTGATGATTTCTTCTTGTTCGGGCCATTAATACGCAGTGCTGGAACTTTTAGATACAAATAATTAGGTTAGTCGAGCCACATGTCCTTTTTAGCTGTCTTTTACAAATTTTCTTATATCAATCTGTCCCAAAGTTTCATGTAGTCATTTCGCTTCATTGCTTACTATCCAGATTTTTTTCCTTACATTTTAACCCTTTGAGTGCCAATAGTGCTGTAAGAGATCCTAAAAGTATCTGTTAACAATGCCAGCATCACTCACATCGACCGTTCTTTTAGTATACATACTGTAAATCCAAAAATAATTAATTAAAGTTTAGTTAAATATTGCACCCAAAAAACAGTTGCTGTGTGCGTCGCTGGCACCTTAAGCGGGTATTTTTACGATCTCTCACCGCAACATTGGGTTAAATAATCTTAATCCCACAAATGTTTATGTAACTAGATCTAACCTACTGGGCTTTTTACCTTCCTTAGCCTTACTTATATTGGGTAAGCCAAACTTTTTCATTGGAATTAGTTGTAATTCTATAAAAGTTTTGCTTTGCAAGAATAGCATCTTGGGAGCTTGTTGACTTGTTAACAGAATAAAACGTAATGTAATGCTCTCTAGACTTATTCAACTTTTTTTGTTAAATAGCTTAAAATGTGATTTCTACAACATACCGCTCCTTTCAAAACGTAAAAAAATATATGTTTAAAAAGAAAATGTGCACAATATCAGTAAGCATTGTGTGTGACATTCCAGGAACTTCACACCAGTGAGAAGACCAAGCTGATAACCCAGCTGAGGGATGCCAAGAATTTAGTTGAACAGCTGGAGCAAGATAAGGTAAACATTCAGCTCAGATAGATGTCAGCACAACTTTACTTGACGTTGCCATGAGTTATAGTAAAGCACAGATATACTCTCTTAGCACCTTCCAGTGACACCTTCTTTATGTTAATTGCTATAAACTTTGGAGAGTGAAGTCATATTGATCATTATAGCTCATTCAGTTATCCTTATCTCTGTTCAGTCTCGCTGCCAGGTGTGGCAATATGAGCATAAATGGTTATAATGTGTCATGCATTTCTTCCCACGCAGATAAGAAAAAGGAGGCGTAACTGCACCTAGGGATGCAGAGTGGCGACAAGTCCAAGTCAAGTCATGCTGCTGCTTGTGTATCCAGCCCAAGTGGGGTTAGGAAAGCTAGACCGGCTTCTGTGGCAGCTGGAGAGTCAATCCAGGAAGCCAGTGTTTAACGGGTTGACATACCAAGTAGGGAGAACAGTGGAGAAGTGGATCAGCAGACAAGCTGTCCATAAAAACCAATCAGCATCTACCAATCAATTTATAGAATATATTTTCTACGTACTTGCTCAAAGCTGATTGGATGCTACTGGCAACCTCTCCACTATTTTCTCTACTAGATACATCAACCCCTCTATCTGCACAAGGCAGAGAAGACCACCATTCTCTATGACTGGACTTAAGTTGCTGAGAAGAAGTCCGACCAATGGGCATTGAATATGAAAAGGTCAGGAGGCTATGTCTAAGCTTTAAAGAGGCAGGGAGGACTTTGAGAAGGCCAGGAGGTGCCTTACCCGTGATAGACATGATTGGGACTTTGTGATCCAGACTAGCTGTCCGTTTTAGAGAGGGGGAGAGAAGTGATCTAGTGCCCCGAGTCAGGGCTAGGTTGTTTTTGACTTATGCTGAAAGCTGACCGTAAAAGCTCTATTTTGTTTCAAATTTACCTGAACAGTTGTGTGTAGACCCCAAAAGCACCCAAAACACTGCACCGCTAAGTCCTGTACCAAGTGAATTACCACAGGTTTGTCACACAGGAAACACTGTATTTATGTATATAATCTGTTTCTCTGTACAACAATATTCCATAAAGTACATTCTTCACAAAGAAAAGGTTTTTGGGTACTTGTTTATTGTCACGGCGCCCGTTACATAGTAAGTGTAGCGGCGCTGCCAGAATCAGCGTAGTGTAGTCAGCATCCCTGTCAGATTCGGCGTAGTGTTCCCGCGGCCAGCTTAGTCAGTCAGCGTTACGTACTCAGAGGTGAAGGTGAAGTGACTGCGTAATGGCTGCAGAACCTGCCACAATGTTTAACTTGCCCCAGACAGAGCCGTCATTACTGTCTCAGATGTATGATATAGCAGGTGTGAATGTTTTTCTGAAACACCCCACTATCCATGCCAGCCCGAAGTGTGGCGAGCAGATGCGTTACGCGTCCTCCCGACCTTTTCATACCCCCACTATCCACAACGGCATGGAGTTGATTTTATAAAGTGTGGCGAGCGGATGCGTATTACGTTACATGTAATCCACGTCCCCTCGCTGTGCTCGCCACGGTTCGGGCTCGGTGGCTCACTGCGCTCGCCAAACTTTGTAAAATCAACTCCACACAGACGTGGATAGTGGGGGTATGAAAAGGTTGGGAGAACGCGTCCCCTCGTGGGGCTCGCCACGCTTCGGGCTGGCGTGGATAGTGGGGGTTTCAAATGGAGGCATATGCCAGTATGTAACATGGAGCACTGGCAAATGCCTCCTTTATTGTGCATGAGACGCACCCTTGCGTCCGCACCCCCTCTTTGTGCAGGAGACACATGCGCTACTGAACCCTTAACCCTGTCGACAGGGTTACTGCACCCTGCCGCAATAGTTACTCAGATGCAGGAGCGTCTCAGACAGATGGAGCACCTCTCCACCGCGCCCGCATGATCTCCTCTCCACCGGCATCCGCCAGTGGAGAGGGGATCATGCTGGGGCTGGCGATTATGTGAGAGACGCTTACTAGGCTTGCCATGGATGACTGGGACAGAGCTATGGACATCGGGGACAGAGCCAGGCTACCGCGGAGTCCCTACGCTAACTACGCTATGCAGCCGTTGGGCTGCCACAGAGTCACTACGCTAACTACGCTAGGCAACCGTTGGGCTTTGATTACACCGTAGCTTAGGCTACGCTGAAAACTTAGCATAGCCGACCTATCTGATCTGAATTTCACTAACATTAAATATAAAGGGATGTATTAAATTTGAAGAACGTGGGATGAATTACCATTGTAACAGTTTGGAAACACAAACACTGGTATCTCAGCTTAACCCTCCTAACCTGGACTCTCAAGCCCTATGGGCCTGGGAACAAAAATATACAGGTTTGGGGATAACCTGCTACTCTGAACCACTAGAAAGGTTGGGCTTTTATTTTGCTGCAATATATATGGGCTGGTTGCCCATACAGTAGGTCCTCGTTTCTCCCGTCATACTGATTTTTAAATTGTCAGGCTTCTTACCTCTTCATTATTTGCACAACACTTTTGTTGTTAAGCTGCTCAATCAGAGGTGTGTCACTCAGGTGCCAAAAGGGAGGGGTAATTCTGTCTAGGAAAAAAACATTTGGTATCCCAATTGCACACTGATTGAGAAAATTACTACATAATAATCAGATAATACAGAGATCTTGGTTGCATATATCTGCAGATATAGGGCTAAGCCCCCAGGCCGTACGTCAAGGCATCTCTGTCACTGGGGGTCCCTAATACTGGTTATGGGTCTGGGGTGTGGGCCCCCAACATGCCGACACAGGCTGAGTACTCCAGGGCAGCACACAAATGAAAATTAGTAGGGGTTAATAAGAAGCACATGAGTGCTATGTAGGGAAGTGAAGGTGTGATTAAAATACAAAATATATATAATGTGATAGGAAAAAATAAGTGTTAATAAAGTGTTAGGGTGTGCCAACCTGGAGCAGACCAGCCCTACCAACACAGGGGGCACCACACTCCCAAAACCATCCCAGTAGCAATAACATATATGTCTGGGCTTAATAGCCCAGTGTAAGGCCACATGATAATGGCGTATAACATCTGAGAGCCAGCTTACCTGGAGCTACCCCTGGCTTCTCCAATGGCACTCAGGAGTCAGCAATCCATCATAATGCTGACCCATATATGCCTCTCAACTGCACAACACTTTTGTTGGTAAGCTGCTCAATCAGAGGTGTGTCACTCAGGTGCCAAAAGGGAGGGGTAATTCTGTCTAGGAAAAAAACATTTGGTATCCCAATTACTCACTGAGTGAGAAAATTACTACATATTAATCAGATAATACAGAGATCTTCATTATTTGGCAGATCCATGGAATATTTGTCATAGGCAATTTAGTGCATATCACCCTAAGGAGGGCTGTCACACTACAGGAGCTTGGGGACAGATTTTAAGTTCTGTAGGCCTATCCCATGGCATACCTCCAGGCCCAACGCTATATTAATATTACAGTTGAGGTCCTTCACAGTTAGTTTAGCAGAACCCCTTAGGCACTTTTTTTTTTTTTGCGAAGACCACTGCAGACCAAAAGGTTAATCCCTACATATTATAGTTATAATCAAGATCAGCTAGTCTACACCATGTCATCGCAGGGACTATCACACTGGTTTCCTAATTTGCCATCTTTATTTATCTGTATTCTACAATGTAAACTGAGATGTCTCAAAATTGCATAGGACATACTTATATCATAGAAACTATGTTTCGGGTCAGTCTATCACACATACATGGAATGTGAACCAATGGTGGATCTATGTCATTGTCTTTGGCAGTGTCCTTTACTTTGCCATTTCTGGTTACAGGTTAAGGCTGATCATTGATAAACTTCCAACAGCTCACATGGGAATGGGCTGTTTTAGGGATTATTCCCACCCATCCCCATATCACTCCTGGTGGTAAATTACTATTGATGGCTATTGGAGCAGCAGCTCATAAGACCATTCTTCAAACATGGAATCACCCAAATGCATCTGCCATATTGTTATTTAAGAAACATGTTTCTATCTTTTTATAATTGTGTAGAATAGGTTTTTTTTTCGAAAGAACCTAAAACAGAAGGCTATTCCAAACATATGGGAGAGTTGCATAAACATCATATCACCTGAAATTAAAGACCAGGGGCCAAATGTAATAGGGTGTGAGAATCAGAAAGCGAGAGATTTTGGTAAAGTAAATAAAAGTCCACCCTATGCTTCTTGGTATTTGACGCGATGTGGCTGGGGCCTTTTATTTGGCGCAGAAGAGGTGGTCCCTTTTCTCTTTTTTTAGCAAGGAATGATTCCTCCTCTGAGGAGTACGTGGGCAAGGGAGAAATTATTGTACAGATCTATTTGTGCAATCTGCAGGTTATAATTATCTCCATTGAAATAATTTTATGTTACTTATCTTTATTTACTATCAGTACATGGTTTTTGACTGTGATATTCTACTATATGTACTAACAATGTTTGTTAGTGCTTACTATGTAATTTTGGAACATGTGAAGCTTCAAAATTGTATTGAAAACATAATTATACATAATAATACATGTTACAATTATTGTGTACAATATCGCATCTCAGTTTTGTGATGAGATCTAGTACAAAAAGTATGTGCTGCACGTGTATGGGCACCTTTAGACTGCACGTGCTGCCTAAGGCCATTTATACAAAAGGCAAGCCGACTCACAGCTAATTGCATTGTCTAAATTCTGGTCACACCCAGGCAGATCTCATTCAGCCATCAAGGCAACCACATACTAAAGTTTCATTATAAATAAAGAAAGCTAAATTGCTTTTTTTGAAGAAGACATCGTCATCTTAAAGTTTTAAAAGTTAGGTATAAAAACACACACACACAAAAAAAAAAAGATATTGAATTGATTCTGTCCTCGTGAAGTTTTACATAAGTTAATGATTTATATATTCTCTATAGGGGATGGTCATTGCAGAGACAAAGAGACAGATGCATGAAGCACTGATGATTAAGGAAGAGGAGGTTTCTCAGCTTCGTACACGGGTCAAGCAGTTAACTACAAAATGCGATCAGCTACAAAAGCAGAAAGAGAAATCTGAGAAAGCTGGTAAGAATTTTTTTTTGTTTTTATACACAGGCTTACAGCAGGTCTGATTATAAAAGAACATAGGCTTTCATGTGAGTGTGTAGCAGAGAGTGGGGTGGTGTAGGAGATTGATGGTTTGGAGGATTGGGGAAACACCAAGGCAACAGCATTTTACCCCTTCTCCCACAATAAATTCCTGCCTTAGTAGAGCTGGAATGATACTAGTGGAGAGATATTACCGATTTTTAGTTTGAGGAGTGTGGCACATATGGTTTGTTTGATTGGTGAGGGTATCAAGTTAATTATACTGGTAGTTGAGTGGGAAGATTTTAAGAAGTAGAAACTTCATAATTTGTGAGCTAAAATGAAGAAAAAAGCCAGAGTACAATGGGGGATTCAAACATGTTTCATTGTGTATCCCAGAGGTTCCCAAACTTTCTTGAATCACGGCACCCTAGAGCATCAAAATATTTTCAAGGCACCCCTAGGCCAAATGCTTCTTATCGAGAAATTCAGAAAAAAAAATATTAAATGAAGTGCATTGTGTTTATATGTCACAGTTATCTGGTACGGGACAGGATTTGCTTCTGTTTGTCCACATATATTATGATTGGCAGCCACAAACACTGGTTTTGCCTGGTACATTGACCATAAATAATATGAATTGATCTTGGTCCACCAACCTAAGGCACCCCTGCAAGTGTATTTAAGGCACCCCAGGGTGCCTAGGCACACAGTTTGGGAACCACTGGTGTATCCTAACAATCTTGCCCTTTATTTTGGAAATGAGATCTTGGACAAGGATGGTAGTCTGAGGGTCTAGTTTGAAGTATTTGGAAGAGATTTAAATGTACTACATGGGTGTTTGTGGCTAAAAACTTTATAAAGTTAAAAGGTTCACAAAGTGTGACGGTATGAAAAACATTTTTATTTTATTTTTTAAACTCTGTATTTTCTAAGAGAAGCAATACAAAACCGGATCTTGACAAACACACATACATAAAAAAAAAAAAAAGCTAGTTTCTTTTTTTTTTTTTTCCCACACAAGAAAGTAAACTATAAGGGAGGGGTACTTGTTTCCTAGCACGGCCACACCGATTTACATCGGGGTGGTCGTGTCGGAAAAATCGGGTCGATCGCATCGCATGCGATTTGGTCGCATGCGATGCGATCAATGCGACCGACCGATTTTGGACCCGATTTTTTTTTTTTAATGAAATGTAAATCGGGTCCCTGGGACCCGATTTTACGTTGTATTCAATGTAAAAATATTCCCAACCCCCCCATATTTAACGGCGTACACCGCACCCCACGATAGACGCCAACCCGAAGCGTGGCGAGCTCAGCGAGCCCGCGAGGGGCGGCGGTGCGCGTCCTCCGACCTTTTCATTCCCCTACTATCCACGTCGGCGTGGAGTTGAGAATAGAATAGTGTGGCGAGCGCAGCGAGCCACCGAGCCCGAAGCGTGGCGAGCGCACGCGGATACCTTCACAGGTAAACGCGTCCCTTCGCGGACTTCACAGGTGTCCGCGTCGCCACGGACACCTGTGAAGCCCGCGAGGGGACGCGTATAACTGTAAAGGTATCCGCGTCCCCTCGCGGGGCTCGCTGTGCTCGCCACGCTTCGGGCTCGGTGGCTCGCTGCGCTCGCCACACTATTCTATTCTCAACTCCACGCCGACGTGGATAGTAGGGGAATGAAAAGGTCGGAGGACGCGCACCGCCGCCCCTCGCGGGCTCGCTGCGCTCGCCACGCTTCGGGTTGGCGTCTATCGTGGGGTGACGACGGGGACATCTATAATGTGAAATGGGTCATATTGGCCCATTTCACATTTTTCACATTTTTTCACTATTTCAATGTCAAAAAATATTTTAACATTGAACCCGATGGAAAAATCGGGGGCATCGCGTCGTGACCATTGTTAATGGTCACGACCGACGCGATGCCCCCGATATTTTACCTTTCCCGACACGATTTCAATGTTAAAATATTTTTTAACATTGAAGCCTATGGGGAAATCGCGGGCATCGCGTCGGTCGCGTCGGGACCATTGTTAACTGTCCCGACTGACGCGATGCCCCCGATATTTTATCCTAGCCGGCCAAATGGACCTGATTTCAAAGGAAATCGGGTCCATCTTATGGATCGTGTACCTTAACTAAAGGTACACGATCCATAAGATTTGTGGCCGTGCTAGGAAACAAGTACCAAGGGAGGAAATGGACAGGGAAACATGGAGCGGGAGAGGAATGGAAATGAGATAAGAGGAAACCAAAAAGAGATGAAAAAGAACAGAAACAGGTACATATATGTCATGGAAACACGCATATAAATTAGAGAGCATGAGCACTTAAATACAGAATGTGGTTTTTCAAAAACACTATAGACTCACTATTTGTCTCAAGGAGGACCCAGGGGTGGCCTGAGGTAGCATGGCACGTCCAGTTCCTAGCCTTAAGGGATTTGCCAACAACCAAAATATGGGATAACTATTTATTCAAATCAAAGCATTTTAATATAGTATTTAATGTAGTATTAGCAGTATATTTGAGGAAAAATTTGATTTGGAAGAATTTCTCAATCATCCATAGGGTACGCTGGAAAGGAAGATTTACATTGGGGTATAGATGGGTGATTAGGGGAGCTGGCACTTTAAATAATTTGAGTGTGTGGCAGGCTCCTCTCCCTCTATACCACTTCTTTCCACCAGTTTTAGTAAATAATTTGAGTGTGTGGCAGGCTCCTCTCCCTCTATACCACTTCTTTCCACCAGTTTTAGAAAAAATGCCTAAGTGAGTCGGACGTTTCTCTGGAGTCTCCAAAGACCTTTTTATTTTATTTTTTTAATTTATACTTTTTAAGTCTTAGCATCAAAGGTCAGACAACTGTCACTGTCTGCCTGCACCGAGGGGAGCTGTTCCCACCCTGCCTGGCTTGGCGCCCGGCCGCGGAGACCCCTGTTTCTTGTGTCTCCAGTCAGCTGCTAACCGCTCCCACTGTAACCACTTGTAGACAGCCGTCTCCGGCAGCACGGCTAAAGAGAGGACCGGTAGCAGAGCAGAGTTGCCAGGTACTCCGTGCACTAGTTAGGGTGACCACTATACTTTGCCGCTATTAGGGTAGGAGACAGGGGTGGATCTTAACTCTGTACTCTGAGTTCCAGCAGTCCCCACATGCATTCTCAGCCATTTCATGGGGAACATGCTGTACAGAGCTCCTGCTGTGTGGCTCAGCGCTCAGATTTTCTTGCAGACATAAGGTTTTAGGTGTTGTGCTGTGTTTGCTAACTGCTTGCACTTTAGATGTATAGTAATTCATATATATCGTATATTTAATATGCTTTGCACATATATCTATATTTCTGTGTTTATAAAGATATTTTCTGTGTTTATATAGATATTTACTGTGTTTAGGGCAGTGTGTGGTACTCCTCCCTCACCTATCACTTTCTTGTATTCTCGCTGTGCTGTGTGTTTGTGTGAGAATGACAGGCAAAGCTGCTGGTAAGAGCGTTCAGAAACTTTTGTCCTGTAAAGGATGTAAGATTTGTATAGAATCCTGAGAATATCTCTTCATATTGTGAGACTTGTACTGATCTGTCAATGTCTCCTGCACTAGCTAGACAGAATGATAATCCTGAGTGGGTCTCCTCTCTTTCAGGAGCTATTTAGGATTTGTCCTCTGAACAAGGTGGTGGCTTCCGATGCCCTTCCCTACTGCTGATTCCACTCGCTAGCTTGTCTGCTGGACCTTCTTTTCAAATGGACAGGGTCCCACCTGTTTCTCCATCAGTTGGTTCCTCACTCCCCTTGGGCGAGGATTTCTCTCCTTCGGTGGCTGCGGGAGGATCACCTCCTTGGGGGTCATCCTTTCGGCACATGAGATTTTGTCCTCCTGACATCAATCTGCGGGGTTGGGGAGCAGTGACTTGGAATGCACCTTTTCAGAGTCGCTGGTCTCCCCAGGGATCTCTTTTTGCTGATCAACATTCTCGAGCTTCGAGCCATATTCAGTGCATTGTCAGGCTGCCAATCTGATTCGCAGTTGCGCAGTTCAAGTCGAGTTGAACAACGCTCCAGCGGTCAATAAACAAGGCGGGACACGCGGCAATGCGAGAGGAGGTTCCCATTCACAATGTGCAGAAGAGTATGCGCTGGCAATCTCAGCAGTATTTATCCAAGGAGTCAACATTTGGGAAGCCAATAATCTCAGTTGCCAGGACTTCCATCCTGGGCAAATGGGCTCTGCACCCTCAGGTGTTTTAGCAGCTAGTGGAATGCTGGGGTCTTCCCAGCGTCGATCTCATGGCATCCAGACACAATGCAAAGCTTTTGCTTTACGTCTCAGAACACGGGATCCAGGAGCTCTGGTGGTGGATCGTCTAATGACACCTTGGCCTTCCCAGTTGATTTCTCTTCTCTTGCCACGTCTTCTGAAGAGGATCAAATGAGAAGCGCCGGTGGCCATCCTTGAAGCTCTGAACTGGTCTTGACGATCATGGTATGTGGACCTTCTGTCGCTCCTCATAGACGAACCTTGTCGCTACCTCTCAGACTAGACCTGCTCCAGCAGGGTCCTTTTCGCTATCCAGACTTACAGCGTCAGTCTCTGATAGGGTAGTACTACTCCAGCAGAGCATCCCCTCAATAATGATTCCTACTATGGTGAACGTTTGTAAGTCTTTGACTGACTTCTAAGCATTACCATTGCATATGGAGATTGTATTTTGCTTGGTGTGAATGAACAGTTGTCCAACATTGTCTGTTCAGTTGGCCCGTTTTGTCCATTTTCTTCATGCAGGCCTTGATGCTGGTTTAAGGCTGGAATCTTTAAAGGTGCAGGTTTCTGGCTATGCCATCTTTTATTCAAGCTTGCATTGCTGCCCCAGGTTCAGACATTCCTTCAGGGGGTTTTAAGTCTGCAGCTGCCGTTTATTGCTCCTACAACACCTTGGGATTTGCCTCTGGTTTTTAAATTTTTGTAGTCTTCTTTTGAACTGTTGGAATCCATAGATTTAAAATATTTTACTTTGAAAACTGTTATGCTGTTAGCCTTGAGTTTCACTCTGAGAATTTTGGAGTTGGGGGCTCCTTTCTGCAAATCGCCGTACCTGGTTTTCCACGAGGACGGAGCAGAGCTTTTTTTCCTATAAACCAGCCAATTGTGGTACCAGTTCTTACAGATGATTCGGTACTCTTTACCTAGCACGGCGCCCACGATTTTGATCGTGGGCATCGCAGGTAAAAAAATCGCGGGCATTGAATGCACTCAAAATCGGGTGCGATGCCCGCGATTTCCCATAGGGAACAATGTTAAATGTCTCAATTGACCCGATTTTTCCATAGGAAACAATGTTAAATGGCCCACAGAGGCCAAATAGCCACCCTGAAGTGTGAAATGGCCCCCACAATTGTTAACGCCACCTCACGATCAACGTCAACCCGAAGCGTGGCGAGTGCAGCGGTACACGTCCTACGACCTTTTCATACCCCCACTATCCACGTCGGCGTGGAATTGAGAATAGAATAGTGTGGCGAGCGCAGCGAGCCACCGAGACCGAAGCGTGGCGAGCACAGCGGATACCTTCACAGGTAAACGTGTCCCTTCGCGGGCTTCACAGGTACACGCTTCGCGGGGCACGCTTCGGGCTCGGTGACTCGCTGCGCTCGCCACACTATTCTATTCTCAACTCCACGCCGACGTGGATAGTGGGGGTATGAAAAGGTCGTAGGACGTGTACCGCCGCCCCTCGTGGGCTCGCTGCGCTCGCCACGCTTCGGGTTCACATTGATCGTGGGGTGGCGTTAACAATTTTGGGGGCCATTTCACACTTCAGGGTGCCTATTTGGCCTCTGTGGGCCATTTAACATTGTTTCCTATGGAAAAATCGGGTCAATTGAGGCATTGAACAGGAAAATCGGGTCAATTGAGACATTTAACATTGTTCCCTATGGGAAATCGCGGGCATCGCGTCGGTCGCGTCGCACCCGATTTTTTTAGTGCATTCAATGCCCGCGATGGCCGCCGTGATAAGTAAAGAGTACTGATGATTCCCTTGATGTTAGATCTTTTAGATGTGATTTGTGCTCTCTAGATTTATGTAAAAAGGTCTGTGGCTTTTTGGAAGTGTGATTCCTTGTTCATGCTTTTTGACACGCACAAAATTGCTTGGCCTGTGTCAAAATGGTTTATTGCCGATTGGATCTGTGTAGTCATTACCCAGGCGTATTCTGTGGCTTTACAGTTATGTCAGTCTATTGTTTTCGCTCATTCTATTGGATCTTCTTGGGCAGCTTCCTGGGGGATATCATTTTTTTTTTTTTTTTTTAAATTGGATTTTTATTAACTTTTTTAGTATACATATAGGGGGAAGAGGGTACAGAAGTAAAAAAGAGGGGCAATGGGGAAAGAGAATATAAGTGCAAGATTACAATACAGTGTCACGAGACAAAAAGGTAATAAAAAAATTGCTACAAAACATTATGTATAAATACACCTATACAAACATTCACATACATATGCCGTCATAAGGAAAATAAGTAGTTTCAGTGTAAGGTGAAAACAACTAGAAGGCTTATATACTCTCTAGGTATATCATTTCAGAGGAAGTACGTTAAGACTTGGATGGGCCACCGGAGAAGAGTAGGCCCGCAGTTTTGTATTCATAGTGAGAATGAGCTGCATGTTCGACTGCTGACATGGTAGAGACTTGGGGGGTGCACCAATGTTATGCAATCAATAACCTAGTCGATATCAGTATATGGCTCATTACATACTTATCACCCGGGAAGAGAGCACTGAAGTAAATATGTAAAAGTGCGAGTTTAGGTAGAGGAAGTACACGATAGCCTAGGACATCAGATATGAGGGTGAAAACTGCTGTCCAAAGTGGAGTGAGGGCAGAGCAGGACTAGAAAGTATGATGCAATGTACCAACATCACCACAATTATGCCAGCAAGTATTTGAGTGAGACGGCCAGATAGAATGATGCCTGGCAGGGGTAAGATTTAGATGGTATATCAATTTATAAAAATGATAATGATATATGATGCATCGTCCAGTCCAAAAGTAATAGCGAGATTTTGCAAAGAAGGGGAGGTGGTTAGTGGATATTAGGTCCAAGATTTTCTGGGTGAGGTGGGTCCCGAGATACTTTAGGCTTCCATCCTGCCAAGAGTAGTCATACTGGGATTACATGGATCGTAGGAGATCAGCAGGAAAATGTATCGGCTGAGCCTCTGTCTTAGAGGTGTTTAGTTTATAATATGAGACAGCCGAGTACTCTGCTAAAGTCGTATGTAAATGGTCCATTGCTGCATTCTCACGTTGTATTACCTTATATGAGCATCGGTGCCTCCACATCGGGATCACCCACAATGTGCATTTATCACTACTAGCTTTGTGATGACTGATCTTATTTCATTTTTTTTAATATTGTTTTGGAAGGAAAACACTAA
Organism: Crinia signifera; assembly: GCF_055691185.1. Lineage (NCBI taxonomy): Eukaryota > Metazoa > Chordata > Amphibia > Anura > Myobatrachidae > Crinia > Crinia signifera. Next base: position 164,732,311 of record NC_139221.1, read on the forward strand.
AGTTAAATGTATTAGCATATTTTGTATACAAACTAGCATTATCTGTTATTTTCTATACAGTTTTCAATGTTTATTGACTAAAGCATGACAGAGAAGATTGCACGTATCCCTATGGAGTGATGGCAACAGTCTGTTTTCTGAAAGGAAATAGATTTGTGGGTTTTCTTGCAAAACAGGTTGTTGTACTTTTAGGGGAGAAAGGCAAAAATATTTGTATTTCTATTTCAAGCTATAAGTCACTTGGAAACGCAGGCAGCCCACTGATATAAATATGACCAGTGTCTATTTGAGTTTCACAGAGACAGCTGCACATAATTATGCGGTGATTTTATTTATGTAAGTGTGCTAGTGATGTGCTGACACTTCTAATTTCTATAGTGTGGATATAAGCAGAGGTCATACTAGTGGTATTAACTCATTAGATAAAAGGTTAGCAAATTCCAATTGGAATGCTTTAATGTCTTGTTTTGCGAGCGCAACCTTACATTTCCGCATCTCATTGGTGGTGTTTGATGGATACAAGATGTGAGTGTACGAGCTATGAAATTTCTCACTGCACTTGCTCAGTAGTCTGTACTCTGGCAGGCTAGAAGAAAACCTCTTCTATTTAGTCCCTTATTGAAGGCATAACATCGCCATTAGGTTTGCCAGTGTTCTAAAGCTTTTTTTAACTGTACAGTATATAGTTATAATGATCTGTTAGTTGTCTCTCCCTTTCAGCATGCAGGTGGATAATGTGGCGATTGAACTGTTTTATTAAGCTCATAATCAGAAGTATGGTATTAACAAGCCAATTTTCTGCTCAAACGTTTTGTCTAAATTAGTGGTTCTCAATCGTTTTCCACTTGGGTACCACCTGGAAGCCCATGGTCTTTGTTTGTATTTTTAACATTTACTAAGCAAAACATCTGTAATAGCATTTTTAGGCACCATTATAAAGAAAATAGGCTGTAAACAGATTTTTTAAAGATATTGTACATGTATCTCTACAACTTAAGAAAACTGTAAAATTGGCAGGAAGCCATGTTCTTCTTACTGGGCCTGATTAATGGTAGTATTCAAACCCCATAGTTTTGCTAAAACTCCAATTGTTGCAGGTCTGCGCATGCGCCGACTGCAGCTGTGTGTGTGTGGGGCAGGGGTGTGGTTGGCCTATGTTCTTACCTTTCTGCAGCTGTGCAATAACATACAGTTGTGAATCAGTTATTTTTTTTTAAATTAATAATAATGAATGTATTTTATTTGTAAAAAACATTTCTACAGCTTTGTTATTTATCAACTAGGCACTGGTAAACTCATATAAAATGTTGTACAATACTTATTTATATTGAATTCACAAATTAATTAAAGTAACATTATAGGCCGTTATCAGAAATGATCAGGATTTATTGAAATCTAGATAATCTATCTTGTGCAAGAAACACTGGTGATCATGTCACTGCTATCAGGGTCCTTCTGTGATGCATGGGCTTAGATCCCGAAGACGCAGCTTTCCCTTTGAGTTGAATTATCACCCTCTGCCCCAACATTACATAAATGTAATCCTGAGCATCACAGCATAACCCAGGTTAATATCCACTGGTATAAATAATTGTCTGTTTGTGAAGCTAAGTTTGGAAACATCGTAAACAGGCATGTCCAAACTGTGGCCCTCAAGCTGCTATGAAACTCCACAGCCCAGCATGCTTTGCCAAAGTTTGAGCATTCCCTAATAGCAAAACTGTGGCAAGGCATGCTGGAATTTGAGGTTTCACAACAGCTGGAGAGCAATAGTTTGGACATGCCTGATCTAAAATGCTTTGGTAACCCTGCTACCATCTGCCCCCCATCCCCTGTTGCCTCTTCTGTACCCTAATTGTGGGGCTGAATCTACAACTAACTGTTGTGGAGTGATTGTATAGTTGGCTTGATAGCCACAGTAGGTGTAGGCTGGTAGGTTTTTATCAAGCAATGCTGCGAGGATAACTGATAGCTTAAAAGAGAAGATGCATTTTCTTCCTTATTATAGTCAAAAGCTAGGTGTTGATATATAAGGAGAGAGTGGTGTGGAAATGTAAATGATGTTGTATTGTGAGAGCATAAGGTCCCAACCAGTGTAGTATTATAAATAGTGGTAGTGTTATTCACATAGTGCATGGAAGGTATGGTAAAGGCTATGATTTTAAAGGGTATGAAGATCTAAGCTCATTGTGATGTACACTGTTGCATTAATTATACATATAAATATATTTATTTTAAGTTTGTGGAAATATAGTAAATACATTTAACTTACAATGATTACAAATAATTGATTTTCACAATGGTATCACTGGTAAATAGGTTACATTTTATTAAGTTTATGGGTCATAAAAGATATATTGGATTGAGTGCATAGTTCTCGCCTTTGTTATTCAGGACATATGGAATTTGGTGATGCCAAACAATGCATAATGTGATATAGTAATAATATAGACAAAATAGTGAAGATGTAAAAAATAAAACCTTGCAAAGAGAAATGAAAGGTACAATACCATGATAGTCAGCGTTTTATTACTCACTGCTATGTTTTTGTACTCTTCTAAATATAATTTGCATATGTATTTTTTCTTGTGTTGTTTTACCAACCACACACCAGCATTACCAATCTCAGTGACTAAAGCTGGCCTTACACTAGGGTGACTTCTCACCTAGGAGGATCACTTGCGATATATCATATATGGTACTTTTGCATACGATAAATGGCATGCAATCCTAGCAAAGAATTCCTGCAGATTGCTTCTTCAGCCGCTTCAACTCGCAGGCTCCAGTGCGATTTGACCTGCTGTCAAATACTTGCAATTTGGACGCATTTTTTGCGATTGAACGCAAAAGTGACCAAATAGCATGTGTCCCTTGCCCTAGTGTATGGGCACCTTAAGACTATTGAATATTTAAAATTATTGTCTATAGGGTGAGCATTTTTTCAAGAACTAAACACGGGACAATTTTTTGGGGGGCTATCTAGTTTAAATCCATTTTCAAGCGTCCTGTTTTCAAGTAATAAAACAAATAGAATCCATGATACGGTCACAGACCTATGTGTTTTTATTGTGGCGGTTGTGAAAATCATGTGGTCATGGATTTTCTATTCCGGACCTCCGTCCTGATAAGTACCAGAGTCAGGCTGACTTCTGGGATAATTGGACAGGCAAATTAATTCCCTCCTTTATTTGCATCACCTTAGGTCACGGGAAATGAATATACTATACATATAGTAATACACTTCAAACACAATGGGGGAAATTTACTAAGATAGGACATCTGTTTCAGATGGGTTGATGCTATGAGCAACCAATCAGATTCTATCTATTATCCTCTAGATTAGAATGTGCTAAATAAGTAGAGTCTTAAATAGAACCCCCATCTTAGTAAATTTACCTCTTATGACTCTAAAGGTCCATACACACTTGGAGATGATGCCCATCCGGACAGGGATGATTGCTATCATCGCTGGGGGGGGGGGGGGGGGGAAGCCGTTCAGTGCATACACACTCAGTGGCTTTCCTGCCCGGCACCATTAGCGGGGGGAGGACTGCTTTCCGTAGCGCAGTGCTATGGAAAGCCGCCCTCAAACGCGCTCACCTGCTGGGAATACCATCAGATGAGCGACTTTCTCTGCGATGATGCAGGAGTGCACACCACCACTCATCGCCGGGCCTTACACGCTGGGTGGCTTTGATGCTGAAAGCCGCTCAAATGAGGAAACTGAGCGACTTTCACGTTAAAGCCACTCAGTTTTCTCGTTTGAGCGGCTTTCAGCATGACAGCCACCCAGTGTGTATGGGCCCGGCAATGAGTGTATGGGCCTTAAGACCTACTAATATACTATTGTTGAGAGAGGATTCAATTTTGTAGTTGTTAAATATAGTGAAAAGCCCTTGTTGTTTTTATATATAATATTTTATTCCGTAATAGAATAGCCAGATAAATACAATCCTACTAGATTACACATGGTAGACCACACTGGATAAAATAGATAAATCTCCTGTAACTGACAACAACTTGAAATCTGTAAACCAAAAATTTTTCTTTTTCTGTTATGAAGATCATCTTTCCTTAATATTGTATAATCAAATTTCATTCAAATTAAATTTATAGTTTTATTATGTTTGCAAACAGCTCACACAATTCATCTTATTTTTGTGTATTTATGCATGCCAATTAATGGTTCATGGTGTCTTTCCCAAGCCTTGTATGAACAGGATTGGGGTAAGGGAATTTATTTTCTATAGTAATTGTTACAGGAAGAGTCTAGTTATATAAAATGTCTTGCTACTCAGACAATTATTTATGCAGTGTTACACAGTTCTTAATAGTTCTCTCGAATGGAACAACGCACAAATTGCATCTAGTGGGCAACTGTGAGCGAAACACTTGAATTCCCCCTGCAGAGGTGAGGGGCAGTGTTAGCCTTTTATTATATAGGATGTCTTCTTTTGTAGCAGTCTGTGTAAAAGTAGCAGTTTGCCTGCCTTTTGTCTGTGTTGTAACTACATTTTTGCTGCTACACGTGTTCATTCACTGGGTAAAATGCCCTTTCATACGAAGTCATCTTTTTCGTATTCATTACTGTATATAAAAGTGTATTTCCAATTGTAAAGTGAATTGGAATTTACTTTGCTATATAGGAAACTGTAAATAAGTAAGAATACTTTTATATAAATATACTTTAATTTATTTTTTTGGGGGGTTTTGTTGCTCATCTGATGATCCGGGCAAATATTTTGTATAGATGACCTCTTATAATATAACAATGAACTTCTAAAATACAGTAAAACCCAGTATGCACTTTTCTACCCTGTATTTTAGTATTGGGTAATTAGTATAATCGAGGAATGCACAATTCCCATTTGTCTGAGCAGCAAACATTACTGTTGTAAATAAATACTATAGTTTGGGTGTGTGGCTTGGAACCTTTCTTAATAATTTTTTTTGCAATGTTAATGTCACTCGTTGATCTCCATGCTTTAAATACAATGCTGTTTACTGACTTCTGACAGTGCATGTAGAGGACTAGTGCATGTTTTGGTTTGCTGTGCATTTTTACAGATATGTCCACATACATCCAGTCTCCTTGCGTGTTAAGCAGCCCCTCTAGTCGCTCCATGCAATGGTGTGTCTCATAGCACTGAGCATCTTTGCTTGCAACTTTTCCATTACAATGCATCTTACTCAGGAGTGCTGACAGCTCTTACACCAGGGGTGCAGGTAGGATCGCTCAGAGGGAGAACAGGCTGCAGCTGCCTACCTCCCCAGATCAACACAGCAATGAGAAGCGTCCTCTTTCTCCCACTGCTGGCTCTCTGCAACAGGGGAGGGGGTACTGGGGAAAAGTACCAGTCTTCACCCCCCCCTCTTACAAAAACGTAAAATAGGCTTTATATGCATACAAAATGTTACATTATTACTGCGATCCAGCAAAACGCTGCAACATAGCATTTAATATGCAGCTACAGCCACGGTCACACACACACAGAATATATGCATGCCACATATCATTTTAATCAGCAGAAGCTGATTGTGTGTCATATTTCACAAATAAGATGCATAGTGATGTAAAAAGTAAAAGGCAAAGATGCTTAGCGCTACTGAGTCACGCGAAGCTCACATGTTATGTGTAACAACTTGTAGCGCATGGCGGATAGATATATGCGGACACATCCTGTAACTTTGTTATGGAGACTTGTAGGAGAGCGAGACAAGGTTACATTCTTCATTAGTGTGCCATCAGTGTTTATATCTATAACCTAATAATCAACATCATCCCATACTTAGCATGTATAGCTTGATGGCCAGTGACCAAATTCAGAGAAGCCTGATATATTTTTGCCGAGCTCCGTAAGGTGATTTTGTATTAAGTTTGCTCCTTCATATTTCAACATTTTTATTGATGATGGCAGGGTTATTTTAAGTACAGAATACAAATTTGAAGTGATTTGTAGTATTTAGTAGATACTGGATGAACTAATTAACTGCATCGTTTAACGAGAATTGAATTTGACAGTGGAACAGACTGTTCCGGAGATGTGCAACACTGCGGTGATGAAATCTTTCTACTCTACCTTCACCATTTGACTATTTTCTGTATTTTATTTTAATTTGCCCTCTGTAAATAGCAAATTTGTTATTACTGTGGTGTTTTGAGGTATAATAAGGGAGGAGACCACACAGGACAAAAATGATTAGTGTTCCATGGGCAGTGCTGACAATTCTGGCTAGCGAATTGTGACATTTGTCCTCCAAATTAATAGCAAACCAATATTCTGTGAAACATTATAGGTTCTAATTATGTCAAAGAGCAAACCAACTTGTAATGAACACTTCTAGTTAAGCAAAATGTAGTGATCCAGATGGGTGGGATGCTGGCTGTCAGGAGACCTGCACTGGAATCCCGACAGCTGACATCCTGGATGTAACTATGCTAAGGAGGGTTATAGTTAAGCAATAGGCTAGTATGGCAGGTAAAGGTTATGTTGCAAGGAGGGGGGTTAGTGTTAGGCAAGAAGAGAGGGTTAGTATACTTATCCGCCAAGTAATAGGGTTCTAGGTGTCTGAATGCCGCTGTTGGTCATGTAACTGCCTTTTCAATGGCACTTTGTGCCCTGGTATCCCTTACCCAACTTGTTTAAGCAACAGTAGTTATCTTTAGTAACAAGATATAGTTCCTTCCACAGCAGCTCCTACCTACCTATGCCTAGAGAGAAGATAGCCAGCCCTGGCTAGTGAAGTGCAGCCACCTTTAGAATGCATCTGGCAGGCGCCAGGACTGGCACATGAACACAAATGGTGGTCCGACCTTGCATGCGCAAAACCCTGGCTTCTATTGACTGCATATGCTACAGTCCACAGAAGCTGGCTAGGGCTGACTGTAAGAAGGATGTCTTATTACTGGAAGCATGCTGTCTGTTAATCACATCCCAGCCTGGCAGTCCAAGAGGGAGAGAACTGCTCGCTCTGGGGCTTTCTGCCATGTGTGATTGGTAGGTAGCATTACAAATATGAAGCCTGCAACTGGCTCACTAAACTGAGGTGCTGGATTTGTACTGGGGGTGCTGCATTCCTGCAACGCATATGTAAGATCCACCACTGGAGCCTTCTGAGTCTTTCATTTCATATTGCTAGAAAACTGCTGGCATAGAAGATGGAGGGGATTTTTTTGTATGTCTAATTTTATTTTACTTTTTACACTGACAACAATTTCATTGTTTTTACCTTCTGGCGTATTATAGTTATGTTTCTCGCCTATTATGTTTGTAAGGTTGAATTGATGGGTGACAGTTGCTCACCTAGAGTAAGTTGATTTGTATGAAGATGGCTCAGTAGACATTTCCTCAACACTGGTATTTCTTTAGTGATCAGTTTCTCCTCCTTTTTAGCCTGTCAAAAATTCAAGTACACACTGTCTAAGATGTAGTAATGTTCTCAATCCAGTGCTCTGATATGTTCTTCCCAGGTAAAATCTCTCCACTTGCTATATGCAATTGGCAAATATGCTACAGAGATGAATTGCTGTTTGCTTGCACTCACATGGCAAGGGAGCTATAGGGGGCAATTCAGTTGTGGCAGTGTTTAAACGCAGACAATGGCAGCTTGTTTTGCCTGGCCATATTGCACCATTATTTCCAAAAAGTGTTTACCCCATGGGGAATGAGATCCCATTGCTGTACAGCAGCTAGTTAGCAAATTCATGTAGGCTATAAGCTATTCACCCATAATGGAATCAAACCAGCCTCCCCCCGCCCCCCGGTGTACATTATGTGTTTTACATAGACAAATTTCAAGTTGTCTTTTAGGCATTGACCTGAAGTAAAATGTAGTTATCTTTTGCAGGTTGTCCTTAAGTTCTGTTTAACAAAAGAGCGAAAAACGACACAAAGCTAATTGTTAATATTGTGAGTGTAATGTAAACAGTAAATCAGTCAGGCGAATTGCTGGCAATGCCCATTAAGTGCCATTGTCACCATATTAGAACTCAGAAATGTCACCATAAACCACTGCAGTTTAGGGGCAGCTGATATGCAAAGTGTATTGCTGTCTTTGCTCCTAATTTAATTAACCCTTTAGTAAAATGGTCTGATGTTGCCACCGATTGATATGTACAAGTACAAAGTTGTATTTGCGAAAATATTACATGGATATCCTTGTACAGTACATGCAGCTTTATTGAATATTTACTATCTTCTTTTCACATTAGCATTTGAACAACTAGAAAAAGCTGTAGGTGCCTCCCAGAGCTCAGAGGAGGCTCACAAAAAAGACCAGCAACAAATGGAAGATCAGATTAAAGCCATAGAGCAAGCTAGTGAGGAAGAGCGTCTGAATCTCCAAAAGGAGCTTAGTCGTGTCAAGCAGGAGGTTGTCGACATAATGAAGGTATGAGCTGTTTTCTAAGAATTAACCGTTCTCTACGTATATTGCAACTTGCCATTTTGAATCTTCTTTGTACCTATTTATGTGGGTGATCTAGATTTTTACCTCCTTATTTGTGTAGACAACTCATGAGGCACGTGTTCTTGAATTGGAAAAATTACACGCCGAAGCGTTGCAGAATAAAGAGCAGGAATACAAGGAAAGCCTTAAAAAATTGGAAGAGGAGTACCAAGAAAGATTAAAAGCAGACCTGGTAAGTCTTGAGGCTTAGCTTGCCTCTAAATTGATTTTAAATGTAATTCCGTACTTATACCAATTATTGATCTAGTAACTATGATGTATGGAAATATAGCGAGTAGCTATGGGTATTTTAGATTTATGCTACTACTGATATTGCCACTATATTGTGTCCTAATGCAGTATAATTTTACAACTACTCATTCTTGATTTTTTAATATTGCACTGTAGATTAAGAGTCAAGATGATCATTTAAATACTATGCAAGAAAAAGAACAGCAAGCACTCCTAGCTTTAGAAGAAATGGAGCTTCAGAAGAAAGCCATTCAGTCTCAAACTGAAAACCAACTTCAAGAAATGCAGCAGGAACTTGAAGAATGCCGGACGGTGTGTTTAGAGATATATTTATATTTATTTTTTATTGTCTTGAAACCAGAAAAACCACCTTCCCACTTTTTAAATTACGTTTCTAATTTACATTGAATGAAATCAAATAATGTTTATAACCACTTAAAACCAAAGATAATCGAACTAAATGTTTATGGTACGATAAATCAATCAATAAGTTTTCATATAATATGGTATATTGTAAATGATTTAAACCTGGATCGAATTTGTTTGTAGGATTTAGATTAGATTCGTGGCAATGTAGCTAACGTAAATAAAGGGTGTCTTCCATCTATAATTTAGACAATTGTAAGTTATTCCTTTATTATATACACTTGTCTTAATATATAGAAAATTATTACAGTCATAATTCAATTTATAGCAACACTGTTTAAAGAAATATAGACAAATGCGTTTTTTAATTCTACCAATTTTTGCCAATTATGAAGTAGCATGTGACTGCTGTTTTTTTTTTATATTTTATATGAAAAAATGTATTTGCTAATTTTTTGAGGTTTATATTTATCTTGCAACTTTCTTTTGACAGCGGATTCTTGAGTTAGAGAGTTTCCTTGCCAAAACATCCCAAGATAGTGATAGCAAATCAGAAGAATTGGCGACACGAATGGAAAGTGAGACAAACAAGCACAATGCAGAAATCACTGAGATTATGGAAAAACACAAGCAAGAGCTTGAACTCAAACAACAGGAAGGTGAAAAAATCTTAAAAGAAAAGCTTGAAAGTCTGAAACAAGAGCATGAAGCAGCCATCACCACAGTAAAAGAGAAATACCAGCAAGAATGTGATCTGCAGATAAAAGAGAAGGAGCAAATATTCCAGGCCCATATCGTAGAAATGAATGAAAAAACTTTGGAGAAGCTAGATGTGAAGCAAACGGAGCTAGAAGCCCTCTCATCTGAATTGTGTGAAGCCCAGAAATTACGTCAGGACATTGAGGAGAAACGTTTTGCATGTCAGAATGAGATGGACAAGCTGAAACAAGATTTTGAATCTAAGCTGAATGAGTTAGAGAAACAGCACCAAGAGCATGTTGGTGCCATAGAAAAAGAAAAGGAGACCATGACTCAGGGGGTTGAAAAAGGCCTGAAGGAAGAAATCAATCACCTTAAACTTTTGTTAGATGGAAAGGAGCATGAGCTAGAACTCGAGAAGCAAACACTAAAGAATGCTGTCGAAAAGGCTACAGAAGACTATAAATCTGTCTCTGCCAAGTTAGAAGAGCTGCGCTGTTCACACGAGAAGATGACTCAGGAGGATGCAGAGACGCATGCTGCTCAGTTAACCACTATGCAGGAGAAGTTGGCCATTCTAAATGAGGAGAGAGACCATTTAAAAAATGTAGTGGAGGAAAAAGAATCCAACCTGAAGATTCTAACTGTGAGCCTTGATTCACATAAAGAACAGGTACAAACTCTTGCATTAAAAGTTCAAGAGCAAACCATACTCATGACTGATCAGCTTAACTCTCTGACATTGCAATCGGAGACAAAGATCAATGAGTACAAGGGTCAGATAGATGAATTAACCAGAATGGTTTCAGAGAAGGAAATTGAAACCCAGAGTCTCAAAGAAACTCAGAACCAGTTCGTTATAGAGCTCAACCAAACTATATCTTCTAAAGAGAAGAAAATGGCATCTTTGCAAGAGGAATACCAAGCAAAGGTTAAAAGTCAGGACAGTAAGATTGAAAAAATGAAGCAAAGAATTAAAGAAATGCAAGAAAGTTCGAAGAAAAAATATTCTGAGATGGAAAGTAAACTGAAAAAAGAGCTGGAAAAGAAACAAATCGAGCTTAATAATAAAGAAAAGCAATTTAATGAGAAAATGCTGGAAATGGCACATGCCAGCTCAGCTGGAATTAATGATGCAATGTCTCAGCTGGAGCAGAACCACAAGGAGCAGGTGCAGAGTATAAAAGATACTCACCAGCGAGAGACCGAGGAGACCATACAGACCTGGGAGAAGAAGCTAAACCAGCATGTGGAAGAACTGAGGGAGAAACATGAAGTAGAACTTCAGGAAAAAGACCAAGAGGTTGCAGAGTTTAAACAGCGGTTTACTAATATGAGCAAAGAAAAAGAGGATGCAGACAAACAAATAATGCAGCTAAGGGAAGAAAAAAGTAAATTAGATATATCTTTCCATGAATTACAAGACACCCTAAAACAGGCATCTGCTAAAGTTCTCACCTTAACTGACAGTGAAACCAATGTCAAGTCTCAGCTTGAAAAAGTACAAAATGAATGCATGTTGCTCTTGAATGATAAAACCATCCTTGAGGAGCAACTTGAAAAGCTAAAAATAACAATAAAAGAGGGTGAGAGCAGAGTAAATGAATTACTTGATAAATTACAAGAAGCAGAAATAAAATGTCAATCACTAGAGACTGAGTCTGCTGCACTTACTAAAGAAATGGCAGAAAAGCTGTTGCAAAAGGATTCTTGGTGCACTCAACTATTAATGGATCAAGAAAGGAAATTGGAGTCCTGCTACAAAGAAGTTGCCTTGCTGTTAGAATCAATGACTTCAGGACTAAGTAATAAATATAATGATCACATGAACAGATTGATATTGAGGATTACACATTGTGAACAGGGGACATCTAAATTGAAAGAAATAATTTCAAAGCATGTGGACAAAATCCATGAACTGGAGAATCAACTTGAACAAATAACTAAAGAATATATTTTAGTAAATACATCTTTGACCCAGGCCACTCAATTATTACAGGAAAAAGAAAAAGTTTGTTTGTCTATGAAGGATGAGTTGAATGTTCTTGCCATAGAGAAAGAGGACTTACGGAAAGAAGAGGGCAACCAGCAGAAAGTAGCTGATGAGAAAGAATCTTGCATTACGCAATTGAAGAAAGACCTCTCAGAAAATATCAACACTGTTACATCTTTGTCGGCTACACTAAAAGAGAGAGATGCCGAGGTAAATGAACTAAAAGTAAGACTTGAGAACAGTGTAGACTTGTCAGAAAAAGAGAAGGCTGTAACTTTTCTTAGTTCTCAGCACAGGGAAAGTCAGCAACAACTACAGAATGAAATTCAAGACTTAATGTCTAAGATAGAAGATTTAACTAAAGAGAAAACAAGCTCTATAGAAGAAGTGGAAAAATTAAAAAGCAAGCTGGATGAATGGAAGAAAAAAGCAGAACTCAAATTTGTGCAAAACCACCAAACCATCAAAGATCTGCAAGAAAAGGTTGGAGTGAGTAATAAACAAATTTTAGAGAAGGATGAACAAATTCAAAAGATTACAGAAAATTTTGAAACTCATCGGAAGAACACAGAGGCGGATTGGGCAAAGAGAAATGGTAAAGAGATTGAATTGACGACCCATGTAGAAAGCCAAAATTTAAAGATTAAGCAACTTGAAACCGAAAGAGACCAGTTGATCACTGAAAAGGAAAGTTTAATGACAGAGGTAGAAAGGCAAATTCAGCAAGAGAGTATGGAAAAGAAAGAACTTGTACAGCAGCTTCATCATATCCAAAGTGTGTCCTCAGAAAAAGACAACAATTCTGCAGAAGTGCAACAGCAAATGCTAAGACTAGAAACGGAAATTGCGACCTTGAAAGAGGAGTCTAATACAAGAGAAATTGCATGGGAACAGCTGAAAACAGAACTTTCTGATGGCAAAGATAAAGCACTCAAAGCATTGGAAGATAGACTTACTGCTGAAAGCACCAAAAAGATGGCAGAGTTGAAGAAAAAAGCAGAGCAGAAAATTGCTTCTGTGAAAAAGCATCTTATGTCTCAGATGGAAGAAAAGGAAAAGTCTAGGCAAGATCTGGAAATACAACTTCAAAAACTAAAGGTACAAATGCAGAGTGAAGGCCAAGCCTTACAAGAAGGTCTGAACCAAGAGAAGGAAGAACTTGAGAAGAACTACTCACTGCTGCTAGAGCAACACCGTAACAAAGAAAGTGAATTGTCTAACATAAGAGAGGAGTTGATGTTAAAGGGACAGAGAGTAAAAGAGCTAGAAGACATGGTTGAGATTATTCAAAACAAACTCTGTGAAAGTGAGCAGATGATGACAGACAAAGAGCGGTCTATTGAGAATGATAGGGAAGCTGAGAAGCTAACTATTGATCAGTTATCTTCCAAACATATGGAAGCTTTGGCCTCTTTACAAGAACGGTTAGTGGCCAAAGATTCAGAGTTGAAAGCTTCTAATGAGAGAATGCAAGAGAAATCAAGGATGTATGAAGAGCTACAGGTACTATTTGATGAACTCCAGTCTCAGGAGAGCACGTTGAAGCTGAAACTTCAAGAAGCAGAAGGTAACATAGAAAAATTCAGAAAGGAAGTAACCAAGCTTCAGAAAGACATGCGGAGTCTCCGAAAGGAACACAATCAAGAGCTAGATTTGGTAAAGAAGGAACTGTTGGATGAAGCTGAGCAGAAAATTAAGTAAGTTTGGGGAATGCAAATCTGTTTTCCGTAACGCTTTTGTTTTTCTTTTATTATAATTTTTTTTAATTATTATTATTTTTTCTATGATCTGTCTATTTTTCCTCTTTCTTATTCACAGTTTTTAATCCTTTATATTATGTAGGAGCCAGACATAAAATATTATTATTTATTTGTTATAGTCAAGACTTTACTTTTGCCATGTTCTCAGTTCCCACCATTCTTGTTTTCTTCCTATGTAGATATGAGCAGGAGGATACACAATTAAAGCACAATTCTGCTTTAAAGCAGCTAATGAGGGAAGTTAACACACAGATGGCGCAAAAAGAGCGTGAGCTTGAAATAGCTGTCCAGGAGACAATTGGTGCGTATGATTATTAGCTTATCCCTCTGTATTTATTGCATGCGGTTCTCGAGCCCTAACATACAGTGGGGCAGATGTATTAAGCCTGGAGAAGAGATAAAGTGAAAGGAGATAAAGCACCAGCCAATGAACTGTGTTTGAAAATGGGAGTTGATTGGCTGGTGCTTTATCTCCTTTCACTTTATCTCCTTTCACTTTATCTCCATTTTATCTCCAGTTTATCTCTTCTCCAGGCTTAATACATCTGCCCCACAGGGTATTGGTTATATCAATGTGTGTGTGGGGCATGTGAAAATGCTGTCCTCTCTGTTGTGAAGCTGCAATGTTTTATTTGAAACAAGTGTTATCAAGATTAAGACTAAAAGGCTCCCTGGAACTATGATTCAATTTTTTTTTGAGCCCAAAAAATGCAAAATAATGCACATTTTCCAATTAGTTCTATGGGCCTTAGGATCATTCATCTGACTTTTAAGATTGATGTTTCAAGAAATATTAGTGAAGTTACACTGCAAGGTATTTAGATGTAGTGGGTCTGTACAGATCAGTTATCCTGAAGACATTGGGCACTCGTCAGCAATGACATTTCCCTAATGTTTGTCCGGTTTTAAATACATATGTTAAGTAAAGTGTGGAACTTTATGTCATTTATTTTCTTCCTCAAAACTGCATGTAATCTACAGTTAGTTTATGTGCAGGATTAAGGATTTGGGGCCCTTCCCAGGGCATTTAAGAGTAATGGGCCCTTAAGATCAAAATTTGTGATGCGGAATGGCCAAGCTAAGCTGCCAAGACCAGTGATTCTGCATCTGATGGCACAGGTGCTGGTTTTTACATACCTGTAACCTGATGAACCTCCATTTTCTGAGACTCTCTGTTACCACCTCAAATGCCTACAGCATTTCATGGGATGAATAACAGAAGAGCACATGAGCGGAGAGATAGAGGACAAATGTATAATTGAGTATATAAGAGAGCAGAAATGGCCGGTAAAAGGAAAGGGACTGGAAGCCAGAGAGAACATACAAATTAAAAAAAGGGGTACTTGTGTAGTTTCACTGCGGCAGCTTACGCTACGTTTGAAGCTACGCTATTAACGTAGCCCAACGGCTGCCTTGTGTAGTTTCACGGCGGCAGCTTAAGCTACATTATCAGCATAGCCCAACGGTTGCCTTATTTGAGTAGCTTCACGGCGGCAGCCTAAGCTACGTTATCAGCATAGGCTGCCACCGTGAAACTACACAAGTAACTACCGTACTGTTGCCGGGAACTGCATCTCTGTCCCCGGCAAGCCTACTCAGCGCCTCTCACACCGCCGGCGCTAGTATGATCCCCTCTCCCCTCTCTTTGACGCAGAGGGGATCATGCTGGCGCAGACGGAGAGGCGCTCCATCTGTTTGACACGCAGGAGCGTCTCAGACGCTCCAGCAATGAGATGCTCCTGCGTCTGAGTAGCTATTAAGGCAGGGTACAGCAACCCTGACTACAGGGTTAGGGGTTCTGTAGCGTCTTTTCAAACCCCCACTATCCAAGGCAGACCGTATGTTTTGCAAGGACCATTTGCATAGAATGGCACCCTAAGAAAAATTACCTTATGCAAGTGTGCAATTTTCCTTAAGGCTGGCTGTAATATATCTTTATACGGGGTACATTCCAAAGACATTCATAGTCAAAAATACTGTGTTTTGAAAACATATTCATAGTAAAAATACTGTGCTTTGAAAACATATCACTTTCGGATAAATGTCCCGTCTTATATTCTTATAGCCCTGAAAATGTTAGATATGTCTTGAATACACAGTATTTTTGTATGATAAATATCTGAGTGCCTTCCTTGGAAACTATCTATGTAAGAGGAGGTGAATGGCACTGGAGTCAATTGTAATAGTAGTGGAGTGCCTCCAGGCGCTGAGTTTTATATGCAGGAAGCATACAATATTCTGGCATCCCAGTCATAATACTGATCCCGGTAGTGCAAATACAGACAGTGGTTGGGAAGGCACCTTAACCATCTCCCCTACCCCCCTAACCCTCCTTTCTAGCAGCCTATTCCTAACCCTCCCTCCTAGTGCGTAACCCCTGCACCTGCCGCCTAAACCTAACTTCCCGCCCACAGTATAACCCCCCCTGTAGGTACCTAAACCTAACCTTCCCCTCTCCGCAGCCTAACTCTAAGTATCACCACTAGTACCTAAACCCCCCTTCCCTGGCCCGCTAGCTAGTCCTGCCTACTGACTAATCGGTATCCAGACTGTCTATATTCTGGCGTTGGGATCCTGATCTTTTTGACCTCCAGGATGTTAACCTCATCCCCTTTATACGATAGATAGATAGATAGATAGATAGATAGATAGATATAATATTCAGATACTGTATTTAGAATCCTCCACCCCATCCCTTTCCCCAAATCCTGTATTTGCTCCTGGATGCCTCCATCACTACTTCAAGCACAGTATGTCCTGCACACTGAGGTAGGAGAGTTAAACATTAGATGTACTGGAGCTCTAGATGACTGTGGTAGCTCCATCACTGTGTATGTGGATCTTTTGAAGGCATTGGCTATCCTAAGAGGATGTAGAGTCTCCATGCACTGAATAGGGGCACAGCACTGGTTGCACACCATTCAGGCCTGCTCCACAGAGACAGCCAAGCTGCATCCACTCTTTGCCTCGCCTGACCCGTCGGGACTGGCCTCTACACCCGCTCTTAGTGCCCGGTTGTCCTGCCCATGCCATTTAGGAGCAGACTTTGCAAATGCATCTACATCCTTGCAGCAGCAGCCTGCTCCCAAGCACTGTGCTGCACTGAGATGCAGCCTACCATGGTGACATGTTGATCAGCAGTCCTAATCTGCACTTTTTTATGGTATGGTGGGCCCTGTGCCCCCCCTTAACCTGGCTTGGTGTGGTTTTAGAACCATATGTTGGTAACCTAAGGGTAAAGGCTCTGTATATTAATTGAGATAATCTAGTGAAGAATGCTTATATCTGTGGCTGTATCTAAATACGGAATGCTATGCTTCAGTGTTCTCCTGGAAAACACAATATTGTAGCATTTCAAATACAGAAACAGCCACAGTCACACACAGAATATTGATGTAATGCATAACCTTTTAATCAGCAGAGTGTACTTGTGCATCTTATTCACATAGCGCTTCAAGTAAAAAGCAAAGAAAAAGCCTCCCAGTGGGTAACAGAGTTGCATGGGACCTGTCAGCTTACTTATACCCAGTATCTTCTGCTGCTTGGTTTATTGAGGCAAGATGTATGAGGACACATCTGTACATTCGTGTTGCCCTACATGTCAGTCAAATTTAGATAGAACATATAATCTAATTGGTCCTGTATTTGGCTAAATTGGAGAATATTTCTATGCTTTCATAAAAGTGCATGAGATAGAGCAAGGGTTCCCAAACTCTGTTCCCTTACTCCAGGCATGTCCAAACTGTGGCCCTCCAGCTGTTGTGAAACTACACATCACAGCATGCCTTACCAAAGTTTTATCATTCCCTAATAGCAAAATGGTGGCATTATGGGACTTGTAGTTTCACAACAGCTTGAGGGCCATAGTTTGGACATGCCTGCCTTACTCTGTCCTCAAGAAAATCCTATGCTTGAGCATCGATTAATTAATTCCTCATTCATTTTGATTTCACCATCTGTACTCCGCCATGGATATCAGTAAAACTTGGACTGTTGGTGTGCCCTGAGGATCGTGTTTGGTAACTACTGAACTGTTAATGGTGATTAAAATATAACCAGAGTGACAATAAGTGAAAAGCGTTGATTACGTAATAAGTCCGCAACCAACGTACCCTTTATACCTAGCTACGTGTGAACAAAGCGTAGCGCAGCGTAGCGTACCTTTTATTGTATTATGTATACCAAGAACCAATACCTTAATCAGAGATTCCTTCGCAGTACTTTGTCTCTAATCTGCGAATATACCTTATCGGACTGTGTCCGCAATATACCTTATCGCTATTATGCGAATAAACAGACAACGACCACTGTATAGAAATATGGAGATAAGAGCTCCGTAAAAAGGTTGTATTTGAGTCCCTAATGGACAAAAAGGGGGTTACAGAAATAAGAATAAACTGGTATAACAGGTAATACAATATACTAACAATGAATACTAAACAGACTCTACTAAGGGGAAAGAATACAGTTACAAGACACAATCAGCCAACAATACTTATAAGAATAAATACCGTGAAAATGCAACCGTTTACCGTGGTCATCTAGTAAGCGAAGCGCAGTCCGGTCAGAGCTCACTATCGTTCAGGAATGAACTATAGTCCGGTAGGAAGGTCCAGGGAAAGTAGATGTGCCGAAAGAGACCGAGCCTGCTCCGGGTCGCCTATCTTATAGGGTCAGAAGGGGGAGGTCAAAGGCCATTCTCATTGGTCAGAGATCATATGTCCGGTCCACTGTGATTGGAGGTTAGACGCTGTACCTGGTCTGACCAGGTGCAGGGGAGTGAACTTTAAGAGTCCTTTGTTTGGTGGTTTCGGCGTCAGCAAGGATAAGAACCGGTTTGAGCTAGTTTCCTTTGTTAACTACTTACAACAGAAACTGTCTCTGGAATATGGATAGTTATGTCCATAACTATCGGGCAATGTACATTGCGACATATTCGCAATGACCGGAATACTTCGCATAATGAACTGAGCGGAACGGTACTAAACACGATATAGACAGGTGTGTGCAGGGCTAACTAAGCTATGTGTGGCGTTCTAAACCTTTTAACTATATTTCATTTCGTGTAAGTGTGTTATTATGAATTTATGTGTGATAGTATGTCTACTCTTCTGGTCCACATTGTCACACATACTCGGGTATGGAAACTTTATTTGCGCAACTCTGCGAACCAAAATGGTGGCCATACTATCACATAATGGCGTGTGTGTACCTAGACTTCCACAGAACTTAGATAAAAAATAAATAAATATAAGGCTTGAAGTTTAGGGGATAGGAATTAAGAGGTTGTGTATAGGAGACCAGCGCTTAAAATGCTGTCGGTCACATGACCAACAGCAGCATTCCTGACGTGTAGAACCCTGACACCTGGTGGGTACGCATACACACTCTTCCTTCCCTCAATTTAAATTAATTTATATGAATTTATGGCCTCACAAATCTTTCTTTCCTAAAGGCAAAGCACAGGAGGTGGAGGCCGAATTAATGCAATCTCATTACATAGAAACAACCCAGCTTCATAAAAAGATTGCAGAAAAAGAAGAAGACTTAAAAAGAACGGTTAAAAAATATGAAGAAATTTTGGATGTAAGTTTTACTGAAATTTTGGAATTATTTTCTGTGGAGAATTATTTACTACCTTTTTACTGAAGTTAACATGTTCTAGTTACACCTGATTAGAATTTTATATCCGCCTAATATTACAGAATGTAGGCATTGGGGTAAAATTGGATGATTAACAAAGGAAAGTGTAGTCTTATTCCAGAAATGTGTATAATTGACATATACTTTGTTTTTGCTTCTTTCTTTCTTGTTTACGATACATACTTTTTATGTAGCCCATACATCTAGAATGTGTCAGACCTATTCTCTGTGTGCTGCTGTTGGGTCAGGTTGATTGGCAAGATCAAACCTGTCGGACAATCTTGATTTGCCCATTCAATCCAATAATTGTCATTATCTGTGAAAACAGGTTTTTTATCATGTTGTTTTTTGTCGCTCATTAAACTCTGGATCAGGAATGGTTATCCACTGAATGAATGTACTGGCTACATTATTTTGAGTTGTGAGTTACAGTAGGTATACTTTTTGTATAATTAATTGAATAGATGTGTGTAAGCTGAAACCTTGCTCTCAGTTCTCTCACGCTGCTGTGTCATCTTCATTCACCTTTACTGCTCTTCTGATTTGGGAGTGATACATAGTAAAATACTCCCCTACAAGCCATCTTAATGATAATGGTGCCTCCCAAAACATTGTTAGGTGTATATCAGAGGTTCTCAAATTCAGTCCTCAAGACACCCTAATGGTCTATATTTTCAGGATAACCAAGCTTGGGCACAGTGACTTAATCCATACCTCAATCAGTTTGACTTAAACATCTGTTCTGTGTCATGGATATCCTTCAAACCTAGACTGTTCGGGTGCCTTGAGGAACACATTTGGGAAACTGGCTTATGTATACAAATAGCTCTAGTTTGTTTAAATATAAATTTTATGATGCAATTCTTCCAATCTGCTATTGTACATTTTGCATCCTAAATACTTTAATGATGTTTAATGAGATTGAATGGCAAAATGTACCTTTCAGGAGCTGAACCGACTTTACATGGATCACTTAAAATTGTATTCAGTTCATTGGAAAAATGTCCTCCTCCTTGCTTGGTCTGAAGAGGTACCAGCTATAGCTGTGCATGGTGTGCTTCCTCCCTACAGTAGCTGTACATGCCTTTTTATTGAATAGTTTCATAGATTCTTCATGTTTCTATTTGTGGGCCAAATTATTCTCACTACAGCAGATCAGAAACCATGTATGTTGCATCTGAAAGCAGGTAATATAGGTGATCTTCAGAATATTTACCAAACAAGCAAAAAATACTGTTGTCATACAGAAGAAGAATCCTATACATTTCTGGCCGCTTCTAAATTACATGTTGGATATAGCTGCTAAACTCACATATATGGAAAATGTAGGCTGGTTGTTGAGATCTAAAACAATCATGAGCGCCATGAACCCAACCAACCTCCTATAATAATAATTTTTTTATTCATACCATTGAGGATATCAGTCCGCTTTATTTGGCCAGGTATACTTGCGTTTATTAGGAATTCGATTTGGATTGCTGTGCTACTGCCAGTTAGGTAACAGTTAAACAGTAACAATACAGTACATAACACGCACATGTCTATGCTAGATGTACCCTGGGGAGGGTGATGTACGTGTAGAGGGGAGACACAGGGTACATATATTAGCTGAGCTGCACAGCACCTAGGCAGCCATTCGCAGCACCACTTGGTCATTGCCGCAGCCAGATAGGTATCCATAAGCAGAGGCGGTACAGTTATCGACACAGGGAGCATATGTTTGATGAGCTGCACAGTGCCTAGGCAGCCGTCAGCGGCACCACTTGGTCGCTGCAACACCCAGATAGGTAAAAAACAGTACAGATAAGGACACAACAGGGGAGACATGGGGAACATAAAAAATTGGCTGAGCGACACAGATCCTAGACAGCCATCGGTGGCGCCATCTTGATAGTTGCTACTCACAGGGCTGCAGTGGACCGGCTCAACAGGCCATCTCCCATTCAGCAAACCACAGGAGTCAGCCAGCATGGATAGATCCTGAGGCTGTCTTGCTGTGGGGCTCGGGGAGGGGGGGCAGCAAGTCAGGGGCCTTGGTTGGATCCTTGGCCGGAGGGAGAGCCAATGCGCACAAGGCCTAGGGCCGAAGTTGGGTCCTCTCTGGGCTTGGGTCCACCGCCACTGCTCCCCAATTGTTTCTCACACAGTTTACAATCTGGGTATTGTAAGCGGCTATAACTTCTCTTTTTCATATGCCATGACTTATTTTTTTGACACTTCTATACTCTTAAGATGATCCCAGGGGATCACAGAGGAAACTCTGTTTGTCTGAGCACTCAGCCAGGTTTCAATAAAATGTATACATTAAAACATGATGTAAGACACACACACATTTAAAAAAAAAACGTTAAAAAAATCCCTAAATTCCTATATTAGGGTGAGAAAGGTATGAGAAAATGTTATAATCACTTTGAAATGTCTGTACTATAACTGAATGTATACCACTAGAAATTTAAAACTCTCAATAATTGTATAGTACAAATATATCAAAAAGATTATGCTGGCAGGGGCATAACTCCCGGAGACAGTGGGTGCTCCAAGACCTTAGTGGCACCTAATAATACATATACAATTTGAATAAATGAAAAACAATTTATTAAACACCTAACAAATTCATAACCACCGGTGGTGTCATAAATAATATAAATTAATTAAAATAATGTTAATCAGTGTGGACCAATATCAAATTTCCAGCTCCAGGCTGTGTTCTTAATTATTTTACAGGTGATATGGGCAACCTTTGACCCTCCAGCTGTTGTTGAACTACGCATCCAAAATGCCCTGCAACAGTTTTAGTATGGCCAAATAGCAAAACTGTTGATATGTAGCTTAACAACCGTTCCCCATCTCTGCCATAGATGCACATTTAAAAGTCAGTGTTTGAAGGTTCTTTTACATTTACTACTCATGTAATTTAGGAGAATAGGGATAGTGTCCTAACATATACAGATGGGGCTGCTCTCAGTGTTGCTGCCAGACCACCATCCGCAGGTTTCTGGTGGATGGCGATCTGGCAGGCGGGAAAAGGACATGGATGCACGAGCATCTCACACGCTCGTGCGTCCATTGCTGAGAGTGGGATGCGCAAGCATCTCGGCATGCGAGTAAAAGGGAGAATGAAAATTAACTCTTATAGCACCTAAGCTCCTACAGAAGCAACACATTCCTCATGATGCCTTTATTCCTCAAAATATAACATAAAGTACATGTATTGGCATCCGTTTTAGACTGTTCCTTTCACACTTTTCCCTCTATAATTTGTTGTGGTGTGCCCTGTTTTTGTTTCCGGGGGTCAAACACTAGAGTTTAGTTTGTTAATAAAATAAATTTTATATATTATAGTCCACAGGTATAGGCCACGTCACATTGTCTTATGGTGTGTACACACTTGTACAATCTGCATGAGATCCAGATGAGATTTTGACTATATAGTCAAAATCTCATCTGGATCTCATGCAGAAAGTCTTGGCTGCATAGACTATATAGTGCAGATCTGCACTATATTTTTGCAGATAGTCTAAATTGTATACACAGTCAAAATCTCTTCTGGATCTCATAGCATTACAGTGAAATCTATATTATTAATTTTCTTCATCAAAACCCTTTAAGTAAGTTCTTGTTTCAGAGGAAGTATAATTAAATAAAGAACCCCCGAAAACTATTGTTCATCAAATTTATTAATAGTAAAGTAATGTGTGTGTTCTTCTTGCTTGATCCATCATTATTCAAATGCAAATCCCAATTGACTTTCTGTGAAAGTTTAAAGCAAAACCACAATAACATCAACACCTGCCCATTTTTAGTTATTCACATTTATTTTTTTAGTATAGTCAGCCAATTGCAATTCCATGCTTTTAAATCTGTGATTACACTTCCGCATGTGATTTATAGTTACATCTGCTTACACCACAGATTTTGCTGATTCAGCAATTTTAAATGAAATTGTGTGTAATTATCATCCACATCCTTCACTCAGTGTAAACGCCTGTTCTCACTGCAACATCATATATTTCAAGTATGTAGCAACAATTACAATGATTTTATGAAGAACACTGATCGGTAAATCAAAGAAGCAAAGACTGTTTTGACGTGTTCTACATCTATAGAAATATATGTTAAGATCATAAAACATAACCATAAGAATGTATGTAAATTTCCTTTTCTAGGCACGAGAAGAAGAAATGAGCACAAAAGTGACTGAACTGCAGGAGCAGCTGGAAAAATTGCAAGAAGAGCTAACAAAGAAACAGGAGGAGGAGGAGGCAGCACAGGATGGAGAGGTAAACACTGTAGCAATGGAAAAGTAACTGGGGGCTTATAACCTACTATATTTGTAAATCTGTAGAAAAGATTATACTATGCCAGGGATTATCAAATGATTAGAATTTTACCACATCTCATTACAATGGCAACTGTCAGGGGTATAGCTGGATTAGACGCAATTGAACACTCCGTTCTTTAAGTTGATGTGTTAAAAGCAGGAAAAATATGTAATCATAATGATCTGAACGACATGGGACAAATTATGATGGCTCAGTAGAAGTGGTCTAAGGAAGGACAAATGGTTATCTGGCTACAGGGTTAAGGGTGCCCAGGGCTCACTGTTGCCCATGGCATGGGGAAGCAAAGGCTAGCCCATGTGGTCTAATAACACTGAAGTGCTACTGTAACAAAAATTGCTGACCTTTTTTAATGCTGGGGCAGCAGACCAGACGGATTACCTATACTGGCCTTTGTCCACTTCCAAAAATGCCTACAATGGGCACAAGAATTTCAGAACGGGCTATGGGGTAATGGAAAAGGGTGATTGGGTCTTCTTTACAACATGTAAATGGCCAGATGCATTGTTTTATATGGGGCAGGGATGGCTACTGGATGCATTGCAGGAAGGCAAGCTGGTAGAGGCAGTTTGAGGCTCTGGGGAATGTTCTACCAGGTCTTGCCATCCATGTGGGTGTTACTTTTGAAAAATATGATCTACATGAATATTGTTGCAGGCCAAGTACGCCCCTTCATGGCAGTGTTATCCACTGAAGGCAGTGGCCTCTTTCAGTAGGATAATTCACTCTACCACACTTCAATAAATGGTGGATGGTGGGCGTGTACTGTAGCCCTGGCTGGGCAGGGGGAGGTGAAGTCAAGGGGGTGGTGGTGTGTATAACACTGGTCTTTTCCCTAGGGGGGGCGGGTTTGTGTATAATGCTGGGCGGGAACGTCCTACACACAGGGGATGAGTGACAGATCTGGCTAAATATATAAGAGATACAGGGCATTTTTGAACAGGAGATTCCATTCTTTCTTCCTCCTTTTTTTTTTTTTTTATTTTCTATAGTATGGTAACAACTGTTTTGCTTTACAAATGTTTAGTATCTATTTGATGTTACATTTGTGATATATGTTGCTACTGTGCTTAAAATGTTAAAACTGGCAGCGCAATCCTGGTAGAAAATAATAAGAAAAAAACATCTTATAAAGCATTTTCTATCTTTTTAATACAAATGGCTATGACTGTTTGGGTGATTACACAAGTACATTTTCAGTGTGTATATTATAGCATTATCTATTAAATAAAAAAATTCTAAATTGCACTTTGTTTGTTTTAGCAATCACCTCATGAAGAACTGCAGGTAAGACCATGTTACAAATAGTCATCTTGTCTTCTAATAATATGCTGTTTCACAGATAATTCCACAAGGACATACCAAGCCAAATTGCAGATCATAAACATAGCATGTTTTCTTTATTAGGACATCATTTATCATGGTTTTTACATCCTTTAAATATTTAATTAGGAATATTAACATTATTGTACTGTTCTTTATAAAGAATGTTCATATTTGGAAGTGCGTATCCCTATGTATGCATCTGCAAGGAATGTAACTAGGAAAGAGCTTCATACTTACCTCCTTGATCAGAGTTAGAGGTTCCAATGGGCAGGGACTTCGAGTGCACCCCACCCGAGTTTCTTTTTTCTCCTTTGTTCTCTAACTAAACGTGTTATTACTCGAGGGTGCACCACTGACCATCACATCTCTTAAGCCAGAACCAAGGGTGTAGGCTGATAGGTGATGTTAGTTTAGGGTTCACCTTCAAATATAGTCAGTTTTTTCCCCAACCTTTCTATCTCAAACATTGAAAATTTCCAATTCTTAGTGCAGGCTCCTCCCACCTCTCTCCTAATTATCTCCTTTATTAGAGTTAGAGGTTCCAATGGGCAGGGACTTCTAAAAGCCCCCATCCACTAGTGAGATATGGCCACTTTTTTTATTCGATTCCGGGATGTCCTTTTCCTCCATCTCCAATCTGAGGCACGTTTCTGTGCTTCTCCAATAAGAGTTGCATATGGTCATGGCTGCCATGAATATTCATTGTATTCCGCAGCCATGACTGGAATCGCATACAATACACTTTATGCAAAAGAAGCACTTACAATGTATTGTATGTAGGTCCAGCCGCCAGGGAGTGAGTTGTCGGGCAATCACATGCAATACCTCCGCTAGTAGATGGTTGCCTTAAGAGTTCTTATTATGGGATATTTTGCCATGCCTCATCCTCTGCTAGATATTGAGATCCCACACCACATAATGGTCAGTTGTTTATTGGGAGATTAGCAGCTTTGAGGCATTTATTATACATCCTGAACTTAATACCCTTATTTTCGAAACAATAATTTAAATTTTGTCGTGTACAAGCCCAAAAACAAACCCTTATTTACAAATGTGCAACATCCAATTGTAAAGCGCAACGGAATATGCTGCGCTATATAAGAAACGGTAAATAATAATAATAATCCCACATTGAGAAGGGCAAGATTTTTTGATAATTTTCAGTAGAGAAGATGTTTAAGAGAAAAACCCTTGAATATAGGGATACCCCTTCAAAATACAGGTTGAGTATCCCGTATCCAAAATGCTCGGGACCAGGAGAATTTTGGATAACGGATTATTCCGTATTTCGGAATATTTTAATATTTCAATTATGTATTTTGAAGTATCTTGCATGTATGCTGTATAAACACATAAAATACACACAAATATATTTTATTACCACATAAAATACACACAAATATATTTTATTTGTTCAAAAAACAAGGTTTCAAAACATGAAACAAAATTTGTGTACTATCTCAGATATTGAATTTGAATGCCAAGCAATCATTTTCTTGCACATATATAGTGCCAGTTACATATCATGTCACCAGTAGTGCTGTTACAAATGTCCCCAGTGAGTTTTTAGCAAAAAAAATATTTTTTTTTTCACTTTCTGGAATGTATGGTTTTCGGAATAATTCGGATAACGGATACTCGGATACGGGATACTCAACCTGTAGTAAATAGGAGACCAAATTCGACAAGTTTAAATTGATGGCTAAATGGTTATATCAATACAAATGTACTTTTAATTAGGTTTATCACTAAAGATGTCCAAATATGTGTTTAAAATGTATTTGCATGTACAATTATGTACAGTAAGTAATTTGTTCTTTGATCTATTTTTGGTACTTATATGTAAGTTGGGCGCCCACTAAGCTATTTGCTCAGTTTCAAGCGTCCCCTCGCGGGGCTCGCCATGCTTCGGGCTCTGTGGCTCGCTACACTATATAAAATCAACGGTACTTGTGTAGTTTCTTTGCGCCGTGCTTCGCTCGCCCACGCTGCGGGCTTGCCACGCTATCTAAAATCAATTCCATGCCAACGTGGATAGTGGGGGTATGAACTATCCACGTTGGCATGGAGTTAAGTTACTTTATTTTAGATAGTTTGGTGAGCGTACCCAACCCGGAAGTAGCACGGCACAATGCTGGCACCGTGAAACTACACAAGAACCAAATCAACATGCCGACATGGATAGTGGGGGTATGAGCGTACTTACTTATAGTGGGCGCCCAACTAACATAGAAGTACCATGTTTTCATTCTAACCACTAGAACAATGTGAAAATTGTTGTCTTGTTAGGATGCGATGTTTCTCAATGGTACAGCTTGTTCATATGCTTTTCGAATCTATGGAATATATTCATATGAAGCTTGCACGTGTTTATCTAAGAATGTGGTTTATTGTCTTATCCAAGAGTGTGGTTTAATCCACTAAACAGTGTTTATAGGCTGAAACAAATACGAAACCTTGGAATACGCTGCCTGACCCTTGTGGATTAAGCCTTATTTTCAAACCAGTTATTTGAGAAGCCTATATTTTATTTTGCCCTTCTTGGTCTTTTGGGAAGTATCCTAATCTGTTGGCTATTGCCTTCCAATTCCATTAAGATCTTTTGCACTTGCTTGATTAAACAGCTAAGCAAGAATCGGAAAGAATACATGTATAACTTCTTAAAACCCAGCAATTGTGTTAGAGAAAGTTGTTTTGGATTGGGCGCACAAATTTTATTGAGCAATTAAAATTTCACCTTTTAGTCTTATTTCGTTAGTCAAGGATCAAAGAAAGAAGGAGGTTGGTGTAGTGAATTCTAGAGCTTGAAAATGTTCACCCTAATCGGGTCAACAGACTCCTTTGATCAATATCCACGTGGATACATATATTTTGAAAATATTTTCCTATATTTTAACCCGTTAATTACCTATTTAGGATATGTATCTCTTATGCAGGAATAGGAAGACTTACTCAGGGTGGATAAGGTAATACCCAGTTCTGGTCACCCAACACTGTTGGATTATGATGTACTGTAACTTCTGCACCAACCCTGGTAATTATTCCTATTATTACATAATAGATTCATATCCTGAATAGGGTTATTATACAACTACTCCTCATGATAACCCCAATATTCAAAATAACTATAGGAATATTTATCCACGTGGTATATGACAAGAGATGATTATATTAGGAACCAGAAGGAGTTGTGTGTTATTAGTCCCAATGCTAGGGTATAATGCATTTGATTCTTTTATTTATTTATTTATTTATTAAGTTTCTTATATAGCGCAGCATATTTGATTGAACTGATTCAACCATATATAAATGAATCCATATTGAATGATTGCTTTACGCCATATAAAGTGGATAGGAATAATACCCTAATGCCCAGAAACACATTAGTGAGCAATCTTAGAACCGGGCAGATCCTGACAGTGGGCTATTCCTATATAAATAAAGCAGTGCATTAATCCCAATTGTTGGAGCGTTTCACATAGATGGGCACTCTACTAGTGTCTTGATATAACACTTATCTATAATTCCGACAGTCATTTTCGCTCTGCTCACCAAAAACTCAACAGCTGGAATTTTAGTGTTCCTTCTGTTGATTGTCAGAAAGTGGACGTGCCATCGAAAACAGCTTTTGTCAAAAAAAAGGTAGTGGATTCGACAATCTGCAGCCATTTCTCACAAAACAGATCCGACTTGTTTTAAAGTCGTATGTGTTTTGTCAAAATCTGTCTTCAGTGCTGTCGGAAATGACAGTATTTGATAAGCGGGGGTCGCTATTTTCACTGTTGGAAATAGTGGACGGCATTGAATACCCCCCTATATCCGTGTGTATATATCTTTTTCCAATCTCCTCCTTCCTTTGATCCTTGACCAACGAAATAAGGAAATCATATGGGGCCAATAACTGCTTTAAATTCCAAAATAAACATAAATGATGTGCATATCTTCTTCCATTTTCACCTTTCAGAACCCAGGCAGTTCTTCTTTCCTGTCTGGAGTGTCACTGTCTGCTGTGGTGTCTCTCACATTGGGGCAGATGTATTAAGCCTTAACAAGAGATAAATGCAAGGGTGATAAAGAGAGATAAACGTCCAGCCAATCACCTGCTAACTGCAATGTTACAGTTGTGTTAGAAAAAAGTCATTAAGGAGCTGATTGGCTTGACGTTTATCTCTCTTTATGCATTTATCTCTTGTTAAGGCTTAATACATCTGCCTCAGTGTGGCCTGTATCTCAATACAGACCAGAATATTAGCAGAAACAAAGCAGACAGCGACACCCCAGAAAGGAAAGAGGAACTGCACAGGTTTTGCAAGGTGCTAGAATAAACACTTCCATAAATATATAAATGCAGGTGATCGCTTGTTTCTACTTTAAATACTTGTTCAAACCATGTTAACTTCTTTGTCTATAATCATTTATTATTTGGTTTGTATTTATGACAACATATTGTAGATATTCAGTATAGCTTAATGGTTGCGCTTCTGTATACTGCAATATTTTGCATAGTGCAGGATATTTGGAGCACATTGTACTGTTATTTTTTACAGATAATTATTTTCTTGTTTAGACGCAGCTGGCGATGAAAAGCACACAATTAAATGAAGCAAAATTGAAAGAACAAGAGCTAAAGGAAAAGGTATTTTTCTAATGAAGGTTTCTCCTGTAAGAGCTGGTCTTAGTGATCCTTATCACAATGTAGTATCCCAGCATAGCGTAAATTCTGCTTGGATGTAGTGCATTCTACTTTCAATAATAAAATAATTGTATGTTGAATATTGGCTATAAAAAAAGAAATCTGTCCTCTAATAAGGTTGCTGTATCTTACAATGATAATGATATATATATATATATATAACAGAAATACATGTCCAGATCATCTCATTGTTGGAAATATTACCAACCGACCATCTGGCACTAGATTTAATGGCTACGGAACCTCTACACCAAACAATGGTGAAAAGACAAAGTACAACAGAAATAGTGATGGTATATATGGACAAATGTATTAAGCTTGATGAAGTGATAAAGTTGAAGGTGATAATACATTAGCCAATAAACTCCTAACTAATTTTTCAAGCACAGCTGATTGACTGGCATGTTAGCACCTTCCACTTTATCACTTCACTTGGCTTAATCCATCTGTCCCTATATCTGTGCCAAGAAGAAAAGCTGCCTGTGGAACCTTAGGTATGAAATATATTATCTAGCGCCAGATGAACTGTTGTTAATATATTCTGGTTTGTTTTATTGGTGTAGTATGGATGATCTTTTTATACCTGCTGTTCAACAGGCAGCTTTTCAACTAGGTGCCAATATATTTCACATCACTGTTTCTGTTATCTACTGTTAATTGCAATATTTAGTGTGTTTCCCTTCCTGATCAATTTACTTCCATGTCCTTTTTGGTTTGTACTTGTACAGATGAACATCTTGGAAGACCAGTTGAAAAGTTATTCACGTGGTGTGTTTGTCACTCCGCTTGGAACTCCATATAAAGGTGAGACTTTCATCCATTTTCCTATTGTGAATGGAATAGGCCGTATTATTGCACACCCTACAGTAGTGCACTGTGTACAAAAGACAAACAAGTTATTCACCTTATAATTCCGGTATGATCTCTCCTTACTCATAACCTTTACATTTTTTGGAAACCGTATGTTCAAAACTGAATCATTTTACCAAAGTATTTCTAAATATTCAACCAAATTCTGTTTCTCAGCTGGAAGACTAATATTTTGCCATGGCCAGAAGTTTTGAAAATTACAAGTATTGGTTTTCACAAAGCTTACTGCTTCAGTGTTTTTGGACCTGTTTGTCAGATGTTAGTAATGTATACTGAAGTAAAATTACAAGCATTTCAGAAGAGTCAAATGCTTTTATTGACAATTTAATTAAGTTTATGCTTAGTTGACCCTTCTTTTTCATGATCTCTGTAATTTCCCTGGAATGCTTTTAACATCTGGACCACATACTGACTGATGGCTGCCTATTCTTGCCTAATCAGAGCTTTAATTGTGTCCGAATTTGTTGGTTTTTGTTTATCTGCCTGCCTTTTGGGAATGGACCACAAGTTCTCAATGGGATTAAGGTCTGGGGAGTTTCCTGTCCATGGAGCCAATTTTTTTATTTTATTGATATTTTGTTCCCCGAGCCACTTAGATATCACTTTTTGCCTTATGGCAAGGTGCCTCATCATGCTGTAAAAGGCATTGTTCCGTCACCAATTTGTTCTTGGATGGTTGGAAGAAGTTGCTCTTGGAGGATGCTTTGGTACCATTTTTTATTTATGGTTGTGGTCTTCGGCAAATTGCGAGTAAGCCCACTCCATTGACCGAGAAGTAACCCCAAACATGAATTGTCTCAGGATGCTTTACTGTTGGCATGACACAGGACTGATGATAGCACTCACTTTTCATTTTCTGGATGAACGTTTTTCCAGATGCTCCAAACATCAGGGAAGGGGATTAATTTGAGGAAATTATTTTAACCCAATCTTCTGCAGTCTAATCCCTGTACATTCTGCAGAAAATCAGTCTTTCTTCTTCTTCCACTAGGGGACACTGCAGTCTTCTTATAATGGGGATAGAGTGGTGGTAGGAGTCTGCACTTTAGAAGTTATTGACATGTGGCAGGCTTGTCTCCCTCTATCCCATTCCAAGACCCCCAGTCTTAGAAAAGTGGCCAGAGGAGTCCGATCCTTGGGCTGTTTTTCTTGACCTTCTTGGCACCAGCTAAGCCTCCAAAAGTCTTTGTCTCACTGTGTATGCATATGTAAGCACACCTGCCTGCTGCCATTCCTGAGCAAGCTTTGCACTGGTACAGCAGCTGTATCAACAGAACATTCTTGGGTACCCTATAGCCTTCTTCACAACTATTGAACCTCTCTCCTTGAAGTTCTTGATGAGCCGATAAACCGTTGATTGAGGTTCAATCTTAGTAGCAGAAATATCCTTTCATGTGAAGCCCTTTTTGTACAAAGCTATGATGACTGCGCTTGTTTCTTTGCAGGTAACCATGATTAACAGAGGAAGATCAATGATTTCATCCAGGATCCTCATACAACTCTTACAATTTAGACTAATTGCTATAAACCTAATAATAATGAAACAAGAGTGGAATAGATATGACTAGTAACATTAGTATCATTGTTCCTGCACAATGTAAACATGCTATTGACTCAGTGACCTTCACTTAACACCTGTAATAAATTGTTCTCTTTTACAGATGTCAATCATCGGTACACTGATGTCTCTGTTTTCGGCGAGCCTACTGAATTTGAGTATTTGAGAAAAGTAATGTTTGAGTACATGATGGGACGGGAAACTAAGGTAAGGAGCTCTGTACTGTTGGGTTACCTTGTACTCCGTGCATAAGAAAAATATTTTCAATTTTAAGTGTCCATGTATAATGCTCAGCAAGGGATGACCCCTGAGGAGTGGCCTTTACAAAAGTAGGGTAGGTATCAATGTGACAATGGTCCTTATCTAGAAACTGCAACCTCAGATGCAGCAGCGAATCACAGAAACCTGTAGTGGGGTTTTTTTTAACGTAAGATGCCTCCTGCAACATTAGTATATTTTAACACCAGCACTGTGCGCAAAGACGCAGCGGCGGTGCAATTAGCGTCCACCTCCGAATCTGCCCAAAATGAGCTCCAGTAGTTACTGGCCAAATGCAAGAAGGACACTTCAAAGGTGAAAATAGATCTCAAACGCATAAGGACAATTATACTGAGAGCTAATCATTGGTGTCATAGAGGGCAAAGAGAACAGATTATTAAAGATGATTTTGTACACAGAAAGTTAAATGTTGCATTTTAAATGTTTTCTGAAATCCTTTTTAACACCCTGTCTTTTTTTCATTTATCAGACAATGGCAAAAGTAATTACTACAGTGCTAAGATTTCCAGCTGACCAAGCTCAGAAGATCTTGGAGAAAGAAGATGCTCGACCTGTGGTAAGGTTCACTCTCTCTAACCCTAATGTGTTGAATCAAAGGATATATATATATTTTTTAATGATAAAATTGCATAACTTGTCACAAGCATCATCAGATGGTTTTCTGTCCTTAGGTGCTCTGGCCTGTTATGCCTTAACCTCCACCAGAGATTCGGTATAGAGAGATGCTCTGTAGGGCTCAGTGGATTTCATCACCGGTCATGGTTGCAGCCTATTAAGGCCTATAATATTGGCATGGGAGACCGGTGTTGGCATAATCAAAATGTTAAGTTCTTATAAACCTGCTTTTTCTTCTAGACCGAGAAAGGAGAGAGCTGGTCATAATCTATGTAATGCAATTGTACACATAGGGGGACTTACTAAGATGGGAGATCTATTTCACATGGGATGTTGCTATGGGCATCCAATCAGAATCTAGTTCTTATTTATTTAGCAAGCTCTAGAAAATAATATATAGCATCTGTTTGGTTGCCCATAGCAACATCCCATGTGAAATAGAATTCCCATCTTAGTAAATTTCCCCCATTGTATTTGTTCTTTATAGTGAATTTATAGTAACTTTTAATATACCGGTAAGTTCATACAGGGTTGGTTAATAATTACTAGGTATGAATGAGAAAAAAGAAGTTGCATTGGGATGCACACCTTAGTGAAAGAATCTTTTATATTTAAAATGCACTTTTTATTAGGTCTTTATTAAAAAGAGGGGAGTCCCATCAACCTTTTATTATATACGGGGACACCTCCTTGCTTGGGTGAAATATTCAGGGGTTAAAATCAGGACATACACCATGGATAAACATGTACCAAAGTGCTCGAAGAAATGAAAAATAGTGTAAGATAATTAACTGGTGAGATGTTTTTTTAATTATTACCATATCATTTTCACTGCTAGTTAGGGAGATGTTCAAGTAGATAATTGTGATAACCGATAAATGCTACTCCATTGACACACGAGAAAAGAGTAAAAATAAATTTATTTACAATTCCTACATTCTCTTCTTGTGTCTGTCTTAAGCTCCGTACACTAGGAGCAATATATTCCTCAGTGTCCCATTTTCATCAGCGACCAGAGAGGGTCGCTGATAAAAAGGAGACTCTCTGCAGGGGGAAACAGCTGATTCCAGGAGCATGCTCCTCCAAACATCAACCACCCCAGGGCTGGTCACAGCTGCACGCTCCCGGGGACATTCTCCCCGTACACACGGGGATATGGTCACTCTCAAGCCTTTCAGCCTTGAGAAAGCTAGTGGTGGACACGTGTCGGCACTATACTGTTGAGATGTCTTCTCACTGAAATTAATTTATCAGTAATATGATTTATTAAACTGCCAGAATGTTAGGGATGATTTGTTCATTTAGATATTCATTCCTTAATTGTGGCTGGTACATTGTGTGGTGGGGATCTTGGGACCCCAACCCAGTAACATCAGTCAGATGTGTGGGTGACACCCCGAATAAGTCCTTAAGGACTACCACCTACTTGTTAACCCCATGATTAACCCAGGGTCTGATATCAAAACAGTGTTTGAGCACTTTTTTAGGATAACTGCATATTGTTGAAAACCCACCAGTATATCCAGCCATAAATCGTTAAAAAAGTCTAAAAAAATTATCTGGATTTTACTGGTGGTACCATAAAGGTACTTTATGCTCAAACGCCATACTATGTTACACAGAATCCAGTAACGGTAACAAGTAACAATTTGTCAGAACACACATTATCAGTTTTCAAAAACGATTTCTGTGCTGCATTCCAAAGTGTCAATTTTAGCTTAAAGGTGCCCGTACAATTATTGTATGCAATGTGGACTAGATCGCATTGCATTGCATACGTTTTGTAATGCAATGAGATGCAATCTAGTACAAAAAGTATGTGCTGCACATACTTTTTGTACTAGATTGCATGTGCAGCACATACTTTTTGAGCTGTGCGATGGAATGTGCACGGGAGAGCGCATGTCATCGCACCTGCCAATTGTTCCGTGTATGGGCACCTTTAGACAGACACTGGAAGAGAACCTAAAAATTGTAAATACATTGATATTTTCTCTTTTCTCAGTGTGTCAATGGAGTAACAATTATCTGTCAGCACAACTATCTACCTGAAACAGTTATCTCATAGTTAACCTGTCAAAATATTAGTTATCTTAAATAATTTTCCATTTCTATGAGCACTTTGTTACATGTTTATCTGACGTGTATGTCCTGATTTTAACATTTGAATATTTCACCCAAGTTAGGAGGTGTCTCCCCAACCGCCGTAATTAATAAAAGGTTGACGGGACTCTCCTCTTTTTAATAAAGACCTAATAAAATTAGCGTTTTATATATGAAATATTCTGTCTCCCAAGGTGTGCATCCCAATGCAACTTATTTTTTTCTCGTTCATACTTAGTATCGTTTCTGGTTGTTCAGGATAGAATCCCTGCAAATAAATAATACATTTACTGCAGTTTCAAACCTGCCCAATTCAAAACCACTCTTCCTCTTTGGTTAAGAATTATAATATATAAAATAAAATACCTAACCATTTACAACGGCAGAAACAGATGTGGCTGTAGTGTCTTATCACATATTGTACAGTTGTTGGTTTCATACTGTATATCTGAGCCAATGTAACGCTGGCCACATTCCATGTCACCTGCAGGGATTCAGTACAGTACTGCTGACTCTAGTGACCAGAACCATTTCAGCTTAATTTATACAGTAAATGAACATTACAATGAATATGTGGTGCTATAAACTGTAAATAATAATAATGAATAATTACATACATCACCTGTATCCACACTGCCATGTCTAAAGGGGCCTACACACGTAGAGATTTGCTGAGCGTTCTGATCAATGCTAGATTGCTCAACACACAGCGATGCGTCAGTGCTGAGTGATCTGACCGATTTTAAGATCCAGAATTCTGGATATTAACCACGGGACAAAATCGACGTGCAGGGCCGGGCATTACTAGATTGCTTAGAAAACGTCCCCACATTGCTACGTGTGTAGGCTCCATAAGGGAAGCTTTGTTTAAAATGTGCTGATAAGGCCAAGCATAATATTTTTCAGGACAAATTGTCCACTGGGACACTACACTATTGGCATCTGTGGCTGAAATATCTAATTTGTTGACAGAAGCCACTCGCGTTAATACATATATGTCCTCACACAGAGTCTCTGAATATGTATGCAAAGTACTAGAATGTAGCAGTTGCAGTTGTGTTTCCCTTACACAAGTTCTGTTCTGCTCCCTATACAGACTCGGGGTTATTCAGAGCTGATCGCTGTAGTGCAAATTTGCAGTCCGTTCTATTATCGAACTACTGCGCATGCATCAGGGACGTGCAGTCAGGGGGGGGCAGTGCTTCCCCTGTCATTTTTCTTTAAAATAATACAAAGAATATTCCTATGACACATGTTCTGTGTCATAAGTATTTTCTTTATATTATTTTACTAGTTTGAATTATTTAACCTAGTTTGGGAGGCACCGATAAGCGTGCCTCCCACACAGAACTACAAGGGGTTGAAGCAGGGGGCGGGGCTTGGTGCGGGTCTTAACAGTGGGCTAAAAAAGCTCATTAAAATTAACACCAAAAGCGGCACTTCTAGAAGTGCCTAATTGACAGGGGCTGTTGTGATTGGCCAGCTGATCCAGCTGCTGTCCAATCACAGCAGCCTCTGTCATTTAAGGTTCTGACAGTGCCGCGTTTGCTCCACCCTCCCCTGTGACCTGTTTCCCCCAGCTTCCTTCCTGTATGCCTGGTGAGTCCCCTGCCCAGTGAGTATATATTTTTTTCGGCGGGCGGGGATGGAGGTGGAGGCGGCGGATTGTTGCTAGTTGCTATGGACAGGTGCAGGGGGGTCAGCGGGTGGGGACAGAGGTGGTAGCAGGGGACAGGGGCTGGCTGCTGCTGGAGGTGGGCAGCCAGGTGTGTCTGTGGGGGGGGGGGGGGGGCGCGGTGGGGGCTGTGACAGTGCCTCTCCGTTCACAGCCCCCACCGCACGTCACTGGCATGCATACGGATAATTACACACATGCCGATCCAAAATAGCTGAAAAATCAAACCACAATCCCCTCGTAATTTGACAACATTTGGGGGTGGTAACTGGCTGTTTTCTGGGAGTATCAGAAAAAATGCAGCCATTTTGATGAAGGGTGTGTGAAATCCATACCAGCCTCAATCAGCGTGTCTTGCCTCAAAGTTGTGGAGGGTTAGGCGTTAGGGGCTACATGTGATATAGACTGGGAAAATCACTACATGGGGAGTGAATTGCAAATGGATTGCAAATTGCGATCATTCACAATTTCCTTGCAGATTTGCATGGGGTGGGGTTTTCTTTCTGTCTGGGTGGCGGCTACCTACTTGCAGTCATCTGCAAATTTGCAGATGAACGATCTGGTCTGAATCAGGCCCTTATTCATACAATATGCAAGTGTCCTATATTAAGTTACTCGGCACAATCTCCTGGTGCAGTCTAGCTGCATTGTGTTGCAGCAAAGATGCATGTTGGCAGGAGTTGCACATGATCTGGCTTCTCACTCACACACCGGGCATCTCACACTGCATGGCGTAGTGAGGATAGATTCACTTCAATCCACACAATGTTATACATATCTGGTATAGATTCCCTGTGCAGCTTTAATCATCGTGAATGTCTGATTGAGCAGCATACTGTGGCATTGCTTTCTAATCCTGTTTAAGTGATAACTAATGGAAAAATATATTTCTATTATCTAACTTTAACTTGCATTATTAAAATAACACTTTTGTGTAAATTTAGGTTTTTTTTTTTTTTTTCACAATGCCACAAATAACGTAAATAATGTTGAGAAAACATGAATAATTATATCACTGAATTAATGGGGGAGACAAGAGGATGGACAAAGACAGACAAAGGAGAAACTTCACACATGACATGCCAACTAAAGAACTTTCAAAAGTTGAAACCCAAGTTGGTTCAGGAGACTATATTATCTCCAGGAGTGTGTGTGTGTGTGTATATATATATATATATATATATATAGAGAGAGATAGATAGAGAGAGAGAGAGAGAGAGAGAGAGAGAGAGAGATAGATAGATAGATAGATAGATAGATAGATAGATAGAGATATAGATCGGGGTAGTGGACAGCACTCCAATGTATGTAGAATTCCTTGCTCTGGTGCCCTCAAAGGACCTGTTATGGTCCTGGTATACAACAGTGGGATAAGCGGCACTCGGAATAAATGATACACAACAGCAGGTGTTTAGGGATCAAACGTTTTCTATGTATTTACAACATCTTCATCATCTGATGAAGAAGTTTGTAAATACATCGAAAACGTTTGATCCCTAAACACCTGCTGTTACACTCAGTGCTTGAAAGGGTATAAGGTCGACATGCATTGGGTCAACCACTGAAGGTTGACATGGATTAGGTGGACACATGAAATAGGTCAACGTGGCTAAGGGCCACAGGGTTGGAAGGTCGACACAAACATTAGGTAAACAATGGCTAGTGTGGCAGTCAAAAGGTTGACATGAATTTTTCACTTTGTTTTTGAGCCGACATGTGCCAACAGGCGATATTTCATGTCCTTCCATTTATTAGGGCGTGGAGGGAAATAGATTTGTATGCCAAGCGCACGCGATACACTTCGATGGTGACCATGTCGACATTCTGGACAGAGTAAAGTGAAAAGCCCATGTCAACCTTTTGACTGTTGATCTACCGATTATCAACCTTAGCCACGTCAACCTATTTCATGTGTCGACCTTCATGTTGACCTAATGTTGGTCGACCAAATGACCCATACCTTCTTGAAAGGGAGGGGTAATCTTGTTCAAGATAGAAGCACATTGTGTTGTCCCCAGCACCCTGAATGATATCTGTAACCAGATTTAATTCTACATGATTATAGAAATCAGAGATCTTGGTTACATATTTTTTCAAATATTTGGAAAGCCCCCAAGCCAAATGTCAAGGCTTCTCATGAGTATTGGGGGTCCCTATTGCTATATCTAGGTGTGGGATGCGGCACCCCAAAAATCAGTATAAGCCAGAAAGCCTAGAGCAGCACACCAATGAAAAACTAAAGTGTTAATACGTGTTAGTGTTAAGAAGCCAGAGCTATGTATAGAAAGTGATACAAAAGTGATGATTGGCATTAATATGTATGAAAGGAACATTGTTAGTAAGATTATTAGTAAGAAAGATGTGATAGAATAGGGTACAACCTCAGAGTCATCCAGCAACACCAATCCAGGGGCACTGTGCAACTATTGGTCTAACATTCTCAATATTGTGACAAAAATGTTTGCACTAAGTAATAGTTTATTGGTTATTTTGTATTCAATCTTTATACAGTAACCTTTAGATTCAGCTTAAAAGATGCCTTCACTTGTCTTAAGGTCCATACACACTGGGCGACTATGCCCAGCGTGTATGGACAGCGATGATGTCAATCATCACTGTCGGGAAAGCCGCTCAGTGCATACACACTGAGCGGCTTTCCCCCTGCCCGGCACCGACTGAGGGGGGAGGACGTCTTTACATAGCGCAGAGCTATGCAACGCCGTCCTGAAAGCCGCTCATCTGCTGGTATAACCAGCAGATGAACAGCTTTCCCGGCGATGATGCGGGAGCGCGCAGCAGTGCTCACCGCTCATCACCGGGGCATACACACTGGGCGACTCTGAGCTGAAAGCCACTCAAACTGGGTGTTTTGAGCAACTTTCAGCTCAAAGTCACCCAGTGTGTATGGGCCTTTATCACACAATTCAGTATCAATTCCTATTGCCATCCGAGATGTTAATGTGCTTCAGCAGGAGGCATGAACTTGCTGGTTAGGATTTACCTTGTAATTCATGGTCTTGCCAGGAGAGGGCAGACTTGGCCATGAATCTGTCTCCACAGGGATTTCTGGATTCATTTGCTGAACAGGTTTTTCTTGACTTGAACTAAACATTACAAATACATCTATATAAAGGTAGTCATACACTTGTGCAACTTAGAAGTCGCACGCCATCCCCCATGAACCACTGAACAGCTTCCCCAGTGGCAGGATTTTATATGATACACTGTATGCGGTTGTTTCTGTATACAGTGTATCGTATGCAATCCCAGCCAAGCCTGTCTAGCTTAGCTGCAATGCAACACATCTTATGTGTAGCACGTGAGACCCAATAGCTTTGATACTGCGCACGGGATTGCCCATCACATCAGACCTGATGTTAAATACATGTGATCTGAATGCTTTTTATGCGATTAATTACCGCAAATGCATATAAAGTGACCAAATCGCATGTATATCGCCCCAGTGTGTGGGTACCTTTACAGCTGCTATGTAAGATTGTGCATAGATATAAAAATGTACAATTCAAAATAGTCATCTGCAATGGTGCAAAACTCCCTAGTCCTATAGAATGACACCAGTAAAACCTACGTAATCCCCTTTTGCCTCAGCATAAACATGAAGAGAAAACTTGCTGAACAGCAAATATGCCAACCCGTTAGTATTTGTTAAATAAAAAAAAAAATTTAAAGTGTAAATACACAAGTTTTCCTAAAAATGTTTACCAGTAACATTCCCTTCAATTCAAGAAATATCTGCATGCTGGCCACCTGTTTCTGACATTGGCTGTTTGGTCTATCACACACTGTCTACAGTATGTGGCAAAGCAATTAGCTAATGTTGTGCTGCTGTCCAACATATGTGTTGGATGCTAAGAAAATCTTATGGCTCATATGCTAGTTTTTTTCTGACTTCATTGGTTAACAAATAACTGTCACACTAATCCTCATAGGTGTATTTAATCAGAGCATATCACTAACTTTCTATGTCTGAACTAACTGCACTAAGCTATTTTCTCCCTGGCTTTGTAGTTTACCCCGCCTCGCAGTGGTATCTTCTGAGCCAGTCGGTGCTTAGTTAGCATGCGGGTGAGTGAATAATTGTATTTTGTACTAATAGTCCTCCGTAACCTTAAGTCTCTCATGTTTTGGCTACTCTATTCTTTCCCTGCCTTGTAAAACCTCTCCTGCAGAAATACATGTTAGAACTTTTGTTTCAGCTTCATTTTAAACTACACACCTTGACATTTTTCTCAAATAGTGATTTAGGGACTGATTCTGGCTGACTCGCTAAGCATCATAAATTAGCTGCTTAGCAAACCAACGAACGCCACCCGCCAGGCTAGCGAATGTCCGCCCCCCCCCCCCCCCCGCCGCCGCCGCACTTACATTCCTGGTGCATTGCAAATGGATGTTTTGCATAAACTTCCATTTGCAAAGGTACATACGGGGGCAAAATCATTTGAAAATGATGGGCGTCCCCATGCGAAAGCCCATTGGCCGACTCGATGCGGGCCCATCCGGTGCCAGTGCCTCGATGAGTATGCAAGTCACCGAAGGCGTCCGTACAACAGCCCTGCACATGCTCATATGTGCAGAGGACAAACATCGGTCCCCAGTGCAAATAAGGCGGGAACCAAACAGATCAGAATGACCCTTAGTGTATTGGCCTGTCTTGTAGCCCCCACTAGAGATTGAGACTGATTGAGAGACTATACTTGAATCCCTACTTGAGGTGATAGCTGCATCTGGCAATAACGGCTTTTTTAACTCCCATAAAATATTTTTCATGTAAAATAAATGGTCCCTAGTTCCTGCTGGCTGTTGGGGATGGGTCAGGTTATGCACTAGAAGAGGGGGTGTACTGATAATGGAGAAATACCGACCAAAGCATCGAAGGCCTGACCTTAGGGCTGCTTACATGAGTGCCATGACCTAGCAGGCACAACTGAAGCCATGAAGAAGGTATTTTACCGCTGGGCCACCAGGGAAAATATGTTGACATTCTAAAATGTTGACATTTCATGTCTGTGTGCCGGCATGATCTATGATTATGTCAAAATATAATACCCAAACTTAAGTGCTATAAACTTAAATACTGAATACGATAATCAATCAGTTTAATGTGTCTAGTGTCTGGCTGCAGTGAGTTCCTAGACTTTGTAAAGGTGCTTCCATGTCACTGTGGCTGGTACAGCTTGCCCAGCAGATACATTTTAGTAATGGAATAATTGGGGGACAGTCGGGTATGAATGCGGCTGTTGTAAGCATATAGATCAATGATTTTCACTGCACATGCGTGATAGCCGCAGTGTGCATAAGCAGCAAATGATTTGCAAGTGCAGTTGCAGCCATATTTTAGTTGCAATGTAACAGGAAGTCTTCATTTGTGAGTGGTATTGGGAAGTGGTAGCACTGGGCATTCTTTTGTATGGGACTAACAAAAATGTACTTGGTGTCCTGCACCACAGAAGACCGCAGCCCAGAATACACATGGAGTTACCAATCCCTAAACACCATAGGCTCTACAAAAACAGTGTGATCCCGAAGGCGCTGTCTTGAATCAAATGTGATCAATATCCCAGGAATATACTATGGAGCCACACTGACCTTGATGTTGGTCCCTATATGTATATCAAGGTTTCTTGGTTTTCAGATACACTTCGTCCAATCTGAGAGATCCTTTATAGTTCACTGACCTTAGGGACAATCCCTATTTTCACATGAAGGTATATTTCTACTTCAGTTATCTTCCCACATCACAAGACCCACATAAGGAAATCTACTGACCTGGGATTATATCAATATGTTCCCATAAAGGTTTTTTTGGACCGGGTCTCTTGCCCACTTAAGTAAGTCAACACCTCCAGTTCTCCATAAAAAGGGTTTTTTCTATTCTTAAAAAGTTTCCATAAAACAAAGCAGATAAATATTTTTTACAGCAGAAAAACAGCCTCCACAGGTAGGGCCAATAAAAACTCAACGATATGCGTTCCTCTCACCCGGAATGGGCTGAAGTCATACTTTGCATGGATCCTCCTGTGGCAGGTCTGATGTCACCAACACGTTTTGGACAAGAACTGTCCTTCCTCGGGGTGTTTTCCATTTTGTATGGGTTAGCTTCTGCCCATATATAAGCACAATTGCATATGGAGAAGAACAGCTGCACTTGAATGACTCTCATTGAGCCGGAGACCATAAATGAAGTTGAAATAGACTGTTTGATACAATGTGAGCGTGAATCCAGATTGATGTGGTTTTGGAAAACCCATGTAGCATATTTTAACTGCTGTTTACAGATTAAAATAGCACAATTTATTCATTGATTTCTAATGAAAGAGAGTCTCACCCTAGACCGTGATTATGTAAAATAGATGTGATCATGTTTTTATAAACATTGTTGAAAACTAAAGTGACATTAAGATGAGATGCATGTATAACAGTATTACAATAAGATATGTTTTGAATGCTGTTAAATGTTTAATATTCTAGTTAAAGCTCCTAATCCTATTCCGACAGTTACAGGAAAATGTTAGGTAAATCACCTACACTACAGGCCTGCTGGGGTTCTCACCAACTGCATTTGGGTGACTAGAACACCAGGGCTCTCCTGATTTATCCTAAGTTGCTTCCCCTATACTAAGACTGCTTCTTACCTCTGTCCACCTTCCTTTACTCTTTATTTCCACCAGTCTAGGCCTTACTCTGATACTACAGTACCATTGCTACTGTAGATCCCTTTTTCACATGTACAGTACAATGAGATCCACTCATCTTAGGTCATTTACATCAATGTTGTTAAGCTATACAGATGTGTCCTCATACATCTTGCCTCAATAGCCCATGCAGCAGGAGATGCTTGATGTCAGTGAGCTGGATAGCCCTGTGCATCTCCGTTTGCCGAAAAATGTGTCCTATTTTATTATTATTTATTATAGGAGTAAGACACACAAGCAGACTGTGTAGTATGTTGTATACAGATACAACCACAGAATGTAGATACATACCACATTTTTTAATCCACAAAAGCTGCTTGTGCTTCCTATTCACATTGTTTTGCTAACAAGACACCTTTTAATGAAAAAAAAAAAC
Source organism: Crinia signifera (assembly GCF_055691185.1). NCBI lineage: Eukaryota > Metazoa > Chordata > Amphibia > Anura > Myobatrachidae > Crinia > Crinia signifera. The sequence continues at coordinate 164,776,020 of NC_139221.1, forward strand.
GCACAAAAGGGCTTTTAGTGCAACCACTCACACCGTGGTAGTGTGCAATTATAAAGGGCTATTTACCATGCAGGGATGCGAGATGTATGGGGATACATATATAGGTTATATATATGTGTCTATGCTGTTTGTTGTAATCACAAATAGAGATGTTTCCTAATATACTTTTTTTCCCCCTTTCTACCCATGATATTTTTTTGTGCTTTCAAAAATCTATATTAAAATATACTAAAGTTCTAAAATATCAATTATGTATAGCCTACTATCAAGGTGCATTTCTATTTCCAAAGTGTATGGATATTTATAAATTGCCTGAATGATATTGTGTGCAGTAGCATTATTGTTTTTATGTTTTGGACATGCAGAGGAAAAACCTCCCGAGTACTAAATGCCGGTGGTTTCATTTCACAGCCAACTGAATTACCCCCATGTAGACTCCATGTTAGAATAGAGCAAAGGTCACAAAATGTTTATTGCCTATGAATGCATTTGTTAGCTGATTTTCTGGCTTATGGTGTTTCTTATTTCTTTGATTGTAGTCTTGGTTGAGACCTTCTTCCTGAAGATTATTTTGATGCTCTTTACAAGATGCTGCTTTGGCTGGATATATCAGCGGTGATTTCCTTCAAGAACTTGGAACTGAAAACCAAAACTGTTCTACAATCAAGAACTGTTACCGTTTATTGCCTTGAGTTGAGCTGATGCTACATAGTTACCATTTTTTGTCAGAAATCCTTATTTTTCTTCAGTCATAGATCCTGAGGGTGTTCTGTACATTGAAACATTGCCTGCCATAAATTAAAACTTAATAGAATTTAAGAATCAAATAACGGTTTGTCCAAATAATGGTGTACTGAAAGTAACTTGGAAGCTTCAAGCAGATTAATTCGTACATATTTACAGTTAAATTAACATTTTACAGAATATTCAGGCAGAGCGTGGCATTCCTCATTACCTAATAAACACCAGAGGCCTTCATCGCCTCCTCATTTGGTGCAAGGCACCAATTGCTGCAACCTGCTCTTAAGTGATTTGTGTGATCTCGCCAGAAATCCACATTTTTATAAATTATAATAATAATAATAGCGGTTTCTACTAAGTTAACGACATTTTAAACCTGTGGGTTTATGTTCTGTTTCTAAATTGTGTGAAATAATTGTGCAATATTTTATTTGGGGAGGAAATTGTGGTACAGAAAAATACTCACACATACACACAAACACGCATACTGTACACACACACACATACATATTTACATATTTATATAAACACACTAATAATTTAACTGCTTGGCTTAACTCCCCTTTCATCCATGTTTGATTTTGTTTGCTATGGGCCAGTTCTATAGACTTTCATCTATGATGAAGCATCCTAAATTGGAGTACTCCATTGGGTTTCTCCTAGCTTTTGTAACTATATTTTTCAGAGATTGAATACACTACTGTATATTGTAAATAGTTAATGCATACCTGTATAATAATGCTGTTTGTGTCGGTTTCTATGTTAATCCTGGAAAGAAGAGTAAAATAAATTTTATTTCCTAAACCTCATTCTGTTATTGGTGTTTTCATGTTTGTGGGAAAATAGAGATTGTAAGACATTATTTCACTAACAAGCATTTTCGCATTTTTGTTTAATTTGATTTATTTAGCTATATTCATTACTTTTAGAATTTTAACTGTTTGCTAATTAATATTCATTTGCCTTGTATTGCAGATATACAGTATTTAGCCTTCAGGTTGAAGCACAGATAGAGAGTGTATGAAACATCAGTTAACAAGAATATGGCTTCGGAATCATTTAGATTGGGTGTTCTCAGCTAAGTATTTTGGTACTGAATCACAGGCTGTAAATAAGTGTCTAAGAACTGGGATACTCTATAATAAATTGATTCCCTTGCAGATATTATAGGCCTAGTTTACAAGAAGGGAAAAGGGGAAATTGGGAGGTTGGAGTATAACCGCACTGGTGTGTATGTGGGATAGGTAATGGATAGAAACTGTAAGGACTGACTAGGACCTTGATTGACAAGGTATATAAGTCCTAGTGCACTGTTGGTACTCTAACCAATTAGTGCCTGGTTATAGGACAGTCAGTGGTGCACCCCAGAGTTAGGAGAGCAATATGTTTATTTGCCAAGAGAGGAGGAGAAAAAGAAAACTCGGGGTGGGGGCACCCTTGTATTACAGTTTCTAACGAGTGTTTATGATACTACATAAAATAAAAATACTTTAATGGTTATGCTTTAAGATATATGTTCCTTGTAATTGGACTACAGTGACACAAGTATATGTAAGGCGCCGCAAAAATATTTTAGGATATGGGGCAGTATTTGCCGCTTAAGAAAAGAAAAGGGAGAGACCGGTTTCTCTTTTGTAGTAGGTGATCCCCATTAAGCCTCTAATTTCACCATGGTCCTGGTATAAATATAGTGGGATTTAAATCATAGGATCATTTTTTGAGAACCTGTGATCTCACCTTAAGGCAGGTATTACAGTGGGTAATTGGTATTTCTTTATCGTCCACTAGGGGGCACAGGAGTTCACGTTGGGTATGAGAGGTGAGGTAGCAGAGCGTGCACCAAAGGGTTACAGAAATGTACCCAGCATGCTCCCTGCCTCCCTTCTCCCTCATATCCCGCCCCCTGACCCTGGGTCACCAGTTTTTTCTTTGGTGCTCAGGCAGACTGAGCGGCGCCATTTTTTTCTCGGCTGTTAGTACAGCCAGGGTTACTGAGCTGCCGCAGCGACTGCTCTTTTAGTGAGTGTCAGCGGCGCAGCTCCTACACCCGGAGACGGCAGCGCTGGCAACTGGGCTGGGGTCTTCCGTCGCGGGGTCTTCACTCCGGAGGCTCCCGCAGCTGCGCCCCGTCCTGGGACAGGTAAGCAGCGGTTCCCTGCGTGCAGGGGACCGCGTCTAGCAGCAGATTCCCCCCCCCCGTTTTGTGGGAGTCAGCGGGGGGGCAGGCGGTGTGGGTCTGGCGTAGCCACCCTTCCACTAGACCACCAGGGACTTTTATTCAGGTGGGTCCCCGGAGGTTGATGCCTGAGGGGGTTAATGGGATGTCCTGAGGTCCCTCCCCCACCCCTGGGGACGTGCTGAGTGCTACCTCTCACAGCCCCAGGTGTTCCAGCTCCTCCTTTTTAAAGCCTAATCAGCAGCCATTCTGGCACATGCTGGGTATAGAGACAGGAGGCTGCTGGAATTCTCCCTTACACCTTGCTCCTGGAGCCTGGTTTGGTAAAGTATTCTCCTCTCCTGCTGCGGGCTGGATTGTTGAGCTCTGCTACTGTCTCCTTTCCTGTGTACAGACAGGCCAATCTTGTCTGTTACAGGTGAAAGGAGTTGTCACCATACAGAGTTTGTGTGTTGCATAATCTCTGTCTCCTATTCAGCTTGCTGAACTGTGATATATTTGCCCTTTACAAATTGCTTTGCTAAGGCTTTTTGTGTGAAAGGCTGCAAGTGTGTGGTGCCCCTGGGCCTTTCCTATATAGAGACACTTGCTTATTCTGTGTCTGGTAGTAACTGCTGGTGTTTGTTTGTTTGCTCGGTCAGTATGCCTAAGGCGAAGAGCAAGGAGGCTCCTTCTCCAATGCAGCGTACCTGCAGAGACTGTTCGGATGTACTGTCTCAAGAAGAGGAGGAGGTTTGTTCCAGGTGTATCACGGTGGAAGCAAACCCGGTACCTCTGCCTCCTACCCAGCAGGAACCGGCCTGGGCCTCGACGTTGACTCAGGTAATGACACAGCTTATTGACCGCTTGTCTGCACCAGCTCCCCCTGCGCCCCTGCCCCCTGTCGCTAGTGCCAGTGGTGGGGCAGCTCAGGCTTATGTAGAACCCCCATGGTTGCAGTCCTTTGCACAGTCTGTGCAGGGGTTAACGGATAGTTTGGCAGGCAGGGGGTCCAGGCGGCAGCCTAGGCAGAGGAGTCCTGTGCAGGATTCTCACGATTCCGATTCGGACTCTGCTGCAGGGGGGTCTACTGATACTTCAGATCACGGATCCGCTGTGGCTGACGACACTTTGTCTTCAGCAGAGGTAGACTCACTGGTGCGGGAGGTCAGGGCAGTCCTCCAGTTGGAGGATGAGGCCCCTGCTCCTAGTAGTAAGGTCCCGCTTTTTAAGCGGCCTAAGAAGGTGTTGGCTCAGTTTCCACCTTCGGCCCATATGGAAGATTTATTGGAGACAGCATGGGCTCAGCCGGCTAAAAGGTTCCAGCTTTCTACGCGCCTTACTTCTTTTTATCCGGTCCCTCCCTCAGAGAGGGCTTAGTGGGAGAAGCCTCCCCCGGTGGATGCTCATGTGGCCAGGCTGGTGCGCTCTTCAGTTCTGCCCATTCCGGATTCTTCCTTAAAAGACCCGTCGGATAGGAAATTGGAAAATTTCCTTAAAACTGCTTATTCACAGGTGGGCGCAGTCACACGTCCCTCTCTTGCAGCAGCATGGGTTGCCAAGGCAGTTTCTGAATGGGCGGGCATGTTGGAGTCGGGATTGTCCGATGGTTCTAGTCGCAAATCTCTCCTGGGCCACGTACAGAATATACAAAAGGCTAGTTTGTATTTGGGGGAGGCTGCTCTGGACTCGGGGGTCCTGGCTTCTAAGGCTTCCGCAGCCACTATTGCTGCCAGACGTGTTTTGTGGCTTAGGTCTTGGCGAGCGGATAACAATTCCAAAAGGGCTTTGGAGGCTCTCCCCTTTCAGGGGGATACCCTGTTTGGTCCAGAGTTGGACAAGATTGTGACTACCCTGGCGGCCTCTAAGACGGCATTTTTGCCTTCGGCGGCGCCTCCCCGGCAGAAGTCATCGTTTCGGTCCTTTCGGACCCAGGGTAAGGCCAGAGGTCAATCTTCGGCCAGATTTGCCTCGGCCTCCAAAACAGCCAAGCCCCGCACCAAGCAGCCCTGGGCTACCAGACGCCCAGCGGCCAAGCAGACTGACAAGCCTGCAGCCTGACGGGGCGAGGCCCCACCCGGGGGATCCCAGGGTGGGGGGCCGTCTCCTGTCCTTTGCGCCGACGTGGTGCGACACCACGACGGATGCTTGGGTCAGGGGGTGGTCTCCAGGGGCTATGCCCTAACGTTCCGGGTTCCCCCTCCTCAGCGTTATTTTCGCACTGGTCTTCCAAGGGACAGCTTTCCATCCGATCCCTTTTAGACTCGAACGTTATTGTTCCAGTTCCTCAGGAACAGAGGGGGCAGGGGTTCTACTCCACTCTGTTTCTGATCGACAAGCCGGACGGTTCTCACAGACCGATTCTCAATCTGAAGTCGCTCAATGTGTTTTTGCGGGTGCCGAAGTTTTGTATGGAGTCTCTTCGGTCAATTATTCTATCCCTGGAACCGGGGGACTTCATGGCCTCGCTCGATATCCAGGACGCATACCTCCATGTTCCCATCCGGCTGGACCATCAGCGATTTCTGAGGTTCGCCGTCCAGGAGGACCCCTTCCAGTTCAGGGCTTTGGCCTTCGGAATGTCTACGGCTCCCAGGGTGTTCACCAAGGTGATGGCAGTTATGTCGGCTCACTTGCACCGTCTGGGGGTTCGATTGATCCCGTACCTGGACGATCTCCTGATTGTGGCGAATTCTCCAGTCCTATTGCAGAGTCATCTGCAATTGGCGATTACGCTTCTATCATCTCACGGCTGGAAGATAAACTGGAGAAAATCATTTCTGACTCCTTCTCAAAGGATGGTCCACTTGGGCGCTCTGCTGGATACTCAGCTCCAGAGGGTTTTTCTGCCGGAGAGCAAGATTCACTCTCTACAGAAAAAGATTCTCTCCCTGCTCAGTCACAGAAGGGTCTCTGTGCACAGTTGCATGGTGGTGTTGGGCTCTATGGTCGCTTCATTCGACATGGTGGAGTATGCACAGTACCATTCGCGACAGCTTCAGCTGTGCGTTCTAAGCCAATGGTCAGGAGATCATTCTCGTCTGAAGAGTCAGGTGATCACGCTATCTCCGGAGGTCCGCCTGTCTCTCACTTGGTGGTTGAAGGCGGACAACTTATCCCAGGGTCGTCCATTTTGGATTCCATCTTGGATTCTAATAACCACGGATGCCAGCCTTCGGGGCTGGAGGGCGGTTTGCAACTCTCAGTCGGTTCATGGTCGCTGGACAGCGCAGGAGAGTCGCCTGCCTATCAATGTCCTGGAGTTGAGAGCAATCCTTCGGGCTCTTCAGGCCTTAGAATCTCTCATTCAAGGGTGCCCGGTAAGTCCAGACTGACAACGCCACAGCCGTGGCCTATGTCAACAGGCAGGGCGGGACACGCAGCAAAGGAGCAATGAAGGAGGTGTCCAGAATCTTCAGGTTGGCGGAGAGACGTCTTCCAGCAATCTCCGCAGTCTTCATCCCAGGGGTTCTCAATTGGGAAGCAGACTATCTGAGTCGGCAGGACATCAACACAGGAGAATGGGAACTTCATCCAGAAGTGTTCCAGTGGCTGACGTCCCAATGGGGAGTGCCGGAAATAGATCTGTTGGCGTCCAGGCACAATTGCAAGGTTCCTCGGTACGGCTCTCGGACAAGGGACCCCGGAGCTTTCCTGGTAGACGCTCTCACGGCACCATGGCCGTTTCGTCTGGTGTATGCATTCCCCCCATTTCAGCTTCTTCTTCGTCTTCTACGCAAGTTCAAGAAGGAAGGAGGAATGATGATTCTAGTGGCCCCAGACTGGCCCCTTCGAGGTTGGTATGCCGACCTAAGGAATCTGTCAGTGGCGTCTCCTCTGAGACTGCCTCTACGTCCAGACCTCATTTCTCAGGGTCCGCTCCACCACCCGGACCTGAGCCACCTGGCTTTGACGGGCTGGCTATTGAGGTATCCCTCTTAATGGATAAAGGATTTTCACCGGAGGTCATTCATACTATGGTGCGTGCTAGAAAGCCTTCGTCAGCACGGATTTATTACAGAGTGTGGAGGACCTATTTTGATTGGTGTTCGTCTAGAGGTTTTCAGCCTAGACGTTTTCGTTTGTCCCGCCTGCTGGAGTTTCTTCAGGCGGGCTTAAATTTAGGTTTACGCCTTTCCTCTTTAAAGGTACAAGTGTCTGCCTTGTCAATTTTGTTTCAAAGGAAGTTGGCGTTCATGTCAGATGTAAAAACTTTTTTTCAAGGGGTTCTTCATCTGCAGCCTCCGGTAAGCCCACCGGTGGCTACATGGGATCTTGCTTTAGTTCTCAGAGCTCTTCAGGCAGCTCCTTTTGAACCTTTGGAGGAGGTGGATTTGAAGTGGCTGTCCTGGAAGGTGGCCTTCCTCCTTGCTATCTCTTCGGCTAGAAGGGTTTCCGACCTTAGTGCATTGTCTTGTAGGCCCCCCTTTCTGGTGTTTCATCCGGACAGGGCGGTCCTACGTACCAAGCTAGATTTTCTTCCTAAGGTCGTGTCGAAATTCCACCTCAACCAGGAGATTGTAGTTCCTTCTTTTCCTGGATCATCAGAAGCGGAGGCTTCTCTGGATGTAGTCCGTGCGTTGCAGATTTACCTTCGCAGGACTAAGGCGACTCGTAAGTCGGATTCTCTTTTTCTTTTGTATGAGGCCAGGAAGCGAGGTTGGCCTGCTTCCAAGCAATCCTTGGCGAGATGGCTCAGGTCAGTCATTCGTCAAGCGTATCTTTCAGCGCAGTTGGTTCCCCCGGAGGGGGTTACGGCACACTCTACCAGGTCTGTGGGTACATCCTGGGCCGCTAGTCGAGGGGCCTCGGCAGAACAACTCTGCAAGGCAGCGGTCTTCTTCCCACACATTTATCAAATTCTATGCGTTTGATACCTTTGCATCGGCTGATGCACAGTTTGGTAGACATGTGCTTTCCGCAGTCCAGGAGCGTCCCCCACCCGTGAGGGGACAGCTTTAGGACGTCCCAGCGTGAACTCCTGTGCCCCCTAGTGGACGATAAAGAAAATAGGATTTATGGTCTTACCTTGATAAATCCCTTTCTTTGAGTCCATAGGGGGCACAGGACGCCCTCCCAGACGCACCTGGTAGCGGGGCTTCCTATATGGGGAAGTTCCATGGCTTTGGCCTTGTATGCTATGTGTGTGTGTTTGCTCTTCCTTCTTCTCTGCTCCGCTCCTGCCTTGGGCTTGCTAACGAAACTGGTGACCCAGGGTCAGGGGGCGGGATATGAGGGAGAAGGGAGGCAGGGAGCATGCTGGGTACATTTCTGTAACCCTTTGGTGCACGCTCTGCTACCTCACCTCTCATACCCAGCGTGAACTCCTGTGCCCCCTATGGACTCAAAGAAAGGGATTTATCAAGGTAAGACCATAAATCCTATTTTATAATGCTGTAATTAGCGTGTGGACTCACCAGGGGGCAGCGTGGTGACACAGTTCGGCATATATGCAAAAACGTGCATAGATGTATAAGTACTTAGTGCACGGTAATGGAGATTATGGATGATAAGAAAATCCACTGGATTTAGCCAGTGGTTACCTTTGGACCTGCTCAGTCTCTATAGAGGTACTGATGCAGGGTCCGCAGATGTGTCTCCCGTTCGCTGCCTCCTGTATGAGTTCCTGCCTGGCCGGTCGGTCACGTGGGTGCACCCCGTGGTCCGGCAATCCCTGACGTACGTTTTGCGTCTGCGCTTGGTCACAGGGGGGTACGCGAAACGTACGTCAGGGATTGCCGGACCACGGGGTGCTCCCACGTGACCGACCGGCCAGGCAGGAACTCAGACAGGAGGCAGCGAATGGGAGACACATTTGCGGACCCTGCATCAGTACTTCTATAGAGACTGAGCAGGTCCAAAGGTAACCACTGGCTAAGTCCAGTGGATTTTCTTATCATCCATAATCTCCATTACCGTGCACTAAGTACTTATACATCTATGCACGTTTTTGCATATATGCCGAACTGTGTCACCACACTGCCCCCTGGTGAGTCCACACGCTATCTACAGCATTATAAATACCAATTACCCACTGTAATACCTGCCTTAAGGTGAGATCACAGGTTCTCAAAAAATTATCCTATGATTTAAATCCCACTATATTTATACCAGGACCATGGTGAATTTAGAGGCTTAATGAGGATCACCTACTACAAAAGAGAAACCTGTCTCTCCCTTTTCTTTTCTTAAGCGGCAAATACTGCCCCATATCCTAAAATATTTTTGCGGCGCCTTACATATACTTGTGTCACTGTAATCCAATTACAAGGAACATATATCTTAAAGCATAACCATTAAAGTATTTTTATTTTATGTAGTATCATAAACACTCGTTAGAAACTGTAATACAAGGGTGCCCCACCCCGAGTTTTCTTTTTCTCCTCCTCTCTTGGCAAATAAACAGATATTATAGGCCTGCCAGGCAGGCAGGCTGGGTTCTTTTGTATCTTAGGCAGCATATATAGTACTGGTGCCACTGGAAAGTCCTGGTAAAGTGCACGGTGAGTATACTGTAGTTCAGACATGTCCACACATCCCAGCATGCCTTACCATAGTTTTAGCATTCCCTAACAACAAAACGGTGGCAAAGCATGATGGGACTTGTAGTTTCACAGCAGCTGGAGGGCCGTAGTTTGGACATGCCTGCTGTAGTTACAAATAATGTTGTCCGTGTTGCCTTGTTGTAAAATTACTTTCAACTTCTTGTTGAAGGTATCAGATGGGTCCGAAGGTAGCTTATGGTACACAGATTCATCATCCAGCTGTCTGTAGGCTTCTTGAAGATATTGAGAGGGATCTTTGTCAATGACACCACCCCACTTGTCAGCGGGGAAGATAACGATCTGTTCAAGGGTATTCAAAGCATCTCTTTCCTCTTTGGTGATGTTATTAGGGGCCGTAGTAGAAATTTCTTCATCAAGAGCTCTAGCAAAACTTTCCAGCGATGGATTGCTAGACTTAGGTTCAAAACTTGAGGACGGCTGTATTTTCTAATGCTGGCCATACATCTATAGATCGATTTATCGAAATGTCAGATCTGGCTGGTTGGAACAAAAATGTGGTAATATCTGAATGACCGTTTTTGGCAGTTTTCCAGCCTTTCAAATAAAATGGTCAACTGTAATTTGCTCACATCCATTACCAGGATTTTGTTCCAATCAGCCAGATCTGACAATAAATCTGTAGATTTATGACAGCTTTACAAATCATTGGCAGGTCTTGTTTGAGAATATCCAGTTGAAGGAATTCTATGGGGCTACAGATATTCAAACAAGACCAGCCTCTTCCGGGTGCAGAGAGGAGGAGGCGGAGCTGCCGGGCAGGAGGGGGTAGTGCTGACGGGGACCCACTCACACATCGCTGGGCGCATTGCAAAGGGTAGCTCTTAATGCAAGAGCTGTCCTTTGCGCTAAAGATCGCATATGTTAGTGCATGTGTGATTATTATCTATACGGTAGCCGACGATGTGTGGCGGAGAGGGGCTGCGGATGTTACTGCATCCCACCCAATTTATCTAGTCTTGGATATAAAATTATGGATCATGAGCCCAATAGAGTGAGAGGAGGAAACAGAGCCAAACATTATTACAAAAGTAGACCGGGTGGATACACCATCTACAGACAAAACCCCCTTAGGTCTCAATGAACATTTGTAAAGTGCAATGGAATTTTCTGCGCGATATAAGAAACTGTAAAGAAATTCATGTATCTAAACTCATTCATAGGGCAGGGTTTATTAATATTATTTATTTGATGTGCCCAGTTTTAACTAAGCAAAGGTTTGCTGAGTAGAACATTTTTACCGCTTTTAAAAAATTCCTGATAATGGGTGGCTACAAATAACTGTCACAATTTCAAGACCACCAGCCGGTCACATGTTACATATGACCGAGCAGGAGCACATTCCTGATATATTGTCAATGCCAGGTGGATGTTTCTCAACATAACTCTGATATATCAATTTGATATATGATGTGCTCAGACATCGGCGTCCTAGAAATTAGTCCTTAATAAAAGTCGTCCTTCTGCTATTAATATATAGGTAATAACTTCTAGTCAGTTTGTCATACACAATTACTCATAGTGCAAGTATGGCTATATCACAGAATCATGAGATATTGCATGCAATCAATAGATAGTATGTGCTGCACTCTCAGCCAATCAGAGTACCACCCAATGTCGCAACTTTTTTTTAAAGTCTGCTGCCACGCTGACCCCCGCCACCTGCTTCCCGCACTCTTCCAGCACCAGATGCGCAAGATGGCACGTGACATCGGGTGCTGAAAGGGGGCACTTTTTCTACCATAAGATGCGATCGGATGTGATGGACATCGCACTTCAGTGTCACATCGAATCCGATCGCATAAGTGTATGGGCAGCATATGTTTAATGCCCTGCTCAACCTTTAACCCCTTCACGACATATGACGTATATATACGTCATATGTCGGTTGCGGGGGAATCAAGCCAGCTCACGGAGTGAGCTGGCTTGAAAGAGAGCAGGTAATGGCTGTATATTACAGCCAGGTCCCTGCTCTCACGGCCACGAGCGGCGAGTTCGCCGATCGTGGCCGTTTAACCCTTTAAGCACCGCGGGCAAAGCGCCCGCAGTGCTTAAATAGCTGATCGGAGGGGGGGCGCCCCCCTCCGGCGCCGATCGGGGCCCCCCGCAGCGAGATCGGAGGGTGCCGATCGGTTGCCATGGTAGCCAGGGGTCTAATGTAGACCCCTGTGCTGGCCGTGTATGCATACCTATTACATCCTGCCTCAGGCAGGATGTAATAGGAAGTGCATAAAATCACTACGTTCAGCCATAGAGCTCTATGGCTGAACCTAGTACAGGCGATCGCGCCCCCTAGTGGTCAAGTACACTAGGGGGCCTTGTAGTAAAAGTAAAAAAAATAAATAAATAAAGTTTAAAAATAAAAAAAAAATAAAAAAATATTAAAAGTTCAAATCACCCCCCTTTCCCCATTTCCCAAATAAAAATAAATAAAAAATAAAAAAAATAAACATATTTGGTATCGTCGCGTTCCTAAAAGTCCGATCTATTAAAATATAACATTAGTTCTCCCGCACGGTTAAAGGCGTAAACGGAAAATAATCCCCAACGCCAAAACTACGTTTTTTGGTCGCATCGCGTACCCAAAAAAAAATAACTAAAAGAGATCAGAAAGTCGCCCATATCCCATAATGGTATTAATTAAAAAGTACACTTCAGCCCGCAAAAAATGAGCCCTCACCCAGGTCCGTAGGTGGAAAAATAAAAAAGTTATAAGCCGCAGAACATGGCGACGCAACGCAAATTAGAAAAACCGTAAAAGTTGCGATTTTTTTTTTTAGTGGTAAAACATAAAGAAAACTATATAAGTTTGGTATCACCAGAATCGTAACGACCCATAGAATAAAGATAACCCATCATTTTAAACGAACTATGAACTCCAAAAAAACCGTAACCAGCGCAAAATTGTGCAATGGCGTTTTTTTTTTTTTTACCCCACATTGAATTATTTCCTGATTCCCCAGAATATTATACGGTATAGTAAATGGTACCATTACAAAGTACAACTTGTCCCGCAAAAAAAAAGCCCTCATGTGTCTATATAGCCGGAAAATTAAAAAAGTTACGCTTATTTGAACGCAAGGAGGAAAAAAAAAAAAAAATTACCTTAAAAGGCAATGTCGTGAAGGGGTTAATACAGTACATTTTAGCCAAACGTTAAAAGCAACAAGAAATATACTGTATGCTTGCTATAAAATGAAGATGTTTCAGAACTGTTTGACCCTGATGCAAGAAACTTTCTTATTCACAGTAACTCTGTGACAAGAGTTAGATGCTGTAACAGCATAATAGGTAGGCATTCTGCTATCTTTCTATTTGTTATAGTAATTTATACATTTTGCGATGTTAGTTTTGTGTTAAACTATTTTGCTATGTAAATGTATCACAAAGAAAATATGTCCACTGCGCCAAGATAAATCCTCAAGTAGGCTGTTGTCACATCAACGCCCCCCCCCCCCCTGCTACTTGATACATCAGGACTAAAGCCCCACACACACGGGGCGATTCTAGCCAGAATTGCTCGGTATATGGTCGCTGAGTGACCATATCCCCATGTATAAAGGGCGACTGTCACCAGGAGTGCGCTCCCTCAACCAGCCCTTCAATGGTCACTGGCTTCCCCCGGCAGAGTGTACCGTTTTCATCAGCAACCATCGCTGGTCGCTGATAAAAATGGGACACTGAGCAATTTAGTCACTGAGCGATATATTGCTCAGCAACCAATCGCTCCGTGTGTACAGAGCTTAAGTGCTTTTCTCAATTGCCTAATTTTCACCACATGTACTAGTTCCCCCAGAAAATTGCTATAATTCCAAAGTTTTATCAGTTAAACTGGGAGCTTGTGTTCTCACTCTTTTATCTTTGGCCAAGTAACATCCTTTTGTGTTGAACATGTATGTATGACGCCAGCCACTGCAATTGGTCTCCTCCTATGTGGAGAAAAAGACTGATCCATAAAATAAAGAGTATGACCCTTATGGCAAGGTCAATGATCTTATGGTCTACCAGTACCCATGACAAGCCAACTAAAAATTAAATTGTGCCCTTCGGAAAGAACTGGAGATTTGGTGCTGATTGGATTGGCGAGGAGCTGGCAGAAAGTATCAACAAAGATGTTGCTGGAAGACTCATCTTGTCTGAGTTGAAGGCCACTTTCCAAAAATTAGGCTGACAAGCTTAGGGCTCCTTCGATACAGTCTCATTGCTAGAGGTGCAAACAGATGAATGTATGGTGACCATAACCGTTCCTTTGCAGGGGATGTGTATCTAGTGTGCAACTGTACATTGTAAAAGTCTTGCAGCCATATTGTTAGTTTGTTAGCATAGGTTGTCCTGTTTTTGAACATACTCACCTAGAGGTGCAGATTGAATCCTCTCAGGACAAGATTTTGGAATTGGCCTGATATTGCTTTTTCAGTGCTGGAGCTGTACTTGAGACTAGGAAACTCTTTGCTAGTTGGAACAGATAAAGGGCCTCATTCAGAGTTGATCGCTAATGTGAGTAGTCTTAGGAGTAACCAGCCACCCTGACAGAAAGAGTAACTGTCCCCCAAACTGCAAGACAATTGCAAATCAATCGCTAATCGTCATTCACTCACAAATCCATAAGCAATTCACAAACCATTGAAAGGATTTTACTGTCTGAGGCCGCCACTAATCTGCTACTGAGACGGGGGGGGGGGGGGGGGGGAGAAATCGTCATCGCAGACATCATAGATCCTCCCTATAAACCTGCAGTTTTTCAGCCACACCCAGATGTCAGGGTTCCACCTTCAAACACCAGCTTTCTGTCACTCAAACTCTGAGAAGAGTACAATCATTACACATTTTCTGTCACTATTTACCCTTGCACATGCACGTTTTGGTAGGTATGCATGTGCAGTCGTTCAATATTCGCTCAATTTGTGAATTCTCACATTAGCAATCAACTTTGAAACAAGACCTTCATGGGTTTCAGGGAAGAACACAGGCATTGCACCTCTTTCTAAGTGAAATGATTTCATAGAGATCAAAATCATTCTTTTACAATCTCAGAAAACAAAAAATATAATGCCTAAAATCTCAGCATCAATTGGGACATTGTTTAAATTTCAATTTGGAAAATAGTACTCAAAATTCTGTTGTATAATGCAACTTTTACAGTGGCCTTTTAAAAATGATGTTTTAGTATTTCTTGTTAAATTATGACTTCTACTGCTTATTATCTTGTGTCACTCTTGCTGTCACAGCCTGTCGGACAGCGGTTTGTGCTTACCTGGTCCGGGGGCGCTGGTGGTGCGGGCAGCGGCGGGGATCCGGGCGGCTGGTCGGCGCTTCTCTGGTGGGGTCCCCGGGGCAGCCACGGGCGGCTCCCTGCAATGACAGGGTCTATTGGGCAGCGGGGATGGCTCCTGTGTCTTCCAGGCTGAGCGGGCGCGTGCACCGCACTGAAGGCTCTCTTAAAGGGCCAGTGTAAAATTAGCTGATGTCATCAGACATCTGCAGCTAGTTACTTCCCTATTTAAGGAAGTCTTAGGTTCACATCCTGCTCCAGCGGTTCTTGTGCTTATAGTATTCGCTCCAGACTATTGTTTTTTACTTCATCTTGTTTCCCAACCACTCTTCAGCCTCATCCTAGTGTACCGCAAACCGTGCTTCACTGTGTATGACCCGGCCTGACCTTGGACTCCTCTTTTGCCTTATCCTTCAGTACCGGTTTAGTCCATTCTGTTCTCGACCCGGCTAGACGAATACGATTCTCCATATTCCGTTTCCTAGTATATATCAGCTCAAAAGGGGGACATGTCCAGGGGGAGCGACCAGCGTGTCGGGTCCCGCAGAAGCCGAAATCCCGCTTGGAGGGGTCACTGGCACCCCCCAGCTCGGTAAGTCTTCACGCCCTTGCGTCAGGTCACATAAATCCCAGAGTTGATAGACTAATACCGCTTTTCCATCTGCAAGCCGGGTCGCACACAGGATTTTGTACCCGGCTACAACCTGGGTGCGACCCGGCTTGCAAAACCGTTCACACTAGAGTCCCCACCCGGCAGTTGACGTCACCGGGAGGCGGGGTTGGGGAAGCGCTGGGAGATGAAAGCATCGCCGGCTTTTGCACTGTAGTGAACGGGATGCCGCTTCTCATGACCCGGGTTATTTCTACAGGGAGCTTTTCACCTGCCTAAAATCCCGGGTTTTGCGCGCTCCCGTGCATTTTAGGCTAGTGGAAAAGGGGTTATAAGTTACAATAGTCTGTGACAGTAGCCTTATTCTGTTACTGCTAATAAGACTGCCAGCGTACATACACTTTTAATCCACATTACTTTACTTTAAATTGAAATAATGTGACTATATGATTAACTGTGGTAATAGATATACAGTGGGTAAGTTAAGGCATTAAATAGTATAAATCCGCTTCCAAACAGTAGATAAGAAATATGATCTCTAATAATTCTATGCCCGCAACGTTGTAAAATAAATATATAATTCCTGGTAATTTTTTAATAATGTCTGTCGCTGGCAGTGTATACTTGCAAGAAAACACATATGGTTCTCGTATTGCTAGTAATTATAAAATTCTGGAGAGGAACAGACCACGGATGCAGGATGGATGTAAATAGTTGTTTTGCAAGGATCAGGTACAAGGCATCAGGAACCGATACAAAGCAACATGAACAATGCATCAGGAACGGGAACCACATAAGAACAAACTATAAGTTCCCCTGAGGCCCAGGGCAGACAGGGATATAACAGGCAAGGACCAATGGTAACAGCACATACAGACAGGCCCTCAAATCTACTCATGGGCTGCAGCTGGAAAATGGTAAATGAGAGAAATCCGATTTAGCTAGAGTAACAGCTGGGACTGCTCTTCAGAAACCAGCACCTCTGCCAGCCCAGAGGTACCGCAGACCAGAACATGCAGCAGCACCTCTGGCAGCCCAGAGGTACTGCAGGCCAGATAAACTAAATGGCAGTCCTAACAATATGCCCCCCTTTGAGAAGGTGGATTCCAGACACCTCCTGAATATTCAAGTTCAGGCTCTCCCTTCTGGGCAGGGCAACAGTAATTTCTGGCAATGGCAAGACATCAGACCCGGCAGATGCCGACAGGACCTCCAACGTGGCAGACATAGACAGGATATCAGTCAATTTGGGAAAAAATTACACCCAGAATGAAAGCCGACACGGTGGCCCTCAATACCTGCCTAACGGTAGGAACAACCATGTCCTCATTCCCTGAGGCAAGGGCAGACAGGTCCTCATGCCTGAAGGCAAGGGCAAACAGGTTCTCATGCCTGAAGGCAAGGGCAAACAGGTTCTCATGCCTGGAGTCAAGGGCAGACAAACCCCCTCCTGGGTCTATGATACATGGACCCCCTCCTGTGGTGACAGACTCTGGCTGGGCAGCTCTAGGAAGAGACTCTGGCTGGGCAGCTCTAGGACGAGACTCTGGCTGGGCAGCTCTTGGAAGAGACTCCGGCTGGGCAGCTCTGGGAAGAGATTTCCGTGGGACTGGAACATTGGACAAAGATTGAACATTGGGCCCGACTTCTGCAGTTCCGAACATCGGACACCGCTCCGGGAACCTGCACATCGGACACCTCTCCGGGGACCTGCACTTCGAACACCGCCCTGGGGACCTGCACATCGAACACCGCTCCGAGGACCTGCACATTGAACACCGCTCTGGGGACCTGCACATCGGATCTAGCTGGAGTATCAGCTGGGACTGCTCTTCAGAAACCAGCACCTCTGGCTGCACAGAGGTACTGCAGGCAGGAAAAAAACAGCAATGCCCCTGGCAGCCCAGAGGTACTGCAGGTCAGATAAACTATCTTAGATATACAGTGGGTATGCTCCCGCCCCGCTACTTAACTGAGGTAATAGATAGTGGACATGCTAATTAACTGCGGTAATAGATATACAGTGGGTATACTCCTCGCCGTACTAATTAACTGTGGTAATAGATATACAGTGGGTATACTCCTCACCTCGCTACTCTATCTCTACTCTCTTTCTCAGTTTGCCCTCCAAGTGTTAGACTCTTAGGGGGAGATTTATCAAATTTGGAGAGCTATCCAGCACCAACTAATCTGTTTTTTTGGTACTTATGTAGTATCTGGGCGTCCGATTTAGAAATCGGATCGCATCGCATCGCATGCGACCAAATCGTATGCGATGCGATGGTCAAGATTTTTCCATAGGATTCAATGTTAAAATGGTCTGAGTCCATTTTAACATAGAATTCAATGGGAAAAAGGGGTCCTTTTCCTTTCCCCACTATCCAAGTGGGCATGGAGTTGGATATAAACCTGTGGCGAGCGTAGCGAGCCACCGAGCCTGAAGCGTGGCGAGGGGACACAGAATACTTTTTAAGAAATATGCGTCCGCTCGCCACGCTTCAGGCTCGGTGGCTCGCTGCGCTCGCCACGCTATATAAAATCAACTCTATGTGAAAAAAGATAAATGATTCACCAGCATTCAATTTTATTTCTATATTTATTTTTATTTTTTTATTAAATGTATGTATGTATTTTATTCGATAATTAAATATATTTTTATGAGAACCGTGTAATTACTGAAGCAGCGAGCGCTGGCACATATATATTTCTCTTTTCTATGTGAAAAAAGACTGGTGTATGTGACTCTACTAATGCGCACTAGGCTGCCAATGTGGTCTATCCCTTCAGGTGCCCTCCCACCTGTACAGAATACAAAAGACAAAGATTTTGGGATAAATCCACTTTCAGCGCCACTATTGAGGAAGGGTATTATAAAAGAAGATATACGTTCCTTATAATTAAATACCGTTCCTCTTCTCCGTATGTGTCACTCAAGGATTCAATCGAAATGACAGGCATTTTTCAAGGTGTCCTTTAAGCTGTATTCCTGTCTCCGGGGTATTTCATCCAATATATATGCAAAAGAATGTGCAAAGGAGATGCATATAGTGCAATGACCCTTTTTTATTTGAATATATCACAAACTAACATATACATGGACAATAAACAAATGGGTAGTGGAGGGAGAGCTGTGAGGAAAAAAGGTGGTCTGTAATTACCAGATCAAATTGAGAATTCCTTTTGGGGAGATTCTCAAATGAAGCATGGATTGAAGGAACAGC
This sequence comes from Crinia signifera, assembly GCF_055691185.1. Classification (NCBI taxonomy): domain Eukaryota; kingdom Metazoa; phylum Chordata; class Amphibia; order Anura; family Myobatrachidae; genus Crinia; species Crinia signifera. Next base: position 164,794,582 of record NC_139221.1, read on the forward strand.
GTTCTGTCCTGTCCGGATTCAGTCCAGTGTAATGTCCCTCCTGCTGGTAATCGTGGCCTCCGTTCCCCTCAGTGCCTCCACAGTCCCGTACACCAACGCGTTTCGATCGCTGACTGCGATCTTTTTCAAGGTTAACAAGTCTCTGGTTCTGTGCGGGTTTAAATCCCCCTCCCGATTGCATATCCCGCCCCCACGCCAGCCCCCTGGCGTCACCGCTGCATGACGTGTTACGTCAACGTTCTCTAAGCGTCCCCCGTTGCTAGGACCCGACGTGACGTCTTCTGGGCGTGTTCAGTTGTTAGGACGCGACCTAGCGTCCTCTGTGCGTGCTTGGTTGTTAAGACGCGGCTCCCCGGCTTCTAAGAAAGTGGTCACGTATTTCCCTTACGTTGCCATGTAATGTGCCGGACACGAAACAAGAGTCTCTGGTTGCTAGGAGACCGCAACGCCAGCGTCTTCTTTGTCATACGCATTCCCCGTGTCTGTCCTCCAATATAATGTAAAGGGGTGCATAATCCATGTGTTTCTTTGTTCCATAGGGGCGACTCTTAATAGTCCCGAGTAGGGACTGAGTGCTTTGGGATAATAACATTTGTACCCCGGAAATGAGAATAAAAAACATATAGCAAATGTTAAAAACCATCTATAAAATAGATAATACATTTATCTAATAAAAAATAGATAAAACAATTCTATATAATGTGGTTTTTAGATGAATATAAATATATAAAAAAAGTTTGCTGAATAAATGGTTAAAATATGACATAAAAATGTTTTTAAAATATACAATATAAATAGTGCATGACTAATCCTCCCCTAAATATTGCACTTTACTCATTCAATTAAAAGGAATGTATATTCAAAGGGAGGAAACGGAACATATAAGCCCCAAAAAAGTGCTACAGGTAAAAATGGATGGTAAGAAGAAAGCAGGGGTAAAAAGTGGTTTTAAAAGATAATTATAGGAACCATTTAAGCTCGAAATCAGAATTTAACCCCCCTGGCTTCAGGGTGTTGTGTTCATAGATATAACGCATCTCTTCTTTTGCCAGGGTACTTGTTAGGTTTCTTTTTCTTGGGTCTAAAATTACTGATTTGATTCCCATGAATCTTTTAATGTGTGCAGTGGAACTATTATGTTTAGTCTTGAAGTGGTGGGACAACGAGTGTGTTTCCAGACCTTTGCGGATGTTATTCAAGTGTTCACTCATTCTGATTTTAAACGGTCTAGTGGTCCGGCCTATGTAGAATAGGTTGCATGAGCATTCTATGGCATACACAATGTTCTTGGTATTACAAGTTATGAAGTTCCTGATTTTACAGATTTTTCCTCCAATAGTGACCTCTTCAATTTTCCTAATCCCACCGCTTTTAATCTCTCTACATCCCTTACAGTCCCCACATCTGTGGAAACCTTTGGTGGTGATGGTGCCTTTCTTAGTTGATGGGAGGGCACTCCGTACCACATTATTACTGAGATTGGGAGCACGTCTATATATAAACGTGGGTTTGTTGGGGATAAGGTTCCCTATGATGGTGTCTTTCTTTAGGAGATCCCAATGTTTTTTAAAAGATCGTTCAACTAATTTGTGTTGTGAGTTAAAGCCCGTAATGAAGGCCCATTCTGTTTTCTTCTTATTTGAGTTATTGGGATTTAGCTTTGGTTTATCTCGTAGTAAATCACCTCTTTCTATATTTTCCACTTCTTCTGCTACTTGTTCTAAAGACTGCGGGTCGTACCCACTGCTTTTGAACTTAGATATCATCTTCGAGGCTTGTTCTTTATATACATGGTCCTCACTACAGTTTCGTCTTATACGTTTCAGTTGCCCGCCCGGAATGGATTTGAGCCATGTATTATGATGGCAACTGTCTCTGCCTATGTAACTTTGTGAGTCTGAAGGTTTTGTAAATGTCATAGTTTTTAATTTATCGTCTTCAGTGTAGATACTGATGTCCAAAAAGTCTATCCTTTCTTCGCTTATATTGAAGGTTAATTCAATGTTATAGGGGTTGTTGTTTAAATACTCACAAAATGTTTTTAGTGTGTCCCTATCTCCCTTCCAGAAGAAAAGGATATCATCTATATATCTAAACCAGGACACCAGATTCGCTCCAAAGGGATTGTTCTGCCAAACGTAGTTGGATTCCCAATATCCCATAAATATGTTGGCATAACTAGGAGCGAATCTGGTGCCCATGGCTGTTCCGACCTTCTGTATGTAATGACCACCTTCAAACGTAAAGAAATTATTGGATAGAATAAATTCTATTCCTTCTAGGAGTAGATCTTGTGTATCTTTCTCCATCTGGCTCTCCCTTAAGAAGTGTTCACACGCCCTTATTCCATCTGTATGATTAATTATGGTATACAGTGCCCTTACATCTGCTGACACCATAAGATACCCATTCTCCCACGGGACCGTGAGTAAAGAATTGAGTAGTTCTTTTGTGTCTCTTATATGGGACTTCTTACCATCCATTTTTACCTGTAGCACTTTTTTGGGGCTTATATGTTCCGTTTCCTCCCTTTGAATATACATTCCTTTTAATTGAATGAGTAAAGTGCAATATTTAGGGGAGGATTAGTCATGCACTATTTATATTGTATATTTTAAAAACATTTTTATGTCATATTTTAACCATTTATTCAGCAAACTTTTTTTATATATTTATATTCATCTAAAAACCACATTATATAGAATTGTTTTATCTATTTTTTATTAGATAAATGTATTATCTATTTTATAGATGGTTTTTAACATTTGCTATATGTTTTTTATTCTCATTTCCGGGGTACAAATGTTATTATCCCAAAGCACTCAGTCCCTACTCGGGACTATTAAGAGTCGCCCCTATGGAACAAAGAAACACATGGATTATGCACCCCTTTACATAATATTGGAGGACAGACACAGGGAATGCGTATGACAAAGAAGACGCTGGCGTCGCGGTCTCCTAGCAACCAGAGACTCTTGTTTCGTGTCCGGCACATTACATGGCAACGTAAGGGAAATACGTGACCACTTTCTTAGAAGCCGGGGAGCCGCGTCTTAACAACCAAGCACGCACAGAGGACGCTAGGTCGCGTCCTAACAACTGAACATGCCCAGAAGACGTCACGTCGGGTCCTAGCAACGGGGGACGCTTAGAGAACGTTGACGTAACACGTCATGCAGCGGTGACGCCAGGGGGCTGGCGTGGGGGCGGGATATGCAATCGGGAGGGGGATTTAAACCCGCACAGAACCAGAGACTTGTTAACCTTGAAAAAGATCGCAGTCAGCGATCGAAACGCGTTGGTGTACGGGACTGTGGAGGCACTGAGGGGAACGGAGGCCACGATTACCAGCAGGAGGGACATTACACTGGACTGAATCCGGACAGGACAGAACGCTGTTCCTTCAATCCATGCTTCATTTGAGAATCTCCCCAAAAGGAATTCTCAATTTGATCTGGTAATTACAGACCACCTTTTTTCCTCACAGCTCTCCCTCCACTACCCATTTGTTTATTGTCCATGTATATGTTAGTTTGTGATATATTCAAATAAAAAAGGGTCATTGCACTATATGCATCTCCTTTGCACATTCTTTTGCATATATATTGGACGAAATACCCCGGAGACAGGAATACAGCTTAAAGGACACCTTGAAAATTGCCTGTCATTTCGATTGAATCCTTGAGTGACACATACGGAGAAGAGAAAATCAACTCTATGCCCACTTGGATAGTGGGGAAATGAACAGGACCTTCTTAACATTGAATCCTATGCAAAATCGCATCGAATCGCATCGCATCTGATTGTATGCCTTAAGGTAAGGCATACAATCACAAAATCGGACGCCCAGATACTACATAAGTACCGTTTTTTTCAGTTCCGTATGTAAATTACAGGAGCTGATTGGTTGGTACTTTATCTCTCTCTCTTCTTTGATAAATCTACCCTTTAGTCTGCAAGTTCTCGCAGTCAAGACCCTATTCACTCTTGTTCTTCTCTCCACCTTTACTATCCATGCCTTCATTGCTCCTTGACTTTTGGCTCCATGTTCCCCATTACAGATTCTGATACAGTGTATTTGCCCACTTGCTGGGTAAAAGTGCAGTGAATGCTAGGTCATCTCTGTGTCACCAAGGAAGTTTTCATACCCTTTACCTCTGTCATAATGCGGTCACAAGGCTGGTGCAGAGGTGACGGCCCACACTCAGGTGCTGTCACAGACGATGAGCTGGCACTACGCACAGCCAAGTTCACGGGGCAACCAACATCTCTGGGAATACTGCAGATATCCATGAAGTGATGTAACAGATATTACCCCTAGGCCATGCACTTTATATTAGGCCATGCACCCTTTTGGGTGATGCTCGACTTTGGCACAAGGGGAATAATGTACAGTGATCTTACACCCTGGGGTTGATTAAATTTACATGTGGAAGGGGCTAGTTGCCACTGCATCAGTGTAGAAATGTAGGTACAGTAGCAGTAGATAAACTCGCAGCCCAATCTGGCTCTGGGCTTGTGGAATTTTGTGCACAGCCCTGTGGAGCTATCAACAAAGTCTAGCCGAAGTCAGGGCTGTGATTTAGGGGCCAAGTCAGGGAAGCAAATTTGCAGCCTGATCAATTATCGGAGGACCGCACTTGTGCATGGTCCGCAGTGCACATGCGAAAGACCTCCATGCGATCACAACCAGCGCTGGCTGATTGCAAGTTGATTGACAGCCTGGGAGGGTGTTTGTAGGTGGCACCCAGCATTTTCTGGGGGTGTCACCTAAAAACCCAGAGGGGACCAGACTTGGGGAGGACGGCCCACTGAGGTCAACATCGGCCTCCATTTCCCCATGACCGTCGCAGTGCTGAGTAAATCTAGACTTATTTGGTGCTGTGAACAGGGGGAAAAACCATTAGATGCTGAGTGATTGCAAATGGCTTTCCCCCTGTGTGCGCAATAACGAATATATTTTACGGAGTATGTACAATTGTCAAGTTACTAGGACATGACTTATGCTATCAATTCTAATGATGTTTCATAGATGTCACAAAAATGTGAAAAGTTTGCAGAAGGTTTACTATGACCATCACAGCTCACTGGAGAGGGATTGCAAGATCCTGCTCCAGCCTTGCTTCCCCAGTATGGACAATGGGATAACACTATGGGCCTTATTCTGGTTCACTCTCAGAGGCAAATTCCTTCTCAATTGGATAAAACCATGTGCACTGCAGGGGGGCAGATGTAACATGTGCAGAGAGAATTAGATTTGGGTGAGTTATTTTGTTTCTGTGCAGGGAAAATACTGGCTGCTTTATTTCTACACTGCAATATAGATCTCACTTTGAAGAAAAACCCCACCCAAATCTAATTCTCTCTGCACATGTTAAATCTGCCCCACCTGCAGTGCACATGGTTTTGTCCACTTGAGAAGGAATTTGCCTCTGAGAGTGAACCAGAGTAAGGCCCTATATGAAGATGATATTTGCCATGGCAGGCAAGATCCAAAAAGTTTCACTTTGTTCACTTTGTTAAAAAGTTTTCCCCACAGAAAACTATGGAATGTCCCCTCACAAAGAAGCTTCACAGTTTAATAAAACCGAGTGAAACATAATTATGCCTGAAACAGCGCAAGATTTATGGCCTGGAAGAATTTAAGGGGACAATGCCCTATTGAGCACATTAGGTGTACCTCTTTGTCCAAATAACACCGGGAATTGGAGAACCTGTCTTTTATTATTATTCCATTAGAAAGTTATCTAAAGAAAAAAGAAAAAGAAAAGTAAAGTTTCATTATTATTTTCCCTTTATGGGGAGTCCAGCCAGTTACAGTATGTCTGTTTTTATCTTGGGATTAATTATGGAGTAGCTAAATTTAACTAGTGATATCAAACGTTCACTTCCCAGACATCTAAATGACATCATGTTATAGCAGCTTTTCTAAACAGACCTTAAAAAAAACAAAAAAAAAAACAATTAGGATTATAAGGGACCTTTTACAAATCATACACTCGGCAGTATGAAGTGGAACATTGCTAAACATTGTACATTTTGGAACAGATCTGTAGACATTATGAAACAGTGCAGACAAACAGAAAAGAATCCAGATTCAAAATAAATCCTTTTATGGATTTTCAAAGCCACACACATTATTCCTTGTACAGACGTTGTTAGTTTAGTGATTGATTTTTATTTTAGAATGTCATATGAACATAACAGAAATATTTTTGTTTAGGGGTGATAACTGCTAACACAGCAGAGCTGACAGCGGGACCGGCAAAGCATGCAGTAATGGTAACAATTTTCAATCGCTCCTTTTTGCATTGCTATTAGTAAACTTTTCCCCAGCAGCTTACTGCATCACCATGCCAGTGACTGTTAAGACAAACGTGAATGTGTGCCCGGCTCGGGGGCTGAGGGATGTCCAGTAAGCTAGAAGCCTCTTGAATTCGAAAATGTTTCAAAAAGTGAAGCAATTAAAAAATATATAAATACAAGAAAAATCAACCTGAATATTTTTCTGCATTTGTTTTGTATATAGGACATTTTTTCTCTGCCTCTGCCGGATCTACTCTTAAACCAAGTAATTTTAAGCTTCAAGAGCCCAAAAATAAAGATCTGCCGTTGGCATCTCCTTGATATAGCCATCCTGCAATAGCGATTAACGAATTGTGGTGGCACTGTAATCCTCCACTCTGCGTAAAATATACTAACTTGGCTGTGCACCGTCAAACATAGAGCAGGTCTTTGGTTGACCACAATGTCTATTTGAACTTGGCCACACAAAATCACTCAAACTATGAAAAAGTCACAATTGAGAAGTCACAAACCGACCAGAAATGCATATTGAAATTACACTTCCCTGGGGTTTATTTACTAAGATGGGACTGGGAGTTCTATTGACAACAGTATGTTGCTAAGGGCAACCAATCACAATCTACTTATTTATTCGGCATCTTCTAGAAGATAATAAATAGAATCTGATTGGTTGTCCATAGAAACATCCCATCTTCAGTAGAACTCCCATCTTAGTAAATAACCCCTCTGTGTCCAGTGGGACTCAAATGCATGCACAGACTTAATCCATTGGATGCCATTGACACTGCATCTGATCCGTCTGTTAGATAAATACAAACATACATACATTATACAACTTTTAAACAGGAGGTGCATCATAAAAGAAAAAAATAATAGAAAAAGTGGTTTTATTTCTGCAGACATAAATGGCAGAACTCCATTACAGTTATTTAATTTACAGAAAGTATAATGCCTATTGCTCTGTTATATTATCAGTCTAAAACTAATGGTGCAGTTATTATTGGTCCAAATTCCATAGCTGCTTTTGAAGGCTCAGAGTAGATTCACAAAACATCTGCTTTTTATTATTCAGCTTTTCGGTGTTTGTTATTTCACGTGATAACTATCATGCAATCCCTGTGTGAAAACCTGAGGAGAACAATAATCTATTTATCAGGATTCGGAGTGCAGTGTTCTTTTCAGTAGGAGAAACTGGTTTGCATTTAGGTTGATTTGACTGGAGACCTAAAGTGTTAACAATTACACCTCTGATTTTTTTTTTTTAAGTATCTAAATGCCTTCTTGTGGGAACACACTTGTTTATTAACATAGGGTCTGATTCAGACCTGTTAACAAGACTGCAATTTTTGCAGATGCACAGAACCATGTTGCACTGCAGGTGGGGCAAATGTAGCATGTGCAGAAAGAGTTAGATTTGGGTCAGTCGACGGGGTGTATTCCATGCTCTGACAGTGAGCAGTGCCAATAGCTCGCTGTCCGAGTATTCAACTGCCTCCCCTTCACTTGACGTTTCCTCGCTGGTTCTTTTCAGTGAGGTAGAACTGGCGAGTGTGCCCATCAAAACGTTGCGGCTCGACACAAAACCTTGCCATTTAAGGGGATCCTTATCATCATTATCTGACAATGAGTATTCCGGCAAATGATTGAATTGGTTGGATGGCGAGGATGGCTTCTCCTCACTGAAAATAAGACATCCTCACCATACAAACCCCCCTCACTGCTACATTAAATACACCCCATTTTGTTTCTGTGCAGGGTAAATACTGGCTGCTTTATTTTTACACTGCAATTTAAATTTCAGTTTGAACACACCCCACCCAAATCTAACTCTCTCTGCACACGTTATACTTGCCTCACCTGCAGTGCACATGGTTTTGTCTATCTGCAAAAATGTTAGCCTTGCTAACAGGTCTGAATCAGGCCCATAAAACTCGTTCCAAAAATGACATTCCATTGTCAAATGTAAGTTTGTAGATTTTGAAATATACAAATACTTAAATCTTGAACTGCCTTAAAACTGGTGTGTCTCACAGTGGGATGGTTTTGTAAGGAGTCGGACCATGGGTGACTTTCCACAATCAGCTGCTTCTACCGACATAAGCTACCTACTCTCCCAGAAACTGTAAGGGACTCAATTTCTGTGTAGTCCCCCTGGAAATTTACGTGATCTCTCGCATCTTACCCACCTTCAACAGTAAAGTGTGCAGGATGGGCAAAAAATGCCATGATTAGTGACTGTGTTTGGAGGAAAATCTGGTCATTTAGCTCTGAACCCTTCACTGGGGCAAGCAAATCGTACTTAAAAGTCGGCAAATATGCCAAAAATTCCACAGTATTGCTTGTATCAGCCACTTGCACACAGTTTTTATGTCCCGTGTTTGCAATGCATGTACGTGCATTTCAATATACAGTGTCATTGCCTATTACTTTTCCCTTTATCAGATCCAAATAGTCTTGGTTGTACTGTACTGCAATGTTACAGGCTGGGTCATCAAAATGATGGTTGGCAGTTCATCAGGGATTCTGTGCCCAGAATGTAGCCTCATTTATGTGCGTAGACAGGGCAATGCCTGATGAATATGCACAAGATTCACTGACTATGCAATTTTTTTTTTGCACAATAGAAAACAAACATTAAAATGACTCACCCTTAAATGCCCCATGACAGTCTCATTGCTCGGTATTGCTTCCTCTCTCCCTGAAGACATTGCTTTGAAGTGACATTAGTAACATGCACCCTCAATGTAAACAAACAAAAAAAGGATTGTAAATATACTTATTCTAAAATAGTGTTATACTTAGTAAAGGGGTGTACACATGGGTATAGGCAAAGCCATTTTGTCTAAGCCCATGGGCGATTTGGACTATGGCCCTCATTCTGATTACCTCGGAATGGGGTGAATTCGGCCCAGTTCCAATGTTTGTGGCTCTACGCATGGTCTATTATGTGAATGTGCAGGCCTGCTTTGCGAATGGCTTTGGCGGCTTGCATAGTCGGCAAGCCCTTTCCATACATCGGGGCGGACCATGGTGGGCATGGGAGTCGCCCATGGGAACGCCAAGCGTTTTATGGGCATCCCCATGGACTTTGGCCTGCCAGGGTCAGGCGGCTGACGTGACAGGGTGGGCAGGCACATGCAAATAAAAGTCAGTTCAGACTGACTTTTATTTGCAAAGCCAGGAAAAATCATTCGATGGTCTGTGACCATCAAATGATTTCTACTGCAGCGGAAGCATGTGAGGGGATGTGTTTTCATTATATCATATCTTATCAAAACTCCCCAAATGTATAATGCTGCCCCTGTGTATAATGACTACATGAAACCTTGGGCTCATATATTGTGCGTAAATCTGGCTTTGGTACTAGCTGGACATGTTTTATTAAGCACTTGCAACATACTAGTAATAATGCACATATTTACATCTGAAAATATAGTTAAGTAAGAAACCCTCAATATAATTTCTCTGCAATTTTTTTGTCCTGCAGAAAGAAACCCCTCATTCTTCCCTACTTCACTTTCCAATCATTCATACCAACATTTATCCTCCATTCATACACCCTCCACCATCACTCACTCACACATCCATCTACAAAAACTCCATCATCCACACCATACACCAACCACTTATTCTGGACAACAGCAACAATAAATATAAGTTAAATAAAGGAATCGAAATAATAGATTGTCCTTGCAAACCCTTTCTATAAAAAAAAAAAAAAAAACATTTCCAAAACATCTAATCAAACTATAAAAAGTGAAAAAGGATAGAAAGATCAAAAGACAAGAGAGACCAGATCATCCACCACCCACTAAGGGGGTTTTAGCTGGCACCACAATCTGGAACTGCTGACTGTATCTAATCTCCTCCTTTCCAGTTCCATCATCAAACTCACCTTGTGAAGGATCAAACCCAACACCTGTTCCCAGGTGAGGACTTTACCTCTTATTGAAACCAGACACCATGCCTAATATGTATGAAATCTGACCGCTAAACTAAAAAAAACATTGTGCCCAAATAATAATCCCAATCCCTTTTGAACACTCCATATACCTATTCTGGGCAACTCAGCCCCGAAAGGCATGGGATGCCTATGAAGCTTAACACTGTTGTAAAGCTTCCCTTGCATGGAGAACCAGGCAATGTCTCTGAACTCCAAAGGTATCCTCTGAGAATTTATCAGATTTAAAGCCTCCGAAAGAACATCACCTGGGCAGTCTCTCGGGGACAGTGGAACATAGAAATTAGATTGCAAGACCCTCTTCCCCAACCCCTAGAGAGATCTCTTACTTCTCCCACTCTCCACAATAGCAGGAAAAACAAAAAACTAAATTTATTCCACAAAGATTGAAGCAAAAAACAAGCATAGCTAACAGAGAGAAACATTGGGATCAACTAAGTCTTACACAGATCAAACCTTTCTTTCAGAGAGAATTTTCATCCCCTCCAGCTCTTAACTTTCTGTGTGGCATCCTCTGGTTTCTCAACCCAAATTTTGCTGGCATAATCAACATGCTTGAATCTGATGCCCAAGATTTGCTGACTAGCCCTGGGGAGGATGTCAAACTCATCCTCTTTCTCCCCCATCGAGAAAACTTCACATTTGTCCTGAGTAATTATGTAACCTGACACTCTTGAATATTTCATTATCAGTTGGTCTGTGTCATTCGCCTCTGCCACTGATGACAGAATGATCCTGACATCATCAGCATAGGCTACTACACTTAATGGCAACTCTGGGCCCAGCTGCACCCCTTCCACCATGCCGCTCTCAATCCTTCTTATGAAAGGATCAATTGTGGACATGTATAGAAGAGGGCTCAGGGAAGATTTCAACCTTTTTATACAACATTCTAAGCTAATTTACCACCATTATGGAGAAATCATACCTTTCAAGCAAGGCCCACAAGTACTCATGATTGACCCAATCAAAGGCTTTAGATTGATCCAATGCTAGCAGATATGTGTTCAACATTCCAGCCTTGCACCGCTCAAAGGCCTCCCGGACACCCAGGACAGCGGAAAATGTACCACGACCTTCTACCGTGCAATGCTGGAAAGCCGAAAGTACAAGCCCTGAGAATTCTTTCAGCCTGTTAAAGAAAATTTGCCAAAATCTTTCTGTCCGTATTAAGAAGAGCGATGGGGTGTCAATTCTCAATATGGACCGGGTCCTTACCATTGGACAGTGAAATAAAAACTAATTGTCTTATGGAGGGAGGGAGTTCACATATATTAGATATCCTCAAGGGAGAAAGACGGCTATACTGAAACTAGCTGGGGACTCCTCAGACATTTACTTCACCGCATGTCCCTGACCTCTGGTGCTCGGCAAGCTGCAAGCTTCACAGATTACCAAGCAAACCAGAATCACCCCCTATGTCCAATTTGGCCATGGGCCAAATACAATAAACTGTGTGGCATAGTCAAAATGTCCTTGCCTGCACAGTCTATTTTTCTAGGTTCTGACTTTGCCGGGCAGTGACTTGCTATAGGGCTGCATATTTAAAACCAAGCAATTTTAGGGAACCTTGTATGCGATTTTGACCAAATTGCGCTGTGTACACCTCTTTCATCTCACTGTCGGTCATTACACAATAAAATGAATGCATTTCTTTTCAGAAAAGAAGCCTGTATAATAGATTTGATAAGGGAAATGATAAACTTTTAGTGTTTTTTAGTGTTTGATACATAATCCAGTTTTAATAAAAATTAGTGAAGACCACGAGTGAGATGTTAAGATGCCCATACACTAGTAAGATTTATCTGCAGATCTGGCTGGTTGGAACAAAAACATGGTTATGGGTGAGTGACAGTTTTCCAGCATTTCCAAGCAAATGGTCAACTGTCATTTGCTCTCATCCATAACCATGTTTTTGTTCCAACCAGACAGATCTGCAGATAAATCTGCGTGTATATGACCACCTTAAGACAGAAAGTCATTGAGCAAATACACTGACTGAGTACGGAATGAACTGCCTGAGTATCAACTACACAGGTAATCACTGTGTTTTGCAGTGGTCAGAGTGTTGTAGTGAGGGTGTAATATGTGTGGACTGCTTCACTTGGACTGGCAATGCTGTAGTACGCAGCTATATCACAAAGCAAACAAGTATACTGTAGTCTGTACTTCTAATAGTTGTCATCACAGTGAGCAGCCACAGGATGCAGTACACAAAGCATGAATGTACAAGAGAATGGAGGTTCTTTTGTTAAGATTACTGACCTGTTGTTGGAGTGCGTTATACAAGCCAACATTCACCACATCAATAGGGTCTCCAAGTCGACATTTGAAATACCTACATTTAGGCCCTTATTCTGGTTGTCTCGCAAAGCTCTGAATCTCTGACCATTCAAGCGCTCACAAATCTAAGACACCTCTTTGGTGTCTTACATCATGCGAATGCCTGTACGGAAAGCGGGCGGGCAGCTGACATCCGCTGACGTCACCTGCTGCGTCATTGTGGAATTAGTATGAGAACGCCCAGCATTTTCATGGGAACACCCATGAAACGCTGGGCATTCCCATGGTTGAATCCCCCGGCCCGCAACCCCACGTCCCCCGCCCGCACTGTTGTGTCTGAGCACCCAGCGAATAATCTATTCGCCGTGGACGCTCGCACACAGCGGCTGCACATGCGCACAACTGTCTATGTGCGTACGCAGTCGCAAAACATCACTCCCCTGTGCGAACATGCAGGGGAGCGTGCCAACCAAAATAGGGCCCTCAGTATATTGACAATGACATACTGATGACATGTTCAACATGTCAATGGTAAGAATGTGGACAATACTATATAAATACAGCACTAAACCTAACTAGGTGTGACATGCAAACAGTCCACCAGTAAAAAATAAAGTCGACAAAAGCAATAGGTGAACACATAATAGGTCAAAACTTTATAATTTGGACCATGTGCCTTGCTCAGCTACTGCCAAATGGCAAAGGATGGCAGTAGCATACTTTACCAGTATGCCATGGTAAAGTATGAAAAAGTACAAAAAAGGTCGACTTTTTTATTTGTAGACAATTTCCATGTTCACAGATTGTGTCAACCATATGCTTATGTCGACCATATGTATGCCATTCAATATGCTATGAACCAATATGGTATGTGTCAATATGGTATGGTATTGTCTGTTAGCCTAGACATTGTCTGTGAGCCATTCAGATTTCCAAATGCTGCCTAACACTAGAACTAATATGAAATTATGAATAAAGTTGTAGACATTTTGGGGGAAATTTACTAAGATTTGTATTCTACTTCACATATGATGTTGCTATGGGCAACCAATCAGATCCTGTCTACTATCTTCTAGAGGTTGCTAAATAAATAAGTAGATTCTGATTGGTTGCCCATAGCAACATCACATGTGAAGTACACATGTAGAATACACATCTTAGTACATTTCCCCCTATGAATCTTGACATGTAGATCCATTCCACATTATAGCCTGGACATTGTTAATGTAGACAATATGACTGAATCCCCTGTATTGGTGGTTTCATGCGTATTCATGGGCCTGATAAAGACATAATAGCTGGGCTGCGAATCTTCGGAGCCCATTGATCAGGTAAATGCCACCCCCTCCCATATCCCCATATCAATTCCTGCCTCAATTCCCTGTGTGCACAGCTGCAAATGAATTTGCAGTTATGAACATAGGGAAAAAATCCATTCACGCTGCGATGACCGTGGTGCCAAGGAGACCGCTGATGACATCAGGGTCCCTTCCTCCCAGCGGCCGGTGAGTGCTCAGAAACTGCCCTGGCACACCCCCAAAGGGCCACCCGATGTCAATCACACAGTGAGTGGCCAGTGAACACAGACATTTTTTATTATTATTATTAATTTTTATTGTTGCAACAATTTTTTGTCTTGATCCACCTATAAACTGTATACGGTTACTAGTTCGACAGTCATAAGGTCGACAAGCATTAGGTCGACATGGGTTTTTCACTTTTTCTTTTAACCAACATGTGCCGACAGGTGTTATTTCATGTCCTACTATACATTAGGCATGGAGGGAGAATCTAATAGTGTGTTGAGCGTAGCAAGCCATGTTAAGGGGACGTAGTACACTTTTTTGGTGTCCATGTCGACTGTGTCGACATTCAGAACAAAAAAATTAAAAACCCATGTCGACATTTTACTCTCCTTCTCAATGTTTAAACAGAATATTCGCTAGGAATAATCAGGCGCTTTAACAGAGCCTGTGTCCCCAAAAAAGCAGCTGCTCAAATGTGGGGGTAGTCACTCCCCACTAGAAGACAAGGAAAAAGAAGACACGCACAAGGCCAGGCGAGTCGGACAGCGCTTGTAATGATTGACAATACCAGATGATGGAAAAGTATAACAATTTTACTTAATAAAATCACATGAAATTACAATGGTACATTAAAACAATATAACATGGTAGGGTGGGGAATTAAAAGTAAACTGGAATGAGTAATTAAAACAGAAAACTCCCTTTGCACAGAATGCCGCCGAACTCCCCGTTTACTTCCGAGATGAGGGCGGAAGTAGTTCTTTTGTCCCATATGGAACGCATTTGCGTTCCATTTATATATATACTTTTTGATGCATATATCATAGATCATTTTCTATAAAATATATCCACTCTAAATATAGTACTATTCTTGATTCATGGCATAATATGAATATAATGGTGCCATAAAGACTGACATCCATTTACAGATCGCACCTTACCCCGATGACGTGATCGGAGCTGATATTTTTGAATAAAGAGTTTCTGTATGAATTTTTATAATGAATTAAACATGTACATTATTTATGGTGATTTATGTCTGCCTCCTTACTCTCATATCATTTTGCTGTATTGTTTACGAAATTGTATTGATGATTGGACCTCACAGGTGTATCGATTCTCTCATTAAGTAGGGTATATATACCTGAGCCAGGTACAGAGTCAAAACACCTTTGATAAAGCTGCAGGACGCAGTGAAACGCGTTAGAAGACAGAACCCAGCCTCTGGATATTGTTGTGGAGTCTCCACTTGTTGCGGCCGTTGCTCATCACCAAACCCACTTCCCCGTTTAAAATATATTGGCGGACACCGTGCACAGCATCTCCAGGTGATTATCATGGATGCCACATATCATCTACACCAGTGACAATTTCAACTGAGCACGGAAGCGTATCTTCATTCCTCTGCTGTAACACCAACTGGGTGCCTCGCTCCAAGGATTCCTCCGGTGATTCAAGCTAACATCTATCCCTCACCCCAATAAGAGGACGGAAACAATTCAAGTGAGCGACAATACCTCCAGCGGCAATCCACTCAGCCGCAAACATCGTGAGGACACCAGCTTTGTTACACTCAGAAAGAATCCGAACTCATCAATTGGTAACGTGCACTTACCTGTCCCCACAAGTGATCACTTTCAATCATTTGCTCCACACATATCTACTGAGGCGTGGCTATTGTTTTAATTATTCATTCCAGTTTACTTATAATTCCCCACCCTACCATGTTATATTGTTTTAATGTACCATTGTAATTTCATGTGATTTTATTAAGTAAAATTGTTATACTTTTCCAATCATCTGGTATTGTCAATCATTACAAGCGCTGCTTGACTCGCCTTGTGCATTTCTTCTTTTTCCTTCTCAATGTTTGCCTTCTCAATGTCGACCTAATGCGCGTGTCAACCTAAAGCCAAGTCACCCTTTTTCATGTGTCGACCTTCAGTGGTCGACCTAATGCTTGTCGACCTAATGACCCATACCCCTCTAAACAATTTTTATGTGTATAGCGATTCTTTAGATTGACTAACACACATATGCTAACACATTGACACATGGACACACATTGCTACAGTTACGCTGACACAACATGGATGCTAGCACACAGTTGCTGACAGACTTACACACACACACACTGATACACTAACACATTAACTTTGACACACATACAAACGCTGACACACAGACACAGGGATGCTGACACACGGACCTACAGACACACAAACACTGGCACACAGGGGTAGATGTATGAAGCAGTGATAAGGGAGGAGAAGTGATAAAATGCCTGGTACCTTATCACCGACCAATCAGCTCCTGACTGTTAAGTTACAGGCTGGGTTTACAAAGGGACAGTTAGGAGCTGATTGGCAGGCACTTTATCACTTCTCCCTTATCACTGCTTCATACATCTACCCAACAGAAAACCTAGGTGAAAAATTGGACATGCAATGCTGTATTCTGCCTCTATCATGTCACTGAGGGCAGCTCCCAGGGCACAGCACATAATTCTCGGCTTCCCTCTGTATCTATCTCTTGGCCAGTGTATAGGCCAGTGGTTCCCAAACTATTTTCAATCACGGCACCCTAGAGTATCAGAATTGTTTTCACAACACCCCTAGGCCAAATCATTATTTTGTAAGAAATTTAGAAGTAAAATAATACATTTTGTTTATATATCATCCTTTAGACTCAATTATGTGGTGAGGGATTAGATTCACTTCTGTTTGTCTACATATTTTATAATTGGTAGCCACAAGCACTGGTTTTGCCTATTACAGATGGAGCGCCTCTCGTTCAGTGCTGGGGTTCGCCAGAATGCCACCGCTGGTGATCCGGCGCTCCATCTGACTGGGTCGTGCAAGTGCCCCACACCCACGCGCGTCCCAGTTACCGTGCAGGCTGGGATACGAACCCTGCCTGTCTCTGTTTCAAGGAGACGAGCAGGGTTAGGGGGGGGGGGGGGGGGGGAAGCGGGGAGGTGTAGGACAGCGTTGGGTACAGCCGGCGAGGGATGCACGTGCGTCTCGTTTGTGCGCATCCCATTCCAGGTGCTGGAGGCTGGTATTCTTTTGATGGTGTATACATTCATATTTGTAAATACAAATATGAATGTGCCATGAATACAAATTGCAGTATTTTCGGCATAGTAAATGCCGAAAATACAAATATGCATAAAATAGGCACATTTTTTTTATACGAATATGCCTGTTTTATGCATATTTCTGTTAGTAAATTCCCCCTACAGTACATGTGCAATTATTGGCCAAAAATCACACATTTGTTGCAAATTGTTAGGTGACTAAAAAATCCCACCTCACTACATTTGGCTCCATATGTTGTCAAAGATTGATAAATAGGTGTTATTACAAACATTGCAAGCAGAAAGAAGCAAAAAATATAATCACTCCCCTACACGACACTACACACTTTCCTCAGCAATGCTCTGCAATATCCCCTGCGTACACTAGATGGCATCTATGCTCTGGTTCTGTAGTAATGTCACAGTGTATAGTTAACGGAGTTCTAAAATCCACTCCCTCATAGAACGGATTGGTCCTGATTTCAGAGGCTACAAAAACTAATAGTTCGCTGTACTATTTGGTCCCCAGCTCTCCCCCCTTGCCACACCTCTGTGATCTGCTGCTCATGGAATCTGCTCCATGTGAGTGAATATCAGTCTGGCACCTCTGCCACCAGCGCTTGGAGTTAGTAGAACTGTGCAGCGAGGACTTGCTAGGATCTCCGCTTCTCTTTGGATTTGAGTTGAATACAGGATGGCTACAGGATCTCAGGGCATGGCTGAAAGGAATCCCTTTAAAGTACTACTTGGTGTCATTTCACTAAATCTGGTATATGCGTACAATATAGATCTGGATCACCCTATTTCCTATCAAGGTCCCAATGGCTCGTTTTTTGGATATTCTGTTCTGGAGCATTACCATGATGATACAAGATGGTAAGCCGTGCTGTACACACGTTGGTTACAATGTTAGACGTCCCAGAGACTTTAAGCTGATCGTTACCCCCTACCCTGCCCTGTGCTATGATGTAGTAGGCACAAACCCAAACCTGCTGTGTACACGTGACCCACAGTCCTGGGCATAGTGTGCATGCCAGCCAGCATGTGTGCATATGCGTGATAGTTACCCTGTACCCTTATAGGTCAGTAATATATACACTTTGTGTGTGTGTGTGTGTGTGTGTGTGTGTGTGTGTGTGTGTAATATTAGTACACATGTTTCAGTCTGCATGCTGCGAGTTTATGAATGCAATGCATTCATTATAAGGTCTTGATGCTGAGAGTGGTCTAACATGTATCTGGTTTTCTTCTTGGGCTCAGTCACTACAGCAAAAGTTGTGGGAGTTTCAAAAGCATTCTAATGATGACTAAATAGTTGGCTCATTATGGAGACTTTGGGCCTAATTCAGAGGTGGACGCAGTGTTGTCCATGTTGTATGCAAATGTTGAATGTATTTAGTCAGAGCCAGGGCCGGACTGGCCATCTGGCACTTCTGGCAAATGCCATAGGGGCTGATGGCCAGGTGGGCCGATATCTTCTTGCAAGGTGGAGGCTCCGCTTCCTGAACAGCGCACAGAGCGAGCAACGATTTGTGGTGGGTCCGGCGGCTCTCTCTGTGCACCGCTGAGGTCCAGGAGAGAGGGGGCATCACATACCGCTATTCCCCTCTCTAATGCAAGCCGGAAGGGTCAGCATGCGCGCCATAAAGGTCGCACGTGTGCACAAATGCCAGGGACGATTCGGCAGCCCATGCTCTGTCGCTGGTCAGAGCATGCGTCTGCTTTGGAGCGCATGCATCGCGATGATTACCATTGTGGCTTAAAAGAACAGATTCACAGCGGGATGTACTATGATGAAAATGCGGTAAAACCCCCATTTTACAGCATTTTCAAATTAACTAAATCCCGGCCGCACCGTCTTTGCCGGGCAGGGTATTGCCACCTTTGGGTGGCGATACCCTATAGAAGCCTATGGGCTTCTATCGCCGCCTGCTGCCCGGCGTTCGCACCCCCCTCCCCTGTCCTCCGTGCTGCTCCTTCTCCCCCAGCAGCATGTCACAGCTGGGAAAGTCCTTCCGGCTGCAGGGGGAAGGAGGAGATGCCGGGGACGCTGCAGAGCCCAGGAGGTGATGAAGACCCCCCTCAAATCACATTACAGGTATCGTGGGGGGCCTCCGTCACCGCACCACGATGCCAGCCGCATATGTTAGTACATATGCGCTGGCATCGTGACAGCCGGGCGGAGAGGGGCGGCGATGTATAGTAATACATCCCGCCCTCAGTCACTGAGAGGAAATTTCAAGTAAGGGTGTGTCAGCGTTAGCTTCTTTTGTTTTATTTGGTGGCCATGTTCAGATGGTCATTCTGCGCAATCTGGTGCAATTTCCGATGTGCAACTCATGGTGCTTCATTGTCCACAGTCGCAGATTAGCCCTGCATCCAATGGGCATCTCAGTTGGGTGTTATCAAAAGGCTCACTGCGCACAAAGACGCAGTTGCGGTGTAATAGCGCCAAATTCGGATTCCGGTCCTCTGTTTTATAGAGAGTGGTATATATTACTGCTTGGTGTTGAAAAATAAATGGACAATTGACTGAAAGTTGGTTTAGTGGAGAACCCCTGACAACCAATATCAGTGTTGTCTGGGATCGGGTAGTATGTACCTTTGTGTGTCAGATGGACTTTATGACCACAATAAAGAAACATGATATATGGTTAAATTTAATAAAGTGTGAGAGATGGTGCCAGTAGCAACCAATCAGATTATACTTATTATTTATCACATTCCAGAGGCTAAAATGTAGAATATGATTGGTTGGGCAACATCTCTCCTTTCTGAAAACTCACACTATAGTAAATTTGCAAAGTTGAATATGTGAATAGATCATGGTTTGAATGTGGCTTCGCTAAAACTTTTATGTCACACTCTGGTGGTGGTATTTCTTATGCCGCCCATACACTGTGCGTTTCGTGCTTGCGATGTGATGCGTGCTTCTATGCACATCACATTGTACATTATAAAAAGTATGTGCTGCAGGTACTTTTGAAGTAGATTGCATCATATCTAGTTCAAAACGCACGCTGCTTTAGCACATCAGATGCGTTATGAACTAGATACGATGCAATCTAGTTCAAAACGCATGATGCCGTGTATGGACGGCAATATACAGCGTGATAATAAAAAACGGCTGTACCATTACCATAAGGTAAAGCCCAGCGTTCCATGGGCGTTCCCATGAGAACACTGAGCGTTCTCATGGTAATGAGGCG
This sequence comes from Crinia signifera, assembly GCF_055691185.1. Classification (NCBI taxonomy): domain Eukaryota; kingdom Metazoa; phylum Chordata; class Amphibia; order Anura; family Myobatrachidae; genus Crinia; species Crinia signifera. The sequence goes on from NC_139221.1 coordinate 164,814,946, forward strand.
GTGACGTGGGTGCGGGGGGCTGGCAGCTGACCTCACCGGAGGTCAGCTGCCCACCCATATCTGACCAAGCATGCATGCATATGGAAGTGAATCACTTTTATATGTGTGTACCTTCCACATCTTTTTATGGTCGGCGACCATGAAAAGATGTGGGAGGTTACCCGCAGCATACGAATGGATGTTTATGCTAAACATCCATTCGCAGCCTGTATGGATGAACCCGTGCTGTAAAGGAGGGGGTGGGTGGGCGGACATGCGGCGGGTGAAGTTTGGTGGATTCGCAAGGCAACTAGAATAACCCCCACAGTGCGATTTGGCCATGCAGTTTTGACTAGATAGTCAAAATTGCCTAGAAAGTAGGCCAAAATTGCCCCTTGTGTACTCTGTGGGCAATAGTGATGTGCGGCCCCCAGCAATATAGACAGTGCAGGCAAATCAGTTGTGACTAACCGCATGTCCCCGCACACGGGGAGAGAAGGCATGCCTATAAGGGCACCGAAGCCGTTCGTTCAGATCCGCACACTAAGGGGAGTGGCGTGCTAATGCCCGTACGCTACCGTGTGCATAACGGATCTTAGCCTGTGCGCTCTGACTTCCAGCATGCAGACGGCCAAGCATACGGGCTCAGCTGATGTCCCTAGAAGGGAATATGAAGAGCGCATAGCCACTGAAAGCAAAAGCAACCCCAAGAAGTTTTTCAAGTACATAAATAGTAAGTGAATAATTAAAGAGAACATAGGCCCATTAACCGATATCAATGGTAAAAGTTTTACGGAAGATAAGGGAAAGCAGAACTGTTAAATGGTTTCTTCTCATCAGTGTTTACTAGGGGAAAAAAGACAGGGGAACGCACATGTACCACAAATGGGACGAACAAGCCAGATCTCAATATTGATTTCACGATCGAGGAAATAATATTGAAGCTCAGCAAAATCAAAGCAAATAAGTCACCAGGGCCAGATGGGATACATCCTAGGGTACTAATAGAATTAAGGGAGGAATTAGCGACCCCTCTATATCACATTTTTGATAATTTACTATCATCAGGTAAGGTACCAAAAGACTGGTGAATAGCAGAGGTAGTGCCAATATTCAAAAAAGGGATGACCCACAATGTTCCCTCTAATTTTTACGAAGGCTATGTGCGGCAAAAGATTTTGGTTGTGCAACTTTGGAAGGAAATTTAAATTTTTGTGCGTCACTTATATATAACTGGAAAATGACGTTCAGCATTTGTGTTAACTTTACTTCAAAATTATATTAAACATTCAAAACACAGCACACAATGTAGTTAATGGGTGAAACACATATTAATTGAGTCCACAACTGCAAAAAGGGGCCACTGCTGCTTTGTGCGCTCTGTTGTAATGTCTGTGCGCACATTCGTGCGCGCGCACAGCTTAGAGGGAACACTGATGACCCAGCTAATTACAGACCTGTGAGCTTAACATCAATAGTGGGTAAAATATTCAAAGGGTTTTTATACGGATGGTATCCTGGAATATTTAGACCTTCATAGTTTACTCAGTAGTAACCAGCATGGGTTCGTGAGAAATGTTCATGCCAAACAAATTTACTAGTTTTCTATGAAGAGGTTAGCAATAACCTTGATAATGGAAATGCTGTAGATGTGATTTTCCTACATTTTGCTAAAGCTTTTGATACAGTACCACACAAGAGGTTGATAAATAAAATGGAGGACCTGGGATTAGGGGCAAATATCTGTAGATGGGTAGAGTACTGTCTGTGTAATAGAAAACAAAGAGTGGTTGTGAACAGTGCCGTATCAGATACGATACCAGTACAAAGTGGAGTGCCACAGGATTCGGTTCTAGGGCCCATTTCATTTAACCTTTTTATTAAAAATATTGGGATGGGGTTACTCAGCAATGTATCCATCTTTGCAGCAGAGGATGACGCCGCGCTTCAAAATGATCTTGACAATCTAGATGAGTGGGCAAAAAAGTGGAAGATGAGGTTCAATGTGGATAAAAGCAAGGTCATGCTTGCTTTTATCCACATTGTTAGGCAAACCAGTGTTCTAGTTATAACCTAAGCAGGGAGGCATTGGATAATTCAGTACTTGAAAAGGATCTAGGAGTCCAAATAGTTAACAAACTGGGGTGTAGCGCTCAATGTCACATAGCAACAAAAAAGGGCAACAGAATTCTAGCATGTATTAAACGGGGCATGGAAACTAGGGACTCAAAAGTAATTATGCCAATGTACAAAGTATTGGTTAGACCTCTGGGCCCCACACTATAAAAAGGACATCATAGAATTAGAAAAAATCCAAAGAAGAGCAACAAAGCTTATTAGGGGAATGGAGAATTTATGCTATGAGGAGAGATTGAGCACTTTGGGACTATTTACACTGGAGAAGAGACGTTTAAGGGGGGACATGCTCAACATGTACAAATATATCAGGGGCCAATATAAGGAACTATCAAACACCCTTTTTACGGCTAGAAAGGATTTTAGTACACAAAGGCACAAGTTTAGATTAAAAGAAAAAAGATTTTGTTCCATTAGAAGAAAAAAATTCTTTATGGTCAAACTTTGGAACTCTCTTCCTGAAGAAGGTGTGTTGGCAGACACAATAAATACGTTTAAAATAAGGTTGGAATAAGGTTGGATAAACATTTTTTTTATATGCCCTGATAGGAATTTGCAGCTTTGCGTGTCATATATGCACCGCCCGAATGAATGCCCACCCCCGCCCACATGCCAAATATCACTGCATGCATGCAAATGGAGGTTTAGCATAAACTCGATCACAACTACCACCAGGCGACTGCCGCTGGAAAGCCGACATCAATTAGGATGTTGGTGCCAGAATGCCAAACCTAAGTATGATGTATGATGGCCGGAATATGTTTAGGCCGGGGAAGGGGATGTTAGGGTTAGGTACAGGGGGGAATTATGGTTAGGCTGCAAGGCAGAGTAGGTTAGGTTTAGGCACTGGGGCATGGGGTTAGGCACTAGCGGGAGGGATAGGCTACAGGTGGGCTGCAGGGAGAGAAAGTTTGTGGGGAGGGGTGGGGAAAAGTAATCGTTATGTATGCAATTATTATAATTATCAAGTATCCCTTTTTAAATAAACCTGTATACAGTGTAGCCCCATGATGCATGCAGCAGCTGCAATAATCAAAGCATTATTCTGGGTAGCAGATACGGTACTATGGTTATTGTTAGAGCAACATTAATGACTCTTCATGTTATGGCCCATGGCCAAAGAATGGGAATCAGAAAGGAAAGCAATAGGCAAACTGTGAGCTAGAATTTGCATTCCAGCAAGTGTGTCCTCATCATGACTGCAACTCAATCTGGATTGCTGAGTGTTCACATCTACATCATATGAATTAGTCATATCTTCACTGCTTGTACTGGACACAAAATGCACATATCTCAAAGTCAACAATGTTGTCCACTTATACTCACTCGTGTGATTAAGGTGCGTACACCAGGAGCGATTGCCTTGCCATTCGATCATCGGGATCGAATCTCATGGTAAGGCAAGCACATTCGATTAGGACAGATCTGTACTATTTAGTCTTGCCTGCACAATCTATTTTGCATTTGATTTCTGTGCGGATTTGATTTGATTTTGCTTATATAAGCAAAATATAATAGAAAAATAGACTACACCTAACCATGTGTACAGGGCATTAGTACATCTACCTACAGTATTTCTGTGATTTCACTCTGTCTCCAACCTTCCTCTGCCACCAATTTCTGCAAATCTCTACAGTGGCTCTGTCGCCTATAGAATCAAATTCAACATCCTCCTTATGACCTACACCCCCCCCCCCCCCCGTTCCCTTTGCAACATCATCTCACACCACTCACCTTCCCATTCTCTGATATGCTAATCACCAGCACTTACAGTATAACCAGTTCACACTCTCAAATCCAACACATTCCCATGATGCTCTATACCTTAGGATCTCACTCCCATATCCAACCAGAGTCTTTGAGGGGAATCTATTTGTGGGTGAAGGACAGTCTTTGCAATGGCCCTGAAACTGCAGTAATGACACCGCTCCTTGCACCCTTTGCAGTCAGCTCTCAACTCAAATTCGAACAATTTTGCACCCAGCAATATGGGACTGCTGACAAAATTTTGCAAATCTGAGCTGCCTTAAAATGCTGCAACTAATTTGCTGGGTGAAATCATTGCCCGCAATTGGATTCTTTCACCTGTCTTCCTAATTCTATCCCTACTGGTCCACTCTCCTTACACCTGTATTTTCTCAGTGTTGGTCCCTCTTGTGTCACCTCCATTTTCATATTGTAAGCTCTGTTCACTACTTCATCTTGTCCACCTGTGCATTTTTGTCTTTTACCTCCTTAATGTTCTTTAAATCATCATTTTCAGATTCCCCTCAGTAATATGCTTTGTTGCTTTGTTCTTTCAGCTTTATGCTGTATTATGTTGTTATGATGCTTACTGTGCATCCTTCTGTTTGCCTGTTATGAGCTCTACTCTGTCATTGTACAGTTATGTGATGCCTTATAAATAAACAATGGTAACAATAACTACATTCTGTATCTCTAAGCCAAGCATCACCTTGTTCAAATGTTAATATTTTTTTGGCACTTGTTTCCTAGCACGGCCACACCGATTTGCATCGGGGTGGTCGTGTCGGAAAAATCGCGTCGGTCACATCGCGGGGCTCGCTGCGCTCGCCACGCTTTGGGCTTGGTGGCTCGCTGCGCTCGCCACACTTTATATTCTCAACTCCACGCCGACGTGGATAGTAGGGGGACGCGCACCGCCGCCCCTCGCGGGCTCGCTGCGCTCGCCACGCTTCGGGTTGGCGTCAATCGTGGGGTGACGACGGGGCCATATACAATGTGAAATGGGTCATATTGGCCCATTTCACATTGTTTCCTATGTGAGATGGACTTAATCAAGTCCATCTCATCTTGTGCCATTATAATGGCACAAGACAGACGCGATGCTCCCGATTTCAATGTTAAAAAATATTTTAACATTGAAGCCTATGGCAAAATCGCGGGCATCGCGTCGGTCGCGTCAGGGGCTATGTTAATGGCCGCGACCGACGCGTTGCCCGCGATTTTGCCTTTGCCAGCAAAATGGACCTGATTTCAAAGGAAATCGGGTCCATCGCGGGCATCGTGTACCTTAACTTTAAGGTACACGATGCCCGCGATTGTGGCCGTGCTAGGAAACAAGTACCATTTTTTTTAAAGTTATGCAACCCCAGACATTGCTGCCTATATGTTAATGCGGTTGTGCCAACTCTGGAGCCCCTGGTTTTCCAGGTAGCAGAGCGAAGAACCCTACTAAGCCAGTGCATGCTTGTACTGCTTATGCTGTTTTGAGAGAGGAGCAGGAGTCCACGGAGGCCTTATGCCTACTATTGCAGGAAATAAAGCCAACAAGCAGATGCCATAATGATATTTGGGTATAGTCTGCAATGCTGCTTTGCAAAGACTATACCCAAATTTTCCTATGGCATCTGCTTGTTGGCTTTTTTTCCTGCAATATTAGGCTTTATATATTATACGGATTTTGTAGGCTTTCCCAACATTTCTCAATTACCTCCTGGGACACTTCTTTGTTGAGGAAGAAGCATAGAGCAATTATTTCTTGGTCGATTTTGGCTCATTACAATTCCTACTATTTTATGTTTCCCGATATTGATTGGCCTGTATTGTAATTTTTTTGCATTTGTAAATCCTCCTGTCCTACACATCACCTTAATATTAGAATATTATTGTGCATTTAGTCACTTTTTAAAAAATATGGACATTTTCAACTGTGATGTCTTCCAGTGAAGGGCATATACTGTATATAATTTAAATGTCATTAAGATGATTCTCCTCCCCAAGCTCCTGTACTTTGTATTTCAGACTCTATCGATGTCATTTTCCCAGTCAAACTAAATGCTGGGTCAATCTTTAAGGTGTAATAGTAGGTATGAACTGATTTACACCAGCCTTGGCTGTTCCGTAACCAAAGACCTTGGTCAACTTTTCAATTTCTTGTTGCTTTGACACTCTCACTTGGCATAGGGCCAGATGTATCAAGCTTCAAAAAAGTGATCAAATGTAGAGTGATAAAGGACTGGCCACTCAGCTCCTACCTGTCTTCTTTCAAACCCAGCCTGTAACATGATTGGTAGGAGCTGATTGGCCGGCTGTTTATAACTCTCCATTTTATCACTTTTTGAAGCTTGATACATCTGGCTTCAAAGTAATTTACCCTCTCCGTGTACCCATCTCCTTTAACCCCTTTATGAAACGACCCTTCTTTTGCAATTGGAGATCGGATACCTGATTCCCTATTGGCAGTTATGTGTATTCTGTATGTGGTTTGTTAGTTGTATGTAACATGATTTGGATACAGTTTGGCTATGGGGGAGGATGAAACAGTAAAATTGAGGTGTAAGGTTTAATGTTGAGATGTAATGTTTTATAACACTGGATGTCCATTAAGTGGATGATACTGCGTTTATTGGACAACTGCAAACACTTTCTTTTCATCATAGTTTCTTCTATATTTTTACATTTATTTATACAACTTGGCAGAATAGCAGAAGCAATAATCCATCACTCTGTACTTCTATATACATATCGAGTTCTTCTGCAAATCCTGCATAATCTCAGACATACAGTATACTGAAGGGAGAAGTTTAGTTTACAGAAATCCTAAATATAATTTCTGCATGGCAGAAGTGCATATGATGATGATCACAATTTCTATTCTCTCATACATTTTAAAAACCAGTTCTACAAAATGTCCAAACACAAAATAAGGGCTGAGTTTGTGGGTTACTTATCCCTAATTTATGAGAACAAATATGATACTTAATGGAATTACCACTGGAAATTTCCGTCCTTGGCAATGTGCAGTGTCTAGCAGCTACCACTTTTTCACTTTGTATTAATCAATTCTATTTGTTATTTTTCTTTATACTAATTTTGGTATTGGTGCAGGAAGGCCTCACGCATGTATACTATGATCTATATGCATGCGTAGTCTATCGGATAGCCCAGCCTGCGAATTCGAATAACCCTGATATTCCTTATATATTTACCTACACTAGTCAAATTTACTATGAAATTACTGTTTTTTAAATTTAAATTTAGGGTACTTGTTTAGTTTCACGGCGGCCGATATATGGGATCCGATGCGATTTTTTACCTGTTCATAACCCCACTATCCACTACGCATGGAGTTGATTTTATATAGTGTGGTGAGCGCAGTAATCCGCGTCCCCTCGCCACGCTTCGGGCTCGGTGGCTCGCTGCGCTCGCCACATTATATAAAATCAACTCCATGCATAGTGGATAGTGGGATTATGAACAGGTAAAAAATCACATCAGATTGGCCGATATATCGCCCAATATCGCATCCGATATATCGGCCGCCGTGAAACTAAACAAGTACCCTAAATTTAAATAAAAAACACTAATTTCATAGTAAATTTGACTAGTGTAGGTAAATTTATAAGGAATATCAGGGTTATTCGAATTTGAAGGCTGGGCTATCTGATAGACTACGCATGCATACAGCTCATAGTATTCATGCGTGAGGCCTTCCTGCACTAAAATCCTGCTGCTTTTTTTGATAGCTGGCCATATGCAAGTTAATTGACAGGATGCCGGCATTTGAAGGTGGAAACCACCCGTTTTCTGGGAGTATCAGGGAAAACACAAGCATGCCCAGGCTTTGAGGGGAAGGCATGTGGTGTCAGCTCCGGCAATGATCCGACTGCTTTGCCGAGTAAGTCCTGGGTTATGCACAGACTGCACACACACTGGAAATATCCAGCTAATTTTTGCAACCCGTGCTAAGCAAATCACAAGCTTGCACAAGGTGGGATTTCACTCTGGTTGGTGTATACTGTACCTGATTGCAGGGCTCTGCAAATTAGCAGCCTGGTGATCAGGTCTGAATAACCCCCTGCATTCCCAAAAAGCACGGTATGTGATCATAATGCAGTTTTACTGTGCCTTAATGCAGGATAGTATTTACAGTGTTTAAAAATGTATTCAATCAGTAAACCTTAAAATGTATTCCCACAGATGAGCCCCAAAAAGTGCATACCATCCTGGATGCACAGTAAGTGCTTGGTACCACTCTCTATAGTAGGAGACTGTGGAAAGTGGTTCACTCAGCTGGTAAAACAGCCCGACGAATGGCGGTGGAGGACGATGAACCCAACCACTCGTTGCCCAGCCATACACACTAGCAGCTCACAATTGCCCAGTGTATACTGGCCTTTACCGAGTTGCCTATTTTGTTTTTTTACAAGATTAGCTTTAAAGAGTCAATCACACTTTTCACTGTTTACATAAAGTTATTGATAAGATAAAAGCAGCTTTTGATAATATTGAATTGTGGGATGCAGTCACTGTGTTGACATTCAAAATATTGAGTCATAATGTTGACATCACCATGTTGACAGTTATAATGTTGACATGTAAACACTTTTGTCAACATTCTGCATAAAGTTGAAGGATAGGGACAGGTTGCGGTCATGGAGAGGTAGGCTCTAGAGGGCAATTTAGGGGTTAGGGTTATGCACCTGGTGGAGGATTAGGGTTAGACACTAGTTGGAGGATTAGGGTTAGGCATTAGTAGGAGAGTTTGGGCCTTATTCTGGTGTAGTGACACAGGCAGTCACACAGGTGCCGGGAGCGGGCAGCTGACATCACCAGATGTCAGCTGCTCGCCCTCTTCCCATACACGGAGCACGCAAAGCTAACACACCAGAGAGTGTCTTCATTTTGCGTGCTCATTCCCAATCATTCGACCATCGAATGATTTGGCCTTTGCACCCAAGGCTGCGAATGGGTGTTTATGCACCCCTTCTCAGCCATATGGGGAACTCCGCGAGCGAGGGAGGGGGTGTGTGTGGAGGGTTTGTGTGAGCGCCGGGTGGCGTTTAATCAACAAGCAACTTTTGAGTTGCGTTTGGACCAGAATAAGGTCCTTAGTGTTGGTTATATGGTTAGTTCTAGACCATGTGGAGTATAACTGGTGTTGGCACAATTTCATTTTGGGCCTCATGGGGTTCTCCAAACTGGGAGATACTCAGGTACATCCAATGCTGTGGACAGAAAGGAAAGACAGGGAGAGGTGCGTATTGCCTTTGTAGAGAGCTGAGCCAGTTCCTCTTACTTGGTGTTGGTTGCTCACAGCAAGTGGAGTGCACCTCTAACACACAAGGTCACAGCGCCCTGGGCAACAGCACTGCCAATCCACCCTTTGAGACACCCATGTTTAGGTTCTAAGAATAAGATTATTGTAAGGTTTATGGATTGGCGAGTTTTCAGTACTTAGCGGTGGAGCTGCTACAAAACATCTGGAAGTCGTGTTCACCAGAACACACAGCTGAGCTACTATGATGGATGTAAAGCTATGGCAACATCACACACTGTTCTATTGGCATTTACACATAGTGAATGTTAACATGCTGCATGTTGACAATACGAATGTCAAAAATATATTGAGTAGATTAACAAAACCCCAAAAAAGTGTTAGAAAAATACATATAATTGATTCAAGCGTGATATAGTATATATATCTTTAATATTATGGTATATTACTGTATATGTAAAGATGTATATTATGATATAGTATACTATATCACGCTTGAATCAAATATATGTATTTTTCTAACACTTTTTAGGGTTTTGTTTAGAAACTCTTTACCACGGTCGGTTTGTAGTTTCTTTGGTTTATTTCATTTATTAATTTATTTCATCGGTTACATTTACTACTGTTGCTGCAACATCTAAAACATTTCACAGTTGAATTTTCAATGTTTAAACAAGCTTATAACATGTAAGCTTATTTTACAGTATAACATACACTATTAAAAGTGTCCGATAACGGGGATTTTACCGCATTTTGGGATGCACTAAGCATCCCTCCCCGGGTTACCGCAGCGGGGGACATCGCCAGAAAAATCTGGCAATGCCCCATAGAAGCATATGAGCTTCTAACGCGACCCCCCGCTGCCCCGCACCGACCCCCGCTGCCCCGCATCGACCCCCTCTCACCTGTGTCCGGGCAGCACAGAGCTGTGCTGCCCGGACCTGTGACCTCCTCCTCCCTGCACTATGATCCTCTTCGGGGTTCAGGGAGGAGGAGAGCCAGCCCCCTCACAGCAGCAGCAGCACAGTGCCAGGTAAGGGAGGGAGGGAGCCGCTGGGACCCAATTGGACCCGCTGACTCACCGTAAAGGACAGCTCTTAACGCAAGAGCTGTCCTTTGCCATAATTATCACATATGTTAGAGCACATGTGATAATTATGTATGCGATGGGCGGCAGAGCTGGAGTGCGGATATAAGAACATCCCGCCCACAGAGATGTTGGCATTTTTTGCGGATATTTTGCATATCTCTCACAAAGGATGAGTTAGCAAATGTATAATACTGTCCATAACCTACACTGCCATCTGAAGTAATGCTTTAGAATAGGAAATAAAGCAGAGTAATGCTGTCTGGCCATAGTGCACATCTGTGCATGCAACCTCACAAAGTATCTAAAGAAACACTCATTCATTTCCTTCTCGTACCTGCCTCTCAGAAAAGCTGCTGCAAAATACAATGAATAAATAGAACTGGATGACTTGAGATTTCATTCAAGCAGTGATTCCCAATCTCAGAGGTTATACACCCACCCACCAGATGTTTATAGACACTAGCCACAGTTTATATGCTACTTCTGGGTGGGGCCCCTTATAAGGGATGAGGCCTTCCTGCCTGTAAGCATTATTGTTACTAGTGGAATTCCACAATAACCTTTAATTTAGTGGTCCTTAATATAAAGGTAGAACTATTACCTATTGTTTGTGCACTGTGCAGTTTATTTTTATTCATTATTCTCCGGGAAGAATCTGCAGCCTAAGATCTGTGCTTTATACATATTGGTGCAGATGCAGCGTGAGTACTGAGTGAGTCCAGTTAGCATAACTTACATGATGTTACTCTGTGGATGCCCAGTAAAGTGCAAGCATGCATGTGTAGCTTTACCTTAAGCAGGAACACCAATTCCTTCCTCTCTCCCACTTTTCCAGGTGCAGAGCGGCATGTGTATAAGAATAAAAGCCCATACACCTTGGGTGATTTTGAGCTGAAAGCAGCTCAGTTTTGTAGTTTGAGCTGCTTTCAGCGCAAAAGCCACCCAGGCGATGAGTGGTGAGTGCTGATGTGCATCATCATACTTGCAGCAGTTTTACCAGCAGACTGAACGGCTTTCCATAGCGTCCGTTCCATAGGAAAATGTTCAGCACAGTGATTTCAGTGATCATCGCTGTATGCACCATTAGACTGAGAACCATACTTGTGTGTTCCCTTATTTGCAGACAGCATTAGATCATTTGTTTCTTAGAAAGCCATATTTTGTGTGGCGAGCCCAGAACAGGTGTAATTTCACGATGAAATGGTCAGGTCACGTGCACTAATGAACTACCTGTCTTTGAGTGCGGTGTGGATTATGAGATAGACTGTGTGACAATCATTAAGTCACCAGGGGTGCCACTAGGAATTTTGGGGCCCGGGACTGATTTTCCAGTCCGGGCCACCCTCCCCACCGAGCACAGTGCAGGCAAAATGAGCTGCCTGGGCCCGGGATAGCTGTACCCACAGCACCCCCCTGTCGGCGACCCTGTAAGTCACCACCAAAATGTGGACATGTAATAGGAGGACAGAGTCAGGGGTTGAAACACAGCACTGTTCTGAGGAAATATTAAAATAAAATACATGGTATAGTAAAATAAATTAATATTGATTTATGATGTTATAAGTAATAAAAAACAGATATAATGCATGTATAATGGATGTGGTTAATGTACTGAATAGGTGCAGTCTCACAATGTTGATAGTTTTAAAAGCATGGTACCGTTCCTAGGTTGACCTCTTGAACATTATGGCAGTACCCTCAACTACATACACTCACTATCTATAGATTCTCACTTATTGATGGCTTAAATAGAGCATTGAGGGGTGGATTTATTATCAAGTCTCCAAACCTATAAGCGTTCCCTAAAAACTCATCTCTTCAGGCAAGCTTATCAAAAGTCACAGAACCTTGCATTCTGGTATATGGTGGAATCGATGCAGCACGGATGGTGTAATGGTTAGCATTACTGCCTCACAGCGCTGAGGTCATCGGTTTGATGCCCACCATGGCACTAACTGTGCAGAGTTTGTATATTCTCCCCGTGCTTGCGTGGTTGTACTCCGGGTACTCCGGTTTCCTCCCACAATTCAAAAATATACTGTAAGGTTAATTGGCTTTCAACAAAATTAACCCTAGAATGTCTGTGTGTACATGTGGTAGGGAATATAGATTGTAAGCTCCACTGGGGCAGGGACTGATGTGAATGTTCAAATATTCTCTGTAAAGCGCTGTGTAATATGTATGTGCTATATAAGAAACTGTTAATAAATAAATAAAATAAAGAATACAGTATCTATCCTTATGTATCAATGCCTATTTCCCTATATATTGCAAGCTTGCGGGCAGGGCCCTCCTACCTTTTGACTCTCTGTAAATACCCTGTTTGTTGTATCACTGTCTCCTTTGTAAAGCGCAATGGAATATGCTAAGCTATATAAGAAACTGTTAATAAATAAATAAGTCCCTAACGTTCTTTATCAATCAAGTTTCGCTTCACCACTTTTTCGTGGTGAAGCGGCCTCGCAGTTTTCCCGAATGTATTAACTCTGAAGTCTTCGTTATGGGAGTGCATTGTCCCCACCTTTATCCTAACGCGTGCACGCTCCTCCCCGACTGTGTGTTCTGCACATGCGCCGGTTTCCCTGACACGCGTTGTGTCAAAGGCGCATGCACAGTTTATACGGGTAATGTTCACCTGGGATGATGTATACCCGGCGTATGAGATGTTTTAATTTCAAGACGCCAGAGACCAGGAAGCAGGAGGAGCAATAGAATGGAGACCCGCAGTGCCAGAAATTTATGTCAAAAATAAGATGAGAAAAGACAAGGCGCGCGTGCCCACAAAACAGCTTAATAAATAAGCTAGGAGGCAGGCTTCTTCTACTAAATAATGTCCCTGCGCCATGCCGCCTGCCCCACAACGCTGCACCTTAAACACCCGCATTGCTGGGGGTCATAGATCAGGGGAAGCGCTATCCTCTGCAATAACGCACGGGGATAGCGCATATGCCTCTGATCGCTAGGTAATAAATCTACCCCTGAGTTCCTGGAGGGAAGATTCTTATTCAGAGGGAGTTCTTGTACCCAATTGAATGATAATGCTGGTGGGTCTTGTTGGAATTTATTAGAATCCTGAGGTCTGGTCCCGGACAATCCGTGAATCGGACTCTGTAGAGATGGGTCCAGTAATAAATGGATATCCGCACACCAAGGAGAGGCTGGTAGGTTGGCACAGCTGTCACTTTTCGTCAGCTATACCTGCTTTTTCAAAGGACCCATTTGAAAAAAGTAGCATGATTTTATCGCAGGACGGCCTTGCGCATACACACAATGGGACGTACGCATGCACAGTCTATCTATGACTGGCCGTCCTGCTAATTTGCAGCTGTGTGATCAGGTCTGAATTAGACCCATAATCTTTTTAGTTAATGAATTGTAATCTGAGACCTGACTGCCAGACGATGTGTTCCTATGACTACGCAAGAGCATTGGCAACGTGACTGGCCAGCAATGCTACTTATTGCTGCTGACAATAATACTTTCACAATCACCACTTTGCGCAGCAATAGAAAGAAATACCTTTCAGATTATTAAATAAATAGAACCATATGGCTGAGATGTTCTAAGCATTAGAGAGTGATAAGTTGTAGAGAAAGAGAGAGATAACATATGGGACAAAGAGCTCCTGTCATGGTACAAGCTGTGTATGAATATGGCAGCTACAAGCTGCTGAAAGGATGGTATTTTACCTCTCTTTACATTTTTTTACGCTTGGTACACCACACTGGAGCAAAGTGCATTCATTCTGACATCGGAGAATGTCCCTTGTGTCCAGATTGTGTGCACACATTGGAATGAGTTGAATGAAGAAAGGAAGGATCATATTCCATTCTCCTGCATTCTCCTGCACAAACAAGGTTACTAGTATTAACACTAATAGGCCGTACACACGTAGCGATGTGTGTAGATGAGCGGATGCTAGATCTGGTGAGAACACTGACCCCGACTGATTAATAACCTGCGAGCGGGGTATTTAATCACCGTAGTGATGTGCGGCGCTGCACATCGCTATCCCTGTGGCCCCTACACACAGCGATGCAGGGCCATTTTCTGAGCAATGTAGTTAAATTAAGTAAAATCGCTCAGAAAATGCCTGTATATCGCTACGTGTGTAGGCTCCATTGATTTGATGTGCTATCATCTATTTGAACGCGTAATCACCTGTACACACAGAGCGATGTAGGTGATTTGTCATGAAGAAATGGTAAATCAGCCAGACCGATCCAATGATTACCCAGCTTTAGTACATCTGCCCTTATATCCCTTAGCTTTAGTAGAATACATACAAATTTACAAAACTCTCTCTGATAACATTTGTACAACCCACAAAGAGGTCTGTTATCTCTATAATATTATTGTCCTGAGGGGAATGTAGCCGAATTTCTGAATTGCTAGAAGCCCGCTAACCCTTCAATCCGGAAATGTCAATGTGCGGTGGAATCTACATGAGCCCTGCATCACTATTTAGTAGATAACTATCTATTGCTTAGCCTGTAGTCAAGTTGTAACTGCAGCTTAATGCGTTATAGATTCATGTATTTGGGCTCACTGCCAGACCTGGACAATTAATTACTTTAGTCTGCTTTTATATTAGAAGTATTTGTATACAGTATTTGCAAGTTTGTCCATAAAAGGACCTGAACATTTCAATGTCTTTTTGAAAAAGTGCTACATCCAGATTTTGTTTTACACATAAGGATAAATTAGTCTGATATAGCTAATTAAACACATTTTAACCTACCTCTGCCCTATATTATAATTGGTCAGTGCAGGAAATGAAAGTGCATTTTCTGGTTAAACTTGTTACATTTTTGCTTATTTATTTGTATATAATTATATCATGTGAAGTAGAAAAGTTACACAATTGCTGCAGACACAAGTGTTCAGATGAAAGCCTGCTGGTTGGATGTGGTAATCGGAAGACAATGTTTTGAGTGGCTCATTTTCGCCTTTGCATTACATCATTATTTTGATAACTTTCAGAATGTGAACTTGTATGTACAAATGATGTATTCCAGTTTGTGTTACAGTTGTGTATATCTTGATGAGTAAGAGTCTGAGGCAAGCCATTCTTGTAGTCATTCAGAGTCGAAAACCTATAACATTTCAATCAAGTCTATCTTTTCAAATAATTGACATTTTGATTTTTGTTCTGTGAGTAAGGCTGAATATGGGGGAGTATCAAAGCATAGTGTGGGATCTCACCGTGAGAAATACAGTAGGACTAGGGGTATAGGGGCCTGTTTACTGACAATGAAGTATCCAGGGTATACTTAACCCTTTGATTGCCAACTTCTCTGTGAGCAATGTTCAAAATATCCCCCAAAAATTCCATTGTCACTCACATTTGTTATATAAATTCAAATAAAAAAATGTTGTGTAAAAAAAAGATTATGATGAATAAAAATGTTTGCTTGCCAATCTTTACACCTCTTTATGAAAAACAGCTCTGACCACAGTATGTAACATTACCATAGGCGAATCTAGGGGGTGATCCGGGGGTGCACCGGACCACCCATTAGACCGCCAGCCACTATTTAAAGAAATGACAACCGGGCAGCAAGATCTGTGCGCTGCCCGGCTGTATACTCACTGTCGGAACAGTAAGCAAAACAAAGCAGCAGCCTATGGCTATTATCTTCAATGCCCCCGCTGGACCGCGTCAGCCAATCAGGAGTGGCCACCAATACTACCAATGCCGCTCCTGATTGGCTGCCCTGCAAGCAGCGCGAGCATTGAAGGTGTGACGCTTGTCTCCCCCTTCCAGGGCAGCGGCAGCACAGGCAGTGGAGCCGCTGCCCTGACTCCTCCGCTGCCCCTCAAGAGCAGCACCAGTGCCTGCCCGCCAAAGCCCCCCCCCCCCCGCCCACAGCAGGGCCTAGGGGTGGCACATACTATGGGCGGCAGCCAGGCTGCCTGGTCCGGACGGGTGGCGTTTAATAGTCAGGGAACATCGGGCAGTTACACAGACCAGCAGCCCACAGCCCCATCACTCAATTCTCCTCCGGCGGCAGCGCTCACATTTTGCTGTGCGCATGCACACCCTGGAACCATAAATCAGCCTGTGCGTAAATGCACAGGCTGACAGCGGTGCCGGGGGAGATTCTGCTGATGGGGCTACGGGCTGCCGGTTTGTGTGACTGCCCAATGTTCTGACTATGTTCTGACTATTAAACGCCACCCATCCAGACAAGTCCCAGTGCCTCCGCTGCCCGGTGCCTCCACATAATCAATATATGTACTGTAAGTGCCAGTGTAATTTGTTACAAATAAACTTAGACAGTTCAGTGCTGTGTGTGGGGCCCAGCATACCCTGTGGCTCAGCTGTCATCACAGTGTGGCACTGTTAGGTTGTGCGAAGCTCTTGCCTCCCTGGCCCCTGCTGCTCAGGCTGTCCTAGCAAAGGCCGGCCAGGCTCCAGCCCTGTGCTTGTGGGACCATCCTCTTGAGTCCTGTGGCTACCACTGTGTGGCTGTCTCTGAGAAGCCCTAAATTGCCCCCCTGGCCCCTGCTGCCCTGTCCTAGCAGGGCCTTCCTACTCGGCCTGTTTTGACACTGACACAGCATAGGTGTCACTGGCTGCCTGTCACAGAGACCCCAGTCAAAGCATGAAACCCCTGGCATCAAGCATGAAACCCCTGGCATCGAGCATGAAACCCACAGCAACGAGCATGTAGTTAAGTGGCATTTATGTGGCATAATATTTAATAGGCAGTATGGCGTGTGTTATATATAATGGGCATTACTGTGTTTGGTATAGTGTGTAATGGGCATTACTGTGTTTGGTATAGTGTGTAATGGGCAGTACGGTGTTTGGTATAGTGTGTAATGGGCATTACAGCGTTTGGTATAATGTGTAATGGGCATTACGGGTTTAGAATAGCATGTATTGTGCTTTATGATGTTTGGTATAGAGTGAAATGGGCATTAAGGTTTTTGGTATAGTGTGTAATAGGCATTACAACATGTGGTGTAATAGGTATTATGGCGTGTGGCGTAATGGGCATTACGGTGTGTGGTCTAATGTGTAATATGATGCCCTCTTTTCGTGGTGACACACCTCCTTTCCATGCGACCACACCCCCATTTTGCCGCGCAAAGGTTCACCTTGCTTCAGTATTTGGATCTGGGACCACCCATTACCATATTTCTAGATTCCCCTATGAACATTACTACTTCAATAGTAATGCCCGCTTTTGTGCAAGTGAGACCTGAGGTTATGCAGTGAGCAGGCTGCGTAAGGATGCCTCTCATCTACTCATCAGAAGGTGCAGCAATCTGGGAACAAAAGCTACCTAAAGATGGTGTTTGTTCTCACACTTAACCTCCAAAAACCTAGAGTTTTCCAAGTTTGCTGAATATTAGGGTGCTAATAATGCATGGATGCTTTGTTAAAAAACAAAAAACATGTGTAATGGGGCCATTAGGGATTATAAATAGTCACATTGGAGTAGCTTTATATGCAGTGATGCAAATAAAGCAGAGGTTCTCAAACTTGGTCCTCAGGACTCCGCACATGTCAAGTTTTCCAGCTCACCAGCAGATACAGTACATTGTGTATCGCTAACTGACACATTTTAAAAATACACAGGTGACCTAGTAAACCTGTATGTTTTGGGTCCTGAGGACCAAATGTGAGAACATGTGAATTATATACCCAATCATGGGACAAAAGATAAGCCCAGTTTACATCTCCCTCAGATTTTTATTCCCTCTAACATGACCAATTCCATAAGGCAGAATGCACTGTTCCCGGACTTCCTAGCCAATGACAGTTACAGAAGTGGGGCTGCAGTGCAGTCCAAAGTCAAAATAGGGGAGTCATATCTACTGCCACCACAACCACTGCCAAACATCACAGTCTTGGAATCACTGGCAGTTGGTGCGGCTCCCCTAACTGAAAGTTTGGGCTGTGCTGCAGATCCACCTCTGCAATTGCCCACACACACACAAATTCATTCTAGGGTTCATTTTGTTGCCCCAGGTAGGCAATTAATCTACCTGGAGGAAACCCATGCAAGCACAAACTCTGCACAGTTAGGGCCATGGTGGGAATCGAACCCATGACCTCAGTGCTAACCACTACACCGCTTGTACTGCCCATTACACTGTTTGTGCAGCCCTTCATTTTATTCCTCAGCTATTACCTGCCAGGGGCCCCCCCAGTCCTGACGGCCTAGGCTGCAGCCTATTGGTTAATCTGGCCCTGGCTTTTACATCTCTTATGCTTATAAATCTGTTTCTGTATTGAGGAATTTACTATCCCTACTTCTCACTCCCCAGTGCATGTCATTGGGCTGGTTCTGGTTGTAAGGTCGACAGTAATTAGGTCAACATACACTAGGTCAACACTGACAAAAGGTCAACACAGGTCGCCAGGCAATGGTCTACACATGAAAAATGTCAACATAAGGTTTTCGTGATTTTATTCTCTCACATAACTTGTTCATAATTTACAATCCATGGGGACTATGATTGGGGCCCCATGTCTGCAGAATGGCCATCAAAGCGTTACAGTAGTTGGGGATCCATGCCGACAGATGTTAACGTAGACAATAAAAATCCATGAAAACAGATGTTGACTATTTCCATGTCAACCTTTTGCCTGTGTCTACCTTTTTTCCTATATCGACTTTTTTGTCCATGTCAACGTTTTGACCATCGACTAGTAGTGGTTGACATAAAGACTGTCAACCTTGTTACTGTTACTACCTATTGGGAGATATACATTAACTGCTGTATTTATTATATGAAAGGAGTCTTGCCAAAGCATTTTCTTTTAATGTGTTTGATTATATATTTAAGAAGTGAATGGAACATGTGTAAAAGATAAATAATGGAAGGGCTGTTCATAGAAGATAGGGCACCTATAGGAGTATGGCATGAGGCACTATAAGTTAGGCATATCAACATTGGGGACAGGAGACTGTTTTTGGAGGTTCAATGTGATACTTATGGATTCCATACATATGGAATTCTATGAGCTTCTACCACAATAACTCCTACCAGTGCCCCGTGTCTCACACATGTTCTCACCAGTGGCTATACATAAGGGCCTTTTCAGTGCCTATATGTGGCAGGTGCTGGAAAATGTTACTTTATGGGCAGGGCACAATAAGGAAACAGCACGACATAAGGTGGCCATACATCAGAAAGACCAGTCTTCGCAATCACGATTGTGTCCAACTTTCCCTTCAACTCCCTGGCAGTCGTTGGTGGTTTTTGGACACCACAATGTACTCACAATCTGTCATACAATCAGTCATACAACCAGTTGAGATTGTACGATTGGGTACAATATCTTTCTGATGTACAGTATGGGAGCCTATAGACTGTAGCTCGCCAAATCCTACTTAAATATACACATAACTAGTTGCAGCTTCAGAGGTGGGGCTGCAGTACAATGAAAATTTAAATAAGGGAGCAATATCAACTGTAAGGGTCATTGGAAGCATTTGTTATGACAGTTGGTGTGGCTCCCCTATTTGAATTCTGGAGCCACCAATGCACATAGCGCTCTTAAGGTGCATACACAATAGACAATATTTTGTTAATGATATGCAGGATAACAATATCATTAACGATATATTGTGCATATCGTGTAGTGTGTATGCACTATATCGCTAAGGATGTTGCAAGTCATTAACAACCCCCCATCATCGGTACATGCAGGTCAATGTTGACTATATCATCAACTACTGCATGTTCAAAGGGCCAGGTGATTTTACTGTATGATATCATCAACGATATAATGTTCAGTGTGTATGCAATATATCGTTCGCATGGGAATTCAAGGGAAATTGATGATGATTCTCAAACTGTGGGTCCTGACCCCAAAGTGGGACCAGACCTTATCAGCATGGGGTCGCGACTGCATGTTGCTGACCATCAGGTTGATGACTTTTATAATCTCAAATCAGTGATTCAAAGAGTCTGAAAAATCTGTTGAATTGTCTGTTATTTTAGAATCATCACATTATTTTATGACTGCATAATGCTGCCATGTACAGTATGTGCTGTCTGCTGATTACACATGTGACGTGATGGGCTTCTGCAGTAACTTGCTGGGGTCCCGTAATGATTTTTTAGTCTAATGGGGTCCCAGGACAAAATAGTTTAGAGGACCCTGGTCTAGTGTGTACCCATCTTTTGATGCACCATCCCAGCAGGCCAGCTGTACCTTTAGGCAGCATTAGGCAACTGAGTGACTCTACAATAAAAGATACCTTTACATGAATGCGGGTCAGAATTCTTAAGTACAGATGAAGCTGGCCTTATCTTTCGCCGGCGCTTGCCAGATGCTTTTCACTGGCGAGCGCCGGCGATAGAGACTGGGACGCGTGGCTGGGCAGTGTCTCCTTGTCCATCTCAGCTTCAGGGAGACACTGCCCAGTTCGGGGGGGGGGGGGGGGGGGCGGGGCGGCGAGGGGGACCGGTGGCGATGGTGGGGGAGGCATCGGGGACCCCGCCAAGCTCCATTGCCACGGGGAGCGCGTGCATCTCGTGCGCGCGTGCCGCTGGCGGGAGCAGGCTGCTATCGGCGGATGGCGGTAGAAACGCCATCCACTGCAAAGATAAAGCTGGCTCTATCTTTAAGTCTCTTTCTTATGTGACGACCAGTTAACATTAAGTGGATGTAAAGAAACTGTTATGAGTACACGTGGATGAAATAATAAGTAAGTCTGACTCCTTAAGTGTGCAGTCAATAAGATCACTTGCAATCAATATTCATCCAAGCGCTGGGTTAATCCAAAATCTTTTTGTGTCCTATACAGTATGCTATGTTTTTCAGAGGTGGATGGTCTCTGTGGATTCTCTCCAGCAGCTCAATATTAACTTTTACATTATAGGCGCTTATCTTGAAGAACTTTGTTTTGCAGCTTTAGGCAACTGCCTAGAGCACCGCAATCTGGGGGTGGGGGCACCATCAAGTCTGCCTATCACAAAATTGATGTCTATGAGGAAGACATCCTTGTCGTACTTAATGCAGGTGGTGGCTGTGGAACTTCTAAGATGCCACCTTCATACTTTTGGTGGCAGGCTGTGGTTGGGGGCGGTCGTAGGGTTGAAGTATCGCCTAGAGTGCCAAGAAGCCTTACACCAGCCTTGCATCCCAGAAGGAAACTACTTGCAAATACTAGCACCATGATGCACATATTTTTATATAATATATAGCTTATCTTGTATAATGTACATAATTCATTTTATATAGATATTTACACCATATCCATTTACTAAACATTGTTTTAAATGTAGGAGGATAAGCAAGTGTATGTGCATGTGAACGTAAGTGAATGCCCTAGACAATTGAATAGGAAATTGATCAACTTTAATAACTGCCCAAGAGATACAAAGCATTGACACAGGATAATGTTTAGGTTTGTAAAATAAAAGCACTAATACAGTACATTGCTGAGTAATAGAAAATTAATCTTTAACTGAGAAATAAAAAGCTTGTGGCTGCATTGATTTTTTGAAACTGCAAGTTTGCATTTTGGGTTTTCCTTGTTTACAGAATGATTGTTATTAGATATTTGTGCATACACATCATGTAGGAAAGTTCATTTGTTGTTGTGTGCAATCAATGTATCTTTTACCTGTATTACTTTGCAAAGTGCTGCGTACTCTGATACATATTATCCTAAATAGACATGTCAGCATTGCTTTGCTGTGTACTTTTGGTTCCCCTGACATTTAAGTTTCCCAATTTTTGGGAAAGGAAAAGTTGGATTGTGCTTTTGACATATCCCTGACTCATCTCAAGGCCATCGTATGCTTTCTTTTTCTGTCTAAATGCAGTACAACAGCTACAGAAACGCATTCTTGCAAATGCTTTCAGTACAGTCCTTGTAATGCAAGGACTGTACTGAAAGCAATTTACACAGCCGCATACTGTATATAGTTATTTGTTGTATGCGGTGCTGCGGGAGAACAATATAGTACATACACACTGACCGATATCGTTCAAGATATCGGTCAGTGCAGTCTCCTGCTCAGTACATGAAAAAATAATATATTACAGCATCTCTCTCCTACAATGAATGACACACAGTCAATTAAATGTAATAATATTTTTGTAAAAAAGAAACACAATTAATACAATAATACATGAAATGTAATAAAAAGCTGATTGGATTGAAAAAAAAATGGTATAACAAAGGCTCAATGGTTAAGCATGGGATAGGTACACATTACCAAGGGTCTGGACGATGGCTCAATGTCCATGTATAGGGAGAATGGGGAAATGTTCACAGGTCCTCACTATTCCTATGGTCTCCGAGTGTGATGTCGCTGGAGGTGTCTGTGAGCTGATTAGGATGTTGGATTTGGGTGGCCCAAAAACTCCTCTCAGGTGGTACGGTGCCCCTGAAACCGCTTGGAGGGAGCACAATTATGTTGGTTTTCAGGGTGGCCCAAAGGTCCTCTCTGGTGGTGCGGCTCCCCTGAGGCCGCTGGAGGAAGCACAGTGGGAAGTGTGCTGATGCTGCAATATTGATATGTTCAGTGGTCGATGGTGATAAATTGCACCTGTGGGATTTAGTCCAGGATCATCCAGAAGGCAGTGGAGAAATCAGGGGTCACTTTTTGGAAAAAGATGGTAAATCTCCACAGTGCGGACAATATCCAAGTGGTCCCAATGGCAATATACCAGTCCTTAGTAGGAGCCCAAACTTGGGACTTTGACCATAGGTGGTCCAGCAGGCAATGTGACAATCCTCGAGCCAAGGGTGAGTCCAGGAGTGAGGAAAGTGACGTGTTTCACTACGGGCTGTAGCTTTATCAACGTACATGCAGTCACTGACCGGATTGTCAGATTGACCTGCATGTACATATGACAGGGGGATGGTGATAAAGATCTGCGGCCACACATATCGTTAATGATATTGGCCGTACACACTGGATGATATGCACATGATATCGTTAATGATATTGATATTGTTCATAGTGTTAATGACATATCGCCCAGTGCGTACTGAGCTTTAAGGGTATATTCAATGCTGGGGATGAGCAGGGCTGTCACAGCTCGCCCTGTCAGTATTCAACTGCCACCCGCCCCTGGTGTCAGTTGATGCAAGACTCATGGCTAATTGCAGCGGACTCCCTGCATTAGCTGCGAGCCTCACATTTTGGGGGAAGTGAGGACTTCCCCAGAGCATAGAATAGGGTGGTCATCCATTGAGGGGGTTAAACAGCGAGGGTCACTGGTTTTCTGCGATCCCCACCATTTAACCCCCTCGCCAGCCACATTGAATACGGGCCTAAGTCTGACTTTAAAAAAACTGCACTGTCGGATATTATGGATATTTTAAGCCCAGGATAGATGGCGTGTCCAGGTCGCTTGAAAAAGGTTATGGTTTCAAACATAATTTGATGACTTTAATCCTGGGCCACCTTAGAGTGCAAGTCCAAACGTGAGGCAAGGGGGTTGCTGTATTGCATTGCAGTGGGTGCTATAACTTGTATTCACCCAGATACATGCGGTGTGTAAATCACGTCTGTGAGCCGCTGGCAAATCTGTAATATTTGTTTTACTCTTTTAGAATTCTGGGTGAGCTCCAAAAATGTGAGCGTGGACATTGCATGTACATTGTGGGAGAGTAGGCCAGTATGTACAAATGTATGATAAGATACAGATGGAGCCGGGCTCTTCTTTGCAGGGGATGGCGATGGCGACGCCATCCGCCGTCCCCCGCCACCCGCCATCTGTATTTGCGAAAGGGGACGCGCGCGCACGAGATGCTCGCGCGTCCCCTTCTGACGGCTTCCCCCGGGTCCCCGCCGGCTTGTCGGCGGTCACCCGGGGTCCCCACCGCCTCCCCGCACCCCCCCCCCCAACCCTGTCCGTCTCCCTGAAGCGGAGACGGACAGGGTCCCGTCGCCCCGCCGACGGACACTGAGACGCGCGTGAGACGCACGCGCGTCTCAGTCAGATGGCAAGCCGGGCTGCTGGCGGATCGCCAGCGGTGACGTTCTGGCGATTCGCCAGCAAGAGGGAGCCAGGCTCCATCTGTACATTGCATTTATCCTTGCACTATATATAGTAGATATCCCTGTAGATTGTTAATCTTCTGTTGCTTATAAGGACTGGACATTCAATCCCTAATCCAATTTATTGGAAACCCAGTGGTAATATGCTCTAACTCATTATGAATTACTCCTATGGAATTCCATGCTTTTCATTATCGTTTATGTGCAATACATTTTAATAATATGTTTTAATATTTTTTGAAAAAACAACGTTCAATTGATTACTGATCAGTCGGCACTGGCACACACATTTCCTCTTACCTGTCTGTCTGTTAATAATCTTGTTTTATTCAGAGTTGCCTAATTTTAAAGTCTCCTCTCTGGGCGAAGCACTTTGGGGGGGGGGGCAGATAGTTTTATTAAGTTCTTATTAAGTATTATTAAGTTCTGCCCCAGTACTGTAAGTCCCGGGATTCTTAGGGTTCTTCTAGGAAGGGGCGGGGCTAAAATGAAAATAGTTTGCATAATTAACCCTACCCCTCCATGGCTAATTGCAGTATTTATTCCGGTGGAAACTGGGAGACTTGCCCACCTTACCAAGGGGCCGGGTCGTGGACTCGATTTTCTGAAGCCTCCCAGGAGGGTAGGCGGGATGCAGTTTAAATCGTGGATCGCCCCCCCTTGCAGGTTCGCTGCGCTCGCCACGCAGCGGGCCCGGTGCCTCGCTACGCTCGGCACGCTAATTTATTCTCCCTCCAGGGGTGTCGTGGACACTCACGGAGGGAGAAAGTGTCGGGATTTCGGCGGGCGGGATTTCGGCCGTCGGGATTCTGAACGCCGGGATCCCGACCGCCGAAATCCCGACACTTTCTCCCTCCGTGAGTGTCCACGACACCCCTGGAGGGAGAATAAATTAGCGTGCCGAGCGTAGCGAGGCACCGGGCCCGCTGCGTGGCGAGCGCAGCGAACCTGCAAGGGGGGGCGATCCACGTCCCCCCTTGTCGGGATTTAGGCGGTCGGGATTCCAGCGTCGGGATTTTGAACGCTGGGATCCCGACCGCTGGGATTTCATACTGAATCCGGGTAGGCAACCATGGTTTTATTACTGCTATGTTCCCATTGTGCAAATATCACAGATCACTGGGTTTCAGCTGGAAATGCTGGAGTAAAACTTGGCCAGAAAGTGATGCATAGAACAAACCAACCCCCCCCCCCTAGTGGAGCATTCCTCACACTAAAATGCACCTGTACATATTTGCTATTTGGTATTATGTTTGGCCGGCATGCTTTTGAACACTGTTGGATTAATTTGGATGAAACCAACGGAAGGTGGCTTGATTGGATCCAGATTAGGTTCATGGCCACTAAGACACCCAATCCTGACCCAGTGAGAGTCCTGGGAATCCAAAAAGGGGTCCAACACCGGGTCCAACACCGGGTACCTCAGCTAGTCCAGATAGCAGCATCTACCTCTCCCCTTAACACATCTTATCTTCAGTTAAGCTGCGCCACTGAGGAGAGATTTGTTCGCTGGGGGCAGCCATTAACGATTTCCTGTGAAGTCAGATGCTGCACAGAATTGGAGGTGGAGCCAACATGCAAGTTGACTGGCGCTTTGGCTCTGTCCTGCAAGCCGCCCAGCATCTGAAATGACAGAGGAAATTTTGGGTTGCCCTGCGTCGAACAAAGCTCTCCTTAGAGGTTGTGCAGGTTGGGACTGCAGTACCGCAATGATAAGCAGCTCAGGCAGTCGGGACACTTGTCATTGCACTACAGTTTTGAGCAGTGGGCCAGTCAGGATCATTTCACAGGCTGCATGTTGCCTAACCCTGATTTACACTGTAACTGAGATATGTTGTAAGTACAACAGTAGTCCCTACAACAGTCCCTGCTGTTGTCTCCTCCCTACATCCTCGGAGACTCCAAGGGAGAGAGACTCTCTGATAGGGCCAGATTCTCTAAGCTTCAAAAGTGATAAAATGGAGAGTGATAAACAGCCAGCCAATCAGCTCCTACCTGCCATGCCACAGACTGTGTTTGAAAAATGTCAGACAGGAGCTGATTGGCTGGCTGTTTATCACTCTCCATTTTATCACTTTTGAAGCTTAGAGAATCTGGCCCATAGTGAATACAAGATGTGAAAATGCTCAATTTGCATATCTTGGATTCAAGAAAGGGGCTGCCTTTCCCTGGGTTCTGTCTGAAATGTGGAGAAGATATGCATTAGGGACAGTTTAGGGTTGCATTAGGGGTGTGTACCTACACATTCTTTACACATCATGGGGTTGTTCTGATTCACCCGGAAAGGCACAATCACTGGACAAATGGACAAAACCATATACACTGCAGGTGGGGCAGATGTAACATGTGCAGAGAGAGTTAGATTTGGGTGTTTTATGGTTCCTGTGCAGGATAAATACTGGCTGCTTTATTTTTAGACTAAAATATAGATATCAGTTTTAAATACACCCTCCATCCAAATGTAACTCCCTCTGCACATGTTACAGTGCAGTGCATATGGTTTTGTCCATTAGAGAGTGATTGTGCCTTTCCAAATGAATTAGACTAACCCATGTGCATGCCTAAGGGCTATTTCACACTATCCGGCTCCTGCTGGATGGCGAAATCCCGCACGGCCAGGAAGCCGTGCCTTGCACAGTAGTTGTGAATGGACACAATTGTGTCCATTCACACGGGAGGGCCACGGCCCGGCCGTCCGGTTGCTGCCAGATCCCGCCACTGGAAGGGACGGCTGCCAGGCTGTGGCCATCCCCTCCATGATAAACTACTGTGTGCTGCACGGCTTCCTGGCCGTGCGGTTTTTCGCCGCCCAGCAGGAGCCGGAATGTGTGAAACCGCCCTAAGGGTAACAGTACTGTAATAAAGAATAAGTAAACAGAACCAGTAAATATGTGTTGGGTTGAACATAAACAAACTGTTTGCATCATACTGTATAATTCATGTCAGTGTCTACAGAGAATTAACACTATTATGCTGCAGCAAAACACGTTTTATTATTATTTTCCTTCATTTGATGCTACAGTATAAGAAGTTTGCTTCTCATTGTAAAGAACATAAACAGAAACAGTATGAAAATAATACAAGTGACTAAATGGGCATACACACAGGACGATTTTCACCCTATTTCTAAGCGATCTGAGTGCAGAGCAATAAGGGGAGGGAGGTGTAATGTGAATAAGGAGCAGTATGGGGTCACATAATGTGAATAAGAAGCACTACTGGGTGGTTTACTGTGAATTAGGAGCACTATGGGGTGGTGCGATGTGAATAAGGTGCACTACGGCATGGACTTAATGTTAATATCGAGAATTATGATGTGGCATAATGTGAATATGGAGCAATACAGGGGGCATCATTTTAATAACAGACACTACTACGTGACTTAACATGTATATGGTGAAGGAGCAATGTTGTGTGATTTACTGTAAAGTAAATAAGGTCACACTACTTTGTGGCATCATTTGAATTGGGGGCACTGTTATGTGGCCACACACATTCTCAGCAACAACACACCCTTCGTATCTTTGGCTCGCACTGTTCCTATTTAAGATATGGGATATGGGGCATCGTTGCTATTGTTGACATACAGTAGGGAACCAAAATGAGTATTGGTGTGGGTGAGGATTTATGGGTGTCACTGACTGCTGCTGTGATCTGTGTTGCTATGTGATGGGTTCTGTTCTTGGACAGGGGTGCTGGGTCAGAGGCAGAGTTAGCGGCAGTGCTAGGATGCACCAACTGAAATCTTGCCTTAGGCATCAAATTGCTAAGGGTCAGCTCTGCATGTAGGTCAGATGCTCTTCTTTTGAATCTTCTAGCCAAAGGTAGAACTGGTGATATAGTATATGCTCTCCTTTGAACACTTGATCACCAAACTCAGTTTCGTTGTTGGTTGTTTTCCTGCTTGAACACAATTTTGTGAGATTTGAATAAGAAAGAGTATTAATCTTTGGAAACCGTTATCTTGTTGATGTCTTGTTCCAGAGTTCTATATCCGATTTGGCTTTCACTATAGTCTACCACAATTCCTTCCTTCTTATGAAGTTTTTATATTGGAACAAGTGTTGCACATTTACTTTGCATCCAAATATTGTAATTTGCTGCAGTTCAGACTTGTTTCTTTTCCACTTTTTCATGAGTTGTTTCAATTTGGAGAAAATAAGCTATCATTATTGCTCACCCCTTACATACAGTATGTTATACATATATAGCCCCCTTTACTTGGGTGCGGTATAGGGGTCCGACAGTCGGGATCCCAACAGTCATTATCCTGATGTCGGGATCCCGACTGGCCGGACCCAGACAGCATGGCAAGCGCAACAAAGCCCCTTGCGGGCTCGCTGCGCTCGCCACGCTGCGGCAACGGTGGCTCGCAATGCGAGCCACCTATTCTATTCTCCCTCTATGGGGGTTGTGGACCCCCGCGAGGGAAAATAGCCAACGGCCGTCGGAAACCTGGCTGTCGATGTTTTGACAGTTGGGATCCCAACGTCGGGTGAATGCCTGTCGGGACCCCATCCGGCACCCCTTTACTTAAAGTATGCTGTATTTTATATCATTATATATTGGCTGATCTCCCTAGGGCAGTGGGTCATTGAGTGCTAGTGTTAATAACTGTCAGTCACTTAATTACTTAGTCACTGTAGCTTTGCACCTTTTAGAGTTGTTTGCTTTTGAGCTGGGGCGGACTGGTGCCTCTGCCGCAAACCTACCTTCTTTTCAATTCTACTCTCTAGCAAAACTTTGGGGGTGGCTCTGACTTCATCAAGCCCCTCTCTCCTGTCCCTTGAGAGCTCGATACACACAGGGGAAGCACTCATTCTAGAATAATACCCCTCTTTTATCCTTCATCAAGCCGCGCCCCACTTCAGGAAAATGCCGCAATTCGCTGGTCCGTGGGAAGGGAATCTGGATAAAATGCAGTGGTATGCATAATTTAGACCCTCTCCTCCCCCACAGACCAACGAATGCTGGTGATTACCTCTCCATCCTGCAAGCTTCGCTAGGATGTGAAAAAAGTGCCTACTTTTCCAGGTGTGTGATAGGCTACCCCAAAAATCGTGAGCCTCCGGCAACTTCCAGTGTAGTAAGCAGGTATGCTCTGCAGCTTCTTCGGAGACAGGTAGAGATGGCTGCCCCCCCAGTCTGACTGTGATTATGATTTTCTAAACAATGTTTCCTCATGATTGGGTGGGAAGAATCTCCATTGTGTTGCTTTCCCAGGTCTCACAATGCTGTTAAGAAGGCCCTGTATATAGTCAATTTTCCATATTTGTATTGGGTATGGATCATGAAAATGTTGACACATGAAAAGATTAAAGTAAGTTTTTTGTGCCAGTGTCAGCACATGAGCCACTAGACATCCATTTAGCCTTCACATTGCTTGGCATGCATCGGGCCAGGGCTTCACTCTGTTACCGCTGCACTTGGCACACTGTACCATTCCTAATTGTAGTCCACGTGGATGTAGTATATGAAAAGGCTCAAAAGATGAACAAAAAAAAGGGTCATGTTGGCCTATGTATGTGTCAACCTTTTGCTCCTATCGACCTTCTATCTATTGTATGTTGACCATATGGTGTTGACCTATTTACTGTTGACCTAGACACTGTTGACCTATCATTCAGATCCCACTTGCATCAGAGGCCATTCAGAGCTGGAAATAGTCTTTTGGGTAAATTTACTAAGATGGGAGTTCTATTGAAGATGGGATGTTGCCCATAGCAACCAATCAGATACTACAGTACTTCTTATTTATTTTGCACCTTCTAGAATATAATAGTTTCTGATCAGTTGCTATGGACAACATCCCATCTCCAATAGAACTCCCATTTGAATCTATTTTTTTTTTCATTTGTTTGTAGAATTCTTTATGTAATTGTATAATAAACTTCAGAGAACTATTTCTGCTCTAGAGGATTAAAAGAAAGTAATCTACAGTATGCAGTTTATTTGATCTGCATGCAACATTAACATTACAATATATACAGTACATGTATTTTGCTAATTAATTCAGGTGGAACAGACAACACTTAATTACATTTTTTATTTATTTATTTTTTTGCCTTTTCTAATGTTGTATCTTCTGTTGTATTGTCTCTATACCAATGTCATGGGTTTAGGGGAATATACAGTTTTCCTTCAGGCCTTTGGAATTTCTAAAACTTCTTTGAAGTCACTTTCCAGAGGGACAGCAATAACATAGCAGAACTTTGGCACTTTGGATTTATAGAGCTTTGACGTGGGAATTGTTTTGAATGGTTTGTTCTAAGACAAAAAATGTTAAGAATATACTGGTCAAGCATAATCTACCTCTGTTGAATAATAATAATCTTTGCTTTTGGTATTCCTCTTATCTTTTACTTTGACAACTCATTTGGGTTCCAACTCATTGGGTTCTAAGGTCATGGAAAGTATCTGAATCTAAAACAGTGCACTGCACAATCTTTTTTAGTCCAAGGCACCACGTTTTTAGATCACACTGATTATGGGGCCACAATAAACTTAATTTGTTTAAAAAGGGGAGAAGGGAAGTTTGATTTGTGGCCAGTTGGAAACTGAACCAAAATAAAACATCTATCCTGCACTAGCTGTCTATTCCAAGCTGCATTGCTTCCTAATCTTGCCTGAAAAAGGTTTTGGGGCGCAGGTAAGGTACTTAGGTGCATTCCTCCATGATCCCAAATCCTCTTTCACCTCTAACATGGCCGAGGACAGAATACAAAAATTGGGATTTCCAGACTTCTAAGGCGCAGATGATCAGGATGGTATCTAGAACATCGATGTTTTAATGGATCTTTTCATGCTTCAATGTTCTCTCCCAATGTGTTTTCAGCAATATAAGAAGAAAATCAAACGGAAACCAGTAATTAAATACCGTTAAGTGTATTTTAGGTGGTTACTTCCAATAGGGTGAGAAGGAAATATATAGATGGGCGTACCCCACTCACAGCATGTATAGCGGAGTATGTGCATGTAACGTTTTCTTTTTCTGCAGGGCAATTTCTACAATATCTACAATTTTCTACAGTATCCTCTTCACCTACAAATGTGTATATAAAAAATAAAATATGAACATAAATGTGTAGATTTGTTTTTTTTATCTCTTAGGTGTTATTACTTTTAACCCCCAGAAAAAAATGAGAAGAATCAATAGTGATGGTGTATCTAGTGGATTGCAGATTTGCGTACCAGACTTACGATTTATTCACATAGCGTTTTCTTGGCCCTGTATTCGCAAAAAGTACTGGTGTTTTCTTTTCCAGTAGTATGGCGGTATACAGAAAACAAAGGGAATAAGGGAGTTTTTCAATGCTTCTTAAAAGGATATAAGTCCCTCACTTCCTTTCTTAATTAAAAAAAAAATTGCCCGAGGACAGCTCTGTTCCTGCTTCAGCAAAGTTCAATACTACATATGGGTCTTCATTCAGGTCCCAGTGCAAGTGAGGGCACAGTACTGATGTTAGGTACCTTGTCCTGGACCCATACTGAATATGCGCGTACTTTGTCCTTGGGGACAGTATGGCCTCAAATGTCAAGTGATTGACATAGACCAATAATCTACATTTTGCATATTGTCTCTGTTTCTGTCTCTGTCTGTTTTATTGTCAAATGATTGACAGTCTGACACCATTTGGGGTCAGTGATAGCAGCTGTTTCATAGAAAGAAGGTGTGTCATCTCCATTTGGGAGAGTGCCAAGGCCAAAGATGGAGCAGAGTAGGCCAGTTTGTATGACACCATGGGTCACTCAGCAGGTTGATGGTGTCGCAGGGGATCCTGTGCTGCATCCTTTGCTACAGCGGTGGATAACACATGCATGCAAGAAGTGTCTAAATACACCAGACTTCTCCTGCTGCATTAACATATCTGTGCTTCGCTGCTGCTTCCAAGTGATCAGCAGAATAAGGCCCATGGTGCTGCTCTGCTTCAATAACAGTGCATTTTGGAGTATATTAAATTGATGCCGGATCCATTCCGACATTCTTTTGCCAGAATGGATCCGGCATCCATTATTCCATTCAGCTGCCAAATCCGGATGTCGGATTTGGGCGATGATTGACACTCACCCGGCCAGCGCTCGGACTGGTCGAGTGCGGCAGCGACAGAAGGAGGGAGATGGCGTGAGGCAGCGGGAACCTGAGAGGGAGCCTGGATGGAACCCCGGCTCAGCTGGAACCCCGACTCAGCTGTGGGTATGTACGAGAGTTGGTGGGAGGGTGCAGGCAGTGGCGTGTGGGCTGCAGTGTAAAGGAGGACAGCGCTGTGTAAGCTGCTGCTCACACGGCGCCGTCCTCCCTGCCTCAATCCGGCATTTTGTTATGCCAGATTGAAGATGATGGAAACACAGCCAAAACCTTTCAGTTTTGGCTGTGTTTCCGTCAAAAGCCGGTGAATTAGCGGCTCTTCCGTCAATCCACCTGCTTTTCGGCATGCCGAAAAAAAAGCTATGACTGAATAGATCGGGATTTCTTCCGATGTATTCATGCCGAAAACTGCCGTCTTTTCAGCAAGACAGCAGTTTTGACTTCTATTGAATATACCCCTAATGCTGTGTACACACGGTGAGCTTTGACATTCGATTTTGACTATATAGTCTAAATCGCATGCAGATCGTATGCTGATTGTAAGCAGATCTCACAGGTTTTTTACCTTTCGATCCCGATGCGCGCTCCCGTGATAGCACAAATCGAAACCCAGATAGACAGGGCTGCAATGACTATATAGTGCAAATCAAATGCTGATTGTATGAATTGTATGTTAAAAGTACAGAGATAGCAAAGATTGTATAGCACTCGAATCTTAAGTCGAATAGCAAGGGAATCTCACTGTGTGTACACACTATAAGGCTCTAATTCATGTTTGTACACATTGTACACATTGCTGATTATCGACAGACCATATGTGCACTGCAGTCAGGCAGTCCTGCAAAATGGATGCATGTCATCGCTGTATTCAGGACATGTATCTGCCTTCAGCTGATATGTTTGCAGATAAATATACTGTAGTGCCAGCATTGCTACTGCCTAGGGTTGCCACCTCAGGCATCTTCTATTCCTGGAGACTCCCCCCCTTCATGTGTGCACGTGCTCCTGGAAAAGTGGGCGTGGCTTTGTAAATGGACGTGACCTCTTCGGAAAAGTGGGCGTGGTCTCTAATACAGACATGTATTGAAGTCCCTATTGTTACATTCAACTGACAACTCCTACACAGAGATACCTCATACATCCTGCCCTCACCCTGACAGCAGTGACAACAACTTGACAGCAACCTCCGCCGCCCCCTCACTTCTCTAACATGCATACAGATGGGGCCGGTTTTATCTTTTCCGGCCGAACCGCCAGCAGCATGCTGCTGGCGATCCGCCAACAACACGGCGCTCCATCTGACTGATACCCCTTTTCCACTAGCAACCTGGGTCGGACCCGGTAATTTGTACCTGGATCGATACCGGGTTGGACATGGGTTTAAGACACATTTCCACTACAGTGCTACCCGGTAAATTGCTGGATCAGCCCCGTTTACACTTAACCCAGGTAAAGCCTGTTTTTTTCCTACAGATTACATAAGAAAAGGCCTTTTTAAAGGGATTTACCAAAGGGGAGGTCATAAAACAGGGCCACCATTACCCAAAAGGGCCACCATTAAACACAACATTTTCTGATTAAAGAATAGACCAGAAATATTTATTTGAAAAAATTCAGCCTTTATTTTAGTCCCAAATATTCAATATGAAACCTAAGTGTCTTCACACACGATACGTAAAACTTTTGTGAAAACTGTTGTTTACAGTATACCTGAGCCATTTGTGTACCTAGACATGTAAAAATTGCACATAAACATATACAAAATTCACATAACAATGCCCCAGAAGCTCCAATCAGCTATGTTTTTCAAATATACCGGGTTGGGAGCGTTTCCACTATCCCTGAACCCAGGTGCAAACCGGGTGCTACCGTGATCATTACCTGGGTAGGATTGCAGGGGAATCCAAACCGGGTTATTTGACAGGGAGCATTTCCACTAGCAGAAAAACCCGGGTAGATGCGCGTCCCCGTGAAGATTACCGGGTTATTTCTGCTAGTGGAAAAGGGGTATTAGACACGCGTGCGTCCCCCACGCACGCGCGTCTCAGTATCGGGGCACCGGGCGACCGAGGGCAGCACTGTCGGAAGGGGACCGAGGGCAGCACTGTCGGAAGGGGACGCCATCGCCATCACCTGCAAAGATGAATCCCGCTACATCTGTATCTACCCCAAACACTGACTGTCCACACACAAATCCCCCCCCCCTCCACACTGGCCTCACCATTTCCTCAGCTGACATCACAGACGGCCCTGCCCTGGGACTGATATACAGTAGCAGCTGGCTTATCTCTCCTATGAGACTCAGTTTGGGAGGAAGCACTGCTGCAGCATCCTAAGATGTTGGCTGCACAGTGCTCCTCCGTCCTCTCCCGAAGCCCAGTTTAAATATTTCTGGAGGTAGAGGGAGCTGTGGGGTGGGCAGCAACTCGCATGTGCTGGAGACGCACTGTGCAGACCCTGTGGCCTTTCTGGCGCCCTGAGCTCGTGCTCCGCCAAAACCACCCTCCCTACGCCCCTGACAGTGTGCACACTCAGTTGGGAGGCTGTGGAGGTTTTGAAAGTCACCCGGATTCTGGGAGACTGCAAAAACATCCTGGAGGGTTGCCACCAATTCAGGGAGAATCCAGGAAATCCTGGAGAGGTGGCAACCCTACTTCTACCGCATCCAGTCTGTGTCACCATAGACTTGTGGAGTTGATGTTCCTTGTTTTGGCATCAGTGCTGTCTGTATATATGCACTTGGTAAGAACTTTGTGATGACTCCAGTAGGTGTCTATATACTTTACTAGGCCGTAACGTCACTTACTATTATTAGCAGTTCTGTAGCATGAAAAATAGCAACTGTGTAGATGCTGCATGTGCAAACAAACATGAATTAGGTCTTATTTATGATAGCAGGGCTGTAACTGCATTTTTGGCACCCGCCAGCAGTGTTCTCTGCTCTTGTTTTAGATATGGGGGGGGGGGAATTCCCTTTCTGACATGGCACCAAGGTCATGGGTTCAATTCCCACCATGGCCCTAACTGTGCAGAGTTTGTATATATTTTCCCCGTACTTGCATGGGTTTTCTCTGGGTACTCCGGTTTCCTCCCACAATCCAAAAATATACTGGTAGGTTATTTGGCTCCTAACAAAACTAGAATGAATGTGTGTTTGTGTACATGTGGTACAATATAGATTGTAAGCTCCACTGGGGCAGGGACTGATGGGAATGTTCAAATATTCTCTCTGTAAAGGGAGAGAATATTTTTTTATTAACAGTTTCTTATAGGTGTATAGCGCACACATATTCCGCAATATGTGTGCGCTATGTAAGAAACTGTTTATATATATATATATATATATATATATATAGTGTCCTCGAGTCTCAGAGACACTGAGTAAGTAAAACAAGACATTGTTTCCCCCAGCTCACTGAATGGTATCAGTAACCAATCTTGAACACTACATGATAATAGAATTCAGAGATATTGGTTACATATACCTGCGCAGGTGTATGATATGCCTCCAAGCCACGTCAAGGCTTCTCTGTATATATGTCTAGTGTCCTTGAGTCTCCGAGACACTGTCATCTGCTGACAGGGAGTGAAACTACATCTCTTTCTCATACATTAACAAACAAAGAAGGTAGCAGACTAGCTTTCGAAGTTTTTGTTTTGAGCGAGAGTTACTGTACTCGTAACTGTATATTCTCTAGGGAAAACTGATTGAAGGTTTGCAGACATATCAATCTTTTCCATTTGCGGAAAGGAAATTCCAATTTATATCAACCAACTTTACTTTACATTTTAGGATTCTGGTGGGCGCTCCAAAAGCAAATTCTAAATTTAGCTCATCCATAAAGACTCCTGGAGCAATTTTTAAATGCAGAGTTCACAGCAATCCTGACAAGAAATGTACTGAGCTGGACATGGGAAGAGGTGAGTGACTTGAAAATCTTTCATAAATTATTTTCATTTTATTAGGATGAATCACATGATCAGTAACTAAAAAATGACATTAGCTTTATAATTTAATGTACTATAGATATAATTGAAAGCAAAATAGTTATTGAGTTATAAATATACATTTAAAACATTCACATGAGGATAGACAGACAGATTGATGTTCTTACAAATTAGAAACAGACCTTGACTCAGGCCATTGTGTCTCTGCCCCTGATATACAAAGCCTAGATTGCATGCATTGTAATGGGGGAGGAGTGGCCACAATAACACGATCAAGATTCCCTGACTGCCCAGTATACTTAGGAAGTGAGATGCAGCAGATGGCAAGAAGCCATTTCTGGACAGACTTTCCTCATTTGGCTGGAGTGCGGGAGATCCAGCGGACATTTGGGAATAGCCTAGACCAGGGGTGGCCAACCGGTCAGAGGTAAAGAGCCGAAAAATATCGGTAGTCAAGCTAAAGAGCCGACATCATGCGCGCGCCGAAGGCGCATGCGCCAAAAAAAGGGGCATAGTCTATTTTGACCCCTTGGGTGGGTGTGATACAAATATACCTTCAATAGTGCAGTGCCATATATACATATGCCCCCAATAGTGCCAGATACACATATGCCCCCCACGGTGCCAGGTATGCACCACACGGTGCCGGGTATGCCCCTATGGTGCCAGAAAGCTGGTATGCTCCCACAGTGCCAAAAAGCTGGTATGCCCCCACAGTGCCACAAACTGATATGCCCCCACAGTGCCACAAACTGCTATGCCCCCACAGTGCAAATTTCCCAGCAGCAGCACTCACCGTTGTTGCTGCTGCCAGGCGGGGAGAGGACAGTCTGGTGTCCCCCTGCAGTCCTCCTGTCATGTCACTTATGGGAGGAGAGCACAGCACAGCGCACGTCTCCTTCCCCCTCACTTTCCTGTGACTGGGCCGTCCACCAATCAAAGCTCGCTGGCCGGCTCCTGATTGGCTGCTGGCCCGCGAGCTCTGATTGGTGGACGGCCCAGTCACAAGGATGCACAGTAAGAGGTAGGAGAGATGCGCGATGCGCGCTCTCCCCCCCTCAGAAGGAGAAGGGATTCAGGGAACCGGCAGCAGGGGGGGACTGGGACGGACGGTGGGCGGCGGGCAGCAGTGGGAGCAGGAGCCGCACTTTACAAGGGGGAGAGCCACATGAGGCTCAAGAGCCACAGGTTGGCCACCACTGGCCTAGGCTATTCCCGAATGTCTGATGGATAGCCAAACTGGGTGCCTCAGAATACTTACAGGGGTGCCTTGGATTGATGGTCCACGACCAGAGACGGCTCGTACCCCTGCGGAGAAGGGGGGCTGCCACAATGCTCCCCCCCTCCGCTGCTGCCGCTGCTGTTGCACCCTGCTGCCACAAATGAGTCCTGGCCACTGGTCCCAGCCTCTATGGGCTGCTTTTGCAGAAGCCCCCAGAGGCATATTCAGAGTCCCGGGTCCGGCGTATACCAGTCACAGTGAGTCACTGCCAGTCACAGTTAATCCAGAGCTGTCTCACAGACTGCATCTGGCTTCACTTAGGCAGAGAACAGTGGCGGATTTTACCTGGGGGGGGGGGGGGCTGCAGCCCTGAAGCCCATAGGTAAAAACCGCCACTGTCCAGGACCATATCAAATCATTTATGGTCAATATAACAGGCAAAACCAGAGCTGGGGTCCGTCTATCATAAAAAATGTGGACAAAGAGAAGCATTCCTCTCTGGTAACTGACCCTAAAGATGACATACAAACACAATTTACTTACTGTAATTTAATATCTTTTTCTTAATTTCTCAATAAGAAACATTTGGACTAGGGGTGCTTTGAAAAAAAAAATTAGAAGCTCTAGGGCGCCGGGATTCATAGAGGTTTTGGAATCACTGATCGTTCAGAGACAAAGTATGTCTGCGAGAAAGCGCTGAGATTTCATTGATGCAGCCTCTGAGTTTAAAGGGACAATTTATTTAAAGGCAAGAGCAGTTTTGTTTTCGCTCGACGTTGCCCACATATCAGGGGCTGTTATGTTTGGGCCCATTTGTTTCAGTATTTTCTGAACAAATGTTTTAACCCCTTCACGACATTTGACGTATATATACGTCATGGTCGGGAAGTACTTCCCGACACATGACGTATATATACGTCATGACTTCTAACTGTCACTGCGTCTAGAGACGCAGTGACAGTTAGGTGATGTCTGCTGTCCCTGACAGCAGACATCCCCCCTCGTCGCCCAGGGGGGGCAGGGGTGCCCCCCCCGGTCGGCGATCGCTGTGATTGGCTGTTCAAATCTGAACAGTCAATCACAGCGTTTCCTGTGTTACCGGCGGCTAAGCCGCTCGGTAACACAGAAAACGGTGGTGATCGGTGCAGCACCGATCACCACCGATGTGCAGCCCCCCCCCTCCCACCCGCCGGGCACTCACCCGGCAGCGGCAGCAGCTCCCCCGGCTCCCCTGGTGCGCACGCAGCGCTGCCCTCCTCCCCCCTCCCCCCGCAGCAGCAGCAGCAGCAGCATCATGCTGCTAGAAAAGTTAAAATAAAATAAAAAAGTATTGCAAATGTATATGTGTATATATATATATATATATATATATATATACACACACATATATATATATATATATATATATATATGTGTGTGTATATATATGTATATATACAGATGGGGCCGGGCTCATCTTTGCAGGGGATGGCGATGGCGTCGCCATCGCCATTCCCTGCTCCCGCGCCATCTGTGTGTCGGAAGGGGACGCGCGCGCACGAGGTGCGCGCGCGTCCCCTTCCGACGGTGCTGCCCTCGGTCGCCCGGTGCCCACACCGGGCGCCCGCACCCCCCCACAGCCTCCTCGGGTCCCCCCAGCCCCCCTCGAGCGGGAGGCGGACAGTATTGTGTCCGCCTCGCCGCCCGGCCGCCCGGATACTGAGACGCGCGTGCGTGGGGGACGCACGCGCGTCTCAGTCAGATGGCGCGCCGTGTTGCTGGCGGATCGCCAGCAGCATGCTGCTGGCGATTCGCCAGCAAGCATAAGGCCTGCGCTATCTGTATATATATATATATATACACACACATATATATATATATATGTGTGTGTGTGTGTGTGTATACCGCACCGATCACCAACGATCGCCAGCCCCCCCCCCCTCCCACCCGGCAGCCCCCCTCCCTCCCACCCACCCGGCTGCCGCAGCGCCAGCACCCCTCCCACCCCCCCCGCCAGCCGCAGCGCCAGCCCCCCTCCCAAAGCTGGTGACCAAAATGGGGTCACTTGTGGGGGGGTTCCACTGTATTGGTGCTTCGGGGGTCTTGCTAATGCGACATAGCACCCACCATTCATTCCACCACCAAAAATCACTCCTTCCCTTCTGAGTCCTGCCATGCACCCAACTGGTATTTTTTGGTCACATGTGAGGCATTGCCGTACTCGGGAGAAATTGGGGCACAGATTTTGGGGTGCTTTGTCTCCTTCATTCCTTGTGAAAATTAAAAATTTTGAGCCAGAACTGCATTTTTGTGTAAAAAATTAAATTTTTTTACACAAAAATGCAGATCTGGCTCAAAATTTTTCATTTTCACAAGGAATGAAGGAGACAAAGCACCCCAAAATCTGTGCCCCAATTTCTCCCGGGTACGGCAATGCCTCACATGTGACCAAAAAATACCAGTTGGGTGCATGGCAGGACTCAGAAGGGAAGGAGTGATTTTTGGATTTTGCAGCACAGATTCTGGTTGAATGACCCCCGAAACACCCATACAGTGGAACCCCCCCACAAGTGACCCCATTTTGCAAACTACACCCCTCAGGGAATTCATCTAGGGGTATAGAGTACATTTCAAACCCCCCGAGGTTTCACCAATTTTGATACAACTGAGCTGTGAAAATGAAAAATTAATTTTTTTCATTTTCACTGCCCAGTTGTACCACAATTGGTGAAACCCCTGGGGGTTTGAAATGTACACTATACCCCTAGATGAATTCCCTGAGGGGTGTCGTTTGCAAAATGGGGTCACTTGTGGGGGGGTTCCTAACTTTTAGCATCTTATGGTGCCTAGAAACCTACATGGTGCCTAAAAAATAATCTCATAAAAAGGAGGCTCCAAAATCAAGTAGGTGCTCCTTCTATTATGAAGCCTGTGGTTTGGTCACCGTGCACACTAGGGCCACATATAGGATATTTATGAAAACCAAAGAATTGGGGGAATCAATTTTTAGTCACATTTCTCTAGTAAAATGTACTGTGTTCCTTAGAAAAATGTATTAAAATTGCAAATCTGCAAAAAAAATGAAATTTTGAAATTTCACCTACACTTTGTTTTAATTCCTGTGAAACACCTAAAGGGTTAACAAACTTCCAAAATGCTGTTTTGAATATTGTGAGGGGTGCAGTTTTTGAAATGGCATCATTTATGGGGGTGTCTCACATACAAGTCCCTCAAAGTCACATCAAAACTGACCTGGTCCCTAAAAAAATCAGAGTTTGAAATTTTCTTGAAAATTTGAGAATTTGCTAGTCATATTTGAAGCCTCCTAGTGTCCAAAAAAATGAAAAGGGGGTTGAAATAATGATTGCAACATAAAGTAGACATATGGTCTTTGTTAGTTATTAACTATTTTGAGTGGTATGATTATTTGTCTCACAAGCAGAAAATGTGACATTTTGCATATTGCTAAATTTTCCATTTTTTCACGATATTTTGGTATTTTTCACAAAAAAACACAGACTGTATCGACCAAAATTTACCACTAACTTGAAGTACAATGTGTCACGAGAAAACAATCTCAAAATCACTGGGATAAGTAAAAGCAAAAAAAAGTTATCCCCACTTAAGTGAGACATGTCAGATTTGAAAAAAAGGGCTCTGTCATCAAGGCACAAACTGGCTCTGTCATGAAGGGGTTAATGTGTTTTAGAGAATATAGTCTTAAAATAGTTATTGAACTTTGAAATCAATAGCCCAGTAGTCCATAAGTGTAGATCTCATTCTGTACCTAATAAACGTAAATAATGATCCAGAAATTGTTTGTTTAAACAACTGTCTAACATTGTTAATAGTTTTTGGTGTCTTTAATAATGTTAACTATAAAATGATGCATCAACAAAAAAAAAAAATGCTTTTTATTCTTTCAGAACAAACTACATTAGTATATACTTTGAATGCAAATATTCTACATAGCCCATAACAGTCAGTCACAATCTTTATATTAAGCCATGAGCATTTAGATATACTTTATTGTATTTTGTGATATAAAAGGTAAAAGGAGATTTTGTGTTACTAAAATTTTACTATTTGTAGCCCATTTTTTATGTGTCTAGAATGTCTGCCATGTGTTTTTCATTTTCAGCAAAGAGCCTCCTGACCTCGCTTTCCAAATCCTTACAGGTCTTACAGGGAGTTCTGGAAATCCAATCCAAACATTATATATAAAGCATACAGTAGATTAAGTAAACAAAATAAAAACTTACTGTAAACTCACCAGAGATTCTTTATTTCTAGAATGAAGCACACAACTGTATTAATACTGTATAGTTACATTGATTTAAACAAGTTTGGAAATCGTATTCTTTAAACGTTCCGTGTTACAAGCCTGTTTAAGTTTTTTAGCACATGGTATTTGGCTAAGTGTCTAGTTGAATATTTTTGGGAAGATCACTAGGAAAAATATTTCTTTATAAAGGAATATTCAGTTCTTTGAACTATATTGTATACAGTATACTCATTTAACATTCACATTTGTAAAGCTCAAATCATTACAAAAGTGTATTGAAGTGATGTCTACATTTATGTTAGTAACACAAAGGTCTCTTTGAATACTGTTTGCGTTTAATGAATCTGTACCATCCTGTTCCATGTGCTGAGCACTGACACCTCTCACCTCCTCCTCCTCCCAGGAAACAGTCCTGGTGCTCCCTGTGGAAAGACATGTAAGGAGAACAGAGATGATGAGTGGATGGGGGTTAGCC
Organism: Crinia signifera; assembly: GCF_055691185.1. Taxonomy (NCBI): domain Eukaryota; kingdom Metazoa; phylum Chordata; class Amphibia; order Anura; family Myobatrachidae; genus Crinia; species Crinia signifera. The sequence goes on from NC_139221.1 coordinate 164,857,156, forward strand.
TGGCAAGACAGTCTAAGGTTGACGGCAGTGTACTGGTAAGATCATGTTTGCCTTCCACCTATCTGATAGTGTGCTTACTCCTCATGGCAATAATTTGAAACATGTCACTAGCAAATATTTGTAGCAGTTCCATCCGGTACTTTTTCTGTCTAGGCATAATCATGTGATTAGCTACAGAAAAGTTCCTAAATGTGTATCATGTAGAAAATAACATGCATAAAATAAATCAATACATAATGGGGCAAATTTACTAAGAAGGCCTGTTTAATTTTTTACCCTCATTGAGCCAGTCCTGGTTGCATAAATAAAGGGTAAAAAATGAAATGGGGTCTCCCGGTATTACTATGACCAGCACCAGGCTCTTGGAGTAGGGGTAAAAAATGAGTAGTGGTTTCCGGTATTTTGGAAACCAGCACCGGTGTCATGCTATAGCCGGGGGACACTTTTTACATAAGGTGCCCCGGCCAAAGCATGATCACCCTAATTGGTCAGCACAGGCCAGGTCCCTGGGGGAGTGGGGACCTCCCAATAAAGAGGTCCCCCCTCCAGGGGAACCCTGGCATGGGCTGAAGCCGGGGCTGTTCCCGAGTCCCGACACCCATGGGCTTCACCAGCATGTTAGAGATGTGTGTTCTGTGTGAGAAAATAAATGATCTGGTGCTGCCTGTATGACTTCTCTAAGGAATTAAATGATTTGATGCATACTGAAGCCAGCTTCCCGTTGGGTGGTTTGAATTATTTGATAATGTGGTACCCTGGTAGGGCAAGGAAACAAAGCGGCGTGCTGATGTGGAGAGAAATCATTTGATTGCTTTCGATGGATAACTTTTGTTGGGGAGCCAATTAACTTGCCAGAATATTGTTGGATCATGGATTATTTGTATATCGACATATACAAATAAGTCCTATTTATTTGCATATAGTGTCAGAAAATTTGGGGTTGGAATCTGGGCGTGGGGCCCCCGGGCTGCTCTGGCTGGACTGTCTCAGGGCATCACAACTTAAATACATTGCTTTCAAAATGTTTGCAATCGCAGGGTGGAACCCAGCATGCAGATGGCCTTGTCGTGTGCTGGGCGGCACCCCACATGCTAGAGGGGTCAGTTGTAGTTTTGCAAATATTCGCAATACTATAACTGATGCTGAATTAGGCCCTATATAGACCGAATACAGGGTATTATGTATTTCACTCTATCAAACTGCTCATTTAGAAACCCCTATGAAGATGTACAGTATACACTATCCTGTGTTAGAAAAAGAGCTTCACAAATAAGAAAATATATGTATTTCAAAGTCTCTGATAAAGCTGGGCACGCTGGTTTACCATTTTATTCTCAGCAGATGGCACCTTTCATTACTGAGGGTGTGCAACTTAGAGCCTTTTTTCCCTACTCTGTATATGTGTAGAAATACACACCTGAGGTTTGAGAATGCCTCATCTAGATTGGCACCCCTCCCCCACCACCCTCTATGTTTTTAAGCAGGGAACCAGCATGAACTGCACTGAGACAGAGGCATAATTCCAAGTAAGTCCTATTTATTTTTATATAGTGTCAGAAAATGTGGGGTTGGCATCTGGGTGTGGGGCCCCCAGGCTGCTCTGGCTGGACTGTCTCAGGGCATCGCAACTTAAATACACAGTCACTTTTTATATCATGTTTGTTTATTATTTATGTTTGCACTCTTTATTTCACATACTCTCTACCTCCAAACATATAATTGGGACCTTCATACTTATAATTTTCCCACTTTACTATCACTATTCTCTAATGTGATGCCCTGGGGGGGTCCTTAGCTGGATCATGTTTTGGGGTTCCCTGCATCCCAGGTGGTGACCCCATAGTGTTAGGGACCTGCAAGGCAAGAGGTGCCTGGACGATTGGTGGGCAGGCCAATATCACTGGCCATTGATATACCAACAACCTCTTATTATATATTATATTGTAATGTAATGATCGCATAGTTTATTTGCACCCTCTCTCTGTGTTAGCTGGAAGGTGTGAAGGGAGAGGTGTAAAAAAAGCTCAGGCCCAACCCCCATCCCAGCTACTACACTCAATACTTGGGGGGATCAGGCAGTGGAGATAATGATTATACCTTTGACACATTCACTCCAGGACACCTGTTCACTCCAACTTGAGCAAGTGGTAATAGTTTGTGCATATTACCAGAGGGAGCTTACTATTATATCACTGAGGATGCGTGTCTTGAGCCCTTGTCAAGGCACAAATATTATAGCTGCCTCCCATGGCACTTTTTAGTACAATTTAGTAAAATGCCTCAGACACAGCTCTACCATCATCTCCATGAAGTTCCTGGTTGCCAGTGGGAAGGCTGAGCTCGTCACTGCCTCTCCTCTGTCTCTCTGCATTTACAGAAGAGTGCTGCTAATTCATACTCAAATAAAATAAATCATCTGTTTTCATTGGAGTACGACAGGTGAGGCACTGCCTCCCCTTACTAAATCCCTGCCTTATAGTTGCCTACCTTCTAGGATTCTGGGTGAGAATACTGTTGTAATTTCTTATCACCTGCTGCCCTGGATCATAAATAAATTCACCCGGATTGTTTATTGCAGCCAGGGTGCCACTAAGGAATTTGCAAGGACAGTGGTTTGCTGCAGTCATTATGACTGCTATCTGGGCAGAGCAGTCTGTAATGTTGGCTCTCAGAATCCTCATCTTAGTCCCAGGGGCGAATTTAGGGGTCAGGCCGCCCCTAGGCACAACATTTTTGTGCCCCCCCCCCTATTTTAAAGTAATCATATATGTATATACATTGTTATTTATATATTTCATTAAAAACTGTAGCCCACCTTAATATTTTTTTAAGCACTCTGGACTGCTCACTGTACGGAGGATCCGGAGGGAGGGAGGCACTTATTAGTACAGTGATTAGCACAGTGTCTCCATCAGTCTCTCTCCAGCTCACACACTGTAACTGACTGAGGGCAAGGAGGATCTGCGCGCCGCTCAGCTCAGCTGCTGGATACACAGCAGCCAATAGACTGTGTGTTCCAGACACGCAGGGGACCGTCGGACCCAGCCACTAAGCGGTGATGTAATGTGCATGGCAGAGTGGGTAGGCAGTGGCGGGTGATGCCGACATATGATAATTCATGTCTGGGGCGGCGGCGCTTGTCACTCGCCGATGCCCACCCGCTCTGCCATTTAACAGAATGTCAGCCTGCATGCCACCCTTAATTGGTGCCGCCCTGAGGCCGGTGCCTCACGGGCCTAGGCACAAATCCGGCCCTGCTTAGTCCCACTGCAGCATTGAACACAGCCTGTGTAACAGCAGTCTTCTTATGTCAGTGTCTGCTAATACTCTTTAGTTTGTGCTGTGGTTGAGGGTGAGAATGTTTTATTAGTAATAGAAACATCAAATTTGAAGGCATATTAGAACCACTTGACTAGATGGGACCACTTGACACAATAATGTTTGTTAATAATGTTTTATAGAAATATCTTGCAACAAGCATTTAAGTACATATATACATATGGAGCTAGATAGCCCTTTTGTTTAACCTTTTGTTAAACCCACTCAACAGCACACCATGCAAAATTCTATTACCACCTATAATCTCTCTAAACCTAGTACCTGTATTCAAAACTAGGCAAACTACCATTTAGTTATGAAGCTCACAATTCTGGTGCATCTATGCCGTAAAGCTGACATGATATAACAAAGCATAATAAAAATAAAAGAAAAAGGGGTACTTGTGTGGTTTCATTGCGGCAGTTACGTAGTCAGCGTAGTCAGAATCAGCGTAGTGTCCCTGTCAGAATCAGTGTAATGTTCCCGCAGCCAGCGTAGTCAGCCTGTATCTGCGACTATGCATACGATCGCACCTAACTGGAGCTTACGCAGTTAGCATAGTCAATCAGCGTTACGCAGTGAGCGTAGTCAGTCAGCATTACGCAGTTAGCGTAGTCAGTCAGTGTTGTGTCAGCGCTTATTACATTGTGTGGGAACCATTGACCATTTTTAACCTGCTTGACATGACAGGTGTGAATGTGTTCCTGAAACACCCTCACTAGCCTTATCACCTCGAAGCGTGGCGAGCGCACGCGGTACGCGTCGACCCGACCTGTTCATACCCCTACTATCCACGTCGGTGTGGAGTTGATTTGAAAAAGTCTGGTGAGTGCAGCGAGCCGCTGAAACCGAAGTGTGGCGAGCGCAGCGAGCCCCACAAGGGGACGCGAGACACTCATGCATCATAGGCAGATGGAGCGCCTCTCTGCTGGCGTCCGCCAGCGCAGGGGATCTGGAAGTTACCGGCGCTGTGTGAGAGGCGCTCATTAGGCTTGCCAGGCACGCAGGGGACAGAGCTGCAGCTCACGGGGACAGTACAGTGACTACACTGCCTGACGGGGACACTACGCTGACTACGCAGGGCTGCCGCTGGGACACAAAGCTAACTAAGCTAGGCTGACGTTGGGCTACACTGACAGTGTACTGAAAAAGGTTTGTACAGTAATCTATTTTCATTATTTACATTATCTGTGCTATTGTGTCAGTGCTAAGTAAGTTAGTAAGGAGGATGTGTAATGCCAAAAACATGTGACAGAATGTCACTGTATTCTAATCGTCACGGCATCGTGATGGCTGCGCTGTTAGGCGCAAGATTAACTTGAGCACATGCAGCACTACTGTCTGATGAGTGTCACAAAGGCCAAGAGTACGATGTGCCTCTGGCTAAATGTTTGACTGACTAAGACCAGGTCTACAGTTACCTACAGTTCACATGATAAAAAAAAGTAGTCATGTCCTTATTTTGTCCTCACTTCCTTAAGGAGAGAGCTGGGGAGAAGGAATGCTGCTGCTGTGTGTGAATGCTCTCATTGTAAGCATGGTGTATGTTACTGAACTGAAATAATACGGCAGTGTTAGGTCACAGCGAAATACAGACTGAACAAGATCTCAAGATGAACTGGCTTTGTCAGTCATTTGACCCATGAGATGGTAATTACAGGTCATAAAAGAAGAAAAGCAACTTCATTTTTGCCATCTTGACCTTTCATCAGGGTCTCTGATGGGAAAGCACATTTCACAAGTCTGTGGATGCAGCAATTCTTCCGGGCCAGTGTATGTACATGTAGAGGTTCTAATTATGTCTGTTCTGTCTCAACAATGATGTGTATGACAAAAAGCACGAGTGACACAAATAGTGTTTTACAGGAGTTATTTTGGCAAGCTCTTGGCAGTGCGCAGTGATCAGTCATTCGAGAAGCTGCTACATATTTAAGTAGTCACAACACGTGACCCAACTTGACAATTTTTCATCATGAAATTAATAGCAGCCAGTGAAGGCAATATGGCCCAAGTATTCATTGTTAACCATTGAACTTTTCATGCTCAGGCCTATGTATATGCTTGGAATAATAAGGCTGTCAACCTCCAACCATTACACAAAATTAGGTTACAGAAGCCTCTGAGCACAAGCGAACATTGTATTCCTGCTGTATAGATAACAGTATTATTATCGATAATTGTTTAAAGTTACAGATGAAAGACACTAACACTGATGTTTTTATAGTGTTCTCATAATAAAGCCCCATTACCACCTGGATCTAATTAGCTTCCCCTCCTCCCAGGACTCCATCTGCTCCGTGCCTGCTCCATGCAGACATAAACCCACTGAAGTGGGTGGAGCAGGTATAAGAACCAATAAGAAGCCAACATTGTAAATGTTCTGGAATCTATTTGGTCTTTCTGCTCACAACCCTTCAACGCAAATCTTCACTACTTAATGATGTATTAAGACATAATAGTATATTGGTTTCTATTTGTATTGTTTTTTTAGAGTAACAGGGAGGGTTAGTGACGAATACCAGAAAACTGCTGTTTTCTGAGGTTTGACCACATTTACCATCCTGTATATTCCCATATTATAAGTGTTGGGATATATTGTATTAAGAATATGATGCTTGATACATCCAAGTTAAAAGTGCTATGGGGAAATACACGGCACAATTCATGTAGTTGCTACATCACACTCCCAAGTCACCAACTTCACCGGGCAAGTCAGAGGGATCTAGTAGGTGGTCTCATAAATTCTGGACTCTTCTGGACATTCTGAAAGAGTAGGGTATGGCATATTTCTAACTTCCTATCATCTGCTCATGCTGTAAAATCTGAGTTTTCCCTTCAATCTAAATTTCATCATCCATTCGCAGCCTTGGGCGCTGGGGAGAAATCATTCGATGGTTGGTTATCATCAAATGATTTCTTCAGCAATCGCAGATCTGAGCGACCTCTATGGTATCTGCTGAGGAGCGGGCAGCTGACATCCGCTGATGTCAGCTGCCCGTCCCCTGTGTCACCGGTCAATTTGCATGGCAATGCCCAGCGTTCTCATGGGAACACCCGTGAAACGCTGGGCGTTCAAATATGCAAATTACCCAGCCCGCCGCCTGGACTTTTGTGTGCAAGCACTGTGGGCACTCACTTAAAGCGGCTACACATTCGCATAAAAACCTATGCGCAGTCACAAACAATTGGTCCCCCCTGTGAATGTGCGGGGAACCGATTGAATCTGAATAACCCTCTATATGTATCCTAATAATATCTAATAATGATTCACCTACATTGAGTTAATAATACAGCTTTAGAACTATCAAGATAAAGAATGGAAATACTAAGATAAAGAATGCCACTCATTTGCCCCAACAACTACAATTAATCCAACCTGTAAAGTGCCATGGAATATGCTGGTGCTATATAAATAAATGTTCATTTTCCAGGTAATTAATCTCCGTTCATTGTACAGTCTACTATATTTGATTTTGAAAATAAAATGTTAAAATAGGCAAAAAATTATTTGTCTAATGTTAGTTGACTCTAAAATGACTTTTTTAAAAAAGTCTAAATATTGTGTTTTGTGGTATTGTTTATATTAGTTAAACATGTTTTATTTATTTTTATTTTGAACATGTTAGTTATTATTAACCTCTTATTAGTCAAGTTGTGTTATATGTAATGCTGTGATTTAGTGTGAAAGAGTATGTTTCACATGGGAGCTGTCACTTAACCAAATCCGCTGGTCTACAGGTCCTGTAGCAGGTTGGCTGCGCTATAGTGGGCTAGAGTGCCCATGGCGGTAACATCTCTTCCCAGCTGCTCACTATGGTGCTGCGACTCCCATAGGAACACATTTGCTGCTTGTGATCTCACATTTTGCGCCAATTTCAAGTTCGTTGCTCGAAAAGAAGTCTCTGGACACTGTCTAGGCTCAAATACCATACTCCTGCATCCTAACCTTGCGCTTCTCTGTGCGTTCCCTAGGGAGTTATGTTCTTGAGTCCTGCTTCTCTGCCTGTTTCCTGCCTTGTTCCTGCCTGGGTCCAGTACCCATGTTCCATCCTGGACACTCCAAGTCTAGAGATCTAGTTGCTGCATACCTCACAGCAGATACTCACATATTGTACCAGTGTATACCAGTCCTGTAGACATCCACTAATTCATCCATGAGGACCATATTTTTTAGAATCTTATCAGCGTCTTTAGCTGTTATTTCTTACTAATGCATGGTTTCTATTGGTACATGGCAAACCTAGAGTAATATACTCATATGGTTAGAGAAAGTATGCATATAACATCTAGAAACATAGAATTTGACGGCAGATAAGAACTTTAGTCTTCCCCTAACAAATAATATGTATCTGAAAAATGTTTTATAAATGGAGCAGGGAGTCTACCTGGAGTGGTTATATACTCCCCATTTTCAATATTGTATGCAGCACTCATGGAGATGCTAGGTTGCCGCCAAACTCTCCAAGCACTGTGGACAGATGCCATGCACACAGCATCTGCTCACCCCCAAATCCACACTGACTGCATAGGCAAATGCAGGGAATGTTTTGGTTACCCAGGAAACCAACAACAATATCAAAAGTATATACAATATGATTACTAGATCTGCCGTCACATCATGCAGTTTAAAGGACAAAGCGGAGCTGCTGCACATTCCCAGCGGGTAGCAGCTTCTGTGTGTGTGGACATGAGTCCTCTATCAGTGCACTGGACCAGAGAGTAGCTACCAGAGGTGGGAGAATCTAAGCTTAGAAAGTGTAGCACTGTTCTTTTATGTTTGTGTATTTATTTATTATATGTTTATCTTTTACCTAACCACTCATTTATATTATTTATATGTTTGATGCAGCCTATATAGAGACAAACTATAGTGTTAAATATTAATATTGTATTCCATATACTGTATATATGCCAGCTTCATCTTTGCAGGGGATGGTGATACTTTCGCCATCCCCCGCCAGCCGCCGGCTCCCGCCAGGGGGCGCGCATGAGATGCACGAGCGCCCCATGGCAACGGAGCTTTCCCCGGGTCCCCATCACCTCCCCTGTCGCCGGTCCCCCTCGCCGCCCCGACCCCCCACCCCCTAACCCTGCCAATCTCCCTGAAGCGAAGACAGGCAAGATGCCACTGCCCCGCCGGCGAAGACTGGTGCATCCCAGTTTTAATGGAGTCCCTCTCCGCCAGCTAATGGTTAGCATTACTCCCTCACAGCACTGAGGTCATGGGCTTGATTACCACCATGGCTTTATTTGTGCAGAGTTTGTATATTCTCCCCGTGCTTGCTTGGGTTTCCTCTGGGTACTCCAATTGTCACATTAAACTGCATGTACAGACAAGTCATTTATGAAGCCTATGGGGGGTATTCAATCCCATCAGTAACAGTCCGAATTGTCGAGCATTTGTTTTTCTCGTTTTGCTCGACATGAAAATTTAGCTCGACAAGTCCAGTTCTCGCCTATTCAAACTGTAATTTCAATCTCACCAGTAACAGTCCGAATTGTCGAGCATTTGCATTTGTTTTTCTAATTTTGCTAATTGAAAATGTAGCTCGACAAGTCGAGTTCTTCCCTACTCGACAAGTCGAGTTCTCCCCTAGAGAGGAAAGTGGCAATTGTGTCAGAGATCCATTTTTGTAGTCAATGATATGAAAGAAGATATTTGTTAAAAACTTAAATTCTCCTATAAAAAACATTTCCAAATCAGCAGACTGCACAATGCTGGTATCTCCCTGAAGTCTCAGAACAGGAGTGAGAGCACTGAATGTAAACAGAGTGCATTGTGGGAGAAGTAAACTAAACTATGGAAACAACAAACATTGAATCCTGGGTAAATCTGCCCCAGCAAGGATACAAGGGTCCTAAACATAGGTGTTTGGTTAAACCAGAAGTACACACAAATAGACCTGTATACAGAAGCCTTTCAATGGGCAAAATCCAGCACAGTGAACATGAAAGGTGAGCAGAAAAAATAATTCTTATATGGCAAATGGAATACTTTAAACAAATGCATAATAATACAAGCTGCAAACTGATGCTGACAATGAAATAAAGCATACCATATAAACATGCAGCAAATGGAAAATTAGACATAAGAGGAATACAGGTATTTAGCAGAAGACAGAAGTCAAGATAAGCACTACAAAAATTAGGGAATCCTGCATATACACTTAACACAGTTTTTGGACATGCAACAAGAGAAACTCCCTTGTCACGACAGAAATAATTGTCGAGTTAATTTTGAGGGAAGAGTGATTTGAAACAGTCGAGGTCAGGTGTACTCTTTGACATTGAATAGGATGCAGGAATTATCTCAACAGATTTTACCCAAAATAACTCGACAAGTCGAAAAATGTTCAACTCGACAGTCGAGGAAACCGAAAACCAAATCAGACGAGAAAACTAGACAATGAATAGGCGACCTCATAAAAAACAATCTCTAGTCGAGAAAACAACAAAGCTCGACAAAAATAACAAGCTCGACAGACATGTGTTCTGTTTAACATGTTATTATTTTTTGTGTGTATTTACTGTATCTGTATGTCCCTGTCTGTAAGGTTCTTCAACGAAACATAGATAGATAATACCGTAAATGACTGCCATGTAATGAGAAGGATAATAACAATAACAACACTACAAGTAACAGCAGGTGATTTTCTGTGTTGTTTATTAGTCAAGAATGAATGATTGAGAATTTGCAGCCTTTCATATCTCAGGATGTGACTTTATAAACAGTCTTTTAAAGCCCAGCTGACATACATACTTGGCTGCCATCTGCATAAAGGTTGCAGAGGCCGGGTCATTGAAGAAAGTCATGTCATGTTTTCATAGTGTGTTTATAATAGAAGGGTTTGAAATAAGTAAGAATGCCTTGCAAATACTTGCCAGTAACTACAGAAAAAGGAAACATTTGATCATCTCAACTGTGCAGTGCTACAGAAAACTGCCCCAACTTTTAAAATCCTTACATAGTATAAAAGAAAGTCCCCTAAGCGCATCTGTTTGTCTGTCTGTCTGCACGTGCTAATTTCAAAAACCGCTGGACAAATTTTTGTGCAGTTTTCACTATTGTGTAGGGAAGTTCCCGATGAAGGTTTATATATATTAACCATCAGCTTATCTCAGATAAGAGCCAAGAAATAATGATTAACAGTGAATTAGACCCAATAAAAATCACTGTACACTAGCTGGGCCAGGCAGTGTGTGTGTGTGTGAGAAGATAAAAGGGGACCGGTTGATGTCAGCACACCTGGTAACAGCCACAGGCCAGACTCTCCCTCTCTGGCTGCTGCCAGCGCTCTGTCTCCGGGAAGGGAAGCGGTGCTGCTGCTGGGATTGCAGCTCCTCACAGATACTGAGGGATTTAACGTCGTCATCTATGAAGGAACTGCTCATAGATGCCCATGTTATAGATTTAACATTGGCGTCTATGGAGCCGCGAACAGCCAATCAGCCACGGAGCTCCCCTGGAGCCTGCTCCTAATTGGCTGCGGGAGATACCAGTGAATGACATCACCAGGAAATCCCTCAGGGGGGGAGCTGCAAGTGTAAGTACACTTGCGGCTCCTCGTATTAGTATGGTGTCAAGACAGCGGTTTGTTATATTTACACCCTGGATGCCTACTTTGTACGGAAGAGGATACAATCTATGCCGGAGGACCTGGTGAGTATAATTTATTGTCACAGGTACCCTAAGGATTTTTACTGGAGAAGAGGACAGGCCTACAGTGGACCCTATAGGTAATTATGTATGGGATTGTAGTATGTACAGGTTGAGTATCCCGTATCCGAATATCCATTATCCAAATTATTCCGAAAACCATACTTTCCAGAAAGTGAATTTTTTTTTTTTTTTTGCTAAAAACTCACTGGGGACATCTGTAACAGCACTACTGAGGACATGATATGTAACTATCACTATATATGTACAAGAAAATGACTGCTTGGCATTCAAATTCAATATCTGAGATAGTACACAAATTTTGTTTCATGTTTTGAAACCTTGTTTTTTGAACAAATAAAATATATTTGTGTGTATTTTATGTGGTAATAAAATATATTTGTGTTTATTTTATGTGTTTATACATCATTGTCCCGAGCATTTTGGATACGGGATACTCAACCTGTATTCAAGTTTTCTTTTTCTGTGTTTTTTGCGTGTTTTATTTGGACATTAGTTTTATTGTAGAACTACAAGACCCAGTGGGGCCATTTATGCCCCTCATGCTGGGGTTTGTGGTACTCCAAAGTCCCTGCACTTGGGAAAGGTTTGCTGGGACTTGTAGTTCCACAAAAACCCCAATGCTTATTCTATTTTTTACACATTTATGTCCGGTGTCCACCCCCTAGGGGCACTGGTGACAGCCCCGGCCAGGGGGTGCCCTGGTCGGAGTGGCTTCCTTGGTGGGGTTGCCACTCCCCTAGGGACTGGGCCCGGACTGACCAGTCACAGGTTGTTGCCTGGGGGACCTTGTATAAAAAGTGTCCCCTGGCGGTGGCATTAGTTTGCTGGCTGTTTGAGCCCGGTGCTGGTTGCTGAAATATGGGGGACACCTACTCGTTTTTTATTTTCGGAACCAGGACTGGGCCATGAGCCTGGTGCTGGTTATAGAAATTAAGGGGGACCCCAGCTTCCCCCCCCCCCCCCCCTGTATTTCTGAAACCAAGACCAGGCTCAATGAGGCCGGTGGGTGTGATTGCCAGGTGGGTGGACAATACCGCCGTTTATATTTATTTATTTATTTAGTCTATCTTTTACACAGGGCAGCATCACACGTATCTCACTGATCAGTGCGATGCTACCGCATTGTATGTATTTGGCTGCCATTAAATACAGCAGCCAAATACCACACACATTGAAATTGGGAAATCCGAATCAGGAGAGCTTAGTAAATTTGCCATATTCTTCATCCGTATTTTTCCCGGTCGTAGACGGTCGTACCGCAGATCGTCTGTAATCGGCGATCTTAGTATTCATTTTACAAAGTCTTTGGTTTGCACATTCCTTTGCACCGTTAGATGCTGTTCAGTAAAATAAACAACGATTTCAACAGCCCAGGTCAGCCGGTTCAGATGAGGATGACCTCTTAAGTAATTGTGATCACTGAAAGGAAAAGATGTCATCCATATGTAACTCATTCATTAGGCCAGTCGTTTCTGTTCTCCCAGGATGTGATCTAGATTTCATTGATGTTTGATAAACTCCCCATTAGTACCAAATATCAGAAACAGGCCACATGCTCTGTAAAGGTTTAAAAGTATTTAATCTCATTTGGACAACACAGTTTTCAAGTTGTTTTACTTTGGTACATTATACTGTTTATCCATTACAGACATAACTTGAAACTTTATGCAATTGCTGATAGAAAGTCCTTTCTTTTGTACATGCGTGGGTCTGAATTGGCAAGGACTGAAATACCCACTGTCAGCATCAGTACATGCAATAGATTTGCTTGATGCATCCTTTCACTAAACTATCAAAACTTGTACCAGTCCTATGGCAGGGGCAGTTTCCCTGTGTATGTATGGCCTCCTATGTGATCCCTATGGCAGGGGCAGTTTCCCTGTCTATGTATCACCTCCTATGTGAGCCCTATGGCAGCGGCAGTTTCCCTGTCTATGTATCACCTCCTATGTGAGCCCTATGGCAGGGGCAGTTTCCCTGTCTATGTATCACCTCCTATGTGAGCCCTATGGCAGGGGCAATTTCCCCATATGTGTTTGGCCTCCTATATTTATTATTTATTTATTAACAGTTTCTTATATAGAGCACACATATTCCGCCCTATGGCAGGGGCAATTTCCCTGTTAATATGAGCCCTATAGCAGATGCCGTTTCCCGGTCTATCTATGGTCTCCTATATGAGCTCTATGGCATGGGCAGTTTTCTGTCTGAGTATGGCCTCCTATGTGTGCCCTATTTCAGGGGCAGTTTCCTCTCTGTTTATAGCCTCCTATGTGAACCCTACGGCAGCGGCAACTTCCATGCCTGTGTATGGCCTCCTATATGAGCCCTATGGCAGATGCAGTTACCCCGTCTATGTATGGCCTCCTATGTGAGCCTTATGGCAGGGGCTATTTTTCCATCTGTGAGTGGTATCCTATGTGAGTCCTATGGCAGGGGCAGTTTCCCCCTGTGAGCCCCTCTCAAGTATAACCAGCTCCGGGCTTTTTGAGACAGTTCTGATTCCAGAAATACAGGGGACAAAATAACTGGTGTCCCCCTGTATTTCATAAACCATATACTAGAATAATCAGGCAAAGTAATATTAGTTTGTAAGATTAGATATATAACACAGCTTGTATTATATAAGGCTGCTCCCAAGAAGAATATCTAAATTCTTGGTAGAAAATAATAGAACAGATAATCAAAGTAATTGAGAGATAATTGTGCAATATTACCTAATTGGTTTTAATTTATAACTGTAATTGCAACTGCGATTGTTGTGTAATTAAATTATTATTATTTTTTTAATAACATTTTATTGAAAAGTTCAAAACGATATAGGATAATGCAGTACACATGTATGACAGGTACAACACAGAATAACAGAGTGCATACAGAACATCTAACCCCCCCCCCCCCCTCAAAAGAGGGTGTACTGACATAACGCTCATGTTAGTAATATTCTTGTTTCCCAAACTGTCTAGTACCAATTGTGTGCATTGATTGCTCTTTTATCTCAATATGATTGATATTAATCACAGGAAAGAAAAATAAAGGATTTATTTTTTAACATATGTCTGTCTTGTTATCTATTTTCTTAAGTTCAAAAGGAGTTGAATTTAAAGCATTTCTTTAGAGCTTCCTTGATTGTCTCTGAACATGTTCTGACATAGGGTAGCCCGGTCCCGAAAAAGTTTTCTGACCGTTTCTCTTTTTGAACTAACGTTTCAAGCCACTCCATCAAAAACAAATAATGCTCTCTGGGCTGTACCAGTGACATTGATGGGGAGGTGTGTGCTATCAATTGCAATAAGATTGCTTTTTTTGTAAGTAAGTAAGTAAGTAAGTTTTATTTATATAGCGCACTTTCTCCAACAGGACTCAAGGCGCTTTACAGACAATAAAAATAACAATGCACATACTGCAATACAAAGGGTTATCAGTACAAGGAACAAGCTGTAGCAGCTGCGTATTTTGGTAGTAACATTTTTTTGACCTTTGGTTAAAGTAGAGTTATCATTGTCCATGTGTATATCCCAGAAAGCCCATTTCTTAGAAATAGTAAAAGGTATTTTAGATCGTTTGTTATATAATCATGTAATTCCTTCCATAAGATGTTTACTTTAGAGCATGACCATAGACAATGTAATAGGTCCACGTTTGGTTCGTTACATTTATAGCAGTTAGTATTAGTTGCTTCTCCTATTAAATATTTCAATTTTGGTGTCAAGTAAGATTGATGTAATATTTTTAGATGCATTTTCGAATAGGAAATAGACACCAGGATTGTATTTGATGTATGGCATGAAGCAATAATGTATTGAATTGGAACGTCAGGGAAGTCTACACTCCACTTCATTAGACCCTTGGTGGAGGTCTCTATATCTATATTTGGGCAAATAAAGGAATATCTGTATGAGGTTTAAAGGATGTCATGGTTCCCAGCATTAATTAATTATCTAGCACACACTTAAAATCTGAGGGTGGTATTTTTTTTGAGTGTCTCCTTTTTGTAGCTGGAGATTTGGAAGAATTTGGAAGAATGGAAATAATTGTATATCTAACTCTGGGTATTTTTCTTTTATTTACATATAATTGTAAGGACAAAATGTTTGTGGGTGTATAAATTGATAAATAAATCGTAGGCCATTATTGTACCAAGTTCTGAGCTGAGTGTGTGCCCCTCCTGGTGAAAAAGAAGGGTTGTCCCATATTGGCATAAATAATGAAACATTGCTTTTGACTTGCAAAATTTTTCTAGTTTTCAGCCAAGCTAACCAGGTTGTATACAGTAATACAATCCCCTTTACTGTTGGGGTTAACAACCTCCTGTGGGAGTGTAGGAAAGAGACCAAACTTACCCTGTCTAGAGAATATTGGTCAATCTTAAGGCCCCCATACACTATGCGATTTTGGGACGATTTCATCCGATTTCGGCACTTTGTGTGTATGTGACATTTGATCCGATCCGATGCGCGGTCCCGTGCGCATCGGACCGGATCAGGGAGGTCGGACGGTCTGTACATACGATCACGTCCGACCTCCCTGTATGCATATGCCTGCCACCTGACAGGCATATGCATACAGACACGGGGGGAGTAGTGGGGACGGCCAGCGGCAGCGGTGGTGGGGGCGGCCAGCGGCAGCAGTGGTGGGGGCGGGCAGCGGCGGTGGGGACGGGCGGCGTGTGCGGTGAGCGCAGTGTACTTAAACATAGCAGCAGCGGCGGGGACGGGACGCGCAGTGTCGGCTATTATATTTTTAAAATACTTGTCAGATGACCGGCCGCTCTCTGATTGGCCGGAGAGCTCTCAGCCAATCAGAGAGCGGCCGGTCATTTGACAAGTATTTTAAAAATATAATAGCCGCCACTGCGCGTCCCGTCCCCGCCGCTGCTGCTATGTGTAAGTACACTGCGCTCACCGCAAACGCCGCCCGTCCCCGCCGCTGCTGCCCGCCCCCACCACCACTGCCCGTCCCCACTACTGCCGCTGCCCGCCCCCACTACTGCTCACCGCCCTGCAGCTCCCCGGGTTTTTTTTACATGGGATAAATCGCATGCGATTTATCCCATGTAAAAATGGCACATCAAGTGCCAAATTGTATGTGAGCCTACCGGGGAGCTGCCGGGCGGCTCGCAGGTAAATTGGGTCCGACTTGTCCCTAGGACAAGTCGGCCTAATGTATGGGGGCCTTTAGAGTTGGAATAAATGTCCCTACCTCCTATACAGTCCAGATCTATTGTATAGTTGGTGGCCAACATATATCTGGTGAGACAAGGCAAATTAACCCCTCCCAGTTCAGGTTTTTTGTTGCAGCTTAAAAAGTGAAATTCTAGGGCGTTTTGCTGCCCAAATACATTTCTGGAGTTCTTGTTTTAGGATTTTGGTGTCCTTATCCGTTAGCATAAGTGGTAGCATTTGCGCTACATACAGTATAGCCATCTTGGGAAGGTAACCATTTTATACAAGTGAAAGGCCATTGCAACTGTTTTGTCATAGTTAATTTTTAATCCCACTATTACCTCAAATTGGTCTAATAGACGTGTTAATATGGGAATGTCTGTCTCTGGGTTTGCCATATATAATAGCAAATCATCCGCAAATGCTGAAGATTTCACTGCACAACTGCCCAATTATATTCCTTTCCAATCCTTATCATTTTCAATGTGTCTTATTAAAGGGTCTAAGGCTAGATCGAACAATAATGATAGTGGGCACCCTTGCCTTGTGCCTCTAGCCAAGTAAAAGGAGTTGGTGTTTCTTGAATTTATGGTTAAAAAGGCTGTTGGGAAATCATACAATGACTCAAAGGCACATCAGATTTTGTCAGATAAATTGACCCAATCCACCTGAATTGGGTCAAATCTGATTAAATCTCACAAGTGTAAGGGGCCCTTAAGAGCCTCGACAAGTGTGCCCATGAGATCCTGTCAAAGGCCTTGTCTGCATTGCAACTTATTACGATATTATGTTTTGCCTTTGTCGCATGTGTTTGGGTCATTGCCGCTAATAGTGTGCGAACATTATGTGTTGAGTGTCTGTTTCCGACAAAACCATTTTGCGTAAGGTATAATAATTTGGGTAACAGCACTTGCAAACGTTGTGCCAACAATTTTGTGAATATCTTTAAATCCTGATTTAGGAGAGATATAGGCCTATACGAGGAGACCAGGGCAGGGTCTTTATCTGGTTTCAAAATTTGTTAATTTTTTTAATTAAAATGTAATTATGTGAACAATACAGTGCGCTCTCTCAATTACTTTGATTAATTGTTCTAGTGATTTTATAAACCAACATCGGGCTCTTGAATTGGTCCTGGTTATGAAAATACGTGAGCCAAAAACACTATGGCTCCCTCGTATTTTTATAACCAGCTTCGGATTTCAACAGCCTGGCTGTAGTGGTCCCCCGGACAAAGCATCACCACTGTGGCTGGTCAGTCCTGGCCAGGTCCCTGTCATCTATCTTGACACCTTGCTTCAGTCCATTTGTCCAGCAGAATCCAGTTTAGACCTGTGGGAAAAAAATATACTTAGGTCCTCCAGTGTACATCGGTCCTCTTTGGTCAGTAGTATGCATCCAAGGGGTTAAATAATAAAACATAAGTGCTAGGCCACACCCCCTTCATTTGAGGTCACACCCACCATCCAGTAGCTTCTCCCCATTTCCAGGATGGCCACATCTTAGGTGTGGCAGGTCCCATTTTGAAACGGACAAAATTTGGTATGTATGCCTACCACAATGATGTACTGGGAAGTACTGCCATGAAGTATAATATATGTCTGATAGGCAGCCCCTAATGCCCAAATTTGTTAATTGTGACAGAAATCATCTTGCACAGTGGTCTCTGAATGGTACTGGAATTGTCTGTACAAGCATGTTCAGCATCATCATACTATTAACATTTCTGCACTCAGGAGGCAAAGGTTAGGGTTAAGGTGTGGGAGAGTTAGGCTGGGGGGACAGTTTTGGTCAGGAAAGGGGGATAAAGGTTAGGATGCTGGGAAGGGGAGGGTTAGGTATAAACTGCAGGAAGGGAGGTTTAGAAGGGTAGGGGGGAGAGTTAAAATACCACCTGGGTGCTGGGATTCAGCGCATAGGAATGCCACTGTTAGTCTTATGAACGCCCCCTCCCTAAATGTCAGCATACCGATACTATCCGATATATGGGGCAGTACGGACGGTGTAATGGTTGGCATTACTGCCTCACAGCACTGAGGTTATGGGTAAGATTCCCACCATGGCCCTAACTGTGCAGAGTTTGTATATATTTTCCCCGTACATGCGTGGGTTTCCTCCGGGTACTCCGGTTTCCTCCCACAATCCAAAAATATACTGGTAGGCTAATTGTCTCCCAACAAAAAAATTAACCCTAGAATGTCTGTGTGCGTGTACATGTGGTAGGGAATATAGATTGTAAGTTCCACTGGGGCGGGGACTGATGTGAATGTTCCAATATTCTCTGTAAAGCGCCGTGGAATATGTATGCGCTATATAAGAAACTGTTAATAATAAAATAAATATACATGGATCAGGTGGCAGAGATGAAAGTATAGTTACTGGCCACTTCAATCGTGCTACTGACTCATTATAAACTGGATTACAGTTATTAGGCAGCATGCTGGACCGTTCAAAACCATATGGAAATATTGTTTATTAGCATCAGACTATTTTAAATCTTTCCAATCAGTGATGTTTGCGCACAGGTAGTGGGCAGAGACAGGTTACGGGAAGGGTAATATTGTGCATTAGGTTTATGACCCACGTATTTAAAACAGAGACACTTTGAAGTAATTGACTGATGCCAGACCTCTTGGCATGTCACACATTATATCTAATGAATGGTTATATAACCTCTGATGCTTGTATACACAATCTTTGGCAATCTCATTTACATTTATAATCACAGTGCAACACCCACAAATACAACATTACTTATGCCCCTTTCCCACTGCAGCTAAAAAACGGTAAATTGACGATTTTCAGCGCAATTTACCGTTTTAAGGCTGCAGTGGGAAAGTGCCAGAGTTGAAATACCGTTTAAAGCTAAATGGTATTTCAACCCGTTTTTAAAGCAGAGTCCTACACGTTAAAATAATGTTTAAGAGGCAGTGGGAATGCCTCTTAAACGTTATTTAGCCTCCAGGCAGTCCCAGTGCCTGATGAGAACTAGTAGTTCTCACTTTGTGCATTTGAAATGAGTGCACGTGCATAATAATGAGCCACTCATTACATATGCCCATATGTAATGAGTGGCTCATTATTATGCACGTGCACTCATTACATATGCGCAAAGTGAGAGCTACTAGTTCTCATCAGGCACTGGGACTGCCTGTACCCCGCATGGACCCTGCATGGACCCCCGCTGCCTCCCCACTGCCCTGCATCCCCCTGCAGGTAAGTACAAGGGGAGGGGAGGTGGGGGCACAGGGCAGGTACGGGGGGGTTAGGCACTCTTTACACTTGGGGGGGGGAGGGATTAGGCACTCTTCACACTGGGGGGGGGGGTTAGGCACTCTACATTTTACACGGTTCACTGCAATGGGAATGGTACTTAAATGGTATTTAAAACGGTAATCTGCTGCAGTGGGAATGCTAATACCGTTTTAAATACCATTTAAGATTACCAGTACTTTAAACTGGTCTGCAGTGGGAAAGCAGCATTAGTTTTCAGCATGTATACTCCAGTAATAATAATAATAATAGTGTTATTTATGCCCCTTTCCCACTGCAGCTAAAAAAAGGTAAATTGCCAATTTTCAGCGCAATTTACCGTTTTAAGGTTGCAGTGGGAAAGTGCCAGAGTTGAAATACCGTTTAAAGTTAAATGGTATTTCAACCCGTTTTTAAAGCAGAGTCCTACACGTTAAAATAACGTTTAAGAGGCAGTGGGAATGTCTCTTAAACGTTATTTAGCCTCCAGGCAGTCCCAGTGCCTGATGAGAACTAGTAGTTCTCACTTTGTGCATGTGTAATGAGTGCACGTGCATAATAATGAGCCGCTAATTACATATGCGCATATGTAATGAGTGGCTCATTATTATGCACGTGCACTCATTACATATGCGCAAAGTGAGAACTACTAGTTCTCATCAGGCACTGGGACTGCCTGTACCCCGCATGGACCCTGCATGGACCCCCGCTGCCTCCCCACTGCCCTGCATCCCCATGCAGGTAAGTACAAGGGGAGGGGAGGTGGGGGCACAGGGCAGGTAAGGGGGGGGGTTAGGCACTCTTTACACTTGGGGGGGAGGGATTAGGCACTCTTTACACTGGGGGGGGGGGGGGTTAGGCACTCTACATTTTACTCGGTTCACTGCAATGGGAATGGTACTTAAATGGTATTTAAAACGGTAATCTGCTGCAGTGGGAATGCTAATACCGTTTTAAATACCATTTAAGATTACCAGTACTTTAAACTGGTCTGCAGTGGGAAAGCAGCATTATATAGCACTTTTCTGACAATAGGACGCAAAGTGCTTTACATTGGCCTTTACAGAGCACACACACACACACACACACAAACAACAAAACAAGCTTAGATCAATCAAAAAATAGATCAATTCAAGTTGACGAGATTTGAACGTGTCAGATAGTTTGAACATATTAATATCCTTTATTTATATGGAGCCACAAGGGATCCACAGGGTCTAGAAAAGTAGGCAACCCTGAAGTATCAGCGTGGCAGTATATAGCAGGATTTGGTGTCATCCAAGATGGTTTAAGTGAGAGAAGGAAAATCACATGAGGAAAGAGGGCCCTGCTCGTGAGGGCATACAGTCTATTTGATCTTGGTTCAACCAAGTTCTAACTAATACTGTATGCACATGATTGAACCACATTATTATACCGTTTACATGTACCTGTATTTAATTAAAAAAAAAATGTTTTATTGATAATAAATGTAAAAAATATTTAGACATAATAGAAAAAAATTTACAAAAAAATTTAAGCCTAATTCAGACCTGTTAGCAAGGCAATTTTTGCAGATGGACAAAACCATGTGCACTGTAGGTGGAGCAGATGTAACATGTGCAGAGAGAGTTAGATTTGGGTGAGCTGTGTTCAAACTAACAGAATAAATCTGCCAGTATTTATCCTGCACAGAAACAAAATAACTCCCCTAAATGTAACACATGTTACATTTACCTCACCTGCAGTGCAACATGGTTTTTTCCATCTGCAAAAATTGCAGCCTTGCTACCAGGTCTGAATCAGACCCTTAGAACTTGACTTTTTTGTTGAAATTTCCCAGTGCAGATACAGTATGTGTTAGAGATTCTTATTGATGTTACCATTGGTCATCATAGAGGACTAAGATGGGAATATGTCAGCACAGGTCAATTCTATAGCAACAGAGGTCCTATTTATGGCTTATGCACCTGCTCCCAGCAAACCTAAGATGCATTAATGGAAGCCTGATTAACAAGCGCAGCTCCGAAGTCTGTGCATGCAGGGGAATCTTTGTGCCGCTTAGAGCCATCCATTAGTACTACCGATGATGGTTTGCAGGCACAGTTATTAAGCAGTCTTTAAGAGTTCAGCACAGAAGTAAAGAAAGATTCCATGGGCCAAATGGAAAAATCCCAAAAGCCCCAATTTGCATGAACCAGTGCAATTATGAGAAATAGTAATTCGATTTAAGACTGAAATTAAAGCCAAAACAATCCGCACCAGCTCCCACAATCACGGGGATTTTATATTTTTCACCGACCAAGGTTAACATCCATTCAGACATCATTCATCTATATTTCCACCAACATGCGGCTCAGCCTTATACACATGCAAGGGCCTGATTCTGTATGGTTGGTATTGCACAGCTGCAAGTAAGCCGCTGTGCAAAACCATACAACAAATATTTGAAAGCTGCAGGTGCAAGTTCTGAAACTGAAGAAACAGCATTAGACAACTATCATGACCGTAGTCAATCAGATGTAAACGGAAACTTACTCAGACTCACTGCAGCATGTCGATCATTCCAGATGTAAAAGTTCTTTAAACTATCGAGGTTGTTTACAAATCTGAATAAGGCCTTGTGTGTTTTCAGTTAAAAAACTTTTATACCAACTCAAGCGCTCTCAGATATCTCAAGCGCTCGCAGATTAAAGTCAGTCTCTGCTGACTTAGATCTGTGGCACCCCTGTAAGGGAAGAGGGCGGGCAGCTGACATCCAGTGACATCAGCTGCCCGCCCCCCAGCACCCACGTCACTGACAAATTACCATGGGAACACACAGATGTTTCATGGGAACGCCCATGAAACACTGATCGTTCCCATGGGTGCAACCCATTTCTTGCCCCGCACCCCCTGTCCGCACTGCTGCATGCAAACGGGTCAGCGAATAATCAATTTGCTGTGCTATGCACATGTGCACTAACAAAACATCACTCTCCTGTGCGAACTTGCAGGGGAGTGATCAGATTAGAATGAAGGCCATAGTGTACTAGGTGCTTAGGATTGACATTTTTTGTTACAGCAGAATTAGTATATAGTCACAGATTAAGCAAAACTGTTCGATATGAATGATTCATAATTGTGTGTCACTTATGCCGGACCTGTTTTTTGCCTTTTTACACTATGTTTGCATTTATCTGAATTTTGGTACTATTTCCTCCATTGTGCTACTTTTTCCACATGTTAAGTTTGATTATGGGGGCTGATTCAGTTCCCGATGCAAATGGCACAAAGGATGCAAAGTACTAATGTTCTGTACTTTGCGCATGTTAGCTGGCCCATACTGCCCATGTGCAGTATGCGTCTTGCGTCCTCAAATGCCCTACATCTGATTAACAGCCTGCAGCCACCTGAAGACAATGATAACAGTTGTTTCCCATAGCAGAATTTTCTGTCCCGTTTAAGGGAGCCGGGGGGGGGGGGGGGGCTGTGTAACTTCCCGAGTGCAGTCAACATGCCCCGTCTGGCTAGCAACCGTTCTGTTATCACCAAAGGTCCATATGCTCAAGGTCAACATTGACAAATTGTCAACATTCACAAGGTTGACGGTGGCAAAAGCTTGACATGAGGTGATTTATTTATATTGTTTAGGGTACAGTATTTACCCTGTTTACATATTCCCTCTATTATTTTACTTACAGTATATATATACAGTATATATAACAAGACAGTAACGGGGCAATGTTTGTACTTGTGTATGAATACAATTACTATATGCGGGATCAATATCTTATGCTTCTATTTAATTTCTCGAAACTGAAGAAAATGTTGCTATAAACAAATATAACTAACTAACCATGCTCTAGTGTGTAGTACGTTTGTGAAGCATTTCATGGTGGAAGGTTCCCTAGTGCATGAGGAAGTACTGTATACCACAGCACCAGGATAACAGTGTAGAGGAACGCTAAACAAACACCTACAGCCTCAGTACTACAGACTGGTTTTCAAAGCAGAGAGCAGATCAGGTCACAGTTTTCCTGTTATATACAAGCTGGGTTTGCTATCAAAAGTTTGTTTGTAGTTTAAGTGCTGATTTACCCGTCTACAGGAAGGAAACCAGTCCCTGATGTGCATGGGTCACAATGTCTATGATAGCGTGAGCCAGTGCTTGTAAATGTTTAGTGGGCGAGAAACACATACAGACACATGGCATTTTCATCTTGAACGGCTTCTGTCCCTTTCCATAAGAGCCACTACGTGCTTGCTCTGCACCCATATTACAACATGCAGTAATGTATTACTCTCTCGTTATGTTACTTTTTCTAGCAAAGAAGCACACGGTCCACATAAGCCAGTAAGACACCATACTAGGGGCGGGATGTATCAACATACATCTCCGCCCTTCGCACTGCAGCCGCCGCGATGCTGCCGCATATGTACTAACATATGCGGCCAGCATCGGGCTGCGGTAACGGAGACCCCCGCGATACCTGTGATGTTGGCTGCGGGGGTCTCCGTCACCTACCGGCGGCTGCCAGCGTCCCCCTGTGTCTCCTCCTCCCCCCTGAAGCCGGATGTCCTGCCGGCTGTCACACCAGGGGGAGGAGATGATCACAGGAGGACGGGAGGGGGTGGGCGCGCGTACGGCGTACGGCGGGCGGCGAAATAAGCCCATAGGCTTCTATAGGGTATCGCCACCCAGCTTCTCTAGTGATGTCAGGATTCTGGCGCTGGTGATTTGCCTGCCAGTCTGGATTCTGTCACTTGAATTTCGACCATTGGCATTTCGATTGCCAACAGAATAGCAGCGCTTAAATTATTCTATAACAACAAATGGATGCGTAAAAAATTTTAAGTTTAATAACACACAATATATAAAAGAAAGCAATATTGCAGATTATTTAAAAGTGAAATGAAAGAGCTAAGTGGCAAAGGGGACCTGTATGTACCATCACCCGTTCGCCCCATCTCCGCCAGGCAGGGTATCGCAACCTCTGGGTGACGATACCCTGTAGAAGCCTATGGGCTTCTATCGCCATCCGCTGCCCGCGCAACCCCTCCTCCCATCCTCCAGCAATCTCCTCCTCCCCCAGCAGGTGTCACAGCCAGGAGGGCATCGCCACCAGGATGTGACGGAGACCCCCGCACAACACATTACAGGTATCGCGGGGGTCTCTGTCACCTCACCCCGATGCTAGCCGCATATGTTAGTACATATGCGGTAGCATCGCGGCGGCTGGGCGGCGATGTATATTAATACATCCCACCCTGTATGTCTTCAAAAAGATCTATTTTGTGTTTGTACTAATCAGCTGTATCTGCATACAAAATACTATATTAAAGGAAAACATTGTAATGTAGCATTTTATATGCAGATACAGCTGCAGTCGCACACAGAAAATCTGTGTACTTGTTTCCTAGAACGGCGCCAACGATTCCATCGTATGGCATTGGTAGTGAAATCTCATCACTTCGCATTGCATCCCCCGCAATATTGCGGCATGCGATGCGATTTTTAATTGTACAAGCACACAGATGGGTGCTTACAATGTGATTCCATCATTTAGTGTCACCCCCAGTGTCAACGCCACCCCCACTATCAACGCCAACTTGAAGCATGGCGAGCGGCGGCGGTACACGTTCTCCACTATGCACGTCGGCGTGGAGTTGATATTAGATAGTGTGGCGAGCACAGCGCGCCCGACGCGTGTCGAGTACAGCAAGCCCCGCGAGGGGACACGGATTACTTTACATGTATTCTGCGTCCCCTCGCCACGCTTCGGGCTCGTATTTCGCGTGCGCTCGCGTGCGCTCGCCATGCTTCAGGCTCGGTGGCTCGCTGCGCTCGCCACACTATCTACAATCAACTCCACGCCAACGTGGATAGTGGGGGTATGAAAAGGTTGAAGGACGCGTACCACCGCCGTTTGCCACGCTTCGGGATGGAGTGGATACTGGGGGTTACATCTCATTGTAAGTACCCATCACATCTCATGGCATGGGTTCTTGTACAATGAAATATCGCATTTGCTGGCATGCGATCCTTTGCAATATTTAATTGTACAAGCACTCCTGTGCATTTAACATGGAGATTGCATCGCATCGAACAGCACTAAAAACGGTACGCAATGCCATGCGATGGGCGCCGTGCTAGGAAACAAGTACCGAAAATCGCTTTGCCACATATCATTTTAAGGTCCATTTTGGAAAGGGGGTGATGTACAAAAAGACGCTCAGCAATATAAATGTGCACACACCTCGGCTCAACTGTTTATCGTGACTGCAACAATGAAGTGGAAGGACATAGTATTAAGCATAAACAGTAGTTTCTAGGATTCAGTCTTAGAACCTGCCATATACTGTGCAAGTCTTTTTTGCTTTTTGTTTGGACCCTCCTGTTGCTTAACATTTATATGGACGCATTATCTTTGTTTCTAAAAGCTTCCTTCCTGGTCAATGTTCATATCCAGTTTCCTTTCTGGAAACCATGATCTTGTGTCCTGTGTATATATTATACATACAATGTATACAATTCTGTAAAAAAAAAAATGTGCTTTGGCTATACTGGACCTTTTACATTAAGACTAAGTTGTCTTAACATCACTATGAGAATTGATTTATATAATGCACGTGTTGGAAGCAAGGGCATGTGCCCCAACTGCTCTCACTGCTAGTGAGCGAGACAGCACAGACCGAATGAGGAGAAATGGCTGCTGTAGTAAGTATGGGAGAGTGAGATGGGACAAAGCCAAGAGGGGGGGGGCATCGGAGACCAGTGTCAAAGCTAAGTGGGGAGTGAAGGTTGTGAGACTGAGGTGACGCTAGATAGACATTTGTGGCATTCCTTCTAAAATGAAAATCAAATATTGTTGCAGAACTTCCACAAATGTGTTGAACCTCTAGGTTGCTTTACTTTCACTCTTTGATCCATTTCATCTCAAACCAGCTCAACGTTGTTTAAGCCTGAATATTATGCTGCCGCATGGCTGGACTGGTACCAGAAATCGTCCCTGTCATTTTGAGCCCAAAGGCCCACCCGTTGTAGGCGGGATCCTTGCATGAAGCCGTGCGGCGAAAGGGAGGTGTGGTCTCATGGAAAGGAGGAGTTGCATGTTATGGAACACACTGTAATGCCCATTGCAGAATATGACACAGGGGGAAATTCTCTAAGAATCTATGCCCCTCTTCGCCGCCTATCGCATTTATAATTATCGCATATGTTCTAACATATGCGATAATTATAGCAAAGGACAGCTCTTGCGTTAAGAGCTGTCCTTTGCGGTGAGAGTCGCCGGGTCCCAGCAGGTCCCGGCGGCTCCCCCCTCCCTCCCATATCCGGCACTGCTGCGCCGGGCTCTCCTCCTCCCTGCACCCGGAAGAGGATCAGTGCAGGGAGGAGGTCACATGTCCGGGCAGCACAGCTCTGTGCTGCCCGGACACAGGTGAGGGGGCGATGTGGGGCGGCGGGGGTTCGTGCGGGGCGGCGGGGGGTCGGCGCGGGGCGGCAGAGGGTTGCGGTAGAAGTCCATTGGCTTCTATGGGGCATCGCCAGATTTTTCTGGCGATGCCTTCCGCCGCGGTAACCCGGCGGGGGATGCTTACAGCATCCCAAAATGCGGTAAAAACCCCGTTAACAGGGTTTTTACCGCATTTCTAGCTTAGAGAATCTCCCCCCTAATCTGGAACCCACAGGCTGTGCGCCCTGTATAATAATAATAACAACTGGACCCCACAGGCTGCTCCCCCTGTATAATAATAACTGGAACCCACAGGCTGCTCCCCCTGTATAATAATAATAACTGGAACCCACAGGCTGCTCCCCCTATATAACAGGACCCTACAGGCTGCTCCGCCTGTATAATAATAATAACTGGAACCCACAGGCTGCTCCCCCTATATAACAGGACCCCACAGGATGCTCCCTCTGTATAATAATAACTGGAACCCACAGGCTGCTCCCCCTATATAATTAATGGATCCCCACAGGCTGCTCCGCCTGGGGGTACTTCCGCGCAGGGTGGGATGCAATGCAGGTAACAGCGTTCCTAGGCATTAACACTAGGGGTAGCTGTGAGCAGGGTTGGGTTTGCAGTGAGGGGTGGGGGGGGGGACGGACAATATGTTTAGAGTAAATGCTGTAGTAGGTGGGGGGATTGATTGAGTCAGGCTGTGAGGGGGTATGTAGTGGCTACTAACCTGGAACTCTTATGCTTGATCAGAGGGCAGATGCACTCTGACTGCAGATACAGTACCTCCTGCGCTGTCCTCCTGTTACCGAGATCCCTCTCATGCAGCCTGTGCTGGTGGTGCCAGAAGACGCTGGGACCCGCACTTACTGGTGACAAGCTGCACAAACATGTGATTCCTACACCGAGTCCCCGCATCAGCGTGCACACACTGCTGCTTGGCCTGCAGGAGCTGTCACTCACACGCTCCACAAAGGTCCACGGGAGGCCCACAACACCACTCTCTCTGTAGCGGCCTCCTGCACTAGGAATGTCCTCAGTGCAGGAGGCCATCGGCCATGTTTTTGCAGACCAGTCGGAGACTGGTGGCCGCGCACAGAACAAATTCGGCCCACCTGGCAATCGGCCCTTCTGGCACTTGCCAGAAGGGCCAGATGGCCAGTCCGGCCCTGTGTTGCCCTCTCCATGAGTTGAAGCCTACCATTTTTTTTCCAAAGGTAGTTCTGACATAACCTTAAGATATGTTTTGGGTCAATCACACTTTCACACTTTCATCTCCTTGTTAGATAGTTGGTGATTAATTCAATTAGGTGCGAGTTTGCGAAAGCAAATTTCTGTCATGAAACTTGCATACATTGCACCCAAGAAATGCCAATTCACAGTACCCACAGTGGGGATGTGCAGCTTTTTTACAAACATTAAACTGGGAAAAGTGGGAAAACCATCGTGTCCCACAAACTGGTAACTGTGATAGCAGGCAGCTAGTAGCCATAAGAAATGTACTATAAGGCTTTTCCACTTGTTATTAATTGTGCAAAAAGTGTCCGTAAAGTGGAAAATGCCTGTAATGTAATCAGTGTTTTAATACTGCTTTGTAAAAATTTGTTATAAACCCTTTTAACTCTCATCTGCAAGACAAAAAACCATCTTCCATCAACACAATGCCCCCACATACCTAGCTCATGTCATTTACCCATTATTGAGCTTTTAAGATAGATTTTCCCTTAAATCTACAGTTACATATATTATTAAAACCATGCTTGCCGACTTTCTGATTACCCTCTCCGGAAGAGGGCAGCCAGCTCAGTGAGGCAGGGGGGTGGGCCCATTACCGGGAGTGAGCGGGGGTGGAGCTACGGATGGCTGATCTGTTTGGAGGCATGGCTAGAGTGATTGCGTCATTTTAGCCACGCCTCCCTCACCGTGACCCACGGACCCCGCCGAGGGTCGGTTCGCTGGAGATGGAGGGCAATGCAGGAGGGTAAAAGTATTGTGAGCTTGGAATTGCAGGACCCAAATCGCACCTAATTGAAATGTGTCATACACTGGGAAACCATTATTTCATGTACTCATCAGCATGATGAACCAAAAATAGACCAGACAAACCTCTTTTTCTTATTTTACAATCTATTTAATTACTTTCTGGCAAACAAGTAGCTCTTATCTTCACAGTTTAACTGGAGACTTGCTTAGTATAGCCATTGTTAAGTTGTGCTTGAAGCTATTGTCCAATGTGCTGTACGTCATGTAAAATGTTGACTCTCATAAACTTGTATAGTGATCCCTTGTGACAAAGGAAAGACCTACAGTACACTCGTACTTTATAATGGTCTGTCTGTTTTGCTTTGGGAATTGCCTTTTCCTGCCATTTTGATAGCTGGACAATGTTGTCCAAATAATGCTTCAGAGCAGGGTTGAAAGAAAAACAAGTCTAAAGAAAATACAATAAAAAAAAAACTGTTTTATTAAATTGGGCACTAGGACTAAAGGCATCACAAAGTCTGACCTCTTAACTGATGACATCACCCCTGCAATGCATATTATTGTATGATATGTTGGGAAGCTAATACCGCTTGTACTGTTACTAGATACACACATGTATAACTCATTGTAGTGAATAGACTGTTATTATACTGTAATGGCAGCAGCTAAATCTGCTATAGCAAAAAAAAGCCTGTGTTAAAAGGCAAGAATTGCTTCACTAGGGAATTTGCCTTAGCAGTGAGAACGGGGTCCGGCGCTGCAGTTCCCGGCATTAAAATGCCAGGTAAAAGCTGTGTTGTTCACACTGGCAGTGTGGACACGGCATTAGATGCAGAATTAAACTATTGTCAGTATGCATGATAGAACTATGTTTTTCACTATAATAACCACACTTGTGATATCTATTTAGGCATGTGCTCATCGCTGGAAGAATATCTACTATGAAAGTGAGCTTATACTTCCTTATGGATTCTGTGTCATCCTTCCACCAAACCTTCAGGCCAATGGACGGAAGCTGATGCCTTGTTATGAGGGTAAGTTCCCAGATTCCTCATGCATGTGATTATGCCTAATCATATATACATATATGTTATCCCATACTCCAGTGCCGTATATTTCATGGGTGAAGGGTGTGCCATGCACACGGACCCACGTGACAGAACTGTCTCTTTGGTTATATATTCAGAAAGATAAAAACGGTACTGTACCGGCTAAATCGGTACAGTTGGAGGGTATGCAGCTGGCGGGGGCAAGTAAAAAAATTGCCCTGTGTGCAAACATATTTGAGTTCATCTTTGAATTAGCCCCTACTGATAGCTCACCGCAGCACTCCTCATCCTGCCCACCTGTAGCACTCCTCCACCTCGAAAGAGACAAACGCTAGAAGTCATATTCGATCCCTAGAATCTGACAGGGAGCACAACACTGCAGCGTAACCCAGAAGTGCCAGGAGCGCTTAGCCCTGGCGCCACTCTTGGCAATGAGCATTATACCCCTGACAACGAGCATTAAACCCTGCCAATGAGCATTACACCCAGAACATGACTGCCCCTGGCATTATACCCCTGGCAATGAGCAATACAGCCAGACATGATACCCCTGGTGACGAGCAGGACAACCAGAGCATGGCGACATGATACCCCTTGGCGACGAGCATGACACCCCTGGCCACTAGCAGGTAATTTTAAATTAATTAGAAGTCTTACTGTGGAAAATAATGTAGCAGTGTGCAGCATAATGTATCAAGGGCATTGTGGTGTGTTGCATAATGTGTCAGGCATTACGGTGTATGGCATAATGTATCACAGGCACTAAAGTGAGTGGTATAATTTATTAGCTATGATGCAAACCCATACCGGGTGGGATGTTCTAACATCCGCAGGCCTATTTCGCCCCCATTCGCCGGCCACCACATTCTTAATGATTGCATATGCTTTAACATCATGCGATAAGAGCTGTCCCTTGCGATGCGGCGCTGGTGCGATCAGTTAAGCCGCCACCCTATTCCAGTGAAATCCCGCCTTGCGAATTAATGTGCTCACTGTGCAAATGGATGTGAACGGGTAGCATAGCCTGAGACTTAAGGAGCCCATATACGGTCCGTTGTGTAGGGCTCCGTTCTGTACTATGTGATGCGCGCATCACATAGTACGGTACAAAAAGTATGTACTGCACATATTTTTTGTACTAGGTACACATCAGATCGGATCGCAGTGCATGCCCACTGCATGCACTAGCGATGCGATCCGATGTGTACTATTTAAGTCCCAAACAGATCCGTTAAACGGACCGTGTATGGGCTGCTTTACTCTGCGCTGCAATGAAAAACAGGCACATCCGGGCTGAAGCTGCCCTCACAAAACCTCCTCTAAACTGACTTGGTATGCCTGCGTTTTCCCCGACACTCCCAGCATTATTGTAAGCACTCCCCAAAAAACGGTCAGTTTCCATCCCCAAACATCCACTCCCTTGTAAATCACCATACGAATGGGCAGTGAACAGAACTAGCAGCAACGTCATTGCAGGACGGCCTCACGCATGCGTTCTGTGACCCGTACGCATGTGCAGTGTATCGATAATTTTTCACTGTGCACATTCACAGGTGTGCGATCAGAGAACCTAGTTACTATAGTGCACAGGTTTTCCTATTAGTTATATAGGGGGTTATTCTGATCGGTGCGGCCAAACGTGCGTACGTTCCATATTAGCGTACGCTCTCCGTACGCGGCCGTTGAGGTTAAGTCCACCCACAAATCAGCCGCATACGTACGGCCAGAAACAACGTCGAAGGGGAGTGGCGTACAATTGAGCGTACGCCAACGTACACGGATGGATCAGCCCTTAGACTCCGACAACTGGCGTACAACAGAGCGTACGCCACCGTTTACGGACGTCTCTCGTCCATCTTCCCACCGACTTCTTGCGGCTATCTGAGAGTACGCCACCGTGCACGGATGGGTCTCTATTGTTTTCAATGGAAAACTCAGCGTATGTCACCGCTCATGAAAGTGAGCGTACGTCCGTGCACGCTGGCATACCCTTCACATATATGGACCTGCAAATCTTGCCTTTCAACTATAATTAAGACAATTAATTAATTATTCTAATTGTGTGCAAAATAGTGGGCATGGGCTTAAAACATTGCTGAAACATCCTTTGTAGGTGTTAGATGTGGTTTATGTTATTGTATCATAAATACAAAACATATGTTTGTATTAGAGTGAACACGTTGACACATGTCGACTTGTGTAGATTGAGTGTGCTACTGTGTAAAGTCTATGAAAGCACGTAGTGAATGTGTATAACTGTTTAACAAATACCTACCTTAGCATATATAAGCAGGTCTTACAAAGATTCTTACCTTAAATTAAACAAACCTTTAAATGTCGAGAAGTATAGAAAGATAAGCTTCCAAGGTGTTTGAGTGCTGTGTGTGGCTTGCAGGTAGTGAAATCATGGTTTGGACTTAATAGACTGCAGCATTGCTTATTACATTCAGGTGTATGTGTTTGAGTAGTAATCAGCGTAAATTAGCAAACCCAGGTGCATGCTGTCATGCGGTATCTGTAGGGGTGGTCTGAGGTGGCGGTTGGCGGCCGCCTGTTTTGTGTCCGAAATGAACGGTGCTTTAGCCGATCGAGCGGTAGTAGCACCGTTTATTTTTGGTGCACACCCCCGTGTACGCCCATGTTTACGCCCATTTTCCCTCATTATTTCGGCCGCTCCCCTCAACACGCCCCTATGCCGCCCCCAATGCCCGTACTCTCGCGTACAGGTTTTTTCGAGAGACCCGTCCGTAAGCGTTGTGGAGTGTTCGCGCCTGCGCATTGGAGATGGTACGCATGCGCAGATCATTAAAAACCCCGGAACGTACACGTACGGCCCGCCCGCACCAACCAGAATAAGGCCCATAATCTGCATTGTGGATATCATTATTAACCCCTTCCCGACATTTGACGTACATTTACGTCATGGTCGGGAAGTACTTCCCGACACATGGCATAAATGTACGTCATGGTTTCTAACTGTCACTGCGTCTATAGACGCAGTGACAGTTAGGTGATGTCTGCTGTCCCTGACAGCAGACATCCCCCCTCGCCGCCCAGGGGGGGCAGGGGTGCCCCCCCCGGTCGGCGATCGCTGTGATTGGCTGTTCAAATCTGAACAGCCATTCACAGCGTTTCCTGTGTTACCGGCGGCTAAGCCGCTCGGTAACACAGGGATCGGTGGTGATCGGTGCTGTCAAGTACAGCACCGATCACCACCGATGTGCAGCCACCCCCTCGCACCCGCCGGGCACTCACCCGGCAGCAGCAGCAGCTTCCTCGGCTCCCCCGGCAGCTCAGCGCAGCAGCGCTGCCCTCCTCCCTCCTCCCTCCTCCCCCCTCCCCCCGCAGCAGCAGCAGCATCAAGCTGCACAGTAGTACAAATATATGTAATGAATAAATATATATATATATATATATATATAGCGAAAGAAATGAAGCAGTGTCACTCCAGGGGTCTTTTCAATGATGTTTAGTAAAGCATATCAAAGCATAAGAACGATGTGACAGGTTACACGAAAAACATCAACGTTTCGATGCCCGCAGCATCGTTGTCAAGACGACATGCAGCCTGTCGATATACATACAGGGTGAAATGTAATAGGATGAGAGATTCAGAAAGTGAGAGATTTGGTAAGAAATCTCCAGGTTTTTTAAAGCGGCAATCATTTACATTTGAAAATCAAACTGGTTTTGCAGTGTAAATGATTGCCGCTTTAAAAAACCTGGAGATTTCTTACCAAATCTCTCACTTTATGAATCTCTCATCCTATTACATTTCACCCACAGTGCTCTACTGAGCATGAATTCTTTAAATAGCCACTTACCCCGCCATGCGAGACATCCCAGCAGCCAGGTGCCGCACGCGTCCCAGCGTCAGAGACGGGACAGGGCGCATGCTGCTGACGTCAGACCACTACCGCTGCTAGGCAACGCAGCTGTGTTGAATGCCGTCCCCGGCCGCTGTGATGTCCAGCCTGCAACAAAGGGACAAGAACGGGCTTCATGTTACCATATGTCAATACTTGTAACAAAAAAATCCTTGTAGCAAAACAATCCATAATAAAGCTGAAGCTTCTAGTCTGCAATGATAAAGCACCATATTGTACCAAGGGCTATCACTTATACATACTGGCTACATACACACATGCAGAATTCCATGTGCAGTAATCAAAAAATGATAATGAGGGACCACCTCGCTGGAGATAAAAGAAATAAAAAATCCAGAAAACTAAATGTTAATAAATAAAAATAAAAATAAAAATAAAAATAAAACTAAAACAAATAAAAATAAAAATACTCATAATAATAATGATAAATATCAATATACACAATCAAACTGAAAAAATAAATAATGAAAAAGGTAAAAAATGTAAAAAAAGGATTATGAAGAAAAAGTTATGAAAAAAGGAGATTATGAAAAAGTAAGATTATGAGATTATGGAAAAAACGGGAAGATGCAGGATAAGTCCAAATCGATGGTATGTCCAGACCGATGAAGTGTCTAGAAGAACACATTCCAGTTGAATCTTTCATTTAATCCATTGGGCTTTGTTGTTTGAAGTTTATGGATCCATTTCGATTCTAATTTCAGAAGTGCTCCATCTCTGTCACCGCCACGTTTCATCACTGGTACATGATCAATTAATATGAATTTTAAATCTGTGATCTGATGGTTTGCTTCCAGAAAGTGGCGGGCTACTGGTTGATCTGCTTTTTTGGTTCTTAAGGCAATATTTATTGCTGATCGATGTAATGCCATTCTGTCTCTGATGGTGCGAACTGTTTTGCCGACATAATGGAGTCGACATGGGCAAAATAGCAAATAAACAACATGTGTCGTAAGACATGTTAACACATGTTTAATGGGTATGTCCACGTTATTAACAGGGTGTTTGAAGGATCTGCATATTACCAAGCTCTTGCATGTGGTGCACTTCAGGCACCGATAGCATCCTGGTGGTTTTTGTAAGAATGTTGATGACGACTTTTCTGTGCTATCAAAGCCTGTGATGTCTGTATGCATGACATGATCCTTCAGATTTCGACCCCTGGTGTAACAAGCCATTGGTTGTATGGATTTAAAACATGGAAGTGATGGGTCTAATTTTACTATAGGCCACAATGCTTTTGTGGCCCTTTGTACCACAGGACTAGATGTCATAAATTCCTGTTTCCATGGTAACACTTCAGTTTTCTTTTTTACTGTAGGGCTTAATAATTGTGAACGAGGTATTGCCAAGACCTCCGCCTGTGTCTGTTTTAAAGCATGTAGATCATATCCCCGCTGGGCAAATCGCTGTACTATTTGGTTGGTACTTATTGTAGCCGCCTCGCTGGTGCTTGAGATGCGGGCTACTCTCATCAGTTGCGATTTGGGAAGTCCCCGCTTGAGGGGTTTTGGATGATGGCTAGCGGCTGATAACAGTGTGTTTCGATCAGTAGGTTTTGTATATACTTCCGTTACTATTCGACCATCAATAATCTTGATCAGGACGTCCAAAAAGTTGATTGCTGTGGTTTGGACCTCCATGGTGTATTTTATGGGAGATGAACTACTGTTGATGTTTGAGATGTGTTCTTCCAGATGTGATACAGGGCCGGTCCATAAGAGGAATATATCATCGATAAAGCGTACATACATTAATAGATGACAATTAAATGTAGCATTATTCAAAAATTTCTCATTCTCTTCCTGGAACATGTAAATATTGGCCAGGCTTGGTGCCACCGGGCTTCCCATGGCACAGCCATTGGTTTGTTCATAATACTCGCCATTATACATGAAATAATTTCTCTCAAGGGTGAGAGATAAGAGATCGATGAACAGCATTTGATCTATATCAGTTATGTTGTTACTTCTCAGAAATGATGCCACTGCTGCCGTGCCAGCTCTCTGTGGTATTGAAGTATACAAGCTGTTAACGTCCATAGTGACTAGCACTGTATCGGCAGAAACGGTGTCAAACTCTTGTAGGCGGAGCAGGAAAGCAGTTGTATCCTTAATGTACGATAGTTGTTTCTGGATGTACGGTTGAAGGATCTTATCAAGCAACTTGGATACTGGATGGTAAAGTGAATTAATGGCGGAGATAATGGGGCGCCCTGGTGGCTTCTCAGTGTTCTTGTGGATCTTTGGCACTATGTATATTATAGGATTCTGACGATCCATCTCAAAGACCAGATGTCCCTTTAGATCAGCCTCAAATCCAAAAACGCGTAAGAGGGCGACCACCCGGAGGGGCCGCCAAAACGCGCGGATCACGAGAGCTCAGAGCCCTGGCGTTGAATTAATATATAATCTGTCCAATCATGTCCTCACTGAAGCCGAAACATCAGTTCTCAACAGAGGTCTCTCATTCATACCTACAAATCCCTACCGTGATATGCAGTGGCAAATTGATAAACATAGATTTGAAAGAAATTTACGCCTCAAGGAATTCTTTCAAAATCAAGAACAGGTCCTGGAGGAAGTCTCACCGGTGAAGCAATTTATTCGAAGCAGAACGACCTCGGCATTTGATCCTGTATCAGTCAACAAATCTCTCCCTACATTCTCAAATTTGGTAGACACAGCGGTGACAAAATATAATGCGGCAGCACCACAGATTCATTATAATCTGTCTAAAACTGAGAAGGAAGCACTCAAGCAACTGTCAGGGTACCGTCACATTTTGATCCGCCCGGCGGACAAAGGCGGTGCCATTGTTATTCAAAACCTATCGGATTACAAAGCGGAGATTGAATTACAATTGGGCGACCAAAATACATATAAGAAGCTCAGCATGGATCCAACATCACAGTATAAAAAAGAACTGGACCAATTACTGCAGCAAGCAGTACAAAACAACATCATGGAGGCCTCATTAGCCACAGCTTTATCCCAAAAACATCCAGTGGTTCCTATAATATACATAGTGCCAAAGATCCACAAGAACACTGAGAAGCCACCAGGGCGCCCCATTATCTCCGCCATTAATTCACTTTACCATCCAGTATCCAAGTTGCTTGATAAGATCCTTCAACCGTACATCCAGAAACAACTATCGTACATTAAGGATACAACTGCTTTCCTGCTCCGCCTACAAGAGTTTGACACCGTTTCTGCCGATACAGTGCTAGTCACTATGGACGTTAACAGCTTGTATACTTCAATACCACAGAGAGCTGGCACGGCAGCAGTGGCATCATTTCTGAGAAGTAACAACATAACTGATATAGATCAAATGCTGTTCATCGATCTCTTATCTCTCACCCTTGAGAGAAATTATTTCATGTATAATGGCGAGTATTATGAACAAACCAATGGCTGTGCCATGGGAAGCCCGGTGGCACCAAGCCTGGCCAATATTTACATGTTCCAGGAAGAGAATGAGAAATTTTTGAATAATGCTACATTTAATTGTCATCTATTAATGTATGTACGCTTTATCGATGATATATTCCTCTTATGGACCGGCCCTGTATCACATCTGGAAGAACACATCTCAAACATCAACAGTAGTTCATCTCCCATAAAATACACCATGGAGGTCCAAACCACAGCAATCAACTTTTTGGACGTCCTGATCAAGATTATTGATGGTCGAATAGTAACGGAAGTATATACAAAACCTACTGATCGAAACACACTGTTATCAGCCGCTAGCCATCATCCAAAACCCCTCAAGCGGGGACTTCCCAAATCGCAACTGATGAGAGTAGCCCGCATCTCAAGCACCAGCGAGGCGGCTACAATAAGTACCAACCAAATAGTACAGCGATTTGCCCAGCGGGGATATGATCTACATGCTTTAAAACAGACACAGGCGGAGGTCTTGGCAATACCTCGTTCACAATTATTAAGCCCTACAGTAAAAAAGAAAACTGAAGTGTTACCATGGAAACAGGAATTTATG
This sequence comes from Crinia signifera, assembly GCF_055691185.1. Taxonomy (NCBI): domain Eukaryota; kingdom Metazoa; phylum Chordata; class Amphibia; order Anura; family Myobatrachidae; genus Crinia; species Crinia signifera. The sequence continues at coordinate 164,894,926 of NC_139221.1, forward strand.
ACATCTAGTCCTGTGGTACAAAGGGCCACAAAAGCATTGTGGCCTATAGTAAAATTAGACCCATCACTTCCATGTTTTAAATCCATACAACCAATGGCTTGTTACACCAGGGGTCGAAATCTGAAGGATCATGTCATGCATACAGACATCACAGGCTTTGATAGCACAGAAAAGTCGTCATCAACATTCTTACAAAAACCACCAGGATGCTATCGGTGCCTGAAGTGCACCACATGCAAGAGCTTGGTAATATGCAGATCCTTCAAACACCCTGTTAATAACGTGGACATACCCATTAAACATGTGTTAACATGTCTTACGACACATGTTGTTTATTTGCTATTTTGCCCATGTCGACTCCATTATGTCGGCAAAACAGTTCGCACCATCAGAGACAGAATGGCATTACATCGATCAGCAATAAATATTGCCTTAAGAACCAAAAAAGCAGATCAACCAGTAGCCCGCCACTTTCTGGAAGCAAACCATCAGATCACAGATTTAAAATTCATATTAATTGATCATGTACCAGTGATGAAACGTGGCGGTGACAGAGATGGAGCACTTCTGAAATTAGAATCGAAATGGATCCATAAACTTCAAACAACAAAGCCCAATGGATTAAATGAAAGATTCAACTGGAATGTGTTCTTCTAGACACTTCATCGGTCTGGACATACCATCGATTTGGACTTATCCTGCATCTTCCCGTTTTTTCCATAATCTCATAATCTTACTTTTTCATAATCTCCTTTTTTCATAACTTTTTCTTCATAATCCTTTTTTTACATTTTTTACCTTTTTCATTATTTATTATTTTTTCAGTTTGATTGTGTATATTGATATTTATCATTATTATTATGAGTATTTTTATTTTTATTTGTTTTAGTTTTATTTTTATTTTTATTTTTATTTATTAACATTTAGTTTTCTGGATTTTTTATTTCTTTTCTCTCCAGCGAGGTGGTCCCTCATTATCATTTTTTGATTACTGCACATGGAATTCTGCATGTGTGTATGTAGCCAGTATGTATAAGTGATAGCCCTTGGTACAATATGGTGCTTTATCATTGCAGACTAGAAGCTTCAGCTTTATTATGGATTGTTTTGCTACAAGGATTTTTTTGTTACAAGTATTGACATATGGTAACATGAAGCCCGTTCTTGTCCCTTTGTTGCAGGCTGGACATCACAGCGGCCGGGGACGGCATTCAACACAGCTGCGTTGCCTAGCAGCGGTAGTGGTCTGACGTCAGCAGCATGCGCCCTGTCCCGTCTCTGACGCTGGGACGCGTGCGGCACCCGGCTGCTGGGATGTCTCGCATGGCGGGGTAAGTGGCTATTTAAAGAATTCATGCTCAGTAGAGCACTGTATGTATATCGACAGGCTGCATGTCGTCTTGACAACGATGCTGCGGGCATCGAAACGTTGATGTTTTTCGTGTAACCTGTCACATCGTTCTTATGCTTTGATATGCTTTACTAAACATCATTGAAAAGACCCCTGGAGTGACACTGCTTCATTTCTTTCGCTGTTCAATACCATTGGAGGCACCCGGGGCATCAGTACTTTCTACAGGGAGTGCCGAATCTTTCCTGCTATATATATATATATATATATATATATATACACACACATATATATATATATATATATATGTGTGTGTATATATATGTATATATATATATATATATATATATATACACATATATATATATATATATATATGTGTGTGTGTGTGTATATATATATATATATATATATATATGTGTATATATATATATATATATACACATATATATATATATATATATATATATAAAAAGATATTCCCGACATATGATGTATATATACGTCATGGTCGGGAGGTACTTCCCGACCGAAGACGTATATATACGTCATGGTTTTAAACTGTCACCGCGTCTATAGACGCGGTGACAGTTTGGAGATGTCTGCTGTCCCTGACAGCAGACATCCCCCCTCGCGGCGATCGCTGCGATTGGCTGTTCAAATGTGAACAGCCAATTGCAGCGTTTTCTGTGTTACCGGCGGCTAAGCCGCTCGGTAACACAGTGATCGGTGGTGATCGGTGCTGTTAAGTACAGCACCGATCACCACCGATCGCCAGCCCCCCCATCCCACCCGGCAGCCCCCCCTCCCTCCCACCCACCCGGCTGCCGCAGCGCCAGCACCCCTCCCAACCCCCCACCAGCCGCAGCGCCAGCCCCCCTCCCAAAGCTGGTGACCAAAATGGGGTCACATGTGGGGGGGTTCCACTGTATTGGTGCTTCGGGGGTCTTGCTAATGCGACATAGCACCCACCATTCATTCCACCACCAAATATCACTCCTTCCCTTCTGAGTCCTGCCATGCACCCAACTGGTATTTTTTGGTCACATGTGAGGCATTGCCATACTCGGGAGAAATTGGGGCACAGATTTTGGGGTGCTTTGTCTCCTTCATTCCTTGCGAAAATGAAAAATTTTGAGCCAGATCTGCATTTTTGTGTAAAAAATTACATTTTTTTACACAAAAATGCAGATCTGGCTCAAAATTTTTCATTTTGCAGCTCAGATTCTGGTGGAATGACCCCTGAAGCACCCATACAGTGGAACCCCCCCACAAGTGACCCCATTTTGAAAACTACACCCTTCAGGGAATTCATCAGGCGGTATAGTGTACATTTCAAACCCCCAGGGGTTTCACCAATTTTGATACAACTGAGCTGTGAAAATGAAAAATTAAATTTTTTCATTTTCACAGTCCAGTTGTATCAAAATTGGTGAAACCCCTGGGGGTTTGAAATGTACACTATACCCCTAAATGAATTCCCTGAAGGGTGTAGTTTGCAAAATGGGGTGACTTGTGGGGGAGGTTCCTAACTTTTAGCACTTATGGTGCCTATAAACCTACATGGTGCCTAAAAAAAAATCTCATAAAAAGGAGGCTCCAAAATCAAGTAGGTGCTCCTTCTATTATGAAGCCTGTGGTTTGGTCACCATGCACACTAGGGCCACATATAGGATATTTATGAAAACAAAAGAATTGGGGGAATCCATTTTTAGTCACATTTCTCTAGTAAAATCTACTGTATTCGTTAGAAAAATGTATTAAAATTGAAACTCTGCAAAAAAAAAGAAATTTTGAAATTTCACCGACACTTTGTTTTAATTCCTGTGAAACACATAAAGGGTTAACAAACTTCCAAAATGCTGTTTTGAATACTGTGAGGGGTGCAGTTTTTGAAATGGCATCATTTATGGGGGTGTCTCACATACAAGTCCCTCAAAGTCACATCAGAACTGAACTGGTCCCTAAAAAAATCAGTGTTTGAAATTTTCTTGAAAATTTGAGAATTTGCTATTCATATTTGAAGCCTCCTAGTGTCCAAAAAAATTAAAAGGAAGTTGAAATAATGATTGCAACATAAAGTAGACATATGGTCTTTGTTAGTTATTAACTATTTTGAGTGGTATGATTATTTGTCTCACAAGCAGAAAATGTGACATTTAGCAAATTGCAAAATTTTCCATTTTTTCACGACATTTTGGTATTTTTCACAAAAAAACACAGACTGTATCGACCCAAATTTACCACTAATTTGAAGTACAATGTGTCACGAGAAAACAATCTCAAAATCACTGGGATAAGTAAAAGCAAAAAAAAGTTATCCCCACTTAAGTGAAACATGTCAGATTTGAAAAAAATGGCTCTGTCAGGAACGCAAAAACTGGCTCTGTCAGGAAGGGGTTAACAAAAAAAAAAACATGTGAAATATCTACTCATCTTCTAAACTGTGTGGAGCCTTTTATAAACAGTGGAACATTATGGAGAAAGTCAGACTATTTTGTATTCCTAAAATGAGCGACCATTTATGTACAGTAAGTCTATTAAAGCACTTCATGTAATCATGCATGAGTGTGATACATGTACAGTATATACCCTGGGCAGCATCTAAGAAAGTAATGCAGAATAGAGATTATAATGTCTTTGCTTAGAGATGTATATAATGCTGATCGTAGAATGTAGACCACAAACTAATTTGACAGCAGAGAAGAACATTATGGCCCATCCAGTCTGCCCTAGGGTAAAGCCGGGTACACACTAGATGATACGCTCTGTTAATGTGATGTCATCCTGTTCCCGCTCTGTACATTCAGTTGTTGGCGATATATTCAAGTAGAGCTACATGTACGACGAAGGACATCTTTATGTGTAGGAGTATGCATCATCAACGAGTATACACCATAAGCAATATTACCAACGATATTGCTTAGAAGGTCAAAATAAACATTATAATGAGCAAAATATTGTTTATATTATGGCTTGGTGTCTATGGGGCTCTTAGGGGTTATAGTACTATGCATAGGGTATTGGTGTTGTTTTAGTGGGTTGTGTTAGGTTAGTTTGGTGGACAACGTTAGGATATTAGACTACAAATAGTGTACCATGTCCTCTCCCATGGCTCGCTTCACCAGCCATGTTTCAGGCAAGGTTACCATTCCCAATCGTAGTCCACATGGATTGTAATTATGGAAATAATAAAGAAACTCATATTGACCATATGCCATGCTGACCATTTGACCATGCCGAGCTTATGCATGTCGACCAATAGTCTATCAACCTTATCACTGTTGGCCTAAAGTCCGGATACTGTCCAGTCCATAGATTCAGCTCTCTCTGATTTTCAGGAACATTTGCAGGATTTCAAAACGTTTCCCTAGACGTCGTCGTTCATAAATAGAAATGTGCAAAACTGCCAAGTTTGGTTCTAGTGACAAAGTACGATTTTAGGCCAAAAGATTATGAAATCTTTTACTCCTGTTTGACACAGAAAAGAAGTGACTTAGGCCCTTATTCTGATTGACGCGTACTTTACCGCATACTTTCGGATCGCGTCTTTACGGCGTCTGCGCATGCGTGGAGAACGCAACGCGCATGTGCCACGCATTGACTCCGTACCTGTTCGGGCAAATCCCGTACAAAACTGTGCACCGCAATCAGTCGGGAAATATGGGCGTATTATGGGCGTCATGCGGAATGACACATGGGCGTAGTTTCAAAGTGGGCAAAACGGGGCGGAAACATGGGCGGACACGGGGGAGTACACTTATGTTGGGGGGCGTACATTCGGATAGCACTCCGAATGCACGCAACCAAAAAGGGCAGAAATGTGCGGTGTCCACAAGTGTACTATTGCTTTGCGGACACCACTCGTTCATGCGGTAGGCGAACGTACCGCCTAATGACTACAAGCATTAACACCTGAACCCAATAGAATCTACTCCTTTACTCATTACTAGAGACAGGATTATATGCAACATAAAAAGCTTGAAATATGCATGCAAATATGCATGAAAAATACTTAAAATATGCATAAAAAGTCTTAAAATATGCTACATTAAATAATAAAAAAAAAATATTTTTAACTTATTTATTTAAAAGTCAGCATACAATTAGTTGCAAACAAACCTCAAAAATAGGCCCACAGCATCTGCAGATGTCTAGTGCTATACACAGGATTTTTTTCCTTCCTGGCTGCTACAGCAGACTACAGCGTCCAAAGCTCTTCTTGCATCAACTACACTGACCCTCATCTCCAGCACCGATGGATCAAATGTCAGCATAGCATGTGAGGGTGGCGCAGTGGAAGGCTTCCTCCCTGCGCTGCATACTCACTGTGACACAGCATTTCCTCCGCGCCGCGTGATGTCACAACCCTTCTGCCCGCCTCCTCTGCTGCAGAAGTCTGTCTCTTGGTGTAGTCCCAGGCCAGGGGTAGGCAAAGGTTCAGGAGCTTCATAATGGAATCCGCCCCAACTGACTTTTATCAACAGGGATTGGCAGCCTGGAGCAGTGTCCGACATAGCGTACATCCAAGGTTCCCCACACTGCGCACATATTGCCCCAGCCTGCACACTCTACCACTACCTGGCCAGCAGCAGCAGGGCAAAGCAGTGCTGTGACTCGTAGGTGGAAAGGGGGCAGGGCCTAAAATATGCACCATCACTAGATTTTAGGTAAAATATGCAATAACTAGTGAGAATGGGCAAAATATGCAAATGCATATGCAAATATGCAAATGCATATAATCCTGTCTCTACTCATTACTCACTAATAGGACGCTTGTCAGTGCTTTAATTGAAACCATTGCTGCTTCAATTGCTGTAAGGGTTAATGTGTGCAATGCATGTGTTAGGCATGCTTGTAAGGATATATTGGCATCTAATTGATTCCAATTCCAAATAAGAAGTTTTTTATGAGGATAGGTAATCGAATAAGTGGGTCATGTGATGTATTGCAGAAGATACATAATAGTGGGTTGTTTGGCGTAAATACTCCGCTTACGTGCGGTAGCACCGCTTGGCTCCCGTTCGGATGCGGTATTCCCGAGCATACTCTGTAATACTCTGTAATACCGTGCAGAATCGGAGTGTTTCTCCCGCACACGCATGGTTTGTATGTCGTCCGTAAACACGCCCTGTTCTTAAAGAGTGAGTCCGTCCGAATGCGGAGGACACGTGGGCGTTTCTACGGACGATGGCCGCACGCGGCAAAACACCGTGGCGTACGGACCGCTCCGTAAGAATGCGGGAATATCCGCACCGATCAGAATAAGGGCCTATGTAAGCAAATTGAGAGTAAGGCATTAGTTTGTATGGTAAAAAAAATAAAGATCAGGATCCGCCAGGATTGTGACTGTCACGATTGCTGCTGTCAGCATACTGAATGCTGGAATTTGGTACCCTACCATTATATATTCACTTAGGCAAAAACACAAGTTCTCAAACTCAGAACTTAGGACTCCAAACATGTTTTTCAGCTCTCCCATTAAATCACTAGACAAATAATTAGCTATACCCATGGATCTTTTGAAATGTGTCACTGAATAATGAATTCACCTGTGCATCAGTAAACGTGCATTAAGGACTGGATTGGGCAAAAGCCGTGACATTTGCATGTTGGCAATTATGCCTGGAATATATTTGGTTGTTTTCTTAACTGTAGGGGTGATTTAATAATAAACACAGTTAGCTTCTCCGGTGTCAATGCCAGGGGATGTCTGAAGAAAAAAGACACCTCCTGCCAGCATTGCAAATCCCATTGCTGCATCTGGAGATGCAGAATTGGATTACTATGGAGAGCATAGGTTGTGATGTTGCAGCATTCGCCCATCTGAGTGAGCCCTAGCTTACTCAGAATGATCATCGGAACTCCTCTACTGAGATATGAAGATGCAGACTCTGGTCTCGACGCACCTACAGAATGTATATAAAAGTTCAGTACACCTGCCATCTGATTTGTGCATTACTCTTCACTAAGTCCAATATCTACATATAATCAATATGCCAGTCCTGCAGAAAAGATTCCATAGTTTTCACATATGTATGGAAAGTATGAAGCAGGAAAGAAAGTATATGACTGCTTCTAACCTGGTTTTTGCTGTTTTTTTCTGATGATAAATGTGACTTGAGAAGTAAACTCATTTTGTTTGTAATAAATAAATTTGCCGTTTTAGAGGACATTTTCATTTAGCTATTTATTAGTCATAGAACCTAGTGTAACTTGGTATATGGCTTCCAGATTTGAGCTCAATTCTTTAGAAGACGTTTTCCCATATTTATAACATTGCATCACTCTTTTCCTGTTTCCTTTCCCCTTACAACATCGTTTACTGGCTCCACAGTTTATGGCTTCCTAGCCCTTTAAAATGAAATCTACCTCAGATTAACTCCAGTACCCACAGGACACGATTTAGAAGGATTTCCACTCTACTAAATTTCTAACTTCAATAGATTATTTAATAATGAGATAGATTAAATAAAGCAACGGCTCTCATCCCAAACAATGGATAATAATCCCGTAGGAAGATACCTATAAACAGGATATGATTTGTAAAATATGCAAAATTATATATAATTGAACTGTCAAATGTTTATAATATGTTGCTGTTCCTACAGAGACTTTAGTAATATGAATGCACTACATATTAACTAGGGATCAGCTTGATAAAAAAAAATAACACACATTCTGTAGGACCTGAATAGCAGAATGAGCACCACGGCAGTTTGCATAGTGTAACTTGTGTAGGATCTTTCTGCAGTTGTCCAGAAAGTGGAAACATGCGCCCAGGGCGATATGTCATTAACAATATGTACGATATCCATATCGTTAAGCATATATTGTGCAAATTGTCTAGTGTGTATGCTAAATTACATAAATGATGCATTCTCTTGCATATTATTAACATGATTATTTCAATGATGTAACTTGAGGTATCTTGCACTTATGTTGTACAAACACATGAAATACACACAATATATTTTATTTGTGCATGAAACAAGGTTTTGAAACATGAAACAAAGTTTGTGTACTATCTCAGATACTGAATTTAAATGCCAAGCAATCATTGTCTTGCACATATTTAGTGGCAGTTACATATCATATCCTGTTGCTCTTACAGATGTCCCCAGTAGGCTTTTAGCAACAAATAATATTTTTGGTTTGTATGGTTTTCGGAATAATTTGAATAATGGATATTTGAATAGGGGATAGTTAACCTTACATCTGTCAGGAAAATGTGTCTTTTATACCTACGAAAGGCCAAATGTAATTATATGCTGATAATGTTTTGTCGTAAACCAAGAACATATACCCAGCCTATATCATATATCAGCCTTCATATTAAAACCAGTGCCCAATATTGTGTGGAGGCAGGGCCGGCGCCACCACTAGGCAGCCTTAGGCATTTGCCTAGGGCGCCGGCCGCTGGAGGGCGGCAGTTTGGAGCTGGTCCCCCATGCCACATCACCAAGCAAGCCGGCCCTCCCTGGGGAGCGTTGCTGCGACCCGCATAATTCTCCCGCCAGCACAGACACCCCCTCCCACGGGGCCAGACACCTCCTCCCTTCCCTGGGGAGAGTCGCGGCGGCCAGCGCCGCATAGCTCGGCAACACCCCCCCCTCCTGGAACGTCACAGGCTGGACACCCCACCTCCCCTCCCCTCCCTGGGGAGAGTCCCGGCGGCCAGCACCACATCGCATGGCAAGCCCCCCGGAACGTCCCAGCACCGTGCGCCGCATCACTGGACCCGGAAGGCAGCCCCCCTGGAGCGGGTAAGTAATTGAGTGCCGGGGTGCCCCCCCCCTCTCCCCGTCTGGGGCGCTCTGGTGCCTAGCACCGGCCCTGTGTGGAGGTATGGACTCCACAAGACCTCTGAATGTGTCCTGTAGTATCAGGCATCAAGCTGTTAGCCGCAGATCCTTTGTCCTGTAAATTGTGAGGTGGGGCCTCCCCAGTGGCACAAGAAGAGATTTTTTACTAAACACCAAGCTTGAGCAGCTTTCAGCTCAAAGCTGCCCAGTGTGCGATAAGCGGTGATGCACGCTCCTGCATCATCGCCGGGAACGCCGCTCATCTGCTGGTATTACCAGCACATTAGCAGCTTTGTGGACTGCTTTGCATAGTGCTGCGCTATGCAAAGCCGTCCACCCCCTGCTGACAGCGCCGGGCAGGGGGAAAGCGGCTCAGTGTGTATGCTTTTCCCCCACCGATGAGAGCGGTCATCACTGTACATACACGCTGGGCATAATCGCCCAATGTGTATGGACCTTTAGTGGTACCATTGTATCTTAATCCACCCTGCAGCACAAATGGTGTACTGGTTAGCATTACTGCCTCAAAACACTGAGGTCATTGGTTCGATTTCCACCACACCCCTAACAGTGCAGGGTTTGTATATACTCCCTGTGCTTGTGTTGGTACTCCAGTTTCCACCCACAATCCAAAAATATACTGGCAGGATAATTGGCTTTTAACAAAATTAACCCTAGAATGAATGTGTGTATATATGGTAGGGAATATAGATTGTAAGCTCCATATATGTGACTATTCAAATAGTCTCTAAAGTGCTGCAGAGTAAGTGTGCGCTACATGTATAAATAACAGTAATCTTTGTTGTATGTTAAGTTGTTCAGTGTGTTTGCACTATATCGTTCATTTTGGAGATCTGGGAAGTTCAAGGAAAATCATTAACAATTTTGTTGACTGAACATATCACATAGTGTGTATGGCTTGAAATTGAGACATGGATTTGTGACAACACAATTTTTTTTTTTTTTTTATAAAAATACATAAGCTGGTTTAAGACACAGCAGGAGCTGTCCTCAGCACTTATCCTATTGTAAGGTCAATGCTGATAATTACATAGCATCTCACCAAGGTCTTTAGCTGGCTCCAAGGGGAACAGTGGGACTAGATGACAGGAAGGCGGTTCATCTAAGACCCACCAATAATTTAGTGGGTTAGGGAATATTAATTATTAACCTCAGAGATGACAGCAAATATAAACTTCCGTGAGATTCCCATACCTCATGAGACTCCGGATGGTGCTGTTAGTATACTCGTCCACCAGAATAAAATACAGCATACTTTTGTATATTAATATTCTCTTCAAAATAAGCTCCTACTTAATGACTTTTGTTACATAATTAGTTCACTTTTTGATCTTTAAATCAGCATATAAAAATTAAAAAGTACTCCACACCAGCAAATGAGATTCTCTTTTTGTTTCCATAGATCACTTTGCTTCTCTTCTAGTTGAAATGTCTATGCAATGGCATTGCAAATAGTCTGGTCATACAGTGCTTCTGGTTTGTTGAATCTATAGATGCAGTTTCCAGCACTATAGTTCCTGCACCGGTTTTGGCCAGTGCTGGTTTTCATTAATGCGCAAAAAAGTATGTGTTACTTAAAGAATGCACCTATTGAATAATACACATACATGATAGATAAACATCTTAAATTCCCAAAAAATTATATAATGGTGTTTCCTTTGTTATCTGTTATAAAAAGTGTATCTCCCATATATACCATATTTGCCGGCGTATAAGACGACCGGCCGTATAAGACGACCCCCCAACAATAGGAGGGCCCAGCTAAATACAAAAAGGGCCAGGAGGGAATGAAATGCCCACGTGCCGAGAGGGCCCGACTATCATGCCCACAGGCTGGAGGGGCCTGATCTGTACCCACAGGCCTAGTGCCCGATCACCCGGTGGTCTAGGGAGGGGTAGGAGGCCTGGGACCGCCTACCTGCTGTTGGGAGAGGCCGAACGGCAGCTCTTCTGCTTTCCACCCCTGCTGGCCTCTCCGAATCCGACCGCCATCTTTCTTCTGCCACTGGCCTGTCCTGGCCAGCGGCGGCGCTGCTTCTCCTCTTCCTGCAGAAGGCGCCGGAGATCTTATTTCTTGATCCTGGCATCTTCTGGCCTCTTCAGTGGCCACAGGAGCTCTTCTCCCCGCTGTTGTCTTCTGCGCCGTCCTCCGGCGGCTTCTGGCGTCCTCTTGCTCCTCAGCTGGGGGACTTCCTTCCTCGCCCTCCTGGCAGCGTCTGACGTCAGACAGCGGGGGCGAGGCTGAGTACGGCGCGGCGATCGCTGATTGGTTCGCCGCAGCCGTCTGCCATTGGCTCCCGACTTGGGAGCCCTGATTGGCTCCTGAATAGCGGGAGATTCAAACCGCCGCGAGCGGCGCTTTGGATTCGTGGCCGCAGCGGCACCAGTTTCAAAGCGCTGCTCCGTTCACCGCCGCTTCCATCCCCGCTGCACCTGTACTGTGGTTGCGGGGATCATACAGCTGATCCCCACGCCCGCCTCCATTAACCCTGCGCATCCTGGCCTTTGTACCCGGCGTATAAGACGACCCCCCACTTGGAGGCATTTTTTTCAGGGAAAAAAATCATCTTATACGCCGGCAAATACGGTATATAGAGTAGAGTAAGGCACTGCCCTCTGTACCTTACTCTGTAGGAGCCTTGACATGCTCAGTGCTGCCTCTGATTAAAAACCCTTCCATGACGAGGCCGCTGCTGTCCTCCATGGGCCTGAGAAGCATATGATGAACACCACAAAGCAGAGCTCATCACAAGCCGCTCAGCCTCTGACCTTTTGTGCAAAATCTCATGGGACTTGGTCAACTCCCAGTAATGCACTGCAGTCAGTGTGCCTTGGCTCCCGATGCTCAGCACCATTAATCAATGTCACATTGGCGGATAGGGGAAGCTGCAGTACTACCCCACTCCCATGCACAAAACCTTTAGCTTAAAAAAATATGTGTCTTAAAAAAATTCATGACAACCACTGGGGCCCCTAGATAGAGAGGGACCAGGGGTACTGACCCCCTGTGCCACCCCCCTCCCCCCCTTAATACGGTCCTGCATATCATACGTATTCATAGCCTTTGCTCAATACTTTGTTGATGTACCTTTGGAAGCAAGTACAGCCTCAAGTCTTTTTAAATATGATACAAAAAGAGAGGCAGTGTGAACCTTATGGCGCCTCCTCACTAACACAATCAATATTCAGTAGGAAGATCAAATAAACAAGAAAATTGGTCATATCCATCATTCCCTTTGGATACACAGTGTTTTCCTTTTTCTCATATACAGTAGATCCAACATAGGTGGATGACAGAAATTGGAAGGAAAAACAGCTAAATATTAAGAACTGGTTTGAAGCAGTTCTTAAAACCTATACTACTCACCAGCCAGCTGCCTGGGTAAGAACTGGATTCTTAAGTGAAGCTGGAAGAAACTTGTCTCCAAATACAGTGTAACTCCTCTGGTATTCCAAAACAGTTCCACAATCCAACGCATTTCGACCCTCACTATTGGGGTAATTTTCAAGCCTTGATATATTTTTCAAGGATATCAAGTCTTAAAAAATACCCCAAGAGGGAATGGTTTGAGAATGGGTTTAACATTTCATTTAAAATTTTGGCCAGCAGGGAGAAGTATTTTTGGCAAGCTGTGGAACATGCACAGGTAGTGCACACAAAATTTGTAAAAAAAGAAAAGTAGCAAAAGATGAGCTACATACAGAAATTTTGATGTAAAATCTCAATGTTATTATTACTGAAATGGTTGGTGGGTGTACTGTATGTTGAGGAGGTTTGGAGACAAACAACTAATATAAAACAGGAGCCTTTCTGAATATTATGGTGTATTCAGTGGTGTAACTATATATTTTTCTCCCCCCTGCCCAAAATGTTGGCAGTACAGTTAACCACCATACCCCCCCCCCCCCCCCCCCCGCTGCACGCCTTACCCCTCCCATGTCCGCCGCTGGGCTTGTCTGCCTGCGGTCCCGGCCCGGCTCTCCTGGCTTCTGCTGTTAATGAAAAGAGACACTCACAAAATGGCTGCCCCCATACAGCAGACTATCTTTGAGGATGTTAGAGGAGGCCGCTGCCTCCTCTAGCATCCTCAAAAACGGTCTGCTGTACAGGGGAGAGCTGGGATGAGACCATACTGATGCGGCAGCAGGAGGTCACGGCAGGCAGCAGCGGGTAACAATAGCCCCGCAGATCACACACACACACCCCCCGGCGCCCACACTTTCTAAGCGTCTCCCCACATCGCAATCGCTGTGTCACTTTATTGAATAAACAGTGGTCATATCGCACTAAGGGATGGTGGCTTTTAACGTGATCTCAGGATTGTGAATTATCTGTATATATGGGCCTGGTTTGCAATAGGTTCAAATTTGTTATTTGTAATAAAAGTGTAATAAAAGTGTTTTCATATAATATATATTGTTTTAGTTCATTTCCTATAGTACCGTCATGTGCAAATATCAATTTAAATTACAAATCTAAGTGGTAGATTTACTAAAGCTTCTAAAGAAACAAGAATTAGATTCAGTCTATCATTTTCTAGTGTGCAATAGAGAAATTATAGAGATAATCTGATTGGCTGATATGGACAATACCATCACTTGTTTCTTTTAGAATATTTATTAAATGAGACTTGGATTGATGTATGCCACTGGATTTATGGAGACAGTGATGTTGCCACTATCAGTGAAAAATATTTTCGTATACAAAATAAGGAAGAATAAGTCACAGTGTAAATGGTGTTTTCCAGTCTCTGGTATTCCAAGACTTTACTAAGTAAGATATATTGCCAGTGGAAAGTTGGCAAATTCAGATATGTTTATTACTGGCTCTGTTTCCTTTGAAAAGTTGGGCCTACTTTCCTCTCCAGTTTTGGACACTGTTTGTGTGAGACATGAGTACTCTGTGTTTTTTTTTTTATTAAGCAATAGTTCTTTATAGACTTGACTTCTCCAAGAAAAGTTTCCCATAACTTCTATTTGTCATTGAAACACACGTCAAATTCCGTATTGTGAAAAAACTTGTGTGTCTTTTTACAAGCTTACATTTTGAAATTACCTATAAATAGGGTCCTTATTCCATAGCTCCCAACTTTTCAAATTCTAGAATTGGGAGATAGCCTCAGCAAATGCTGTGCATGCCTCCATTGCCATCACTGTGGGGGCATGGAAAGCGCTCTGTGAGCTGCTGACATATCCACAGCCTCTCTGTCTTCCTGAATAGATGCTGTGCATATACTAAGCAGAGCAAGAAGTGAGAGGGGAACTCCCAACTGACCCCGCACACCATGGGACTCTGCTGCACGCAGGTGGGACAGCAGGACAGTCCCAAAAATACAGGACAGTCTTAAAAATATGGACATTTGGGAAGTATGCATTATTCTTTTGTTTTCTCATGTCTTGCAATTTGAATATTGAGTAATTGCAGTAATACAAAAAGCGATTGCAAGATATAAATCATCAAAAGTGATTGCAACTATGTAAGTTCCAAACTGCAAATCACATAGAATAAATCCATTAGCACAAAAAAAAAATGAATAGTGAAACAAACATTACATTTATAAGAGCCGTATTTATTCATATACAGTATTTGGTTCAGGCAATGTGGAGGTTCTGTTCACTGTATGATTGCAGCAGATCCTGCAGATAATCTACAATATTACCACACACACAGCTATCCCTATATATTACATAGACCACTGGACAGATTTTGTTGTGGTTTTCAGAGCATTTGTCAAGGGTGGTTTAGGTGGAAGAAGCATTAATCTATGACAAAAGGGAGCTGAGCTGTGGCAATCTAGAAAGAGCAGTATGGTAGTGCTCTACATTGTGTCACAAACCTCAGCAAACATCCCCGTTTGAGACCGCGGTCTCTACCTTCCCAATGGTCCGCGCTGCAGTTGAGGCCTCTGGTCGACGCTGCTGCTTGGCGCGATGTCCTCTGTGTGCCCGCGGGTGACCGGCGTTGTCCCTTGTCGCCGACACACTGACATGCCGGCTCCGGGCGGCATGGACGCCGCCATGACACTTCTGCTCACCTGACCAGTCTGTCCAATCCCGCTGACCATTGGGGTGAACTCTGACCCACACACCTGCTCCACAATCAAGGTGTGTTCAGCTTTCCTCCAGTGATTGATTGGTGCTGCGGCTGGCAGCCAATCAGGATCCAGCAAGGGGTATACAGGTCAGGCCTCTGGCCCAAGATCCTTGCCTTGAACAATTGCTTTACCTGTTCCAGAGTTCTCCTGTGTTCAGAGGAAGTTCCCAAGGCTCGGGGGTATATCGAGGTTCACCTGTGTCTCTGTCTCCAGCGTTTCTCCCAGCTGCTGTTACTTACCTGGTTCATTCCATCTCCAGAAGACTCCTGCAATACCATCCCTGCAGTTGAATATCAGGTGTCTCGCTAAAGCACCTCTCTGGCTCTTAAGCCAGTTACTACTATCAGTGACTTTCTCCACCTTGTCCTGACCCTGTTGACAGTCCCCGTCAACACCTGGGTTGACTCACAGTATTGTGCTACATAGAGACTATTACATCTTCGTCCTATCCAGCCAGTACACCTGAGTATATTTCACGTCAACATCACCGTCGACATCCCAAGCTGTCAGACCCGCAGTTCCCAGACTGCCCACCAGCTACCCTGGTCTCTCATGGCCGTTCCAGGGTTCAGTATCCCAAGTCCCAGCCTGCGTCCAGAGGACCAGGGCAGGGGGCCGCGACCTGCTTGTCAAACGCAGCTAAGTTCAAAGTTACTTGCGGGACTCCCTGGTGAACACCGCTGGCAAGTTAGACTCTGTGCCCCTGTTCCCGGTCTCCGCCAACACTCTGGTTCGCTGTGCTCCTGTACCCTCGTGTATGTCATACATCAAACCCCCAGCATTCTGCTAAACAGTGCCCTCCACTGGTCCACCACGGTCACAGCCGGGAACACAAAGAACCCCAGGGCTGACACATTGCATACAATGGCTAAGAGTATTACTGCAGTAGCTGTGCTGCAGCGATGATCAGCATCAGCTTCCCTGTCCCTTCTCCCTCTCTTTGGGCCTGATTCAGACCTGATTGCTGCTGAGCAAATTTGCACAGCACTTTATTATCAATAAACTGCCAATGTGTATGGACCTCAACACCTGCTACCGAAGGAATCCTGCTACTTTTTTCCTTCACTAGCCATGCCTAATGTGATTGACAGGAAGTAGGCAGCCGTTTGGCAGGAGTGCTAAGAAAAACACAGGCGTGCATAGGAAAACATGCAGGTGTGCCCAAGCGTTTTAAGGGAGCGTGTGTGATATCAGCACCAGGCGGGATTTACCTGTATTCATTACAGTTGCCAAAAAAAGTCACTGGGTACTCCTAGCTTGCAATGAACGATGCCCAGTGGAAAAATCACACACTCCCAGTGTGTATACACCTTAGCGTCCTGACCTAGCTGCATACATCTGGGGCATGTATACATCTCATCAGCCTGACCTATATATCTGTCTTCATTCTCTATCAACCACCCTCCTTACCAGGCAATGTGCAAAATGCATAGCCAGCATGGTACTAATGGGGTAAATCCCAAACTCCTCTTGTCTAAGTAAATATACATTTACACCCAAGTTTGCAGCTTATTTACTAAGAAATTATGTTATGATGTCCCCAAGATGCAAGAGAAGATCCAGGCTATTTTCCACACTGGAGAATGCTCCTCTTTCACCTGCAGTGACAATTTTATTGAAGCAAGTTTAAAAGAAGGCGTCTGAGTACCTGGTTGGTCAAAGGAGCATGTCAGTCAGTGATGTCACCCACCCCTTGCTCCATACATTCAGTCTCTGACAATATTGTCAGATTGAGCTAAATGTACAGACGACTGCAGCGGCCACTAACGACCCACATCCGTGTGCATCATTAATGATATTTATTACACAATGGATGTTTTGGAATAGATGTGATGCAATCTAGTTCAAAAAATATGACCAGCATATACTTTATGGAGCATCGGACCCTGTATCACTCATCTCTTGAAGGCTGGTGCGTTACACTGGCGGGCCCGCAGGAGGGACATGGTGAAGGCAGGTATTGGATGGCTAGAAACTGCCGGTGGTGATTGGATGGAAAGATGAGAACTGAGAGATTATATTGTCTGAAGTGCACACATGACACAGGACTTAAAAAGTGAGTCCCTCATCTAGAGCGAGTAAAAACGCTTTATAGCGCATATTTTGCAATCACTGGTGTGCAGTGTGTGGGCTTCCCTGGAGCCAGGTACCCATGCGCACCAGATACCTTACACCCATTATAGTGTGCGGAGTTGTGTGGAAAGTTTACCAAGAAGTTTGTCCGTCCTCAGTGGTCACTACGTGGTGGACAAGAAAGATCATGGAGTGCACCTTGTGTGCATGAAGTGACATAAGTTTTATGACCTATGCATGAAATGTATTCCAGAAGCCCTCGGCTACAAGGGATGGGGTGTTTTGTTTTTCTGAAGGTCGGATTGGTTGTTATGTATCAAGCTGTTATTGGTCAGGAATTGTTATGGGTGTGGTTAAGGTTAGGATTAGGGGAGATTCTAGAATATTCTGCCTCTTTGATTTCAAACGTTGGACTGATAAGTACTGTGTTGAATTCAGAGATCTATAAACTGTTTTTTCACTATCTATATCTATATCTATTCTTTCTTTCTTTTCTTCTTATTGCATTCTGCTAATTTACCTCACCTACTTTACCTTACTGTCATCTCCTAATTACTTTCTTATCTTTTACTTTTTACCTCACTTTATTGAAAATGTCTGGCAGACCAAGGAGGGATGCTGGTGTGCCTGCTCGCTTCCTGCAGGGAGCAGGGCTGCCAGCTACCTCAGGTGCGAGAGGGAGGGCAAGGGCTAGGGAGCCAGCAGGGCCTGGTCCTGTTATTGTCCCTGCCCGTGTGCGCACCCAACTGCCAGGTAGGGACGCGGTGAGAGGCCTGTCCGGCTCTCCCACACCACGGGGTGGACTGCGTTCACCCGCGGCTGATGCCCAGTCAGCTCGCGGGAGGCGGGAAGAGGCGGGCCCCGAGGCAGACTTAATGTCTGCTGACGGGCGGCGTGTAATGGCGCCTGCGGCTGCGAGTCAAACAACTCGCGGGCGTGGTGGTAATAGGGCACCCGCGGCTGACGCTCCGTCAGCTCGCGGGCGTCGCTCAGGAGCAAGGCAGCCCGCGGCTAGGGCAGCTCGCGGGCGGCCGTGTGACGCTCCGTCTGGCAGGGGACGAGTGCAGACTGCTGATGACTCCCTGCACCGCCGGCCTAGCGCAGTACGATCGCGCCGGGTAGGCGGGGGTCAGGGGTCAGCGGGGGGGCCGGGAGCAGCGCAGCAGCAGTGAGGCGCCTCCCGTTTGGCAGCTTCATCAGCGGGGGTTCCCGCTGGCATTTCAGAGGGGCAGCGGCAGTCTAGACGCCCTGCTGCTGCTAGAGGGGGCAGGTCTGCGCGTGGTAGAAGTCGCGCAGAGCTGCCCTCTGGCAGAAGAGAGTCAAATGCTGGGGAGGATGATATAACTCCCCAGCTAAATGATGTTGAGGAATATGAGGATTCTCCGGTGGGGGGCAACGCCAGGGCAAGGAGAACGAATAGGAGAGCATTGCAATTTGATGTGCCTGCATTTGGGTTTGAGGATGGAGGCTCATCCTCAGGGTCTATAGGTGAGCAGAATGTCCTGGCGTTGGTCCCAACGGGAGGCAGGGTTAATAATGCGGGGTCCCACCGTACTTATGCGGAGGTGGTTCGGGGGGGTGCCCCCACTGGGAACATGGCCTCGCTATCCACGATCTGTGCAGCAGTGGTATCCGCCATAGTGCCCCTGTTAACCACCGGTCCAGGTGGGCAGGGTGCTGGTGGTCAGCGTCCAATAGACGCTGCAGCACTGACACAGACCATGGTGCCGGCCCTTTCCTCTGCCCTGGGTGCCACCAGCAATATGTCTGCAGGGTCACCTGTTACTAATGAATTGATTGGTGAGACAAATGTCCCTTTTGTGCCCGCAGTAGCAGGCACTTCTGGAGTCATGGATCGAGCAGCAAGGGGACGCCGACGAGGTGATGGCAGCAGGTCCGGAGGATCTTCGCAGTCCGGTGGTGAGCTGCCTTCTGACCCTGATTGGGTTAATTCATGCGGGTCAGGTACAGGTAACTCTGATACTGATGGGACAAGCTCATCAGGTGGGGGGAGGCATAAAAAGGGTAAGCGCGGCAAACGTTCAGGTAAGAAGCGCGGACGCAGGCACTCGGACAGTTCGCTGGCCTCCACTTCTTCGGAATCACCCTCCTCGTCGGATGACGGGGTGAGGAGATCCAGGAGGAAGAGGAGGCGAACGAGGCGATCTCCAAGTGAGGATTCAATAGTCACAGTTGAATCCGATTCTGTCCAGTGCGCAAACACCGCAGTAATGCGGGGGTTGCGTCCAAGGATGCGTGATAGGATTAGGAAGGGCAAATATGTTAACATATTTGCACTTACTAGCAAAAGCCAGAAAGCGCTGATTGCTGCGCGAAAGAAAGGCACTGACAGCGAGGAAGCGTTAATGACTTACAATAACTGGGTGCGAGGAATGCTGGTCTTCGCAGCTTGTTATATGGAGTCTAGGCCTGATGAGTACATGAGTTTGATACGATATCAGTATCTAATTCACAACTTATACACTTCATACCGCGGCTACGGGTGGCGCACGTATGATGAGGAATTCAGGCGTAAGCAGCATGGGAAGGATATTTGTGACTTCGGCAGAAAGGACATTGAGCTTTATGTCGAGGTCACAAATTCTGCCGTGCCAATTGGTGATGCTTCTTCAAAACCTTGGAACAAGAAGCAAGGGGGCCAGGTTGCAGGGGGCAGTGCAAAGAGGGTAGGTCATGGGAAATGCTTCGCCTACAACAATAGCACATGTAACCTGGGACAGAAGTGTCGTTTTCGGCACTCCTGTATCAGGTGTGGAGGCAGTCATCCCATTAAAGACTGCAGCAAACCAGCACAGGGACAGGGTGGAGCTTCGAGCAGCAGGCAAATCCGCGGTCCAGCGGAGCCAAATCATGCTTAGAGCTCCATCCCCTGTCCGGCTACAGGCCATGTTGCCGTGGTTGGAGAGGTACCCCTTTAGAGAGGAAGCAGAATTCATTAAAAATGGATTCTCAGAGGGGTTCGCCTTGCCAATCTCGGGTAACATTAATCAAGGGTCTGTCAAGAATTTGCGTTCGGCATATCAGTTTCCTTTAATTGTTAGGGAAAAGGTTAGTGCCGAGGTGAATTTAGGCCGGAAGGTTGGTCCTTTTGAAGAGCTTCCTATTCAGGGCATGATCCTTTCCCCAGTAGGAGTAGTCCCCAAAAAGGTGGAGGGTAAATTTAGGCTGATTCAGCATCTATCCAGCCCAAGGGGTGCATCAGTTAATGATGCCATCCCTGAGGAATTGTGTAGGGTGGTGTATCAATCTTTTGATGAGGCCATTGCATTAGTGAGGTCATTTGAAAAAGGGGCTTTGCTTTGCAAGATAGATGTTAAATCAGCGTTCAGGTTATTGCCTCTGCACCCATCAGCTTTTAAATTCATGGGTTTTAAATTAGATGACGGGTATTATTTCGATAGATGCCTTCCCATGGGGTGTTCCATTTCCTGCGCTTATTTCGAGCGATTCAGCACCTTTTTGCAATGGTGTTTGCATAAGGTTTCTGGAGAGTCCGGAATAGCGCATTACCTAGATGATTTTCTGCTAGTTGGCCCACCAAACTCTGATAGATGTTTGGCCCTATTGGAGTATACCCAGACACTTTTTAAGTCGTTTGGAGTACCAATAGCGGAGGATAAAACCGAGGGCCCAACTACAGTATTAACCTTTTTAGGGATCGAAGTGGACACAGTACAGGGACAATGTAGGCTCCCAAGAGACAAGATTAACCGGTTACATGAGGAAATCTTGTTTGGCCTCGCAGCAGGTAAACTGACGCTTAAACAGGCTCAATCATTATTGGGTGTGTTTAACTTCGCTTGCCGGGTAATACCCATGGGGAGGATTTTCATGCGAAAATTAGAAAGGGCTACCGTGGGGATAAGGAGGCCTCATCATTTCATTAGGCTCACAAGCGAAATACGACGTGACCTGGTTATTTGGGATGCCTTTTTGTCCCAATTTAATGGGGTTTGCATATGGCAGGAGGCACCTATTTCTAATTCTATTCTGGAGCTATATACCGATGCAGCGGGCGCCACTGGTTTTGGCGCTTTCTTTGCCGGTAGGTGGTGTTCAGAATCCTGGCCTGCTAGCTGGGTAGAGAAAGGATTCACGAGGAACATGCTGCTATTAGAAGTATTTCCCATTATGGTCGCTCTTGAGCTGTGGCATGAGGTCTTAAAAAATAAGGAAGTGGTTTTTTGGTGTGACAACCTAGGGGTTGTTTACGCTATCAACAGACAAAAATCTACTTCCTTAGAGGTGCTCAGGGTTATCGGGCAAATTGTGCTGACATGTCTGATTAACAACATAACGTTGAGAGCCAGACATGTCCCCGGGGTACATAATGAAATAGCCGATGCCCTTTCGCGTTTTGAATGGCAGCGTTTTAGACGTCTGGCACCAAATGCACGTTTAACGGGTGACATTTGCCCTTTTTATGTATGGCAGGTAATACACCCGGTATGGAGGGGCTAGCACATAGCTCTTTGGCGCCGGCTACGTTTGCCGCATATTTGTCGGCTTGGCAGACTTGGAGCCAATTCCTATTGGAAAGGGGCAACAGAGGTAAGACGTTAAAATCATTAATTCTTGCCTTTGTGTGGCGTTTCTATGTAGCCGGGAAGTCACGTGGCGCAGTGAGTAAGGCCTTAGCAGGCATCTCTTACTTTCTTCGTTTGAAAGGGAAGAAGGACATTACAAAGTCCTTTTTCCTGCAGAGAATGCTCAAGGGCTGGGCGAGATTACAACCGCCCATTCCCGACAGGCGGCGGCCGATTGACGGCCGTCTGTTGGGTAAGCTGGTCCGCGCCTTGAAAGCAGTTTGCTCCTCTCTGTATGAGGCCAAACTGTTCGCCATGGCTTTCGTTATGGCCTTCCATGGGGCGTTCAGGATGGGTGAGCTGGTGGCACCATCTCGGTCATCGGCTTCACCTATGCTGACAAACCATGTCGTCGTTGCCCCCGACGGGTTATGGTGCAGGGTACAACGGTCCAAGACCGATGTAGTTGGCAGGGGGCGTTGGGTACGAATGGGGTCCTGTCCGGATCGGCGGATTTGTCCGTTGGCTGTGGCAGGGGCGTATTCGTCCTTGCGTCCTGACGTGCCTGGGGGATGGCTCATTCATATGGATGGGTCTCCCCTGACTCGTTATCAGTTTAATGCGGTTTTGAAACGGGGTATCCTGCACCTGGGTCTCTCACCGGAGATGTATGGGACACACTCTTTTCGCATCGGCGCCGCTTCGGCTGCCGCTGCGGCGGGTTGGTCCGATAGATCTATTCGGGCACTGGGTAGATGGAGGTCTGGTGCGTTTCGACGTTACATCAGACCTTGATCTGGCAGTGCGCCCCCTTTGAGGATTAGCCGCTCGCTCAAACACGCTTTAGTGTTTGGGGGGCCTTGAGGAATTTTTTATTGCCACCAGTTTTAATTACGGCTTCTGCCGGCTGGTGGGTGTGTTTTTTGCCTCAAGTCAAATTGGGGCGACCCAAATCCCCCCCCACCCCCCCCCCAGCCCAATGTTAGGGTTTAAACAAAGCCCAATGTCAGGTTATACTCTATTTTAAATTAATCTAATTCAAAAAATCATACTAATTTTTCTAAATATTCTTTTTTCAGGCATGAGGATTGACCCGCAATGTATCTGGTTGTTGGGTCATTCCTTTGTTTACTGGTTATCATTTTCCCCAAATGTTCTGGATTACTCTCAGTATCCAGAACTGAACCTGTTCAGATGGGTAGGGCACCGTGGGTTGCGGTTTTCGCAATTTAGGCAGACATTCGAAGAGGCAGTGGATAGGTTTGGTTTTCCATTATTTTTAATTGTGCAATTAGGGGGTAATGATTTAACGTCCAGAACCTGTCTGGAGGTTAGATTTGAAATCAGGAACGCGTTAGTAGATATTTTGCAGCGTTTCCCCTTTTGCAGAGTTTTTTGGTCAAACATTATACCAAGGCAGAATTGGAGGGGTGCTCTTAATCCTGGTGCAATTGACCTGGTTAGACGGAGGGTGAACTCAGTAGTGGGTCGAGCTGTCTGTCAGCATGGCGGATACTCGATTCCGCATGCGGGTATCACCTTCCGCGATCAGAGATTGTACAGGAGCGACGGAGTACACCTTTCAGAAGAGGGTATGGCCTTGTTCCTTAGGGATATTGTAGAGAGTTTGAGAGGTATGTAGTTTAGTCTATGGTGGCGGTGCCGGATCAGGAGATCTTGGCAGGTGGCCGGTCTCAGAACGGTGGCTAGGTTAATTTGTACATTAACACCTTTTGAGATTTATTTCCCTTGAGGGGCAACTCCTTTGGAGAAAGTGACTTTAGCATGGCAACAGTTTTTCCTTCAGGGGCATCACCGATCCAGGTGGGCCCCTTATGTCGCTTTAGTTGAGTTGTGACCTGATGGGGAATATTTAGATCGTTCAGGTAGGTGGCCTGAACTTTATTTTAAGGACAGGGATGTGGCAGGAGGCCAGTTCTTGTTCTTTTGGGCAGTCGGCCCAAGAAATCTTTATTTAAAGCTGTTCTGACCTCGCCACCATAGATAGTTAAATTTAAATATTAAATTTAAATATTATAATTAGATCAAATAGGCCGCCCTCTTTCAGAAAAATAAAAAGACGACCCCATTCACCACATTTCAGTTGTCCGAGTCGTTATTTTAGATAAGAAGATTTGAATGGTGCATGAATGCAGTGGGTCATGAAAGACTTAAAAGTTGGTGTTTATTTTTGCTGTCAGTGTACAATCACTTTTGTCTACAGTGTCCATTTGTACATAAAATATACACCAGAGGCCTCTGGTATACACATTGGTATGCCTGGGGAATACCTAGCATAGGTAGTACTATTTTTGAATTGTTTGTATCAGAAAAAGTTTCTAACTATAAATACAAACTGAAGTCTTGCATGCATCCTACTAGATTGTAAGCTCCTCCGAGCAGGGCCCTCTTCCCTCCTGTTGTCAAAGCTCTCTTCTCTTCACATTTCACTCACAGTTCTCCTATGCTCAAACACTAAGTGACCATCTTCGTCTGCATACTCATCCACATCATTGGCCAAAAGCCTCTTGTAGTATGTTTATTGAGTCTTCACTACTTATATTTAAGCTGTAATGTGTATTAAACTGTGGCTCTCTTTATTTGTACTCTATTTTGTTATTTATTCAATGTAATGCCAAGTTTTGTCTCCATGTACTGTTCCTTTGTACGGCGCTGCGAAACACTTGTGGTGCCTTATAAATAAAATTATAATAATTACAATAATGCATATTGTTTCCTGCATTCCCCAAAAGCCCATATGCTTCCACCACTAAATGAGCTCTAATATCTTCCATTACAAATGAGCTTTGTGCCAGAATTTTACTTTTATATACTTCCTTTAGTTCCAGTGCAATAAATCTAATGAAACTTCTCACAAAGTAGTTAATAAGAAAATGCAGCTCTGAAATATGTGACTAATCTGGAAGGCATACATATTTGTGGCTGAATACGTTCCCATGCTGGCTGAAGATTAGACCTTTGTGGCTGGGTGGTAAATGTGGTAATATACAGTGTGTGTTGTTACAATTGTAGGCCTCACACAGCTAAAGTTAATTAAAGAGAAAATGTCATAACTATATTGTTATCTTTATTCTTTCCAGAATACAAGAAGAAATATGGTGAGGAACATGGCTCTTGCCAAGCTGGGATTGCAGGATCGTTTATGGAGGTCAGTAATGTCTTCTAAAACGTGCCATTTTTAAACAACGTAATTGACATTTTGGGGGACATTTACCAAAATGGATTCGTAGAAAAAAGGTGTATTCGTAGGCAGAAATACACCTTTTTTTTACGAATTTGTATTTTCGGGATTTACAATCCCAAAAATACAACAATTCGTAGTCCTAAAGATGGAACATTCGTATTTGTATTTACAAATACGAATGTCTACACCATCGATAGGATACGACAGAAATCACCATTCAAAAGAATGGTGGTTTCTGATTTACTAAGCAGCCGTATGGATAATACGGCTGCTTAGTGGTGTAAAACACCCACGCAAATACGACAGGAAAATAGAACACCATTTTCCTGTCGTATTTGCTTTAAGCCTGCACGGATCAGTCAGATCCGTGCAGGCTTCAGTGTAAAAAAATAGAAAAAAAATTAAATATATAAAAAAAAACGGCGTGGGGTCCCCCCCACAGCCGTAACCAGCACCAGGCTGACGGAGCCTGGAGCCGGTAATTAAAAATCAGGGAACCCGACAAATAGGGGTTCCCCGATTTTTAACAACTAGGCTCCTGCTCTGGGGCTGGTTCCCAAAACACGGGGGACAAAATGAGTAGGGGTCCCCCGTATTTTAAGAACCAGCCCCAGGCAAAACCAGCCAGCAGGGTAATGCCACAGCCGGGGGGAGACTTTTTATGCAAGTCCCCCCGGCCAAAGCATTAACCCTACCGACCAGTCAGCCTGGCCAGGGGCCCTGGGGGAGTGGGGACCCCCCCAATAAAGGGGTCCCCCCCTCCAGGACTTACCTGACCAGGCTGAAGCCTGGTGCTGTCCTCGATGCCCCTGGGCGGTGGGCATCGAGCTGATTATGGTGTAAAAAAATAGAACAAACTA
This sequence comes from Crinia signifera, assembly GCF_055691185.1. Lineage (NCBI taxonomy): Eukaryota > Metazoa > Chordata > Amphibia > Anura > Myobatrachidae > Crinia > Crinia signifera. Next base: position 164,920,883 of record NC_139221.1, read on the forward strand.
TTGTTTTTTACTGTGGCACTACAAGTGCCAGCAAGCCTCCCCAGCAAGCTGGGACTTGGAGAACCACAAGTCCCAGCCTGCTGGGCATTAAAGGGCCCGCTGGGTCTTGTAGTGCCACAGTAAAAAAAATAGTTAAATAAAACACACTGACACCCATTTTAAATAAAAGTTTAATACACACATTACAGTACATACATACTGATACTTACCTTTCTTGATCCCGTAGGTAGCCCTGGTCCTGATGTCCTGTGTCGTCCTCCAGGTCCATGTCGGCTGTCTGCGTCGTCCTCCAGGTCCATGTCGACGGTCCGTGTCGTCCTCCAGGTCCATGGCGGTGTCCGGGTCCGAAGAAATCCATGTTGGAGCTGTGGAAGGAAATCCTACTCACCTGGTCCTGCGCTGAAGAAGTCTTCTCTTGATCCGACGTAATCCAGGTAATGTTGAAGCTGTCGCCGGTCCCCGCTGTCTCCGCTGTCTCTGCATCGCGCTGAGGAGAGATGCTGAGATGTTTCATATTCGGCGCCTCTCCTCAGACTGAATTCTATTGGCCGCCTAGCAGGCCAATCAGGAGACGACTTTCTCGGCTCCTGATTGGCCTGCTAGGCGGCCAATAGAATTCAGTCTGAGGAGAGGCGCCGAATATGAAACATCTCAGCATCTCTCCTCAGCGCGATGCAGAGACAGCGGAGACAGCGGGGACCGGCGACAGCTTCAACATTACCTGGATTACGTCGGATCAAGAGAAGACTTCTTCAGCGCAGGACCAGGTGAGTAGGATTTCCTTCCACAGCTCCAACATGGATTTCTTCGGACCTGGACACCGCCATGGACCTGGAGGACGACACGGACCGTCGACATGGACCTGGAGGACGACGCAGACAGCCGACATGGACCTGGAGGACGACACAGGACATCAGGACCAGGGCTACCTACGGGATCAAGAAAGGTAAGTATAAGTATGTATGTAATGTGTGTATTAAACTTTTATTTAAAATGGGTGTCAGTGTGTTTTATTTAACTATTTTTTTTACTGTGGCACTACAAGACCCAGCGGGCCCTTTAATGCCCAGCAGGCTGGGACTTGTGGTTCTCCAAGTCCCAGCTTGCTGGGGAGGCTTGCTGGCACTTGTAGTGCCACAGTAAAAAACAATAGTTTGTTCTATTTTTTTACACCATAATCAGCTCGATGCCCACCGCCCAGGGGCATCGAGGACAGCACCAGGCTTCAGCCTGGTCAGGTAAGTCCTGGAGGGGGGGACCCCTTTATTGGGGGGGTCCCCACTCCCCCAGGGCCCCTGGCCAGGCTGACTGGTCGGTAGGGTTAATGCTTTGGCCGGGGGGACTTGCATAAAAAGTCTCCCCCCGGCTGTGGCATTACCCTGCTGGCTGGTTTTGCCTGGGGCTGGTTCTTAAAATACGGGGGACCCCTAGTCATTTTGTCCCCCGTGTTTTGGGAACCAGCCCCAGAGCAGGAGCCTGGGGCTGGTTGTTAAAAATCAGGGAACCCCTATTTGTCGGGTTCCCTGATTTTTAATTACCGGCTCCAGGCTCTGTCAGCCTTAGGGAGGCCAATCCCGGGATCGGGATCGGCGGGATCCCGGGATTTGGCCTCCAAAACGCCGGGATTTCAATCTCGGGATTGGAGTTTCCAATCCCGGGATTTCGGGATTAGACCGCGCATGCGCGCAGTCTAATGCCGGGCAGCGTCTGAGCGTAGCTCAGACGCGGCCCGACTTCTCCCGACAGCACTGCGCAGCGTGACGGAGATCAGGGGTCACGCTGCGCAGGCAGAGGTTGCGCCCGGCAGTGTGATGCCGCGCCGCCCGTCCAGCCAGCCCAGCCCAGCCAGCAAGACCGCCCGCCCAGCCAGCCAGCAAGAAGCCAGGCGGCCCGCCCAGCCAGCAAGAAGCCAGCAAGCCCACCTGCCCGCCCGCCCAGCCAGCAAGCCCGCACATCCAGCAAGCCCACCACGCCAACTGCAAATCCAGCGCGTCAGCTCGTCCACCCAGCCAGCACGCCAGCCCGCACCCAGCCAGCAGCATGGACGACCCGTCGTCCCACCCACCAACCGGGCTCCTGGCAACCCTGCTGGACCCTGAAACGCAAGTAAATGTGGGGCAGCCAGGGTGTATTTTTATTAGGAAAGCCAATCCCGGGATCCCGGGAATCCCGGGATTGAGCATTTTTCAATCCCGAATCCCGGGATTGAAAAAATGCCCCGGGATTGGCTTCCCTAGTCAGCCTGGTGCTGGTTTCGGCTGTGGGGGGGACCCCACGCCGTTTTTTTTTATTTATTTATTTAATTTTTTTTTACACATTGCAGCCTGCACGGATCTGACTGATCCGTGCAGACTGCCTACAAATAATTCGTATTAGCAGCCGTATATACGGCCACTAATACGAATTACTACGACATCGGTGGGTTACAAAGCAGTCGTATATGACTGCTTTGTAAATGACCCTCCGGAACACGACTTTGCATACGACTGAAACAGTCGTATGCAGTCGTAGGGAAAATACTAATACGAAAAACTAGGTTTTTCATATTAGTAAATTTCCCCCTTTGTTTCATTGGGGTGTATCCAAGCCTAATACTGAGATCTCTGCTGTAGAGCTATACATTGGTAATGCTCTGTCCTATATATATATATATATATATATATATATATATATATATATATATATATATATATATATATATATATATATATATATATATATATATATATATATAATAAGGGAGTGCAGATTAAGTATCCCTTATCCAGTTATCCGTTATCTAAATTATTCTGAAAACCATAGTTCCCAAGATGTACCTTTTTGTTTTGTTTTATTTGCTAAAAACCTATTGGGTGCATCTGTAACTAGCACTACTGGGGACATCTGTAACGGCCACTACTGGGGACATGATATGTAAATGGAACTACTGGGGACATCTGTAACTGGCACTACTGGGTACATCTGTAACTAGCACTAGTGGGGACATCTGTAACTGGCACTACTGGGGACATCCAACTGGCACTACTGGGGACATCTGTAACTGGCACTACTGGGGACATGATATGTAAATGGAACTACTGGGGACATCTGTAACTGGCACTACTGGGTACATCTGTTACTGGCACTACTGGGGACATCTGTAACTGGCACTACTGGCGACATCTGTAACTGGTACTACTGGGGACATCTGTAACTGGCACTACTGGGGACATGATATGTAAATGGTACTACTGGGGACATCTGTAACTGGCACAACTGGGTACATCTGTAACTGACACTACTGGGGACATCTGTAACGGGCACTACTGGGGACATGATATGCAAATGGTACTACTGGGGACATCTGTAACTGGCACTACTGGGGACATGATATGTAAATGGCACTAAATATGTGCAAGAAAATGATTGGTTTGGCATTCAAACTAATTGTCTGAGATAGTAAACAAACATTGTTTTATGTTTTAAAACCTTGTTTCATGCACAAATAAAATATGTGTGTATTGCATGTTTGATGTGTTTATACAATATAAATGCAAGATACCTCATTCAAATATAAAATATATACCAAAATATGTAAAAATCCGTTATCCAAAGTGCTTCTGGTCCCGAGCACTTTGGATAAGGGATACTCAACCTGTATTTGATATTTGATGCTCAGGTTTGTTACACAGGTGCGTCGCTAAATCAGGCCGATGTGTGAACACAAATGCACAAAACTGTTTTAAATAAGAAGCGTTCTCTTTGTTTAGTTTTGGGCTTTACTGTGCAGCCAGGTTACAGTAACCCTATACGCTTGCTCTAATTATCCTGTGTTGAGAAACATCTTTGGGAATTTGTAAATGGGAACCCTGAGATGTAAACTTTAGGTGAACGCCGTTACACTTGTACTGTCACAAAGAAGCAAGATCTCAGTTTAGTATATAACACAGGCCTAAAACAGAAGCCTTCATGTTCTTCTATATTCTCAGCAGCTGTCATGCTAGGTATAGTATTTCTACTAATATAGCTAGAGCTTATACGTTACAGTGAAATCTTAGCCCTTTCAATCGTCCATTTCACTCCTCACCCTCTTGCGTTTGTTAAGAATGCAATCAGATTAAAACGGAAAAGTGGCCCAAGCATTTTTGGCTCAGCCGTCGTGCTGGTTTTAAAAAGTCATCATTCTAAATGTGGAAATTTCACCGAACTAATTTTATACAGAACTGGGATGGATGTTGACATTAGATTAATAAGTAGAGGTTTCTTCCCATGCAACTTGGTAATGTGATTGCATTGCTTAATATCATGATGATGTATCTCTGATGTATATTTATCAAATTGTGTGCATGTGTGTGTGGAAAACTCAGTGTACTGTACTGTCTCATGTTGCCCTTAAACAATTGCATTCATAAAGCTTTGCATGTGCAACTACTGACAAGACTATAACATCTTTATTCTTTGACCTTTCCTCAAACACTCTCTATTTAGCATATTCTTATTTATTAACATCTGGGTGGAACCCTAGAAACAAAGTTTTGTAAGTTAAGTTTCTATATTTGTTTTTATAAATTGTACTTTCATATCCTTCTGCTCAATGCTTTAGTACTGTATAGGGTATACAAGTTGGAACATTAGAGCTGGGGGTGCTGGATGATCTCCGGACAGTTGGGATTCTGACTGTCCGTATACCGACATCGGAATCCCAACTGTTCAAATGCCCCACAGTCGGGATCCCGGCTATTCTCCCTTGTGGGGCTACACACTTGACATGTGAAGGATATATGCGGCACATCATTTAGTGTGTGCTGCTATGTTGCTAAAAATGTACGCTCCTGCATGTCGTCAGGGCCGACAGAAGACATTGCTAGCAGGGGCTGTGCTGTGGCAGCAAGTGTGCTTCCCTGCCAGGTTCCATCACTCGCGATCTCTCTGGGTACACACATTGCTTAGTGTATTAGTATATTTCAGGTTTACTGTCATATTCTGTGTCAGAACACAAATGATAATAGGAAATTGGATTCTCACAAAAAAGAAAAATGAATGAAAAAAAAAAATCTCACAGTCCCTACTATCTTTACTATCTTTTATATTGAAATAACTGAAATGGTTATACATGCGTTGTAATTTTTCATATATTTCTTTCACAGGCGGAGACTTTTTTTGCTAAGACATTATTATTATTATTGTTATTAGTTGTTTTTATTATTAGTCAATCAAAGAGACTGAGGTGGGGCTTCTACAGAGCGGGAGGGGGGGGCAGGACAGTAGAAATGGAGGCCATGCTGGCCAGAGAGGATTGTGTGGCTGACCAGGGTGGTGGAGACTGAGGTGACATTGCTTAGGGCCATTGCACCTGCTTGTGCAGCAACTGTCCCCACACTGGGTCTTTCTCAGTAACTGGGAGCCAGGCCTGTACAATAACATCATAGTGTAGCTCCTGGCAGTGCCGGATTGGGGCATGAATGACCCACCAGGGGAATGCAGTGGTAGGTGCCCATGCTTGATGGCTTGGTTATTATACTATGCAAGTGCATGGTCTGGGCCCTTTATATATAGTAAATACTGCTAATACATAATACACTGTAGACAATCCACCATAGTCTATATGCAGTATAGGCAGTGAGGCCCAAAGAGGTTTTCTCCTATGCCCCTGTAGGCCAGTCTAGCCCTACCTTCTGGCCACTGAGGAGGAAGCAGCATTTTTTGTAACATCCTCAGATGGTGACACCTTGTGCACTCCGTATTCCCAACACTCCCTTAGTTAATTATAACTTCATGGGATGTCAGGGTGATGTACACTTTGATGTAAACTTTCATTAATGTACTTGTTCATTATTATCTTACAATATATTTTCTCTATCAGCATTAATAATCCCTCTTTCAGACCGCACCTAAGGACCCAGATTATTGTTGGGCTGAGCTGCGGAGTGAAAGCGCCGCTAGCAAATTTCCTAGGTCGAGCAATCCGGCATTTCAACCCAGGTCACAACCAGGGTTGAACACAGTGTTTTCCAGGGTTGCTGTTCAGTGTGAACGGGTAACCCGGGTCCCGTTCACACAAAGGAGGAGGCAGTGCTTGGAGACAGCGGCAGCTCCAAGTGCTGCCTCCTCCCCCGCCCCCGATGACATACCGATGCTCAGAGACCGGCATTTGAGGTCTGAAAGAGGTATAAGTGTAACTGGAAATAAGTAGCACATCAGCATTTGCAGTTCTGTAAATCCTTTTTTCAGAGCAATGCCTATCACAATTATAACTGTATATTCTCTAATTCATTCGTTTTACATTTTTTTTAATAACCATGACAAGTTTTGTAGTTAAGGCTTTATTGATAGAAAGTGCTGTGAGAAAATACAGCATATGGAGTGTGTTAAAATGCTAATATAAAGCAGGTCTAACAGGAGTCTGAGATTTAGGGCTTCAATGTGGTTTATGTTTCGTCTTAACTCATTCTCCATGAGTGTTACTTTAGGAAGTCAAGCAACTTTACTTTCATCCTAGACTCATTCATACAAATTTGTACAAAATTCAGGAGCCAGTGCGAGATGCCCAGCTTCTTTGCATCACAGACAAGCGAAACACAACTCACAGTGTGCTAGAGACAGTATGATGTGACATTAACGGCACCTTAATTGGTTGATTAAACATAAATGTATCACAGGTAGGGTGCGTGGAGATTTTAGTAAGAGCTGTCCTAGTTTTTAATGGTAGGACTTTTGGGTTCAGGACCAGGAGTCCCTTACAGCAGGTGCAGTGCGATAGAAGCTGATAGGCTTCACTAGGGCAACGCCGGTCTGAAGATGGCATTGCTCACCGCATCCAAGTGGTGCCTGGTGCATATGCGGATCACAGCCAAACCTCAGAGAACGGCATTTTATGAAAGTTGGCTGCTATTCTCTCCTGCCTCTTGCCCACTGTTTATCACAGATGAAGCACAACAGAACTTGGCATGATAAAAAGCCATGGCTGTTGCATAGTAGCTCTTCATATAGATTCATACTCAGTTGTACACAGATATACAAATGTCACACATCAAATTGATCAATTTAATCAAACCAAATAATTGGTTAGATTACACTGAAAATGCCGCCCTGAGTACGGTGAAATGCGTTAAAGGAGATTTGATCTATACCAAGGACCATGATAAAAGATGTTCCCGTTCCCTGTAGTTGATACCTTGGCATAGACCCAAGCTACTAGCGGCAAGCAGTCAAGCTAATTGAGGGGACAGAGATTACATTCAGCTGACCCATTCTGTGGTACAGGTACTGCAAATGTCTAGACATAGCGTCCCAGAGTTTTTAACTACTTCAGCGGGACGTGTATCTATTGCCGGTTGCCAGCCATTAATTCGGCTATAAGACACTGTAGACGGCTAAGCTGAGTGTTTTGGTTTTACTTGTATAACACCAGAGAGCACTTTTTAGCCGAAACGCCTTCATACTGTTTAGGAGAATATCTGAGGCCGGCTTCAGTGCATGGACACTTACTGATCCCAAACACAAGGTGACACTGTGCTTAGAAGTGAGTACAACCATTTAGAAATACTCGGTCGGGACATAATATATTCACCTGTCTACTTTTATCCCTGCTCTGGATTAAGGACTCTGTGAATACCAAGTCTCGAGGAGCAGTTATCTAGAAGTCCCTTTATACTAAGTCTAGTGCATGCAAGCTCCCATGGGTGTTTGATTTCCTTTTATAATGTTTTAAGTATTATACGTTTCATTTAATATACCCCCAGGAGGTTATATTTCTGTATATATATATATAATAATGTCTGGCACTCACACAACCAAATGATAGCTTGGAACGGGTGCCTTCACAAACAGCTTCAACTGCCCATATATTCCTCCAGAGTGCGGCACTCACGTCACATCAAAAGAAGATAGCTTGTAGTCTATAAATTGCTTATGAATGTTTCAATAACTTTATTCTTTTATTATATCCTGAAGATGCTAATAAAGTTAGCAAAACGTTGATAAGCAATTTAAAGACTACAAGCGATCTTCATATACCTTCATATACTGTAGATACAATTTTTAAATAAAAAAATGAAATGTAAAGCACAGCAACTGGATCAAAAACAACTGATCAATGGGGAAAGCATTTAGTCACCCATCCATCAGAGCTTTATGGCTAACAGTCGGTGATATAGTTTTGGTGTATATTACACCTTCATCCTGGACTACACTCTACGGGCACAGGGGCAAATGCAGGATTTTCCTGAAGAGGTTGTCTTTCACACCGCACTTTGGACCCGGAATATTGCAGAGTTGCTGACGTAGAGACCCAGGTTGAGGTGTGGTATGAAAGCACCAAACCTTATAACCTGGGTCGAGCAACCCGTTTCACCATGGCTCTCCAGAGAAGGATAGTTGAAGAAGGCTCCATCTGTAATTACACACCCCTATTCATATTTGGACAATTTGAATTTTAACACACTCATGCAATGAATTTGTTCCTCATATGTCTTCAGATTGTCTTATATTGACAGTTATGGAACATCCTAAATGGCCAGTTGCTAAATGAAGATTTTGTCAAAATAAAAATGCAAGTGAAAACAATTATGAACATGCTACTTTACCAGCATGTTCACACTTATATTGCAGACACCATTAAAATGCTAAATAAAGTAAAATTGGAGTGCAGTTTAAAGAGCCGCCCATTTTACCCACTGTATTTGGCACTACAGGTTGAGGATCCCGATTATTTACGATTAGTAAATTCAAGTTTCAAGACTACAGCAGGACAATGGTTCAGACTGGATAAACCCAAAGGGTTCAAAAATACGATGAGCGTGGCTACATCTGTATTTTTATAAAGAAATAATATTAAAGGGTATTATTACCAAATATATTATATCTAAATAATATCACCCAAAATGTCATACGTTTATATTATAAAAATCCCATATTTACTTGAAGATACAATCTTCTTAACATAATTATAGAAGCTTCATCATGGGGAAATAGTAAAAGTTAACAATGTTGTTCTCTTAGAAACTTGTCAGTCAGATCCATGGAGGCTTCTCTGTGTAAAAAAAAGAATAAATAAATAATTTAAAAGTACCGGTCCTGGTTTGAGAAATTCAGGGGGAAAAAAAATGGGTACCCCCATATTTCTAAAACCAGCACCAGGCTCAAGGGCCGGTCCTGGGTCTCAAAATATGGGGGACAACAAGCAAGCATTGGCCCCAAACAGCCAGCAGGGTAATGCCACTTTTTATACAAGTTCCCCCGGCCAAAGCAATATAACACCTGACTGGTCAGCCCGGGGGGGGGTTCCCCTCCAGATAACCCCAGCCCTGGCTAAAGCACAGGGTTGTCCCGGTGCCCCAGAGCGGTGGGCACTTAGCTGATCTTTTGTGTAAAAAAATAGGTTAACTGTTGGCTTTTGTTGTGGAACTATAAGTCCCAGCATGTGGGGCATTAACCGACCTGCTGGTACTTGTAGTTATACAACTGAACCAATAGTGAAATTAGAGACACGCACATTAGAAAAATAAAACTTTTATTGGTACTTGTGTATTATAGCGAGGGGACGCGGATACCTGTGAAGCCAGCGAGGGGACGCAGATACCTGTCAAGGTATCCGCGTCCCCTCGCGGGGCTCGCTGCGCTCGCCACGCTTCGGGCTTGGTGGCTCGCTGCGCTGGCCACACTTTCTATTCTCAACTCCACGCCGACGTGGATAGTGGGGGTATGAAAAGGTCGGAGGATGCGTACCGCCGCCCCTCGCGCGCTCGCTGCGCTCGCCACGCTTCGGGTTCACGTTTATAGTGGGGGGGTGGCGTGGGGGTGCATTTAACATTGTAAGCACCCATTAGGGTGCTTATACAATTTTTAATAGCTTCGCATCACATTGTATGGCATTGTATGCCATACACAATGTGATACAATTTTAAAATTGTATGACATTGTACAATATCGTGCGATATCACGTCGCATAGCATACCATCGCATGCCTTATGGAATGCGATGCGATGGGCTCCGCTATAATACACAAGTACCCTTTTATTCATACTACATTCATTCATATATTCTCACCTACGGTTTCCAATGTAGAACAGTCCACTTCTCAAGTAGAATTCCATTGGGTACCTGTTGAAGGAAATTAAGCTTTCCAAGGCCTCTAACGTAGATTGTGTCCTCTTCAATCTGTGTCAGGCATACCAGATATAAAATAACAAAGCGCATTACCTGGACCATCGTACGGGAGCAGCCATAAGTGTTTGTTGACACTTGTGGTTACTCCTCCGAACTGTGGGAACTGGTCCTCCGCCAGCCAATCGGCACCAGCCTCTGGGGGGGGGGATTTTGTTTTGTAATTATGTTCTTTCTACATGGGGCATTATGTAGAATGAGCACTACAGGGTCATTATATGTGTAAGCAGCACTGCGGGGGTCATTATGCGTCACTGTGCAAAAAGTGGGGTATAAGGTCAGTGGCGTAACTAGAAAATTTGCTCCCCCCTGCAAAAAAGTTACTGGCGCCCCCCCTTTTATATATACAGGCACTTCTGACAAATTAGACATCTGCCCCAGCGCATCGCTATCGCCCCTACACACGGAGCGATATGGGGGCATTTTCTTAGTGTTCTAGTGAGATCGCTTAGAAAATGCCCCTATATCGCTACATGTGTAGGCCCCTTAAGCTAGGCAGGTGGAGCTGATAAGCAGGGGTAGATGGGTGCCACACATGAAAGGAGTCTGGGAGAAGGAAGACTGGATCACTTGTCAGTGGGACCAAGGACAGGAGGCTCTGGGAGGTATCACAGGAGTTGGGTGATCTCATGTCCCCTTCCCACACATATCACACCGGGTTGAGAGCACCCAGAAGGTGAATGGGAAAATTACCTGGCTGATGTCCACAGGGTAGCCTGGGTCTACAGTTAGAAAATAAGTAGCCAGGATGATGGTCACCTGTACACACTCAGCCAGTACACCTTCAGGCCCTGCCATTGCAGCCACATTGATCAGTATCACAATACATGCACACTTGACCTTCTTCTGCTGGAGACCACTGTGCAACTCGATTGGCTGGTTTAAATGACTGACGCAATGGTGACACATGTTGGGTGCAGAGGGAGCGCAGTCACAAACACCTGTGCAATGACTCCACTCCAAGGCCAGGGCGGGATGGTGCCCCCCTTGCGTAAGCCGAGTGCCGGAGGGTGTTCCTGTGCCCAGACAAAAAGAAACTGCTTCGAGAGCAGCCTAACTCTGTGTTGCAGCTGTGGCTGCCAGTATAGCATTGCAGCTGAGAGTACTCCCAGTAAGGCGGAAGAAACACTGCTGTGCATGGCTGCCACCGCTGATAGCAGTGCGTGCTGTGTAACTGACACTGGGGACAAATGCAGGGAAAATGAGAGAGCACATATAGCTCTGATGTGTTGGCCGCCTGCGAGTAGAGGCTCCGGCAGGCAGTCCGCTACTTACGGAGGAGAGGGGACCAACAGCACGTCCTCTTATCTCTGCAATTCTGGATAACTGCTCCACCTCCCACTAAAGGCTCAGCTGTGGGGAGCTGCTCTGCCTGTGAGCAGTCGGCAACTCCCGCAGTGTGGGACCCGCACCTGCCTGCAGCATCATGGACCTGGCGCTCCCTGCAGACTCTGCCGGCGCTGGGTCCGCCAAGCCGCCGCGGGTTCTGCAGGCCCATTGTTACACCACTGTGTAAGGTAATTTTTTCCTTCTAGGCCACGCCTCTTTCAGCAGAATAATGCTCCCTCCTACACTGCAAAAATTGTACAGAAATGGTGTGAGGAACATGATCCCTTATGTCATTCTATGCTGAGCTAGTATATTGTTGCATGTTGGTCTAGGGTGGGGGAGACGAGCACAACAGTTATATAGCTGTGAACAAATTTTGAATATTTGTTTTGTATGTTCATAAGATAATTTCTTTGTTGTAATATATTGATTAATATCATACAATACCTAACATTTATTTTTCGTAAAAATTACTTATAATAAGGATATAGGATATATTGTTGCATGTTGGTCTTGGGTGGGGGAAACGAGCACAACAGTTACATAGATGTGAGCAAATTTGTTTCTTATGTTCATAAGATCATTTCTTTACTGTAGTGTATTAATTAATATGTTATAAAATGTCTAATTTATATTTTGCATGAAAAATTACCTGTATCACTGTATCACAAAATGTATTGGTACCTGAACTATTGACATGCTGAAATACATTAGTTTGGTTTGGAAAAGAGGAGTGTAATATATATACATTTATAATTCATATTGTAAATTGTTCTATTCATTTTCTACCCTGACCAAAGTTCTAAAGATGTACACTGAATGTTTTTAAGATGCATTGCTTCAATAAAAAATATATGTATATTTTTTTGTTGTAAAAACAGCATACTGTATTATAGGGGGTTGTAGTGAAGAGCACATTCTCACTGCTAATCATCAGTGTTCATCCATAATTATATATTTCATTTAAAAATCACTTAAATTAAATGAAAAAATGTCCTCTATGTATGTGTATATAGCATTTATTTCAATCATTTGTTGTAGTGTGTGCAAGCTTTGCAGAGTCAGCGTTGTGTCACATATCAAGTAGAACACCTTCACGTCTATACAGTAAACTAAATGCAATTTGACAGCTGTTATCCATACATAGGGGGTGATTCTAGTTGACTGGGTAAGCTATGAAGCTTGCAGCATACTGTCTCCTTGTAACACCACCCTGCTGCCCCACCAAATGCATGCCACCCCCACGCCATTTTCCCTCGCAACCATGCGAGGGGATGTGCCACGAAGACGCATCCCCTCGCATGTATGTGGCGCAGTAGGAGAAATCATTCAATGGTTGGCTGCCATCGAATGAATTCCCGTGCCTTTGAAAATATGTCAGTGGAGACTGACATATTTGCGGGCAGCAGGACGAAGACAGGACAGGTAGCTAACGTCATGTGGCATCAGTCACCCGCCCCCGGCACACATCATCCCGCCAGCAATACCATGGGAACACCCAATGTTTTATGGGGATGCCCAAAAAACGCTGGGCATTCCCTTGGGAGACATCCGAGCCCACGGACACACACCCTCCCCCCATTGCCTGCATCGCTGTGAGCGAACGGCCCGGCGACAGGGGATGTTTGCGGTTCACTGCGAGTGAACCAGAATCGGCCGCATAGTGTATAATTATTGTGCAATTACATTTTATTTTGAGCTATTTGACATAAAGGATAGAAAGGAAACAGGTGGTATAATGAGGAGCAGACTGTTACAATATGAAAAAATCACTCGTGTGTTTGATTAAAAACGTTAAAGCTCTATCAGCAACAGATGCTTCCTAGTGTGTCTCTGTATTGCATCCAAATGTTCTTGACCTCTCCAAGCAGCTAAGCTTCCTCACCACCCATGCTGAGCTGCCTTTTTCTGTTCAATGGCACATTTACTGGGAATAGGCCTTGTATGTTGGGGAATGTTCTATAAATATATGATTTGTGTGGCACTTGTCAGCAGCAATGTGATTTACAGCAACGTGTGTGTTTTTTTATGAGTTTAATGTTTGAAACAAGTTTTTTTTATTATTTTAAATGTTTTTCATGAACCATATGGCCGTGTTTTGTTGCATTTCTGGATAGCTGTATCTAGCTAAGCATATGGGGAAATTAAACCAATACAATACTGAACGGAATAGCATGATCAGACCTTCTTTCTTTGGGTTTGTCACGGCCTCCCGGACCGCGGTGGTCACTTACCGGGTCCGGGGGCGCCTCTGGTGTGGGTGGCTGCTTCCTGGGTCTGGGCGGCGGGTGCTGGCTGCACGCAGTCCCCTCCGGCAGCAGAGATCTCTCTGCAGCGCCAAGAGGGACAAGCAGCGTGTTACTTCCGGGTAGCCGGGCGCGCGCACACTAGGGGCGCGTGCGCCGCGTTCATGTGTAATTAAAGGCACAGGCAGGATATTGGTGGGGGTGCCTGCAGGGATAAAAGGAAGTCCCTGACAGGTAAACCCCGCCAGAGTATAGGTTCACTTCACCTACTCCAGCGTTCCATACTGTCTCTGATTCAAGTGTTACTGACCCGTGCTATTCCTGACTACTCTTACGTTTAACCCCTGTGTACCCATCCTCGTGACTCATAGTGTACTGACCCGGCTTGATCCTTGACCTCCCGTTTGCCTGACCCTTGATACTGAACTTACCGATTGTTACCGAACCGGCTTGCCTTGACCACTCTTCGCTGTGTCCCTTGTTCTGCATTGTCCATCTGGTTCTGACCCGGCTAAGACGACCACGTCCATATTCACCGAGCACTTCCACTCAGAAGGGAAACCTATCCAGGGGACCGGGACCGACGTGTCAGGAGCCGCTGAAGCCCAAATGCCGCCTGGAGGGGTCACTGGCAGAAAACCCCCGGCACAGTTAGACTCCGCGCCCCTGTGATAGGTCTAGCCAATTCCCAAGTTGAAGTGTCGCCAAGTTATTGTGACAGGGTTGAGCCCTGTAAAATCTATTAGGTTATGGCATTGTTTGTTTTGGTTATAGCACTAAAACAAATGTAGTCAAATATATATTCTGTGTTCAAGCTAATGGAAATGCAAGGATAAAGTCATGGAGTTGGACCACCGCGTGCGGCCTGTATACACTGTGGCAGTGATTAATTACATAGTTACTGTACATGCATATTTTTGTAGTTGATGAGATTGAAAAAAAGCCACCAGCCCATCAAGTTGAGCCTACGGTATATTGATCTCCTGCGATCCTTACTGTATGTTATTATTTGTAAATGACCCAGATGAAGCAAACACCAATCTGTTGAAATCCAGAAATCCCTCGTGACCCAAGATGGTAGTCTTATTTACCTCTGGGTCCACTATTTTACATTTGAATTAATGGTTATAACCCTGGATACTATTTTCTGCTAAAAAAATGTCTAACCCTTTCTTAAACATATCTATTGAGTCATCACATCACAAGCTTCCATGGCAGAGTATTCCATATATTGATGGAAATTGGGGCAGTACGGAATGTGTAATGGTTAGCATTACTGCCTCACAACTATTTTCTAACTAGTTTTTGACTCAAGTACAAATGTTGTTTCCTAAACCCAGCCCCCTTATTTTGTAGACCATCCTCATGTGTAGCAGGTTATCAAAGGCCTTTGCCTTTGACCAAATCTACTGCTGGCAGTGTTTGGATTGGCTCCTGAGAAATTCCACTTTGTTCTTCTACAAGACAACGCCTGGTTGGTGGTGGTGAAAAAAAGTTATTGTTCCAGAAAGACCCATAAATACTGTATTCAGATTTCGTCAATGAGAAGGCCATAATAAAGAGATAACATCAGTGTTATATTTTCTGTACATTATGATAGTTCAAGAACATTGGGAAAGATGAGTTATCTAATGATATCACATTCTGTCACCTGTCAGTGCCACTTGCCAGGGGAACGGCACAGCATGCTCCCCTGCATGAAAACCCTGACAGGCTTCTGGCCAGATAAGGGGTTTTTTTGGTACTTGTTTCCTATCTGTTAGCCCAGGTTTTCTACGTACGGCACTGTAATGAAATCGGATCGCATCGCTTCGGATTCGGTACTCCATGATGTACGATGGCATACGATGCTATCCGATCCGATCCGATTTTACATTGGAATCAATGTTAAATGGTCCCTGAGACCCGATTTTACATTGATTTCAATGTAATAACCCCGCAAACCCACGATTTGTATAGGAAACCCCCCCTGATGGTTTAAAATGCGCCTCCATTGTTAACGCCACCCCAGTATTGACGTCAACCCGAAGCGTGGCGAGCGCAGCGAGCCCCGCGAGGGGCGGCGGTACGCGTCCTCCGACTTTTTCATACCCCCACTATCCACGTCGGCGTGGAGTTGAGAATAGAATAGTGTGGCGAGCGCAGCGAGCCACCGAGCCCGAAGCGTGGCGAGCGCAGCGAGCCCCGCGAGGGGACGCGGATACCTGTGAAGCCCGCGAGGGGACACGGATACCTGTGAAGTGTCCGCGTCCCCTCGCGGGGCTCGCTGCGCTCGCCACGCTTCGGGCTCGGTGGCTCGCTGCGCTCGCCACACTATTCTATTCTCGACTCCACGCCAACGTGGATAGTGGAGGTATGAAAAAGTCGGAGGACGCGTACCGCCGCCCCTCGCGGGGCTCGCTGCGCTCGCCACGCTTCGGGTTGACGTCAATACTGTGTTTCTGTGCAGATGTGACAAGGGGAGGGCTTTGAAGGGTTAATAAATACAGTAGTGTTACAGATTGCCCATCCTATGGGCCAACCATAAAATCGGTAACGAAATCGGATCGGATCGCATCGCATCGTTCAATATCGTGTATGTGCATTTGTGGTATCCGATGCGATGCGATCCGATTTTTATACGGAGAATAGCATGGTGCGCAATTAACTTAGCGGGCGCCCAGATAGGAAACAAGTACCGTTTTTTTTTTTTTTTTTATTACAACTTATATTTTAGTTTGTAACTGGCTTGGAAGGGGCATTGGGCAGTATATTTTGCAGAATGTGACAGGATATGAGTTTGGGCTGCTTTGGAATTCTGGAGGCATCAGGACAGGCTCCAACATAAAGGGCCATACCCTTGCCTGGGCTTCTTGAGAACCCAGGCAACTTTATTACAGTTTTGTGAAGGATGTGACCGATAAAATTGTACTGCCCAGTAGGATCAGCAATGTATACATTATCCTTATAATGTTATCCTGCTCTGTAGAGCTCTCATGTAGCTACAGGTTGAGTCTCTCATATCCAAAATGCTTGGAACCAGAAGTGTTTGAATTTCAGATGTTTCCATATTTTAGAATATTTTCATACCATAGTGAGATATATTGGGCATGGAAACCAAGTCTAAACGCAGAATGCATTTATATTTTATATATTCCTTATACACAGACTGAAGGTAATGATACATAATATTTAAAAAAAATTAAATTGTGCATGAAACACAATTTGAGTAAAGTAAACCATCAGAAAGCTTCGGTGTTTCTTTGATGTTGATAGGATTAAAAATGTTTGTGAAGTAAAATAGGCATTCAGTTTACTTTAAATGTGATAAAAGTATTAAGCCTACTTACAAAAGACCTAAAGCCTGCTGATGTTCACGCAGCTGAGCATTTATCGGTAGACTGGGCATGTGCCAAGTTACTCTATCGATGCCACCTTCAATCAGACGCAAAAATATAGTGGTATGACTTGTTGGATAGAGGAGGGACCCAAATCGATATTTTGTCTAGGGCCCTATGTTGTTTTTTCCCTTGAATACTTGTATATGCATTGCTTTGCCCAGGGCCTACAATGCTGTTAAGATGGCCATGCCACAGCATTTGTTGTATCCACCACCTGCCACAGCAGGCACTATATGCCCCCCCTTCCTCACTTCGATTGGTTGCTATGGGCAACATTCCTTCTTTAATATAACTCCCATCTTAGTAAATTTATCCCATAGTTTCAGACGAATCGGGCTGCTGCCAAAATGTAGAGCTCCATCTGCTCTCTTTTTTCATAACTTTTGGCAATGCTCCAAAATACATTGCTTTTGTAATAAATTATTATATTTTAATTAAAATTTCATTGCATCCTGTGGCACTAGTATGTGCTAATTTTTCATCTTGTGGTTGACCAGCCACCATGCGCATGGTAAGGCTGGGTGTCCCCTGGCATGACAACGTGGGCTGTTGGAGCCCGGTGCTGGTTCCAAAATATAATATAATAAAATCCTTCGGGGGCCATATGTAAAAATTTATCTTACAAATTGTCCTGCTGTAGCCGTCCCACGCTCCGGCGGCTGCCGCTGAATAGGACTGACAGTCTCCGGCTGCTGTTGATTAAGAGGAATATCATGAGAACTACCGACCTCTCGCGTGAATTCCCCTGTACTTGACTCCTGGCAATACCGCCGGGCGGGTGGGCGGGTCAATCAGACCGGCTACGGGGGCCGCATACGGACCCGGGCCTTAGGTTCCCCACCCCTGCTATAGATACATGCATTATCAAATGAGGTTGCTTGTAGCCATTTATCTGAAAAGTAATAGTGTGCTTTGATAAACTATATCTTACTGAGCAACAGCTGCAATATATGTAATACAGTATACTGCAAATATATCACTGCTTTGGGGCATGTTTCATTTGACTTTAGGTCACTTTTTAAGGCACACCTCCCAGGGGAGTACTATACAGTATATTCACTTTTTCAAAAGTAGTATTTATTTTAGTCCAATTAAATTATTTATTTCATAATACTATTAAATATTTCTATAGTAAACTGCTAGTGAATACAGTGAACTGTGTTGAAACATAAAGTGTTGATTTCCATTGATCATGCTGCAGAAATATGCACAACGTATTCTGTGGCAAATGTGAAGTTTGCTATTATTATAACTGGAAGTTGTAACTGGGCACATATTCTATGTCCCTGGTCTGACCCTAACAGCGATAAATATGGGTAGCCTGTATTATTTTTAAGAATGTCAAGATTTTGTTGTTATAAATAATATAGTATATTTACACTTTCTTTTTTTAGGAGCTGGTGGTAATGGGAGCACCTGGATCATATTACTGGACTGGAACAGTTAAAGTATTGAACCTCACTGACAACACATACTTCAAACTGAATGATCAAGCTGTCATTGCCAGACGCTACACATATCTAGGCAAGTGCCTTCTTCTTGGTTCCTGCTCTGTTAAAGTGAATCTGTCATCTCCATATGAAACAGCTCTTTTAGGTTCAGTTTAGATCACCTCAACACAACCCTTATGGGTGCCCAACTGTCTCTTACAAATGGTTTTAGTTCTACAAACCCTTTCCGGCTGGGGACTAATTGCTGGAATCTACTTCTCAGTTTTTGTGCTTGCAGTTATGTTAGATGTGTTGTTTTTCACAGCATTTGTGTGGCTGCATTAGAACGTTATCACCTCCATCTCCCAGATCTAGGGCGGGTTGTGCAGCTCTGAGAATCCCACTTCTCTGTCCTCTCTTATCCCTGATTGAGGCTTTGCAGATGCCAATATAGGTATACCTCTCCCACAGCCTTTGCCCTTGTTGGAGCACATTAGACACCCATGTGCAGTATTTGTGTACTTTTGACATCATTTTTTTTATAATTACATGAAATCATGCCAAAATTGTTTTGGAATGATTGAATGATAAGTATTACAGGCATTTCTGGCAGCACAATGGTAATTTTTAAATAATAACATAACTTCTCCTATTTGCCTTCGAAAATGTCAGAAATCTAGGATAGACAGCATGATAGAATAAAATACTCTTTGTATTAAGCAGGCAATACGCTATCGTTTTATCAAACCATCCCAAGAGTTCAAGTAGAGTTATTGCCCAAGGCAGCCAATCAGATTCTAGCTAACGTTTATGCACTCCATTCTATTAATGCTGCTTTCAGACCGCATCTCTGGCTTTGACCCTGTATTTGGAAACGTTTCCAAAAACGGGTCTGCCAGATAAAACCCCTTTCACACCGCAGCACTTAAACGGTATATTACCGTTTAAGTGCCGATTTTTTAACACTGGCAGACCCGTTTTTGGAAACTTTCCAAATACAGGGTCAAAGCCAGTGCAGCCTTCAGCCCTCCCCTCCGTGCAGCTCCCCCCTCCTCCCCCCCTCCCCCCCCCCTCGCGCGTGTCGGCCGAGAGCGTGTCGACGCCCCCGCGCATGTCGACGCCCCCCGCGCGTGTCGACGCCCCCCCCGCGCGTGTCGCCCCCCCTGTCGACTTACCCCGTGCCGGTACCTCCGTTGTGGATCCCGGCACTGCAGCTCAGTATGCTCGGAAAGCACTTATGAAAAAAGTGTCTTCCAGAAAATGGCTGCCCCATAGGAAACCCTGTTTAAAAAAACTGTCTTTCGTATGGGGGCAGCCATTTTCTGAAAGACACTTTTTTCATAAGTGCTTTCCGAGCATACTGAGCTGCAGTGCCGGGAACCACAACGGAGATACCGGCACAGGGTAAGTCGACACGGGGGGGGGGGGGGGGGCGCCGACATGCGGGGGGCGTCGACACGCGCGCGGGGGGTGTCGACGCGCACGTGGGGGGGGGCTCCAGTGCTGTGAATACTTAATGAGCGCTCATTAAGTATTCACTGTGCTGAATTTAGGACCCAGCTCATTGGCTGGGTCCTAAATACCGTTTCAGAACCGATTTTGAGCCTAAAATACCGGTTCTGAAATGGGTAGGACCCTGCATTTTAACCGGTTAGAAAAAACGTTTTTTTCTAACCGGTTAAGTGGTCCTGCACCTTTCAGACCGCACACATTACCGTTTTAAAACGGTAAAAAAAGGCAATATACCGTTTTTAAAGTGCGGTCTGAAAGGGGCATTAATGATAGCTAGAACCTGATTGTTGCTATTGGGTAACATCATCACTCGTCCCCTTTAGAAGTTGTGATATACATTTCCCTATATGACAAACTATACAGCTGGCCAGCCTATTGTAAATACAGGAAGATGATAAGGGACAAATCTATCCCTGACAATAAACCACTTTAGTAAGTTGGACTGAATTAAATATTTAAGCTCCAACCATAATGTATCTTTAATTACCATTACACCTCACCTTGCAGATTTGGGGTGATTCCAAGCCATTGTTCTACAAAAGTCACCCCACATTACTCACCATTGTTTATATTTAGCTAAAGCAAGAAATAAAGCCATATCAGTTACTAATGCCACTGGCACTGATGTTAATGGTGTCAATTTCATATTAATATTATTATCTTTCATTTGTAATTTCATATTGTTCCTAAGTGCTGGACACTCACAAGGCAAAAATCACATACTGTACATGGATGTACAAAGTGGGCAAAATAAATGCAGACATAAAACAATGGAATGAGGGCACTGAATTTGGAAGAGAAAACAGTTAAAACAAGAGCGAGTTTTGGCTTAGGGGCTGTACACATGGTGCGATTTTGGGAGGCAAAAATCACTTAGTCCAAATCTGCCACTAGGAAAAATCACCCAGTGTGTGCATGCCTTGAACATTGGGGCAGTCATAAGGTTGCTTAGTGTTTGTAGTGGGAGGAGGGTAAGTTCTAATGAAGAGCTCAGTTTAAAGAGAACATTTAAGGATTTGATTGTGACTTCCATAGATACTTAGCAGCAAGGGAAAAGTCTTCTAGGATTGTAATATTAGATATTTTCTTCAGCACACATTATAGCTAGCATATTACTTTAACTTTTTTTTAAAAAGTCAAATCACTTATCCAGTTATACGTAGGCATTGGAGGTCACATTACTAAGTTTACCTTGTAAAAGTGTTAAACCTCATACACACTAGGTGATATTGTTCTTAATATTGCTCATTAAGGGCTTTCTGAGCAATATTGTGGACAACATCACCTAGTGTGTATGCCCACTCCTGCACGTCAATAAGGACCTCCTCCCTTGGAGCAGGCACTGGCAAGTGTGCATGCACTTGCCGATGCCTCCCCCCCCCGCTGGGTCCTCAATGTCACCAATATCCCCACCCAAATTACCACTACATGTACCCAATTAGGCATAGCCATGTTAAACAGAGCTTAAGGGAAATTGCAGCTGTTTGTTGGAAGGTATCAAGTTCAGTACATATTCTGTCATCGGTGACCAGTTATTTCAGCATAATATACAATGTTCAAAGTGATTATGGTCTGTCTGTTTATTTATTTTAGATTGTCTTCCTATCTTTTCTCTACAATACCCAATGGACTCTATTATTGTCAGCACCGTTGGGTGTAAAAAAGTTGCATAAACGTTTTGTCACTGTTATTACCGTTAGCTACTGCACATGTGCAGATTGAGACCTGCAAGATCGTATGGTGTGCCCTCTGAGCCAGGCCTGATTGACAGGTTCTTCAAACTTTAAATCAGGCACTGATAATAGTGAAATGGTACTGCTTTCCTAGCACGGCGCCCGTCTCACTGATTGTATGCCTTACTTAAGGCATACAATAAATACAATTGAAACAATTTTTGTATGGATCTCATCTTATGCATCTCATGGATGCATCTCGAGCCACCGAGCCCGAAGCGTGGCGAGCCCCGCGAGGGGACGCGGACTACTTCACATGTATTACGCATCCGCTCGCCACTCTTCGGGCTCGGTGGCTCGCTGCACTCGCCACACTATATAAAATCAACTCCACGCCGACGTGGATAGTGGGGGTATGAAAAGGTCGCCACGCTTCGAATTGGCGTCAATAGTGGGGTGGCGTTAACAATGGGGGGGCCATTTCACCCATGAGGGGGGGTTAGCAATTAAAATTTGGGTTATGGGGGCTTTTTAAATTGGAATAAATGTAACATTGTGTCTCAGGGACCATTTCACATTGATTCCAATGTAAAAATCTCGTCGATTGCGTCGATTGCATCATCTCATGCATCTTATGCCGCACAAACACATAAGATGCATGAGATGCTTGCAATGTAAAAATCTCGTCAATCTCGTTGATCGCGTCGATTGCATCATCTCATGCATCTTATGCCGCATAAACACATAAGATGCATGAGATGAGGAAAGCAGTCACATTGAAAATTTTACTTTATAGCATACGATTAAAACTGGCTTTCATCAGTAGTAGGGTTAATACATAGTATCATAGTAAAATAGTAGTTTAGGTTGAAAGAAGACTTACCTCCATCAAGTTCAACCTTTTACAGGACCCATTAGAGGGTGTTGTCTAGATGATAAATCCTTGTTTGACATTTTTACTTTGATTCCACTTTGGGCTAAATTATGTTTAACTGTTGTAAACCCTGGAGGTTCTTATCCAAGAAATGCTTGTCCAGTGCATATTAATAGACTTAAAAAGTTCCCACTAGATCCACTTGTAACAGAATCTCTGCGCTACTTATTTTTTTATAACTGGCATTGAAGAATTCACCCTCAGTCACAATGTATCAAAAAATAAAACACATTTATTAGATATAACCTGTCAATGTTATAATACTGGCTAGTACTTCCAATTACACATATCAAATATCAATAAAAATATATATTATATAAAATATAAATATTGTGTGTGAAAACAGTCTGTTACAACTGATTGACTGGCTGTCTCGCCCCCATGTTCTGGGTGTGTAGAGGGCAGAGTCTGTGTCTTCTGCCTCAGATTTACTGGCCTTGTAAGCAGGGGTAGCCGTTGTGAGTAAGCTTAGGCTTATTCAGATGGCCTGTGTTGGAAACTTTACAAAATGCTGGTCACATTGGTAGTCTAATGTGGCACTCGGGTCTAAGATGCTGGGAGGAGGTGTCTTTTTCCTTCTAAAGCCTCCTGCAGGAATTAGCATATTTTTGTACAGAAGCTAAGTCCAAAGACGTGGCTGTACATCTCTGAATCAAGCCTCTGTTTGCAAGAGTTTATTCATTACAAAACAATTTCCTAACAATTTCCTTTGTAAAAAAAAAAAAATTAGTATGTAGTTTTCATTTAAAATTAATCTATTCTTAAAAACACTGCTTACATTTTCTCTTGTGACTTTACTGTTTATTAGATTTTCTCAGCCGCTTTTCTCATAATTTAATGTTCTCTGTTTCCCATATTGCAGGATATGCGGTCACTGCTGGTCACTTTTCACAACCCAACACCATGGACATAGTAGGTGGAGCTCCCCAAGATAGTGGCATCGGAAAGGTGAGGCTTCCGACACTATGTAACATGTGACATGCTCAAATCTGTCTGTGTCATTTCCACAAAAGTGACGAACAAAGATCTTGAGTTTCCTCTATAACGGTCAGTTATAATTAGCACATTGTTTGTGAGGTGAATGTACAGCACAGCAGCTTTTGCTGATGGAATGAGAACATGCATTGGTTTCCTCTTAGTAACAGCTTATATTTTTGCTATCATAATATTTTGATTATAATTAGATGTGTTTGTGGCCTTCTACTGTATGTCACCTCAGTGTATGCTACAGGGGGAGATTCTCTAAGCGAAAAATGCGGTAAAAACCCCGTTATCGGGGTTTTTACCGCATTTTGGGATGCTGTAACCCGGCGGGGGGCATCGCCAGAAAAATCTGGCGATGCCCCCTAGAAGCCAATGGGCTTCTACCGCAACCCTCCGCCGCCCCGCACCGACCCACTGCTGCCCCGCATTGCCCCCTCCCCCCTCACCTGTGTCCGGGCAGCACAGAGCTGTGCTGCCCGGACCTGTGACCTCCTCCCTGCACTGATCCTCTTCCGGGTGCAGGGAGGAGGAGAGCCCGGCGCAGCAGCAGCGGGTGTGTGAGGGAGGGGGGGAGCCGCCGGGACCTGCTGGGACCCGGCGACTCTCACCGCAAAGGACAGCTCTTAACGCAAGAGCTGTCTTTTGCCTTAATTATCGCATATGTTACAACATATGCGATAATTAAATATGCGATGGGCGGCGAAGGGGGGCGGAGATTCTTAGAGAATCTCCCCCACAGTCTTTTTTTTAAAGGGGGTTTATTGTTTATTTATTAAAAACTATTTATTTTAAGACTATGGGGTTTATTCTAGTTCATTCTTTCTGACAAAATCCTTCTTAGATGGACAAAACCATGTGCACTGCAGGGGGGCAGATGTAACATGTGCAGAGAGAATTAGATTTGGGTGAGTTATTTTGTTTCTGTGCAGGGAAAATACTGACTGCATGATTTTACACTGCAATATAGATCTCACTTTGAAGAAAAACCCCACCCAAATCTAATTCTCTCTGCACAAGTTACATCTGCCCCACCCGCAGTGCACATGGTTTTGTCCATCTAAGAAGGATTTTGTCATAAAGAATGAACTAGAATAACCCCCAATATTTGCTAAGTAAAAACAGGTGTTACAGTTAATTTCAGATGTTTGTTATTGACTTTATCAAAAATATCCAGATAACAGAAAATGCTAGAAAAAAAGTACTTATTCCAAATCTATAGTATTTAGAATACGAGTAACCAAGATTACAACATAGTAAGGATGAAAAGAATGTATTTATAGATATAAACTCCAGAGTTATTTTTATAAGAATAACGTAAATAAAATGATCAGCAAACACAGCAACAGAAGCACGCTGTCACGACCACCATCTCAGCTACCCTGGCTCCCTGTGCAGTCCCGGTCCTACAGATCTCTGATATGCTACCCTCTGTCTTGGTGCTCACCTCCGCTGCTGGTGCCCATGCTGGCTGTCTGCGTTCCGACACTCTGTCACCACCAGATGACAGCTGTGGTGTGCAGTCTCCTGCTGTGCGGGCTCTGGGTGGCGTGAGGCATGGGCCGCCATGATGGTGTCCGTGTCATGTTAGGCCTCTGGCTGGGAAGTGCCGGCCGCAGCGCCTCCGCGTATATTCTCCGCCGGCTGCTTTCTGTCGCCACATCTGGCGGCGGCCATCTTCTTGGTTGCTACAGCCTATGCTACGCGGCTCCAAAGTGTGAGGTCACACGTGCAGCCAATCACCGCTCAGCTCTACCCTTAAAGTCTGACTAGCCAGCCAGACCGGCAGTCAGTACAATGATGTCTACCCGCTAACATCATTGGTCACTCCTGGCTATCCCTGTAGTATCCACTACAGCTCTCCTTCGCATCCTGGTCAAAGTCTTCTCTGATCTCCCTGCTGATCATCCACTGCTCCACCATATCATCACGGAACCCTCTGCCGCCTATTAGGATAGGACAAGGTTAACCCCCCAAAGGGTGTCATCTTCTTCCTTCATTCCTGATGGTTATTATCCGTGGTTGCATCCCTGGTCCTGCAGCTATGATCTCGATTCAACTGGACTTCAACTTCTTCTCTTTCATCCAATCATCCAATCCTTCATCCAATCATCCAATCCTTCATCCACTCATTCAACCATCCAATTCTTCATCCAATCATCCAATCTTTCTTCAATCATCCAATCCTGCAATCATCCAATCATTCAACTTCCCAATCATCTTCAAGCTCTCCAATAAGTACTGTTTATTATTGCCTTCTTTCAGTTTATCAATATCTACAGTTATTCTTTATGCCATCATTCATATCTTGTACCTCAGTATCTTTATTAAAAAAGGTTTAATTTTGTCCAATTGCTTCACTTCAATCTGTCGTTCATGCAACAGCCCTACATTAAAGCACCCAGCCTCCGTTACACTCCAGCTGGTGCTTCACGAAACGTGACACACCAGCCACGTACTGTAGCTCTGGCAGAACTGGTGTCTAGCAGAGATTATATGTAGGTCGGTACCATATACACATTGGACGAGAATGTCAAAGGCCCTTCTGAGCGATAGCTTTGATGTTCTCATCTAGTTTGTACACTCAATATTGTTAACAATGCGTGCGTGTTAATGAGCCCCATCTGCTGAACACACAGGTTTAATTTGGCTATATAGCTAACGACCTGCATGTTCAGCAGGTCTCAGTGACATCACTGAACATGTTGATTACCGATATAATGTTTGCCTGGGAGTTCAGGGGAAACACTGGCAATATCGCTCATAGAGCATCAGCTAGTGTGTATGGGGATTTAAGCCCAAATATAATTGAGGTTGCTGCTGTTTGTGCCTTTAAAATATATTGGCACTATAAATCTTGTGCTTCAACACATCACTTGGCAAGAACACAGATACAGTAGGTGTGTAATGCCATTGTCCCTATTCCTTGCAGTTCTTAATAATAATAATAATAATAATAATAATAATAATAATTTTATTTATATAGCTCTCTTTCTCCAATAGGACTCAAGGCACTTAACAGATAGAATGAATGTAATACAGTACAGAAAAGCTTTTCAGAAACAATACTTCTAGTTGGGGAAGGGACATTTTGCAAATAAAGGTTTGCTTTAGTTGGATGAATTAAAGGCTTGCTTTGTTAGACTTAGCCCCGCCAGCCAATCATGGTCTGGGAAAAGCCTTAAATCCCGGTCTGGGGGCGGAGCTCCGGATGTAAACAAACCCGCCCCCAGACACCGGAGAGCATTGCAGAGGGTCCGGAGAAGCCCCGAAGATCAGCGTTGTAAGTATTTTTTGCTTTCACAGGTTCCCCACTTTGGATTCTACTGGAGAAGGGGACCGATCTTCTATCAACATAGGTATGTATGGATGTATGGGCTCTGTATGTAATAAAGTTTTACTGTCAGTGTGTATGTGTTTTTATTTAACTATTTGTACTGCTGGGGCACTACTAGTCCCAGCGGGTCCTTTATTGCCCCGCATGCTGGGACTTGTGGTTCTCCAAGTCCCTTCATGTGGTGCAGGCTTGCTGGGACTCATAGTTCCACAGCAATATACAATAGTTACACCAATAATCAGCTTGATGCCCACCGCCCAGGGGCATCGAGGACAGCCCCGGGCTTCAGCATGGGCAGGTAAGTACTGGATGGGGGGACCCCTTCTTTGGGGGGGGTCCCCACTTCCCCAGGACCCCTGCCCATGCTGACCGGTCAGGGGGACAATGCTTTGGCCGGGGGGACTTGTATAAAAAGTCTCCCCCCAGCTGTGGCATTACCCTGCTGGCTGGTTGGGCCCGGTGCTGGTTCTTGAAATACGGGGGACCCCTACTAATTTTGTCCCCCGTTTTTTCTGAACCAGGATCGGCCCTTGAGCCTGGTGCTGGTTTGTTAAAATCCAGGGAACCCCAACTTGTTTGTTCCTGTGATTTTATGAAACCAGGAGCGGCTCTTTGAGCCCGGGGCTGATTATGTTCGGGAGGGGGGACCCCACGCCGTTTTTTTCCCCACT
The DNA here is from genome assembly GCF_055691185.1 of Crinia signifera. Lineage (NCBI taxonomy): Eukaryota > Metazoa > Chordata > Amphibia > Anura > Myobatrachidae > Crinia > Crinia signifera. The sequence goes on from NC_139221.1 coordinate 164,948,519, forward strand.
TTTTTTGTTTTAACTCTTTTTTTTACACCAGAACCATGCACAGATCTCAATGATCTGTGCATGTTTCTGACAAATTTGCCAGTCAGAGCCTGGTCTATTTGTTTTGCGATTTTTAGTAACCTTTACTAAAAATCGCATCCCATTAAATAGACAATTTGTATACTTTTTAATGGGAAAACATCTGGATGCGATTTTTAGTTTTACTAAAAATCGCACCTTTAAAATGTGCGAAATCGCGGAAAAAAATGTGATTTTTTTTCAGAAAATCGCACCCTATAAAATATGTGATTTTCGGAAAATGGCAGAAAACGGCCGTTTTTGCGAAAAAAATCGCAAAAAAAACGCACCCTATTAAATTTCGCCCTATGTTTCTCAATTTAGTGATATTCAGATTATTACTATTTATTGGCATCTTCCATTCGAACAAATATTCTGTTAACCCTATGGGGATTCCCTCTGACGCTAGCCCTGCACACATCCCTGGCAATTACAGAGTGAGCCGCGTGCACCTCACTGATGGTGCTGATTGACACCCCGCTGGGATGCCCTGGCAAACACCCCTGATGAAGGCTGGCATGCTGCCGGCTGAAACAGCTGTTGGGACTGCCAACAGGCGTGTGATTATGATGACCATTTGAAATACACTTCTTTCTATAATCAAACTGTGAGTGCTGGTTTTCTTTCCCTCCAAAGGGAGATAAGTGCTGCTTAACCCTATTAGACCAATGGGTACTTTTTTCCTAGCATATCGTGTGGCGAGCGCAGCGCGCCACCAAGCCAGAAGCGTGGCGAGCGCAGCGAGCCCGAAGTGTGGCGAGCGCAGCGATCCCCGCGAGGGGACACGCATTGCTTCACATGTATTCCGCGTCCCCTCGCGGGACTCGCTGCGCTCGCCACGCTTCGGGCTCGGTGGCTCGATGCACTCGCCACACTATATAAAATCAACTCCATGCCGACGTGGATAGTGGGGATATGAAAAGGTCGGAGGACGCGTACTGCCACCCCTCACGGGCTCGCTGCGCTCACCACGCTACGGGTTGGCGTTGATAGTACGCGTGGCGTGGGGGTGCTTTTAACATTGTAAGCACCTATTACGGTGCTTATAAAATTATTTATCTTATAGGGGGCACATTTAACATTGGAAACACCCATTAGGGTGCTTATACAATTTAAAATCGTATACCATTGTATATGCCATACAATGGCATACAATGCGATGGTATACAATTTAAAATTGTATAACATCGGCTAACATTGCATCGCATACCATCGTATGCCTTATGGTATGCGATGCGATGGGCGCCGTGCTAGGAAACAAGTACCGACCAATGAGATTGCTTAGTATATCGTTAGGGACTTTTTAGCTGCAACAGATTTTGACTGATTAGTAAAGGAGACGTGTCCAATCAGCAGACCACATACATAAAGAACCGAGGGAACATAAACCAACACAATATGCATTAAAAAATGTTATGAATGTGAGCATATGTAAAGAGCGTTTGCCAGAAATCCTGGGCAGCTGACTGATCCACTCCACATCACTCACTGCTCTTCCTTAAATTTAATAAACCATATCCCATAAAAATAAAGCTTGGGAAACCATACCGAACGCGTGCAGATAAAGCAGATGGCTGAGGATCGTTAAATGCATAATTTATGAATAAAATGAAGTACATGAAATAAAGAGGAAACTGCGCAGTCTGTATGATTTTATCATTGTAGTTAATTTCCCAAATCTTTGTGTCTTTCATGACTGCACAGGCATCCGACAAATCTTGTTATACTGTAAGCGTGACCGGTTCACCTCCGCAATTAAAGTTGTGAAATGAAAATATTGCGCAGAATTTCTCTCTCCTGTATAAATATCTATTAACCCGTCATTGTGGTTAAAAGTTGTTGGTACTTCTGTAGTTTCACGGCGCCAGCATGGCGCCGTGCTACTTCCGGGTTCTACGCTCGCCACGAAATATGTCAAAAAAAGTAACTTAGCTCCATGTCAACATGGATAGTTCATACCCCCACTATCCATGTTGGCATGGAGTTGATTTTAAATAGCGTGGCGAGCGTAGCGAGCCACCGAGCCCGCAGCGTGGGCGAGCGAAGCGAGCCCCGCAAGGGGACTCAGACACACGGCGCCATACTGGCGCCGTGAAACTACAGAAGTACCAAGTTGTTATACAGACATTGAAGCGGGTCATTATGACCCCGGGTGTATTCTATGCTTGATTTTGAAATTGTAGGGAATATTTCCGATTATTGGTGTATTTGTAATAATGAACTATTGAATAGGATATTTTGGCAAACTTAAAAGTCAAAAGCCCCATACATACTAGATTATACACTGCCAATATAGTTAATGATAATGGCATTAATCCCAGACCAAGCATGTAGCGCATACACATTGAACCATATTGTTTAGTGATGTTACCTAGCATGTGGGGATTGTCTTTAATATTGTGCAGGAGAATGCATTGCTACTGTTATTGAGTGCACACACTAAACAATATTATAATCGCTAATGCTGAAAAGGGCCAAAATTAGTGATAACGTTTAGAATATCGCTTAGTGCGTTTGGGGCTATAGATAGAATACAGGATTTTGAGAGAATAAAGGATTTCTTTTATTTCTATGTAGTCATCAAAAAAAAACCTCTAAATGTTCAACTTCTTTATTATTACTTATATCTTAAAAAACAAATTAACTTTTCATCTAAAAATTTGGTACTTGTGTAGGTTCACTGCACCAGCTTGGCGCCGCGCGTCTGAGTCCCCTTGCGGGGCTCGCATCGCTCGCCTACGCGGTGACCTCAGTGGCTTTCTACGCTCGCCACGCTATCTAAAATCAACTCCATGCCAACATGGATAGTGGGGGTATGAACTATCCATGTTGGCATGGAGTTAAGTTACTTTATTTTAGATAGTTTGTGGCGCTGTGAAACTACACAAGTACCAAAAAATGTTTTTGTTGTTGTTGCATGAGATCTTAAGGGGGTATTCAATCACCGGCGACCATCTCCTCATGGGGGAGATCCCCGCCGGGCCCTATTCAATGCTGTCTTCCCCGACAGCATTGAGCAGGGTATCTTGGCAGAACGAGCCCGACTTTACAAGCTGTCGGGCTCGTTCTGCCGAGAACGGCCGGTAAGTGACGAGCTGCCGACTGCAGCTTGCCTCTTCCCGGCTGCGGCTAACCCCCGCGGCTAACCCCCTTCTCATCCCACTGCAGACGGGACATTGAATCCTGCCTGAATGTTCTCAGTCGAGCTGACCGAGAACGAGTCGACCGCCGTGACCTCCAGGTTGAATTACCCCCTAAACTTAAATTTAAATTTACATATAAAAACAATATTTCCAAAAGAATAGATAAAACATAACATATAGATGAATCCCTGCTCATTTTTGCTGTGATACGACATGCTACTATTTTCTGCCGGCGATGGCTCCATTATTTCATGATGGAGTTACTAGTGTATAGTCACAGCCCACGATGCCATGCAGCGATGCCACACGCTGTGTCGCAGTACTGATAAGCATGGCTACATCTGTACTAAAATGGTACAGAATTATTTCAATAACATTGAGGTTAGAATAACCTTCTTGGAGCTTGTGCCCATCTAGTTTTCTGCGCTTATGCTGATTGGTAGCAGTAATCGGGTAGGGAGTAGTCTCAACTACTCCCTACCCTAGGTTACTGAGAGGTTTGGCAATGTTGGATAACCAAGTAAATATCTAAAAGTAATTTAAAACACCTTGGGTGAAATGTAATAGGATGAGAGATTCAGAAAGTGAGAGATTTGGTAAGAAATCTCCAGTTTTTTTAAAGTGGCAATCATTGACACAGCAAAATCACACTGGTTTTGCTGTGTAAATGATTGCCACTTTAAAAAAACTGGAGATTTCTTACCAAATCTCTCACTTTCTGAATCTCTCATCCTATTACATTTCACCCCTTGAGTCATTGTGACCCAACCGCAATGACGATGGGTAAATAACACTATTCTCCATTGTATACTATATATATGACATTGACAAGATGCATTTCTATGCCAAAGTTGGCTATAAGCATGAGCATTTGTAGGCATACTGCTGTGTGCTTTGAGATGTATGCATCCACGACTGATTACACAATGTTTGCACATATTTTCGGGATCAAGAACTGCTTAAACAATAATGTAGGCTTTTAATCAGTATCCATTAATAACTTGCATATCTCAGCGGCAAATGCAGTATTTTCATAGGGGGTTTCCGTATGGGTATATATATATATATATATATATATATATATGGATAGCAGTTGTAAGTTGTCACCCTTGTTTAGACCTTTAGTTATTGGGTCTCTATGGGCCTTCGACAAGATTCAAAACAAATTAGAATAAAAGTAAAGTCCAAAATTTATAAACATTTATTAAAAAGTCTCTTATTCCACAAAACAGTGGTGGATATTCCAGACGATAAAAAGTTCAGTAGTGCATTTCAGATATTTCAGGTTAGCAAACTGATGTTCCCATGGAATGTCTGAAATGCACTACTGAACTTTTTATCGTCTGGAATATCCACCACTGTTTTGTGGAATAAGAGACTTTTTAAATTTTTTTCATAAATTTTGGACTTTACTTTTATTCTAATTTGTTTTGAATCTTGTCGAAGGCCCATAGAGACCCACAGAGCCGGCCTTAGGCATAGGCAAACTAGGCAATTGCCTAGGGCATTTGGAATGCCTAGGGGCATCAGCAGCTTCTGCTAATTAAAATGATATGCAGCATGCCTATATTCTGTGTATCAGTGAGGCTATATCTGCATATGAAAGAGTGTATTCATGGAAATCATTGTAACATAGCATTCCGTATGCAGGTACAGCCACAGTCGCACACAGAATATATTCATGCCGCATATCATTTTAATCATCGGAAGCTCCTTGTGTGTCCTGGTCACATAACAATGCAAATAAGACAAATTTTCAGCAAACGCCCAACGTTAGCAGAACGGGCCAGGAGTTGCATGGCCTAATGAAGCAATATGTATGAGGAAACATCTGTATCCAAGCAGAGGCAGAGGTCACAGTGTTAGCAGCTGTGCGAGTGCTGTCTGTGGGTGGGTTGGTTGTGCAATAGTGTTCGGCATATGTGTAAGGGGCATTATGTGTGTCATGTGTTTAAGGGCATTAATAATGTGCAACATATGTGTAATGGGCATTATGTGTGTCATGTGTATAAGGGCATTATTAATGTGCAACATATGTGTAAGGGGCATTATGTGTTTCATTATGTGTATAAAGGGCATTAATAAAGGTTGGCATAATGTGTAAGGGGCATTATGGTTATAAGGACATTAATAATGTGTGTCATGTGTAAGGGGCATTACTGTGTGGTATTATCAGGGGTGCCGAGAGAAAGGGGTAGGGGGTACAAATTACCCAGGCCAAAGTCTGATGGAAGAACCCAGTGCGGGCCTTGGGCCCCCTCCCCTTAAGTGACAACAGCAGCTGCAGATCTTCTCCTCTGCCCAGCACACACTGCTTTGTTCTGGGTTGCAGTGTGGCCATGGAGGTGCTTAAAATACAATATTTTCTCAGGATTTTTTTCTAAGGGTATATTGTGAATAATGTGAGGAGTAATGTAAATAAGGTAAAGTGGTACTACTGTGTGATGTAACGTGAATAAGGGATACCATCGCATGATATAATGTGAATAAAGTTACACTACTGTGTGGCATAATTTGAATTGGGGGTACTATTGTGTGGCCATGCCCATTCCCAGCAAGAACACACCCCTGTTTGGGCTGCGCACTGAATGTGTGCACTGTTTCTATTTAAAATATTGCGGGTAGGAGCACCAAAATGATGACTGCTATGATGAGGGTTGATGGTGCTGGGAAAGGGAAAGGGGTCAGAGGCGGAACTAGTGGCAGTGCTAGGGAGCACCAGCCAAAATCCTGCCTAGGGCATCATTTAGGCTAGGGCCGGCTCTGGAGACCCAATAACTAAAGGTCTAAACAACGGCGCCAACTTACAACTGCTATCCACATTCCCTCTATCCCCAGCCAACAGGGGACTTTGTAAGTCCGGCAGCCTAGATACAATAGCCAACAAATTGGTGGCGTGAAACAAGAGTCTGCTCCTTTTATATATATATATATATATATATATATATATATATATATATATATATATATATATGGAGGAATAGGAGCGGCACTTCACAGACTGTTTAAGTGGTGATAAAAATCCTTTATTTAGCCCAACAGCGTTTCGGGGTATATCCCCTGTCTTCAGGGACTTCCAGTACAAAAGTGACACTCACAAAACATACATATATGTATATACAGTATATATATAGAGAGAGAAAGAGACTGAGAAAAAAAATCTGGTAGATCCGGCACTCCTAAATCGAATACGTAATAGCCCGGGTGCCTTTACATAAGAAAATGTAGAAAGCTGAAATGCACATAAAACCCTTAGCAGGGACAGGGCATCGCACAGCACTCCAGGGACAGTTCACTGTTAGTCTGACGACAGGGCCGAAGCGTCCCGAAACGTTGCAATAAACACAGTATGGAGCAGTGCAGACAATGAGTATGGGCTCATTGGTGCTGTTTCTACTGAAAGTGGGGTGTATACAGAGTGTTGTAGAAGCCAATCAGAGATATATCGAAAGAAAATAGATGCAGAATATCTTCATAGAAATGCTGGGCAGGCCCAGGGAATGCAGTCGTTTCCCTGCCTGCTCGAGGTGGGCGAATGACGTCACATGACGTTGGCACCCGCCCCAAATCTGACATCATCGTGCAACAGCAAAATAAGTCGTGGACTACTCTTCTGCTGCAAAGAGAGGAGAAGTCATTCGATGGTGAGCATCCATCGAATGACTCACGTGTAGCAAGGGGATCCGGTCGGTGTGGGTGCAGCGTTAACCTGCTCGCTAGGCCTCTAATATACGCAACCTATAGAGCAGGCCTGAATCAGGCCCATAGACTTCATTAATATTTTCTGTATTTTGTTTTCAGGTGTATATCTTTAGAACAGATAAAAGATCTGGATCATTGATTAGGATTTTTCAGGCTTCAGGCAAAAAGGTAAGTCTTATAGTAGGTTTGGTCAATTTCTGATCTCGTTTCCTTTGCTTCCTTTGTGTTTGGATATAGCAGAAGTTCCTAAAATGATATACAGTACTGTATTGTTACAAGCAATTGTGTTGTTGTTGTAAAAATTAGTACAGTAGTACATATTTGGCTGGACGTATTAAAAATGCATTTTTAAAAGCTATACTGATCACATGCATAGTGGCATTTAGTACCACCTTATAAATGTACAATTGCAATTATATTCACATACGACAGCTGTTCCCATGAGAGTGGTCCTCTGTGGTCTGATGGCTGTAATACTCTGTGCTGCTGGCCCACCCCTATTATTATTATTTATTAAGTTTCTTATATAGCGCACATTAGTCCCTGCCCCAGTGGAGCTTATAATTTATATTCCCTACCACATGTGCATGCACACACAGACATTCTAGGGTTAATTTGTTGGAGCTAATTAGCCTATCAGTATACTTTTGGATTGTGGGAGGAAACCGGAGTACCCGGAGGAAACCCACACAAGAACGGGGAGAATATACACACTCCGCACAGTTAGAGCCATGGTAGCTCTAAGGGTACTAGTGGTGTCTTACCCCCACAGTGTTTGTTACCAGATTGGAAGTCATATGTGTACCAAGTTTGTTTGAATTGCTGCAGCCTTTCCAGAGTTACAGTATGCTGTCTCCTGATATACTCTATGCTGCTATCCCACCCCTAGGGGTGTAATCTTTTTTTTTTTACTTTTTTTGTTTTTGCTGCCTAGGCCGTGAGCCTCCAGGCTCATTCCGAAAATATGATGGCCAAAAGGTGTAGGAGTCCCCCGTATTTCTGAAACCAGCCCCGGACTCTTGGACCGTTCATGATTCCAAATTTATGGGGGACGAAAAAATTGGGGGTCCGCTGTATTTTGGAACAAGCACCAGGCTCTAACAGCCCGCGGTGACATGCCACAGCTGGTGGACACTGTTTACGTAAGGTCCCCCGGCCGTACCATGCACTGTGTGGCTGGTCAACCCTGGATGGGTACCTGGGGGGAGTGTGGATCCACCAATGAAGATGTGTCCCCCAGGCTTCACCTATCCAGGACTGAAGCCCGGGCTGTCCCAAGGCGATGGACGCCGGGCTGATACGTGTAAAATTAGACTAAAAAACATTGCTTTTACAGTCAAACTACATGTCCCAGCAGGCCTCCCTCGCCTGCTGGGATTTGGCGAACCACAAGTCCCAGAATGCGGGGCATTAATGGGCTTAGTTCACCTGTGAAAATAATGTTCAAATAAAAAAGCCCAGAATGGTACACTTTTATTAGATTTAGATCATCCCTGGCTCCGATCGCTGATGTTCTGCTGCAGCTCACCCCCCACTGACTGTGGGCTGAAGCGACTTCCCTCACACTAGTGACATGGAGATGCTTTCAGCCAGTCAGAGGAAGCCACATCCCTGACTGGCTGAAAATGTCTCCATGGAGACACCTACAGTTAATCAGGGCTGAGATTGGTGTAAAACTAACATGTGTGATAAAGCTGTACCATTATGATTGTGTGTGTTTTTATTTTTACAGGTGAACTATAAGTCTAAGGGGCCCATTAATGCCTGCATGCGGGGAGGAGGCCTGCTGGGAGTTGTAGTTCGACTGTAAAAAGCAATGTTTTTTAGTCTAATTTTACATGTATCAGCCCGGTGTCCACAGCCTTGTGAGCCTTTATTGGGGGGGGTCGCCTCTCCCCCAGGTACTCCGTCTAGGGCTGACCAGCCACGGTGCACATGCTCGGGGACCTTACATAAAAAGTGTCTCTGGCTGTGGCATGACACTGCATGCTGTTGGAGCCCGGTGGTGGTTCCAAAATACGTGGGACCCCCAGTTTTTTTGTCCCCCATATTTTTCTAACAAGGACCGGTCCAAGAGTCCGGGGCTGGTTTCAGAAATATGCTAGACCCCTAAGTTTTTTGTCCTCCCGTGGTTTCTGAAATATGAGGGAACCCAACCCCTTTAGTTCCCCTTTAGTCCCCCATATATTGGGAATTTAATTATAATTTTTTTTTTTTTTTTTTTACACAGAGAAGATCTGACTGATTTGTATAATGGTTCAGGCTTGTTGTATTTGACTGCCGGGAAACTCATTAGCTATATACGAATGACTTCACAATCAGAAAATAGGAATCCAGACAATTCGGCAGCTTAGTAAATTTGAGGAATTCTCGGGCTGTATGTTCAGGCCAATCACAGGCGATCCCAGTCATACCCATTAGTACTGCGGATCGGCAATATCAGTACATTTTCCCCATAGTGTCTATTGTTGTGTATGGGGAATCGCAGAAAGAAAATCCTTCAAGATTATATTCACCCTTATAAACGTGCTTTTCGCATTGGACATTCATTTATAATACCGATTGGTTTAATTGTGGTAGAATAAAGTCCTGTTATCTCATTACAGATAAGTATAAGGACAATGATGTTCCCACTTTCCCCCTACTGACACTTTGGCATAGATTTACTATTCTGCAGCCACCAATTATAGTCTTAAAATGGCAGTAGAAATCAATGTTAAACAAGCCTGGTTTATGGATCTGTCCTATTGCTGTTTTATAACTACCGTAGTGATCCCTTTATGTGTTCAAATGTTGTGATGTTGACGTTTATAGTCGATACCTATACATAATCTTTGTTGTTTAGTTCTCAAAGCATTGGACATATTTAATACTATATATGATAGATAAGAAAAATGGAAAATACTTGCAATATATATTGATGTGAATGCTATACCACATTGTACTGTATAATTTTTGCAATAAAAACAATTTGGAAATAAAAAAAACTACCGTATCAGTCGCATACTGTACACTGGATATGTCCATGTGACCAATACCCCATATTTCCTGCCTCCTCCACCCTCCCAGCTAATTTTTTTGCTTTAACTGTTCTCACCTGAAGAGGTTGCAGATTAGTAAAGCAAATAATCAGAATAATTGAGAGAGCGCACTGAATTGTTTACATACTGTAATACATTTTAATTAAAAAGTTAACAATTTAATTACACTTCAATCATTATAAAATTATGATTTAAAACCAATTAGTTATTATTGCACAATGTATCCATTCAGTTGGTATCACTCCCTGAATATCTATAATCAAAAACCATAACAAGTCTTAACAAAGAAATTAATTTAGGAAACCGTCAGACCCCAAAGTCGGAGAAACGCGTAAAGACTGGGACTCTAATTATTGCCAATTTGGCCGTCACTTGCTATCCCCCTGGACCTCCATTTCAAAATTGGAGTAGCTGTTTTAATTCATCTTGGAACTGTTACATCACCCGCCAGCAAAAGGAAGACCTGCGGCGATCCCTTCTTGCTTGCCAATCGTCTGGATTTCCGAGAGGTGCAGTCTGGCATCGGACACATAGCAAGAGAGAGAGCACGGCAGAAGACAGGTCACACCCGGTGCCGGCGCCTATACCACAGCGATACACCGGTGGAAGAGACCGGTCTCTATAACAACATTGCCGCACTGCATGCTCTCTCACCACCTTGCGTACACAGAGTACACTCCCGGCGGTGGAGTTAATTCCAGCAGCCCCATGCCGGTTGCGGTATTATACTAAAGATATCATCTGATTGTATCATCTGTCACCTTGCCCCAGCCGCCCATCCAGTATACAATACATGTCAACTGAAATTTACCAGTATTAAGCCCTAGGCACGGATACCGTTTACATTCATATGGACATTTCTTCTACTTATCAATACTGCTTCTGTTATCAATTCATCATATTCACCTTTTCTCAAGAATTAGCTCCCCGCATGTCATTGGACTGACCATCTACCAACTAAAGTGGGTAAGAGCATAAATGGAATAAAAACTCTATTTTCCCCTCTGATTTTTTTCTTTATGGTTTTTAATTTTAGATATTCAGGATGTGATACCAACTGAATTGATACATTGTGCAATAATACCTAATTGGTTTTGTATCATAATTGGTACTTGTGTACAATCACGGCTCCCACGATGTCCATCGCATAGTAAAAAATCGCATTGCATCGCATGCGATCGCATGCGATTTTTAACAGAAATGCATCCAAATGCATTGAAATTAGTATCAAACATGTTCAATGGCCCCCAAATGTCATTTTTCAGGCTGTACCACCCCCACTATCAACGCGAACCCGAAGCGTGGCGAGCGGCGGCGGTACGCGTCCTATGACCTTTTCATACCCCCACTATCCACGTCGGCGTGGAGTTGAGAATAGAAAGTGTGGCAAGCGCAGCGAGCCACCGAGCCCGAAGCGTGGCGAGCGCAGCTGGATACCTTCACAGGTATACGCGCCCCCTCGCGGGCTTCACAGGTGTTTGTGTCCCCTTGCGGGGCTCGCTGCGCTCGCCACGCTTTGGGCTCGGTGGCTCGCTGCGCTCGCCACACTTTCTATTCTCAACTCCACGTCGACGTGGATAGTGGGGGTATGAAAAGGTCGTAGCACGCGTACCGCCACCCCTCGCAGGCTTGCTGCGCTCGCCATGCTTCGGGTTCGCGTTGATAGTGGGGGTGGTACAGCCTGAAAAATGACATTTGGGGGCCATTGAACATGTTTGATACTAATTTCAATGCATTTGGATGCATTTCTGTTAAAAATCGCATGCAATGCGATCGCATGCGATGCGATTGCATGCAATTTTACAAATTCTTAAAACGGCAAAAATCACATCCCATCGCATGCCATCGCATGCCACTACATATGGCATGCGATGGGAGCCGTGAAAGTACACAAGTACCTCATAATTTTATAATGATTGAAGTGTAATTAACTTTTTAATAAAAATGTTATTATGTGAACAATTCAGTGCACGCTCTCAATTATTCTGATTAATTGCTTTACTGTATTTTACTAAGAATCTAGATAATCTTCTTTGGGAGCTGCCATATATAATACCAGCTGTGTTATCTATTTAAATTTACCATTACTATTGCGCCTGAAAACTCTAGTATAGTGGTTGCAGATTACATGTACAGCAAGGGCGTAACTACCATAGGTGCAGGGGGTGCAGCTGCTATGGGGCCCAGAGCTGATCTTTACTGTCTACGTAATATGTTTTACATACATTTATCACCATCAGTTGCTAAATAGGGGCCCTTACAAACTTTTGCTATGAGGCCTACGAATATCAAGTTACGCCCCTGATACAGTATTGTATGGTGTTAAATTTGTGACGTATATTGCAGAGGCCTTTTTTCACTATCAGCCAAGAGAACACATGCAGTCTTGTAACAAGGAAGTGACTAATGTTATGGTTCCTTTGTCCATTATACTTATCCTACATATTGTATGCTGTGAAGAAGTTTGCTAAATTGTAAAATAAATATATATCATCTATATAATACTCCAATGAGTCTTCTTACTGTAATCTAAGCTAAATGCAGAAAATGTTCGTGTGGGCAGAAATACTGAATGCTGTGTTATGACTCGACTTGATTACAGATGGGCTCTTACTTTGGCTCCTCCTTATGTGCAGTTGATCTGAACAATGACGGCCTGTCAGACCTCCTGGTAGGGGCACCCATGTTCTCAGAGGTGAGGGATGAAGGACAAGTCACCGTTTACATCAACAGGGGAAATGTAAGTATGTTTTGTGATAAAAAGTTATCTATCTCTCAAATTGTGTCAGATCAAATTGTGGATTGGGAATTAAATGTGACCCTGTACAAAAGAAGTGGCCTCATGTGGGCAGCACCAAATCACCTTTTGGTGGAATAATCTGCAAAAATGGTGGGATTAGTAAACAGGGCTATAGCCAGGGGCTGGCTGGCAACTTTCAGCCCAGGGGGCCAACACTAGTAAACGGCCCGGTGACTGCACGTCGGTGCACACATATAGGATCGGCAGTTAGAGGGAAAAAGGGGGCAGTTGTAGCCTGCAGGGGGGAGTTAAAGGTGGATGCAGTTACAGGCTGCAGGGGTATCACACTTTTATTGGGGCAGTTACAAATGGCAGGAGGGAATGTTTCATTGAGCAGGGGGGATTTATAGAATGAGGGGTGAGGGGCAGTTACATGATGTACAATAGCAATAGGAACTTACAGCATGCAGGTGTGCAGTTTCATGAAGGTGCAGATGTGTTACTATCATTAGTAGAAATTACACAGTGAAGGGGTGGAAGTTTTTAACTTTTAACTTTAAATATTTAACACCTATTTTACACAAGCCATGTATTTGAGAAATACAAGTGTAACTGCCTAATGCCTGCCTAATTATCATTATAATGTTGCCTCTCACATTATAAGCAACATACTGTATAAAGCCAGATGATAAAATGTATGCATCCTAAAACAAGCCAGGGGAATATCATTCACAGTGATTCATAGTGAACTTGTTACAATTATATAGTAATTAGTTGTATGACTTATCTAACATTAGTTTGCACAATAATTATCTTTTCACCACAGGATTTGAATTGCTGATCCTAGTCTGACCGTCCTCCCCCCCCCCCCCTACCCGGGACAAGAATTTCTACTTGTTAATTTTCTTTTTTTTTCTGTGTGAAAGGGTCTTCCCAGATCTTTGGCTCTGGTAAAAACCAGGGATGAAGACCCTGCACACAACAAAAGGACCCATGTTGAACGGCAAACTAGCGGGTAGAAATGTTTAACCGGGTAATTTGCCTTTCTGTGTGAAAGGGGTAATAAAGATCTGAACATAAGTTGATTTTTGATTGAGTCACAATTTTTGGTCCATAAATGCAGTAGATGTACTGTCAATAGAACAATGTGAAGGACACACATACTGTATATGTATGTATGTAGTAGTAAGAGACAAATATGTGGATTATGTTATGGACACTTTAGCAGCACATTGGTGCGTCTCTTCTTTCTCCAAAAATACATTTAAGGGAATCAAATCTCCTCCGCTCTGACCTCCTCACTGTTGATTTCCCTTTGACATAAATCTATTTTACTTGCAGACGTATAGTCATTTCCTAGAATTTACAGGCTTCGTAATCCAGCATCACATTTGGCAGGGTTTCAGCAATTGTGACTTTTTTCATATGAGTATTCCTTAGAACTTGAGTAAAATGCCAAATCAATGCAAGTACCCTGGACCTCTGTGCCAGCTGGAAATTGAAGATTTTGAGCTAACTGCTCCCTCAGTAAAACAATTAAGCTGATTAAGTTTCTAATATCTCTTAGTAAAATTCAAATCATGGTAAATGCTGTGTCCATGCATTTTGTGGACTCTAAAAATTGTTTCCCTATTTTCTCAGCACTGAAGCAAGATATAAACAAACCCAACTGTATAAAATAGTATAACATTAATCATTGAAAATATTTATTACTATAACAGTCCATATTGATATACCATAGACAAATGTGTAAATTAAGAAATTGCAAAAAAGAAATAGAATTGCCTTTTGTTTTATATTTTCCTGGTCCTGCACTTTTGGTATAAAAGTTTTAAAGCGCATTGAAGGGTATTCCATAGGGTGGATGCTGCCCGAAGAAATCCTGCTATTGTGAATTGGATCTAGTAATGAGTGTGGATGAGAGATGCAGATCTTGTGCACAGAGGAGAGGTTGGATGGGGATATATTTTGAGAAAAGAGAAGAGATGTATGTTGTCAAGTTAATGGCTTTGTATGTGAGTAGAATAAGGTAGAATACAGGAAACTAATGGAGGGACTTACAGAGCGGTTCAGTAGACTTTGAACGTCTAGCCAGGAAGATCAGCCTCGCTGATGCATTCAGAATGGATTGTAGTGATGAGAGTCTTTTCTTAGGAAGACCGGTAAGGAAACTATAATCAATGTTTAAGATAATGAGTGCATGGATTAGAGATTTTGCTGTGTCTTGTGTAAGATATGGTTGAATTTTTTATATGTTTTTTTAGATGCATGTAACATGATTTAGAGACCGATTGAATGTGAGGAAGCAAGGACATTACAAGGATGACACCTAGGCATGGAGCTAGATAGACTGAGGAGTTGTCAATTGTGATAGAGATATCAGGTTGGTAACTACTCTTGGCTGGTTGGAATATAATTAACTTTGTTATGGAAATGTTGAGTTTGAGAATAAAATGGGAGAAAGGCATTCAGAGACACTGAGCAATACTGACAGTGACCATTCTGGTGAGGATAGATAAATGTGAGGATCCAAAAGAGTTGATTCCTTGCCAAGAGAGGAGGTATAGATTGGGAAAAGCAGAGGATATAAAACTGAGCCTTGTGGTACTCCAACTGATAGAGATAGTAAAGAGGAGGTAGAATCAGAGAAGCAAACATTGAAAGAGTTATTAGTAGGATGAGAACCAACAAAGGGCTGTATTCTGAAGACCTAGGGATTGTAGTTTTTGTAAGAGAATAGAGTGGTCAACAGTGTCAAAGGCAGCCAAGAGATTTAGAAGAATAAGAAGTGAGAAATTACCTTTTAATTTAACAGTGACCAGATCGTTCCCTACTTTAGTCAGTGCTGTCTGAGTCTGTGGAGTGTTGAAAAGCGAAAGCCTGACTGAAGTTGGTCCAATAAGTTGTAGTAGTTAATAAAGTGTGTTAGGTGAGTGTAGGCAAGTCTCTCAAGTAGCTTGGAGATGCATGAAAGCTGAGAGATAGGATGGTAGTTAGAGAGACAGTTTGGATCAGAATTGTGTTTTTTGAGTAATAACTGCAAGCTTCAACAGAAAAGGAAAGATACCAGTAGAGAGATAGGTTACAGATTTTAGTTAAGATATGGATAAGAAAAGGAGACAGCTTTAGTGACTTTTAAGGGTATAGGATCAAGAGGAAAGGTAGTGGAGTAAGAGGATGAGAAGAGTGTTGATTCATCCTTACTTGTGGGGTCAAATGAGGAGAAAGTGCCAAAGGGCTCTGGAAAGGAAGTAAGAAAGTCACTGGCAGACAAAGAGCATGCCATTTCATCTTGGATTTTATCAATCTTTAAGCAAATTCTTGTGCACTGATAGTAGCTGGTGGGGAGGGTGAGGGAGGGTAAGTAAGTGATTTAAATGTATTAAAAGGTCACTTGGGGTTCTTGGCATGAAAAGAGATTAGAGATTGGAAATATGTTTGTATGGCAGCATCCAGAGCAATAGGAGTGGTAGGTAGTCTTAAATGTGAGGATGTCACTTGGATTCCAGGATTTATGCCATTGATAGTCTACTCTACGTGATAGTTTTGAAGGTGTCTTGTTAATTTAGAGTACCATGGTTGGCATCTATGCCTACGTGGATTGTGAGAAGCTGGAGCAACTTCATCAAAGGCAGTTTGTAGAGTCTGGTTCAGGTGGGATACAGCTGTTTTAGGACAGGCAAGAATAGAAATGGGTGAAATGGGTGAGAGCAGTTGTTGCAGAGAGGTAGAAAGTTGTTAAAAACAAATAGCGTTATTATTTCTATTGGTTTGAGAAGGATTACATTATTTTGGTTTTATAAAGTTTTAAGTAACAGAGGAGATTGAGACGGTGAGAAGGTTGTTATCAGAGAGAGAGAACAGAGGGTTATCGAATTGTTACCGAAGTGATATTGAAATCACCCATGATGATGGTGGAGATGTCAGAAGATAATAATTGAGGGAGCCAGGCCAAGAAATCTTCCATATATTAATGTTTGGGAAGCCCAGGTAGATGATAGATAGCTGCAGCAGGCAGAGATAAAGGGGTAAAAACCCTGATAGAGTAAACTTCAAATGGCGTGAATGTGAGTAATGGAACCAATGGTAGGATTGTGGATGTGCACAATTGGGACAATTGGGACACTTTTACTGTTACCAGGCCTGGAGATGTGTAATAATTGGGAAACAGTGACCCCCTTCTTGGCACAATAAATGCCTGTTTTCATGCTAAAACACGCAGAATATGGGATAAGTTCCCGGATCCATGGGTTGACGAGATCCTGTTCGTGAAACCGGTCAGGTGAAAAGCAACCTAAAATACTGACGGTTGTAGGGGCTAATTGAATTGTCCACTGTGAGATCAATTAGTAGCTAATTGAATATCCTCATAGATATGTGACTGTCAGCCATACTTGTTTGAAAAATGCATCTCTCCACTCCAATCCTCAGTGGTGCAGTCTGACTCATCTTGCTCACCAAATAGAACAGGTACACATCCAATTCAACCTTCTCACACTCATTTACAAAGCCCTTACCCACTACTCTACAATATACATCTCTGACCTTGTCTCTCTTTACACTTTCACTTCTCTGTTTCACTGTAATAATGCACGCTGCCTCTCCTGCTTGATGATAATGTAATTTATCATGTGCTGCTATCTATCTATCTATCCCCTCCCTATCAGACTCACTCCACATCCTTAAATGTGCTCTCCATACCCACTTATTTACCAGTCCCACCAACTCTAATCCCAACTCTCTGTTCCATGATCAATAACTTCCCCATCTGCATCATACCTGCCTGTCTGCCCCTCCCATTTAGAATGTACATTCTCGTGAGCAGTGCCCTCTCTTCTTATGTGCTTTTCCTTCTCTTACTTATACTATCTTCAATGGCAATAATAATAATTATAATATAGAGATTTATAAAAGGCTTAAATATCTTGTAGAAGAACATCAAGAAAATGCTTAAAGGGTAATTCATTTGATGGTCAAAGAAAAATATACAAAATCATGTGGATTGCGGCTGTAGCTATAAAATAATTAAAACAGTTTAGCATTCTCATATTTGTAGTCTTGTTTATTGCAATATTGTAACATTGATGTATTTCAAAAAATATATAAAATGCAGGGCAAGTCTGTAGGTGGGACACAGTATCAAATTGATTTCAAAACCTCCTAGTATACTTTCTAATATTACAAAATGAAAATTGACACAACACTTACATTCCCACGAGGGAAATATGCAATGATTAATTGGACTCTCTGGATTGTTAAGAGATATAACATAAAGAAAAGATGCCTGTATAATGTATTGTCTAAATACAGTATACCAGAAGTTTACTACTTTAGTTCTTTAGCACCTCCCAGAATGGACCAACTAACTGCTCTTAAAGTGGTAGATTGATACCCGTGCAAGTGTAAAATACAGTACTATGATTTTTTTACATCTAAAGTTGTTGTTAGTTAAACTTTATAAGTGCTTACAGTATTTTAATACTGTCAATCATCTTCTGCTTGGGATGAAGAATTTATGTCTTGGTCATACGATCATAGGTACTGATGCTGAATTGGACATATGCCAGTTTGCTTACCATAAAATATGAAAATGACTAAAATAAAAAATCCCAGTAAGGGACATTTATCTTTGCAGTTGAAAAAAGATTCCAAACTGACTCTATAATTGGCTTTCAATTAGATAAATTCACTTGGTCAACCACCCTAAATCTATATTCTAATAGTTATAGCTGCAATCCTTCTTGACGAGTGCCCAAAACTGTACCACATATTTGAGCTGTGGTTTTACAGCTGGAAAATTATGTGAACATAGCAACCATCTACTGGCTTCCTCTGGCACAGTGCGTTCATTCCACTATCACTGTTACCAAAAGTGGAACGTATAATGTGATTTTATCCCGAAACATTCTTTTTTTTTTTTGTACACAGAAAATAGATTATAAACCTATACTAAGTAACAACGCTGGTTGGGATAATTCTTTTTGGGAAATGCAAATATTTTTGGGGTTCCTGTACTGGCATTTCACACACCTCTTTAAACAGGGCAATATGCAAAAGTTTGATTGGGCGCCATGCACCCATTGTTATTCATGCATGTGCGGCTAACCCTGACTATAGTAGAAGGTGTGGCAAGAAAGATGTATACAAATATTTTTCACACTTTTCTGCTCTTTCTCTTGGGAGCGGTAAGCATAATAATGGGCATTGGGGGGACATGAGTCTGATTGAGGAAGCTAAAAAAAAACATTAGAACTTCCTCCTTCAGCCAAAACATGCAATTTTGTAACCATTTTCTGAATATATTACATATCAGTGTGAAATCTAACTCTCTCTGCACATGTTACATCTGCCCCACCTGCAGTGCAGCATGGCTTTCTCCATTTTGAGATTCAATTTTTTCCTGTGAACTGGGCAAAATCGCCCATCCTAGTTCTTAATGTCATGTAACATGATGTTTTAGTACTTTTCTATCTGGGCTCTGTCTATGTCCTTTCATGATGTATAAAAACAATAGCATTTCCCTTTGAACACAGTATGAATGTCATATTTATTTATATATTGATGTCATATTTATTATTGTTTCTTGTTGTAATCAGTCTCAAAGTTTTGTCACTGCCATGTTGAGATAAACTTGTCTATACATTCACCCTGGTGTTAGGTAGGAAGCTTATTCTGTTCTCAGGTGTTTCCTGAACAGTGTGTGAAGCCGAGCAATCATCCAGCGGGATATCCACTATTACTGACTCTGTTGCTGTTTTCCAAGCTCTCATACGCATCCTGTTTTCTAGGGTGTAGTGGATGAACAGATTGTGCTGAGCGGAGACAATGCATACAATGCACACTTTGGGGAAAGCATGGCAAACCTTGGCGATATTGATGATGATGGCTACTCAGGTAAATAACAAACGTGGCAAGCACTCATTTTTATTGAAATGATGCCGAAATTTACTTTAGGCTTTTTTTTTTTTTTTTAATAATGTATATAGTTTTACTGTCATAAGAGTGCATGGAAAGCAATAGCTTGTAAAGTCTTTCCAGTAGCCTAACCATAATCTGTGGCCTGATTCTCTGGATCAGGTGCTTTTGCTGCATCCTTTCCTTATGGTGTATGTACACATGTTCTCTACAGCGTTCCCACTGATATCGATTCAATATTGGCGGCCGTCGAGATCCAGCGAGGGATGCAGGTGGGGGGGGGGGTGTCATGCTGCATCAGGCAGCATGTAACCCTCTGGTAATGATGGTAATGAGAATATAACTTTTTTGGCAGGAAGGGGGCAAAATTTCTAGTTATGTGACTGGATGTGACGGCTAAATTCAGGGAAAACACAACCCAGATAAATTGTTCTGGTTGTCTGTCCAGCATCAGGAACTGACAGAACACTTTCTGGAAGGAATAAGTTGGGACCATTTTGCAAAATGGAGGGTGGTTTGATCCTGTTTTTTAAGTGCATCTTGGCCAGGGTCTGCATCTTCTGACACAGATTTCTTCCCCTAGCAGAAGGAATGCACTGCCTAACCTGTGTAACCTGAGGGTTGACCTTGATTTCAGAGTGATCACATGGTGCATTTTTGGGTGTACCAGCGGATCACAGAAGCTTGCAGGAGGCATATTTAACACAAGATGCCTGCTGCAACATTTGCATATATCCTCACAGCATATTCATACAAAGACATAACAGCTTCCATCTCTGAATCCATAGTCTGGTAGTACCCAGATCTGCTAGTTGAGGAGATAGCTACTTAGATTTTATCAGAAATATCTTGTAATTTGCAGACAATAAAAAAAATTGGGTACTTGTTTCCTAGCACGGCACCCCCACATCTTATACAATCGCATCGCATGCAATATACCGGCATGCGATGCGATCCGATTTTCAATTGTTCAAGCACCCTGATGGGTGCTTTCAATGTTAAATGCACCCCCATTGGCAACGCCACCCCCACTATCAACGCCAACCCGAAGCGTGGCGAGCGCAGCGAGCCCGTGGCGTCGGCGTGGAGTTGATTCTAGATAGTGTGGCGAGCCACCGAGCCCGAAGTGTGGCAAGCGGCCACGAATTACTTTACATGTATTCCACGTCCCCTCGCGGGACTCGTTGCACTCGCCACGCTTCGGGCTCGTACTCCACGTCCTCTCGCCACGCTTCAGGCTTGGTGGCTCACTATGCTCACCACACTGTCTAAAATCCACGCCGATGTGGATAGTGGGGGTATGAAAAGGTCGTTGGACGCGTACCACCGCCCCTTGCTGGCTTGCTGCGCTCGCCACGCTTCGGGTTGGCGTTGATAGTGGGGGCGGCGTTGACAATGGGGGTGCATTTAACATTGTAAGCACCCATCAGGGTGCTTGTACAATTAAAAATCGCATCGCATTGCATGCCATTTGCTATGCCAATGCTATGCGATATTTCATTGTACAAGCACTCCTGTTAATTTAACATGAATATTGCATTGCATCGCACGCATCGCACACCACTAAGTATGGAATGCGATGGGTGCCGTGCTAGGAAACAAGTACCAAAAATTTAATTGACAGTGAATATTACAAGGGAAGTCTTGGTCCAATTCCCAAACCATAGGTCATACTTCATGAATTTTTGAACACGTCAAAAGACACCCCAGAGATGGATGGTCCTAGTGATAAGTGTAGAGGGTGTGGTATAACAATTCACGGCATCTTGGTCCCTTCAAAATGGCGTAATATTACAATTAACAGAATCATGCTTCATCTTAAAGCCCATACCCATATAACTAGAAAAAGAGTAACAGACAGGGTTTTGGGGGGTCAGTCGCACATGACCACAGTATCACTTTTTATTTTTGGAGATTAGGCCCCCTGCTGAATATGGTGATAAATATTATAATGGGCATGCAGGGGTGTGCTACCACAAGACAAGGATCAATGATGATAGTTAGGGATAGAAAACGATTTGTCACTGTAGTGGTGCACCAACAGAGAAAAAATGGAGACTTAAAACTTTTATTGGGTTATATGTTAAAAAGCTGTGAGATATGACAAACTGTGCAAGTTAAAAACTTTAGCTCATGCGGTGTCCCTTAGCACTTATTCCTTGAATACATTTTTATAATTCTTTTTAATGCGTCTTTCCCTTTAATATTGGCTATGTAGCCTATGAATGACACGGGGGACACAATATGTATTCACATTCCAATATGCAAGAATAAATCATTCAGAACAATTCCCTAGAGTCTGTGTGCAATTCTTGAATCTTGTTATTGTCAGTTAACGGTGGGGGCTTTAAGCAGTGTGCGTGGTGGGTCCCAGCTCCCGCTAACACGTAATGACCAATGTTTAGTTTAGATACAGGATCTTGTCATAGACAAACACTTGTTTAGTGTGGTGTGTTGTATCAACTTGTACGTTTATTACACTTGGCGTGTGTGCTTTCAAAAATAAAGAGACATATGTTACAGTATCCACAAAAATTTCGATTCATTGGCAGTACAATGATGATCACTGTGTAACATATAAGTCCTTATGGCGGACAAGCACAGTGATTTGCAAGTATATATTGTACTTGGTGGAAGCAGGCAGATATCGCCTGGTGTGTACCATGCTGTTTGGTTGATCTGCTAGTATTACAGTTCACCATACATCAGAACACTTGCGGCGTGTAATGACCGCTTATTTACTGCAATGTATAGTGCCTTCTGGAGGCAGGTGGTCGCGTTACGGCTATTTTTAGAGGACACAATTATACATCCAAATCCTAAAGAGGTCTGGTAAAGAAGCACAGTTTGACATGCGGGTGTAACCCAGTCTGTATCAGGTTCTCGGGCAAACTGCTTTTGTTGCAGTTCCACGTGTGTTAGCACACTGGGACTAGCGGGGTGGCAATAGTTCAATACAAGTCACGGTGCCCCATGCATGTTCATTAGTGGATGACAGAGATAAGTATTGCACAATTACAAAACATTAGAGTCCTTAAAAGGACTGGAAATCAGACAAGGGTGAAGGATGGCTAGAGGGAGCGACCGCACGACTGTGGAGGCCGGTGTACACTTCGCAGTTCTTCTTCAGGGTCTTCTTCATATTGTAACATATGTCTCTTTATTTTTGAAAGCACACACCAAGTGTAATAAACTTACAAGTTGATACAATACACCACACTAAACAAGTGTTTGTCTATGATAAGATCCTGTATCTAAACTAGACATTGGTCATTACGCGTTAGCGGGAGCTGGGACCCACCACGCACACTGCTTAAAGCCCCCACCGTTAACTGACAATAACGAGATTCAAGAATTGCACACAGACTCTAGGGAATTGTTCTGAATGATTTATTCTTACATTTTGGAATGTGAATACATATTGTGTCCCCCGTGTCATTCATAGGCTACATAGCCAATATTAAAGGGAAAGACGCATTAAAAAGGATTATAAAAATGTATTCAAGGAATAAGTGCTAAGGGACACCGCATGAGCTAAAGTTTTTAACTTACACTATACTCACTTGTCTTGACTTGACTACTCCGTTTCATGTAGTTTGTCATATCTCGCAGCTTTTTAACATATAACAATAAAAGGTATATTTTAAGTCTCTTTGTTGGTGCACCACTACAGTGACAAATCTTTTTCTATCCCTAACAATTAACTAGAACAAGAGACAGTTAAACTTAAAGACAGTGAGGCAGCTCTCTCCAAAACTCATGAGTCTCCAAGCCTAAATGAGTATGCTATAGCTATTCATATAAATACATAATATTTATTTGATAATAGTCTTTTTCTTTTATGAGCCAGTGTATCGCAGCTGTAGTTTAGAGAGCAATTTAATACAGAAAGCCTGTTGCTTGCTTATCAGTGCCGCCAGCTTCTTTCATGAACACACAAATACAGATATACGAGTGTGAAGAGAGTGTTGATCTCTTTGTCTCAATATAACACACACACACATATTCCATTCTAGCTCGAGAGGCCTTTCAACAACCATGGCCCTTATTCTGATTGACGCGGACTTTACCGCATTCTTACGGATCGCGTCTTTTCGGCGTCTGCGCATGCGTGGAGAACGCAACGCGCATGTGCCACGCCTTGACTCCGTACCAGTTCGGCCAAATCCCGTACAAAACTGTTCCCCGCAATCAGTCGGGAAATATGGGCGTATTATGGGCGTCATGCGGAATGTCACATGGGCGTAGTTTCAAAGTGGGCAAAACGGGGCGGAAACATGGGCGGACACGGGGGAGTACACTTATGTTGGGGGGCGTACATTCGGATAGCACTCCGAATGCACGCGATCAAAAGGGGAAGAAATGTGCGGTGTCCACAAGTGTACTATTGCTTTGCGGACACCACTCGTTCATGCGGTAGGCGAACGTACGCCTAATGACTACAAGCATTAACACCTGAACCCAATAGAATCTACTCCTTTACTCATTACTCACTAATAGGCCGCTTGTCAGTGCTTTAATTGAAACCATTGCACTTCAATTGCTGTAAGGGTTAATGTGTGCAATGCATGTGTTAGGCATGCTTGTAAGGATATATTGGCATCTAATTGATTCCAATTCCAAATAAGCAGTTTTTTATGAGGATAGGTAATTGAATAAGTGGGTCATGTGATGTCTTGCAGAAGATACTTAATAGTGGGTTGTTTGGCGTAAATACTCCGCTTACGTGCGGTAGCACCGCTTGGCTCCCGTTCGGATGCGGTATTCCCGAGCATACTCTGTAATACTCTGTAATACCGTGCCGAATCTGAGTGTTTCTCCCGCACACGCATGGTTTGTATGTCGTCCGTAAACACGCCCTGTTCTTAAAGAGTGAGTCCGTCCGAATGCGGAGGACACGTGGGCGTTTCTACGGACGATGGCCGCATGCGGCAAAACACCGTAGCGTGCGGACCGCTCCGTAAGAATGCGGGAATATCCGCACCGATCAGAATAAGGGCCCATGTTTTAATATCTTAAGTAGATATAAAACTACATATCTTTATGGCTTGTACCAGCATTAACCAAATAGAGTAGTAGAAAATAAACATATCTTAACAAATCAATGTTATTCTCTCTACAACCACTATGGGTAATGGGCCTGATTCAACGATATCCACAATTCTGCACAGGCACATTATCGCAGTTTCAGTGCTGGCTGGGACGGCGACGTGGTGGCAACTGACCATTTTGTGGGTGCAGTCTGGACAACATAAGCATGTCCAGACCTCTCAAGGGGGTGGCTACGTGACACCACACACACTTACTGTGACACTAAACATGGCCGGCCTGCGCCTGGCTTCGGTAGTTAGGTAGTAAATACCTCGAACTTTAGAATTGTGCATTTCAATTTTGAAAGTATTGTATTTTCTAAACAGGCTGTAGTAGTTAATTAAATGATGTGTACATTGGGTCTAAGTACCTGGAAAAAGTGCTGATGTTCAGTACTTTGCTCACGCATTAGGCCTGTACTGCTCATGTGCATGTGGATGCACTACAGCTGCAAATAACACTAGAGCGACTGCAGACATTTGGGGGTTGGAACATGGCAGCAACGGCCTCCATTTCCAAATATGGAAGTATGTCACTGCTGTTTTGGTGTAGTGCCGAGGTCAGGACCTCTGGAAAATGGAGATTTTCTGGCCTCTTTGTAAGATCTGTGGCAGCTGACTTGCGTTATCCCATATGTCACGCAGCCAGTTGATGGTGTTGCAGATGATTCTATGATGCCTCCTGGGAAGCAGCACAGATCACTAATGCAACCGGCTGCTTATATCAGATGCTTCCTGCTGTATTACCATACTAGTGCTTGGAAGCAGCAGTAAGACCTCATCCAACCGAATCATTCCCCTTGTCATTGTGTTTCCTATATAGGCAGAGGCTGGCTGGAAACATTTAGCCATGGTGGCAAGTCCAGATCACTGGCCCATAAGTAATGGATCATCATTAAATCTCTTGAAGGCAGTTCGGCACAGTGGTGACCAAATTGCTGAATGTCCTGTTTTCATCAGCAACCAGCGATGGTCGCTCATATAAATTAGACACTCTGCTGGGGGAAGCTGCTGGTCATAGAAGCATTCTCCTGCGGCTAGCGACCACTGGTCGCGGGAGCGAGCTTTCAGCAACCATTGCCATGTACACACAGGGATATGGTCACTCAGTGACCATATCCCCTGTGATTTTGGCTGATAGCGCCACGTGTGTACGGGGCTTAACACTCACACTTCCCCCTTGCTCACAGCTTCCAACACAATCCCAACGGTAAGTTACACCTAGTGCCTAAACCTAACTCCTCCCCCACCCCAACATCATGCTATGACACCACCAACATACTTATGATCGGAATACCGGCTTTTGATATTCCGGGCCAGCATATTTGCTGATGTCGGGATTCCAGCCCTGGTGTAGGGGCTCCCGCTTGGAATCCCAGAGCCAGGATTATGACCGCATCCCCAAACAGCACCATAGTACATTACATTATACACAGCATACTCAGCCCCCTCCTTAATAATACAACCAGTACCATAGCAACATTCACCATAGTCCATTATACACAGCCCCGTCCACCATATTACACCCAGTACACACAGCACCATATTATATTATACACAGTCCCCCCATATTGCAACAGTATACATAGCACCCTATTACATTATACACAGCCCCCCCCATATTGCACCAGTATACATAGCACCCTATACATTATACACAGCCCCCCCCCCCATATTGCACCAGTTTACATATCACCCTATACATTATACACAGCCTCCCCCCATATAACACCCAATACACACAGTACTATAAAACATTAAACACAGCATGACCCTCCCCTATTACATTACACACAGCCCCCACTCCCCCGGTACACACAGCACTCACCCATCTCTGTTGATGCATCCTTGGGAAGTGCAGGGAGCAGGTCCAGGCATAGTTTTGGAGACAGCCAGGCAGACAGAGGAGCAGGCCTGGGCTTTTGCACTCTGTGTGGTGGGAGGAGTCAGCCTCACTGTAGCAAACTTGGAAGCCTGTTCACTTGCTCCTTCCCTTTGCTGCCTCTGACAGCATTCAGAGCAGCACGGCGCTACCCACAACCCCGCGGTGGCTGGCTATGACATCTCGCCTGCAGGCCCCGCCCCTGCCAAATGGCAAAAATGACAGTCAGATCACGACTGTGTCTACTGCTGGACCACCAGGGCTCACGTCAGAGGAGGCGGTCCAATACACAAGATGACAATGTGGCCCCCAGCCCACCACTGAGTATAGGTCGGTGTCAGATTTGAATGGCTACTAATGTATTAACCCTTTCAAGTCCAACATTTAGTCAGGCTCAACAGCCCTAGTGCTAGTAGCAGATCCAATGGTGAGACACTTTAAAATACAGTTGGAGCCCCTCTCAACTATCTTCCTTAGGTCGTGGCTCACCGTGGCTAGCCATGGCTATCCTGTTGTCCTCAGCAGCAATACAACACAGTAGGGGATTAGCAGAGTAATCCTATTACTCACTTAATCCTATTAAAGGGCTAAATGAGGAGGGCTCCATCTGTAAGAAAATTAACATTGTTCAACATTCAATGTAGACCATTTTTGAGTTTAAAAAAATACAATTAACATTTAAACCAGACTGTATGAATTGAAAGAAAAAAGGACTGTAAAAGGAAAGTGGATTTCACATTAAAAACATGTAATCTGTTATCATCATAAAATACATTTATGTTTTTCTGTAACTGTAAAGTATAATGTAATGTAATCTAGCTTCAGTGTGTGAACCTATTTAGTAAACGATTCTGTTTACTGTTACCTGTTAAACAGGCTGACTGTATGAACAATCCCATCGAATATAGGGAAAAAAGATTATATCATGCATATTTTTGCAGCGTGTATCAATAATTCTCTTATCAAGATTGATATTAAAACAATGTTTTTTTTCTTTATCAGATGTTGCAATTGGAGCCCCAAAAGAAGATGATTACGTGGGAGCAGTTTACATATATCATGGGGACGCTAATGGCATTGTTCCTAAGTATTCAATGGTTGGTCTGTTATTCAGTCTTCTAAATTGAGTACTACTGCACAGAAATAAATACATGACTATTATATATAAGGTGTGCACAATTGAATAGGAGACTTTTGCTGTAGCGGTGTTGTAACTTATCACAGTGGGTTAATGGTTTTGCCGATAGATAGAAACATAGAATTTGACGGCAGATAAGAACCACTTGGCCCATCTAGTCTGCCCCTTTTTTTAAACATGTTACCTCAAACCATATTTGATCCTTATTTTTTTGTAAGGATATCAATATGCTTATCCCAAGCATGTTTAAATTGTACTATTGTATTTGCGTCTACCACCTCTGATGGTAGGCTATTCAACTTATCTACTGTACTACTCGTTCTGTGAAAAAATTCTTCCTCACATTTCCCCTGAATCTTCCTCCCTCTAGTTTCAGTGCATGTCCTCGTGTTTATCCTCCCATTTTAAACAAGTACATAATAAATCCTGTGAATATATAAAAAATTTCATTGGGATAAAAGCAATACAGGACAATATTAGACAAAATAACTCCTTAAGAATGTTAGCAAAGGAGGAAATGAAATACATATACAATTTAAAAACCCTTATACCGTTAGGACTCAACAAAGA
This sequence comes from Crinia signifera, assembly GCF_055691185.1. Classification (NCBI taxonomy): domain Eukaryota; kingdom Metazoa; phylum Chordata; class Amphibia; order Anura; family Myobatrachidae; genus Crinia; species Crinia signifera. The sequence goes on from NC_139221.1 coordinate 164,976,797, forward strand.
TTTCGAATTAAAATGGTTTTTGTAAACTATTCTAATTTGTTTCCTGAAAATTTTTCACCATCTTAAACTGTAATTTATATGCCGTCATTTGCAGTGTCTATATACTGTTAAAATATTGTCTTTCGGATGTCGTCACCTGTAGTGCCTATATATTGCTAAAACATCGTTTTCTCCTTCTATTTTAGAAAAAAACTAAGTAGGAGAGAATATACAATGAATCTATATTTTTGGTGCTTCTGGCAGGTTTGCTTACACCTGGTCCCAGGCGGGCATGGCCCAACTAGAAGAATACACCAAAGAAATTTCCGTCTTAATGTGACATCATTTTTTTCTGATATGCAAAATTCCTGTAAACATGTACTGTTTGTATAGTGTATAAGCTGATAATGTATGCAATATATAATTTTGTACTGTTTTTTTCTTTTCTTCTGTTTTTTTGTTGACAAGATGATGTACATGTCTATTTTGTAATATCTAAATTTTGCATCTACTTTGATGCCTATAGATGTATATAAAGCGGGATGGATATTGCACACCTGAATTGGTTAATTTTTTGTCCCTTTTTTGTCCTTTAATTGATCTCCATATGTAGGATATCCACCTCAGTGGACCGTTTAGCGTTCCACGCATTTAACATTAGAGAACTTGTGAATGGAGTTCACATACTCACATTTACCACGCACAAGGGCAGCGACAGTGAGTGGACCGCATATGCGTTCCACTCACACGATTCCATGACGCAATAACCCAGCGCCATCCCAGCAGGACGGAACACCACAGCTAGCGTGCGAAATCTGCACCTAACGTATTGGGTGTTCCAGTCCAGACTTCACTGACGCCTGTTTTCACAGCATCACTATCGCTTCTTAGCTATGATGCAAGAAAAACATCTTTTTTCTGTGCCATATGTATTTACGCCGTTTTGGAACGCATTGCGTTCCATTCGGCGGCCATTTTTTATTCATTAATTCCCGGAGGTCATTTAAACATTGCTCCTTTTTTCTCTTATCCCTCATTATAATTCTTCATAAAACTACAGGAGTGCACCTTCCATCCTTAACTTTATTGAATGTGTATTTTAAAGAAAGTGTTTGCAATGATTATATGTACGATTTTACTGCTGGATGATCACTTCCTGTGACCAGTTCCTGCTATCATGCGATTGGTCCAGCCCTACATAAATACCCAGCAGTTGCTGCTAGTCCCCATGTCTTGAAAAAGGCTCTAAAGGAGCCGAAACGCGTTGACACTAGGGGATTCTGTGCATCTTGGACCTGTCTGACCAACAGAGGTAACGTTGGACACTTTAACCCTTCACTCTGTCTGGACCTTTAACATCTATTTGTGAATGTGTTGATGTCCCGGCGTTGCCTTCTAGGTCACCTGGTCCTTTTTGCATTTTTGTTTTTTTTAAATTGTTCATTTTTATCTAAATGTTTTTACCTTTTTTGTATACATGTATATGCATTGTACGTATTTTTAGTCCAATTATGGACTCTTTATAAATTAAAAATTCTTCAGTCTATCCATCGCTTCTTCCTTTGTTTTTTCTGGGGTCACCAACACCCACATTGAGAGATTCTCTGTGGAAATAAAGATCCCCTTTTTTGAAACTACAAAGAAACCTTGATGCGTCTGGCTCCAGTCTAAAACACCGTGAGTGTGGTACGCCATCTTCTTTAAGATTTCCATCCTGAATTTACATAAAAGATACCTTGATGTGCTTTTGTCCACCATCTTGGATGTGAGTGGGGGTACGCCAAACATATACTCATTCATCTGATACATAAAGTTTTGGGATAACCCCCACAAAAGATACCCTGATGAGATTTAACCCACCGAGTAACCAGTGAGTGGGGGTACGCTTATTCATCCCTTTTGACAGAAAATTGTGTTTTTTGGAAAAGATACCTTTATGGGATTATAATATATAATATTTAAGTGAGTAGAGGTACGCCCCTGAACTTCGTGACAAAATCTAGAAATCAGGAGAAAACCAATTCCTCTGCCAACATTTTTGAACTTTATTATTCATGCTTTAATTGTGTTGAATTTCATTTGTTTACACAAATGTACATTTTCTTTATTTCATGCTTTTTTTGAGAAAAATAAGAAAACACACGGATCTAACACTTTAAAAGAATTTCTTCAAAGGACCGATACCTTTACCTCCCTCCCATTGAAACATATGAAAGGGAAGTACCTTTGATCTTATATTTGTGCACATTGATTTTGTCCACTTTATTTTTCACGATTTTTCTAATTTTATTTTTATTTTTATATTTTTTTGATTTTTTATTTAGTTTGTTAGCGCTGTGAACTGTTTCTGGATCTTAAAAACTTCTTTTCCATTTGTAAACAACCTCAGGACCTTTTGGTGTAGGTCCTATCAAGTTCCAGAGACTATTTATAGCTGCTTTTAGCGCAAAACTTCAGTCACGCACAAAATTTGTTTTGTACTCCTCGTGTTCTGTTGCTCCTCTTCCTGTGAAGAATGTCTCCCACCTGTACCTTGTTAAAACCCTTGATATATTTAAAAGTTTCTATCATGTCCCCTCTTTCCCTTCTCTGCTCTAAAGTACACATATTAAGATCTTTTAGTCTTTCCTGGTACGTTTTGTGATGTAGGCCATGCACCATTTTAGTTGCTCTTCTTTGTACAGTCTCTAATGTATTTATATCCTTCTGGAGATATGGCCTCCAGAACTGAACACAATACTCTAGGTGAGGTCGTACCAATGACCTATACAGTGGCATTATTACTTCTTTCTTTCTACTGCTGATACCTCTCCCTATGCAACCAAGCATCTGACTTGCCTTCTTCATTGCTTTGTTACATTGCCTACCTACTTTTAAGTCCCCTGAATAGTGACACCTAGATCCCTCTCTTCCTCAGTAGTTTCCATTATAGTGCCATTTATACTATATTGAGTCTTTGGATTTCTGAGACCCAAGTGCATGATTTTGCATTTTTTGGCATTAAACTGTAGTTGCCATTCTCTTGACCATTTCTCTAATCTACCTAGATCCTCAATCATTTGTTTTACCCCTCCTGGTGTGTCTACCCTGTTGCATACCTTTGTGTCATCTGCAAAAAGGCACATTTTACCCTCAATTCCATTTGCAATATCACCAATAAAGATATTAAAAAGCACCGGTCCAAGTACAGATCCCTAGGGTACTCCACTTGTAACCTTTCCCTCCTTTGACTGTACTCCATTTACTACAACTCTTCTGTTTTCTGTCCAGCAACCACGCTCTTATCCATTCAACTATCTTAGAATCCAATCCCAAGCTTTCAAGTTTATTTAAGAGTCTGCGATGTGGAACAGTGTCAAAAGCTTTACTAAAGTCTAGATAAGCTACATCTACAGCCCCACCTTGATCTGTTACTTTAGTCACCCAGTCAAAAAAGTCAATAAGATTTGTTTGACATGATCTTCCCCCAGTAAACCCATGCTGTTTTGGATCCTGTAAATTGCTGGTTTTGAGATATTCTACAACTCTTTCTTTTAAGAGTGTTTCCATCAATTCCCCTACTACTGATGTAAGGCTCACTGGTCGATAGTTGCTTACCTCTTCCTTGCTTCCACTTTTGTGCAGTGGGACTACATTCGCTGTTTTCCAGTCCTCTGGGATTACTCCAGTAGCTAGTGACTGGTTGAATAATTCTATTATTGGTTTTACGAGCTCCCCTTTAAGCTCTTTTAGTATCCTTGGATGTATCCCATCTGGCCCCATTGATTTATCCACTTTCATGCCAGATGGCATGGCAGTTTTCCAGTTGCACTTGTGTAATGTGTTGTATACGGCTTCGTCTCAGTTTCTTTATTCCCGTTAAGTTGTTTTGCCCTCTCGGATCCATGATGGATTCATCCCAATCAGCTCAAAGCACGAGCATGATTCAGAAATTTATGGCAGGATGAAGGAGGTGTATGGAGAGCAGTATCTCGCAAGGTCCTCTGTATTCCTGTGGTTTCAGCATTTTTATGCAGGACACAAAAGCATCAAGGACTTGCCATGGCTCCGAGAGGCACTCATTGTCACCAACCCTGCCACGATTTCGATGGGAGGTCCTGATACATCCTCCATACAGCCCCAATATCTCCCCATGTGACTTCCATATGTTCTGCCTCTTTAGAAAATCACTGAAAGGTCAGCGGTTCATCTGTGACAAGGCAGTGAAGGACACTGTGAAAAACTGGATCCTTCAGCAACCCAGGAGTTTCTATACTGAAGCCATTCAATCCCAACCTACGCGCTGGGATCAGTACATCAGTTTCAATGGCAATTATGTGAAGTTGTAATGTTATACATGAACTGTAATTAAATATTATTTAGCTAAGCACACTCAAAGCAAAAGTTTTGAAAGCTAGTCTGCTACCTTGTGATTGCCTCTGTGTTTCTGTATGTGTGCAAGTGAAAGCGATGTAGGTTAACTCACTGCCAGCAGATGGCAGGGTTTCGGTTACACATAGACACTAAATATATATATATATAACTATATATATGATTCAAATATTCTTTACATACAACGGTAGTCTCCTTTTTATTTGGGCACACCTTATATTTATCTGTTTTCTACTATTACTATATAATATCTTAAATCACTATAAAAAATGAATATATTAAAATGGAATATATAATATTTTATTTTAAAAAATGCATAACTAATTTTCTAAGAATCCTAAGTCTTGGAAACCTATTACTACAAACCTTGTAATAGCTGATTGTTAAGGGATGTGTCATTTGTGCAACAATAAACCATAGGTATAGTAAAGCAGCCTTTAACATGAACAGAGACAAACACGCCCTCTCTGATTAGCTGGTGTAGCGGTCCCCTTTAGATATGATGGCCGTGAAACGCGTTTCAGATGTGAAATCCTTCCTCAGATATGGGGACACTACATCAAGAACCTTTTATGCCATCTGTGGTGATGACAAGCCTCATGCCCTGGACTACCTTTATGTTTCATGTACATTGCCCAACACACCACCAGTAAAGGGTGAGAGAAGGATAAAGGGTTCATCCCTGTATTTTATGGCTTTCTTTTACTAGAGATATATTATGTTGTATTAATAACCTATATCCTATTATTATAGGATATATGTTTATTAAAACATCTATAGTACATTATATTCATTTGTGGTAAAGTTTATATTCTGATTGCCATGCAGTTCAAGGTACTGTAGCTAAGTAATATACACACTTAATACATCTTCCTATGGTATAGCGCCAATTAACTACCAACTTTGACAGATGTTTTGTGGCACACTACATGGATGTGTCCAACTAATGATATCTCAAAGGACCCAGGCTAAACGCAGTGTAAACGCTGCATGACAGAGATGGGACAGATCTTTCTTTTGTAGATGACGAAACTCTTCTAGAAGTGCATACACATGGTGCGATTTTGGCTTCTGATTTTGAGTATATTGTCAAAAACCTAACAAAGCTTAGCCAAAATCGCACAGTGCTTGTACTGCTTGCAATACTAATGCTCGGCCCCACCAGGTCAGTATCGCAAGTAAAGATGGACTGTGCAGGCAAGGCAATTATGTTGCATACAGTGTATTTGCTCATAGTCAGAATCACAAGTAAATATAGTCAAAATGGGCTCCACGCAATTCAAGGGGAAATTACATAGTCATAATCGGCCATAACCAATATCTCACTGTGTGTATGCCCCTTTAGAATAAAAGTGAATCTCTTCAATTTTAGCAACATTATCATATTGTTGTTTTGAATAATGATGATGTCATTTATTTTTGAAATAATATGCAATGAGTACAGAGGGATAGTGATGCCATAGATGAGAAAATTATTCCCATTGTTTTGTACATTTTGTAATATTGTATACATCTATTTATTTTTTCACCATTGTAATTCAGCGGCTCTCTGGAAGACAAATTAACCCGGCTTTGAGAATGTTTGGACAGTCAATTTCTGGAGGTGTTGATATGGACAAAAATGGCTATTTAGGTAAGTTACAAAGACTGCAACAGTTATTTAAGATAAAGTGTTTGTATAGTACATCTTACATAATTCATATTAACTGCGTTATTACAGAGCATTGCATTATTACAGATTGCCACAAAATGAGAAGTACGTAAATTACTTTACTCCACCAGTATAGAAGAGCAGCGAGGAGAGAAACTATTGGGTATATGTGACTATATACAGTATATCAGGGTGTCATGTAACAGGATTGTGGATTGGGTCGCAAAACCTTAAATAGCAATTTAAGGATTTGTTTTCCTATAACTAAAACACAGTCCTGGCAAATTATAATATTAATATTGGTGCATCTGCAGGCAGATCATTTGAGCATGATGAACACACTATTTTTCACTAAGCAAAAGTTTATCTGGGTGGTGGAAAATGAGGCACACCGAACATTAACAAAGACCATTTATGGCAGGATACAGTATGCACTGGAACAGCTTAGACAGGCTCCCTCGTCCAGAAATCTAATACCTCTTATTCAAATGACAACCTCCTGACCCTATTTATCCCACACTAATAGGTATTCCAGTATGATAAGTACTACAGCAATATGGATACAATAATAGATTAGCCATACACCATTAGGCGTAACATTCCACTGTGCGACTTGTATAAAAGCCATTTTATTTATTTGGTATATCACATACCTATTACATTCATCTACATTTCATATACCTGCTTTGTAAAGCTGTTTAATGTTCCATTAGTATGGCCTAGTGTAATGCACTGTATACAAATGTCACAGAGGCATCTACGCTCAGCTATTAGAAGAGCCTGGAAACTTTCCTTTACTCCCTGTTATTTACAAGCTGTGCCACACAAGAATGTTTCTGTTAACATCACTGACATGATTAGAGAACAATGGATTACTTAGCAGCTATAAAATAAAAACCAAGATAATTTAAGAACGGTGTATTTTTAAGTAAAGACAGAATTTTATTGGCCAGCCTGGGTTTCTTACCTCTCCAGGTATATTTGAGAAAGAGGGAGCGGAATTGGCTAAGGAGGGTATTAGGGACTAGAATGGGGATGGTTCAAAATAAATATAGTATCTTAGGGAGGACCACCATTTTCTGAGCGGCTATACTCCCCAACCAGGAAAGCAACTGGAGCATCCAGTAAGATGTTAACAATGTGAGTTTTGCTAAAAGGGCGGGATAGTTACAAGAGATTTAGGGGCCCATTTGTTAACATCATATTTACTAAAATAATGTGAAAACGGGTGTTTTCACACTCTTCGCATTATTTTAGTTTCACTTAAATGTACTAAAGTGGAATTGGAGGAGAATTTGCAAAATTCTCCTCCAAAGGCCAATTATGACATTTTTTTAGAAAGCATATTGCATTTCCCATAATTGTAATTATAAATGCGATATGCTCAAATTTACTAACCTTGAATTGTAAAAAAAAGCGGAGTGGCTTATGATGACGCCAGCTTCAGGTGGCGGATAGAGCTGCAGCTGCTGCGATGTCAGTGTGTGTGTGTATGTGTGTGTCTAGGCAGGAATGAGATAACAGTGCAGCTCTGTCAATCACCCCCTCTCCCCCTCATGCCATCCACAGAGCACCGCACAGGCTGTTAGAAGTGACCTTTGTGTGAGCTCAGAGGGAGAGATCATTACAGCGCTGTCCCCTGCTCTTCCCCTCCTGCTGGTGATCTTACATCACAGACAGGCAGGGAGGGAGAGTTTATTGTAGCTGTCACCCGTCACCCACTCTCCCCCCTCATGCCGTGTATCCTAATCACAGGAGCTTTTCAAAGAGCACAGTCTATGTGCACACCAAAGTGCAACATGTTCCGTTCTGATCTGTGTAGGGTGTTTAATTAAAAGTGTTTCATTGCCTACTGCTCTACTTTTCATATGTACACTTGCCAGCATTTTTTTTTCTGTGGCTGGCTTCTCCAGTCCCCACCCCCACTCCTCCCTGCAGCTGGGCATGCGCAGCCACAACAAGTGATAACATTTGCGATAGCCATAGGGGGAGAGCAGGGAGATAATTTTGCAGGGATAGGGCTTTATCGCATTCCCTGATCAGGAATGTGAATAATAATACATGCGATTAAAAGGTAAACCGCAATGCAAATTTAGGCGTTATTATCACCTAATACTCAAAATGTATTTGTAATTTTTATAAATGGGCCCCTAAGTCCGACACTCGTGATGGGATTTGGATCCCTAGATTTTTTTTTTTTTAATTATTCTTTATTAAAGTTTTGTTACTTTTCCTTACAATCATAAAAACAAAATAAGACAAGACTAACAATTCACATACATAACATACAAACGCGTACAGTTTTGTGCATAATATCTCAGTAGACATAGTAATATAAATATTGCATACATAAAGTGCATAATGACAGTTACGAAGTCGATCGGGGGAAGATAAACAGAGAGAGAAAGAAAGGAAAAAAAAAAAAAAAAAACAGGAAGACTCTAGAAAGAAAAAGAGATGCAGACAATACAGAAAGCCAGCATTATGCGTGGTGGCGCACATAATCAGAGTGCTATAGCATGTCTATTCTCCAGGAAATCAACCTAACAACTCCAGTCGCTAATTGTGAGCCATTTAAAAAAAAATAAAATCTCCTTTTTCCCAGGATAATATATTATCATTCAAATATTCTCTAGTACCTACTTATGTCAGTGAATAAACTGTGGAGTGCCACAGCTAGAGTGCCTAGTGAACCGTTTAGTTATTATTTTTTTTTTTTTTTCTTTTTTTTTCTTTTCCCCTTAAATTTATACTCCACTACTTCTCAACCATTATTAGTGCTCTACAATTCGCCCCTATTGAGATTTATTATTTTATAACCTTTTACCCCAAGTCCCACCCGTCCCGCCCTCCAATACTAATCCCTAACTACCCCCCCAAGTACCTTTACTTTACCGTTTCTATTAAATTGTGACGTACCAAGCTGCCTCGGTGAGTGGTGGCAGTAGAAAAAAAATTACGTGTATTATTTTAAGTGTAAGTATTTACTGTGCGTCAATATGAGGAATTAAGGATTCCTAATATTAAAGTGAGAGAAAGGAGAGAAAAAGGAGAGAGGAAAAAAAAAAAAAAAAAAAAGAGAAAAGGAAAAAGGCTCACTCATGGTTATTATCGCTATACTCTGAATAATACCACATCGCCCACATATCATAAAATTTATCGATTGAGTTCCTGGAAAGATACACATACTTCTCATGCGCCATAGTATAGTTAACTGCCACGATCCAATCTTGCACATTAGGCCCGTTTTTTGCCATCCAGCACCGGGCGATAACAACTTTAGCAGTTGCACATAAATTTATCAAAAGCGATTTAACTCCAGACTGGGTACCACTAGGCCATACCCCAAGGAGTGCCGATAGAGGAGATAGATTTGGACCCGCAAGCCCTATAGCCACTAATACATCACCTACTCCTTCCCAATATGACTGCAGCACTTTACATGACCATACAAGGTGCCAGAAGTCAGAATCGAGCGATAGACACTTTGGGCACTGGAAATTACCGCTACGTGAGAATTTTTTCATCTTGTTCGGTGTTAAATATGCATGATATAGTATATTGAGTTGAATCTGCTGAATTCTTAGAGAACTAGTCGCTAAACTTGGAACAGCAAGCGCCACTTTCCAGCTGTCGTTAGTCAATTCCGGCACCTTTGCTAGCCAGTTCTGTGCATACATGTCAAAATCGTCTTTCTGGGTAATGGCCGTGAGATATTTATAACACTTTGACAATTTCTTATTTTTGCCCACTGTGCTCAGAAACTTCTTCACGGGAGATTCTACCACAATAATAGAGTGCCGCCTATGGAGTTGTAACACTGCAGTTCTCAACTGCAGATACCTATAAAACATATTCTTTGCTAAGGCATATTCAGTCTGCAGTTGGGAATATTGTCTCAATTCCCCGTCGTTGAAGACCTGACCAATAGAGTTAATTCCATAGTGTCCCCAAGCTCTCCCCCCCTGGCTAAGATTTAAACTAGCGAGCCCGGGCATAGAAAAAAGGTATGTATCCGGGTCCAACCCGCAATACTCCAGCCTTCTATGAACCCATTTCCATATGAACCTCATTTGCTTTATATATGGAGGCAAGCCACGGTAGCCCTTTTGCTTCAATAGCACCTGCAGGGGAGAATGGCGGGGGTAGACAGCACCAACAAAATCCTCTAACTCCAGATAATATTCATTATCCTTAAGCCAGTTTGAAAGCTGGGCTAGCTGGGCTGCATAATAATACATTTTTACATTGGGCATGGCGTAACCCCCACATTTCCTTTCTTTACATAGTACAGATTGCTTTACTCGCGGTACCTTATTCTTCCACACAAAGGAGAATAATATTTGGTTAATTTTGCAAATAACATTTTCATTAATAAGGATAGGGGAGTTCATAAAAACATACAACATTTTAGGCAGGAGTATCATTTTTACCAAATTGATACGCCCCAACATGGTTAGCGGGAGCCTCTGCCAATTTTTACACCTCTGCCTAGTGGATTCAATAATTGGATCTAAGTTATGGGCAACAAATTCCACTGGGTTCGCGGTTACAATTATACCCAAATACTTAAATTGTTTAATCACTGGGAGACAGAAGTTGTCATTCAAACTAACGTTGCAGTTATCTACGGTGTTAGAAAGTAGGAGTTGTGACTTGTTGTAATTAATTGTCAAGCCTGAAATTTCCCCAAATTCCTTCATGTTGTTGATTACTATAGGTAAGTGGCTAGCTTGATCCGTCAGCCCCACCAATAGATCATCGGCATATAGTGAAACAATGTTTTTGAGCGTCCCCTGTCGTCTGGCATCTGTCGCCAGAGTCAATCGGAGTTTACAAGCGATTGGCTCCATGGCAAGTGCAAATAGTAACGGCGACAGGGGACACCCCTGCCGCGTACCACGGAACAGTGGGATTGAATCTGATAGATAGCTGTTAACTAAAACCCTTGCTGACGGAGTTTGGTATAGCAGAAAGACCCAGTTAGCGAACCTTGGACCTATCCCGAAGGCCCTGAGCACTTGCCTTAAATACGGCCACTCCACTGAATCAAATGCCTTGTTGGCATCAAATGAGGCTACCGCAGCACTAGTGTGTCCTAGATCCGCAGTCTGCAAAAACATATATAGCCTCCGTAGATTGATACTAGTAGATTTCCCGCTCATAAATCCCGTTTGATCCGGGTGTATGAGCTTGTCGATCACCGTATTCAATCTGCTGACCAATATTTTCGCAAAGATTTTGGCGTCCGTTGTAATCAAAGAAATCGGCCGATAAGAATCCGCGCTACATGGGTCTTTCCCCTCTTTCAATATAACTGTTATAATAGCCTCAGTCATTGAACTGGAGAAACAGCCCTCCTTGTCCATCTCTTGAAAAAATTGCAACAGCTGTGGGGCCAGAACATCAGCAAATTTTTTATACAGCTCGCTAGGGAGACCATCTACCCCGGGGGCTTTCCCAGTAGGGAGGGATTTTATTGCCGCGGTCACCTCTTCAAGCGTGATTGGTGCCTCCGTGACTTCCCTATCCTCATCAGTCAGTGTAGGGAGGTCAATGGTATTTAAATACTCCTCGATATGCCTATCACCACTAGTGATTTTTGTACTATACACTTGAATAAAGTGTTCCCGAAACCCAGCCGCGATATCAGAGGCAGATGTCACCATATCTCCTGAACTTAGACGTAGTTTCGAAACAATAGTTGCAGGTTTATCTAATTTGGACAAGAAGGCCAGATACTTGCCCGCCTTATCGATGTTCATATAAAATCTATGTGAATCAGTTAAAACTTTATGGGCCATCATTTTCTGCAAATGTTCAACCCAGACTCGCTGGGAGTCCAGCCAGGCTTTTTTAGTGCTTTCTGTACAATCAGTCAGGAATTCCTGCTCCTTAAGTGTCATATGATTCTCTAACCCCACAGCTGTTTCACGGAGTTTCCGTCTGGCGTATGCAATATTTTTAACGCAAAACCCACGGATATAGGCCTTTGAGGCCTCCCAAACTATAGATGGTTTGGCAGACTCGACGTTCACACTAAAGAAGCCGTCGACAAGTGATCTCATCTCCTCTTCATCCCCTAGCTGAGGGAGCCATGATGGATGAAGCCTCCATAATTTTATGCCGGTATTACCAACTGGGTCTATCTGCATCCAGACTGGTGAGTGGTCTGATATTCCCCGGGGCATATATTCTATCTTTAACACTTTGGGGAGTAGGTTTTGAGAGACAAATATGTTGTCGATTCGAGAGAATGAGTTATGTGGGGGCGAGTAGAATGAAAATTGTTTTATATTCGGATTTCGCTCGCGCCAAACATCCCACCAGCCATAGTCAGAAATAAACTGGGCCAGCTTTGTTTTTTTATCCAAGCAAGCACCTCTACTACTCCACCTATCTATGGAGGTATTCATTACAGCATTAAAGTCGCCTAGGCAAACTGTATGGCAGTCCGGGCGAGCTGCAGCAAAGTTGGCTGCCTTCCTTAGTACCTCCAAAGTAAAAGGAGGAGGAATATAGACAGCCAAGATACAATAACGAGTAGATTCTATCAGCCCGTCCAAAAAGACATACCTTCCGCCCCGGTCGACTTCAGACGCTAATAACTCAAAATGAGTGTTTTTCTTAATTATAATGGTGACTCCACGGGCTGAAGATGAAAACTGCGAATGAACCATCCTCCCAATCCAAGGACGCTGTAGGGATGATATTTTGTCACCGAATAGATGCGTCTCTAAGAGACAAATAACATCGGCAGGTACTGACCGACAGTGTTTAAGTACTAACGAGCGTTTTATCTTTTCGTTAAGACCTCGCACGTTCCAAGTCATGAACACTACCATAACCTCATTACTCTATATCTGGACAGATGAATTTGGTGATCATAGATTTTATGCTTCCCCCTAACCAGTGAAAAAAAAGTCAGGATCCACCGCTGGTTTACTATGTCATCAGGCACACTAAAGTGTATACCGGCCGAGACTACTGTACATTGTCTATAATTTTGTTTCCATACACGTTGACATACAACAATTAACACACACCCCTCCCCCCTCCCCCACCCTGTATCACCTAACCCGCTAGGCATACCTCTAGTAACCCCACCCACCCATCTAAGAAGAAAATAACAAAAAAGAAGAAAGCAGGAAAGACCCTGCAAGTACCCCAGCACCATCGCTCAGGGGCTAAACAATTAGAAACCACTCAAGGCACGGGTGGCTCTCCAGCACCTTTTCATCATCTTATCACAGAATATATTTGTCCTGTAACCCACCTCCCTTCTCCTCCCACCTGTTAACCTGCACATTTTGTGAAGAAAAAAAAAAAAAAAAAAAAAACATCTTTTGGGGCAGAGAAAAATTTAGCCTGATCCTCGATTATGACACGAAATTTGGCAGGATAGATCATTGAATATTTAAAGTTCAATTCACGCAGTCTAGCTTTAACCTCCCGGAAACGGGCTCGGTCCTTCTGGACCTCGTATGGTAGATCGGGAAATACAGAGACTTTCTTGCCTTCATATTTTAAATCCCCCATAGCTCTAACAAGCCTCAAGACAGTATCACGGTCCTTAGAGAGTAATATTCTTGCTATTAAAGTACGGGGGGGAGCACCCGGGACTGGGGCTCTAGCTGGAACCCGATGGGCCCTTTCAATGGAGAAGTAAGGTGAGAAGGCCTTACTACCAAGTGTTTGCCTAAGCCATTCCTCAATAAATTTCTCAGGCATGTTGCCCTCGGCATGCTCCTCGAGGCCTACAAAACGCACATTATTCCGGCGCGATCTGCCTTCCATATCCGTAATTTTATTGCGCAGCTCTTGCATATTATCTGTGAGTGACTTAATCTGGGCCTGCATAGGAGTAATGCAATCTTCAATTCCAGAGATCCTTGACTCAGTCTCAGTCACTCTATCGCGCACTTTCTGCATATCGTCTCGGATTAATGTGATGTCAGATTGGATCTTATTGATCTGGACCGTCAACCGGGTCTCTGATGCATTAATTGCCTCAAGTAACTGTTCCAGGGTGACCTCATTTTGTTGGGGGGGGTTACTGCTCTTAGTCGGGGTACTCTGTGGAGTAGAATCCCGTGAGGCTGGCGGGCCTTGTGGCTGCGTGCGGGCATATTTCTCCAGCCGTGCAGCTGCAGCACTCTGTGTAGATTTGCCCATTCCTCAGGGAGTATTCAAAAAGTGGCAGATTTGCAAGGTGGAGACTCTGGGCAGAAATAAAAGGTACTATTTCTAATTCTGCAGTACAGACAATCTTCACCACACACACCTACAGTCACTATTTTTACCAATTTGTTTAAGTCCACCTATAGTGTTTTAAGCTCTAAGGCGTTCACAAGGCACTCCACAGTGCACACCCGCTTGTCCTGTACAGCTCTGTCCCGGAGTATTAAATAATATCACAGTACCAACCAGATACCAGTCCGATAGTAAGTGTGTGTGGACTTACCCAGTTCTAAGGCATGGTAGGCACCGCGTGTAGAGTGAGCCAAGGGTTTTTTTTTTTATTTCATGCACAGGGCGATGTGTGCAGCAATCCACCACTGGAGAATGTTGTACCAGATTCAACAGGCTCTACAGGGGGGAATCCGTGCAGACAGACAGCTTCACAGCCTATTTCGGCAGCAGTGCACCGTCCGTGCACTGTCTGAGCTTACAGCTCCCCAGTTCCTTAATTGCAGGCTTCTCCCACCTGCTGACGGGAGTATGGCGTCCCAGAAGTGATAGCACGCGGTCACCGGATAGCTGTTGTCCCCAGGCGCCGGAATCACTTCGCAGGGAAGCCGCTCAGCAGCACGGGCAGTGCAGGGGACAGCGCGTCTCGGACTCCGTGCTCCAACAACACCGCCGAGCAATAGGATGACGTCTGGGCGGACAGGCAAGCTGCACACCTCCGGTGAAGCAGCGTCTAGGGCGGTGAGACCAAGCGGCGTCTGCCAAGAGAAGAAGCGGCGTCTGGTCAGGCAGGTAACAGGTTCGGTGGGGAAAGTTCAGGGAGAGCGGGTTAGCGGGACATCTGGCGCTGGAGAGCACACTACCTCCCCTCACTCACACGCCGCCGTGGCTCCGCCCCAGATAGAATATCGGATCCCTAGATTTTTGAGGCTTCTATCCTTCCACAAGTAAGGGTATTCCCCCTTGTGCAATTGGAGAAGGTCTGGAGTGTCGTTAATAAGTAAGGCTTAAGTTTTAGTATTGTTTATTTTATAGTATGAGATTTTAGAATACTCATCCAGTAACTCATGGAGGTGTGGTAGTGAGAAGGATCATCCGCAAAGAGGCAGTGGGAGTTTCCTGAGAAGACGGGACCAGTAATATGGGTGGGATCTGATAGATTCGGCTAAGGTTTCTATTGCCAGCACAAATATTACGGGGGATAGAGGGCATCCCTGGCGTGTTCCGTTGGTTATGCACCCCATTAGTGTACACTCTGGCCGAGGGGTTTGAGTAGAGAGCCATAATGGAGGAAAGTTTCCTACCTGTGAATCCAAATTTTTGGAGAACAGCGCGGAGGTAGCCCCAATGGAGTCGGTCAAAGTATTTTTCTGCGTCCAGGGACAGCAGAAGAAGAGGGTCGGAGGATTTCGAGTTAGATAGGGATTCCAGAATATTAATAACTCATCTGGTGTTGTCAGGTGACCTAGGATAAATCTCACTTGGTCCTGATGTATAAGGGAGGGTAGATTAGGGTTTAGTCTGTTAGCGATAAGTTTAGCATAAATTATGACATCTGTGTTAAGCAGGGCGATTGGGCGATAGTTTGCAGTGAGTACTGGATTTTTCCCAGGCTTTGGAAAAGCCACAATCCTGGATTCTAGCATCTCTTTAGGGAAGGAGCCTATTTCGTAAACATCATTGAAGATCTGGGTAAGGAGAGGTATAAGCTCAGTTTGAAAGGTTTTATAGAATGTGTTAATATACCCATTCGGGCCGGGAGCTTTTTCAGGGGGAAGGGAAATTATTCACCGCATTTATTTCTTCTGCTGACCATGGTTTCTCAAGGACTTCAAGGACAGGGTCTGAGATGGAGGGCAGGGTAAGTTTGTTCAAAAAGTCTTGGATATTTGGTGAGGAGGGTTGAGTCGTCATGGGGTCATTCGCTAGATTATATAGAGATGAGTAATAATGTGTCAAAGTAGCAGCTATTTCGAAGGGGTCTGTGAGTTTAGTACCGTGTTTGTCAGCAATAGTTCTTATGCAATCTTTTGCTAGTTTCCCTCGTAGCTTCCTAGCTCTGTCACCATATACATAACATTTTTGCTGCAGTTTGAAAAGATTTTTATGAACTTCCTTCATGGTAAGGATGTTCCATTTGTCACGCGCCTGTAATAATGCGCGGTACAGTGCTTTATCAGTCGGGGCTCGTTTATGTTTAGTTTCCAGATCTAAGATTCTGGATTCTTGCTCTGCCTGGGTGTGTTGGGCGTTTTTACGGATATGGGCTGCCACCTGAATCGCTGAGCTGCGAATTACAGCTTTATGGGCACACCAGAATGTAAAGCTAGATGTGTCACTAGGGTGATTAGTGTCTAAGTAAAGAGTGAGGGCATCTGGGATGGTACGCTTAGCTCCTGGATCAGTTAGACGGTGATTAGACAAACGCCATGGACTATTCTCAGAGCATTCCCAGCTACGTTGAATTGCAGAATGGTCAGACCACGTTATGGGCAGGATAGAAGCCTTTTTGATCTGCTGGAGAGTCCATTTGTCGGATAGAGCTAAATCAATGCGAGAGTAAGAATGGTGGACCTGTGAGAAAAATTTATAATCTCTCGTGGACGGATGCCTTGCTCTCCAGATGTCGTAGAGATCATATTTAGAGAGTATACTTCTAAAAAGGTGGTACTGGTCACGAGGGGGATGGGGAAGTCGTGTGTTGCTGGGACTAGAGGATATGTCTTTTGTCGGGTCTACTACCATATTAAAGTCGCCCATAATCAATACTGAGCCCTGCCGACAGGAGTATAACAGTTTACAAAATTTCCGGATGAATTGGCACTGCCTAGAGTTTGGGGCATAGACAGTAGCTATTGTAACTGGTTTGTTGTGCAGTTTCCCTAATATAATCAAATATCTACCATCAGGGTAAGATATTTGTTTATCCAAAACAAAGTCACAGACATTTGACACCAGAATTGCGACTCCTGCCATTTTACAAGGTCCATTTGATGTATAACAGTCTGTGTATTTAGTATTTGAAAACTGCGGTGGAGCCGTCTTAATAAAATGGTCTCTTGTATTGCTACAATATGCGCAACTGATTTGTTAAAGTAGCGTAGTATCAAGAATGGTGTATTTTTACAGGAATCCGTAAGCAGGGTTGACATGGGGGGGTAACCAACCTGCTTTTAGCTGTGATCAGCATGATGCAAGCTACACAACAAAAGAAAATGTCTAATTTGTTGCTTTTAATTACTAATAAATATCATGCATAGAGGGCATGTGAGAGGGAGGACCAATCACAAGCTAGAGTTTCTTTTGACCATGACGAGGGAAACTCTGGGAAAAAGTGTGAGCCTCATCTAATGCTAGTAAAATCATTTTTTCTTGGTTGCACTGCAGCTTTAAAGTAAAGATGAAAAAAAATGGTGTTATTAATGTTAGTATTATACAGTATCAATTCTTTCCCCACAGTTCTTGCACTGCAATGTTTTAATTTGAATGTTTCTATTCAATGATATGTATGATATGGTTCCCTCCTGTATGTAATGTATGTGGTAACACATTTGGTTTCAAATAATGTAATCTTCCAAGAAGATTATGAATTATGCCCTCCTTATTAATCAGTGGCAACATTAAAATGAACAGGAGTTGGTTGGGATACTAATGAGCTACTTAGTAACCTTAAGAGGTCAGATGGCTTCTATATCATACTGTTGCACACATTTTATAGCTGTTCATTTGTTCTTTCAGATCTGACCATTGGGGCCTTTATGTCAGACAGTGTGGTGCTACTAAGGTGAGAAACAATTCTTTGTGTAAATTTACCAAATCTTTTGACTGGAAATATAATCTACTGTAATTAGCCAATTGTAGGTTGATTCTCTGTCAGAACGCTCATGTATTTACATTCTTATTTGTGCATATGCAGCATTGCAAACACAATGAATGATAACTGCAGATCTGCCTCATAAGCATTTGCCCCAGGTTTACCTCAGCCTTACATCAGACTCAGATACACCCAATTTTGAATACTTTTGTTTGTATTGTAAAATAAAACATTCGCTATTACTGATACGCCTATCTTTAAAAAGCCATGCATGGCAAGACGCCTGTTGAAACAGTTGTTCCGAGAGGAGCACCGCACCATCTTTTCCTTTAAGACAGTATGCTGGGGTGTGACTGGGTGTGACTTTAACCATATATAAAGTAGTAAATGAAGCACAATAGAACTTGGCATGAAAATAATCCATGCCTGCTGTATTGCAGAACGTTATATATTGATTCCCTTTTGCACACAGATGTACAAATCTCACACATCAAATTGATCAGTGCAATATACCAAAGTAGTTTGTCATTTTACTGCATCCTTTTTTAGGTATTTGTTTATAGTTATGCAAATATGCCCTAAATTAACTAAGCCAAAGCTAGACCATCCTATCACTCCCTTGTTCCACCTCTTATGTTGCAAGGGTCAGATATACTGTGCAAATTCGGGTGTGGTATAGGGTTCCGACAGTTGGGATCCCGACAGTCATTAGCCCGATGTTGGGATCCCGACTGGCCAGACTCAGACAGCATGGCGAGCGCAACAAAGCCATGCACTGCACTCGCCACCTATTCTATTCTGGGAGAATAGCACTTAGCCATCGAGAAATGACTGTCGGGAACCCGACTGTCGGGACCCCGTCCGGCACCCGCAAATTCGCATCAGTTCAACACAGCAGCAACCACAGTTTAGTGAACAGGAAGTCAGCGTTTAGAGGTGATAAATGGGGTCTTCTGAGTGTGTTTGTGAAAGCACAGGTGTGCGAAGCTGTTTTTGGGGTGTATAAGGGGACTTACTCAGATAGAAAAACAATTTAATGGTTCAGTTTTACGAATGGATTTGCGGTGCGGTGATGGTGCATTACGGGGGCACACTTCGGAAAATACAGGCCTATCCGGACCAAAACTTTGCAATCACATCACTGGGAGGGACCCAGAAAGCAGGGCAACCTTGCTTTAGTTGTAGTTTTGCAAATCTTCGCAAAACTACATCCCAAGCGGAAACAGGCCATATTATGCAGCCCTTTACAGAGAATAATCTAAACAGTCACATTAGTCCCTTTACCCTTTACAATCTAAATTCAGCTGGATTAACAATGGGCCTGATGGAGCTACAGCTCCAGGCCCACTCTCCAAATATTGTAGATGAGGACTGGGGCTTTCCAACAAGCCCGGCCATGCGTCGCTAGCCCCTCGGGAACCGGAGATACAGCTGGGCAAAGATGGAACGTTTTCCCTGGTGTAAAAGGGGCCAGTCCCTGCATTTTATGGTTTGAAAGGCTCTGAATACAGCCAGGCAGCCCCCCGCTCTCTGCCTGGCTTTCAATGGGGTATACCACATAAAAGGTGCTGAAATGTTGTCTACAAGTTTTGGCTTTCAGTATTTTTTTATGACTGGAATGCCGCCTCACCCCGCAAGTATCTTAGGACATCGCCGTCCTGCGGGTGTCGGAATTTGTATATATGCATTAAACTGCACCAGCAATTTTCTTAATAAATTTGGAGCCTTATGTGTGCCGCCTTTCCTGCAACTGTATAGAATGGACTCACCCCTAAGGGGGTAACTCAGATTATATATATATATATATATATATATATATACATTGCACTCTTTGGCTGGAGGGAGTGTGCATATATATCATCCGATGCTCTCAGTGCTGGCGATACATGGAAGGTAAGTATATCTGCAGCTTATATTTTCCCTCTTTTCTGTGCCAGGCCCTTGCATATGCCAACCTCTTTGCCATTTTCCACCCTATACTAAACTCTTTGCACTTTTCCAATGCAAGCTCCGTGCCTTTTCCAGCACGCACACCCATACACACACACGCACTTTATATATAATTAGTTGAAAGTATTTACACAAATAGAGACACACCCATGAGCAGACCACCCAACCAGAAAACTGGTCACGCCCCCCTCATTATTAGGTGCTGGCCACAACCCCTATTATTGCGTATAGTAGGCCCTTGATCATTTTCAGCTCCAGGCCCATTTAGACCTTAATCTGGCACTGTCTAAATTCCCTATCTCATGGACACACATACACACTAGAGTTAGTTTTTGTCAGAAGTCAAACTATCAGTAGTATTTGGAGTGTTTTTTTTCTTCTGCTTTTCCTTCCTTGCACATTGAAGAAATAGTTGACTTCCCTAAAGGCTTTTCTGTGCCATTGTAGTAAGTCATGTTGTGCTTTGGCATTGTCTCTGAAATTGATGAAAAATGTAACTTGGCCTTAAAACTCTTCCCCATGCTGCATCTTATGATTATACATGTGCTTTCACAAATTCCAATGTCACATTTAAATGTTGCTGCACATAATTATGTGTATGCCTGTAAAGTCCATACAAATGTTACAGGCAAAAAGGAAAAAGTAACAATAATAAATGGTGTGTGCAAGTACTGGTATAATGAATCATTATTAGGGTACCCTTTTTGGGGAGGGGATTTAAAGTTTGGAACAATTTTTGAAGTAATAATGCGTTTGCCTTCCTTCATTTGTCATATGGAATAATATAGTTAAAAGTTCATATCCCTAGAACCTCAGGAGACTGAATTCTAGGAAAAATGCATTGCTAAATATTTTCAATGTCAATTTTCAGAGCTGTCTTGGATAAAATTGGACATATGGAATTCATTTGAATGTCAAACAAATATATTATATACATTATATATTTATTTTGTTGTGTATTACAAGTAGCCATGTGTACTGTGTAAAAAAAGACATGTAAAAAGCAAGACATGATCTGCAGGTTTTGTGTTATGATTTTTGTCAGTTGGTACAAATCATTTCACTCCAGCTAAGTACTGTATGACAGAGAGTGCTAAATCCCATTCATATTGTATCAATACATCTCGATATTTAAATAAGGTTGCTTGCAGAGTGTCTTATATGATATCCGTATGTTGCACTGTACAGGAAATTTAAAATTCCACATTTTAGATAAATACACAAATAAATATACAGTGCATTCAGAAAGTATTCACAGCTCATCAAAATTCTACACACAATATCCCATAATACCAAAGTGAAAAATGTTTTGGGAGATTTCTGCAAATGTATTAAATATATATATATATATATATATATATGTAGGAAAAAACCACAGAGCGCACAAATGACCAGATATGAAAGTATAAATTTACTATAATATAAAAGCTCACGTGCATGTAGGATTAGAACAGCAGATATGCGATCAGATAAAAACCAATGCGGCAGTAGTCAAACGTCCTCACTCAGACACTTGGCGATAATGCAGCTCGACTTCTGCGGCCAGGTTTGGAAGGATCGAGAGACGGCACAGCATCAGGAGAGTAACTTCAGCGTCAACCAGGGAACGCCCCAACGCGTTTCGTCAGCTTGTGACTTCGCCAAGTGTCTACTGCCGCATTGGTTTTTATCTGATCGCATATCTGCTGTTCTAATCCTACATGCATGTGAGCTTTTATATTATAGTAAATTTATACTTTCATATCTGGTCATTTGTGCGCTCTCTGGTTTTTTTCCTACATGTCTGCAAATTGTGGTGTTTGGTGAAACACCAAACGGAGTACAGCTGCACTGCATGTGGACTTCCATACACGGACGGATCAATATTACTGGACTCTTTTGTGCTATTATTGGATTACTTGTATATATATATATATATATATATATATATATATATATATATATATATATAATAGGAGAAGACTGCGTCACTCGGGACTGGTTCAATAAAAAACAACTCATAGCCAGACAATGGTTAAGTTGACGTTTCAGCCCTCAGGCTTTTATCAAAAAAGCTTACATACAGCCTGAGGGCTGAAACGTCAGGGTTGGGATCATTTGGTCTATTGCATTATGGTAGAAAGTCATTAGGTCGAATCCATTAGGTCGACATGCTAAAAGGTCGACATGATTCTAGGTCGACATGGTAAAAGGTCGACATGATTCTAGGTCGAAAGGTCATTAGTTCGACAGGTCATTAGTTCGACAGGTCATTAGTTCGACATTGTCTATGTCGACATTCACAAGGTCGACATGGGGTTTTTCACTGTTTTTTTACCTGAATGTCAACACAGTCGACATGGACACAGTTTAAAGTGCACTGCATCCCCTCGCATCGCTCGCTGCGCTCGCTATGCGTCGGGCACGGTGCCTCGCTACGCTCGGCACACTATTTTATTCTCCCACCACGCCCTAGTGGATGGTAGGGCATGAAATACCGCCTGTCGGCACATGTTGGCTCAAAAAACAGTGAAAAACTCCATGTCGACCTTGTGAATGTCGACATAGACAATGTCGAACTAATGACCTTGTCGAACTAATGACCTGTCGAACTAATGACCTTTCGAACTAGAATCATGTCGACCTTTTCCCATGTCGACCTAGAGTCATGTCGACCTTTTAGCATGTCGACCTAATGACTTTCTACCATAATGCAGTAGACCAAATGACCGCATCCCGAAACGTCAACTTAACCATTGTCTGGCTATGAGTTGTTTGTTATTGAACCAGTCCCGAGTGACGCAGTCTTCTCCTATTATCTACATGGGACAGCATTGCCTGTACTTATACTGAAGGCACCGGACAAAAAGTTTCCTTCTGGAGTTGAGTGCCAGCGTTTTTGCACAAATATATATATATAGTTTCCAATACTGTCGGCACTCACTTATACAGTGCAACTTGCTCCGGTGCCAGAACAAATATACAGTAGATACAGTCCAAATCTCCCAGGATAGGCGACAGGAACGGCACTCGGGAGTCATCTAATAGTACAAACAAACTTTACTGCATGAATGTGGGTAACGTTTCGGGGGACCAACCCCGTCCTCAGACCCTCCTACAGCAAATCATTTGCTGTAGGAGGGTCTGAGGACGGGATTGGTCCCCCGAAATGTTACCCACATTCATGCAGTAAAGCTTGTCTGTACTATTAGATGACTCCGAGTGCCGTTCCTGTCGCCTATCCTGGGAGATTTGGACTGTATATATATATATATATATATATATATATATATATATATATATATATATATATATATATATATATATATATTAGTGGTGGGCAACAATTAAAATTTTTAATCGCGATTAATCGCATGAAATTTTTGCGATTAACTGCGATTAATAGCACTGATAGGCACATAAGTGCCGCTTACCTAAAATCTTGTTCCAGGGGTTCCGTGCTCGTTGCCAGGTGGGATTACATGCATGTTGCTAAGGGGGGATTATATGCATGTTGCCATAGTGGGTTCCCTGCTTGTTGCCAGGGGAGGGTTACTTGCTTGTTGCCAGGGAGGTTTACTTGCTCGTTACCAGGGGGGTTTACTTGCTCATTGCCAGGGGGGGTTTTCTTGCTCGTTGCCAGGTGGGGGGTTTCTTGCTTGTTGCCAGGTGGGGAGTTTCTTGCTCGTTGCCAGGGGGTGTTTTCTTGCTCCATGCCAGGGGGTGTTTACTTGCTCCATGCCAGGGAGGTTACCTTGCTCCGTGACAGGGGTTGCAGGTCCACAGCGCTCCTGGAATCTGCACTTCCGGGTAGCACTGTGTGTGCACTCTGAACTTCCCTGACAGACGCTAGAGGTAAAGGAGCACCTCTAACGTCTGTCTGCTACACAGCGGTGGCCATATTTGGAGGGACGCTCTGCACCCGTGCGGCGCAGCCCCATCGCCCATTCGTTTCCCGTGCCCGCCAGCCCCATTTACAGTTCCCTGCTGCCACATTGCCCCACCGTGCACCCGCGCATCCCCCTCCCCGCGTTAACTGCGTTAAATATTTTAATCGCAGTTAATGTGCCGGCGCGTCAACGTGATATTAACGTGCCCAGCACTAATATATATATATATATATATATCACATGTACATAAGTATTCACAGCCTTTGCCATAAGGCTGTAACATAACAAAATGTGGAAAAAGTAAAGCTCTCTGAGTACTTTCCGGATGCATTGTATATAAGTGTGCTTAACCATCCAGCTGGTTGGAGTAGTCTCTTCAAGTTCAACTTCAACTGTCCACATATACCAAAAATATTCAAAAAAGAGCTTTAAACATTATTGGCATGTTAATAGATAGCAGCACATATTTTTAGCATTATTTTCATTATGATTATTATTACATTTTTATTTTATTGTTCTCAAATTTACTTTTTTTTTAAGAGCTCTTTCGTCCCCTTAAATAAAGAAAACCATTAAAGTATAATAAAAGCAGTTGAAATCACTATAATTTATATCTAACTGAATGCTGGCCACTGTGTATTTGCGGCCATGGGATCAGGGCCAAATTACCCACTATGTCTGTATTTTCATGGCATTACACTTTGCAGCCATGTCTTAATTTTTAGAGCACTGATTCCTAAACTTTCGTAAATTACTGCACCCTAGAGTATCATATATTTTTTTCTTAGCCGAATGTGTCTTATTTATATATTTAGAAAATAAAATATTAAATAAAGTAAATTGTGCTTCCCTGTCATCCTTCGGGTCAGTCATGTGGTACTTTTATTTTTGCACAAATTCACAGCCACCAGCACTTGTTTTGCGTATAACTTTGACTATACATACAGTACTGTCATTAAAATTGGTCCTGCACCGCCAACCAAAAGCACCCCTGCAAGTGCCTCAGGATGCCCTGGTACTCTGTTTGGGAACCACTAGTCTTGAAGAGTATCTTATAACAGCATGGCGTAGAACTCTTCTTTGTTATAGAAAATTAGTATGCTTGTACATAGCAATAATTAGCAATCTGCTAGTCCTATCTTTGATCTGTCCTGTAAGCTTTGTTCATCAGACATGCTTAATTTGATTTACCTTACATTTTGATCCAAGGGAGTTGAATGTTTGTAGAGAGGCCATGAATTGCATTAGCCCTACCCTTGAGATTACTATAGTGATTCTGATTTTTCTAATTTGTGCAATTTTTCTGTCTATCCGATACAAGCAAATTGAAATTGAGTTTCATCAAGCAAGTATATTCTCTGGGGTGCAAGCACTTGGAAGGCAGCCAGGTTCTTTGTCATTGGCTCACTGACCTTTACCCTTCCTTGTGATATGGATGATGCATAGAGATGTTGACAACTATCACTATGGGAAACATAACTAAATGTCGGGATGCAATAAAATTGTTCTACTTTATTTCAAAACAGGCTGATAAAATATATTGAAATACATGTAAATAATTATCTACCATCACATCACACTGTAAAGCCATACTGTAAAGCCATATAATGTACAGAGTTAAATTTCTATTTAGAAAGATTTAAAAAAAAAAATTCCCTTTATATAATATGATTTCAATTTCAAAGTATTAAGCTGGGCATACATCAACCCGATTTGGACCGATTTCGGCCGATTGCGATCAATCGGCCCGATAAATCGGCCCAAATCGGTTCTTCATGACATGGGGTCAGGTCCGATGCGCGGTCCCGTGCGTATCGGACCCGGCCCCAGGGGTTGGACCGGCGGAACATGCGATGTAGGTCAGTCGGGGCGGTGAGGAGCAGTGGGGGCGGGTGGCTTGGGAGGAAGAAGCAGTGGGGCAGCAGCGCGTTACCAGATTGGGGCGGGCGGCGGTGACCATCAGTGACAGTGTCACTCTCCACTGTCCAACGCTAGCGGGCGGGCAGCCGCGGCTATTACATCTTTAAAATATCGTGTCAAATGACTGCCCGGCTAATGATTGGCTGAGATAGAGCACTCTCAGCCAATCAGTGGCCTCCCTTCGTGGCCGCTGATTGGCTGAGAGTGCTCTATCTCAGCCAATCAAAAGCCGGAGAGTCATTTGACTTGTTATTTTAAAGATGTAATAGCCGCGGCTGCCCGCCCGCTACCGCTGGACAGTGGAGAGTGACACTGATGGTCACCGCCGCCCGCCCCAATCTGGTAACGCGCTGCTGCCCCACTGCTTCTGTCTCCCCAGCCGCCCGCCCCCACTGCTTCTCACCGCCCTGCAGCTCCCTGATATTTTTTTTACATGTGATAAATCGCATGCGATTTATCACATGTAAAAAATGGCACATCAAAGTCTTCATCGTAGGTGAGCCTCCCGGGGAGCTGCCGGGCAGCTCGGAGGAGAATAGGGTCCGACTTGTCCTTAGGACAAGTCGGCTCTATGTATGGGGGCCTTTACACACAAAAATATACATAGATTAATACAAAACATTCAATAAGATTATTGAACAATATAGTTTAGGTAGAAAAATAATATAATGGTAATTAGGATCAGTGGCGTAGCACCAAATTTTTGCTCCCCCCTTACCCGTACATCCGCCCCTCCTATCTTACCTGTCCTCAGCACTCTAGGGCCTGGGACCCGCAGATCTACTTTGTCTGTGTCCCAGCGCTCCTCCTGGCTCCTTATGACAAAATGTCCCTCAAAAAATAGCCGCCCCCTTACAGCAGACCATTTTTAAGGATGCTAGAGGAGGACACTGCTGCCTCCTCTAGTATCCTGAAAAGTGTCTGCTGTAAGGGGGCGGCCATTTTGTTAGGGACATTTTGTCATAAGGAGCCAGGAGGAGGCTAGGACACAGACTAGTAGAGCTGCGGTCTCGACTTCCGGCCACTGACGCGGCGGCAGGATAAGGCAGGTCACTGCAGTGTAACAATAGCCCCTCAGACCCCGGCGCCCACATAATTCAGCGCCTCCCCGCCACCGCGGGGTCTGCAGCGTATTGTTGCACCACTGATTAGGATGAATGTTGGATTGGTTCTCTAACTTGGGGAGCAACTTATAACACAGGAAATAGTATGAGGATAGGTGACCAGCAGCAATGCGATCATGGGAAGGGAATGGGAAAGGATCTAGATGACTTGTTATTAGGTACCTATTAGTCTTGGAAAACTAAGCATGACAAAGTTAGAATTCCAGGGTTCCCAAGTTTATTTGAAGATTTTGAGATGATATAAAGATACAATAAGAGTAATGCCGCATACACACTAGACACTGAAGGTTACTGCCGATATAGTTGACTATATCGGTGGTGCCACTGATTGACAAGATAGTGCATATACACTGAACAATATCGGTTACTGATATCATTCTGTGATGCCACCCACTAAACCTGCATAAAACCTGACCATCTCTCATCCTAACCTGTTTATGCTCACCTCTCCCCCTTCTGTGTTACCCCTGTCTGTCTAACCCTCCCCTTTAGAATGTAAGCTCTCACGGGCAGGGCCCTCTCTCCTCATGTGCCTTTCTTAGAATATATAAACCACTGCCACCCTGATAATTGCTTCAGTGTCCTGTCCCCTGATGCAACTATCTGTATTAACCATGTACTTGTCCTAAACTGTCTTGTAATGTCATTTTGTTTTGTGTTTGCTCATAACTATGCTCTGTACAGCGCTGCGGAATTTGTATGCGCTATATAAGAAACTGTTAATAAATAAATAATAAATAAATGGCCAAATTTTTTTTTTAAATAATATTGCCCAGTAGCACCCTTTGAGCCATATGTTATAAAAAGTTGTCCAACTTGTATGGGGGTTAACAGATCATGTTGAAGACTAGTTTGAGCAAGGGGAAATTACTGTAGGTGATTGCCTCAGAAACTGAATTGTTATTATTGTTATTAGTTGTTGTTGTTGTTAGTATTATTATTATTATCCTTTATTTATATGGCACCACAAGGAAACTGCAGCTCCCAATTGCAGAGTACAGTAAATGCATGAATAAGCAAAACAGGAAACAGTGAGTTGCAGGCGAATACATTAGAAGACAATTACAGGGTATATAAACATATCTGCATCAGTAGACAGTACTGTAATACGTATCAGGGTAGCAGAAATCCACAGGATTTGGTCCCATCAAAGATGGTTTAAGTAATAGAAGGAAAAGCTCATGAGGGAAGAGGGCCCTGCTTATGAGAGTTTAAATTCTAAAGGGGAAGGTCAGACAGACAAGGGTGTCACAGATGGGGTAAAATGCCATATTAGTTTGATTCTGAAGGCCTGTAGCTGAAGGAAACCCCAGTAATAAGAGAAAGATTCTGGGAGACAGATGAATATCTACATTCAGAATAGATTTAACAGAATTTTGACCCAATATAACACACTCCTCCAGTTCCATCTGTGCCAAAATGAAAGAAAACATTGTCTAGGTCGACACAAAAGGTCGACCTGCATAAGACAGGCAGCGACATGGTTGACACAAGCAATGATGACGATATGGAACTGACACATGAAAATGCTGACATGTTTTTCAAATTATTTCCATGTCAATATCGATACCTGAGCATGTGTGTCCCCAAGTAGTGTACCGTGTCCTTTTGCATGGCTCTTTTCTCACCATGCTTCGGGCCAAGTGCCTCGCTCCACTACCACTGTGCTTGGCACACTTACCATTCCCAGTCGGAGTTCACGTGTATAGCAAAGGGTGAAAATGTTCAAAAATTCGAAAATCACAACAAATTGATGCCAACTTTTTATGAGTCTACCATAGCCATGTTGACTTTTTGCTTGTGTTGTCCTTTGCACCATGTCAGTCATATACATTATTAATTATATTAACTGGTGACCTACTGTCCAGATACTGAACTCTGCTCCAGGTTTCCAGATCTATTTTCAGCTGAAAAGAAGGGAGGGAAATTAACCTGTTATTGATGATGTTAATGAGAAGCTTTGTTGTAATGAAGGCTTTGACTTGGTTTTTTTTAATCCTCAAAATGGTAGTATTAAAATTATGCTATCTAAATATATATGCATTGATTAGCCCAGATTCCTGATATGTGCCGCAAGACATGCTTTGAATAATTCACATTATATAACACTAGAGAGGAGGCAACTTTGCTGGGTTCCACTTGGAGAGCAACCAATACTATTAGTAGTTTGCATTCATTTTGCAATACACATTCAGTGAAGATATCGACTATACTGTATTTTGATCATCGGGACGTATTCTGGCAGTATTAGTGATAACGTAGATGATAATTAATTTGGCAGGATGGAAGGCTGCCTATTCCACAATCTGATTATGATGAATTATTGCTGGAGCTAAAATAGCAAGATTTCTTTGTGAGAGCTGCCAGAACAGTAGCTGAGCAGGACTTCAGAGCTTTCCCCTTAGAAGGGCTTCTTCTAGGGTAAGTTACTTGAAGGCAGGGTTCTTCGCTGGTGTATGAGGGTAACTATTAGAAGTCACTTTGAAAGAGGAGAGATTTGGAAGGAGATTGTGTTGCATTAGGAGTGTAGCAATTTATCTCTCCAAAGAACATATATTTTGGGGCACTAATATTTTGATGCCTCTGAAGTAACCCTTATAGTTACATATTATAGTAAGGCTGGAGTAACACAGACATTCTGGGAGACTAGGTAAATATGGTTTATGGTTTTAATATGGTTTAATCCCTGCAGAGAAAAACTGCATCTTCTATCTGGATTTACTGTTCTCGAAATCAGACCCATTGTGTTTCCGTGTCCTGAAAAGAATGAAGGAGCTTGTGCAGAGTATTGGATCAGCAGATAACAATGTAATCCTTTGGCATAAACAAATTGCTTTAGAATACAAATTGCACTTGCTTGCATATTAGAGTGCCTCAGTATGTTTTTATTTGTGGCCATCACTCTGACACGTCTAGACTGATACAGTAGGTCAGTGTATGAATTGCTTTTCTGTCTGGTCAATAATGAGCCGTTACAGAGCTAATTAATTACTTCCAGCTTACATTTAGTATTATAGATTTATTTGACAATGTATACACATTTGCTCAAGATGTTTTACTAACCATTATGGGCAGTATTCAATGACGGAGTTCTCCGTGCATGGAGAGCGTTTTATTTTGCTCTCCATGCACTCTCCGTGTTCCGGAGGGCTCGCTGCCACTCCTGCTCCCACTATTCAACGTTTTTAAGACTCGCCGCCACTCGCGGCGAGTCTTAACCCCTGCAGCGGACGAGCGTCCGCGGCAGGGAGCTGACAGGGAGCCGTGGGACGTGGCATCCAGGGAGATTAAAGTCTCCCTGGATGCCACAGAACATATGTGAGGGTAGGGGGCCCCCCTGGGACCCAGGCAGCACAGGCTGCCCCCCCCTATAGCCAGCGGGGGACCCAGTATTCACTGCACCCGAACGTGCATACGGGTGCAGTGAATATATGAATATCTAATGAGCGGCTCGAGCGCTCCGGCCCCCTGCTGGCTGCACTGTGTAAAAAAAAAGAAAAAAAATATATTTTTTTAAATTAAATATATATTCATGTGCTATAAGCACATGAATAAAAATCACATGCCCCTTCACAGAAAAAAAATCCTGATTTTTTTACACCAAAATTAAATACAAAACCCTTTTAGATTAAAAGTTCACATTCCAGCTCTCCATCAAAAGATGGAGAATTTCTACACGGAGAGAGACGGCGAAAATCACTTAGAAAGACGGAGAACATTTCACATTGAATAGGGTTGCTCGCTTTTGGAGATCAAAATGCCCCGTCCAAGGCGAAAAAAGCACAAATTCTCCACAAAACACGGAGAACTTTTCTCATTGAATACTGCCCTGTGAAAGGAAGCATGGAAATAAGCAAGGATTTACTATCGTACAATGAGATATTGCTAGTATTATGATGTCAAAACTGTATATTATATCACTTTTTTATTTAGTCTCCAAAACATTTACATGATACTGTTATATATTTTGTACATGTAATATATACCCTGATCACATTGTAAATAAAGTGTTTTTTTTTTATATGTAGCAGTAGTTTCTAGAAATAATTTCTAGGGTAAAGTGTAGATTACTTGTACCCCTTTTCACACCGCACAAATAACCCAGGTTGGATCCGTGTTGTTGCCAATTCAAACCAGGTGTAAATGGGGTAAAAATAATAATAACCTTGATCCTGTTACCCGGCAATTCAATCCAGAATTTTTTTTGGGTTGAACACTAGTTAGACCTGGGTTCATGAGCAGTGTAAATGGTTACCTGGGTCATCCAACCCGAAACCCGTTTACACCAATGGGGGAGCCAATACTTCCTGACCGCAGAGTCCTGCAGTCAATCCGGAGGTTAAGTAGGGGCCACATACAGCCTCCGCAGCTGTCTGCTGTACTATGCACACAGCATCGAAGCCAATAAGGAGGTGAATGGATGCATGTGTGCAACATCCATTTACCTCACAGACCGAGGCTGGGGGCCCACGGAGGCTGGGAGCTGCCCAGCAGCTTTCCAGCGTGTTGGTTGGTGTCTTGGGGGTCTCGGCTGGTGGGTTTCCCATCACTTGGAGATGATATCATCTATAAGCGCCGGCTCAGGACCCGTCTCCGCCAACGTCGAGTGGGAACTTAGTGAAAAAGGGGTCAAACGCCAGTAGGGAGTGACGTAGAAATTAATTGATATATGCTACTTTGTCTGTAATCTATCTACCTTATCATAACTCAATTGCATAGTAACAAGAAGGTAATAAAAGATACCTATAAATCATGTTCCTCCTGCCTCTATTTTGCTTATCATTGTTGTTTACAATTGTAAAATGCAACAGAATTTGCTGCACTAAATCAGAAACTGATAATAAACAAATACATTTAAATAGTAAGGCTGTATTATGTTAGGTGCCATTAATACAGTTTTATTATTAAGCTGCACAGATACATAAAGGCGTGTAACTTCTTTCTTTCTGTTTATTAGGACAAGACCAGTTATCACTGTGGATATCTCAATACTTCTGCCAACATCCATCAATATCACTGCACCACAGTGCCATGATGGAACACAACATGTAAACTGCATTAATGTTAGCGTCTGTTTCCGGTTTCATGGCAAACGTATACATGGGAACATAGGTAAGGACTGTGGCATTCATATGTTTTACATCTGCTTTTTTTTTTTTTGGCATATTTACTAGTTCTAAATAAAATCATGCAGAGTGTGCCATATGGCTGTACATTAGATTACACTTAGATCAGTTTTGGTGGCATAAATATGTGCATTTGCATACTGTGTATGCACACCGCAATTCATCCATATCTAGATTTGTGTCTCTTACACTTGCACCCCTTTTGTGGGAGATGGTAGCTTTTTATAAAGATGATAATAACTCATAGATGCTGACTTTTTGTGTGCATAGGCATTAAGGGATGTACAGTACACAAGCTTCGATTTTGACAGGTTTTCGATTAAATTTTGCTTAAAGAAGCAAAATCCAATTTAAATCAAATCAAAATAGAATAGTTTTAAAGACTCTTTCGACCCACATTCCATTCGATGTGCCCTCACTTTTTCTCTATATTGAAAAGAAAAACAGACTGTGCAGGCAACGAAATATCGAATTTGACCCAGTAAATTGAATGTATCAAAACCCATCTGCACGATACCGCATAGGGTAGACCTATAGAAGTCTATGGCTTCTTTTTGCTGCCCGCCGCCTCCGCTGCAACCCCACTCCCCCTCCCTCCAGCTTACCTTCTTGCAGGTCCTCCTGGACCCCGGAAGATAAACCACTCCACCCCCTAGCAAGGCAGCCGGATGTCCTTCCGGCTGCAGGGGGGAGGAGGAGGTGCCAGGGACAGCCACGCTGAGCTTTCCCGGCTGCAGGGGAGCAGTAGGCAGCTGGGAGGTGATGGAGACCCCCCTGCACACCACAGTACCGGTATCGCGGGGGGCCTTTGTCACCGCACCGCGAGGCCAGCCGCATATGTTAATACATATGAGCTGGCATCGCGGCGGGGGATGTGGCGAAAGGCGGTGATGTATATTAATAAATCCCGCTCTTAGTGTTGATTTGACCTTTAAAGCAACTAGAATATAATTTATACTGTAGGAAGAAGAATAATAACTAGAGGAAACGCACATCTGTAATATGCTGTATGATAATAAATCTTACATATTGTACATTTAATAGTGTTATTCATATCTATAAATATTAGAAATGCCAATAAATATTTGTGTCTCTCACTCTTTTTCCCTTACAGTACATATACAGGTTCAGAAATATTTATATGGTTCTCATGTCATTTGATCTCTTTTTGTTTACTTGGAAGTGAAACAATTTTGTGTTCATGTTTTATTATCTGCATTGTTCTTCCATCTACCCAGAACCATGCACTTTCTAAAGCTGACATCATGTGCCTGTTTATTGGGTTTATTCCAGTTATGCAAGTCACAAGGATGGGTCAGTTCTGAATGTAAATATTTTGTCCGCAAGTTAGAGTCTATGAACTGTTTATTTTAGAGGCTTACATTATGATAGCCTAGCTGTGACCTTTGAAAGCTTTTTTATTGTTTGTAACTGTCCCGTTAAAGGTTGAGGTGCTGCGGCTGTGATGTTTAGTATTTCTGCTTTTATTTGACTCCAGTAACAATACAGCCAGACAACCTGACTGAGGGCCAGATGTATCAAGCTTCAAAAAGTAATAAAATGGAGAGTGATAAACAACCAACCAATCAGCTCCTATATGCCATGTTACAGGCTGTGTTTGAAAACTGACATGTAGGAGCTGATTGGCTGGTTGTTTATCACTCTTTACTTTATCACTTTTTGAAGCTTGATACATCTGGTCCTGAGTGTCATGCTAAACTCATTGTGGTATACTCATTTTCACCACGTTTATTTTTTTGTGATAAAGTAGGTACAGTATGCAGTCCAAAGAGTATATTACTTTGTAATGTTATTCCCCTATTAACCAATATATTTACCAACCAGTATATATATGTTCCTTTACTAAACTGTAACTGTAAACAAAAATTTGGAATCTGATTGGTTGGTGTTGGTGATACCACATTTTGTAAACTGAAACTTCGGTACTTGTTTCCTAGCACGGCCACAATCGCGGGCATCGGGTGTCATTTTTAGTGGTCTGCGACGCGACCTACGCGATGCCCCCGATTTTTCCATTGAAATGCATTATAAAAAGTCAAAATCGCGTCGGTCGCGTCGTATGCGGCTAAAAAAGGCTTAAATGGTCCAGACGCGATGCCCCCGATTTCCCCATAGGGAACAATGTTAAATGCCTCAATTTAGCCGCGATGCCCCCGATTTCCCATAGAAATCAATGTTAAATGGCTCAATTTCACAAAATCATCATAGGGACCAATGGTAAATGGGCCAGAAACCCCCCAAAACACCCCTCAACAGTGAAATGTCACCACAAAAGTAGTTGACGCCACCCCACGATCAACGCAAACCCGAAGCGTGGTTAGCGGGCTTCACAGGTATCCGCGTCCCCTCGCGGGGCTCACTGCGCTCGCCACGCTTCGGGCTCGGTGGCTCGCTGCGCTCGTCACACTATTCTATTCTCAACTCCACGCCGACGTGGATAGTGGGGGTATGAAAAGGTCGGAGGACGCGTACCGCCGCCCCTCGCGGGCTCGCTGCGCTCGCCACGCTTCGGGTTCGCGTTGATCGTGGGGTGGCGTCAACTACTTTTGGGGGGACATTTCACTGTTCAGGGGTGTTTTTGGGGTTTTCTGGCCCATTTACCATTGGTCCCTATGATGATTTGGGTAAATTGAGCCATTTAACATTGATTCCTATGGGAAATCGGGGGCATCGCGGCTAAATTGAGGCATTTAACATTGTTCCCTATGGGGAAATCGCCCCCGATTTTTCCTCACGATGCCCACGATCATGATTGTTGTGGCCGTGCTAGGAAACAAGTACCGAAACTTCAATTGTCATAAATGCCTTCAAATGTTATACCCCTGTCCTTCAATTGCCCTTGTCCTTAAATTCTATTAATCATCTGAACACAAAATGGTACTTGTGGATTATCACGGCTCCCACGATGGTCATCGTATATGAAAAAATCGCATCGCATGCGATTTTTCACTGAAAAGCATCAAAATGCTTTGGAATTAGTATGAAACATGTTCAATGGCCCCCAAATGGCATTTTTGAGGCGAAGCGTGGCCGAAGCGTGGTATACGCGTCCCCTCACGGGCTTCACAGGTGTCCGCGTCCCCTTGCGGGGCTCACTGCGCTCGCCACGCTTCGGGCTCGGTGGCTCTCTGCGCTCCCCACACTTTCTATTCTCAACTCCACGCCGACGTGGATAGTGGGGGTATGAAAAGGTCGTAGGACGCGTTCCGCCGCCCCTCGCGGGCTCGCTGCGCTCGCCATGCTTTGGGTTCGCGTTGTTAGTGGGGATGGTACAGCCTCAAAAATGCCATTTGGGGGCCATTGAACATGTTTCATACTAATTCCAATGCATTTGGATGCTTTTCAGTGAAAACTCGCATGCGATCGCATGCGATGTGATCGCATGCGATGTGATCGCATGCGATTTTGAAAAAACCTGCAAAAATTGCATCGCATCGCATGCCATCGCATGCCACTATATATGGCATGCGATGGCATGCGATGGCATGCGATGGGAGCCGTGATAATCCACAAGTACCCACAAAATGTTGTGATCCAACTATAACTCCTATATTGCAGCATCAGTCTGCAGCAACCGAAGTACAGGAATAGTCATGGAACGATACCTGCAGGTTGTCTAGTAGAAATAACAGGTTCAGTGCATTGCACTTGTAGGTTTGCATGTGTACTTTACCTCTAATGTGAATAGGAAAAAAAAGATGGACAATCTCTCCCGGGCCACAGACAATGCTCTACATTGGGCCACTTGTTACACAGCATTTTGCATGTTTGGCAGTTTCTCACAATAGAACATATATTGCAGGTTTGTTTTACAACTTGACTGCCGATGTTGTGAAAAGAGAAAAAGGTCAACAGCCTAGAGTGTTTTTGGTTTCATCTGGGGAAACGGTGGCTCATATCAGTGAGAAGATTGACCTCGTTCACATGAAAGAGAAATGTGACCGTTATCTAGCACATGTGAAGGTATGTCACTTTTATCCTATTTACTCTACCTTGCATTCTGTAACAGCCGTCAAGGCATGTTCCTATCTCTGTGAGAGGAGACTGGTATGAACGATTTCATCTGTACTGGTGTTGTTATTTATTGTGGCGTAAGGGTACTTGTTTTAATTTATATGACTGATGTTTGAATAGTAAAGACTTGCGGGAAAATATATAGAGTCCAAGATTTCTGAAGGTGTGGGAACATGGCTAATCTCGGACATTTTTTTAAAGCGGCAATCATATTTACCCCGTTCACATCGCACCACGTTATTGCATATGGATCCAGGCTGAGGTGTGGCATTGCTTGCCCTGAGGAAGCCGGCATGACCGGTGAAATGCGCATAGGCGCGTGATATAGGATAGCTTTAAACATAGGACTATAACCTGGATAATGTTTGAAAATGTATATAGTACTCTTTGTATATGTTGAATAAAATAACCCCACTGACACGCTGGTACCGCATTCCCAATACCAGGGGAAGCGGTCAGCCTGTACACACTGCACGTGGTGAGCGGCGGCAGTGCTAAGTGATACACTGCAGCGATCTCCATTAGCCTACCATTGTAGAGACACACAACAGAAGACTATGCATGTAAACCACATGAAGTGGAACTAGAAATACACACAGTTAATATCCAAGAGGGATGTTATATAAAACTGTGAAGCGGGATTGTATGAAGCGGGACGGGACGGTATATATCAGTAACACCAGATTTGGTGTAACGGAGCCTGTCTGTTAATAACATTAATATCAGAAAAATTGACCAACGTTCTCAGACTGCACAGGACAAAACTGTGACAGTACTGAGTGATAAGTTATAAGGACTATCACTAATCCGTGAACATATTAAAAGTGAAACAAGTGCACCGCAAGAATCTAAAAGAGGATATATACAAATTGCATGATCTGAGATTGGGTAGTGTGTACTACCTGTGTATCGCAAACACTTAAAAGTAATTGTATACAAATTGCATGAAGAGAGATTTGGATTGTGTGCATCACAAAAAATCCAGTAGTGAATAACGGAGCCTGCTTGCTGAAACAAACAAATGAAAAACACCAATCAGTTAAATAAATGGTCATCTTTATAACAGCAGCAATAAAATGACACCTCTGAAATAAAGCATTTAGGGGGGTGTTTCAAATGCGCACTATAAATCTGACACAATGGAATAAAAATACCCACTCTCCCTTGCTGTGGGACAGTCAAGGAGCATACATTGATAGCTATATTGACTGCGAAGAAATAACAATAAACCCATAGGTGCCATATGACACTGCGCTAAATATTGCTGTAGTAATCTCCTATATATTTGGCTACATCTGTCACTCAAAGTGGGTGTCTGTGTCTATAACGCTCTGTTCCTGGACTTTCCTCTTAATGTGTGATTGCCTTCATCTGTGCTGAACACCTTTCTGAGAAATTAACCTGTTTAAAACAGGTGATGGCAATCATACATTAAGGGGAAGTCTAGAAACAGAGCATTGTGTCCCTCCTGGAGAGGGTCATGTTGGGAGGTATGTGACAGAGAACCAGCCCAGTGAGCCCACAGACAGTGCCAGACACCCACTGCCTTCCCATGTTGCCCAGCACTGCTACTCCACAGCCACCAGGTGAGCGCCCCCCTCCCGCGATTTGCGGCAAAACCTCCCCCCCCGCGCCCCCCCCCCCCCTCCCGCGATTCGCGGCAAAAACACCCGCTCCCCCGCGACCCCCCCTACCGCGATTCGCAGCAAAAACACCCCCGCGACCCCCCCTCCCGCGATTCGCTGCAAAAAGAACCCCCCCACGACCCCTCCCGCAATTCGCGGCATAACCACCACCCCGCGACCCCCCCTCCCGCGAATCGCGGCAAACCCTCCCCCGTGACCCCCCCCCCGATTCGCGGAAAAAACACCCCCCCCCGCGACCTCCCTCCCGCGATTCGCGGCAAAAAGAACCCCCCCGCGACCCCCCCTTGCACGATTGGCGGCACCCCCCCCTGCGACCCCCCTCCCGCGATTCGCGGCACCCCCCCCCCGCAATTCGCAGCAGCCCCAGGATTAAATGGCACATGCAAAACACTGACATGGCTATGGTCGACAATGAAAAAGGTTGACATGAGTTTTTGAAGATTTATTTTTAATTTTTTTAATTTTTTCATATTCATTGTCATGTGTCGACATGGACACCAATGAAGTGGCACACTTATGTCAACATTTACATGTGTTGACCTTTCTGTGTTGATTTTTTCTTGTGGCGATTCGCGTCACACCCCCCCGCAACCCCCCCTCCCGCGATTCGCGGCACCCCCCGTGACCCCCCACCTCCCGCAATTCACGGCAACCCCCCACCGGAACCCCTGTGAACCCCGCCCTCCCGCGATTCGCGGCACCCACCCCCGCGACCCCCCCTCCTGCAATTCGCGGCACCCCCCGTGATTCGCGGCAGCTCCAGAATTAAATTGCACATGGAAAACACTGACATGGCTATGGTCGACAATGAAAAAGGTTGACATGAGTTTTTGAAGTTTTTTTGTCATTTTTTGAATATTTTCATATTCATTCTCATGTGTCGACATGGACACCAATGAAGTGCCACACTTATGTCAACATTTACATGTGTTGACCTTTCTGTGTTGATTTTTTTCTTGTGGCGATTTGCGTCACACCCCCCGCAACCCCCCCTCCGGCGATTCGCGGCACCCCCCTGCGACCCCCCCCCCTCCCGCAATTCGCGGCAACCCCCCACCGGAACCCCCATGAACCCCGCTCTCCCGCGATTCACGGCACCCACCCCCCGCAACCCCCCCCCTCCCGCAAATCGCGGCACCCCCCGCGATTCGCGGCAGCCCCAGGATTAAATGGCACATGCAAAACACTGGCACGGCTATGGTCGACAATGAAAAAGGTTGACATGAGTTTTTGAAGATTTATTTCATTTTTTGAATGTTTTCATATTCATTGTCATGTGTCAACATGGACACCAATGAAGTGGCACACTTATGTCAACATTTACATGTGTTGACCTTTCTGTGTTGATTTTTTCTTGTGGCGATTCGCGTCACACCCCCCCGCAACCCCCCCCCCCGCGATTCGCGGCACCCCCGTGACCCCCCACCTCCCGCAATTCGCGGCAACCCCCCACCGGAACCCCTGTGAACCCCGCCCTCCCGCAATTCGCGGCACCCAACCCCGCGACCCCCCCCCCTCCCGCAATTCGCGGCACCCCCCGTGATTCGCGGCAGCTCCAGAATTAAATTGCACATGGAAAACACTGACATGGCTATGGTCGACAATGAAAAAGGTTGACATGAGTTTTTGAAGTTTTTTTTTTCATTTTTTGAATATTTTCATATTCATTCTCATGTGTCGACATGGATACCAATGAAGTGCCACACTTATGTCAACATTTACATGTGTTGACCTTTCTGTGTTGATTTTTTCTTGTGGCGATTTGCGTCACACCCCCCCCCACCCCCACAACCCCCACTCCCGCGATTCACGGCACACACACACACACCTCCCCCGCGATTCTCGGCACCCCACCCCGTGACCCCCCCTCCCGTGATTCACGGCACACCCCCGCGACCCCCCCTCCCATGATTCGCCGCAACCCCCGCCCCGTAACCCCCCCTCCCGCAATTCGCGGCACCCCCCGCGATTCGCAGCAGCTCCAGAATTAAATTGCACATGGAAAACACTGACATGGCTATGGTCGACAATGAAAAAGGTTGACATGAGTTTTTGAAGTTTTTTTTTTTACATTTTTTGAATGTTTTCATATTCATTCTCATGTGTCGACATGGACACCAATGAAGTGCCACACTTATGTCAACATTTACATGTGTTGACCTTTCTGTGTTGATTTTTTCTTGTGGCGATTCGCGTCACACCCCCCCACCCCCCCCCCGCAACCCCCACTCCAGCGATTCACGGCACACCCCCCCCCCCGCGATTCTCGGCACCCCACCCCGTGACCCCCCCTCCCGTGATTCACGGCACACCCCCGCGACCCCCCCTACCATGATTCGCCGCAACCCCCGCCCCCGTAACCCCCCTCCCGCGATTTGCGGCAACCCACCCCGCGACCCCCCTCCCGCGATTCTCTGCAATCCCTCCCCTCCCGCGATTCGCAGCATCCACCCCCCCACAACCCCCCCTCCTGTAATTCGTGGCACCCCCCGCGACCCCCCCTCCTGCAATTCGCGGCACCCTCCGCGACCCCCCCTCCCGCGATTCGCGGACACCTAAGTTGCAATACAGGCATCTGTCATACAATTCTAACCATATTTCTCATATACAAACGTTCACAAATTAAGGGGGCGCAGCCCCTTACGACGGTGTGAAGAGCGCCCGTAGGGCGCGATGAATCACCTAGTATAAAACAAAAGGGCAACATGCAGGCTCTGATCTCATAGAATCAGTGCAATTATCGCATCAAAATGGAGAAGCTGCGACACATTAACCTACAGTGATTAAATGACTGACAGTGTAAGGTGGGAATCACAGAAAGAAAACTCGCATCTGACCATAAGTGAAACATAATTGTATCCAATCATCCTTAACAAGGTTACCTTGAACATAAAAGGGCAACATTGTAGTAGGATACTGTTCACATAGCAGTACCAGGCAATCTGCCGGTAATAGTGAATATAATAGGAGCAAACAGATGAAACACGAAGGTCAGAGACAGAGGTAATAAGCACATACTTAGTAATATTCTCTCCCCTAAGTGACAGAAAGAGGAGCTATAAGGAGTCAGTGAAACATAAATATAAAAGAGCATCAACATCCCGATTTTTTTAACCACTTTTTCTAAACTTTTTTTGCACTTCTACACTATTGTTCTAACAAGAAGGTGTAAATAGTACACTTCTTTTTTAAATATTGTGTCTAATAAAAGTTATATTTTAAGCGTGTTAGTATCAGTTGGATGCTAAATATAGCCATCTGTAGTGTGCACCCATTTTTTCTCTACTGTCCCCTCCTTTTTTTCTTGTGGATCCAGGCTGAGGTGTGGTATGAAATAACCGGGTTGACCAACCCGGCAATTTGACCTGGGTTTTTGAGAGGGGTTAAATCTGGGTCACCCTCTGTATAATGGGTGACCTGTGCTTAGTGTGAAAGCGCTGGACCCCGGGTCGGTCCTGGGATCACAATATAATGTCCGACCCAGCTGTGCTATGTCTAAGGGGTATTACATGGCAAAACCATTATTGTTGCTTTCAAAAAAAAGTCTGAGGTCGGCTGGCATCTGGCACCTCTGGCAATCTCAGACACTATTACATTTCCTCACCGTTATTATATACTTTACCTATTACTGTCCCAAGTGCTCTCTTGTCTGTATTGTACTTCAAATTTGGAATCTGTCACTATGGCTTGTACTGTACAGGTACATCAGCTTTCTTCACATTTATTTAACTGGTATAGATTTATATTATTGTTATTCATCCACATTTTCTGCAGAAAAAGCTCTACACTGGTATATGCTTAACTTATGAAATAATACTGTTCCATAGCTTATATGATGCAGAGATGTTCTATTGCCAACTTTTCTTCCAAAGTAAGCACATGTTGAGTTTTACAGCTACGCGTGTGTGGTTTAAACGTTTATAACTCACTTTTTAATTATAGTGCAATATTACTTGTGTTTCTGTTTCTTTCTTTAACCTCAGGAAGAAATGTTTTCTGTATTCCATGTACTCAGACAAAGTGCTCATGGGGTCTCAATTTTTAGGCAATACACATTAGAGAAATGCCCCATTGTTCTTTATCACCCAGAGACTTGATGGGGCCTATATACATTGCTATTTACATGCATTTTCTAGGCGATCTCATGAGATTGCTTAGAAAATGCTCCTACATTGTTCTGTGTGTAGGGGCATAGTGATAGCGATGCGCAGCAGTGCACATCGCTATCGTCCAGGCGATTAATATCCAGCTCGCTGGATAAATCTAGTTAAAAGCTAGGGTTGCCAGGGTCAGGGCCAGTGTTCTCAGTGCGAACACTTGCCCTCACAGATTGCTCAGCGGCACATCGCTATGCAATAACATTTTTCATTATAAATTGTAACCTTAGAGGTGATGCTTTGCCTCTTGCCTATTAGGGGGTGCGCCATCAAAGGGGTGTGTCTAGCACCACCTATTGGGCGTGTCTAACACCGCCTATCAGATGCGTCATTCAACATCTATTGGCATTCGCTACAATATAAATGTCTCTCAGCCACACCATAATCTCCTGCCTATTTCAGTTTTCTTCTAATTACTCTGTGTAACAGTACAGATGGAGCCGCTCTCATCAGAGATGCCGGTTGCCCCCCGCCAGCCGCTCTCATCAGAGATGCCGATTGCCCCCCGCCAGCCCCTGCCATCCTCTGAATGGGGCGCGCACACGTTGGAGATGCCCGCGCACCCCATTCTCGGCAATGGACGCATGAGCGCTTCCACGTCCACTGGCGTTCGCCATCCACCAGTTACCAGCGGATAGTGCACTGACGTAAACACAGAGCCTGGCTCCATCTGTACTAGTCTAGTACAATTAATAATGCAAAACACACATAATTGATTGATGGGCGCTTCTTTTAATGGAATAAAGTCTATTTTTGCTGCTATTACTAGTGGCAGGAAAGTGTTCATAAGGGTGTGCCTGTGCACCCCTAACACTCAATGTGCCCACGCCTATGTTTGCCAATACAATCTTCAGGTTGTGCTTTTGCTTCCCGGCCCATCCTGTGAGATGGCACCGTATTTGTTCCATTCGTTCGGTGAATATAGATGAGATGATGACAGTCAGGAACATTAAGGACCAAATTCAGCTTGGAAAGTATGAGAAACCTTGTAGTGAATTGTGGAAGGAGACAAATATTTTACTTCCAGTTTTGAACTTTTTGCCCATCTGTGGCTTATTCTTGCTGGCAAATTTATGAATGGAACAATATCAAGTGTTGCTAAGATTGTAATTTTGTCATATATGGATAAACTATGACTGTGGTTAAATCCCTTGTAAATCTTTAAACTGACTTTTGACAGTGGCCTAGCTGCCCAGGACATGATTTCAAAATAGGTTTAACACTTCTACCACATTTTTTTCCTGTTGTGTAAAGGAAAGATTATCTTTTATCCTAGAAAATGCAGGTATTTATCCTAGTGTTGGAGAGATATGAGTGAAAAGTGAAAGGATGTCCAACATTTCAAGTTAGTAAAGCTAGGTATTAATTTAATAATGTGCCCTTAAAAGTCTATCTACAAATTTGAAGTATTTTTACAATGTTTTCCACTGAGGCCTCCAGCATCACCTCTTTGCTGTAACAGAAAAGCTTATATCACCTCATTACCTTTACAATGTCAGCCACTTTATCTGCCCCAGCACCTTTACACATTCCTTCATCCCCAGAGCAAACCTACGCTCAGACAAACCAAACCTACAGTTTAGCTTAATAAATATTTATCAGCATAGGGGGTAATTTACAAGAGTTCAAATGCATCATTTTGTGTAAGTGTGTTAATATCCTTGTGAAGCACATAAGTCTGCAGAACAAGATGGTCACATGTGTGAGAAAGCAGGAGTTTGCACAGCATCAGCGAAGAGCTGGAGTAGTAAAGTTGTTCCTAGCAAAGTGCCAAGTAGACATACTTCTGCCCCATATTGTGTTTCTTAAATCCACTCTAGCAGTATTTTCCTGAATGCAACATTCATATCTCCATTCAGCTGCTTCAGCAGGCCTCCGGAGGAATACAAAGTTAGCACGCGTTGACCTGTGTTCAGTGGTGATATGCTAGCTGTGGGCACTACATGGAATATATTACAAACTTGGGGCACTGCAGTGTGGCAAAATGCAAATGGGGGTAACTACAGGGTGGCATAGTGCCAACTGGGGCCCTACAGGGTGGCATAATGCAAACTGGGGCACTGCAGTGTGGCATAATGTGAATTGGATGCCCTATAGTTTGACATACTGTAGTGCAAACTTATAGTTACTGTACTACAGGGTGGCATAGTAAAGACTGGTAATTATTCAGTGTGTTGCATAATGTATTCTTATTGGTGGGAGCACCACCAGTTAGTTGCTATGTGCCCTCCACAAAGGTTAATCAGAACCTGTTTTGCAGAGAATTGTAGCATTCAAATTCCATTTTGTGAAGTGCCATTAATGCAATAAATAGAAGGCGTATTTACAATGGGATTCCTTGCCTTGCATGGCCCTTTCCACTCCACAAGCACTGAGTACAACAGTGATGCTATAAATGGATTAGGTATTCTCG
The DNA here is from genome assembly GCF_055691185.1 of Crinia signifera. Lineage (NCBI taxonomy): Eukaryota > Metazoa > Chordata > Amphibia > Anura > Myobatrachidae > Crinia > Crinia signifera. The sequence continues at coordinate 165,021,042 of NC_139221.1, forward strand.
TTTGTATCCCACTCCTGGTTCTAAAGGGGAATCTGCCTACTACAGTACATGTTATCTCTGATTTACATGATGGTGGGACAGATATTAATGTTCTATACACATTTCTTGGGATTATTAAGAAAGTATATATAATTGAAGCTGTCAAGTCGGCTGCAGCACTTTAAGCCCTTTCTGTACATTTCTGTACATTATTGATTGGGATATGAGGTAATGCTGAGGACTAAACCACTTGCTGGAACTTAATTGAATGCAATCAGGATGGCATGAGCAAGAGCCTCATTTAATCAAACGCAACAGTTTGCACGGTATGAGGTCATGGACTATACAGAGACATGTTAGCAGCGGTATGGGGTTTCAAGAATGAATATGATTCAATATTTTTTTCTTTATGCAGTCAATATAAAAATGGGAGTTATTAGGTTATAGATATCATCATTAATAGAAAATCTGTCAGCAGTTGATTCATTTGAACATGTATGTATGTATGTATGTATGTACAGTATGTATGTATGTATGTTGAAAATTACTTTTTTTTTTGACAAAATAAAGAACACAGTCCAAAATATCCAATTTTCATAACCTAGAATGCATAAGTACAGTAGCTTGCATTTTCTCTCCTAAAGACAGAACCACTAAGCCTCATGTAATACTCTGATTTTAACAGACAAACCACAGCCCACACCTCTGCCCTCAATTCCCCAGCAGGCATGAACTCAGAAACCACTGAATAAGATAGACGTGAGAGTTATTCCTGTGGTTTATACCAGAGGGCATCCGAGATGGATCCTTACTTCATTTGACAGAGAGCATAATGATTTGTGAGCATGTATTTTTAACTTTCTGTCTATATTTTATTAGTAAAACAAAATGTTTATTAACACACTTAACTCCCAGCTCACATTATTGCCATCTGCCAGTATAAAACACTTTGAGTCCTAAAGGGACAAAAGCACCATATGAATAACATTATTATATTATTATTTATATTAATGAAGCCCACAACCCATAGATGCTATTCAAATAATCATATGATCTCACTTTGTAGTACACAGTTTGCAGCTCTTTGTGTATATATAAAGTACTGGGTCGTGTCACCCTGATAGTATTGTGGCATTTACACGTTAAGCTACTAACAGTAACATTTACAGTAGTAACTGTACATGTATGTAATATTTTCTGTTGTGCACAGTGGGGAGTAGATTACAGTTACCAATACTTTTCTGCTGTGTTCATAGTGAAAGTTTCTGAGCGTTAAAAGGCACAACATAAAACCTGCTGTACAATACGGTCAGGCAGTGGTTCCTAAACAGGTGCTGTGGTGCACTTACAGGGGTTCCACAGGCTGGTAGACTAAATCACAATATTTATGGTGCATGTGATGGGCACAACCAGTGCTTGTAGCTGCCAAACATGAAATATGTGGACAAGCAGAATCCCTGTCCCCCGCCACATAACTGAACCTGACTTACAGTAGGAGAAGTGATGTATTTTCCTGGAGACTTATGCATGCGCACTAGACTCTGACACAGTGTTATGGTCTGCTGGAGACTCTAGTTCTGAGTATATATTGTGCTGCAGTCTAGAGAGAAGAAGCCCCTGGCAAAGACTGCACAATGCCCCACCTCACCCCACCCCTCCCCCCCTACTCAATATGCCTCTGCTTAGGGTGCTGTGAAAAAGTTATGATACTCTAGAGCAGGGTTCCTCAAACTATTTTGCTCTGGGACCCCATCAGACAATAAAAATAATGACAGGACCCCAGCAAGTTACTGCAGAAAGTCATCACATCACATGTGTAGTTAGCAGACAGCACATTCATGGAATTGTGGAGGCACAAAATGATGGGAGGAGTCTAAAATAACCGACAATGCAACAGAGTTTTCAGACTCCTTGAATCACTGACTGAGATTAGAAAAGTCATCAGCCTGATGGTCAGCAATGTGGAGTCGCGACCCCATGCTGAGAAGGTGGGGACCCACAGTTTGTGAACCGCTGCTCTAGAGTGCCATGACTCAAGATATTTTGCTTTAGACCATATTTATCAGTGGATAAAAAAGCATCAGGACTTATAGCGGCACCTAAAACAGATTTGTCCCCCCTCATTGTGCAAACAAAGCTCTGTGATAGCTACATTGCATATAATCACTGCCACAATGCGTACACACTCGGCAGAGGATTATATTCAGGATGGGAAGGGACACATTTTTATATAAAGAATTTCCAAATGTACTCAAAACTGCATCCCGAACATAAGTATGTGGGGCAGGTTAGGGTTATGCAGGAGTGGGAGAGGGTTCAGCTTTCAGGGGGAAGGTTAGGTTTAGGCTGCGGGAAGGGAGGGTTAGGGATAGGCAGTTACAAGGGGATATGCTTTGGGGGTTAGGTTTAGGTACTGAGATACTGGGGTTAGGTACTCGTAAGGTGGGTTAGGCTTAGGCAGCAGGAAGGGAGGGGTAGGGTTAGGGGAGGCAAGTATAAGGCAAGGTATGTATACTTACCGGATACCTGTAGTTATTCCCTCGATCAGGATGCATACGTCTGTATTCTGACCAGTGTTATCCCATCCGCTGGTCTTCTGTATGTGTTCCTGTGATAAATATAAGGGATTTCTTTTTTCAATCCTATCCTTATTACCATCAATGAAACACCAACCAATGGGCTTTAAATAATAAATAGTTCTCATGGATTCTTCTCAGCTTATTTAAACAACTGGGATGTAATACTGCATTTGTTTTATCTTAGATGTATATGCACAGATATTGTACAGATTTTTCACTTAAAGCTACTCCACAAAGGAGTGTAAACATGGTATAACTCACGGCCATATATTTATTTATTTTTTAATTTTATTTTATTTTGATTTTTTTTTATAAATTTTTATAAATTTTATTTCTATTTATTTTTTCTATATTCATGCTTTTCCCGTTCCATTTTCTTCACAGTGTTTCTACTTAATTTACTTTATTCAATTCTTATCATATTCTGCTTTATCTTTATTAAAACAACTGCTTTTCATATTTTCCTATATATCTGCATTACCATCTCCACCTACTGCTTTAATATTCTTATTGTCATATTCCTTCCCCATCCTACCTAACCACAAATCAGCGCTCATCCTCTTATAAATGTTATTTGGTACAGTATGTTGCTTGGCAGTTGATAAAATGGTCTCTCCTCTTGGTGTGTGGAGTAGTAAGATGGATCCATCAGGACAGGAACATGTGTAAAGGATAACATTTTCTCTGTAATGCACTGCGTAATATGTAAGCCATTACTAATTAAGTTTAATACAGTTCTTATTCCAAAACAATATATGTGACATTTTTACAGCAAAGACATGAAAATGACTTGGAAAATGTTACTATGCTTTAGCTTACTTCAGAGAATTGTGACTTCTGTAGTTAACTAAGGATGTTCTGTACATGCCAAGAATCCAATAATTATGTAATACATAAAATAAGTCTTCCTGATGGTACAGTGTTGCCTTACTCTCTCTGCACATGGTACCTCTGCCCCCCTGCAGTGCACCATGGTTTTGTCCATTAGAGAGAGAATTTGCTTTTGCTAGTAAACCAGAATCAGGCCCATAGTTCTTATACAGATTTAGTGAATTGATGTCAGAATGAATCATTATATTCAAATTCAGATCCCTTTTGGCATAGAACATTGTTAGATTGGTTTGGAATGACCCACTCCAAACTTCCAGGTGTCTATCACCATTTCCAAGATACAGATGGTCATAATGTGCAGTGCATGAGGTCTGTCTTACTAGTATTAATTTACGTTGTTTTCTAAGGTGTGAAGCACCTGGTGAACCCATCTGACAAAACAGATGCCATGTGCAGAGTTCATAATACAGGTTGAGGCTCCTACAGTACTGTATATCCAAAAATAACAATAACCCAAATATTTTGAAATTCATAATTTTTTACCATGACATTTGCTGTCTGATGATTCAGTATACACAAACTATATATATATATATATATATATATATATATATATATATATATATACTGAAGGGGGTGGTGTCGGCACTCCACTGTTCAGTGTATAAAGGTGTCCCTGGGTGCCCTATATATATGTAGTATGTAAATATGTATAAAATGACATTCAGGCTACATATACAAGCATACCTCCTAACTTGTAGGGAGACGAAGGAGGGACACAGGGATGCGTGCCGAAAACTTCGGGGCATGACCTAATTAAAGGGGCGTGGCCTATACCTGCGGCTCCCCCGGAACTGTTGGGAGGTATGTACAAGGTTTATATGACATAAATGCATTTCGGATTTTTACTTGGGTCCCATCCTCAAAGATATCTCCTTATGGTATGCAAATATTCCAATTTACAGAGACATCTGAAATCCAGATACTTCTGGTCACAGGCACTTCAGATGTGGGAAACTCCACCTGTAGTATTCAGATGTAATTAGTTCCTTATGGTTTAACTTGTTAAAGAAGATGAAAAATACAGGGAATCTGTAAGTATAAACTCAAAATGAAGTCTAGTGAACGGGATGCAGTCGTAGTTCTTTGTCGTTTCAAATAGGACATAGACCTCTCTGCTTTGTTTATGGACACCAACTACATGTTTGATTAAAGATAACTTTTTCTTGGCTTGTTCCGTGGGATTTTTTGGTTTGAACTAACTTTCTCAGAAATAAAATGTAGCTCATTAATCACCTCATCTTATTTCATGTAAATAATGATTTCTAAACCCAAACACTGGAAATGATATTTGTGATCCCTGAGACTATGCAGTTTTTATAACAATGCAGGAGAATAAGTGAGCAGACAGCAGGCACCACCTGTTTGGTGTCTGTGCTGGCTGTGTGCACCCAAATACAATGTGGGACGTCTGCACATTCTCAGACTTACAAATGAAGCAGTGCCTCTTTCACGCTGACAAAAATCTAGACGCTGGATGAGAGCAGATGATGCAGTCTTAAGGTTACACAAGGCCTTTTTTTCATAGTATACAAAGAACATTTATGACCTTAGTGGAAATACACATAATATAGTAGTATGCAAATTTATACAAGGCTATCCTCCATTACTAAATGCTCCTTTACATAGCAGTCATTATTTTTATTTTTTTTAGATTTGTTAATCTAATAAATCCAAACGATACTAAGGACTATACAATCATCCCAAAACAATAGCACAAAATGCAGCTTTGAACAATCTACTCAGCGTTATACAATGCAAGTAAATGTTTAAAATTTGGCATTTTGGGGCTTTTTTTTGATACTGTAGATCTCTTTGTATAGGGCTGGTGCAATGGGCGATACCAGCCAGCAACTAAATAAACAAGTTGTCAGCACTGTTTTATTTATATTATTGTTTATTTTTAACCATTAGTTCTATGTATCCTGTATCGTTCTAATGAGGCATTGCAAACAACTTGTGGCACCTTACACATAATGGCCATTATTCTGGTTCCCTCGCAACGGCAAATTCCTTCTCAAATGGACAAGCCCCACCCCCTTCCGTCGAAAAGCCGCGAATCGCGGCAATTTCAAGCTTCTGCCCCCAGGTACATGAGGGGGGGGGGGGGGGACCCGATTTTCGGGATACACCCGGCCATTTCGGGAGGGTTGGCAACCCTGGTATTTTCCCTACACAGAAACAACATAGCTCACCCAAATCTAAAGGCCCCCATACACTGAGGCGATTTGGTCCGATTTCGGCAGATTGCAACCAATCGCCCCATTAAATCGGACCAAATCGGCCCTCCCTAACATGCCGTCGGGTCTGATGGGCGGTCCCGTGCCCTTTCGGACCCGACCACCCATTCCTCCTGGCGGTGAGGCAGGCGGGAAGCAGGGACACATGCAATCCATCACAACGGATCACATGCATCCCTGCCACCGGGAAGGTCAACACTGCTGCGAGACATCACAGGCAGTTTATGAGCACCTTAATTCTCTCTGCACATGTTACATCTGCCCCCCTCCCCGCCCCTGCAGTGCACATGGTTTTGTTCATTTGAGAAGGAATTTGCCTTTGCCAGTGAACCAGAATAAGGGCCAAAATGTATTATAATAATAATGTATTATAATAAAATGTATTATTATAATAATAATAATAATAATAATAATAATACATATGAGTGTAACACTGTATTCTTAAAAAAATTATATAAAATTGTAAGATGTCCAGAGGAAAGTTATGCAGCTACGAGGTGTTAGTATTGAATCTTATGCTGTAATTTACATTTAATTATATTAAGTACATTTTAAATCTGTTTCCCTTCTATGTACACACCTTCAATGTACTCCCCTTCTGCTTCCAGGCACTGCTGCATTCATATTTTCCATTGGTCAAGGACTTGCTATAGCGTATTACCTGTCAGCTCTCTCAACAACTCCATTGTTTTTGTCTTTACCTCAGTAACTGGTGCAAAATGGGTTCCCATGAGAATAAAACTGTGACTTTCGGGAAACAAAAATAGTCACAAGGTGCTAGGCCTGGCAAGTATAGAGAGCGTTCTAGCATTGCAATCTGTTTCTTGGCGAGAGCTGTGTGGGCTGGTGAATTGTACTGAAGGAGAAAACCATTTTTCCACAACTCTGGCCTCTTTATTCTAATTCTCTCCTGAAAAATATCTAGAAAATGTTTGTAGTATTTTTGACTCACTTTTGCGCCTTCTGGTAACCAGTTTGCCCAAGTAATTCCCTTGATATCAGAGATAGCAATTTGCATGGCTTCAAATTTGGATTTGCTTTGACATACTATCCTTATTCTTCGTGATGATGGTGTTTTCCAGTGTATGGACTGGTGTTTTGGCTCAGGATTATAATGGAAAATACACGTTTCATCAAAGTTAATAACTTTATTAAACAAAATGAGAATCCTAAATGGGATTCGGCATGAAAAGCCGGCGGTCGGGATCCCGGCGTTCAAAATCCCGACGCCGGAATCCCGAACGCCGAAATCCTGACAAGGGGGGAACGTGGATCGCCCCCCCTTGCGGGCTCGCTGCGCTCGCCACGCAGCGGGCCCGGTGCCTCGCTACGCTCGGCACACTATTTATTCTCCCTCCAAGGGTGTCGTGGACACCCACGGGGGGAGAAAGTGTCGGGATTTCGGCTTTCGGGATTCCGGCTTCGGGATTTTGAACGCCGGGATCCCGACCACCGGGATTTAAACTGCATCCCTCCTAAATGTCTGTACAAATGATCTTCCAATTTGTTTTTGATCACAAGTGAGAAGACTTGGAACAATCTTAACATAAACTTTCTTCAGGTTAAGTTCTTGATGCAAAACTTGCTGGACAATTTTTTGTCTATGTTTAATATGTTTGCTGTAATTCCACTAATTTCAGCAATGATGCTATTCAATTAGAGCCAGTTGAAGTCAATAAGGATTTCTTTTCTAAGCCTAAGCAGGTTTGAAAATAAATTACCATGAAATGGCCTGATTGCGGGTGCCTGAAAGGTATTAACCCATAGGTTACGTATTTAGATTTCTGTAGGTTAATGCACATTAATGGCTTAACTTACTGGGCTGTAATGAGTAGCCTGGGCATTGAAGCCCGAGGCTATAGCTCATTCCCCCTACAGTTTATGACCGCATCTAATTTAATTCCCCCCTCTATGTGAGTGTTAGGGGGATATCCAATCCCGGGTCACGACTGTTGGGACATCCCGACAGTGGTGACACTGGCCCGTTCTGGGCTCACTAGACTTATATTCAGCAGATGGGATTCTTTGTCCCGCCTGCCGAGCGCCGTAAAGGGAGAAACGCCCATGGATCATCGAGATCTGGACATGAGCTCGACAATCAATGGCCATTCTTGACAAAACGGGCCCGACAGTCAGGTCTGTTCTGCCGAAATGCCTCTTCAATGCTGTCTGGAAAGACACCATTGAATAGGCATCGAGATCCGGACATGAGCTCAACAATCAATGGCCATTCTTGGCAAAACGGGCCCGACAGTCAGGTCTGTTCTGCCGAAATGCCTCTTCAATGCTGTCTGGAAAGACACCCTTGAATAGGCACCCTCCACTATTTCTCCTGTTGAAAACAGTGGTGAGGGATTGAATTCCCCCCTTAGAATGCTGACAGCATTATGCCAGACACTGCTGTAGGGTTAGTTACACCATTTAAACGGTTGTCAGTATTCTGATGTTAAAAGTTATGCTTTATAATGCCATTGAGGGGGTGGGGTGGGGAGCTCATTGCAGGAACACCTACGTTTTGCATGATTGGGCATTATATAAAGATAGGAGGTGCCCACGTAGGTATAGTCAAGACAGCATTCTTTTCATTAAGTTGCATGACCACTGTATAATTCTCAAGTAATATTATGACACAAATAAAAATGATGCACTAGATTCCTGTTTTATCTTGGTCAAGAAAGCAAGAAAAAGGTTATTACAGCTACCGTATGCAGCAGTTAAAATACAGTTATGCAAATAATATTTTTGAAAGTAACATGTGACATCTCCAGTTGCAGAAACTGATTCTGAATAAACCTGGATAATAGAGTTTCCCCTTCCTTCCCCAGAGTACTGCTTTGTTCACTAAACCACTAAACATTGATTACTTTGGCATAAGAATATTTAGATTTCCGCTAAGACTTTTTAGCATTTAATCTTCTGCCCACCTGCGGCTCCCCATGGTAAACCTGCCGTAATTTATTAGAAATCACTACATATTTCATCAGAGTTGAGTTTGGGGAAAAAATCTACCCTGAAACAGATCAGACAACAAAGGATATAGAGCAAGCAAGACAAAAAAAACATACTGTTTAACTTAATAACAATCTAAATTCCTTGTGACTATTATGCCCCTTTCCCACTGCAGCCTTAAAACGGTATTTTGCCGATTTTTGAGGGCAAAATACCGTTTAAGGCTGCAGTGGGAAAGCGCCAGAGTTGAAATACCGTTTAAAGTTAAACGGTATTTCAACCCGTTTTCAGAGCAGGGTTTTGCACGGTAATCTACCGTTTAAGATGCAATGGGAATGCATCTTTAAACGGTAGAGATGATTGCTGATTTTTTTCAGCAATCATCTCCGTGTGTGTACGCTGCCGGGCTGAAAGATTAACCACTTTCAGCCCGGCGGTACGCCCCGCTGCCCCCCGCCCCCCCCTCCCCCTCGCCCCCGTCCTGTTATACCCCTTTTACACGGGTCCGTGTAAATGGTGGTGTACATGGTCCCGCTGCGGGTGCAGGCACCCGCAGCGGGTCCATAGCGTGCAGCGCTGGGCAAGATGTGCCCAGGTGCTGCGGGAGGAGGGGGGTCCCTGCTGCTGCTGAGGGGTACCTGTCAGCCTGTCACATAGAAAATGACGCGCTAACCGCCGCAACCAGACCCGCCACCCCGGCCGGTGATAGACACGCGGTCACAGTAAGGTAATCACCGCCGCAGCTCATCCAGAGTGTGCGCGTGGTCTCCCGTGCTGTATCCCACACACCAATCAGACACGCTGCTCAAGTGAGTTAATCCTCACCGCAATACTCATTGGCAGCATAATCTGTATCTCCCCCCCCGGCGGCCGCTGCCGCTGCTGTATCTCCCCCCCGGCGGCCGGTCCTTGCGGCGGATGTACAGTCAGTGTCGGCGGTCCCTCTGGCGCAGGGGAAATAGTACTTATTTCCCCTGGACCGCCGACACTGACTGTACATACGCCGCAAGGACCGGCCGCCGGGGGGGAGATACAGCAGCTGCAGCGCCGTGTCAGGCTGACAGGTACCCCCTCTCCCCTCAGCAGCAGCAGGGACCCCCCTCCTCCCGCAGCACATTCGGACAGCTTCCCCCCTCTACCCCCACAGCACCCGGGGACAGCTTCCCCCCTCTACCCCCTCCAAGCTGCCTGTCTATCCTTGTTGATAGATATATATCTATCTATATATATATAGATCTATATAGATCTATATATATATATATATAGATATATATATATATATATATATATATATATATATATATATATATATAGACATAGATCTATATATATATATATATATATATATAGATATATATATATATATATATATATAGATATATATATATATATATATAGACATAGATCTATATATATATATATATATAGATATAGATATATATATATAGATATATATATATATAGATATATATATATATAGATATATATATATAGATCTATATATATATATATATATATATATATATATCTATATATATAGATATAGATATATATATAGATCTATATATATATAGATCTATATATATAGATATATAGATATATATATATCAACAAGGAAAGACAGGCCTGACCCATTGTCACAGGCACTAAACGTTTTGAAGAGCTAAAACGTTTTACCTGCAATGGGAATGGTACTTAAATGGCATTTGAAACTGTAATCTGCTGCAGTGGGAATGCTAAATACCATTTAAGATTACCTGTAAACTAAAACGGGTCTGCAGTGGGAAAGCAGCATAATTTGCACTAATATGGAAAATGTATGTTAAAGTGACACAAAAATCTTTTCATATGAATACAAATAGTCTTGTGTTGACTGAATGGCCCTGCTGTGTCCAGGCTTTATCTTCTGCTTTGCTGTTTTTGTGAAAGGTGTATATTGTAAGGTAGGAGCAAAGCGAAAAAAGGTATCTGCATCATGTTACTTTTTTTTTTTTACAGACAGGGTAAATAGTGGCTGATTTTGCATATAGCCCACAAGTGTTGGGCAGCTATATTTTTACACTGCAATTTAGACAGGCCCCTCTCACATCTAAATGTTTACGCACCTTTTATATCTGCCCACCTTTAGTGCAACATGATTTTACCATGATGCACAGAGGGTGACATTTAATAGGATGCGATTTTTAGCGATTTTTAGTCATGAAAATGTTAAAATGGTAGTCATGAATGGTAGTCATGAAAATGTGGGATTTTGAGGACGTGCGATTTTGTGTTAAAAAAATGAAAAAAAAAAAAAAAATGGCGAGGGGTCATCAGGGCTGATTGGCTTAAAGCATCTCCATGGAGACGCATACAGCCAATGGGGCTGAGAGCATCTCTAGCGCAGTGACAGTGGGCGAGGATGAAGCCGGTTCACCCCGCAGTCAGTGGAAGGGGAGCTGACTCACCCCGTAGTCGGTGCGAGGGGGGATGGCTCACCTCCGCTGTCAGTGCGGGGTGAGCTGCTGCAGGAGAGACAGTCAATGCTGGATGCTGGTGTAAAATTAGTGTATGTGTATTATAGTTTTACTTTTCTCTGCTTGTGTGTTTTATTTAAACATTCTTTTTACAGGTGAAATACAATCCAAGGGGCCCCATTAAAGCCCGCATGCTGAGACTTGTGGTTCGCCAAGTCCCAGCATGCAGGGGAGGCCTGATGGGACTTGTAGTTCACCTGTAAAGAAGCAATGGTTTTTTTTTACATTTTTACACATATTAGCCCGGTGTCCACAGCCCCGGGGGGGGGGGGCGACGACGATTCCCCAGGTACCCCATCCAGGGCTGACCAGCCATGGTGAGCACTATTCGGCCTGGGGACCTTATGTAAAAAGTGTCCCCCGGATGTGGGATTACACCGCGGGCTGTTGGAGCCCGGTGCTGGTTCCAAAATAAGGGGGGCCCCCAGTTTTTTTGTCCCCCATATTTTTGGAACTAGGAACGGTCCAGGGCTGGTTTCAGAAATACAGGGGACCCCTATTCTATTTGTACCCCGTATTTTTGGAACCAGGTCCGGCTCAATGAGACCAGGGCTGGTTATGCTCAGGAAGGGGTCCCCACGCCATTTTTAAATTTTTTTATTTTAACTTTTACACATATTTTAACTGTATGGTTCTGTCAAATTCGCATGTCAGAACCTGGTCTATTTTTTCCCAAAATCGCATCTCATTAAATTTGCAAGTTGTATACTTTATAATGGGAAAACATCTGGATGAAAATTGAAGTGTGACCACCAGAATGGGCAAATTCTCTGCAAAAAGTGCGCTTTTTAGCGCTCGCAATGCTTAGAATCTCGCTGTGTGCTGACTTGGAGAGTAAAGTATAAAAAAAACTAATTTAAAAAAATAAAATAATGTGAACACTTATGTCGATCTTTCTCATGACGACCATTTCCATGTCGACCTATTGCTTATGTTACCCTTTTGAACATGTCGACCTAATGCATGTCGACCTTTTGCCTGGTGACCAATAGTGGTCAACCTATTGACTGTGCACCTAATTCCTATCGACCGCATCTGGTTTTAAGACGCTTATTTTACACCGCATTTCTTTGCATCTGTTTTTAGAAATGTATCACATTTTGGAGCAATATGCAGTATATAGTTTCACCTTTTAGTGTACACAATAAATTTGACTTTTTACTCAGAAACATACAGTATGTATAGGTAATTCACTGGATACTGCCTAATTAAGGTATGTTGCTACAGCCGCTATGTATCTAGTGGTCCAGGCTGAAATGCATACTTTATATCGAATATGGTCATTGAGTTGACACCATTAGGTTGACATGCAGAAAGGTCAACGCGGGTCTAGGTCGACAGGTCATTAGGTCGACACAATCAATAGGTCAACATGGGCAAGGTCGACAGTCAAAAGGTCGACATGGGGTTTTTCACTGCCTTTTGAGCCGACATGTGCTGACAGGCTGTATTTCATGCCCGACCATCCACTAGGGCATGCGAGGGGACGTGGTGCTACATTTCAGTATCCATGTCGACTGTGTTGAAATTCGGGTAAAAAAACAGTGAAAAAACCCATGACGACCTTTTGACTGTTGACCTTGCCCATGTCGACATAATGCTTGTGTCGATCTAGACCCATTTCAACCTAGATCCATTTCGACCTAGATCCATGTCCACATTTCTGCATGTCGACCCAATGCTTGTCGACCATTCTCTTGTAGACCTAATGATCCATACCCCTTTATATAGTAACATAGTAATTAAGGCTGAAAAAAGACGTTAGTCCATCGAGTTACACCTACCTAACTTGTAACTACTGACTTGGTGTAAGTCATATCTATAGGATTCTGTTAGTGGGCAAAAATGCATCCAGTTTTTATTTAAATTCATTAGCAGTAGTTGCTGTAATCACCCCCACCGGCAATGAGTTCCAGAATTTTACTGCCCTAATGGTGAAGAATCCTCTTTTTAATTCAGTATGTAATTTATTTCCTCAAGCCTCAGTACATGCTCCTAAGTATAGGCCTGTTAGTGAACAAATCATCTCCCAGTTCCATATGATTCCCAATCCTGTATTTGAACATACTAATCATATCACCTCTCAACCTCTGTTTCTCCAATGAAAATATATTCAGCCTGGTTAGCCTATCTTTGTAATCTAGTGATTCGAGACCTTTTACTAGCTTTGTCGCCTTTCTCTGTACCCGTTCCAATTAATTGATGTCCTTTTGATGGTGTGGTGCCCAGAACTGAACACAATATACCAAGTGTGGTCTTACCAATGCCTTGTAAAGAGGCTCTATCACACTAGCCAGCATCCCTTGAATCCATCCCCCATTTAATGCATGCTAGTATCCTGCTTGCTTTTGCTGCTGCACTTGAGCAGTGTGCACTATTACCCAATTTTTCATCTATGATGACCCCTAAGTCCTTCTCTACTGCAGAATTCCCTATAATAACCCCATTTAGCCTATAAGTAGCTTGTTCAGTTTTGTTCCCATAATGAATTACTTTACATTTATCAATGGTAAACTGCATTTTCCACCTTTCCACCCAACTTTCCAGTTTAAGTCACTTTGTAGTGTTTTCACATCCTCTCCTGAGTTAATTTCCTTACTCAATTTTGTGTCATCCACAAATATTGCAATTTTACTCACTATGGGCCTTATTCTGGTCGATGCGTAATTTTCCGAATTCTTTCGGATGGCGTTTTTTAGCCGTCTGTGCATGCGTAGGCAACGCAATGCGCATGTGCCACGCACGGTCTCCGTACTCGTTTTCACTAATACCGTACAGAAATGTGCACCGCATTCACTCGGGAAATATGGGCGTAATATGGGCATCATTCGGAACTACACAAGGGCGTAGTTTCAAAGTGGGCTAAACTGGGCGTAAATATGAGCATACACGAGGGAGTGCACTAACTCTGGTAGGCGTGCATTCGGACAGAACACCGACTGCAAATGAACCAACAGCCAGGAAATATGCGGTCTTCATAAGCAAGTATTACTTTGCGGACACCACTCGGTCATGCGCTAGGCATTCGGATCGCCCAATTAGTACGGCCGCACCTGAACCACTGTCAGCTGAACACAATACAATCCACTCCTCTACTCATTACTCATTAATTACACTCTTTTCATTGCTTCAGTTGGAACCATTGCAGCCTAAATGGACCATTACAAAACACACAAATATATGCTGAAAGCACGGCTGCATTTTTTAGACACATTTACACTGCAAGCAATGGACAGAACTTGGTATCACTAATATAAATATACATGTCACTTTTACATTCCGCAGCACACATTTGGGGATCAAATGAAAAATGTATTACAGTTAGGGAAAGCATAAAATTTTAATAGCATGTTATTTAGCACATGCCAAAAAATAAAGGTACCATAACACAAATTTACAAAACAAACTAAAATGTACAAAAATTTCTTCTTTTCATACAAAGGCACAGCAGAATCATTAGGAACACATCAGGTGGCTTCACAACAAAAGTATAGCACCAACACTTCAAGTACAGCACACAGTAATGGTAGCAGAAAGAGGGCAACAGTGGAAGACCATGCAGAATTTGTGTGTGGCTACCGCACACGCACGGTTTGGATGTAGCCTGTAAACACACCCTCTTCTTAAAGAGTGAGTCCGTCCGAATGCGGAGGACCTGTGGGCGTTTCTTCTTACGATGTCCGCACAGCGTGGCATGCGGTCCGCTCCGAAAGATTTCGGAACGGACCGCACCAACCAGAATAACCTCCTATGTCACTTCCTATATCATTAATGAATATATTAAACAAGGTGGATCCCAATATTGAACCTTGCGGGGCTCCACTTACCTCAGCTGGAATGTATGCCATTGTATGTACATGTTGTACACATCTCATGATCTCAACAGAAACAAGTGGCACCTGTAACAGAAGGATAACCATTGGGAAACGTGTATATATATATGATAGTGTACACCTACCTACTATATGAAAAGCACTGCAAATGTTGTTGTCCCTGGAGACTGCACAAGCGAACCAGAGAAATTGAATAAACCAACTATTTATCCATTTGGATCACTGTGCCAGCGCTATGCATGTGAATGCCACAGCAACCATTTTTCATATGGTTTAAATGAGAAAATTATATTTGATACAGCCAATGTAATTTTTAGACCTGATGCTTAACTAAATTACAACAAATAGCTCAAACACAGTAATCTCAATTGCCTGCGCAGTGCATAAATCATGCAGAGTATTCGGGCAGCCTGGCAAGTTTGTTCTTGCTATTCAGTGATGAGTATGAAGATCAGACCATGTAAAAGGTTTCACAACCTGCTATGCAGATATTTTTGGGGGGCAAATTGTACATCCCTCATCTACTATATCTCTTTAGGTGTACTTCATTAATTTTATAACAGATTTATTATTGAGACATTATTATTGGTCCCAATATTATTGGGCTTCTAAAACAATTGCCCATGCTTCCATTGCTATATTCTGAGCTGCCTGTCACATTACATACCAAAATAACAAGACAACTACGAATAGTCAAGTAAAGTAATACGCCAATGATGTAAATCTTGTAATCTGACTGATTTCCTCACATATAAGTGTATCTACCACTCCTTCTGCAATGTTTTGGACACTGCCAAACAAACCTACCTACAGTCTCTCATCTCTTCTCATGCCACCAACCCTAAGTGACTTTTTAACACATTTCGGTCTCTTCTGTACCCTCCTCCCCCACGGACTACCATCAGTGAACAAGAACTTGCATCCTACTTTGAGGACAAGATGAAATGGTATGCTCATCCGCAACCTCTAACCCACTTTCTTCCCCATCTGAACCCTCTGGCACTTTCTCTTCATTTGAGCCCACAAATGAAAAGGAAGTTTCCACACTCTACTAGCTTTCCTCTTGATCCTATACCTGCACAAGTCATTAAAACTCTATCTCCTGTCTCAACACTCTCTCTCTAACTACCATCCTATCTCTCCCATGCCTCTCCAAGCTACTGGAGAGACTTGTCTACTCTCACCTCACACACTTTTTTAACTCTCACTGCCTATTAGATCCGCTTCAGTCAGGGTTTCGTTCCCAGCACTCCACTGAGACAGCACTGACTAAAGTGGTGAATGATCTGGTAACTGCCAAGTGTAAAAGCCATTACTCACTACTTATTTTTCTAGATATTTCTGCTGTGTTTGACACTGTTGATCACACTCTTCTCATACAAACCCTAAGTCTTAGTGATACAGCCCTCTCCTGGTTCACATCTTACCTATCTGATCGCTCTTTCAGTGTTCGCTTCTCTGACTCTACCTCCTCTTCACTACCTCTGTCAGTCAGAGTTACACAAGGCTCAGTCTTAGGTCCTCTGCTTTTCTTAATCTATACCTCATCTCTTGGCAAAACCATCAGCTCTTTCAGATTTCAGTATCATTTATTTGCGGGTGATACTCAGATCTATCTATCAACCCCAGAGTTGCCACCAGGGGTTTTGGGCCCAGTCTCCATCACTGTTGACAACTCGACAATTTACCCTACCCCACAAGCTTGTTGATTAGGACTCTGAACTGTACTTTATTCCCCACATTCAATCTGTCTCCAAATCATGTTACATGCATCTAAAAAAAACATATCCAAAATATGACCCTATCTCACACAAGACACTACTAAATCTGTTATCCATGCACTCATTATATCCTGCATTGATTATTGCAATAGTCTCCTAACTGGTCTTCCCATGAACTGACTCTCGCTACTGCAATCCATTTTTTTTTTTTTTAAATTCATACTTTATTTATTCATTTTTTTCCATAAAAACATGTATAGAAAGGCATTACATTATTCATTTTTAACCATTTGTTATCCGGTCAACAGTTATTTAGCATATTCCATATTTCAGTTTTACAATTTCCCATTTTATCGCATATCGAGATCCTCCGTCTCTCTTTTTTTTTTTTTTTTTTTTTTACCAAGTGGTTTGGGTGTCTATTGTGTTTGTACACTATAATCGTATTCTTAAACTAGTGCCGTGATCTCCAATTTCACTACGGGTAATTCTCCCATTATTTTATTCCGTGCTTACGGTGAGTTTTGTTTCTTTCTCTATTCTTTATTTACATATAGCAGACCAGGTGTATATATATAGGGGCACATCTCAGTTGTATCCAATTATACGTGTTTATATTCATATTTATTTACAGTATTCATATGTGTTTATTACGTGATTTATATTTTAGTGTTAATACCTTATCCTTATCCTTATTTTTATCAGAGAGCCGCGGAGCTCGACATGCGATTTCCATTTTATCTTACTCAGTGCAAGTAATTTCATATCAGCGATTAGTATTCCAACCTAATCTATTGCCTTCAACTTCTGGTCACCAGGTAGTCTTCATGGTTATCCCTTTATATCCTAACAAACAGTTTAACTTACTTCCTATCATAATAATTCTCCATTCCCTCCCCTCCCTCCCTCTTCCTCCCTCCCCCACCCTGGTTAGGTTGATTTCTATTTCCTTATTCTTAACTATTCTGTCTCCAGATTACACTATTCCATCCTATCTGTATTCTACTTCTAAGGTACATTTTCCTGCCCGTTCCTCCAGTTACTCCATACCTTGTAAAATGTAGGTACTGTACCTCTTGCTAGATGCGTAAATTTTTCATGTGACATGGTATTCTTGACCAGGGCTTTCCATGTACCTATATCTGGGCCTTCTTTGGCTAACCATCTTCTCGCTATACAGGTTTTTGCCAGCGTGATTGCAATGATAAAGAATTGTTTCTGGTACTTATCCATTGGCCCCTTTTGAGTGATAGCCAGTATACAGGCTCGTGGCGTGCATATCTCTTTAGGAATTCCTATGGCATTGAGTTCTTTAATTACGGCTTCCCAGAACCCAGCTACTTCCGGGCAAGCCCATATTAAGTGCCAGAATGATCCTATATTCCCTATACATTTAGGGCAGTTGGCATTTTCCCTCCCTCCTATCTTGTGGAGTAATTCTGAGGTCATATAGGTTCTATGCACTATATAGAGCTGGATCTGTTGTAGACTCGCTTGGTTGGTGGCTAAGCGTATATCTGCTAAAGCCCCCTGCCAGTCCTCCATTGAGATAGGTCCCATATCGACCTCCCATTTGTTTTTCAGCTCCGCTAATCCATCATCATGGAGTTCCTGACAGAGGGCCCCATACAGATAGGACACTTCATGTCTCCTAGGGCTTCTCATTAGCAGCTTTTTGGTCAGGGAGGATTCCAGATTAGGGGTGTCTTCACCAAATTGGGCGTTACAAGCATGTCGCATTTGTATATACCTAAACAAATATTTATTAGGAAGTGAAAATTCCATCTTTAATGACTGGAAGGACCTAAATTGCTCATTCTCATATAATTGTCCTAGGTCACTAATTCCCTTCTCTCCCCAGACTTTTCTCACTTGCAGTTTCTTTAGTTGTATTAGAACTTTAGCATTATTAAGAGGTGTTTCTGGATCTATGCCCTGGCTCCCCAATAGTCCCTCCACCTGTTTCCACACTAAAATCATCTGCTTAACTATTGGTGGCCATTTGCGTTTCATATTTCCACTCAACAGTAACTGCAGAGGTATATGCCCTGTGGACAGAATTTTAACCAGTTCTACCATGCTGTCATCTCTGGGCTCCCCTTGAATCAGGCTCTTTAAGTGAGCTATTTGTGTTGTAAGATAATAGGTTCGGCAGTGCCAGCCCACCCTCCCCCTTTGGCCTAGCAAGGGTTTTTAATTTTAATCTAGGTCTCTTATTGGACCATATCAGGGAAGAAATTAGCCCCTCTATTTGCCGAAATTCTCGTCGTGGAAGGTATACGGGGGAGTGCTGAAGCACATACAGAACCTTTGGCTGCACAACCATTTTCACGAGGTTTACCCTTCCAGTGACTGTAAGCGGAAGTCGGCCCCAGGGTTCGATTTTAGATTTTATGTACTCTATTTGTGGGGTTATGTTTAGCTCCTCGAATTTAAGGGCATCTCTTGCCACCCAGATGCCCAAATATAGGAACTCCTCAACCCATTTTAGAGGGCTCGGGGTAACCACTATTGGCGGGCAGGGTCCCTCCAGGGGCAAAATGCCTGACTTGTTCCAGTTAATCTTGAGTCCCGAATGTCCCCCAAACCTCTCCACCATCCCCACCACCTCCGGCACTGCCTCAAGGTGGTTATTCACAAACAAAAGGATGTCATCCGCATATAATGCAATCCTGTCCTCCCTTATTCCGATCTTAATACCGTTGATTTTTGTGCTTTCCCTTATGAGGCATGCCAAAGGCTCAATGGCCATAGCAAAGAGGCCAGGGGACATCGGGCACCCCTGACGTGTACCCCTCTTAATCTCAAAGTTAGGGGAGATATAGCTATTAACTGAAACTCTTGCTGTTGGAGACTGGTATAGGAGCTTTGTCCAGTTGATGAATACTGGGCCAATCCCCATCCAGTCCATAACTTCCCATAAGTAACCCCATTCTATGGTGTCGAAGGCTTTGGCCGCATCAAGTGTGATAACGGCCGCATCCTTCACACCATCTTGCTGGGCCTGTAGGTGTAAGAATAGCCTTCTCAGGTTGGAAGTTGTGGACCTTCCGGGCATAAAGCCTGCCTGATCCCTATGTATCACCTCTTCTATAACCTGGTTTAACCTGTTTGATAATACTTTAGCTAGGATTTTTACATCATTAGTCAATAATGAAATTGGCCTGTAAGATTCGACTTCTTTAGGATCTTTATCCTTTTTTAAGATCACTGTTATCAGAGCCTCAGACATTGAAGCGGGAAGTTTCTTATATTTATACATATCATTGAATAAGGCCAGGAATTCACAGGAAAAGAATCTGCTATGTTTTTTATACAATTCCTGGGGGATCCCATCCATCCCTGGGGCTTTACCTCCTGGAATTGCGGCTATTGCATCTTCTATCTCTTTTACAGTAATAGGAGCATCCAATATCTCCCTTGAAGTTGTCGACAACGTAGGGTGGCTTATAGTAGACAAGTAGCTCCGGGTTTCTGCTGCTGTATGTACCTGGCAAGACTTATATAGTTGGTGGTAGAACTGCACAAATTTTTCAGCTATATCCGGGGTTTGAAAGACTGAGCTCCCCCCACTTACTTTAATCTCCGTCACTGTATTAGCTGATCTGTCCTGTCTGACAATGCCTGCAAGGAAGCTTCCAGGTCTATCTCCATCTAGGTATCTCCTATGGCCTGCATATAATTCCCGGTACTTCTCTTTATCAGGCATTGAAGCCATACTTCCTGGGCCTCCTTCCATCTAATTTTGTTTTCCTCTCTATTGTCTTGGAGGTATTTAGTTTCTAGACTAGAGCAAGTAGCTTCCAATTTCCTCTCTTTGGCTCTAAATGATGCCTTAAGACCGGCTATATTTCTTATTAAAGTTCCTCTAATATTAGCTTTAAAAGCGTCCCATATAATCTCTACTGGAGCAGAACCATTATTGACCGTAAGGAATTCAAGCCACCTGTCCTCCCATTCCTCTCCTGACTCAAATTGTGTTAACCAAAACGTATTTAGTTTCCAGAATGAATAGCCCTTTCTCTCTCCCAGGTCTATTTTGCATACTAGCGGGGAATGGTCTGATATGCCTCGTGTTAGGTAGTTAATTTCCTGAATACTAGGGATCAATTCTTCTGTTACCAGAGCCATATCAATATTGAGAAGGAGTTAAACGTACTAGAGAAACAGGAGTATTGTTGCCCATCCGGGAATTTTTCCCTCCAAGCATCCCTCAGCCCCATCTCTTTTATCATATCGGCGAAACCAGTTCTCCGCCGCGCTCCTCCAGCACTCCCCGTACTTTTTCTATCCAATATTGGGTCCATGATGTTATTGAAATCCCCCATTATTATGACGGGGATGCCGGAGTGCGATGCTGAGAACTCTGCCGCCGCTTTTAATACATCATAGCAGAATGGTGGGGGAATGTATACCGACATTATCAGAAGGGTCCTTGAACCTTACCGGCACCTCATAAACACGTATCTTCCCCACTGATCCACTATAACTTTATCCGCAGCGAATGAGACCCCCCTTCGGACCAGCACGGAGACCCCCCTGGAGGCAGAGGTATGAGTTCAGTGGTAGGCCCAGCCTATCCACGATTTTTTTAAGGCTAACACCTTCCCCCCTACCAGGTGGGTTTCCTGTAGGCATATTATATCTGCTGCGTGTTTATGAATATACCTCATGATCAAGGACCTTTTAATTTTATTATTCATTCCCCTCACGTTCCACGTGAGTAGGTTATAGTTTACAGACATCTAATAATAGGGAAACAAGAACATTTTTTTCTTTTCATCTGAGACCGATCTTCAAGTAATTTTATCAACCTAACTTTTCCCCTCCTCCATATTCCCCCCTTCCCCCTCCTCCCCCTCCCTGCATGCCCCCCACCCCCCTTGACATGCCTTTTCCTATTCCCTCCCTCCCTCCCCCTGTCCAATATAAGAAAAAGAAGAAAAAAAACACAAAAAGACATTTAGATCTTGTTACGGGACAATTAATGAATGACCACCAGCTGGGGGTACTCCCCCGCTCCTTGCTTTTGACCCATGCATATTTTCCCCCTTCCCCACCTCACGTCCTCCTCCACCGCTGCTTTTCTCCTTTCTTTCTTCTTCCCTTCCCTTCTCCCCTCCTCCCCTTTAACATAGTAATCTCCATAATACCTCATGATCAACCCTAACCCAGTTTCTTGAGTCACATTAAGTCATTAGATCATTCCCCTAAGACAAAAGGGGAAGAGAAAAAAAAAAAACAAAAAAAAAAACCCAAAAATAGTTTCTCAGTGACCCATATTTAAATTGGGTGCAGCCCACACTTCTAATGCCAGTATTCCTATTTTAATCCAAGTCCGCCAATAGACTTCTCCTTTTATTGACGGGGCCACATCATGCGGTGTGTAGGGAATTTCCCATCCAACCAGGTAGCTGCCTCATTAGGGGTCGTGAAAAATGTGGCATTGCCTTCATGTATGACTCGCAATTTTGCGGGAAAGATCATCGCGTATTGGAGTTCTAGTTCCCTTAGACGTTTTTTTATCTGGTAGAATTGAGCTCTTTCTCGCTGTACGCCACTTGCATAGTCTGGAAATACTGACACCTTTTTGTTATTCCACATCAGCGGCCCTTTTGTTCTTATTAACTACAGGACTGCATCCCTATAGGCATAATGTAATAATTTGATAATAAAGGTGCGATCATTTGACCCCGGTGGAGGGGGACTCATGGGGACTCTGTGGGCCCTCTCTACAGTAAAATATTGCGTGAAAGCCTCCTGGCCGTGTGTATCTACCAGCCACTTTTGGACAAATGACTCTGGCGTTTCCCCTTCTGTTTTTTCTGGAAGGCCCACAAACCTTAAATTGTTCCTGCGCAGGCGCCCTTCCATATCAGTCAACTTAACATTGATAGTTTTAATCTGTAGGGCCATATCCTCCATTTTCCCAACTAATGGAGCAACAGAGTCCTCCAGATATGAGGTACGATCCTCCACCTCTTTTACCCGCTCTTGGACCTTCTGCACTGATTGACAAATAGTGTCCAGATCTCCCTGAACTTTTTCTATTTCGCTGGCCAATCGGCCCTCACTTGCGGCCAGTGCATCTAATACATTTTGAATAGATAGGCTCATTGGGTCTGACTGTTTTTCGCCTTCAGGTGGGGTAACTGGAGGGGAGCCCTCTCCTCTAGTTGCAGGGGTTGGAGTTGTGGGGTTTCGGGCATATTTAGCAAGCCGATTAGCTGTTGTGGCGTTTTGGGACTTCCCCATGCTGGGCTTTCTCTTTTTTTCCTTTTTTTTCTCTTTCTTCCTTCCCCCTTTCAAGGCCGGGTATGAGCTTCCTTTTATATAGTGTATACAGTATGTGGCTAATTATAGCCTACAGTCCTTTAAGTAGGCTCAGTTCCCAATTTAGTATGTGAGGCCTGGGGGAAATTATGTCCAGTTTGGCCAGCCTATTATTATGACACAGCCTGGGCTACATAGAGCATGAAAAAATTGTACTCACTCACTTGCGCAGCCCTTATCTCTTCTACTGTCACTCCTGGGCTACTCACAGGGTTACTCCGTCACACTTTCCTTGCACCATCAGCACGAGGGGATAGCGATGATATTAACCTTGTACTTCAGACAACCGGTTTTCTTTTCTCCCCCTTAATGCTCCTGCGTGTAGCGGGATATGCGGTAGCGCCGGCTCTCTCACTGCCGTGCACCGCCCCTCAGCTGATCGGCTGCTTCGTCCCAGCTCCGGCTCCCTGCCTTGGTTGCGTCTCCTCTCACGCTGACTCGCATCCGCCTGTGGACGCGTCAGGCACACTCGTAGCCAAGCCTCTCTGCCCCGGCACCAGTCTCAGACTTCCGGAGCGTCACCCGCGACCTTTCAAGACACACACCAGCTTCCTCCTGTATCGCACCACTTAGCCTCGGAGTCGCTATGATATCAGCTTTCAGGCAGCGGTAGGTTCTTTGTAACGTGTCCGGTGGGTCATGGGGTTTATCTTATGGTGTTTCCACCATTCTCACGGAGCGGGAGAGCACAGCGTCCTCTGACCTACTCCCTGCTATCCGTGGCCACGCCCCTCCTACTGCAATCCATTTTAAATGCTGCTGCTAGGCTGATCTTCCTAGCAAGATGCTCATCGTCTGCTGATCCGCTCTGCCTGTCCCTCCATTGGTTACCTGTGTTTTTCCGTATTCAATATAAAACCCTTCTACTAGTATATAAAGCTATTAACCATACTACATCAGAATATATCTATTTGCTTATCACAAATTATCTCCCATTTCGACCACTACACTCTGCACAAGATCTGCATCTCTCTTCTGCACGGATCATCAGCTCCCATTCACTATTACAGGACTTTCATCGGGCTGCTCCCACCCTATGGAATGTCCTTCCACGCACAATAAGACTCTCCACTAACCTCCAAACTTTCAAGTGTTCCCTGAAAACTCACCTCTTCAGACAAGCCTATCATATTTAAGTTCCATACACATGACCCTCTGATGCCTGGTACACACCAGGACGACTAGGGCCCGATCCCATCAATCTAGATCCAATTCCAACCAATTGGATGTAGATTGTGTGGTGATTGGGCCCTTTTCTGTCCTGGTGTGGACCGATCCGATGTGCGGCCCCGCGGGTCGGTCGGTCGTTATTCAGATCCTACCTGCTGCAGGTAGGATCTGAAGAATGACCATACAGCCGGGTGCGGGTCGCCATCGGATCGGACCCGCTCACGGTGCACAACGTGAGCGGGTCGTGCCATCCCGCATCATCGTGAGCGGGTCTGAAGAAACACTGACGACCCGCTCACAATGTGCATCGTGAGCGGGTCGTACGGGTGTGTACCCTACATCAGGCACTTAAGTATTATATAGCTTCCCTTCTGGACCTAAAAGCTATGCTATTACTGATGCCTGTCCTTGTGTTCCCCTACTATGTCCCTATAGATTGTAAGCATGCAGCAGGCCCCTCTTACCTCCAAGTCTGTCTGTTGTTACCCAGGGGTGGATTTATTAAGCTCTGTGAAGTGAAAAAGTGTCTGGTTTTTATCACCAGCCAATCAGCTTCTACCTGTCATTTTTCAAACCCAGCCTGTAACTTCACAGTTCGGAGCTGATTGACCGGTGATAAAGTACCAGCCACATTATCACTTCACCGAGCTTAATAAACCGTGTCCCCCCCCCCCCCCCCAGTTTGTTTATTTCTGTTTACAGTTGTAAAGTGCAACGGAATCTGCTGCGCTATATAAGAAACTGTAAATAAATAAATAAATGACATACAAGTTGGTTCCTTAGGGTGTTAAATATAGCCAACAGAGAATAAAGCACTGGCATTAAACAGATTGGTACATCTGGCCGCTTGTACACATCTGGTCAGCCTGGACATAAACACAGCTGCACTATCTGCAGAGCCGTCTGAAAGCTTGTCTTATTTTCTAACACACAATGTATCTGCCAAACCCAAGCAGAACAAATCTCATGACAGAAGACTCCTAGGAAAAAGTCCTATGTGACGATGTTGTCATAAATAGCAAGAATAGACTGCCGCTCGCTATTTGCATCATTAAAGGAATCTGGGGGACTGCCAGGGCTATTTTTATACTTTTATGCAACTAACATTAATATTTGTGATCGCTCACTGTTTTTCTTTTGATTGCTTTTCTTTAAGATTTTCCCTAGATTATTTTTTCCAGAATCTCTACAGTTTAGTTTAGACATTTTCACCCTTTAAACTACAATGGGACTATTTTACATGTTTAAGATACCAGAGTATTTCTTAAGATATTGATCACTGAAGTTTAGCCGTAAACCAGAATACCAAGAGGACTCAAGGGACTTTCTTGCAGAACAGATGTTCCCTGCACGCCATGACTTTTACCCATACATTAAATGAATATCTTTTTATTCATACACTTGCAGTGATGTATGCTAAGAGATTTTGCTAAGAGATTTTAATTAAGCAAAATAAAAGGTAGGGTAGTGGTTCAGGATGACGTAGATCGCGATCGCTATTGTGCATTCTTTACACACAGAGAGATTTGCAGTGACTGAATGCACTGACTTAACTAGCAGGCAATAGTGATGTGCGGGACTGAGCATTGCCATCGCTCAGGGGAATACACATGGAGTGATCTGTGCTTACATTTTAAGAGATCTAATTGCTTAGAAAAGAGCACAAAATCGCTCGTGTGTATGCCCCTTTAGTATTTGGGTTTGTCGTTGTACTGTACATATATGTATCGTACTTGGCAAAACAAAATTGTATCTAGCACTGCTTTCAGACAGTGGCTGCCGAGTAACCTAGCAATGAAGCGACTTTTCAAGCGCCGGGTTATTCAGCCTCCACTGTGAGACCCCGCTTCACACAGGAGAGGAGATGTCCTCTATTATAGGTTTTTCGCCTGTGTGAGAGGGTCCATCCAGATCTTAAACTCCGGGTTTCCGACCCAGGTCTTTTGCAGGGTCGGGACCTGGAGTTTAAGATCTGGATCGACCCTTTCACACAGAAATTTCCGGGTGGAACTGCTTAACCCGGGAATTTATTTTCTGTGCGAAAGGGGTATATATATTTTTATTGAAGAAGTGAGTGATACATTCGGTACTAAAAACACAACAAGGCATTGTACATAAAAATAGACATTTCTATTAGGGGATAAAGTAAAGCATTACAATGCAGAAAAAGGTAAATGGGTAATATTTGTGCTAAATTAACATCGTCGTATCTGTGCATTTCAATTATAGGCTGGATATACATATACATTTAGATTTTTCTTGAATTGAAAGAGTTTTTAGGAAAAAGTCTTTCCAGTTTATAGGGAGATGTATGTAATAAGGAGTGATTTGCTGGTCCTGGTGTGATAGCCACTAGATTTAAATTGGTAATTACAGTAGTTTCACATTAAAAACAGGGTTGTTTATGCTCTAATTGATGCTTTAAATGTAGAAACTGTCTCTACAAAATTGCTCCATTATCACAGCTTATTACATATAGTCCATAGTCTCAGCACATACAGTATGGGCCAGGAGCTTAGAAAACCCCCACCCCCTCATGAAGTCACTTATGTTCAGATTACCTTGAATGTGTCCTTGTACAAATTGTGGCAATATTCTTCATTTACAGTAATTTAAGGTTTCAGAATTCTTCGCTCATGTTTAAAATTCGAGCCGGTCTAGGATGACGGTTTCTGTTTCTGAAATTCTGGCTGTAGGATCTTATAAAAACATGCATGGTAGGCAGATACCGCCCGAGGTGCACACCTAAACTTAACACCACAAAGAGTATCCACTCAACCTTCTAACTTGACCACCCACATGCTTGAGTGATTTATTATTTATTATTATTATTTATTAACAGTTTCATATATAGCACACACATATTCCTAAGCGCTTTACAGAGAATATTTGACCATTCACATCAGTCCCTGCCCCACTGGAGCTTACAATCTATATTCCGTACCACATGTACACGCACACACATACATACATTCTTGGGTTAATTTGTTGGGAGCCAATTAGCCTTACAGTATATTTTTGGACTGTGGGAGGAAACCGGAGTACCCAGAGGAAACCCAAGTACGGGGAGAATATACAAACTCTGCACAGTTAGGGCCATGGTGGGGATCGAACCCATGACCTCAGTGCTGTGAGGCAGTAATGCTAACCATTACACCATCCATACTGGTGATGATCATACTTCTCCTGAGGAAGCCGCTGAGAGGACACCGAGGCAGAGAAACGTGTTGAGAGGGGACACTGAGGCTGCCAATTAACATCTGGCTGATGAATTGATCTCGGATATGACCGATTGCTAATGGTCGGAGAAATTCACCATCAATAACAAGCCATCTGCATGACCCCCGGATTACAAATAAGTATACCACGATAAATGTGCACATTTCTGTGGGGACTTGAACTCAGTACTAACCTACTAACTGGCTCTGTATATGAGCAATAATCCTGCAATTGCATTCTAAATTGATAAACCTAACCAGCACCAGTTAAATGGGGGGAGTTCTTAATGTTATGTGTGTGTATGTCTTGTTTGTCTATTTTTTGACTGTGATAACGTGTATAATTGCAATTCTGAAATTAAATATATTTTTATATTCAGTACAGCGCTGCTCCTATTTCTCTTTTTTCTTGTGCATATATTGTTAGGGGTTTTGGTAATTCCCCTAAGGTTCAGCAGCAGTACAGAATATACAATCAGCGCTCAATATCAACCTGTGGTGTTTGTATACTGGTGATGACACTGTCCCCTGTTTGTCCCGTTATGGGCTTTAGCCGACTACCAATCAACAAAGCGAGCACAGTGGCGCACGCAGGAGGGGTTTCTGAGTACCCAGAAACCCCTCCAG
This sequence comes from Crinia signifera, assembly GCF_055691185.1. Taxonomy (NCBI): domain Eukaryota; kingdom Metazoa; phylum Chordata; class Amphibia; order Anura; family Myobatrachidae; genus Crinia; species Crinia signifera. The sequence goes on from NC_139221.1 coordinate 165,049,098, forward strand.
GAGTCTAAGGGCCCTAGGCTGAAAGCTGAGGGTCCCCTAATTCCATGGGTACAAGAATTTTTGGCCCTTGGGAACTGCAGATATCTGTCTTCAAAGCAGTGGTCCCCATCCAAGCCTGTTAATTGCTCTTCCCAGTCAGATATTTCAGGTTCTGTCTGACTTAGAGTTTTTCTCAGGGTATATTCCAAAAGCTGGGACTCTCCCCCTTTGAGGGACGCTAGTAGCTTGCCTCTACTGTGAACCAAAGAACCAGATATATCAGCCTTCCAGCAGCTGGTTACTGCTCCAGCTCCACACACCTAGTATATAGTTTTATATTCTCATTGGCAGATTGCTCTGCCTCCTGAACTCTGCTCCCATAGTCCCCAATACCATTTGGTAGGTGGGATTCTCTAGTTTTTAATTCCATTAACATCTAAGAAATCTATTTCCAGGAACTGGAGATATCTGCAGTCAAGCAAGCTGTCCTCCCACCAGAAAATTATGAATAATAAGCCCACTCCACTATACACCCCTCCTCTGCGTATTAAACATCCTCTACCACCCTGGAAGTTATGTATCAGGGCCCCTTCATTCCATTCAGACCAATGACCCCTTCTCCCACCTCATCTCCCACCATATGTGCAGTAAAGGGGTAATTAGTGTAAATTACTGATCCAGGCCCTACATGCTGAGCGGTTGATATAATACCCCCTACCACCCGTGGGTCATCAAATCTTCCCCTACCCCTACCGCTGGCGGATCGGTAGGGGCCCCAATACATTGCTATGCCCAGGGGTCTACACTGCTGTTGACGCCCCTGTATGTATATATATACTGTATGTATGTACATATATATGTGTGTGTGTGTGTGTGTGTGTGTATATATATATATATATATATTTTTTTTTATTATTATTATTTATATACATTTGGTCTATCTATAATATTTTAACTGACCCGGCATATACTGGGTCACCTAAGTGTCCATCTCCGTGCTTTGCTCCGCCCCTCTGGAAACCCCCTTCTGAAAATCCTGCGTTTGCCCCTGGAGCGCACCCAAAAATTACACCTAGATTGGTGAACTGCCATTCTTTCCTGCTGCACAATAGATCAAACACAAACAGAGACATATACAAGGGAGGGAGGGTGGGAAGACTGGCACAAAGAGGCTTATTCAACACAGACAAACCCCCGCCATACCATAATCAGGCTAAGTCCTGTTATCATCCTTTCTGATGGGATGGGATAGGATGGGCTAGGCGTTTGAGCTCTTTCATTTCTTATATCTATCATATGGTTTCTCTTTGCCCGATGCCTAGGAATTCTCTCTGAGATGTAATTTTTTTTTCATTTGCGGTCCCTGGGTCGACAATGTCTAGGTTGACAGTTACTAGGTCGACACCTGGAAATGGTCAACATACCATAGGTCTGCATTGACAGAAGGTCGCCACAAAGCTTAAGGTCAACGTGGAACATGGTTGACAATGAAAAGGTTGACACAGCTTTTTCGCGTTTTTTTTTGTTGTAGACCGACTTGGTTCATACTTTAATATCCAAGTTGGCATAGAAAATATAATAGTGTGCACAGCTAGGTACTGTGCCCGAGGCAACACAATCAAAATGCGTATGACTGAGTATTGCTCGTACTTGCAGCATGTATGTGCCCATTTGCGGTATGTGCCCATTTACAGAGCATATACAGAGCAAATTTGTAAAATATGCAATAGAAAACCTTTATCTCTGCATCAGTCCCTCTATGAGCTCTTCAGTCATTTTGTGATGTCAAATGTTTTGTATTATGATTTCTAAAGTGGTTAACCAATTTTTCAGCATAAAAGATTATAGATTTCTGGGCTCATGAATGTCAGCCTGTAAGGGAAGAACTGTCTCTTTAACAACAGTCACTGACTCTCTTCTCTAAAGTATTTTTAAAACCTACTTTCAAAAGTCGAGAAATGCAGAAAGCTACAGTAGTTAACCAGTGGTCGTCGGGATTACTCTATAACCTGGAGGAGCTTTGACATTCACATCCATTGCTAGCCACACCCCCATTCACTTAATTTCCAGTGGCCCTTTAAGTAACCTATGTTCATTAGAGCCTCTATCTATCTATCTATCTATCTATCTATCTATCTATCTATCTATCTATCTATACTGTATATATTCATTCAGGTTTTTCTACTCATTATTTGGATGCAAGAGACATGGGGCTCTGAGCTGAAGGAGGTGTCTTGCAAGTCCACCAAACCCCGCCTTGCGAATGGTGGCGTGGCCGCCTCCCATTTGCAAGGGTGATTCCCTCGCAGGGCCTGTGAATGTAACATCCATTCGCAGCCTAGTGGGATCCACCCACATGATTTGATGGTCGGCAACCATGAAATGATGTTTAAGGTGCACGCATATAAAAGTGACTCTGAAGTCACTTACATACGCGTGGACACTCGGGAGGAAGTGGATGGGCAGCTGACTTCCGGTGATTTCAGCTGGCTTCCCCCAGCACCCGCATTATCAGGGCATTTGCATGATAACGCCCAGCATTCTCATGGGAACGCCCATGAAATGTGGGTGTCCCCATATGCAATTGGCCCGGGCTGCCGCCCCACGCACCTCCATGCCCCCCGCCCTCACACTTGGGTGCTTGCACCCAGAGAACACCCTGTTCGCTGTGGCTGCATGCACCTGGCATATTCACATGCACAGAAATAACCCTGTGTGAACAGACCAGAATAAGGCCCTTTGTGTGAGTCTGCCAATATTTTTAAAATGGCAATCATGTACAAGACAAAACCAATTTTTTGCACTGTAAATGAGAGCTGCTTCAAAAGAGTCACACACCTCCAGCAGCTCACAGGCTACTACATTTAACCCATCAGCTCCAATCATTTTTATCTTTACTATATTGGTTAACTGTATCTGAGTGGACTTTATGAGTGGTATAAAGGATGTGGCTCAGACCTGATCACGCAGTCCAGCATCCAGTGAAGATTCCACCCTGCTAGAGCAATTGAAAAAGGCATATCCGACCTGGAGCTAACGTCACACACCCTCCTCTAATGCATGCCTAGCATTTTCCCTTACACTCCCAGCGGGTTTTTTTCTGGCACATTTGAGTTTTTCTCAGCACTCCCATTAAATGGGCAGTTTCTACCCCCAGAACCCTACTTACTGTCAATCACCTTGCAAACAGCGTGCATATAGATTTAGTTGCAGTATTTAATTGTAGGACGGTCTCATGCTGCGAATGGTACGCATGTGCAGTGTATGTAAGCACTTTTCTAAAGTGCAAAGTGTTGGCACACGCTTTACTTTACAAAATGATGAAAAGTTGGAATTTGTTGTATTTCTATATACACACATAAAACATTATGTGCAAAGATTCCATATGAATACAAGCAAAAATATTCATCATTTACTTTCCCGTACTCCCTGGAAAGATTGAACAGTCTTTTAATTGTTTCTAGGGATTGCATAGGCTTCCTGGGAATTATATTCTCAATGTGCTCTTGTAGTTTGCAGGAGGATAGGTAAATTACTGGAACAGCCTGGATGGTTGTATGACTGCATACAGTATGTTAGCATATGGTTTTTTTTTTATTCACTGGCATACTTCTGGATTTCTCTCTTCTTATTACATATATCAGTGTAAACCCAAATTCATTAAATTGGCTGTGCAGAGCAAATGCTGTATGTACACAAGGGGAAATGCTAATTGTTTCTTGTGCCTTGGCTGCATGTTTTTGGGTCAATGGAAATGTTCACCTTATGATTCTAGGGCAGAAATCGGGTCATCCTCCCAGCCTCCTGGAATATGGCCAAACTCTCATGACCCCCCCCCCCCTCAGCAGGGGGGACTGTGGGAGCAAATTACACAAATTAAATCTTTGTAGCCCTGCCCCCGCGCTGTGCAATGCCAGAAATACTGTCATTGCATGCAGGGGGGCGAAGCCATCTAGGACACGATCGTGCTGACCACTCTGGATGATCCGTCGTCTGCCCCGCCCCCATCCCACCCCTTTCCAGCCCTCATCATTTCTCAAGAGAGATATGTATATATGTGTTTGTATTTTTGTAGTTTCATGTATTGTTTGATCTTTCAGACGCACTGCCTTTGAAATAAAAGTTACTTTTTAATCTATTAATTTATCCATTATTATCTATCAATTTATATAAAGCATGCCCCAAAACCCTTGGCTCTTCCTTGGTCACTCCTTGACCCCCTTTTCTCAGTTCTAATCTTGAACTTTTTTGGGAGCACCGCCAACCAGGGACTGCAGGTAATTGCCAAACATGTAGGTTATCTGTTGACTATTACAGGCCATATAAAAATGTATAGGAGCAAAGTCAAATTACCACAAAAGATACAATAGTAAAGATGAAAAGAAAAAAGGTAATGCTAAGGATAGTCTACTCTAGACAATACAATAAAGAGAGAGAGAGAGAGAATAAAACCCCAGGCAGCACCAAGAACAAGCAAGTTTTTTTTATAAACAATATAAGTGGAATGCAAGGAAATCTGCAGGTTCTAAAATAATCAACCCATCTGAAACCAACAATCATTCCATAACGTCCTATTTGATCACACATCTTCTCCATTTTAGAACTTGGCCTAAACAACTGAACCTCTATACCAAGATATTTGTATTAACAAGCCATCAAGTGGACACTGCGTAACATTACAAATATAGGGCACATTTAGTAAGTAAGTAAGTTTAATTTATATAGCGCACTTTCTCCAACAGGACTCAAGGCGCTTACATGTGCAAAAACTGCAGGCTAAATCCTTGTTTTATAACTCAACTTAAAGTAGAGCTGGTTACATACCTGAAGATACTGTATACCTGTCCAGTCTGGTTGGTTGAAACAAATCTGGTAATGTATGATAATCACAAAAAAACTAATTGGCTGAATCTGTTTAATTAAGCCAATTTATCTGAATAAACATTTTTATGTCTGCCAATTTGAACAAATGGATTGTGATTTGCTCATACTATACATTTAGATTTACCAACCAACCAACTCGATTGGACAGATATATCTCTGGGTGTATATTCAGCTTTAGTGTGAATGGTTGTTGAATATTTAAAATAATAATAATAATAATAATAATTTTAGCTTTCAGTCTGTTGGACCATTGCGACACTAGCTGGGCTCACACCTAAAGATATATCTGCAGATCAATCTGTCTGCAGATTCATCTCTAGACAGATAAAGCAGAGTGTTCTGCATATACACTGCTCTACTATTCATGACTGAACGGGCACCTACATGCTGGTAACATGTACCGATTGCATGTACATACATACAGCATGATGAAAATAATTTCATGATAAATGTCTTCTATCATTTGGACTATACCGATTATATATGTATGTATATGTGTTAAAAAATGAAAATTTTTAGTTTGTATATTGTATATATATATATATATATATATATATATATAGAGTTAAATTATCTATAGATTGTTGTGTTTTCTCATGAAATTATTCAGCCAGTGTGTATCCAGCTTAGGTAAATCTCAAGATGTCTTGGCAAAGAACAGGGTGATCCCTTTCAGTGGTGTAAAGCTTTCATGTGTACAGTCTGGGTACACTGGGTACACTAATACCCTAAAGGTGCGTACACACGGGGGCGATTTTGTATAATATCGTGGGCAATATGGTCGCTAAGCGACCATATTGCCCACGATGGGAGTGTGCACCGGATATATATCGCCGGGTGCGCGCTCCCGTTTTTGCCCCTGTGGTGATCGCTGGTGGAAGGAACATGCTCCTGCGACCAGCTGATTACCACTGCCGGGCTCCCCTGGCAGTTTATTTTTCATCAGCGACCATCTCTGGTCGCTGATGAAAAGGAGAAACTGAGCAATATATTGCTCAGCCATATATTGCTCAGTAATATATGGCTGAGCAATATATCTCCCCCGTGTGTACGGGGCTTAAACGATAGGAGTGCTAAAGTTTTTATCTACTACATATTCCCAAGCAAGAATCATTTAATACTCAAATAATAAGCTTACAGAGGCTGCTTTTTGTTTCATCTTTGTTTTTTTCCCTAAGTTTTTTTTATACAATATAACCTTGAACTTTTTTGCAAGATCTATAATATCATGTAACATGGAGTTCAAGTTAATCAGTGTTGAAAATAATAAGTTGTAAACCTATAGTATATTTCTATCAGACTTGGACGAGAGCCAGCTTTGTAATCAGAAGCAGCAGGTGGTAGCATGGATTTGTATTAAAGCCATATTGCTCAGGATCTCTAACCCTTTTTTTTCAGCTGTCAAATTCTTAGGCTCCCTCATTCAACCTTAAACATATCATTTCCTTTTATGGCAATAGCATTGTTCCACAGGTAGTGTTCTGCGCTCTTTCTAAATCTTAACGTTCTAGGATATTTGCAGTTTTGTCAGGAATGGAATGTCACACCATCATCATTTGCTATAAGTATTAAGCACACAGCTGTGTGGATTCAGTATTGAATCCCGGCGGTCGGGATCCCGGCGTTCAGAATCCCGACGCCGGAATCCCGACAGCCGAAATGCCGACAAGGGGGGGACGTGGATCGCCCCCCCTTGCGGGCTCGCTGCGCTCGCCACGCAGCGGGCCCGGTGCCTCGCTACGCTCGGCACGCTAATTTATTCTCCCTCCAGGGGTGTCGTGGACACCCCAGGAGGGAGAAAGTGTCGCCATTTCGGCGGTCGGGATTCCGGCGTCGGGATTCTGAACGCCGGGATCCCGACCGCCGGGATCTTAACTGCATCCCAGCTGTGTACCTAATGACCAGCATACATACAATACAGCCTTTTCTGGAACTGCTATTATCTCTTGATCAAAGTACAGTCTTATAACCTGTACTTTGTGGTATTCTATTTGGTAGCATGCCTTATCATCATTGTTTGTCTTACACCCCTTTTACACCAATATCCCGGATGCGACACGGTATATGGACACGGTGCCAACCTGCAGGGTAAACGGGTGCAGCTCTTGGAGATGACATCATCTTCAAACGCTAGGACCGTCGATTGCCCCGCCGGGACCGCCGATTGCCATGCTGGAGGCAAACCCAGCACCAAGGTAGGCTGCTGGGCTGCCCCCAGTCTCCATGCACTGCTAGCCCCCCTCATCCGCGAGGTGAATGGATGCCGCACACATCCATTCACCTCCTCCTTGCCTCCGCTGCTTTCTGCACAGTACAGCAGTGGAGGCTGTGTGTGCCCCCCGCCCCATGAGGCAAAAACCTGGCGTATTATTTTGTTGCAGAATTAAATGTTCTTAGGATTCAGACTACAGACTCACATAAACTAGCAAAACTAATGTAATGAATCATTAAAACTGTTCTGGTGGATTTAGTACCTGAAATAAGGTAAAAGATATTTATGGGTAGAGTAGATATTACATTATAAAGTATATACCCTTTTTCTTTGCAATGCATGGAAATTATGGGTGCCCTGGACATGAGGCATCCAGATATTCAAGTGCAATTATTTTAGCAAAGCATTTTACAGATGGTAAAAGAGCATTAAAACCCTCTAGGCCCCAGTTAAACTGTCATGGCAGGTTATTCTTTATTAATTAATGGAAGTGTGCCTTACAGTGCACACACATAGTACCACTACGACAGAATTCTTTTTTCATTTAATTTCATTTTTTTAAAGTGGAAAAGGGAATTGGAGAGTCTGCACAGGTTGGTGCTATAGCACCTGTTGAAGCCTCAAATGAGACACTATTCACAAATATGTATTGCGTTCTCTGTGGGGGTGCAGCCAGAGATAATACGATTCAAGCAAACAAAGGGGGGAAAGAGAGATTGTCTTCTTTTTTGGCGCACAGGAATTGAAGGAGATTGTAATATTTCTTTAAAAATGAACGTTTAATTTGTCTGTTTAAAACTGCATATCACGTGAAATATTTATGCAATAAACAATGATTTGTTAAAAACAAAAATTAAATAAGACACACTGATACCGTTTTTTAAGAAATCGTTGTTTATTGCATAAATATTTCACGTGATATGCAGTTTTAAACAGACGAATTAAACGTACATTTTTTAAGAAATATTATAATCTCCTTCAATTCCTGTGTGCCAAAAAAGAAGACAATGTGGTGTCTTTTCCACTTGAGCTTAATTCATGGATGAATTCAGCCATACGAATGATCTGAGAGAACTCTATGGCCATATACAGCTGATTTCTATCGATGGTCTAGTCATTCGTACAGCCTAATTCTGCTGAACTTGCTGTTTGTAAAAATGGGACGAATGGGTACATTCGTAGCCATTGAATGATTGTAAATTTCCCTTACGGTCTTTTTATTTACTCTTCATCAATATCCCCTTGTAATGTGACAATTGTCTACAATATTTAAACAGCTTGAACCCAAGACTTTCTTTGGTAGGGATTGTGGCAGTATGCCTGTCCCTTTTCCAAGCAGTTAAAGTACAATGAGTTTTCACTAAGCATTTGTCTGCCTCATACATGCTGAGAATAGGGGAAGAGACACCACCATATGTGTGATGGTTAACATCCCTGGGACCTATTACATGCAAGCACTGTCACTGGTTCAGGTGTGGTATAGCTCACAGACAACTTCTAAGTTGAAAGCAAATGGTTGAGATGCACAAGGTCAGCATGAAAATGTCGACATGAGGCTTTTACAGGTTTTTGTCAACATATGTTGACGTGGACCCCCGATTAGTGTAACACATACCCCTGAATGGTTACCGTTCCTAATTGTTGCCCGCATGGATCGTAAAGTATGAACAAGTTATTGGATTGAAAAAAAATCACAAACAGCTGATGCCGACCTTTTCATATATCAGAGCTGCGTTGACCTTTTGTTGATGTTGACCTTGTGTATGCATCCAGATAACCACTGGCTCATATACTGAGTGGCAGGCATGCATACCTCCCAACTTCTTGATAAAATGATGTGGGACCCCTGCGTGGTGTAGCAGCGCGCCGCGCCAAAAAGGGGGCATGCCCTATGCAAATTAGGGGGCTGTTGTATGCAAATGATGTTGTTGCGGGTCACGCCCCCATTAGTCCTCTGCAACGCGTCTATCCCTTCAGGCTGGGGGGACTCCCAACTCCCCCCGCTGCAGGACACTGCCGGCCCCCTACCGTCCCAAAAAACCGGGACCGTCCCACTAAAACCTGGACTGTTGGGAGGTGTGGCCTTCATGCATCCTCTGTGCCATTTAAAAAGAAGTGTAGTATTTCTTCATGAGCAACCCATTTGCAGACTATGACATTCCACACAATCTTTACTCTTAAAATTCCCACTGTTTTGTTGTTTAAATCAAACCATCTGGCAATGTGTATGTGACTCCTGTATTACTAATCACCATCCTGTTTGTCTTTCCTTTTTTTCTGGTATTTTATTGCTGCTTTTTGGAAGAGTTTAGATCTCTGACTACCAGATTATCGGCATGCTGTGTCCCAAGAGACAACATAAGCAGTGTTTTTAATATGTTTATTTAAGAATATTAAGGAAGAATTGTGTGACTGTAAAATAGTAATCAAAGTCTCATAGGATTTTCCCAGTTTTCTTTCTCAATGAAAACAAATAGTTTGCTCTTTCTTAAAAAGAATGTTTCATTCACAAAGTGGAGGGAGTCATTTGTGTGCTATCCAACATTTTTCATAACACAATGGGGTGAATTTACTAAGATGGGAGTTCTATTGAAGATGGGATGTTGCCCATAGCAACCAATTACATTCTACTTCTTATTTATTGAACACTTTATAGAAGATAATAGATATAATCTTATTGGTTGCTATGGGCAACATCCCATCTTCAATAGAACACCCACCTTAGTAACTTTACACTGCTGTTTTCTAAAAAAAATGTTGGCACTTGTTCCTTAAATAGATGATTCTTTCCTTTTATCGCTGTCACCAGCCGCAGAAGGTGACTCTCCAAAAGGGGTTACTGTTGCCTTCACTGACTATTTGTTTGGGTGTTTACAGAACAATATTTGCAAACCTCAAACACTTTGTTGCCTCTTATTTTAGTTGTTAAATTGTGTTTAGTTGTGATTGTTAAATGTACCTTTTATTGCTTATTTATGTTGTAGGGCCATAAAAGACCTGTAGTTCAAAGCCTAGAGCTCCAATATAACCCAGCAGATTTATTTGTATTCTCTACTGCAGACTATATAAATGTGAAAATGGGTTTTAATGGGAATTTAGTAAGTTTCTTCCTCCATGGGGACCTTCATGGTATCATGCTTACAAGTAAAATCTCTCTGGTAGATCTCTGTTAGTTTATCTTATGCGGTTGTCCTCAATTAACCATGTAGTCTATGTAATCATACAATTTTTTGTAAAATCCATAATATGAAATGTATTAATTGAACAATAAAAACAATAATCTTATGGTTCAGAAACACATAAAAAGGAACTACAGTAGGTAAAGACATACTGTACTTGAAAGAATTTCTAAACAAGCATGGTATATGAACATTTTTGAGAACCATTGTATATGAACATTTTTGAGAACCATTGTATATAAACATCTTTGAGAACCATGGTATATGAACATCTTCCAGAACCCCTGTACAGTATATGAACATCTTTGAGAACCATTGTATATAAACATCTTTGAGAACCATGGTATAAGAACATCTTCCAGAACCCCTGTACAGTATATGAACATCTTTGAGAACCATGGTATATAAACATCTTGGTGAACTTAAAGGATTAAAATGTGCCAGTTTGAAGTAGATAAACAGGTAGAAAGGTTTGACCATATATAAAGAAGGGGCCCTTTACTGCACATCCAAACTACATGAAGAGTGTGGGAGAACCCTCACTCTCCAAAAACTCTGGCGCTGTTCAAAAAGTTATCTAATAGATTAGACTAAACTGCTGCAAGTGTAAAAAGGAGCTTGGTAGGCTCCGAGAAACAAAACAACAAAGATACATAAGGGTTACACTGCGCTGCTAGAATAATAAAAAATGAATAATCGCTTGCCCTGTGCTTCTGTACTCAGCGTGGATTATTCATGTTTTATTATTCTAACAGCGCAGTGTAACCCATTTGTACATCCCAACTACATGTAATGAGAGGTGCCACCTTGCTGTAAGAAAAAGAAAGCATGCGTACTATTCAAACATTACTCATTCTAATTCATTTTGCTAACAATATTGGATTTAAATAGAGTTGTTTTTATTTTTTGCCTAATCTTGGCCAAAATTATGGGTTTACCAATTATGTCCAGGTAACCTCATCATTGGGTAAATTCCTAACATTCTAGAGGTTCAAGTCTAGGGACACCCCCAAGCCAGTTTAACCAAACAACTCCAAGGCAACATGCTAGGGAAAGATGGACATTGAAATGTTAACGAGTGTTATATAAGTGGGACCAGCTACTATATATTAAAAGGGGTGAAAGTGCGTGAACAATGTTGCATATATTAAAAACAAAGTGTTGAAGGAGTGAAGGGAGTAGTGTCCAGAGGCAAATTTAAGCTGTTTATAGAAAACTTTGCCTGACTTTTCTTCAGCACAGCTAGGTGTATGGAGCATTTTGGGTAAAGTTATTAAATCTCTTAGCACTAAATGACTCTGAATGAAGCAGTATGGATTTATCCTTTTCCAGGATGAAATTCTGAGTTATTCACCTTCTGTACAGTGATGAAGAAAGTGTTGGACCTTTATGATACAGTTTATTAATAATCAGTAAACAATAAGATAAAACTGAGTCAAAATTGCATTAAACATGTTGCAATAAATGTGGATTTTATTAAATCCTACACAGTAACACCACCAAATAGAATAATATAAACAAAAAAACATAATAATTGATTTATCATATTATAATAATAGAGTTAGAATGCGCATTGATTGAACATGTTCTACACGTTTAACAAAATGAGAGCATCTGTACTTTACATTGCATTACAGTCTCACGCTGGCAATAGACTACATGGATCACTGGATCCGCATCTGCATTGGGACCAGAATATTTTCATCACTCAATCATCTTTTGTTTTCTTTTCCATAGTAACACCGTCTACTGGACATAACGCACTGCACTGCAGCTGTACAAACAGCTGTGCACTACAAATAGTAACCATCACTAATTATGGCATGTTTTAGTAAACATACATTTTATCTGATACTGTATGTGGTAGTAGGATATATTTTTTACGCTCCCAAACTATAACAATAACATAAGCAGTTCAGTAAGATGCAGATAGCCATTAAATCTCATTCATTCCATGGGGTATATCTAACTCTTCTTAATTCCAGTTATTAGAAAGGGGTACTCGGATTATTGCTTAAAATTGTTGGGTATATTTAGCCACAAGCATGTTAGCAGAAAACCAGCAATTTTCCCGGTGTCTCTAAATTTAACTCGGCGTTATCACTTTGCCAAATTGATCTGCAGCCTTTTTTTCATCTCTATGGTATGGTTGGTGCATATTTATATTTAAATTTCCTCCTCTGTTGAGTGTAATTTTGCACCGGTTATCACAGAAAAGAAATACTATGTGGTCAATTCTCTCAAATATATTTACTTCAAGTTAAAGGTAGCCAGGATAAGAGATCATACCCCAACTCTGAACTCCCTAGATTTTCTGCAGTGTGGGAGGTCAATAATCTATGTATCAGCTCCCCTATTTCCGACAGGGGTACTCATATGTTTCTAGGTGGTATGTTGGCGTAGATAGGAACAGGACCATAAATAAGGGTGCATGAGTAGTATCTTTGCCCAAGACACAAGGCCAAGGGGGCAGCACAGTCCGATCTCACTGCTCAGATGTATTTGGTTTCAGGATACTTAGAACAACACCTTGCAGTCTAAATCTCTTCCAGGGAGCTATTTGGACATTCTGAGGATGTTCTGGAAACCCAGCTTTGTGGTCCCAGTCACTGCTTTGCCCCCTCTTCGTTACACTTACTCTTTGTTTTCTTATAAGAAAAGTGACTTTCAGAAAATGGCTGCCCCCATACGAAAGACAGTTTTTTAAAACTGGTTTTCCTATGGGGCAGCCATTTTCTGAAAGACGCTTTTTTTCATAAGTGCTTCCCCGACCAACTGCAGTGCCGGATCACGCAACGGAGGTACCGGCTGCACAGGGGGGGTTGTTAGCCCTGGGGTGGGGGGGATTTGGGGGTGTTAACCCCCGGGGGAGGGGGGGCGGCACGCGCTGAAGACTGGCTTTGACCCTGTTTTTGGAAAGTTTCCTCAAACGGGTCTGCCAGTGTCAAAAAAACTGCACTTAAACGGTAATATACCGTTTAAGAGATGCGGTGTGAAAGGGGTTTTACCTGGCAGACCCGTTTTTGGAAACGTTTCCAAATACAGGGTCAAAGCCAGTTTTGCGGTCTGAAAGCAGCATGACTGATTACTAAGAAAGTTTATAGTTTAGAAAATAATGAGGATACAGTTTATATGCAATTCAACCTAATATACTGGATTCCTAATTTGACTGTGATTGCACAACACTAATTGCATTTCCTAAAATGTCAAAACAGAGAGAATATTAATTACCTTTATAAAATAACAATTCTACTAAAAAATACAGCGTGTCATTTACAGTTAACTTGAGTAACAACACCTATGTTTAAGAGGGGATTGGAGTGTTACAAAAGAACCTAAATATAAAGTCAGATTCAAAAAATATTTTGATGGTTTACAAAGTCACCTAGCAGTTGATGTTTATCTCTGCATATATCTAAGTACAAACCACTTAATTCATCTCTTATTCTAATAATGAAATAATAGAAAACAATAGACATATACTGAATATGGTAAAAAAAAATAAAAAAAACAGTTGTGGAGAACCCAGTCACCCTTCTGGCTCAGTGGCACATCCCAAAAGGACTAACCAGAGTCCTCTCCTACCATTTCTTAGTCTATCTGTTGCCACTGACTGGTCTTCTTCCCCACCTGCTACACCCATCTGCAGTACATTATGGTTACATACTGGCAATAGACTACATGAATCAGTGGATCCACATCTGCAGTGGATCCATCCAGAATATTCTCATTACTCAGTCATCTTTCTTTTCTTTTTCCATAGAACACTGTATACTTGGAGCCAAGGAGCCATGACCTTACATTCCCCGTATATATATATATATATATATATATATATATATATATACAGTATATATATATATATATATATATATATATATATATGTTAGACTCCTGATTGAGGCAAATTCAGCTTATGTGGGGCCTTCTGTTGAGTTTTTTTCTATCTCTTCTGATGTTTGTATTGACAAAAAATAATTTTTTAAAAAGGTCATTTTTATTTTCAGATAGCTGGGTGTGCCATGGGATCTGCTGTGGCCCCAGCTTACGCAAATGCATTTATGCATCATGTGGAGCAATTTTTTTTCCTTTGGGTAACCTTAGGGCGGACATCTTGATTTACAATAGATATATCAATGATCTTTTGATCATCGGATGTGGGGATGCACAGTCTCTTAGGGATTTACTGGATACCCATAACTGTAGTGGCAGTGCGGTTAAATTTACTTTTTCAGGTGGAATTTCTAGATGTCTCTATCGCCAAAAAAGATGTAATCTTAAGCACTAACCTGTTTTTATAAAAGGCCGACAGGAATACTATCTTAAGGAATGATAGTTTCCATCTCCGTGCCAAGAGGATCACTTCTGATCCTGATCAGGTGCCGGTTGTATTACATCGATGGTTGAGAAATTTATCGGCAGAGGTTACCCAAGGGCAGAACTGAATTCTCTGAAAGGAAAAGTTTTATACATCAATTGTTAAAAACTAGAACCCGAGAGTTGAATGATAGTATGGGACTTAGGGTACCATGGGTTAATCAATACACCGTCCAATACTAAAACGGTTAAATTTTTTTGGCCAATTTTGGCTTCGGATAAGGATTTGTCCTTATTACATGGTTCCCGCATCCTCCTCAGCTATACAAGGGGTAAGAACATTAGAGATTAAGTGGTCAAGTTAGACATTACAGGTTGAAATAAACCGATGGCCTCTCATTTTCTCTACAGTAAAAAACAGTTGCCATCGTTGTCTCAGGTGTACTACCTGTAGATCGATGTCATCTGTTGCCTTTTTTAAACATCAGATCTGCTGTGTCTTTGGCAGCAGCAGATCTGAGAAAAAGGGAATTTGTCAAAATTAGTGTGAAAAATTGCCAAGCAAACATTTTCATTCATCATAATGACCTGTAATGTTTACCTTTTATAGGAAATATAATATTTTTAAAATTTTTTATTTGAGTTTATATAACAAATGTGCCAGCGCTGGCATTTTTAGCCATTATTTTGCATATCTCTCATAAAGCTGTTGGCTCTCATACTTTGCGCATCTCTCACAGAGATGTTGGCACTCAAAGGGTTCCTGCTGAAGGAGCCACTAATGGGCTCACAGAGCGGCTGCCTGTGTCCCGAAGAAGCAGCATCTGATCCACATTGCAGTCGTCGGCATCTGATCAACACTAAGGAAGCAAAATGTCTCAGTTTTCAAAGCTGCACCCAACACCAAATTCCTGCAGAATGTCCATAAGGCTGTAGCTAACTCAATACTTCAACTGGAACCGCAGCATCATCGTGGCACATGCACACAAAGTGGTTTCCAGGGCATGCACAAACAAAAACAAAACATTGGTCAACTGCGACTGAATCAAAACTGCATATGGGTATGAATCAAGCTGTATGCACCTTATGCTGCTTTCCCACTGCAGACCCGTTTTAAGTTACAGGTAATCTTAAACGGTATTTAGCATTCCCACTGCAGCAGATTACAGTTTTAAATGCCATTTAAGTACCATTCCCATTGCAGGTAAAACGTTTTAGCTCTTCAAAACGTTTTTACAGCACAAATGAGTGCCTGTGACTTTAATGGGCTTTTCAGGGTTGTGGGGAGTGTCACAACACAGGCAACAACCAATCGCTTGAATTGTAGCCTGTTTACATTAAGAATACCATTTAAGATGCATTCCCATTGCCTCTTAGATTACCGTTTAAAACACTGCTTTGAAAACGGGTTGAAATACCGTTTAACTTTAAACGGTATTTCAACTCTGGCGCTTTCCCACTGCAGCCTTAAACGGTATTTTGCCCTCAAAAATCGGCAATATACCGTTTTAAGGCTGCAGTGGGAAAGGGGCATAAGTTAGTTTGCTCTTGATTTTTTACCAGGGGTAATTGGATAGCCTCCTATTGATTTTCTGCAAATTTTTTGCTTATTTTTTTTCAGTATCTTATTGAAAAAAAATAATAATGCTGGACTTCTAATAAAACATATTCTTTATTTTTCACAGTACCATTAATACCATATGTTTATTTGCTCATTGGCCGTGGGATTTTGGTCTGCTGAGAATTGTGATTGTTTATTATTTTATGCTTAAACTGTTTCAAAGGGTTATGCAACTGGTAAAATTGTTTGTGGTTACGATTGTTATTTTGCTGATAGATTACAGAGCAGTTGTTATTTTACCTTAACTTTTTGCAGAACTTTTATCTAATTTAACACAGGGGTTTAAGTAATGTTATTTTGCTGAATGGTACTATATACACATATTTTAATTCTTGTTGAGTTAAAAATGTGTTGTTTTTTTAAAACAATAAATATAACTAATTTGGCTTGTCATAATAGTTTTATTACTATATATTGAAGTACAATAATTTTGTGTTGAAAAAGTCCAACAACTTAAACCTCATAAAGTACCACTTTGTTTCTTATGCCTAAAGCTAAAAATTATCTCTTTGAAGTCAAAATGGAAAAAGAAAAACAATACTCAACAACTCAGAGTGTACGATAAAATAGTAATTCTCTAATAATGTAAGAACACAATTCTATGCTATATGTATTATTTATATGTATTTGTTGATGTTTCTAAGCCGTTATTGCTCTTTTCTTTGGACTTACGCCATACCTCTGTGCAGATTTAGGGCTAGTCAAACAGAAGCCCAGGGCATTACATAAATAAAAATAACAATTGCTGCAGGATTTCTTTTTCCTACATGTTTTAATGGAAAAATATTACTTTTTATTTCACATATTTGCTTAGCATTCTCTTTTTTAAAAGAAAAACAAGGAAGTAAAAGTATATGCTGTTATAAGAAGCCAAATACCACAAAACAGTTGGTCGCCGCACTCAGGCTGAGACTCAGGAAACAAACATACAGTACTGCAAGCTCCTAAAAAGTGAAACAGTGTTAGTGTGTACATGCAATAGATGTCCTGTTATCTATATAACACACAATATATAACACACACTTATTACACAGCGTTTTGCAAGAATACATAATTATTCACATACATTTCTACCTCAGTGGAGCTTATAATCTACTACATATGCACACGTACTGTACATGCTAGGGCCCACTTTGTGGTCACAACCTAGACTAGAATGATTTTGGATTGTGTAAAGTATCTGAACCAAAATACTTCAGCATAATACAGTTATGAATGTCACCACCCCTTCCAAAACTTCCCAGAGTCTAAAAGGGTGTGGATCTTTTTGTTGACAGTGATTAGATCGAAAGTGAATAGGTCGACCACTATTGGGATAACATAGTTTCGGCCAACATGTTCAAAAGATCAAAACAAGCAAAAAGCCAATATGGAAAAGGTTGACATAGGAAAAGGTGGACATGAGTTTGTTTAAAAAAAGAATTGTCCCTAAACTACCCCGCTAATTCCTAAGCCTAACCCCCATACCCCACCGCCTAATCCCTTGCCCTGCAGTTGAACCATATCCCCCATTCCTAAGTGTCTACGACTAACCTCCAGTCAGTATGCTGGTGTCGGTATGTTAATCATTATGATTTTCACATTAGTTTATTCTGTTGTTCATTCTTTGAACAGACCACCATGTTCCATGGGAAATAACTTAATAATAAACCATCTGATTTCTGTTGTGCTTAATCACAGTTCACTGTAATGTGCTAGGGACTCATCTTCAAAGACAGACATAAGATTTCTGAAGGTGGCATTTTTTTTCCAGGAATGTTTCTTACTTTAAACAGTGGGAACAAGTATGTTTTGGTTAGGTGATGTATGTTTACAGGCTGAATAAATTGTTACATTCCTCTTCCCCACCTATTACTCTCCTCATTTTTCCTTCAAAACACGTAATTACCGCTTGGCAACTAAAACATGCCATTTTTCTTTTTTATTGTACTTTTCTTTTAGTTTGAAATTGTCACATACAAGATAATTAATCTCGTGGTTATGATGCATTGAAGCATATAAACTGGGTGATTTATACAATAATTCCAGTGTAACTGCGTTATCCACAGTACATAAACACCATATTTTACTCATGTGAAACTCTAAATACATGAAACATAATAGCTTCTGTATAAAATGTTTGTTTCCTGTTGTTTCTCTTCCAATTTCTTCTGCCATTTGTTTTCTGTGATTCTTGGGAGGGACTAGTGACATAATAGCAGGGACTTTCAGGCTGAGTGAAAACTTTTAAGGAAAGTACGCGTTCCATATTTTTCCCTCACAGAGACTTTGGCACCATTTGCAAAATATGGGAAGCCAATCAAGATGTACGTATCTTACAGTACAAATGATTTCACTTTCACGGCATAGTAAGAGTACTTAAATGGTGGACAATTAGAACCAATGATTGTTGTGCAGAGTTCACTTGAGGTAATTCATCTTGGTATTTTGTCTGTGTGTTGTCTGCTTTTGGGTCAATCTTTAAATCATTGGTTCCTAAACTCACTGTAGTAGCACCCCAGAGCACAATTGTAACTTGATGTTATGTGTGGTAATAAAATACTTCATCAAATAAGTGGCCTTAGTGTGTGCCACATGATTCAGTAGTAGTTCCTCCTATAGGTGATTCTAATGTACAAGATTTATTTATTTATTTTTGCTGGTAGCATTAGGGCTGTTGAGCCTGACTATATGTTGGACCTAAAAGGGTTAAAGTAATCTAGTGTGTATGGGGCTTAAGCTGTGTACACACGGTATTGCTCAGTGTCTCCTTTTCATCAGCGACCAGAGATGGTCGCTGATGAACAGAAGACTTTGCCGGGGGAGCTGCAGAGGGAAACAGCTGGTCAAAATAGCAAGCTCCTGCGACCAGTGACCATTAGGAGGCTGAACATGGAAGCATGCACCCGGCGATTTATCGCTGCAGCACAAACAAATCGCTGGCATTGGCAATATGGCTGCTCAGCGACCATATTGCCAGCAATATTGCACCATGTGTACACAGCTTTGTGTTGCAACACTGAGGAATATTGTAAATTGCATTTAACAATTTCAACAGATTCATGTAACTTTGAGGAGATTTCCTGGTGTGTGAAGCAGAGAATTTCACATACTTTCACTTTTCACTTGCTGTCTATTACTAGAGTTGGAGTTAAACCACTTTAATTAAAATAAATGTAAAAAAAAAAGTATACAGAACCTGTCCGCCTACTTCAGTGACATCACAAGTTGGACAGGAGTTGTCTGGTTTGATACAAAGTTGGCTGGTCTGATGAAAAAAGTTGGTTAGGTGTGTGGGCTGGGGTTTTAGTTGGACAGACAAGTTGGACGGTTGGTTGGTTGGAGGAAAGTTAGTCTAATGTACAGTATGGCCAGCTTTATGCAGAGTCCTGACAGACCTCAGTGTAAGTAGGGTTCCCTGCCATCTCAACCCTTGATTCCATTCCTCCTCCATAACTATCTATCCCATATTTGCTGCGTCCTCTGTATATTACAGCTACACCATATAAATTACTGTCACTAAATAGTAGTCAAAATCTCACCGTTTGTAGGCACTTTTAGGCATGTTACTTAAGGAAAGTGATTTAACCAGTAGTAACCCTATTTATTATACATAAAACACAACCACCCAATCTTACTTAAGTATTCAAGTGTCAAGCCATAATACCTATTGTATGCCTACTCAAAGCTTATGCTTTGTTATGCGCTTGGGTATGTTGCTGGCACATAGTTGCCCATGATAAAAGATGTTTATTTGATAAAGGGGGCACTTCTGTCAAATTATCACTTGAACTGTGGTTGCTAATCACAGGCTAGAGTGTACACATTTGCACACATTGGCTGATTCAGAAAATTTCTGGTGATTTGTGCCTCCAAATCACAATAAGTAAAAGCCAGAGATTTGGTGTCATGGTTGCCAAACTGTTGGTAGTATAAATTGGGAAAAACCCGACAGTGCTACATTCAAGGATTTTCTTTTAGCAGTTTTGCATATGGCCCTCTCTTAAGCTGCCCATACACGGAGCCGTTCGCCGGCATCCGTTCTGTACTATGCGATGCGCACTCCCGCGCATCACATAGTACGGTACAAAAAGTATGTGCTGCACATACTTTTTGTACTAGGTACACATCGTATCGGATAGCAGTGCATGCACAATGCATGCACAAGGGATGCGATCCGATACGATGTGTACTTTAAAAGTACAGAACGGACCGCAAAAACGGACCGTGTATGGGGGGCATTATACCTATTTAAACACAGTGTTAGTGCTTCATTCTTCTTGGCACTATGTATATAGTGGCAGCAGCCTTGGCTGGTATTGCCTAGTGCTTTCCAGCTTCCTCCTTTCCTCTCACAACTTCCTCCCTCCTGCTCTCTCATTTTGGGTGTTTATTTACTAAAATGGGAGTGCTATAGAAGATGGGATATTGCTATGGACAACCAATCAGATTATATCTAATATCTTCTAAAAGGTGCTAAATAGATAAAAAGTAGATTCTGATTGGTTGCTATGGGCAACATCCAATCTTCAAAAGATCTCCCATCTTAGTAAATAAACCCCTTCTCCTAAAGTATATATAATATAGGCTGAACCAATTTGCTATCTTTCACACTATCTTTAGAAGCATAACTTTTGTCCTATACTTTACCAGCATTCTTCCTCAATAATGCCATTGGTCAAAATCTTTTACAACTTTTCGTACGGTATGAAGTAAAGACATCGCTAAATAGCCAAAATAAAATAACATGTAATAACTAGGGGTATATGTGTGGGTATACAAAAGTGGAGATGTTTTCCATAGCTACCAATCAGATTGCAGATATTATCTTCTCAGGGTTCGCAAATACTCGCTATAGCGAGTATTTTACCCCTTTTTGATCACCAGGGACTCAGTTTCTGCTTATGGCTGCGTCCCCTGGGACGCGCTGTGGCCGGATCAGCATGCGGAGGGGGAAAGATAAGAATGCCGGGGAGGCGGAGGGATATGTATTTCCCCCCCTGTTGTGATGCGGCCGCAGAGATGAGAACGTGCTGGCCGCGTCACATCAGCTATGCGCCGGGGTGGACTGAAGATCGCGCGGAGGAGTAGGATGTTGTGAGCACTTCTCGCCGCACGTCCTCCCGCTGCACCCAAATACTTTACCGCTGGCCCGGTAAGATACAGCAGTGGCTGTGTGCAGAGATGGGGGGTGGTGGTGGTGGGGGGACATTAACACGCAGGACGCTCCCAGTACTGATAGCGTCTACGTGGCTCGGCGATTGTTTGCTTTAGCCTGGCGACAGCACAGCAGCCCGCACGCCGGATCTAGTGCATTCATTGCGAGACAGTTTACATCTATCTATGGCTGGCGTACTGAAAAAGGTGAGACAGCGGAGGTCATAATACCTACCCCGTGTCTGCAGATAGTGATAGATCTATAGACGCACAGATACCGTGCCTCTGCCCCCGGTGACAACACTGTCCTGCACCCAGTGTTGACTTCGGCGCTATCAGTGTATAGACCAAACACAATATAAATACTTACCTCCCAACATGACCCTGGAGGGACACATGAAGCTCTGCAGAAAGGAAGGTTGGCTATGGCTACACTTTTTATTTTATTTTAAATGCCGAGTACACATTCAAAAAGGGGTGGCCACGCCCCCTTTTCCAGTGGCCATTCCCCTTTCTGGATGTGTACCGATTTTTACCCTTCAAATGTTGGAGGGTATGAGACTGCTGGAGGGGGCATATGGCTGCACTGCTCATGAATCTGCATGTTAAAATAAACACTGCAAATAACAGTTATACATGTTAGCTTGCACTTGCCCCAGTGCTATACCTAGTTCAAGAGATTAATCTGGAATCAGATGGGTTATGTCATACACTCAATTTAGCATTACCTGCAAATTCAATTACACACTGTTCATTCTAGCACCTGCTATTGTTGAAAACCCATGCAGTTCCTCTTCCCTGCCTGGGGTGTCGCTGTCTGCTGTGGTGCTCCTAGCACAGGTCTGGTTTGCATATCAGTGCTGATATACAGACCACACTGTGCTAGAAGCACTACAGCAGACAGCGACACCCCAGGCAGGGAAGAGGAACTGCATGGGTTTTCAAAGATAGCGCGTGCTAGAATGAACACTAAATTACATGATTTTATTCAAATTGTCCTATATGCAAATACCCTGCTCCATAGTTACACCCATTCAGTAGTGAATTGTGTTTGAATACTGTATCTTTTGTAAACACTTATTTGGGGGGGGGAGAGGAGGCGGACAGCGAGAGGAGGCAGCTGGCGTATGTGGCATGGTGTGTACTGGGCATAACGGTGTGCGCTGTAATGTGTACTGGGCATTACGGTGTGTACTATAATGTATACTGGGCATAACGGTGTGTGCAGTAATGTGTACTGGGCATTACGGTGTGTACTATAATGTATACTGGGCATAACGGTGAGTGCAGTAATGTGTACTGGGCATAACGGTGTGGGCTGTAATGTGTACTGGGCATAACGGTGTGTTCTATAATGTGTACTGGGCATTGCGGTGTGTGCTATAATGTGTACTGGGCATTGCGGTGTGTGCTATAATGTGTACTGGGCATTGCGGTGTGTGCTATAATGTGTACTGGGCATTGCGGTGTGTGCTATAATGTGTACTGGGCATAACGGTGTGTGCTGTAATGTGTACTGGGCATATCGGTGTGTGCTGTAATGTGTACTGGGCATTACGGTGTGTGCTGTAAAGTGTACTGGACATTACTGTATGTGCTGTAATGTGTACTACTATGTGACCACACCACTCCCCCCCCCCCCCCCCCCCCCCCCCCCCCCCAAAAACATGCCCTAAAATGTTACCACGCGCCTACGGCGCGCAGTGTCCCTGTTTTCATGTTTATATCGTTTCCAGTATATATGTATCTTTATGCGAGTGTGCCAATTGATACTTCCCCCCTGTCCCACATGAGCCATGCTGGGGAGAAGGGGAGAGGAGGCTTTATTCCGTTGGGACCCAGAAAAGGTCCGGTAGGACCCCAATTTTTAGAAGTGAAGGGTCCCCGGGACCCACTTTTTTGGGTGGTTTTCGCGAACACTGCTTCTAGAATGAGCTAGATAAATAAGTACAATCTGATAAATATACGTGTTTGTGTGTTTCTGTGTGTATGTATGGATATATATGTTTCAGCTTTTCAATGCCCATATTTTTTTTAAATGTCTTGTAATATGAATTTGATTTAATTTGTAAATTTGGTCTAGATGTGTATCTGTTCTATAGAATAAACATAGTGTGTGCAGTGCATGAATGTATAAACACTGTTTGTTTTTGTGCACAACATTGTATCAACCATTACACCATTTACCGTAAGATTTTTTTTGCTCTGTGTCAACTAACATTTTGGCATTGTTCCCTGCACGTCACAGACAAACTTCCCATATGACTAGTGCTAGGGATCATGCAATCATTTTGAATTGTGGTTGAAAAAAATACTTTTCCAATTAAGTATGCTTATTCCCATGTTTCTTAAAAACATGGCGTATAAAAGGCAGTTGATAGCAACCTCCATAGTTATCAGAATAAATATGGCGAGTGCCTTTACCCAACAAACGGCCTCAAACTTCAGATCATCTCATCAGCCTGTATTTTACACGGTTTACAATAAAAGTGAATATTGTCCAGTGCATCTGGGCATTAAGATGTACTATAAAGATGAATTGGTTATAATTCTGTGATGATGTTGCAGGCAGCCACCTTAGTGATAATATTGATGTAAACAATGTGCAATATTGAACGTGTTAACATTGTGTTTTTATCGGTGTCAAAATCCTGGGAATTGCAACCCAGGTTGATCCTTTCACACAGAACAAGAAACCAGATTGATTCGCGAATTACTGGGTACAAAACTTGACCTGGCAATTTGATTTTCTGTGTGGAACGAGGATAAAGGCATGGCCCAGCAAACAACCCATGCTGCAAATGTCGGTTGTTTTCTCCTACTTTCTATATGAAAGTGGTATTATTGAATACAATACAGTGTAGAGCAGTTGCAGCCCCTACCTTATAGTAAGAGGGGAGCTGCCGCTGGCCAACAGCCCCAACTCCGCCCCTGCCGCCACTGCTCCTAGGTGATCTCCAGAGCTGATGTTCCTGGGCAGTCCCTGCCTCTGCTGCAGTCCTGGTGCTTGGATGATGACAGGCACTGCCGAATGTGCATTACCGATTTCTGTACTATGCATGCGCTGGCCCCTACCTTCTATGGGTTGCTTCGGCGGCAGCCCATAGAAGTTAAATCCTGGTCCCGGCGCCTGTACAATACAGATGTCAGGCACCGGGACCGGCGCATGCACCTTCCCCTGGTTCTATGGGCTGCCGCGACTAGTGCCCATAGAAGCCAAAGAGGCAGCCCCAGATGGAGGGAAAACCTCCTAATGGGACTGCATTGGGTGACTGGCAGGTCAGACTTCCAATAGGAAGTCACTGCCAGTCACAGTGAAGCCAGTGCAGTCTGTGACACTACAGTGGCAGATTTTACCTGGGGGGGGGGGGGGGGGGGTGTAGCCCTGCAGCCCATAGGTAAAAACCGCCACTGGTATATAGCAGTGGTTCTCAAACTCGATCCTCAGGACCACACACAGTTCATGTTTTCCAGGTCACCTGACAGTTGCACTCATTACTGACTGACACATTTTAAAAGATCCACAGGTGGAGCTGATTATTTCATTTGATTCTATGAGGAGACCTGCAAAACATGCTCTGTGTGGGGTCCTGAGGACCGACTTTGAGAACCTGTGGTTTAGAGGATAGGTACAGGGGATATGTTAAAAAAGTATGAGGAATATTCCTAGAAGAAGATATTACTTGGAAGTTTGAGGAAGGAAGGCTGAAAGAAAGACCTTGTTAGGAAAGGGAGCTAGAGCATGAAATAGTCTCTCAGCAGTTATGTGGACTCTTAAGGTCCATACACACTGGGCGATTATGCCCAGCGTGTATGAACAGCGATGATCAATATAATCACTGGGGTGAAAGCCGCTCAGTGCATACTGCATGCTGTCCTCAAAGCAGCTCATCTGCTGGTATTACCAGCAGATGAATGGCTTTGTGGCGATGATGCGGGAGTGCGCAGCAGCGCTCACCACTCATCACTGGCCATACACACTGGGCGGCTTTGATTTGGAAGCCGCTCAAACTTGCTGTCGCCCAGTGTGTATGGCCTTTACAGTAAAGGAAATAAAGACTACATGGAACCTACATATTGTAATTAAGGCTTAGAAACTGTCTGAGCTTTTTCCACACAGTGGCTATTTTTTGGGTACATGCAAAGCTCTTGCATGACACCTTTCAGAAATCCACACAAGCAATAACAACAAAAATGATGTGGTGCAGCACAGTATAACATATTTATATAAAGTGATTCAGCATAACAGAAATTTGGGATTGCTGTTTTTGGCATTATTTGGGTGTACCGTAAATGTGTCAGTGTAAGTCAAATTGTTATATTTTTTATTTTAGTCCCAGGTGTAATACATTTAATTTATTATGGGCCTAATATTGCATGTGCTCTTTCTTTTTGCAGCGCAGAGTGAACGATGTGATATCGCCTATAGTTTTTGAAGCATCTTACAGCCTTGGTGAGCATGTCATTGGGAAAGACAACAGAGACCTGCCGGACCTCAAACCTGTCCTTCGCTGGAAAAAGGGGCACAAAATAGCACAGAGGAATCAGGTACGATCGGCAATGTAGCCTCCATGTGTATACTAAAGATTAATTGTGGCAAACATTAGATTTTAGTTGTTATCATGTACAGTAGTTCACATGCAGCATTCCTCCTTCAGGAAGATAAATCTGCTGATCTCATTGACCTATACTGGTCACCCGTAACCTGATCCTACCAAGTGACCTTTGTACTGAGTGACAGTTTATCAATGTCAGTATGGTCAACAGATGACTGCATACACCGACCTATAGCCAAAGCCATTATTGGTCATGCCCGAAAACATCCAGCCAACTTTCCTGGGATCAGACTCTGACATTACAAACATTTTGAAATTAGACATGTGCATCACATCACTACTGGTGTGTGTGTGTGTGTGTGTGTGTGTTTTGAAAGGGGAATACAATGAGTTAAGCCCCTATACAGTATGCCATTTTCCTTCTTTGTTCTGACAGAGACCACTAGAACTTAGATACTCAGCTTATGTATCCTTGCTGAGCATATTACTTAATAACTATACTATAAGGATGTAAATTACCCACTACATTACCCATGTGTCTGTATATTATATTTCATACTTTCAAAGTCACTAATACACAAGTACTGCTGGAGTATAGTTAATGCATCTGTAAGAGTGACAGAGGTAAAGCTGTCACTTCTGATCCAGGTCCATGTCTTGCCCGCTGCTCCTATGCCATATTTGCCTGTTTTTTTTTTATTTCTTTATCATAATTGTAGATAGAAGATGTAACAAAAGAGGCATTTATTGCATAATGGAGATCATTCTGGTTGACCAGGAGCTTTGCGGGTCCTCTAAACACCACCTGTCTGCAGATTATACTCGCACACATGTGAATGGATGTTTTACATTCATTCGCAGATTGCATGCGGGGCAAAAATCATTTGATGGACGCCGACCATCAAATGATTTCTGTAGCGCTCGCAGATCTAAGACACTCTCTGGTGTCTTAGATCTGCAGCGCCCCATTACAGGAAGAGGGCGGGCAGCTAACATCTGGTGATGTCAGCTGCCCAGCCCCAGCACCCACGAATTTGCATGGGAACGTTTTCATGGGGACGCACATGAAATGCTGGGCATTCCCATGGGCCCGAATTCAAAGTGCGACCACATGCTAGGTGCGAACGGGCCGGCGAATAAAGAGGCTGCACTTGTCTCTGAACATCTCTGCCCTGTGCGATCACGCAGGGGAGCGAAGGAATCAGAATGAGGGCCATTGTGTACATAGGATCACCAATAAAACAGTATTTTTAGTGAAATATAGCATTTAAATAAGATGAGTGTATATTTCACAGGCAACTGAGCATATCTTGTTTAGGGCTACTAGTGCAGGGTTGTGTTTACAAATGTTAACAAAAAATAGCACCGCACAGGATTTTGAAATAATAATTTAGATGGCATTTAATTTAAGCTCAATTTTCAACATAGAAAACAAATAAGAGATGAACCCATCAAAATAAACAGTAAAATAGCACCAGGGCAGTGTTGCTAGACTAGAGATTTTAGTGCTGAACGATGCTTTAGTATTGAAATCAATGAGGTTTCCCTAACAGCAGATTTCTTGATATTTAAATGCTAAGAGCAGTGTAATAACCTTCAAAATAAAGCTAAGTGCCGGGTCAGATAGGTTATTTAGAACGCATCTGTTAAATGCTTCATGCTTTGTTGATGGGATTGTTCTGCTGTGACAAGGGAACAGAATTCCCCATTCACTTTAGTGATACGCTGACTGAGAGTAACATCACTTCAAAATGCCAGTTGGCTGTCTAAATGGCAGTGACCTAAATATTCTCAAGCTATTGTCAACATAAGAGTGATTTATCTGGTCCCTTTTCCTTCCTACCTGTTTTTCATATGTCTTTCTTATAACCCCCCCCCCCCCATTATTTACTCTAAAACAGACTTAAAACTGTATAATAAAAATCAATGTACAATATTTAAAAGTTTATTTCAATTTATTTTCTGATTGCGTGCACTTGGGTGATGTCAATCCAAATGCTCCAAATAGAATTATCTGCTCTACTTTCCAAAAAGGGTCAAACCCTGCTTACTAGAGTCAGGTGACACTTTTCTGATTTACAACCGCTGCAGACAGGAGCAAGTGATCATTCATCTCTGAAGTCTGAGAGGAAACACAGATAAGCATGCTTGGTTTTTGTTGAACCAAAGTGATAAGTGAAATAAAGTTTTTTTTATCGTTCAATGACCTCCAAAGAAACGATCAAAGATAACTTGTTGGCCGTGAATGCTTTAGATTTAAGGCAACACTACTTTGCTTAACTGATATAAATAGTCACTTACACTCACTGTCAACATTATTACACATGCCTGTTAATGATAATATTTATTTTAATTTATTATTTTTTAACAGTTACTTCTATAGCGCACACATATTCCACAGCCCTTTACATAGAACTGAGAACATTCACAACAGTCTTATCAACCTTAAAGTGGGCAGCTTATAGTAGTCACAGTCCTGTTAGCTATAGACAGAAAACGGATACTGCTACAGTGAGCATAGGCTAACCAAATCTGGACAGTTAAACATTGGAAGAACATTTCCTGGTCTGAGGAATCTCAATTTCAAATATGGATCAATGTTCTTTTTTGTCAACTGTTCAGTCTGTGTTGATGATATCAGTTTTTCCAGGCTCACAATTAGAACAATGTTTAAAGGCCTACACCCTACCTTAACCACTTCGGTGGTATGCCCAGAAAATTTCCAGGCATACCACAATACAGTATGTAAGTGAGCGCCAGTGGTGCCTCCAGCACTGGCGTGCACCTACATGCTTTTCAACTTGTAGGGGAATTGGAGAAACACCCCAGAGTGTGCCCATCCTAGCAGCCTGTTTTCTTTGCGCACTGTGGTGAATACCAATTGTACTTGTATATCCCCCTCACTTGTCAACCAGCCCCTCCGGGCACTCCCAGCAGCCGCTGCAGATCATCGCTCTCCGCCGCCGCCATCAATCATTACTCCCCCTCTGCTGCTGCCGCCGAGCACCACTCCCCCGGAGGTTCGTGGGCCCTCAGCAGCACTCGGTTGTTCGTGTGTTCGGGCGCCTGAACAAAGGAGCGCCCAAATACCAGAGTGCACTCCTTGCCGCTGCCGCCGGACATCAACCCTCCCCCCCCCCCCCTAGCATCCCAGCAATAACTGCCATGCCGCTGCATGCTGCTTCTACTGGATGCAGCTTCATTGGTTGGTTTTCCTGGGACAGGACAAACCTGCCCTGACAGGTTTGTCCTGCCCCAGGAAAACCCACCATTCAAGGGGTTAATATTGTTGCTGACCATTTACATATCCTTATGGCATCACAGCACTTTCCGCTTTAATACTTACCTAGCAGAGCCCCCATTTCATTAATCACCTCACAGCACTTTCAATAGTAGACACCTGACACCAGTGTGGCGTCTTTAACGTTACCTTATTAGATGCTTCCTTGTCCCAGGCTACTTTTCACCTTTCGTTGTTAAGAGCCTCTTTCCCAGGAGGGGCCGGCTCAGGCTCTGCGGATCCTGGAAATGTCACAAAAAGGTAAACATGTTTCATGCAAACAGTAGATCTGCCCCTGCATATGGTGGATTGGGAGATTTGCAGAATAGATATGCAATGACAAAATCTGCAGAAACTGCAAGATACTATCTAGCCAGCATAGACCACTCTCTAGTGATTTTTTCTAGTTTTCTAGTACCTTGATGGACTAGAACTAGAATGGTGAAATAACAGCTATGGCATCACATAAACATCAGAAAATAAAACAATTAAGAATATTTAATTTATATAAATTAGACATGACCAGCCCAAGCCAAATTTTTTTTGGTAAGAAAATATAGATTTTGGTGCCCCTTAGTGGAATAAACCATATTATGCACAAAGCTAAAGCACCATAGGGTGTATGTATTAATAAATGCGGCACTGTCACACTTGTTAACAGTGTTTATTGAGATACAGTACATACATATTTTAATATTTTCATTACTTATAGGACACGTTCATAGGCATGACGCAGGTTTATACCATCTGAGGATGGTGTAAACCTGGAGTGCCACAGTAAGATTGCTGTGAAATCTCCTGCATTAGTCTGTTAATGCATAGCGGGAATACATGTATATAACAGGAAGTTATGACATCACATTACACTTACATGCCTACGGGAGGCGGAGTACTGCCAAGACTGCTGAACAGTGACACAGCTGTGCGTCTGCCAGAGGAGTCAGTGTCCAGGGGTATGGGTGGGAAGGAGAGCACAATTCATTGTCACTGGGCTGCATTCAAACTTTGTCCTTTGGACCCCAATACAGATGTCCCAATTTGTCTTTAATGTAGAGGTCCTTCTTATCGCTGTTTGCTGAAGCTTGACTCTCTAAAGTACAGTGCTTCACAGTAAACATGATGTTCCATGGGTCCAGTCCCATGTGCCAAAAAGTAACATGTACAAAAAAAAAAAAATTTAGTTGAAATGAATGGTGTAAACATTCATGGTGCAAACATTACAACAATGGTGTAAACATTCATTGCTGACAGTTCAATTGTCTGATGAAATGATGTGCAGTGCCGATGTGTGTCACAAGAATTATAAGGTATGTACCGCCACACTACATTGGTTGCAAGACAAAATACAATGGGGGTTATTCTTGTTGATTCGCTCGGATGCATATACGCATCCTTGCAAGTCAACCTAACCCTGCCTTGCGAATGGTGGCACGCCGGCCCACCATTCGCAAGACGCGTTCCTTCTCACTGGCTGCGAATGGATGTTTTGCATAGACATCCATTCGCAGCATGCAGGAGAACGCCCACATTATTCAATGGTCAGCGACCATCCAATAATGTGGAATGTGCACGTATATGTAAGGGTGCACGCATATGTAAGGGTGCTCTGAGGCACCCTTACATATGTGTACACATTCTGAAGGAAATGGGAGGGCAGCTGACTTCCAGTGATTTCAGCTGCCCCCCCCCCCCCCCCTGTCGTGGCCTCACTAGCATGGGAACGCCCAGCGTTCTCATGGGAACCTCCATAAAACGCTGTTCGTTCACATATGCTCACACCCCTCTCACCCCCACCCGCAGTCCTGGGTGCATGTACCCAGCAATCTCTGTATTTGCAGTGGGAGCATGCACCCTGCATATGCACATGCGCAGAAATGCGAACGGGCAGTAAGAAAACATCAGTCCCCGTGTGAATGAATGGCAGTTGCGAACAGACCTGAATAAGGTCCTATATGTGATGATGATGATGATGATGGCTGAAAGGTTCAGAACTTGAACTGTTTCCTCTGTGCTTTGTGGGAATTGCCTCCGTTGAGTCTAACTTATCTGGATGCAATTTCTTGTTTGGAAGCATTAGCTCTTTGTTTCTATACTGTAAGTGTTCTATAAGTGTTGCTCTGCAGTTATCACTATAAATATACACTTTTACTAGACTTCCCAATTGTAAAGCACATCGGTAGATGTTGGCACTCTAAAAATAAATGTTATTAAATAAATATTTTGCTTAAATACATTTGGGAAGCCAGTAAAACAGAATTTTGGGAAAAAGTTTGGAGAACAATCAACTTGCCTCTGATGTATACACAAGAGAGGTGCCCTTTCAAGGCTGATATTTGATATGGGGGAAAAGGACGGCTTTCACGTTGGGGCTGAACCAAATCTCCAGTTGAGTCAGGCTGTTAAAATATGTTGCCCAGATGTTGTTAAAGCATATTTTGTCTGGACATATATTAAGCATAAACATCTTAGCCTCAGATGACTAAACAGTTATTATATGCTGGGTGGGTCATATTCAAATGGACAGGCACTTGTCCAAAAGCTCCCATGGTCTGCACTCTTGTGCTCAAAACATACTGTACAATCCAAATATGCAGCAAAAAATTTGTAATAGTGAATTCTAAACATATTCAATCTGAATTATCTTTTGTGGAATAGTTATTGTTAATAGATATTTACATTCATATTCACAGTCCCATAAAAATGAAATTTAAATCAATAAATTACTAAAATGATATTAGTAATAATAATAATAATAATAATAATTTTACTTATATAGCTCTTTTCTACAGCAGATTGCTTTACAAACATACAAATCATAGCACAAGATTAATATAGCGAGTAGAAGATGGGAAAAAAAACCTGGGGATTGAGTAAGCATAATGCAGGGTTGATGCAGACATTTTGGGTAATAAATACCATGGGTTATATATTCCAACCAGGAAAGGTACCAGGCCAGGAAGCCATCGTAGTCACACTTTGTAAGATTACCTTTGTTGAAATAGGTTAAACCCAGAAGAAAATGACTAAACTGACCAATGGGTGGGTGGTGGGCAGCATTATCCCAATGTATTGTGGCATATCCCAGCAATACCTAATAAAGACATCTTCTATCCCCAGTAAAATCCCCTTTGTTTTCCAGTGAAAGGGATGAGGGAACCCAATTGGTAATGCTGCATTCCATTTTAGAGGTAAGGTATCGCCAACCCGCTATGGTTATGGAAGCCAATCTCAGGATCGGGATTGCATGCACAATTTACTTATTTACGCCAGACAGCACTTAGCACCAGCAGAGCTCAGCTCAGACGCTGCCCGGCAACCAGATGGTATGACAGTGCAGCATGATGTTAGAGCTACACGTCTGCCCACCCTTCTACAATGCCTGCCCCCCCCCACACACACACACACACTTTCTCCACCCTATACCCTATATTTGCATGAATACTGTGTAAGACTAAGGGTTAAACTTGACAGATGAAAGTAACTTTATGTCATCTATAATCCTACCAAATTTCATAAAAATCTGAGGTCGGGTTGAAAAGTTACTTTTTTGTGCTGACGTGGCATGGACTGACCATGTAGTCTACATTGGTGAACACCTAGGATCACCTGGAACTCTTATCCAGGGAAGGCTCCAAAGACAGGGCTGCAGCCTACTTCATAATTCAAATCGGTGAGGCACAACAACTGCCACCAGCTGCCATTGCAAACTGACTCACTGCTAGTGGGTGTGGCTTCCCTATTTGAATTTTGGACTGTGCTGCAGCACCACCTCTGGAGCTGCCACTGCTTATGTCCAGCTATCATGGACCTGTGTTCTGGTTTCATTTGAATAAAGTAATTTGGTTTCTTTTTTTTTATGTGATTGGAATGAATCCCTACAGGCCTTGGTGGATTTATTTCTGTTTTATATTCTCTACAAGTAATCATGTGCATACTTGAGGTATTGTATCTGTGCACATTTTTTGGGAATATAAAGAGAGTAAAATGCAATGACTAAATCCACTGAAAATTGAATCAGCTTTTTCCGAGACTGATACTGTAACAAAATACTTAGCATAAAAGAATGATGACCATTATTAAAAAGAAAAATTACGCAGCATAAGCCCCTTCCCACAGTTTTGGAAATCTAATTCCTGTAATAGTAAATATGATTAAACCTCATGCTGACTGCTGGGATACTCAATAAAGGTGTTTTTCTGCAGACTTCAGCATGCTGACATACAAATACAGGCACAGCTGGAAGCAGACACAGATGTTATCAGTCAAGTGTCTTGCAGAGCAGCATTGCCTTAAAATACCTTCTTACTACCATGCTTAATTAATAATGCTCAGATGTCGACAATAACTTTATCATCATAAAGCCATGCGATGAATCAAAATGTATTCTTTTCCTCTGTTTAAGATCTTGTTATATATACTATTATTTAGAAACACCCCATTCTAGGGATTGATGTATGTGCAGACATTAAGAGCATATTTATTAAACAATATTTCCGGGACATTCCCCAAAACCATTTTGGGGGTGCGAGAAGATAGTATGCAATGCATGGATGTGCCGCCAAGTGCCGGAATGTGAAACAACTCTGCAGCTTGGTCTTGGCAGCTATTGCTATCTTCTGATGGTGTTCGTTGCTGTAGTCTATGGGCTACACTCTGCACAAATTACACAGTGGAGAAACGGGGTCCAAAAGGAAAAGTGAACAGATGGAATGACTTAACTTTTTAAATATCACAGTAAATGGCACCTTTTCAAGCGATATCCCTGCATGTGTATATTGTTACATTGTGGTGAACCTTAATATCTTATTGCCATTAATAGAAGTGATAACAAAAATTACACTTGTCAGGTCTAAAATCTAATAATTGATAAATATGTCCCCAGTGCCACGGAGAGATAAGTGGGTACTTTTGGCCGAGCTTGTTGGAAAGGGTTAGATCAGGCAGCCTAAGTCAGTTCTTTCTCCCAGGTGCCTTTCGCTCCTGGCTGTAACACAAGATGCCCAGCCATTTCCCAACCTATCAGTGGTAATAACACCCATGGCCCCCTTACCGCTGTGTGCACCTTTGAGCACCCCACGCTTCCTTTTTCCTTGTTGTATCATTTGGAGGCTGGCATTCCTCCAGCGTGGTGGCAGCAGGGTAGCACAATACATCCCCAAAGCGCAAAGACATTTTCTTTTTTTTGTTTTCACCTTCCCGCTGTGTAAATTTTCTCAAGCCCCCTCTATAACCCCTGGCATAAGTATAATTTGCTCATTACAGTGAGCTCTTGGACCACCTTTGCTCCCATGATGCCATGGCAGGCAGGGTGCTGGGAGGTATTCTGCTACCACAGTGGAGACAGGTGCTGCAATTGTGTGTAATAAGGTTTTTTTAATTGGCTGGAGGTTTAAAAGGGGCCACTTTGTTGGTAGGGCAGTGTCATGTCCTAGTGTCCCAATGTCAGGATTAATAACATTGGGAGATATGCATATATTATACATACCATCAATTAGCAATTATTATTAATATTATTATTATATCATGGTATCCGGTGAGGAGGTTGACAGTAACGTATTTTATATACTCAGCATCAGCCCACAGGTATGGAAAACAAAGACTTTTTTCTTATCAGTAAACTAAAGTCAGTTCACATACTTGTGATTATCCAACCAGGGTTTTTTGACTGTGGTTTTTCTCTCAGTCAAGTCATTATCAACTAACAGAAGGCATACTACCCTGTCAAGGAGTCCACTATATAAACATCTTAGCACAATTATTCAATTAGAGTGCCTGGGTCTGTATAATAGCTGATAATGAGTGCAACAGGCACAGATTGATAATGAACAGTGGTCACTCGAACAGTAGTTAACATGGGGATGCACAAAACTTATCCATATCCCTATGTGTGACTGTATACTGGCAAAAAAAAAGTAGTGTGAACCATCTGTAACCTTTACTGTAGTCTCCATGTATTCTAAAACTGTCACTGAATATGTTGAAAGTATATAAATAAAGACTTACAATAAATAGGAAATTGTATCCATGTCATATGTTGCTTGAGGTCAAGTGTCAAAAAAGTAATATAAAGAAGGTAGTGACCTCTTTCATACTTCATTTCCAAAACGGAAGGTATCATTCATCTAGGAAAAGAACAAAGCTATGTCTATATGTCATTAGATAAAACAGTTTATGTTTCCACTTTTCCTATTATCTTTGCCTGTTTTATTTTTTAAAAACTTTTAAAACTAAAATGCAAGTTGTCCTATATTAAATCCCACAAGTGATTGCACTTTCTAGCACTAGCTTTAAACACATGCCACAACTGACCTCATGGTTATATATAATGGGATGCGCACATTTGAAAGCACTTTTGTTCATAGTATAGTGTTGCT
The DNA here is from genome assembly GCF_055691185.1 of Crinia signifera. Classification (NCBI taxonomy): domain Eukaryota; kingdom Metazoa; phylum Chordata; class Amphibia; order Anura; family Myobatrachidae; genus Crinia; species Crinia signifera. Next base: position 165,084,636 of record NC_139221.1, read on the forward strand.
GGTCTAGTTCTGAGCATCAAAGATGGCTTATCCTCAGGGATTTTAATGCATGAGTTGATGAGAAGCTCTCGCACCTTGGCCAAGACCTTCTGTGCACAATGAAAGGTCTGGGGTGCACACAAATCATTCCTTCTGATACACATAAAACTGGTCACCCTCTTGATCTGGTCTTTCAGATTGGCTAAAAAGTCAATGACCTAACAATAAACCCAGTCACATGGTCACACTGCCCAATTACAGCCACTTAAATTAGATCTTTGCCCATGGAGCTGACCAGGTATCATCCACGGAGGGGTATGACTCCTTAGGCTCTTGCAGCAATTCTGGATCTCTCTGCAGAACTGAGAGCTTGTGAAGATCCCTGTTCCCTAGTGCATTACTATAATAGGGATATGATTGCTGCAAATGGTATTATAGCCCCTGTACATATACATCATCACAAACCATTATCAATCTCCCTGCTTTGACAACAGTCTAAATGAGCTCAAGAAAAGGGGGCATAGAATGAAAAGACAATGTTGGAAGACTATCCTTTTCGAGGACAAGATAAAACCAACAAAGAATATTGAAGAATATCAATCAACAATCACCCGTGAGATATCATATTTCCTGTCTAATGAGATCATGGCAGCAAACAATAGGCCTACTCAACTTTTCCACACAATGGAAATGCTTTGCAAGCCAGCATGCCTGCAGCCTGATGAAATACTCTCCCAGGCAAGATGCGACTGGTTCGCAAAATTCTTTGCAGATAAAATATCCTTCATCAAAGCTGGAATCTCCACAGTGCCATCAGAGGTGTGCCAGAATACCAAGCCAGACAATGTAAGCCACTTATCTTCATTGCCTATGTTTGACCCAACGGACATAAAGTACATTGCTGAAAATGTCCTGAACCTCTAAAGGAAGACCTCTTCTTAAAAAAACTAATTTAGATCCAGATTGCATGACCAACTACAGACTGGTATCAAACCTTCCTTTTCTAGGAAAAGGTTATTGAGAAATGGTTGCAAATCAATGGGAAACCCGCCTAAAACCCATGATATATATATGACCCATTCCAATCAGGATTCAGGAGAATACATATCACTGAAATAGCCCTGGTATATGTGAAAAACATAGATTACTACAATACCTTCTACCTTGGTCTCCCATCAAAAGAATAGAACTGATTACAGCTGGTAAAGACCACAGCCACATGACACCCATTCTCTACTCCCTCCACTGGGAGATGGCGAATTATCTTCAAGATTAACTTACTAAGTTTCAAAGCTCTACATGACCAAGTCCCAAGGTAACTGAAACAGTTCTGATTCCATACTATTCCACCCAATTACTGCGATCTGGAGATGATGTAACTTTAGCACCTAGAATCTCCTGTAATTCATCTGAGTGTTAAGTTTTAGCTATGCAGCTCCTACTTTATGGTACTCTTTTCCCCACACAGTTTGAGAGGCTCCCACTCTAGAATCCTTCAAAAACAGACTCAAGACTTTCCTGTTTACCCAGGCATTTCCATAATTCCCTTAAGTATATCCATGCTCCCTGTAGTTTATAAAGCTTTTCTGTACTTCATTGTTCCTGTACTGTATTACATTCATTATATCTGTTTAGCATCTATTGGAGAAAAAGCATTATATAAATAAAATAATTATTATTATTGCCTATGGCCTCTGTACCTGAATGGCTCCTGCTATTTGTAGCAACTGTGTATGCGTTCCCACTGGATAAAAGAATGTATATACCAGGGCTGCAGCTGGACGTTCAACAAGAGTGTTCCAAAGGTATATTGTGGGCATGTAGGCTTGTAAGCTAATCAGAGTAGAACATATGTAGAGGTCCTTTTAATTTCTGAAGGATCTCTATCGGCAAGAATAAGGCTGGCGCACAAGTGCTCTGGTAGTGATGACAGCTACAGTATTTCAACAAGGGGATGGATGGATCGGTGCAGGAATTCAATTAAATCAAATCTATTTCCAAGCATACAATGAAGTCAACTTTCAGGCAGTTGTTGCTTAGGTTCCTTGTGTCTGGTGCATACCTGCCAAGAAGTCTGTCTTTTGTCAGCTAAAACTGACATACCTTCCAGCAAAGTCCTGTGCTCTAGCATAAATTGCTGGGGTTAGGGCAGACTTGGTCTTGTTTTTCCTGATATATTGGGATCTATACTGGTTGTAACCAAGGATGTGTGTTGTATTGAGTGCTGGTTTAGTGTATAGAGTTTTTCATTTCAAATGTTAATGAAAAGCACATGTCTGTGAATTGTAATGAATCTCTATTTGCATCAGGCTATAAGTCCTACTTTTGTGTGAACATAATGATGTCTCATATTTTATGAACTTAATGGAAGTGCTCAAACCAATTCATAGGTTGAAGCAGGTGCTGCAACTTAGGGGTTATTTAGACAAGATAAACAGAAACAAAAATCTGCAAGTATTTTTCTTATTGTACAAGCACCTGTTTCATCCTGTAAATTGATACGAGCAACTTTCATTCTGTGTTTGATTTCTTAAGAGGCACACTGTACATGGTATCATGGAGTGCTGGTCTCTAGTGACAGTTTGGGGCCTCCAGACTACCTCCTGCTACTGTGTCTTGTACTGTGTGGTGAGTGGCTTACCGTGCAAATGTGTTTAACTAAGACGTCTACATTTTATTTACATATAAAATAACAGCTGTTATACTTAGTGTTCTGATGGGAGGAGTTGCACCTACTTTTATTCCCGCATAAATATGAAACATTAGATGGAGACAAGATTTTAATGAGTTCCAGATGGATAAGAAACATCTAAGGGGTGTTCATTAGTTAGTTTGCAGGAAGATACACAGGGGGGAAATAGACATGTTTACATCTCATATGGGCATATTTATGAAACACATGTGGGATATCCATCTGCAAAATGTAACTATCCCATGAATTCATTTTATTAGGGTTCTGCAGCAGATATGAGATCTATGCTGTGGTTTCACTAAGGCAATCCTCTATTTTTTTATGGGATGCTGCTATATAGTGAGATTTACCAATAAAACATTCCAGAGCCTGGCCCCATTACCTACCGCAACACTAAATTAAGATGGCACTGGTTTATATTGCGCTACTTATGGCATAATTTACTGGGAGAGGGATCCTCGGGATCCCTCCATGGTAATAGCCACTCACGCACATGAATGTGCTGACCACTCATATACAGTAAGTCACCAGCATAAAGTAAAGTGATTGCTGATGTTAAAACTTTACTTGGCACATTGAAGGGACATGCTGTTATCTCAGCCCCTGTCCCTGAATGCGATTTTTAATATATCTGGTAAAGAATTTCTGGTTACCATGAATAGCTGAGTTAAGAATATCTATTTATCTGTTCTAAAACCTGATAAAAAAATAAGTGGGTCTTAGACAAGTTGCGTCTTCAATACCATGGGATTTCTTACATGAATGCCGACTGGAGACACCATTAACCCAGGGAGAACCATTTTCTTCAGAAGTGCCCTGTTGCAAAAAAGCCACTATATAGGCTTTTGAGCCATTGAAAGAATATAATATAACAAAGATCAAATGAAAGCCTGTTTAACAAAGCAAGGTTGTATTGTTCAACACACAAGCACCAGTGAATTACAGTTTAATGCCAAATAAATGTAAAATTATGCACTTGGGTTTCAAAAGTCTAAAGGCTAAATATAGTAATAATGGCACAAAATTGTAAAATACTGAAGAGGAGAAGTATATATATATATTAGTGACCCCTATAAGTATATATATATATATATATATAATTTCTAGGGGTCATTAATCCAGGTGACTTAAAAGCAGGTAGGCAATGTAACAAAGCAATGAAGAAGGCAAGTCAGATGCTTGGTTGCATAGGGAGAGGTATCAGCAGTAGAAAGAAAGAAGTAATAATGCCACTGTATAGGTCATTGGTAGGATCGCATCTAAATTACTGTGTCCAGTTCTGGAGGCTATATATCCAACAGGATATAAATACACTAGTGATGTACAAAGAAGGAAACTTAAATGGTAAATGGTACAGAAACGTACCCACAAAGACAAAAATAAATCTCAATATATATTGTTTGGAGCGGGAAAAAGGGGACATGATAGAACATTTCAAATATATGAAGGGTTATAACAAGGTCCAGATGGGAGACATTCTTCAAATGTAGGGAGGTATTAGGAAATGCACTGCATATAAAGAGAAGGAGGTTCAGGGGAAATCTGAGGAAAAATTAGAGGCTAAGACATTTTAAACATGTATAGCATAGACATACTTTAGGAACATCCTTACACAGAAATAAGGATCAAATAGGGTTTAATGGTAACAATATGGTTATAAAAGGGGCAGACTAGATGGGCCGAATGGTTCTTATCTGCAATCAAATTCTATTTTTCAGATGCACAGGACCTAATTTGGTTAGTATTGCACAGCAGCAGGAAAGCAGTTGTACCATATCATGCTACAAATATATTCTTATGCTGCATGATGCCTCTGTTCCCGTTTCCATTATTTCAGTACTCATATTTAAAATAGATTAATCTCTCTTTCAAATTATGTGGATCTTAGTAGCTATTGGTTGGTGCCATATCACTACCATAATGGCATTCTGCACACATGGAGTGGGGTTCCTCCAATTTGTAAAAAAGGGAGCTTCTTATGTGACCTCCTTAGAAAGCTGTTGTCTGATAGTCCCCTGCAATCAAGAGACAATTTTTATGTGCTATGTAAAACATTCACTTTCACTTTCTATAGGTTAGGTGGAGGAGACAACGGGGTAGATGTATGAAGCAGTTATAAGGGAGGAGAAGTGACTTAATCACCGGCCAATCAGCTCTTGACTGTCAAGTTACAGGCTTGGTTTAAAAAGGAACAGTCAGGAGCTGATTGGCCGGTGATAAATTACCAGGCACTTTATCACTTCTCTTCCCTTATCAATGCTTCATACATCTACTCCAATGCTCGATATGTCTCCCATATTGGGTTACAGTACCTGGATACGCTGGCATGTAAGAGGCAAGTCCACTCATCCATGCAATGTGCTTAATAGTTATTATCTTATCATCAGGTAAGGATTAGTACAATAAATACACATTTAATTTTACATAAATGGATGGGATCTAATGGCAACCATCTTGTGCTAAATAAAAACGGGTCCACTGAATTAACACAGTGTTTTTTCTAGCATTACAATGTTCTTATTCCTCTTATACATTTTAAATATGATTAGTTTAGAATGATGAAAACTCCTAAAAAAGATGCATTGTTAGTTTCAGGAACATATTTTATTATGTAAAACTATAACATTTAGCTTTTTTTGGTATTTTGGAAAAGTAAATTAATGATGAAGGAAGAACCACAAGTATTTCCTTGTGGTAAAAACGTATTTCCAGTATCAATAAAAAACCTTTGTACATTTTGGCTACATTTTATTTAATGTATAAGCAGAAGCCAAAAGACTAATGGAATTTTGTTTTGAATAAATAAAAAAATTAAAAAAATAAATAAACCAAAAAGAAGTAGGATTTGTGTGAGTATTGTACAAAAATAACAAATGACTGATATTGCTGTTGAATTGCTACAATTGCAACAGTGGAAAAATGGTTCAGCTCGGGAGTGAGAAAACAGTCAGCAGTGTAGGGTTTAACGCTTCATTCAAGATAAGGCGGCTAGAAAATCAGTTCTCACATACATTACTGTAATCATTTATTGATGCAAGTTAGTGACTACAGATGTTGCACGTGCCTTTCAAACTGTCCACTGAACAACTTGCAAAATTCTAACTAAAGAGGTACAAACATCCTAGGAACCATATAGTTATTTAATTTGCGGCCATCTTAACATATATCGGCTTCCTGGGCAGCAACAAAGCTTTGCTCTACTACAGCTATGTGACATATGGGCGGAATTAACCTGTAAAAATACAAATGTGAGTTGTATTTCACATGGGATGTTGCTATGGGAAACAAATCAGAAACTACTTTTAATATTGTCAGCACCTTCTAGAAGTTTATAGATAGTATCTGATTGGTTGCCCATAGCAACATCCCATCTGAAATACAACTCACATCTTAGAAAAGGTCCCCCATGGGGTCCTAACTGAAAATGTTTGAGCACCAGAACTCTGTCACCTACAAGCTGGTCTACAAAACCCTCACAATTTTTTGTTCTGGCCTTCTCTTAAATGGGAATGTTCTGGTGGATTTGGGGTATGGCCTAATATCATCTGCTTTTCCACTTAGAATGTTGGTTGGTATGTAATCTAATTGATCAGAAACGAATGTGGTAATTATCGTTACTGTATTTTGCAAGACATAATTAATTGTTTCCTTTCCTATAAAAGCAATAAATCAAGTTTGAATAATTATTTAATCACATTCTTACACATTAGGTTTGCCATCTGTATTTGGAAGATTTGTTCTGGTCTTCCGGGAGATTGTGTCTATATCATAGTGCTCTGTACTCTTTCATAAAATCTACAAAAGCAGATGTTTAATGTGTTAAGAACACAGGAACATTGCAATATATATTTGGCCATACAGAAAGCTTTTTGTCACTTGGCTTTTAAATTTAGTCCACTATTAATTATATTCTTCCTTTAAAAGAATAATACAGGGAAATGGTGACATATAGCTAATGGAGTACTTGTATGTCTGCTTCCGGTTAAAGGAAGGAATCTTCCAGGGTGTTTACCTGGTGACAGCATGACATGTGTTTGGTTTTACACTTTAGAATTTCCAGTTCTGGGAAGTCACATAATCTTTACATTAAAAGTTCCATTTGCTACTTAGCTGCGAATTCCCTGCAGGCAATGACTAAGTAACATGAGACGCAGTATGGAATCAGAGGGGTAAGGTGGAAGTTCTGTTGAAGATGGAAATTTGCCCATAGCAACCAATCAGATTATATCTATTATATAAGGTGTCATACATTATCATGTGGGGCAGTGGTCGAAGTGGAAATTTTGAAGTGGGGGTATGGAAATTTTGAAGTGGGGGTATGGAAAAGTAAAGAGTGAATATAGTGCGCACCTTCGGACACCCCCCTGTCCATCAACGTCCCCTGCCAGACTGCCCCGTTGTACAGGGGTATTACAAAAGCACAATATGCGCTGCTGAGTGATTAGAGAGCATCCTGAGGGGGGAAAAGTTTTTTTTTTATCTTCAGATTAAAGTGGCGGTATGGCATACCCCCGTATACCGCCCCACTTCGACCACTGATGTGGGGTATAATATGTAATATGTGCAAGGCGCATTACTGTGTGGGACATAATATCAGGGTTCCCTATCCTCCTGAAATGGCTGGGAGGCTCCCGAAAATCATAAAATCATGTCCCCCTCCCGCCCCCACTGGAAAGGTAGGCAACCCTCTCGGATACCGCCGCCCCCCCCCCCCCCCCCATCCCCGCTGGCAGAGTTAAATTGCTGTGATTCGCTGTTTTTTGGGGGGGAGGGGTGGGGCTAACTACACAAATCACACCCTGGCTAATTGCGGGATTTGCATTACTGGGGCAGGGCTTGATGACATCTACATCAGGCCCCTCCCCCAGAAGTGCTGCTGACAGTCTCCTCTCCGGGTTATAAGTAGACAATATGCATAATATGATGTATGAGCCACTTTTGTTTCGGTGTAAGGTAGTTTTATTTTCTGCAAGGCCACGCCCATTTCTTGGAGTGTGCACCCCTTCAGTGTGCAAATATTTTGTGTAACAAAGTCTATGAGGAGGGAAACCTTTCTAGTGTTTCCAATCATGTGGGGGGGGGGGGGGGGGGGGGGGGATTTTGCATGCACTTCTCAATGCGTAACGGTTCAATTAGGACAAAACTTTATCGCTTTATTGTAGTGGGGTTTCATATGCCCAGGGAAATTTTGTAGGCCCCTGCACTCCAGCAGTTACTTGCTACCTATAGTCTATAATAACTTTGCATATTATCTTACCATCAGTTAGGGCACTTATAGCATCCAAAACAGTGGGGGGGGGGGTTGCCTCTTATTATTGATACTTTAGGTAAATGCTTTGGTATGCAGCAAGCAGCAGAGAGACATTCAGGGAAAGCTGCCAATGGCATGTACAGTATGACGAAGTTGGCAGGCAGACAATTCTGTGTCTCTGTGCAGCAAATCAGCCGATTCTTCCAGACTGCTAAATGAGCTTAACTCAGCAAAAGTGGCTGCCAGAGAGATGAGATGGATAAATGATTACATTTGAATACAGTGAATAAACGTGATTGCACAGTGGAAATACTACTACTACTAATCTAATCTAGCATGTACAAGAAGGGCAAAATGGGACTATTCAATGAAACTGATAAATCATAGTTTGAATCATGTCCAAGTTATATATTTGTATAACATTCATCATCTTATGAAATAAAGAAAAAGAATAGCTGTAGTTAAGTTAATTTGTATGTAAAAACTAAAGGTAAGCAATGAACCCTGTGGACATATACGGCATCTCTGTGGTGTGATACAGTACATGTAATATCATTCTGCGTATACTCAGAAAAGAGGTCACAGGCATACGTTATACATCTATACAGATCTGCGTGTTTTAACATTTTCAACCTTCATGCATCTGCATAGGTGGGACAGGGAGAGCGTTCCATTGTATTCTGTCTACAATTATGATGACATAATTGTGAAGATAAGGAGATCAGCATAGAGAGGTATTTGTCAGTGGCATAACTACAGTAAGGCAGCCCCAGCTACCGCTTGGGGGAGCGAGCGACAGCAGGGTCTGTGTGGGCACCGGCGGCCAGCGCATGCAACACTTACATGCCTGCTGCTGCCCGCCCTACTGGTTGAGGCTGATTGCTGGAGTCAGCCGTGGCGCGAGCATGGCCATGAAGCCCGTTGACTGTGACTCAACTACTGTAAACAGAGCCAGCTATTGGCTGCTGTGTACAGAATAGGTGGGCGGGTGAGCGACCTGGGATGTCGGATGGGGAAGCAGCAGCAGTCTTCTGGGCTCTCTGCCTCTCTCCTGCTGCTACCACGTTATGCGTGTGATGTCACACGCTGATGAGCAGCCTGGAAGCCAGCAGTGAGAGGGAGCAGATAGACAGCCACACCGCCCACCCAGTCCAGTCCTCACAATTATTATTATAATAGAAGTGCACTTTTTCTACAAAAATAAAGAAATGTATTTAAAAAAAAAAAAAAAAATATATATATATATATATATATATATATATATACTGCACGATAGGCTGGCACACTCCCCTCTGGTTGCGTCTGCCCGGGTGCCGGCAATTGTATTTTCATATATATAGACGAAAGAGCCGCACAACATTTGTTACCTAGCCTGAGGACGGGATAATAAAAGTTCCCGAAACGTTGCAGACAACTGGCTGTTGCCTATTGATTTATTGAGAGTGGAGAACAGTCCCGTGTTGTGCGGCTCTTTCGTATATATATATATATATATATATATATATTTGAAATATATTTCGGTACTTGTTTCCTAACAGGGCGCCACCGATTTTAATTGTATGAAATCGGGTCGCAAAAATCGGGTCGAAATCGCATGCGATGCGATCGACTCGACGACCCAATTTTTACATTGGAACCAATGTTAAATGGTCCCTGAGACCCGATTTTACGTTGGCCCCAATGTTAAATGCCCCCCAGACCCCATTTTTCAATGTATGCCCCCCATTGTTAACGCCAGGCCACGATCAACGTGAACCCGAAGCGTGGAGAGCGCAGCGAGCCCGCGAGGGGCGGCGGTACGCGTCCTCCGACCTTTTCACACCCCCACTATCCACATTGGTCTGGAGTTGATTTTATATAGTATGGCGAGCGTAGCGAGCCCCCGAGCCCGAAGTGCGGCGAGTGCAGCGCATTACTTCAGACGTATTACGCGTCGGTCGTGTCCCTTTGCATACCTTAAGTTAAGGTATGCGATGGGACCCGACGGGCGCCATGCTAGGAAACAAGTACCTATATTTCTTTATTTTCGTATGTATATATATATATATATATATATATATATATGTGTGTGTGTGTGTGTGTGGGAAGTGTGCCACAAACTTTTTTCAGGGGGGGGGGGGGGGCAAAATGTATAGTTACGCCACTGGTATTTGTACTTGTCCAGGGCCTGATTAAAGGTTCCAGGTGCCCTAGGCTAATACACACGTAGCTCCCCTTGTAATGATGTTAAACACACATGTATGGGTGCTCAGTGAATAAGCAGTCACACAGGGCCAGCGCTTGGAGCTGATGCTGCCTCCTCCCTATAGTGTAAACCCTTATTTTAACCCGAGTCGGAATGCCGGGTTGCTGGACCCGGGTTTTTCCTGTTGGCATTTTCACACCACACAGTGACCAAGGTCGTCCCAGTAACAACCCAAGGTGTACCCAGGTTATTTGTGCGGTGTGCAATGGGTATCAGTAAGATACATTGGCGCAGCCATCTAGCAGTCACCTAAAGCTCTTTACCCCTCACAGTAAATTAGGACTGGTGATAGCTAACAAGCGTGTAATATATTAGGCGATCATTTTATTCCTTAACTCTTACCTGCAGGGCACCTCCCCCAGTCCTGCGCCCTAGGCTGCAGCCTAATCAGCTTATTGGTTAAGCAGGCCCTGTACTTGTCCAAAAGAGGAATTTATCAAGTTGTGATTTTGCTGTGATATTGATCAATTTAGAAGCCTACATAGTTATCAGGAAAAATGCTGGACCATGGTAAAACCCTCCTAAATCCCTTTTTTAACCGGGTTGGGATCAGTGGAAAAACCCCATGTTGACCTTTTGACTGTCGACCTAGACACTGTCGACCTAATGCTTGTGTCGACCTAATGACCTGTCGACCTAAACCCAAAGTCTTCCTAGACCCATGTTGACCTAGAACCATGTCGACCTATCCCCATGTCGACCTAACGGTGTCGACCCAATGCTTGTTGACCAACATGCTGTAGATCAAATGACCCTATCCCATATAAACTAGGTGGGTTTTCCAAAGTTTAATTCATGTGCATTGGGAAGCTTTACCAAGGAGTATGCATCACTTGTACTGTTTTCTTTGATCTCATTGTCCAATAAAGGCAAGAAGATGGAAGCTAAGTATTAAAACCACTAAATTACAGAGAAGTTGAGATTATATTATCTATCAATCAATCTGTATATATAAAAATTTATGTACAGTATGTATGTTCCAGCATAACCCAATTTAAACCAAACTTGGTACACATATGATTTACAATCTGGAAAAAAAATACTGTGGGGGTACAACACCCTTAGCACCCCCATGGGGGACCTGGGGGCCCAAAAAGCGGTCCGGGCTATGTGGGTCAGGGAAGCAATATATCGTAACTCTGGAATTCCTGGAGCAATTTACACCAAACTTGGTTCACATATTATTTACAATGTGGAAAAATTACTGTGGAAGTAAGACTCCCCTAGCACCCCTGTGGGCCCAAAAAAGTGATTTGGCTACTACACAAAGTGGGTCAGGGAAGCAAGATATGGCAAAAGTTGCAGTAACATAGAGGGGGTAGAGGACAGTGATTGGGTCAAATTAGGTTCACAGCCACTAACACCTGCAAGCCCGAAACTGCTGTGGTCCTTGGGGCCCATACAGGTGTCCCGCCACTACAAAGTGGGTCAGGGATGCAAGATATGGCAAAGTTTCATAATATAAAGGGGGTAGAGGAAATGAGGTTTAAGAAAAAAAAAACTGGTCAGATCCGGGAGCCCACCACAGACAGGTGTATGCCGGTCACACCAGTGGCGTAAGTTTGTCACAGTTGCCCGGAGGCAAGATATATATTGGTGCCCCCCCCCCCCCCCCAACCTTATATAACATAATAGTGTATGTGTCTGTTCTGAAATATATGTGTTTTATACACACATATATATTGAGAGAGAGAGAGAGTGAAAGTGAGAGAGAATGAAAACATATATATATTTCAGAAATCAGTTACAGAAGGGATATCAATGGCTTTCAGTTAACTGATTTATTAGTTTTTGAAACTAGCAGGGGAGGAGAGCTGCCCCTTTGTGAGCAAGAGCCAGGCGGCAAATGACTCCATTGCCTCACAGAGTTCTGCCCCTGGGTCACACCAGGGGCATGTTAAGTGGTTAAGCATAAAACAAAAGAAAGATAATGTACACGTAATTATAATTGCACAATCAACCTCCGAGCAATGCTGTGTACCTCAGCTCATTATTAATAATATAACAACACAGATATATCTATAGTATTAGAGGAAACACATTTTATATATTAATCATATAAAGGGGAAACAAATTTGGATTGAAAAACAAAAAAACTAAATTATGAACAATTTTAATTTTAATGCATAAACAGAGTAGTGAGTTTATTTTCTGTCATGTTGAAAATGGCGCACCCATTTATTAATTAAGAAAGGGTTGCACATTTTTGTTAGTGAACGGAATGCATTTCTATATCATTATTATATTATTGTTTCTTGCTCTGTTTTCCATCATCCAGGTGTACAAGGGTCAGACCACTGTTATTTTACATTGCTCCACACCCCACTAGGTGATACAGTAAAGCCACACAAAGCTTTTACTGGACCCCATTGTGCTAAGGAGTTTGTGTTCATCTGTTGACTTCCATAGATGTTATTTACAGTAGCTCCTCAGGTCCATTAACTACATGACTTCTAGGACCTCTGTTTCCCTATATAATGTGCTTATCACGCTTTAGCAAACTTGTCATAACACTTACACTATTGTAATTGATGATCATTTTATTTTTATATGTTTTTTAGACTTACTTTGAAAGGAATTGCCACTCTGAAGATTGTCCTGCAGATTTGCATCTAAAGGGAAAACTGCTGCTATCAAGGTGAGTGTGTACTTATTCTCTGAGAAAATCTTTTCAAAAGGTTATATTATAAACATAACAAATGAGTGAAGATGGCACCTGCTAAATTGCCATCAATGAAACTATTCACTTGTCTCTACTGTACAATTCTTAGGTGCCCATAGGACTGTACTATGTCATACTATATGATATAAAGCAAAATGGGTAGGTGCACCTAGGGATGAAAATCCTAACATTAATAGGAAAGTTTGTTAGCCCAGGTCATGTTTTGCTCTGTTCGCAAGTTTACTGTGTGTATATAACTTTCTCCACAACATGGCCAAATAAAACAAAAAATAAGTCATACATTATCACTGCAGAATGTGACTCCAGACTTGTTTGATGCTGCCGAATCCCCCCATTAACATGCGAGGGGATATGTAACAAAGACACATCCCCTGGAATAAAGCGATAGAATTTTTTTGAGTGCTAGGGACAAGTGTGCCGTGTTTTGTACAGAATGCTGCCCTCTGGTAGAGGGTTGCCGCCCTCAATAGGAAAACTTTACGAAGAAAAAGAACCAATGGGTGCCTTCTGTACACTAAAACAATCTAATAAACAATACACAAATCACAAAAGCATAAGACAGTAACCTTGCATGCATGCAAAAAAGAAAAAATGTTAAAAAGTCATTTCAATGCAATTGCATAGTGGTAAAAATGTAACTTATAGTTACCAAGTCCTGATTGGACGGTGTGGTTGCTGAGATTGGGCCGGTGTTACAGTCCCGTAATTCGTAGGGATTTTTTCCCAAAAAGCACAATTGTAGTATGGGCAATGGTGGGTGAGATCCCAAGTTAGATCAAAAGTGGGCAAACGGATCCCCTCCTCACTGCCCGGTGCGGAATGACCAGTATTGCTTAGTAGCGTTGGTCTTTTTTTATACTGCTGGATAGTACTGTCTCCCACGAGCTTGCTGTGTACGTCAGGCAGGTCACCTTGCGGTGTCAGATGTTGTACAGCTACTGCTCCGGCCAGCGTGCCGACTGCAGGCTGAAGTACACTGGCTCCTGCGCTTGTACCTCCTTGTTGGAGTGCGCGTGTACTCAGCTCTTGTATGTGCTGGTATTTGCCCAGTCCTCCGTGCGTGCGGCGGCTGCGGGGAGATGCTCCGTGCCAGCTGTGTATATCTGCAGCAGGGATCGAGTTCCCGGAGGGAAGATACAGCCGATTGGCTGGTTGATGTTGCCAGTCTGATGGCGTTAGTATGCCCCTCAGATCCTCAGCTGCAATTTTCTCATAGAGAACTCCTCACAAAGACGCGTTTTGCCGCGCTCAGGCGGCTTTGTCAATTCAGGTAACACCCAGCATTTTCATGGGGATGCCCATATAATGCTGGGCATTCGCATGGGTTATCCCCATCACCTCCGGCCTGCCCTTATCCTTGTGAATTGCTCGGCAACTATGAAAGTTGCCGAAGCCATTTGCAAAGGGGGCTGCATGCGCATGCGCAGTCCCCAATAATTAATGATTTCAATTTTACATGGTAAGAGGTTATATTTTATATAATGCCAGTTACTCAATGGTGTTGTGATTTTATCATAAATGTGCAATTCGGTTATCTATGTTTTTTCCATAAACTGGATACACAGCAGCTAAACTGAGATGGTATTCAGTAGACTAAGGGTGGGGTGTAGTATTATACATCGCCGCCCTTCGCCTGACAGCTCCTCCTCCCCCTGCAACCGGATGTCCTCCCGGCCGTGGCACCTGCTGGGGGAAGAGGAGACAATGGAGGACGGAAGGGGGCGATAGAAGCCCATAGGCTTCTATAGGTTATCGCCACCCAGAGGGTGATACCCTGCCCAGCGGAGACGGGGCGGACAGCTAATGGTAAATAGGAAAATGCGGTAAAACCCCCGTTTTACCGCATTTTCCCTTTTGTACATTCCGCCACAGTGTGATGGGACCATTTACAATAATATATACTGTATGTCATTTTTGCGAGGAGTAGAGATAAAGCTAAATGTCCTATACTGTATGATATGTCTGTATTTGGACCATGTATGTATACAGAGAATATTTTGTGAGCACATCTTTACTGTACCTAGCTTGTTTGATATCCCTTTTTTATTTTCATTCCACCTCCACAGATACAAGGAGATACAAATCAGTGATTCGTAAAAAAAAAGTAATATGGACTCTGAAATACACATTTTTGTGCACATGTGTAGAACATTAGTGTGTGTTATGCCCTGTATAAAAGGGACTTGTATCCATCACCAAGTGACACTCATCGTGTTTAATATATTTACTCTATGAAGTACTTGTTTTTATGCTAAAGTACTACTTAACATTAGGATTTTCATTACAAAGCAGAATGCTTATCAAAATAAATAAATTACCACATTTGTCAAAAGCATTTATCATTAAGCTCTATTACAAAGGAACATCATTTATACATGACACTGTAAGAGTGCTGCATACAGTAAAAAGCTGACTGGGGTTTTGATGTAGACAGATATGAGTCATTGATTGAATCTTATCATCTCCCTAGTGAATATCAACACTGTTTTATTTTCTTGTTAATAAAGACGTGATGTAGTTAGCTCACAGAGAATATACATTAATAATTCACAGAATGTTAACGTTTAACCGTAAACTAAAATACTGGGGCCTATTGGCGGGGCGATTTCAGGGCATTTTGCAAGCAATCTGACTAGAACATCACACTGTGTGCAGGGACGATAGCGATGCCTGTCTGTTGTTGCCCAACGATCAATATCCTCCATGCAGGATAAATCTAGTGAGATCGCCGGACAGGGCCAATGTTCTCATTGGAGAACACTGACCCTGACAGATAGCTCAGCACACAGCGCTGACACAACACCGGGCAGCGCTGTGTGCTGATTGATCTTGCTGAGCAATCTGAGCAACTTATATTGTTTAGATATTTCAGCAGAGTCATCCCATGTGTAGGCCCCATAAGTCATAGAAATATGTTCTGAATATATGTCCTAAATGCTCTTCCCCCTCTTCTAACATCTGGCATCTTCTGTGGCTATGTCCTAGAGTAGCCTCATTTTGGAAAAGGCTGGTTTCCTGGATAGCATTGCTGATCTAGCTAATGGCCATCCACTCAGGCCCAAGACTTGTGTTTCACCTGTGCCTCTCCGACAACTCACGTCTCATTATCTGTATTCATGTTAATACTGCTTTATGCTGTGACATTTATTCTTATATGATTTCACTATATTTGGTACATCTACTGTTCATTTACCATTTTATGATATTTATATATACATGTGCTCTTCAGCGTGTTATTTTGTTCTATTATTCTATGTTAATTTAATTTTCTCTTGTATTTATATGTTTTTTATGTGTTTGCAACTTGAAAATGAATAAAAAAATACTTGATTAGCTGTACAGTAAGGGCCCATACACACTGGTTGACTTTGAGCTGAAAGCCGCTCAAAACAGCCTGTTTGTGCGGCTTTCAGCTCAAAGCCGCCCAGTGTATATGGCCTGGCAAAGAGCGGTGAGCACTGCTGCATGCTCCCGCATCATCGCCGGGAAAGCCGCTCATCTGCTGGTAATCCCAGTAGATGAGCGGCATTGAGGATGGCTTTGCATAGCTCTGCGTTATGCAACGCCGTCCTCCCCCCTCCGTCGGCACCGGGCAGGGGGAAACCCGCTCAGTGTGTATGCACTGAGCGGCTTTCCCTGCAGCGATGATTTGCATCATCGCTGTCCATATACGCTGGGCATAGTCGCCCAGTGTGTATGCACCTTAAGTCTACTTAAATGGACAACTACATTTTCCTCATCTATCATTGCATCAGATTTTATATACTCATGTTAAATTAAATAAAATGCACCAAAAAAGTTCACATTGTTCTTATTTTACCCAAAAAGTGAAATTTGATATTGGTGATGCCCAAACACATCTAAATGTTATAAATGTGGATCACCAAATGTAGATCTGGTGCATTAATTATGGTCCTGTCCACAAGTGCAGTCGTTATGGCTTAAGGTCCCTGATTTGGGACGATTTTACCCAATTCTGAGTGAAATTGGCCCAAATCGGATATGTTTTATCTGATGCGTGGACCATGCCAGATGCACGCTATTAACTTACTAAGTTATAAAGGGCATAACTGAGACCCTCATTTGCAGCCGCAATTGTGACTTTTTTTGGGTCCTGTCTGTTTTAGTATGAAAATAGGTGAATTTTCCTGTGAAAAAAGTACATTAACAACAAAGTTATTTTTTTTGCAGAAATATTGAGTGTAACTAATTGAATTCCTCCATAGTGTGGTTGATTAAATAATCACAACCCCACCTTTGCTGCTCAGTGAGGTGGGTAGGGCTGGTGCAAAAGGACAACCACTCCCCCCCCCCCCCCCCGAAACATACCTCTAGACCACACTCACTTAGGACCTGGCAAACTATCTATATCCAGATCCTAGGACAGCTCAAACCCTACATCACCCCCCCCCCCCCCTAAAGAGATATGGTTTAACAAAAGTAAGCTAGTACCACATACTGTAAGTGTTTGTGTGTCTTGTATTATAGATGTGTGTAGTAAAATCCAGTTTTTAATGGATGTTTTTTTCATTGACCAAAAATCACTTTATTACATCGTAGTTATCATCGAAGATGTATAGCAGATCCTAGAACTGGATTGCATGTTATGCATTTAAAGCATGACCTCTATATAACAGCTATCCTCTACTACTCTTCCTTAATGTTAGTCCTGAAATTGGAAAGGAATATCAGTGTGCTCCCCAGCAGTGCCCACTCTCTCTCTCTTATTGTATGGATGAGTGATTGCTTCCATGTGTCCTCTGTCCCAGTCGGCGGAGCAATTCTTCTTATGTTTTGCAACCGTATAAGATTTGAATCATTAGCTATAGCTGAGTTGTATCCTGCCGTAAAAAGTAAAATGACATCCCCTTATCTTTTTATCTATTATTGATAGTGTACTTTACAGGGTATTCCCATGCGTTGGTCTACAAGTGTCTGTGATATATTACAATCTCATACCGATCAATGTCACGGAAGACTCAGGGATACAAATTACTTTTATTCTTCAATGTTTTCATTCATGTTGTTACAATAGCAGTGGGAAGCTTACACCTGGCTCACTGCCTGAGCTGTTATACGTACATTCAACATATTTATTTTACACAAAATGAGAGAACACTGTTGAAGTAAAGCTGAAGAAGAGAAACTATTTTGTCCATTTTTGGTCCAAAGTTTGCTTTAACGTTGAAGATTCTTTATGTAAAACAACTAAGCAGGACACCTCCTGCATCATTGTGTAATACATCAGTTCGACCTTATTCTAATCCATACATATTATGCAACACAGAACCCTCATTTTTTACATAAGGTCTCCAATCCATATTATGCTACCCTGTAGTGAATTCACTTAGTGTTGTGACAAGGAGCAGTGCCCAAGGCTATAGTATGTAACATAATAATGCCCCCAGTTCATTTTCTGCTGCATAACAATGAGCAGATCCAAAAGCATACTTTTATATATATATATATTGTATGCCCAAAGAGAAAAGTGTGTAAGTTTTTATTCCCAATGGTAAAAATGTATATAACACATGTAGCATATAACACATGTAGCTCTGGCATGGAAGGTGAGCCCTTTCAGCTCTGGGCCCATAGCACTCCCTACACCTATGGTAACTATGCCCTTGATGGCTAAATAGACAACTAGCAATACTGCAGACTTGTACATGTAAACTGGAGCTTCATTGTGCATATACTTTAACTCATTCAATACAGAGGGGCTGCTTCAAAGTTGCACGCAAGTCAATTTGTGAGGTGGATCTTCATATTTGTAGCCATACCTATGTAACTACAGATTATTTCCCGTTTTGTGGAGTCACAGGGGGCATAGGTAGCTGGTTAATAACAGGGGGTTCGCATGTAGGCTGATTGAGGGCATGTTTATTCTAGAGTGAATGGATTTTATGCTACAAAAGAGACCATATTGCCTTGCATATTCATGCAGGAGCTGACACAATGACTATTCATATTTTCTATGTTCTATCAAAAGTGATAACTAATATTTTTACTATTATTAACTATTATTAAGAAGTGGATGAATAAAAAATACATTAAAATCTATAAAAAGTTATTTAAAGTTATGTTACAATTTATAATATAATAATTATTTATGAACATTAAAGCACCATAATAATAAACTAAGGGATGGCTTTAATTACATTACAAGCTAAAGAATACACTGAAAAATCCATATAAATAGTTGGAATAGGCCACAAAAAAAGGAAACCAAAATTAATCACTTTCAGTCATGTTAAAACAATAAGAAGAAAAGAAAAGGCGAGTGATATGTGCAGGTGTAAGGTCATGGCTAGAACTTTACTAGCAGCTAATCATAATACATTAGTCATTTCCTGATGAATAAAGGAATTCACCTTATTATAACTAGAAATTACCGGGGCCACCTTTTCAGCTTTACACGTTGCTTAAAATCATATCCATCAACCAAAATTGTATGCATGACAAAATATCCAACACTTCTACAGTATGTACAGTACTAATTACACTTCTACCAATCTGACACAGCTGCCAGAACTATATACAAATCCTGTTATGCTACCAAATCCCACACTGGCACACTCTGCAGCTGGTCCCCATAAAGGTTTATCGGATAGAGTTACTCCCAGTGTCGGACTGGGGCATGTAGGGCCCACAGGGGAATGCACTCATAGGGGCCCACCAAGGGGCGTGGTCTTTTGGAAGGGGCGTGGTCTTTTTGAAGGGGCGTGGTCACTCGACCAGAGAGGAGTGTCTAAATTTCCAAGGAGCCCCATTGCATAGTATATAACTAAAACTAAATGTGCCTTTCAAACAAGACCAGTTTCACTCATGCAAACATGTTCAAATAACTACAGAGATAAAATGGATATCAATAAAATATTTTATTTATACCGGCAACCATATATATATGTATATATACACATATACACACACATACATATATACATACACAAAGGTACAAAAAAATTATAAATGACAGCATTTGAATTTAAGCACACATTAACCATAATTGCTGTTTTATCTCACTGTTTTGGACATATTTCAAAACAGAATGGCTGATATAAAACACTGCATGCAACTCCTGGATAATAATAAGATTATAACCTATATATAAAACTGAACATTGACTGTTCTACCACTAACACATGAACCCAGCAATGAAAATCCTGTCGTTACCGATAGGGAGTACAAGGTTTATTGCTATCCTGTAACAAACAGTAGTACCCTGAATTATGAAAACTGACTAATTGGTCACAACAGCTGATGGCCCAATAGGCCAAATAAGTGACTAAAAGTCCCCTAAAATGTATACATTACATTTATTGAAAAAGACATGTGGACGGTAAAGAAACTTGCACTGCACTACAGTACTGAGACTATGAAACTACTCGCATATCACCACTTTGAGGAAGCTGCGGATATAAGAGGTCAGGCGTTGTAACGCATAAAAAGTGATAGTATGATCATGGGAAAAAAACAAGACACTTATGCTCCGTACCTGATCACTATGAGACCTGCAGGCCGGAAAATCTCCCCAGGGCAAAAAAAAAAAAACAGCTTTGCACAAATAAGGAGGACACAGAGCGTGGACACTGGACAGTATGCACCAAAAAGAAGTACAGCATTGTTGCCATTTAAAGCCTGGCCAGACTACAGTTTAGGGTGCTTTTTATTCTAAGACTGCATGCAACTCCTGGAATATAAAACTGAACATTGACTGTTCTACCACTAACACATGAACCCAGCAATGAAAATCCTGTCGTTACCGATAGGGAGTACAAGGTTTATTGCTATCGTGTAACAAACAGTAGTACCCTGAATTATGAAAACTGACTAATTGGTCACAACAGCTGATGGCCCAATAGGCCAAATAAGTGACTAAAAGTCCCCTAAAATGTATACATTACACTTATTGAAAAAGACATGTGGACGGTAAAGAAACTTGCACTGCACTACAGTACTGAGACTATGAAACTACTCGCATATCACCACTTTGAGGAAGCTGCGGATATAAGAGGTCAGGCGTTGTAACGCATAAAAAGTGATAGTATGATCATGGGAAAAAAACAAGACACTTATGCTCCGTACCTGATCACTATGAGACCTGCAGGCCGGAAAATCTCCCCAGGGCAAAAAACACTTACACTTATTGAAAAAGACATGTGGACGGTAAAGAAACTTGCACTGCACTACAGTACTGAGACTATGAAACTACTCGCATATCACCACTTTGAGGAAGCTGCGGATATAAGAGGTCAGGCGTTGTAACGCATAAAAAGTGATAGTATGATCATGGGAAAAAAACAAGACACTTATGCTCCGTACCTGATCACTATGAGACCTGCAGGCCGGAAAATCTCCCCAGGGCAAAAAAAAAAAACAGCTTTGCACAAATAAGGAGGACACAGAGCGTGGACACTGGACAGTATGCACCAAAAAGAAGTACAGCATTGTTGCCATTTAAAGCCTGGCCAGACTACAGTTTAGGGTGCTTTTTATTCTAAGACTGCATGCAACTCCTGGAATATAAAACTGAACATTGACTGTTCTACCACTAACACATGAACCCAGCAATGAAAATCCTGTCGTTACCGATAGGGAGTACAAGGTTTATTGCTATCCTGTAACAAACAGTAGTACCCTGAATTATGAAAACTGACTAATTGGTCACAACAGCTGATGGCCCAATAGGCCAAATAAGTGACTAAAAGTCCCCTAAAATGTATACATTACATTTATTGAAAAAGACATGTGGACGGTAAAGAAACTTGCACTGCACTACAGTACTGTGACTATGAAACTACTCGCATATTCTGCCTCATTCACATCCTTGAGTGGTATTGCTGCAGTATTTAGTGAACAGCAACTAAAACTTAAAGAAGGAGGTTTTTGAGGAGGGAAGAAGAGTGTGCAAATTTGTCAATGATCTCATCACATACAAAGCTATTTGCTATGTCCCTTTCTATATTGAGAAGCAGAAATGATTCTAACAGTTCTTGTCCTATCATTGATCTCAGTCGATTTTTGACTATTTTAAGTTTAGAAAAAACTCTTTCACAAGATACCTGTGTACAAGCTAATGTAAGGAGAGTTTTGTAAACTACAAATAGATTTGTATATGCAGCAGAGTGCAAATTATGATTATACAAAAGCCTGTAGCAACAGGTCAGGCAGTTTTCACATGCATTATTTTTAATATCCAAAGGCAATATGTCCTCATCATCGTATTCTTCTCCAGTAACATGTGTTACCTGTGGAGA
Source organism: Crinia signifera (assembly GCF_055691185.1). Classification (NCBI taxonomy): domain Eukaryota; kingdom Metazoa; phylum Chordata; class Amphibia; order Anura; family Myobatrachidae; genus Crinia; species Crinia signifera. The sequence continues at coordinate 165,106,743 of NC_139221.1, forward strand.
ATCTGGATTTTTAAGCGCGGAATAATTCTCCACAAAATTAAGCAGCTCAACTTTAAGTAGAACAACGTCTACCTCGGCCAAATCAGCGACTGTTTTCAGAGCTTCTGTTGGGATCTCTCTCTGCCTCACTTGCTCAAACTGCCTAGGGTCAAAGTAGTTTAAATCCCGAATGATACTTTCATTCTTTGAAAACCTTCTATCAATACTCTCAGATGCTTGATCAAGTACAACATAGAAGGTCTTAATTTCAAAAGCTCTAAGGGAGTCTGCTATAGGATCATCTTGACATAACTCACCAGGCATAATTTTTTTTTTGTTAATCCTTTTTTGTGGCAGACTATTCTCAACTTCTGCACTAACAGAAAGCCTATCAAGAGAACTATCCATATTTTCAATAAATGAATCTACTATTGTAGTGAGTTTAGAAAATGCAGGTCTAAGCTTCTGAATCTGATTTTTTGCAATGCCAACCATTCGCCAAGCCTGTAAAATATCAAGACCAGCAGTCTGCAGATAGTCTGAAACTGGACTCACAATTTCAAAGATCTGCATAAACAGAAAGGAGACAAGTAGTGTTTCGTATCTTGTCCAAGCATGGAGCAAGTACTTTGCCTCACTAGTGATTTTATTTTCAAACTGTGGAGATAGTGAAATGTACTCCAGACAATAAAGTAAGATGCTGTACAATTCATTAGATTGATCAAAAGAGGACCCAAAAATTGTACCTAATGCCCTAGGTTTACTCCACCAGCGTGTGTCACCAATTTTCTTTAGCCTGGAAAGTTTTTCCTGCCCATGTCGTTGTTTGGATACCTGTTCTGTCCACACAGATAATCTTTTGTAGGATTCAGAAAAAAAACATGCTGTTTTCTCCAGAAGCCCAAATAACGTCTTAACAGTAGTGACACATTGAGTAATATCTACAATTACCAAATTTAGAATGTGTGCATAACACCAAGTGTACACAGCCTTACATGATTCATTTTTGATGTGTGCCTGTAATCCGTTGTAGCACCCACTCATGTTAGCAGCACCATCAAAAGAGCACCCAATTACGTTACCTATGGTCAATGAAAACCTCTGTAGTCGCTCCTTCAGAGCTGAAAATAAGGCTTCACCTGTTGTACTTTGGACATTAACCAGACCAAAGAGTCTCTCATAGACCATACCATCTTTGGTATACCTTAAAATAATGCTACATTGTTCAACAACACCTATGTCCTGTGTACTATCCATTTCCACACTGTATTTCACAGCATCTTGTACATAGTGGCTAATTCTCTCCTTTATCATATTTCCCATTATTAGGATCAATTTGTTAATGGTTGTTTTGCTAAGAAATGTTACGAGTCCTCCCCTTCCTTTAGACCTTTCATGACGTTTTTTCCTGGCCTTGCTTTTTGCTACTGCTATCTCAATCTGTTTTTCAAGGACAGAATCAAATTTGGCTAGAAGTAGAACCAATTCCAGAAAGTTACCATGGTTGACTTCACTGTCAAACAATGTATGAGCAGCCTCATCCTTCCCCCTATAAGCAAGGCATTGCCTAGCGATGTATAGTATGATAGCAATCAATCGACAGATTACCATGCGATTGTGCTGTACTAATTCTCTCTTTTTGTTGGCTAAATTTACATTAATTAAAGTTTCGATGTCACTTCTTTTGTCAGCAGATAAATATGCATTCACAGCTACATGGTGCAGGTTAGATTCCTCATGTTCCCTAACTCTGTCATAAACATGGTCCTTATTAACCTGCCATCCAATAATAAAATTACTCTTCCTATTACCACAAAATGCCATACATGTGGAACAAAACATTTTTTCACTGTCAAGACAATAAGACAACCATTTCCTTTGAATGGCACTTCCTCCAGGTACATGCCTATAGTAGACCTTATGTGCCTGGAATGGCAGTGTATGGGTAGCATCTGAAGATGGCTGCACAGGATGAGCTTTCATAAAATGTAATTTAACAGAAATACTGCATGATACTTCAGGCGCATCAAAAACATTACAGTTCTCAGATAAAGATGGAACAATGGTAAATGATATCTCACAGTCTGTCGAACCGTCTGAATCCTCAGCCTGGGCTTCAGTGACGCTGGCAGTACCGATGTTTTCTCCGGAGCATTCAGGTTCACTTGGCTCAAGAGATGGCATTTCACCGGCACTTAATACTGATGCTGCAGCTTCCTTTTCTATTGTTCCTTCAGAAACATTTTGACCCGTTGATTCTCCAGCAGCATCTGCACAGATGTTCTTTGGCTGCCATAGCTTCAGTTGGCCTGGTGCATGTCCTGCTTCTTTAAGACTCTTTTGTGAAGCCTGCAGTCTTTTTACAGAGCCACTTTTATATTTTTTCTTTTTTGCCAAGTCCTCTTTGTCTTGTGAAGAACTTTTCTTTGAACACATTTTATAGTGCCTAGCAAGAATACAAACAGTGTTATTTGTCATATGAAATAGGCCATATGTAGATACATTGACAGATATCCAATGCTGTCCCCCATTAACTAATTCTTTATATATCTTCTAAATATCCACATCACCCCTTCCTCCTTCTAGAGCAACTTATCTTGACAAAATTTACTTAATTAATGCAGTATAGTTGTGCCCTATTTTATAAACCATAATGGTTATGTACCATAATAGTGCCCTGGTTACATTATACCACAGTGCTCAAGTATATTATGTCACATTGTAGTGGCCCAAGTTAACAATATGCCACAATGTACTGCTGCAACAATAAATGTCACATGGCACCCTCAATTCATGTTATGCAAAACAGAACTTAGGTCCTAATTCTGATCTGATCGCAGTCCAAATTTGTTCGTAAAATGGCCAAAACCATGTGCACTTCAGGTGGGGTGTGCTGAAACTGTAATATAAAATGAGTGTGTAAAAAAAAGCCAGTATTTACCCTGCACAGAAACAAAAAGAAAACATCCAAATTTAACTCTGCACATGTTACATCTGCCCCAGCCCCGCCTTCAGTGCACATGCTTTGACATTTTACAAACAAATGTGTACTGAGCACAGATTATAATAAGTCCCTGACTGGGGGAGAAGTGGCAGCCAATCCCCCTATAAACTGCACTGAACCTATACGGGTCACAGGATCGCATAAAATATATGTTGATGGTGTTGCCATTCACTATTGGTGGGAAAAAAAAGAAGCCAAACCATACCATTGTATAGTTAGCATTACAGTTATGAAATGGAAAAAGTACCAACCAATAAGCTTTTGATATTTTACAAAAACATGATTGAGACATGATACATACCAGAGGTGTAACCCAGGCTGGATGAGTCCAGAAGAAGCAGGATGAGGAGGCTGGCAGGGGCCGTATGAGGCTGCTGGCAGAGGCCGGATGAGGAGGCTGGATGAGGCCGGATGAGGAGGCTGGCAGAGGCTGGATGAGGAGGCTGGCAGAGGCCGGATGAGGCTGCTGGATGAGGAGGCTGGCAGAGGCCGGATGAGGAGGCTGGCAGAGGCCGGATGAGGCTGCTGGATGAGGAGGCTGGCAGAGGCCGGATGAGGCTGCTGGATGAGGAGGCTGGCAGAGGCTTGTGATGCTTCTCAAAAAGTAGGATTGTCCAGCTGAAAATAGAGATCAGAATGTTTAGGAGGTTGAAACATGTAATCATTCAGATCATTCCCTATTCAACTGGAATTTACACACATACCAGAAGTCACCGTGTAAACCAGAATGGCAGAGGCCGCAGGAGGCTGGCAGAGGCCGGATGAGGAGGCTGGCAGAGGCCGGATGAGGCTGCTGGATGAGGAGGCTGGCAGAGGCCGGATGAGGAGGCTGGCAGAGGCCGGATGAGGCTGCTGGATGAGGAGGCTGGCAGAGGCCGGATGAGGCTGCTGGATGAGGAGGCTGGCAGAGGCCGGATGAGGCTGCTGGATGAGGAGGCTGGCAGAGGCCGGATGAGGCTGCTGGCAGAGGCCGGATGAGGCTGCTGGATGAGGAGGCTGGCAGAGGCCGGATGAGGAGGCTGGCAGAGGCTTGTGATGCTTCCCAAAAAGTAGGATTGTCCAGCTGAAAATAGAAATCAGAATGTTTAGGAGGTTGAAACATGTAATCATTCAGATCATTCCCTATTCAACAGCAATTTACACACATACCAGAAGTCACCGTGTAAACCAGAATGGCAGAGGCCGCAGGAGGCTGGCAGAGGCCGGATGAGGCTGCTGGATGAGGCTGGATGAGGAGGCTGGATGAGGAGGCTGGCAGAGGCCGGATGAGGCTGCTGGATGAGGAGGCTGGCAGAGGCCGGATGAGGCTGCTGGATGAGGAGGCTGGCAGAGGCCTGATGAGGAGGCTGGCAGAGGCTTGTGATGCTTCCCAAAAAGTAGGATTGTCCAGCTGAAAATAGAAATCAGAATGTTTAGGAGGTTGAAACATGTAATCATTCAGATCATTCCCTATTCAACAGCAATTTACACACATACCAGAAGTCACCGTGTAAACCAGAATGGCAGAGGCCGCAGGAGGCTGGCAGAGGCCGGATGAGGAGGCTGGCAGAGGCCGGATGAGGCTGCTGGATGAGGAGGCTGGCAGAGGCCGGATGAGGAGGCTGGCAGAGGCCGGATGAGGCTGCTGGATGAGGAGGCTGGCAGAGGCCGGATGAGGCTGCTGGATGAGGAGGCTGGCAGAGGCCGGATGAGGCTGCTGGATGAGGAGGCTGGCAGAGGCCGGATGAGGAGGCTGGCAGAGGCCGGATGAGGCTGCTGGATGAGGAGGCTGGCAGAGGCCGGATGAGGCTGCTGGATGAGGAGGCTGGCAGAGGCTTGTGATGCTTCTCAAAAAGTAGGATTGTCCAGCTGAAAATAGAGATCAGAATGTTTAGGAGGTTGAAACATGTAATCATTCAGATCATTCCCTATTCAACTGGAATTTACACACATACCAGAAGTCACCGTGTAAACCAGAATGGCAGAGGCCGCAGGAGGCTGGCAGAGGCCGGATGAGGAGGCTGGCAGAGGCCGGATGAGGCTGCTGGATGAGGAGGCTGGCAGAGGCCGGATGAGGAGGCTGGCAGAGGCCGGATGAGGCTGCTGGATGAGGAGGCTGGCAGAGGCCGGATGAGGCTGCTGGATGAGGAGGCTGGCAGAGGCCGGATGAGGCTGCTGGATGAGGAGGCTGGCAGAGGCCGGATGAGGCTGCTGGCAGAGGCCGGATGAGGCTGCTGGATGAGGAGGCTGGCAGAGGCCGGATGAGGAGGCTGGCAGAGGCTTGTGATGCTTCCCAAAAAGTAGGATTGTCCAGCTGAAAATAGAAATCAGAATGTTTAGGAGGTTGAAACATGTAATCATTCAGATCATTCCCTATTCAACAGCAATTTACACACATACCAGAAGTCACCGTGTAAACCAGAATGGCAGAGGCCGCAGGAGGCTGGCAGAGGCCGGATGAGGCTGCTGGATGAGGCTGGATGAGGAGGCTGGATGAGGAGGCTGGCAGAGGCCGGATGAGGCTGCTGGATGAGGAGGCTGGCAGAGGCCGGATGAGGCTGCTGGATGAGGAGGCTGGCAGAGGCCTGATGAGGAGGCTGGCAGAGGCTTGTGATGCTTCCCAAAAAGTAGGATTGTCCAGCTGAAAATAGAAATCAGAATGTTTAGGAGGTTGAAACATGTAATCATTCAGATCATTCCCTATTCAACAGCAATTTACACACATACCAGAAGTCACCGTGTAAACCAGAATGGCAGAGGCCGCAGGAGGCTGGCAGAGGCCGGATGAGGCTGCTGGATGAGGCCGGATGAGGAGGCTGGATGAGGAGGCTGGCAGAGGCCGGATGAGGCTGCTGGATGAGGAGGCTGGCAGAGGCCGGATGAGGAGGCTGGCAGAGGCCGGATGAGGCTGCTGGCAGAGGCCGGATGAGGCTGCTGGATGAGGAGGCTGGCAGAGGCCGGATGAGGAGGCTGGCAGAGGCTTGTGATGCTTAAATGATACCTGCTAAAATGTACCATGTATGAGCAAAGATAAAACAATCTTAGGGCCCTACACACGGAGAGATTGGGCCAGAGATTCATAAAGGGAGATTCAGCATGAGAACTTTCTAATCTATGACACTGAAATTTCAGATGACTTCAGGCCAGGGAATAAAAAAGTATTCAAAATCACTTAAACACATTTGTTGTATAGTGTCGTAGACCCATCAACATAGGTTTCAAATGATGGGTTTAAAAAAAACATAGGCAGATGTATTAAGCCTTAACAAGAGATGAATGCAAGGGGGATAAGGAGAGATAAACGTCCAGCCAATCAGCTCCTTAATGATTTTTTTCGAACACAGGCTCAGGCTGTAACATGGCAGTTAGCAGGTGATTGGCTGGACGTTTATCTCTCCTTATCCCCCTTGCATTTATCTCTTGTTAAGGCTATTTGAGGTATGCAGTGCGTTGGGCCGCCCATAGGGTTATAATGGGGCCCCGCCCTTGGTCAACTGCCTGCCCATCAAGTCAAAGCACTAATACGGCACAGCACACACAATGAAAGCACTTTACACACACACCGTGACATGTACTCACTGTCACCATGGGGTCTCATTAAGAAATAAGCACCATAGAGTGGACCCCTTTCCAGTTGGTAAATTCACAATGACAGAATCGGTTTCATTTCAGATCCAGCATCTTTAATTTCTCCAAATTGGAGATGCTGGATCTGCAATGAAACAGATTCTGTCTCACTGTGTGGGCAGACTGGCAGAGCATTGGTTAGTCACAGTGCCACTGACAAGAAAGGGGGGCAACATTGCAGTGGCAGTTAAATACCTGCTGCTGAGCCTGGCTACCTAGCTAATCCCTTAAAAGCACCATTAAAGTCTAATCAACCTAGTTGTTTGATCTGGTGCGGTGCTGCAGCCAGCAGGGACTATCTGACTTGGCTGAGCCAAGTCAGATAGCCCCTGCTGGCTACAGCACCAGTGACCAGATCAATCATCATAATAAATGTAAATTTGTTTAGCAGCCAGGAATTACAAAACTGTATCTTCTTGACTCTCATACTGCATACAGTTAACAGCTAGGTCTGACAATGTCTAAAGCACCAATATCAAGCACACTGTGACTACACCACAGACACAACAGAACAGACTGAGGTCTGAGGCTGAGCCAGCCAGTGACCTTCCCTACCTAGGCTAGGCAGACAGGGGGGCAAGCTTACTAAATATCTCTCTAACTGCTCTCTCTGCTGTAATTAAAACACCATAATAAAATTAACAGCAGCACCAGGGCAGGCCATCAATTCAGACTGTAATAAAAAAAAAAGCTAGTAGGCAGTGACAGTCTGCCAGTGCCAGGCAGTCACTCACCCAAGGTTGAAGGCAGCACTTGATCTTGAAGCCAGCAGCCAGGTCACGCGTTGTTGAGTGAGCCCCTGCTGCAGTGGGTGCTGCTATTTATAGTACTGGTGGGAGTCTGGTGACTGGTCACGGGTTTCTGCCCAGGACCAGATTGATCTGGTGCAGGCTGGCTGAGGCTGCCTGCAGATAGAGGCTGAGCGCGGGAAGCAAGCGCGGGAAGAAAGCGCGGGCAGGTCCACAGTCTCTGGTGTCACTGGAGTGTCACCTGACCTGATGATGCGGGCGGGGCGGCTGCGGAGTGTGGACGTCTGGGCTGGGCGGCGTGGCGTCGGCCGGCGTGTGACGTCAACACGCAGTCACGTGACGCACTGTCTGTGCGCTACTCCGCCGGCGCCGTCCGCCGATGATGCCCAGCCCAGCGAGCGGCAGCAGCTGCCGCCTGCTGTGACGTGACCTGGCTGCCTGTGTCAATCACCGCAGGGCAGGCAGGCTCAGCCCGCCCTGCGCCTCAACGCCGCCACCCACAACATGCCGCGCGACCGCGTAGAGCCTAGAGGACGGACTCGTCACTCGTCACTCGAGGTACACTCACATCAGTAGCTGACGGCAGGCGGCCCCTCCCCCTTTGAAAAGTGGGAGGGGTTACGATTGAATGGGGCCCACCGGGGAATCTCCCGGTGCCCCGCCAGGCCAGTCCGAGCCTGGTTACTCCTTTGCGCCATAACATAAACCAACTCATGACACCACATATACACCCTTTCACTATGATTTTACATTATGCAGGATTTTATAAAGATAGATTACAAAGTGTAATAAAGTTACACCGTAAGTGCTCCTTGTTATGAGAGATATAGAAAATTAAGCCAATCCGTTTCCAGAAATAGAAACCTACAGGGCCAGATGCACTAAGCTTCAAAAGTGATAAAATGGAGAGTGAAAAACAGCCAGCCAATCAGCTCCTGCCTGACATTTTCAACACAGTCTGTAACATGACAGGTAGTAGCTGATTGGCTGTTTTTTTATCACTCTCATTTTATCACATTTGAATTTTGTGCATTACATTGTTCTGTTTAATACAGAGACTAATTTGGGCTCTGTAAAGCTGGGTACACATTATGGGCCTAATTCAGACCTGATCGCAAGGCACATTTTGTTTGCAAATGGACAAAACCATGCTCCACTGCAGGTGGGGCTGATGTACCATATGCGTAGAGAGTAATGCAGGGTACACACCACGACGACCCGCTCACGATGCACATCATGAGCGGGTCGTCAGTGTCTCGTCCGACCCGCTCATGGTGACGCGGGGGGGGCACGACCCGCTCACGATGTGCACCGTGAGCGGGTCCGATCCGATGCTGTATGGTGTATCCGATGAGCGGGTACCCGGCTGTATGGTCGTCATTTAGATCCTCCCTGCAGCAGGTAGGATCTCAATAATGACCGACCGACCCGCAGGACCGCGCATCGGATCGGTATCGGTCCACACCAGGACAGAAAAGGGCCCAATCACCACACAATCTACATCCAATTGGTCGGAATTGGATCTAGATTGAGGGGATCGGGCCCTAGTCGTCCTGGTGTGTACCCAGCATTAGATTTTGGTGTATGTTTCTGTGCAAGGTAAATATTGGCTGCTTATTGTTAAACTGCAATTTAGATTTCAGGATCAACACACCCAACCCAAATGTAACTCTCTCTGCACATGCTACATCTGACCCACCTGCAGTGCACATGGGCCCTTATTCTAGTTGAATTGGTCGGATGCGTATTTTCGGACAGGAACCAAGTGTTCTTAGCCCTGCCTTCCATACGGTTCGCTCACACCGTCCGAATGCGGTAAGATGCCGACCAAACGGGCCGCGAGTGGATTTTTCATGTGAACACCTCCTCCATCTGTGGGAACCTCCCCCATCATTCGATGGTCGCCGACCATTGAATGCTGGACCAAGTGGCAGCACCGAATGCTCCAGACCACTCGGGCATTTCTCCGTTCAAAAGCAGGGATATGGGCGGGCAGCTGACATCCGGCTATGTCAGCTGTCCGTCCCCCACACGTGCGTCACGGACGGATTACCATACGTACGCCCAGTGGTTTCATGGGAACGCCCATGAAACACGGGGTGTACGCATATGGTAATGAGCCCAAACAGCCCTTCACGCCCCTCTCCACACCCTGTTGATTGAACTTTCTGTACAGAGTTCACGCCGTATTCGGAGTGCGTGCCGTTCGCACATGCGCAGATACGCCTCTGCACATGCGCAAACACCACTCATCGGCTGTCCGTCCGCATTCGGAGCCATCCGACTCAATCAGAATAAGGGCCATGGTTTTGTCCATTTACAAACAAAATATCTTCTACGATCAGGTCTGATCAGGTCTGATGCGCAATAACATCTAGTGTGTACCCATGGATATTGATAATATATTGTTAAAGAAACACAATCCCTTGGGTCGTTCAGGTCTGATCAGGTCTGATGCGCAATAACATCTAGTGTGTACCCATGGATATTGATAATATATTGTTAAAGAAACACAATCCCTTGGGTCGTTAACAAACCCCCCCCCCCCCGCCCCCCCTATCAAACAATGACATGTTCAGCAAGGGTCTGGGTGATGTCACTTAACTATATAGTTTACGATATTATTCAGTGTGTATGCACTACATTGTTCATTCAGCAGGTGCCCCGAATTGTATCATTTGTACCCATCTTAAAAGAAGCTAAATTTACTTAATTGCTGTATATAACTCAATCTCAGTAATACACAGTTTGGGGTATAAATCAATGTGAAAGAGTGGCTTTCCTAGCTCTTTAAAATAACAGTAGCAAATAACTATGAACATTGACAGCAGTAAATAAGGAATATGCATTGTCCGACTCATAGGCGTGCGCAGCACATTTCATTAGGGGGTGTCTTACAAGCCCATTGGGTGTGTCTGACACCACCAATCAGTCGTGTCTACCATCAGCTGTTCGCACTCGCTACAATATAAAACATCTCTCAGCGACAACATAATCTTCTGCCTAGTTCAGTTTTAATCTTCTAATTACTCTGTGTAACAGTACAACAGTGTAACAGTACATCCAAATTAAGTTATAAACATATATGGATGACGCAGGTGTGTAGTGATATGACAAAGGTCTAGTACAATTAACAATGCAAAACACACATAATTGATTGATGGGCACTTGCTTTAATGGAATTCCAGTTCTAAAAAGCAAAAGTATATAAGGGTGGGCACAGCATTAGGGGGTGCCTGTGCACCTCTAACACTCTATGGAGGTTATTCTGATCGGAGCGGCCAAACGTGCGTACGTTCACTATCAACGTACGCTAGCCGTACGCGGCCGTTAGGGTTAAGTCCACCCACAAATCAGCCGCTTACGTACGGGCAGAAATACCGTGGAAGGGGAGTGGCGTACAAATGAGCGTACAGCAACGTACGCGGACGGCCCAGCCCTTGCACTCCGACAACAGGCGTACAACTGAGCGTACGGCGCCGTTTACGGACGTCTTTCGTCCGTTTCCCCACCGACTTCTTGCGGAGCTCTGAGCGTACGCCAGTTTGCACGGACGGGTCCCTATTGTTTTCAATGGAAAACACAGCTTATGTCACCGCTCGTGAGAGTGAGCGTACATCCGTGTACGCTGCCATACCCTTCACATATATGGACCTGCAAATCTTGCCTTTCAACTACAAATCTCACAATTGATTAATTAATCTATTTGTTATTCAATTATTGTTTTCTATTAACTCAATTGTCTACCTTAATAAAGATAAATAGTGGTCATGGGCTTAAAACATTGCTGAAACATCCTTTGTAGGTGTTAGATGTGGTTTATGTTATTGTATCCTAAATACAAAACCTATGTTAGTATTAGAGTGAACACGTTGACACATGTCGACTTGTGTAGATTGAGTGTGCTACTGCGTAAAGTCTATGAAAGCACGTAGTGAATGTGTCTAACTGTTTAGCAAATACCTACCTTAGCGTATAAAAAGATTCTTACCTTAAATTAAACAAACCTTTAAATGTGGAAAAGTATAGAAACATAAGCTTCCAATGTGTTTGCGTGCTGTGTGTGTGGCTTGCAGGCAGTGAAATCATGGTTTGGACTTAATAGACTGCAGCATTGCTTATTACATTCAGGTGTATGTGTTTGAGTAGTAATCAGCGTTAATTAGCCAACTCAGCCGCACGCTGGCATGCGGTATCTGTAGGGGTGGTTTGAGATGGCGGTTGGCGGCCGCCTGTTTTGTGTCCGAAATGAACGGTGCCTTAGTCGATCGTGCGGTAGTAGCACCGCTCATTTTTGGTGCACACCCCCGTGTACGCCCATATTTACGCCCATTTTCCCTCATTATTTCGGCCGCTCCCATCAACACGCCCTATGCCGCCCCCATTACCCGTACACTCGCGTACAGGTTTTTTCGCACGTTGAGACCCGGCCGTAAGCGTTGTGGAGTGTTCGCGCCGGCGCATTAGCGTATCTGCACATGCGCAGATCATGAAAAATACCGGGACGTACGCGTACGGCCCGGCCGCTCCAACCAGAATAAGGCCCCATGTGTGCACACCTATGGTCCGACTCCAATATACAGCATTCCTCTGACTGAACAAAACCAGGGCATTAACAGGTTTCTCCTTTTTTTTATTTTGCAGCTTTGATGGCAAAACAAAATATCTGGCATTGGGAGCTGTAAAGAACATTTCACTTAACATCTCTATCTCCAACAAAGGCGATGATGCTTTTGACACAAATGTGTTCTTCAACTTTTCAAAAGAGCTGTACTTCATTAAAATGTGGCAAGAGGTAAGAGAAAGAACTATGCCTATTTTTTATGGTTCAAAGGCTGAAATCATAAGTCGAGAATGAATGACAATATTCTGTTGTGTACTGATTTTTAATTCAAACAGTAATGGTATTTTGTAATCCAAATTTTCCCCTACTCCGCCATTGCAGTCCAGGTTTTAAAGATATCTAGAAAATGCAGTGTGGGAAAAGATGAGCTACTAACAGCGTTAGTATGATGGTTGTCAGTCCTCACAATGCAAATATGCAGGAAAACTTTACCAGCACTGACTGTATAACAATAATCAATATTATATGTGGCGTTTATAAGTGTTCTAAGGGGAACACTTTCTTCTAAACATAACAATATATTGTACATAAACCAATGCAATAAAATATAGTGTGGCATTAGAAAGTCATTTGGATATCCAGTGACACAATAATGATATATATATATATATATATATATACGGTATAAACTGTATGTGTGTGTTTATATATATATATATATGTATATATATATGTATATAATATATGTAGCATTTAGAGCATACAATGTGAGCAGCCACTAATAAAAGGGATCACTCAGGGTCTTTTAGACTGGATTAGGACATCTACAAATTAGAGTAAACAGCATAAGTTTACCAGTTAGCCATAGATGTTCCGATTATGAACACTGTGTGCAATTCCTTCACAAGGCTCTTGGAGTACTTCCAATGGGAGTCAGGAGAACATGGATGATTATCACTAATCAGAAGCCACCAAAGAATTCCTCTTAGTGCACTTGAAGTAGGGAGTTCCAATGGAGAGATGGCAATTGTCCACAAGTGGTCCAGCAATTTGGAGAATACCAGAGACAGAGTCCTCAAAGGCAATAGGTGTCAAGGATATCTGTAGCTGAGCTTGACGCATTTCTCTGAGGTTAGAGCTTCCCAGTTTCTTCAGAAGCAGAATAAACAGTCTTTTCACAAAAAGTCTATATATACTGTATATATATACCTGCCTTCTAAATACATAACACATTGCACCTGTGAAGGCCACCACTACCTAGTTATGGCCCTGTGTAAAATAAATATATACATACATATATATATATATATATATATATATATATATATATATATATACTGTGCAAGCACTATCTATTAATCTATCCTGTAGAGTACTGACTATGTGTATAATATATGTATAATGTGTGTGTGTGTGTGTGTGTGTCTGTGTGTGTGTGTGTGTGTGCGTGCGCATGTTATACCTATACACATAGTCAAAACTATAGTGATTGGAAATGGAATTACAGACACAGGCTGAATATTCATCATTGCACTCAGTCTTTGCCTACATAGACAGACCATTGAGCAGCAGCCAGTTATTGCAGCCTCTCAATAGCTTATTCTTTACAGTACAAAGTAGCAGCCAAAGGATTATTTATCTTGTAACCTAAAGCAAGAAGTTTGCTGCATTAGTTACAGGCCTACGTTCGGAAGTGTAACATATTCCCTTTCCCCTGGCAAGTGAGAGGGTGTCCTCTGATAACTAAATTAAGAAAATCTTGGTTATTTCTTTCTACACTGCAAGTGTGTTGATAATGAGTTCATTCCTGAATGGTATTATGAAATATTATTCAGATAATATATTACAATATATCTGACTGCAACATTAATATAGTATTTCCATTCCCAGTATTGTGGTTTTCTAGCTATATAGTACTTATGTGTAAAGTGCACATTTTAAACATAGGGAATAGAACATATGATTTTATTCTTCTACTGTTCATCATACAACTGAAGAGAATGTTATTGTAAGCTTCTGGGAGAATTACAGAGCATTTTTTTTTCTAAATAAATAAATAAATTAGGGGGAGATTCTCTAAGCAAGAAATGCGGTAAAAACCCCATTATCGGGGTTTTTACCGCATTTTGGGATGCTGTAAGCATCCCCCGCCGGGTTAACGCGGCGGGGGGCATCGCCAGAAAAATCTGGTGATGTCCCATAGAAGCCAATGGCTTCTACCGCACCCCGCGCCGACCCCCCCGCCACCCCGCACGGACCCCCGCCGCCCCGCATCGCCCCCTCACCTGTGTCCGGGCAGCACAGCTCTGTGCTGCCCGGACCTTTGACCTCTCCCTGCACTGATCCTCTTCCGGGTGCAGGGAGGAGGAGAGCCCGGCACAGCAGCAGCAGCGCCGTGTGTGTGAGGGAGGGGGGAGCCGCCGGGACCTGCTGGGACCCGGCGACTCTCACCGCAAAGGACAGCTCTTAACGCAAGAGCTGTCCTTTGCTATAATTATCGCATATGTTAGAACATATGCGATAATTATAAATGCGATGGGCGGCGGAGATTCTTAGAGAATCTCCCCCTTAGTATTTCCCAGCATGTGTTCCTCGTATAGGGATCAAACTGCTTTAAGAATTTACATTGATTTTATATCAAGTAATGATGTGCCAAATGTTCATCACTACAAGCCAAAGGTGGAAATTTACTAAGATGGGAGTTCTATTTCACATGGGATGTTGCTATGGGCAACCAATCAGAATCTACTTCTTATTTATTTATCACCTTCTGGAGGATAATAGATAGTATCTTGCCCATAGCAACATTGTTCATGATTTGGGTTGGGGTACGCTGGCTGATTATTATTATTATTATTATATTGCAGGATTATGGTCTGAGAGAGGGGTAGTAATTATTATTATTATTATTATTAGTAGTAACAGTTTCTTATATAGCGCATACATATTCCGTAGCGCTTTACAGAGTATAGTTGAACATTGACATCAGTCCCTGCCCCAGTGGAGCTTACAATCTATATTCCCTACCACATGTACATGCACACACAGACATTCTAGGGTTCATTTTGTTGGATGCCAATTAACCTACCTGCATATTTTTGGATTGTGGGAGGAAACCGGAGTACCCGGAGTAAACCCATGCAAGCACGGGGAGAATATACAAACTCTGCACAGTTAGTAATGCTAATCACTACACCATCCATATTTGCAATCACTTGCATTTCTGCACTATTCAGACATTTGTATTTTTTCTACAACTAAGTAACTCACTAATACCATGGAAGCGGCAGATTATTTTATTCAATCTTTTTCATTATTATTGTCAACATTTGTCATATACTGTAAATTGATGTTCTAGTTACTACTTTATGGCCCTTATTCTGATCGGTGCGGATATTCCCGCATTCTTACGGAGCGGTCCGCACGCCACGGCGTTTTGCCGCGTGCGGCCATCGTCCGTAGAAACGCCCACGTGTCCTCCGCATTCGGACGGACTCACTCTTTAAGAACAGGGCGTGTTTACGGACGACATACAAACCATGCGTGTGCGGGAGAAACACTCCGATTCTGCACGGTATTACAGAGTATTACAGAGTATGCTCGGAAATACCGCATCCGAACGGGAGCCAAGCGGTGCTACCGCCCGTAAGCGGAGTATTTACGCCAAACAACCCACTATTATGTCAATTCTGCAATACATCACATGACCCACTTATTCAATTACCTATCCTCATAAAAAACAGCTTATTTGGAATTGGAATCAATTAGATGCCAATATATCCTTACAAGCATGCCTAACACATGCATTGCACACATTAACCCTTACAGCAATTCAAGTGCAATGGTTTCAATTAAAGCACTGACAAGCGGCCTATTAGTGAGTAATGAGTAAAGGAGTAGATTCTATTGGGTTCAGGTGTTAATGGTTGTAGTCATTAGGCGTACGTTCGCCTACCGCATGAACGAGTGGTGTCCGCAAAGCAATAGTACACTTGTGGACACCGCACATTTCTGCCCTTTTTGATCGCGTGCATTCGGAGTGGTTTCCGAATGTACGCCCCCCAACATAAGTGTACTCCCCCGTGTCCGCCCATGTTTCCGCCCCGTTTTGCCCACTTTGAAACTACGCCCATGTGTCATTCCGCATGACGCCCATAATACGCCCCTATTTCCCGAATGATAGCGGTGAACAGTTCTGGACGGGATTTGGCCGAACTGGTACCGAGTCAAGGCGTGGCACATGCGCGTTGCGTTCTCCACGCATGCGCAGACGCCGTAAAGACGCAATCCGAAAGTATGCGGTAAAGTCCGCGTCAATCAGAATAAGGGCCTATATGTGTTTGTGGCTAGGCATAGTACTGCAAGTAAAACGTAATTATTTGGGGGAAGATTTCAATGCACTGAGGGGCACATTCATCACAATCCGCATTGCAATAATTAAGTACATTGCATGCATGGGTGTATCAATTATCGCATGTAGGGACAGAGCTTGCGAGAAATCTCTATCCCTATGGATGCCCTCCGCAGCTTTACTATGAGTTGTGTATGCGGCAATGCCGACATCAGCGATGCTGCTGCCCCCCATTATGACACATAATTGGGGAAGAGGGCCCTGCTTTATGAGAGCTTACATTCTAAACAGGAGGGACAGACTGACAGGGGTGACACAGATGGGTTAGACAATTAGAGTGGAATTGAGGGTTAGGTTGAGAGCTGGCTGGGTTTGGATCTTGAGAACCCGTTTAAGGTTTTGTAGAGAAGTGGAGAGTCTGATAGGGAGGGGTAGAGAATTCTAGAGATACGAAGCAGCACATAAAAAATCTTGGAGGTAGTAGTGGGAGGAAGTCAGTAGGCAGAAGAGGCTGTGTGCATTAGTGGAGCGAAGAGGATGGGTGGAAGTGTAAAGGGAGATATAGAATAGAATGAACTTCATTGGCCATGTGTGCTTGCGCACACTAGGAATCTGTGGATTACAGTGCAGCATCAAGCAGGGATGAAATGGGGGGGGGGGGAGAGACATTACATACATTCCATTGAGACATTATACACATTACATTGAGAGCATTAAGACATTACTTGCGGGGATCACATGCCCGCCGAGCTGCACAGCGCCTAGGCAGCCATCAGCGGCGCCACTGGTCATTGCAGAAGCCAGGTAGGTAGCAATATAAGCAGGGACAGTACAGTTATCACACCGGGAACACATACCCGCCAAGCTGCACAGCGCCTAGGCAGCCATCCACAGCGCCTCTGGTCATTGCAGCAGCCAGGGAGGTAACAGTATGAGCAAAGACAGCACAGTTGTAGCAGGGACAGTACAGTTATAACACAGGAGACACGGGATTGCTGAGTGCACAGCTCCTAGGCAGCCATTTGCAGTGCCATCTTGAAGGCCTCACCAGGCCATCCTCCTGTAGGGAGAGCCAGCGTGGGTAGTGTGGATAGCACAGGCAGCGGACGGGGGGGGGGGGGGGGGGGAGTCAATGAGGCTGGGAGGCTGGGGGGGGGGGGGAGAGTCAGTGACGCCAGGGGCCTGGAAGAGTCAGTGAGGCCTGTGGCCAAAGTTAGGCCCTCTCTGGCCCAATTTCTAGAGCCATACCTTCTCCCGGGCAGCTGAGTTCACCCAGAGATCTGTGGGGCCGGACGGGCTTCCCAGTCCATCTTAGGGCTTTTAGCCAGGGCCTGCTTGCCTGGAGTCTGGAGATCCCAGCCCAGCCTGCAGTGCTGGGCTGGGATCATCCACTGTAAGCCAGGATCCTCCACTGTAGGCCTGGATCCTCCACTGGGGCTTCGGTGTGGCCTCCTGTATGCGACCACCACAGAGAAGTGAGTGAAGGGTTTTTGTAAGTGTGTGAGAAACCTGGATTCTGATAGAGATTGCTAAAACAGCATGTAGTTTGGGCAATGTCTATGGTCAAATTTTTCAGACATTTTCCAGAAAGGCACCCAAACTTTTCAGCGATTTACGTCTAATTTAAACTTGCTGAAAATTTGCAGCCAACTAGATTACACCCCTTGTCACCTTAGCATCTACATTTTGGCCCTTATTCTATTTGACTCAGACGGATGTATATTTCTGAGTGTATATCACAGAGTGTTCTTTGCCCCGCCTACCGTACGGATTGCTCACACCATCTGAATGCAGTAAGACATTGAGCGAATGGACCTCGAGTGGATGTTTCATGTGAACACCTCCTCCATCTGTGGGAACCTCCGCTAGTCTCCGATGTTCGTTGACCATCGATTGATGGACCGAGCGGTCAAGCAGCCCAGAGTGCACCACAGCACTCGGACATTTTCCATTTGAAAGCAGGGATATGGGCGGGCAGCTGACATTGGGCTATGTCTGCTGTCCACACCCCACATGTGCGTCTCGGCTGGATTACCATACATACGCTCAGCGTTTTCATGGGAACACTCATAAAATGGGCGTACGCATATGATAATGAGCCCAAACAGCCCTTCACGCCCCTCTCCACCCCCTGCTCGGATGGTTCCGTACAATCGTTTTCTGCACGGAATTCACGCCATGTTTGGACGTGCGAGGCATTCGCACATGCGCAGAAACGCCTCTGCACATGCACAAACACAATACATCGGCCGTCCGACTGAACACGCAGCCGTCCGTCTCAATCAGAATATGGGCCTATGTGTGGGGAAATCATGCTACATGATCTTTTGGACAGCAGTAGTCTTGCCAGGCGTTACAAGACAATTTGAGGCATGCTAAATCAAGTCACTGTATATTATTTTTCTCCCCTGACTTCTGCCGCTCCACAGTAGAGAATTTATATACTTAGTGTTATATGTGTTCATGATCTTTTCGCTTACAGCAACACCTTCAGACAAGCCTCATGTTTCCTTTTACAAACACAAATAAATGTTCTGATTAAAGTGTGTGCCTGTATGCAAAGGTCAACAACAGCTACAGGAACCATGTTATTTTTGGACACAACTATTGAGGTTTTATATGGCTTGAAATACAGTTACCCTCTTTTCATTTGTGGCCTCCTTGGTTTGTTCTGTATATAAGTATTACAACTTGGAAAAGGAATGTTTAAGGTTAGTGTATAATGTATGCTGGCATTTAAGATTTTTTTTTCTCTTTGAATCAAAGTTTATACTTAAATTTGCTTTTTTATTAATTTTGGAAATTTATTTCTACAAATAACACTCCTGTGTTGCACTCGGATCATATTAGATGTTTGGTAGTTGGACTGTGATTGTTTGCATACACATATACTGCGGCATAAATCCCAACTGTCCCTCTTATTGCAGGAACGTCCTGGTTTTTTGGGGGATGTTCCCGCGTCCCTCCCGGGGCATTCTCATTCCTGCAGCCAGAGGGGCTGGGGGCATAGCCAGCAGCTCACAAAGCTCCTGAGCATGCCCCCACAACAGCAAAAACGGGGTGTGGCCATGCAGCAGCACTGCGAGTACAGGCCATGCCCCATTTCCACTAGGTCACGCCCCCTGTTGCAAGTGCTCAGTCCCTCCTGAGACAGATCAAATATTGGGAGGTATACTACAGTATGTATAGTAGTAATAGCATACTGGCCTAATAATACATCTTAGCTTAAGATATATATTTACCATTACTTATGAAAGTCAGTAATGTACAAATAGTAGACTTATTTATAAGAGGATACTTTTTGCTTATTACAAGTTTACTACAGACTTATTCATGGGGATGCTGTTTCCATGGAGATGTATTGCCTGCAATTTCCCAGTTACTAATTGCAAAAATATACTTGTGTGCAATTCCTGCTGATATTCTAAAATGTACCTAATATTACCACACATGTTACAAAGAACATACTGGCGACACACTTTTATTCTGAAAATTCCATCTAAGTGGCCATTATCTTGACAGTTGAACAATAGAATAACTAAATTCATTAAGTTCTAAATAGCTTATGGTACATGCGAACGCCCTCTTGTAGGCCAGTTACACCGTTTAGCCACAAGTGGTAATACAGTTGAGACCCGTATTAATTGCCTGCTTGTGCTTTAAATTACTGTACATATGTAAATTGCGAGATCTAATTTCAAATTTCAATCTCAAAGACTTTTATGCAAATCAGTATTAGGCCCTTGGTTTTGAAAAATATGTAAAAAGTGGTTTCCTGTGAACCAGGAGCATTGCAACTGCAAATGATCCGATGCAATTTTCTTAACATCACTGGAACTCCCAGACAAACGATATTGTGCGTACCTACTAAGCGAGTTTACAAATGATCAAACGATATACGCGAGTCATTCCACACAACTAAATTTTTGGGTCTCTGCCTAATTTAAATACATGAATAGATACAATTGTCTTTGGTAGCGTACACACTGTATGATTTGCTCCTATTCATTAGTGCCATTTTCGATTGAATACACTTACAGACAACAGAGGATGTCGCTAGCTAGCTGCGGGAGCATGCATCACTAGAGATATACTGTAGGGCCTGATTCAGAACTTAAGGAGAGTTGGCTACTATGCGCTAAAGAACCACAGCATGCAGAGCCCAAAGATTGAAGAATACATTTTTCTCTATTAAAACTGCAATGTGATGTGGGTACTCAAACCACATAAAAAATGCACATAAAAATAACAACAAACACTGTGCTAAAATAGAAAATAATTTTAATTTTAAATCAAGAAGAATTTTGTAAAATAAGTTAAATACAAATAAAACATAATAATAAAATACAAGCTCATTAGAAAGCAGGGATTCAGCATGAAAAGCCAGCGGTCGGGATCCCGGCGTTGAAAATCCCGACGCCGGAATCCCGAACACCAAAATCCCGACAAGGGGGGGGCGTGGATCGCCCCGCCTTGCGGGCTCGCTGCGTTTGCCACGCAGCGGGCCCGGTGCCTCGCTACAGTCGGCACACTAATTTATTCTCCCTCCGAGGGTGTCGTGGACACCCACGGGGGGAGAAAGTGTCGGGGATTTCGGCGTTCGGGATTCCGGCGTCGGGATTTTGAACGCCGGGATCCCGACCGCCAGGATTTAAACTGCATCCCAGAAAGCAGATAACGTAAGCATTTTAGTATTGTTAGTAAGAAATCGAAAGCAGTTCCTAACAAATGGACTCACAATCTCTGTAATGGTTGCTTAATAGATTATTTGACATATATAGAGCCATTAGGTTAGATGGTATATAAAGCAAGTCCCATTAAGCAACACAGATTAGTAGCTGGTTATCCGTTATTATAGGAGAGAGTCAATGCAGCATAATGGCAATGGATAAGAATTAATGTGAGCAGTGTGATATAATTACCACTCCTTTGCAGCAACAATTGCAATCGCTGGCCTCAGCCAAGCCCAGTTTAAAGTGCACTGGTGGCCACCTGGATGGGGACAGCTGCATACGGCTCCCAGCTTGGTCTGGTTAGCACTTCAGTATTGCCTTGTCTGGATCCATCCATAGGATTGTCACCACTAAATATGCAGAAGACTGGTACCAGAATGGAGAAGAGATCTCTGGCTTACGCATTTCTCCACCACCCAAATGCTCAGTAGCTTCCTCAGAGAGTTCACATTAATTCTCATCCATTGCTGCATTGACTCAACATATATACTTATTATTGCAAGTGACTATTTTGATATTTCCCTTCAGCACACTTTAAAATTGTTGTCAATGAGTCGATGGATAAAGAATCCTCATATTCCTTATTCTGCAGTGGGATCCTGTTAGTCAATAATCATTATTTTCATGTGTTGCAATTTGCACTTTGTAGCCTATGAAGCACACCCAAGATGGTTGCCATACCCAGGACTCTCTTGTGTAGCATCAGCAGTGATTTGTTCTGATGAAATAGCAAGGATTTATCCTACTCCCATTGTGTGTAGGAGGAATAATCATTCGATGACCCAAAATGGCCGTTGCATCCTTATATTATATTCATTCTTTCTGTATTTTATGCAAAACTAAAACTTTGTATTATGTTCAAAATATCTGAAGAGAACATTTAGTCCTACTGTAGAAAATGCCATATAGATATAATTATTCTTCCTCTTCTTCTTTTTCTTCTTATTTATCAGGAGTTTATCACCCATATATGATATCATTGTGAATCTTTTACATACAATTATCATGTTTCCCTACAAATTCTTGATGACATATTACCATACATAATAAAAAGTGTTTTTTTTTGGATTCCACACAAGGTTCTACCCACTTAGGGTGAGAGAGGTCAAGTGAGATCTAGTCTCACCTGTGGTGGGGTACGGCCTGGGTAGCCTGTAACCAATTCTCGAAAATGGTGTCTATCACCCGAATGGGGTATAGCTTATTCTGGAGTTGGTGGTGCTCCCCTGAATCCAAATGTAAACATTATTTTTATTTTCCTTTGCCTATATTACCATACTGTACATCCCAACTAGGGTGGCCAATCCCGGGATTGTGTGAAGATAAAAGAGTGTGTACTGCGCTTGCTAGCTGCTCAATATAAAATACCAATAAAACTGTAACAAAGAATACAGCGCTTGTATATGTGTTAAAATAAGAAGAAATGATTATAAAAGTGCTGCATGCCGTAATTTAAAAATGATTGAATAATAAACATATGATAAAACATTTCACCTTTGATAAATGTTTACAACTCTTTATTGAGTAATTTGCAGGGTTTGGTTGGTGCGCCGTGACCTGTTGTTATTGGGGTCAGAGGCTGGTCCGTTGCTTACTGGGCAGCGCTGGGAGGTACTCAATCTAACTTTACCTTCCTTCAGCGTGTTTCAGTGGTGCGGCAGTCCTCTCTAATGGAGCGCTTCCTCTTTACCATAAGTTCCGGCTTTGCACTTTGTCCTGTAGAGGGCAGCCATAAAGTAGGCAACCCTGAGGATACATAAGTATACCTGGCCAAATAAAGCTGATTCTGATATCCTTTTGGTCATATTTATTATTTATCTTAAACGTATATTGAATAGATGCCACAGAATGGGCTTTTAAAAGAAGTTTAAAAGGGTTGGTGTGGGGCACCGCTCACATGGCTCCAAGTGGGTGGGGCTTCTCCCACGCCACCCTCCAGTGGCCGGCGCCCTAGGCAAATGCCTAAGGCTGCCTAGTGGTGGTGCCGACCCTGACAACAAGCAATGTACAGTATTACAAACAAAGGCGTAAATCTGGGAGGCAATGGAGTCATTTCCCGCCGGGCTCCTGCTCCCAAGGGGCACCTCTCCTACCCTGCAAGTTTGAAAGCCATCTATAATTGCTTCTGTGGCTGTCTCCCTCCTAGCAGGACCATAGACACCACACTTTCTTTATTTTAAGAATAATATACATTACATACGGTACATACATACACACATGCATACATATATTTATGTAAGGTGGTGTGTTTATGTGGAGGGGGGCACCACTATTTATCTTGCCTCCGGGCAACTGGGGCAAACTTACGCCACTGATTCGAAAGATAAATGTACCTTTACTATAAAATAAAAAGTATATATAAAAGTCCCCTCGAAATTCTGGTGTTCTTAGTAACATTATACATCCCTATAAATATCCAACAGTTACCATTTGCATAGGACCAGAAGGAGTGACTTTTGTCTATTTGAGACTTTTCTGTGCTGCTGATGGAAATATAATTTTTTAATGATAATTGATGGCCCATTATCCTTGATAAGAAACATTTTTGTTTTGGCTCAGAATATATTTATTCATAGTAATTAGGTCACCCTCCAGGCCATATAATCTTCATAAAGCTTGTATTCCCTTTATTAATGAGGTTGCTACAGTACCTGACCCACTCCTAGCTAGGCGCTGCTAATTTAGATAATTGTGCAGTAATCCAAGTCAGCTGTGCAGTACAGTAATGTGTTTATGTGGTGGCAGGGTGTACACGTTGCCTGTAATAACATGGAATCTGTCCCACTCCCTACATTTTCTGCCAATACTGTGATAAACCTACCTCGCCTGGCCTCTATACAGAACAGGAAGTTATCTTTTTAGCAGTAAGATTAAATACCTGGTCGCTTTAAGCATAGGAACTAGTTGCCTGCAATAAATAGTCTTGGGATGACCCCTGATAGCCAAATAAAAGGATTTCCATAGAGTTATTTTCTCTGGATTTTACATAATTTTCTACCAATCGACAAAAATTACATACAGTAAATACAATGGCCCAGAAGTATCAAGCTTCAAAAAGTAATAAAATGGAGAGTGGTAAACAGCCAGCCAATCAGCTTCTAAATGCCATGTTACAGGGTGGATTTGAAAAATGACAGGTATGACCCGATTGGCTGGTTGTTTATCACTCTCCACTTTATCACTTTTTGAAGTTACATCTGTCTCACAGTAACATAGTTGGTGAGGTTGAAAAAATACCTAAGTCCATCAAGTTCAACCTATAAGATCTCATGAGGTGTAAATGACCCAGATAAGTTTATTGCATATACAGTGGGAGCCACTGCCATCTTTCTCTATAATAGGATTAAGTGAGTAATTGGATTACTCTGCTAATCCCCTACTCTATTGCTCTATGTATTGTATTGCAGCTGAGAACAATAGGATAGCCATGGCTAGCCATCCTGAGCCATGGCCTAAGCAAGATAGATGAGATGTGCTCCTACTGTATACTGTATAATAAACCAGGATCCCCAAGGACTCAAAATGGTTTTACAATTGACAGCTGAATACATTTTAGTTCCTTATGAATGGTTAGAACCCTGTATACTGTTTTCTGGTAGAAATTCATCTAACCCTTTTTTTTTTATGTATCCATTGAGTCTGCCATCACAACCTTCTCAGGCAGGGAGTTCCATAACTTAACCGTCCTTACTGTAAAGAAACCCTTCCTTCCTTTCCCCTAAACTTAATAGATGACCGCATGTCCTATTTACAGCCCTCTTGGAAAACACCTGATGATACCTGCTAACATGACCCTCTCCAGGAGGGACACAACGGCCGTACCGTTGGGTGTGAGTGGGTCGGTGAACATGTACTGTGCCATGCCTGCTCGCATGTCTGCACATGCGCAGAAATGCGCCTGCGCAGACGCAAAATATCAGTGCCCCGTACGAACTTGTGGGGGACGAATTACATTAGAATAACCCCCTATGTGTGGCATAATGTGTAATGGGAATTATAGTGTGGCATATTGTATAAGAGGCATTACAGTGTGTGGCATAATCTGTGCATTTCTATAAGGAGGAAAAGTTACAAATAATGGGCCTGTTCAGACCTGTTCGCTGCTGGGTGAATTTGCACGGCACCTAATGATGACTGCACTGAACAGTGATAAAAAATTCAAATGAATCTATTCTTAAACCGTTCGATAGTGGATTGACAGGAAGTCAGCGTTTGTTGGGTGGTCACCGGATATTTTCTGTGAATGTCATAAAAAAAACCCACAGGCGTTCCCAAGCATTTTCTGGGAGGTCTGTGATGTCACCTCCTTACTTAATCAGCCTGCCTGTCACACAGTTGTGGAAGGGTACGAGTTACACACACCTGTACAGACTGGAAAAATCAATTGAGTGAGTTGCATTTGTATTTGCAGCTATACAACAATAAGCAATATTTTTGCAAGCCATTTGCAGACTTGCATGGGGCAGAATTTCACTCTGTCCGGGCGCCGATTCGATCGCAGGGCTCTGCAAAATGGCCCATCAGCGATCAGGTCTGAATCAGGCCAATGTAAGGGGCATGAATCAGGAGTTTTTACAATATGTGTAAGCGGTGGGGATACATTTTTATCTGTTCACACATTTAGGGGGTTATTCTGGTTGACTCGGAAGGCTGCGCAGCAGTCCACCAAATCCTGCATGGTGAATGCTGTGCCATCCACCCCCCACCCCTCTCGCAGCGTGGGTTCACTGGCACTTGGTGCCAATGGATGTTTAACATAAACATCCATTGGCAGGCTCTGGGGACCCACTCCCATCATTCAATGGTCGCCGACTATCGACTGATGGCGAAGGCCCGTGCATATGTAAGGTTGCTCTGAGCAACCATACATATGCGTATCTGCTCGGCGTGAAGTAGACGGGTAGCTTACATCCGGTGATGTCAGCTGACCGTCCCCTGCCTGTTTGTCATGCCCTCATTACCATGAGAACGGACAGTGTTCTCAGGGGAACGTCCATGGAACATTGGACGTTCCCATAAGATAATCAGGCTGCTTGGCGCCCCACATTCTCTCCACCCCACGCCTGATGCGTAGGGTGCATGCACCCTGTTCACTGTGAGTGCACTCACCCTGCGTATGCACATAAACAGAAATGCACATGCATACACAATATGTTTCTCACTTCCAACACTTTATTAGTCATTGTCAAGGGTTTAATCATCCTGAGACATGGAATAATGATTAAGATAATGCTAGGATCACACCCTAGTCACATCCAAGCAGGGCTAGAAATGTTTTTTCCCCATCGGTGCACACCCTAATGTAATGTGCTGCACACCCCTATGACCATGACAAATTGAATGTCGCTGTAAGAAGAGGCTGAAATTGGCCAATACTTGCTGTACTAATTATTTAATACATTTGAATTCTTCTTTTTGGATGAAATTTCAGTTTTTCGGGCAGCTATGTGGAATATTGCTGCCATATCTGTAAATTAAAATCTAGAAAATGCTTTTTATGCTTTCAAGATACCTTTATGTTTGTCAAGAACTGTAATTTATGCAAAAATTTAAGTTGACTAACAAATGCCTGATACGCTAAATTAAAAGTATCACACTAAAGTGAGGTAGTTTGCACTGCTGTCTAAGCCATTGTAAAATATATATTTTTCTGAAGCAGAATTATGACAATATTGCAAAAAACAATTCAAATTGAACTTTGCTGTTTATTTTAAGAGTCTTTATTGCTTTGCTTTGATTGATAACATGAAACACAGTTTTTAGGTTTTACTGTAATAAAATGTTTCATTAATAACCAAGGGTTATTTAACTAAAGCAATAATAATAGGTTATAAGGCTATTATCTGTCCAGTAAAAACACTTGTGTATAAACTTCTGATGAACCCACAGCAGTAGAACTCTCACAGCAATCTTTATCTAGATAGTTTATATAATATTATTTCTCAGGACCCCAAGTATGCTTTGCTACTTCTACCCAGAACAGCATATGGCAAGCTCTGAGTTCTGTTATAACATTCACTACAGGTTCTCCCAGGGCTCAGGGCCTGATTCAGACCTGCTTGCTGGGCTGCAAGTCTTTGGAGCTCATTGAGCTGGCAATCGCCGCCCGCTGAGTTACCGCCCCTTTGCACGACTGCAAATGATTCCCCGCTTGCAAGCACCGAGTACTAGGGGAATTTTTAATCGCATCGCATCGCATTGTATGACATTGTATGCCTTACACAATGTCATACAATTTTAAAATTGTATGACATTGTACAATATCGCGCGATATCGCGTCGCATCCCATACCATCGCATGCCTTATGGTATGCGATGCGATGGACGCCGCTATAATACACAAGTACCTAATGTGTTGTTTTGCTCACACAGACTAGGACAACAATTTGAAGATTAAACTGTAGGTTGCATGTCTGCGTATATCTTATAAAGATTAACCTATCTATGTATGCCATACCGGGGCATGGCATACATCTCGGCTGCCCATGTGGTAGGGGCCCATGTTTAGGGGTATGGCCAGTCTCCAGTAATCATCCACCACATTGGTTTGCCTGAACATTAGCTAGTGCATGGTCTGGGCCCCTTGATAAAAAAAAAAAAATATATATATATATATATATATATATATATATATATATATATATATATATATATAGTAAATACTGCTAGTGCATGCATGATAATATACCAGCTTAATAACAGCAGTGCACTGTAGAGAGTACACCATAGTCATGTGCAGTAAAAGGTAATGGCATAATGTATAATTCATATACACCAGGGATGGGGAACCTTTGGCCCTCCAGTTGTTGTTGAACTACAGATCCCAGCATGCCCTGCTACAGTTTGCTATTTGTCCATGCTAAAACTGTTGCAGGGCATGCTGGGATGTGCAGTTCGACAACAGCTGGTGGGCCAAAGGTTCCCCAGCCCTGATATAAACAGTCTGGAACATGATCCCTTAAGGAGGAGGGTCCTGGAGCCTTGGGGACCACCAGGGGGTTTTCCTGTGCCCCTATGAGCCATCCCAACCCTGCTGGTACATTGGTGCATAGTTTATCTTCAAGAGGCAGGAATAGAATGGAGACAAATGTGCATGTCACCACCACATAGCAATGTAATTGGCTAAAGTTCATAGGATTTCATCTCTACAGCTTTAATAGCAATTCACTTTGTAGAAACCCTTTGGTGTTGGCAGGTGAGATTTAGATCTGCTCACTAGTATGGTTACCCCTGCCTTCCCCTAACCCTCCCCTCCACCATGACCTAACCCTAACCTCTCACACTAGTACCTAACCCTACACTGCAGCCCAAACCTAATACCCCTATGCAACAGCCTAACCATAAACCCCCTTCTAAGTGCCTAGCCCTAAATCATCCTCCCCACAGCCTAACCCTAACCTTTCCCCATTTGCAGCCTAACAGCAAGTCCCCCACTAGTGGCTAAACTTAATCTGCTCAGAACAATTACTATCAGGATGCCGGTTGGGATTCCAGTGTTGGTATCCTCATTGATCCTGGGATTCTGGTGATGGTGTTCTGACTGCCGTCATCACATATGGTCGTGGTCAGATCTATAATGTGGTCAGCTGAGCTGTGTGGTCAGCTGGGGAGCACTGAACCTCTGGCTGGCAATGCAGCTAAAAACACAGCTCAGCTGATCATGTTATAGACACCTGACAATCAGAGATTCTTGTCCCTATGTGCATGTACATTTTATCTATGTTCTATCATACTGCATATCACCTGATTGGATCACAGTGTCCCATCAGGCACAGAGTGTGCCCCTGGAGGGAAGGCTTCACTTTTGTGAAAGCCCGATGGGAATACACCCTGTCCCTGCACCTAATTGTTGATACATGCCTGTGTTAATATTGGGTGCCGGATGACTTCCCGACTGTCAGGATTCCGACGGGCAATACTCTGACATCAGAATCCCAACTGTTTAAATGCCGGACAGTCAGGATCCCGACTGACAAGGGCAATTCTCCCTTGTGGGGGCCTAAGACCCCAACAAGGGAGAATAGAACCTGTGGTGAGCGAAGCGAGCCACCAAGCCTGCAGCTTGGTTAGAGCAGCGAGCCTGCCAGGGGCTTCTTTGCACTCGCCCCCTGTCAGAGCACTGGCAGTCGGGATTCCAATGTCGGGATACTGACCGTCAGGATCCCAATTGTCGGACCTCCATACCACACCTGTTAATATCATACCTCTCAACATTCACTTTTTAGGGACTGACCCGCATCCCACTCCCTTTCAGCAGTGTCCCACAATACTGGTAGTGGGGACGGTTTGGATTTCCCCTGTCTGTCTCTGCTCTGTTCAACCAAGCAGCAGTGAACAGATGGGTCTGTTCAGAGAGACAGTGGGGTTGGGGCATGGCCAGCAGCTCTCGGAGCGCTGGCCATGCCCACAACAGTGATGAAAATATAGGAGTGGCATAGGAGAACATAGGAAAGTCCTGAATATCAATGTTTAAATGTTGGGAGGTATGTAATATTTAATATCACTGTATTTAATTGTAATAAATGTCCCTAAGTACTATCATTTATTTATTTGCATTAATTGCTGACTCAGCAGTGTAGTGTAAAAGTCCTTCTAACCAGTTATTGGTAGGCAGATTTGGTAGTAAATAAAGGATACATAATAAATAAAGGATAATAATAGTCATACAAATAATACAATTGCCGAGCATGCAGTACTGTTTCAAATATTTTGTATAATACGCACAGTAGCAGGATGTTTTCTCCCCTTACTTTTGTCCTAGAATTAATTTTCTTATAGGAAATGTTAACTCTGTGCCTGAATCTTCCTTGTGATTTCAGACTTTTCCTTATTTGGCTTGTGTTTGGTATGTTGCCATTTTGTTGTTGATAATATTTCATGTTCCTTAGCAATTAATTGCATCTTACTGTAAGCAAATAGAGCAAACCTCACCCCCTCCAAAGCAATAGCTTGGACATCAGCAAACACTTTCTCTCATACCCAAAAAGTTACAATCCTATTAATAGCAGCCCACTGTAACATTCACTGGTCGTCTGCAGAATACGAATACATGGAATCAAGAGGACGATTTTTGATCTGTGCGAAGTAAAGGAAAAGCTAGGACAGACATCTTCTGGCTCATTTCTGAAAAAATGATGTTATCTAAATGCTATTCATTGATGCACATTTTGGCTAACTGTGCTTTAGTCATAAAAACATCTACCAATGATATTTACAAATAGGAAAAAAAAAAGAAAAGTAGTAAAAAAGTTATAGGTGATGGCTACACAATCAGAGCAGGGTGTCTACCTGCCTCCCAGCCTTCAGCCAGTCAGTGAATGGCAATTAACCTGTTGATTGGTGGATGACTGGAGTTATGCATGTGATTGGTGGATGTATGGAAGATGTGGAGACGTCATGGGATCACAGGAAAGACCATTTATGATTTTTTTTTATTTGTGTGTAAATAAGTTAGCTGACAATGGGCGTGGCATCTCAATTGCAGCATCATGACCCTGCCTTCTGCTATACATAGCCCAAAAAGTAGGCAATGTATAGTGGGGGACAGAGCTATGATGATGTGGTTTTGTGCGAATCGCATCATCGTTTACTCCTTCAACTACCCACCTGTACTCTGAAGGCAGACATGGAGGGGATGCAGGGTGCATACTTGCCCCCTTTTGCGTGATGGGAAGGGGTTGGAGAAGATCCACACATTATTCAGAAGCATACCTGAAATTCTGGGGGGCTAGGCAAAAATGCCCCAATGCATTTCTTTTTGTAGAGCCCGCAATGCTTATTGTGATAGTCCTGCATATCATTTTAATCAACATAGGCTGTTTGTGCATCCCATTCACTCTGTTTTGTAAATAAGATGCTATCTCATGGACAAAGTCACTAAAAAGATGCCTGGCGTGACAGAGTCGTGCCATGGCATGGTACAACGAGAAGGGCTGTTTAATATGAAATGAGGCTAGATGTATGTGGCCACATCTGTAGTATTTGCAATGCAATACAAATGGTTGTGATAGCCCAGCAGGGTTTGTTTAGGGGTTTGAAGAAGGTGAAAGAAAAAATATTTTTTACTATTAATACTGTCCTCTGTGAACCTATTTTAATTGTGTGTGTGTGGGGGGGGGGGGGGGGGGGGCTGGAAAACCAGCTCTATCTGCCCATTGTTATTATGACCCTGGATATAGTCCTAAGGTTTTGGTATCATCTATCATAGCAGGCATGTTCACAAATCAGAGATCGGTTTTGTGAGGTTAAAAAGAATGGGCCAGTTGTCTTTAATGTGATCACAATTCCAGATACCTTCTGTGAAAGTAAACCCTTTGTGATTACGCACTCACATTCAGAGTTATGCTGATTTAACAAATCTGTAATCTATCCAATTTGTCCATATTCCAGTCTTTGGGATCCAATAGTGGACTGTCATACGTTCTGCTGGATAATTGTATAGTGTATACCTAGCTTTAGGCACATCTATATTGCCCCCAAATCTCAAGAGCAGCTGGTGCTGTTGTTATTGGAGGCGGCGCCAGGAAAGAGGGGCTGGCTGCAGAGCAAGGCTTGCACCACATCCAATCACACAGCAGGGGGCCGAGAGGCGACGCTTCAGTCCACTCCTCTCATTAGCAGCAGCCCCCAGCCTCCGTTCCTGAGTGACAGCTCCAATGGTCGTCACTGAGTCCACCCACCCTGCCTCTTAGCTGCGGACCATCGAATGTTCCTGACCGGAGCTGCGCACTCCATAACAAGACCACAGGCACCTGCGACCCGACGGCGGTGGAGACCTGAATCCG
Source organism: Crinia signifera (assembly GCF_055691185.1). Classification (NCBI taxonomy): domain Eukaryota; kingdom Metazoa; phylum Chordata; class Amphibia; order Anura; family Myobatrachidae; genus Crinia; species Crinia signifera. The sequence goes on from NC_139221.1 coordinate 165,138,512, forward strand.
ACCGGTGCTCACAGGGCCGGCGCCACCACTAGGCAAATCTAGGCATTTGCCTAGGGCGCCAGCCACTGGAGGGCGGTATTTCGCCCCCCCCTTGCCGCCCGGGTACCTGTCCTGCGGCATATATGTGCGTAAAAGCTGGCGGCGGCGGCAGCGGGGGGTCCCTGCAGTCAATAAGAAATAACGAGCGCTATCCGCCGGGCTATGCGGAAGCGCTTCTGTTTTGGAAACACTGGCCGCACGCTGATTGGCTGAGATTCAGCCAATCAGCGTGCGCCGTGTGGCCAGTGTTTCCAAAACAGAAGCGCTTCCGCATAGCCCGGCGGATAGCGCTCATTATTTCTTGTTGACTGCAGGGACCCCCCGCTGCCGCCGCCGCCAGCTTTACAGCGCCGCAGGACAGGTACCCGGGCGGCAGACACCGGGGCACCCCCACCCCGACTTGCCTGGGGCGCTCTGGTGCCTTGCACCGGCCCTGGGTGCTCATCTGGGGTAAGCGGCAGCCGGAGCCCTGAATTCGGAGCCCTGAGAAACCAGCAGCACTGGCTGTCCATGATGTCCATACAAGTTAAGTGCACAGATAACACCTTTTCAAACTGCCTCTCAGCTAGCCTGACTGACGGCACCAATCAGCACCCACCAAATCCATCCCCCGCACTGCAACGAATACCAGAGGATGGTATGAAACCTAAGCTCTGGAACAACAATTTACATAAATACCCAATTCTGTTATTCTCTCCCCAGTTAGGTGCCTTCTGCACAAGTCTGACAGCTTTTTCAATATTTATTAAGTTTATTATTATTCCTGTCACTTGATGACACGCCCATTTTACACATGGCCACTCCCCTTTGCCAGTGGCCACACCCCCTGAGTAACGATTTTAGCCCATAAGATGTTGGAGGGTATGTCTTTAGTGTAAATGTCTATTTGCAAGTCCATACCACTGGATCAGGCATGGTTGAGAATAATTGCTAGATGAGCCCATGTTCGGAATTGCATGCAACTTTCTTTCAGGCTCATTGCGGCCATGTTTCCATTCAATGCACAGTATTTTGTTTTAAAACCGGAAACAGAACTGCTTATTATAAACACTAAGTATAAATCTAACAATAACTACATACAACTATTGTATTTATCAAAAACAAAATGAAACCCAAGGGTTTAGATCTGGAGAGATTGAGCTGTATTCTAATTTAATTAACACCCTACAATGTATACATGAGCTGTGTGTTTGTACAATGCATTCCATGTCCATTAATAACCACTTTTCATAATGATCTGGATTTAGATCTGTATTTGTATATACATACAGATGTATTGCATTGCGTTGTCCAAATATGAATCATTATGTCTGAAATCCCAGTAGATTATATACTGTACAGCACATAGACACACTTGTATAATTTATTGAGAGATAGTCATTTGTTTGCAAAGAAAAAAAAACGTTTTGGCATGTGCCACTGACAGGGTCGAGAGCACATAAGATATGTACAGCCTGACACACACTTCCTGTCCCCCACACGACTAGTGTAAAATCAACATATGTGTTATGGCATAGGAAGAGCACGGCTGTAAATGAGTCTGGGTGTAGTCAGTCTGTCTAGAGGGGGAAAGAAGGGATGTATTATTTTAGGAGCAGGGTCAGTCTGGTTTGGTTGGAATAGGCATTTGTTTTGTACAATGGTCGAAATGCTCTACAAACTTTCTGAAATAACAGTTTTTTCCATGCACTTTTTATAACGAGATTACATTTGACGTTTTCTTGGTCTAATTATGTGATGTTATTGCATAATGGTAAGCTTGCATCTTTTATGTCAATGAATATGAGATGCTCCCAGTCCATAAATAGCCTAGTAATGTACAGTATCTAGTAATATGTCAAAATCTGCAGCTTAAAAGTGGGAGTGTGTAGCAAGTATCACTAAGGCTAGTGAAAACAGGGTGTGTACAGTATGTTATATTGCTAATGAGATCATGGAATATGACAGGAAAAGTCTGCTGCGTGCCAGAGAAAACGTAATTTGTGTAAATTGCTTTCTTCCAGCACTGTAGGGGAGTTCCTAACTAGCTATGGTTATAGTAAAATGTGGAATGTTGTAGTCAATGTAGTATATTGGACCTACAGTAAATCATCACTTGCAGTTTGAGAAATGGTTTTGCAAATATATGGTGTACATTTTGACAAATAAATATATTGAAACTAGTAAAAAAAAGCCAGTCAAATTGACGGCTTCTGCAACGTACTTTCAGTTTCAGCTGTGGAAGAATTTACTTTCACTTTGAGCTGTGACAGTTTTTATCCCACAAGCTCTTTACCCCACCCCCAGTCCCTATCTGCTTCTACCTTACCTTCTTCATGTTCAGCTCCTGTTCATCCAGGATTCCCTCAGTTTTTAAGTGGGCGTGGAAACAACAACCTATAGCCAATCGGATCTTCAGATTGCCTGAAGTAGCACAAGATAAGTGAGGTAATCTTGTAGGAGGTCATGACTTGCTCACTCCAGTCAATAATGTGAATGAAGTCAGGACTGCATGTGCCAGGGGCCGTGTCATGAGGAGAAGAAACAAGAAGGCAAGCGAGAAGCCATAGAAAATAAAAAGCAGAGGTTGCAGTTTCCTGAAAAGCACAGAAGAGTCATTCATGGCTACTGTCAAACTGGTTTATATAAACATATACAAAATCAAGTTCATATCGCTTACATGTTTATTTATCTAATACAAAGTGTTGGGATATATATAAGAAGTTAATACCCTCACTGCTCTGCTCTTTGAGCGTTCCTATATTTCAATGTACACTAGGTTATGAGTTATTTCTTATAATACATGAGAGTAAACAGCCATCACACAGCCGCAGGCAAATGTGTGTGTGTTGTCCTTGATTACTATGGAACTGTAGAGCAAGTAACCCATGAAACATTGCTGGTTAAGCAAGGCAGTGCTGTATTGTATACACAATAGACCATATTGGAACAATGTCAATTGACTTGGAATATAACAGCAATTCTGGTTAAGGGGTAAATTAATTTAATATTGCACTTTTATGACAGACCAAGGAGCCCAATATTTATATTCATCATAATGACCTCTAATATTCATTTCTACACATTTTTTTTAAATTTATGTAACAAATGTGAGCAACTCTGGCATTTTTAGAAGATATTTTTCACATCTCTCACAGAGATGTTGGCACTCAAAGGGTTAAGTAACCCGCGAGGAAGGATTGCAGCAGAAATCTCCGATACCTGCTGCAATCCCTCCCAAGACAGTAGTCTGTTGTGATTTTGCTTTGTGTGTGTGTAGTTTGAATAGTAACATCATATGTCAGTATTGTTCATTGCTATAACCATGTATCCATAGTGATACAGTACCCACAGACACACATATATAGACTTTAGAAACAACAAGAAAAAAAATTGAGGGCACAAATAAAAAGTAATATTCAAAATCCACTATCCACATAAATAGCTGAATAGAGTATACAGTATAATCAATTAAAGAGCGCTTCTATGGGTTGAGTCCATTTAATGGACAAAACTATGTGCACTGCAGGCGGGGCTGATGTAACACAGAACAAAAATAACTCACCCAAATGTAACTTTCTCTGAACAGGTTACATCTATTTATTCCCTGGCAAGCTTAATTACAAGTGCCCCTGCAATTTGTATTTATACCTTTTATTAAAAAATTTTTGCCCATTTCCACTAACTGGAGGTTGGGTGTCACTACCTGATACACACTTTCTTAACCTTTATCAGAACCACTCTGGGGTGCTGGGAAAACTTTGAATACAGGCAACTGCAATGCGATATTTCATGGATCTGAGGGGGGATGTTCAGCAGACTTTGCTGAGCATGGGAAAGTGTGTAGCAAGCCGAAGAGCCACTCCACCTAGTTAACCAAACAAGAGGAACGCATCTACTAAAATGCATTGCCTTTAAAATTTTGTGTATAAATATGATCAAAAGTGCACTGGTTTTAGAACGACTTAATAAAAGTGACACAACCATTGTGTTATTTTGATTTGACATTCATGCAGTATTCACAATTTTTTTTAATCATGGCACCCTGGCACTTAAGAAAGTTCATTTGTATTGTATGATCTGTACACATTAATGGAAATAACTTATATTGGCTCTCCCAGTATACACTCATCCAGTACCAGATTAAGCCTTCGGGGGGGGGCCGGGGCACTTTAGACAGGGGGGCCCCCTTGCACTTGTCATTACTGGCCGCAAACTGCATGGGGGAATATTACACTGTCAAAACACAGAGTAAAGGCAGTATAAACTTGGTCAATGGGTAACTTCAGGGGATATATATATATATATATATATATATATATATATATATACAGTGGGTTATGTCCGGCAACTCCTCTGCTGACAGGTGCAGCTAATTTACTTGCCCGGGTGCCCGTGCTGAGGGCGACAGGTCACCAAAATGTACAAACAGAGAGAAAACACGTCACTCCGGGTCTGGTGTGAAACAGCAAAAAAGTTTACTGCGTAACTATAGATTGTAAGCTTGCAGCAGGGCCCTCCTACCTCCAAGTCTGTATGTTGTTACCCAGTTTGTTTTATCACTGTCTACTATTGTAAAGCGCAACGGAATCTGCTGCGCTATATAAGAACCTGTAAATAAATAAATAAAATAAATAAATGTCTACGCCGTTTCGGGCCTGTCCTGAAGACGAGCCCAGCCCGAAACGGCGTAGACATTACGCAGTAAACTTTTTTGCTGTTTCACACCAGACCCGGAGTGACGTGTTTTCTCTCTGTTTATATATATATATATATATATATATATAAACAACAACGCTGAAGGAATAGGCGGCACTCCGAGGTTTTTTCAAAAGTAATTTGTATTAGATTCTGACACCAACGTTTCGGGGCATGCGCCCCTTTGTCAAGGTGATAAAACAGTGAATATACATACATACCACATAAAAAGCCTGTGTTTGTCCCTCTGCACCTTACTCTGTAGGAGACCTCACAGTCCCAGTGCTGCCTCTGATTAAAAACCCTCCCATGACTAGGCTGCTGCTGCTGTTATCCATGGGACGGAGAAGCATGTAATGAGCTCCACCAATCAGAGCTCAGCACAAACGTCTCAGCCTCTGCCCTCTGGTGCAAAGTGTCATGGGACTTAGTCAACTCCCAGTAATGCACTGCACACTTGGCTCCCAATGCTCAGCACCATTAATCATTGTCACATTGGCAGATAGGTGAAGCTGCAGCACTACCCCACTCCCATGCACAAAAAAAAAAATTATTATTTTTTTTTTTTAAATACATGCCAACCACAGGGGGGCCCTAGCTAGAGGGGGGCCCAGGGGCACTGACCCCTTGTGCCCCCATTATAATCCGGCCCTGCACTCATCCATAATGATGCAAGGATGCCGGAATTCTCTGGCAGTTTTATAACAGTGTAATTCTGCACAGCAGCTGACTATTACAAGGATTACAGCTTCTCAGTAAAGGGGAACAGTGTTGCTGCAGCTGTAAATTCCACCACGGTCCTGTACAGCAACCCAAAGTTGGGCACACACTGACCAATATGCCATCCAGTTGGCATAGAATTCCCCCTTATCACTGAGTGTGTGTTGCTTGCTACAATGCTAGGTTTTATGTGATGCATATCAAACAGGGGCGTAACTAGATATCAGTAGGCCCCATAGCAAATGTTTGTAAGGGCCCCCCATTTACCAACTGATGGTGATAAATTTATATAAAACATATTCCTTAGACAGTAAAGATGGGCCCCCCTCAGCGCTTGGCCCCATAGCAGTGGCACCCATTGCACCTATGTTAGTTACGCCCCTTTATATTAAACATAGTGACATCAATAGTGACAGCATCCTGCATTAACATCGTTCCAGTATATACGGGTAATCTGGGCTGAAGGGGATTCGTTCCAATGTTTTACCAAATCCCAGTCACCCTAGTGTGGACATAGCTTAAGTGAAAGGGGAATTATATTTTTTAGGAGACAATTTTAATAGAGGTTTTAGTTGATTACAAGCAAATGTTCAGAAAAATAAGGTTCTCTGCCCATTCTCAATCTTTTAGGTAAATTCCCATTATATGCATTGATCACTGACATTTCTGATGACTGGTGTTATGTTTAGTTGCCTTAGAATGAAATTGTGCAGTACTTGGTTTTTACATACTGTACACACCCCCATCACAAATCATGTGTCCTGGATCTTGAGTACTTTTTCCTGGACTAGTGAGTTGTCTTCCCATAAACTAAAGTAAATTGTCTGGCATGCCAGGATCACCGCAGCTTTGCTGGGGGCAGATTTGCTTTACTCTCATATGGATATTCCCCTCAAGGGATACTTAGCTACAAAGCAAAACAATTTCTACAAAAGTACATTTTTTATGAGGAAGAAGCACAAAACAGCAGCATTACTATGATATCATATAGATTCCCCCAGAGACCATATACTTACGAAATAAATTCCATGTGTTAATGCAGTGCAGAAGGCCAGATCCTGCTCTTTATTACGACATTGCTGCGTTTGTCCATTCCCTGTAGTGAGAAATTCACTTAACTCCACCGTTGCTGGAATGATGAATATGTTTCTTAATTACAGAGGGCTGTTCTTTGTTCTGTAAAGGTTTAACAGCTATACACACACATATAATATATTATAATCCTGCACAGTCTGTCCCATCTCAGACTTGTGCAGCAGCACATATTCTACCTCCAGTGGCTCTGACTGCATCATTCACTTGGACACACCAGGTTGGAGGACCACTTTGTGCAGGGAAGGGATAAGCATACAGGAGGGATACAATACATTAGGAACATGGCTGCAGGAGTTTGCATACAGTCACCGTTAACACTTGTGAGTTCAGTCTGCATTCCAGTTCACCCCAAAGGTATTTGGTTGGGTTGACATCAGGGTCCTATGCAGGCAAGTCTAGTTCTTCCACACAGAATTCAACAAACTTATTTTGATAGAACTTTCTACATGTACATGGAGACAATGTCATGGCGAAATATAAAAGGGCCTTCCCGAAATGGTTACCACAAGCCTTGAAGCACGTGGGGCCTAATTCAGCATGGATCGCTAATCAGAGACTTTGCAGTGGACTGAGAGCCGTAAGCCACCGCCCAGATAGAAGGAAAAGCTGCCCCTTGCAAAATTGAAAATGCATCACAAATAGGGATGTATTCACAGATCTCTTTGCAAAAAAAAAAACAATCATCGACCTGTTTTTTACCATCTGCACCGGTCTAGGGCGTACAATAATCTGCCCAGGAATTTGGCTTAAAGTGGCTGATGTCAGAGGTCCACCCAAAAACCCCTTGGCCTGCCTGCGTTCTCACACACACACAGAGAAGACCATATTTCTGCCCATAAACGCTAGCTACCTGTAACTCAAACAGCGGTAAACCTGCGGACATTTATGCGTACAGATTTTTTTTTTGCTATTTCGTCCTGTGCATGCGCTATGAGAATGCTGCACATGTGCAGTCACTGAATAATAGTTCAATGTTTAAATTATGTGATTAGCGATCCATGCTGAATTACAGTTGTGCTCATAAGTTTACATACCCTTTCTGGCCATTTGTCAGAGAATAGCAGCACATTGGAATAGTCAGACAGGGTAAAGGAGGGTGCAGGGACTCAGGGTAAGGGGCAGGGTCATGGCAAGGGATAGGAGGCAGAAGACTCAGTGGAAGGATATAGTGACAGACAGGAGAGTACAGATGTGGACAGAGAGTCTGGGTTCTCAGTCACAGAGGAGGGGGTTTACAGTGCTCTCACAGAAGAGCTTCATACTGCAACAGTGCAGATTTGCCTAGCATGCATAGTGTAGCCATGAAGTGTTGGAATGCGACTGACAGTCAGATGCAGACAGAGCAAGCTGAGCAGTGCAAAAAATACTCCTATCACCCAGGCCAATGAAGTATGTGTCCCCTGCCCAGTGGCACCTGACTCCATTGTCTCTGGGAGTTCCGCCCCCGATTAATACTGTAAGAATAAGTGGCATGTGCTCTGACTTGATGCATTTTTTGTGTATTATTTTATATTTTGGTACTATTTCACTAAATACTTGTGCCTGATTAGAGTGACCTGTGTAAAAGTGCTGTATATCGTTAATATAGTTAATGATCTATTTGGAACCATAATGACAGCATGCATATAAAACTAATGTCAGTAACATTATTTATAATATATGAATTTTAATAGGAAATTTGCAGTATCCTCTAGCTCTATGGACCACAAGGATGTAATACATGATCTGATTGCACAGCTGCGAATTCGCACACAACCAGTGTTCAGTTAAGACACTGGCCTGCTACAGTGGCATATCTCCTTTTCTGGACCAATATGTCCAAATCCCATCATAGCGGGTTTACTATCTGTTGATTTTTACACTGGGCACCAGTAATCGCAGGCTCAGAGTAGCCAGAGACTTACTCGGTGGCTGCAATAAATACAGGCCTATCCGGCCTGTTGCTGGCATAACACAGCCTCCCATAATACTCTTCTGCACACCTGCATTTTCCCTGACACCCTCAGTGTTATTTCTTAGCACACCCACTTAACAGCTGGTTTCCACCCCCGGACGCCTACTTCCTGTCAATCACCTTGTTAATGGTGTGCAAATAGAAATAGCAGGATTTCAGTGCAGCACGGCCTCGCACTTGCGTGTTGCGAACCATATGCATGCGCAGTGTATTGATAACCAGCCGCCGTGAGAATTCACAGCTGTGCGATCAGGTCTGAATTGGGCCCTAAATGTAGTCGTTATTGGGAAAGACCTCAAATTTTATCGAATTAGATATATTTAAAGAAACTATGTTTAGTTTGTCAAAACCGACCTATTTTTTTTTTTTTTTTTTTTGCAGCTTTAAATTTCGGTCACATGATAATTAATCAAATGCACACCCATGCTGATTACTTTAAATGGAGAGTGTACTGTATAATCTCCAGTACGGACCATGTGACATATATTTGGATAGTGTATCCTTTGTCTTTATCAGTCAGTTACAGGAAAGAACATAAATGACTTAATCACCCTGGCCTTGGTAATTATTACCTAAATAATAGCTCTTGATATGCCAGATGAGAGAATAGGAGGCTTTCACTAGGTTATCTCCTTCCTCCCAGGAGGCTGTCCCTTCCTTTTCATGCTGAAGATGAGATGAAAGGCAGTGTAAATCATGCACATCCTCATAGACAAATTAAACAATTGAGATGTTGAACTACTGCCTTTCATTAAGGATTTGCCCATTCCTTGCTTGAGGCTGACCAAAACAGTTGGGCGGTGTACAGCTGCTGTCATTAGTGTCTATGCTTACAGCACCTGTAGTGGGTAAGACCATAATAGTAGTAAGAAACTAAGCCGTCATTGGTGCATGTCGTTGCCAACCATTATCTTTGTGTTAGAAACTATAAAACTAAAAAATTGCATTGGAAACCTGCAGTAATAGGATTTTTCTTGGTGAGTGGGGCTCTGACTTTACACCATAGTTTTAAACATAAGAGGTGCTACAATGCTGAGACTTGTAGTACCATGCATAAAAAATTCATGGGCACGTTCTAAGTACTAAGAATACTAATAATGAAAATAATTTGAGTTCCACCTCTACCACAGCCCTGAACAGTAATTCCAACAGAAAAGCCTGTCCCAGCAGCTTATTCTTCCTATGTGATGTCATACTGTACCATCACCGCCGTTAAAGCGAAGAAGGGCAACTAAGTGGAACAGGCTCTGTGCATGCTGAAGACAAGTGAGAGGGGGCTGGAGGGACACAGAGGTGGGGAAGCTTCTGGAGGGAACAGGGCGTGGAGCTGCTGAGGGACATGGACAGAGAGCTGCTGGAGTGACAGAGACAGATGTGTATAAGCAGCACAACTGTGGACATTATGTGTATAAAGGGCAATACTGTGTTACTTAATATGAATCAAGGGCACTACATGCGGTGTAATGTGTATAGGATTGTGCTACTGTACATCATAATTTCAATTAGAGTTACTATTGTGTGACCCCACCCCTACTTTGTGGAACCATTAGCCCTTTATGGGAGGTAGGGCACAAATTCCCCGGCACTGGTCAAGTCTCTGCCTAATATATGGAGGTGCATACAATCATCTTGAATGATTGTATGCACATTTTGTGTACCAATCTCACGTCTCATGGTCTTATGTTCTGCACATAATATTTATCGAACTGTATGTGTGGTCAAATGCTGTTTTGTGCGCATTTGATTCTTCTAAATGTTAGATTCCTGAATATTTCTGCTCAGTTCCTGGTCACTCCTCTTCCACCCACTGTGCACAGATCTCTTCGATAATCTGGTGTGTTTTTTTACAGCATTTGATGCAATCGCATTCATTTATGCGATCCCGCCCAATTTTATTTATCACAAGGGGCATTCGATAAATCGCATGATTGTATGCACAATTGTACACCCAAAAAAAGCATTTTTGAGGCTATTTATCAAAAGGTGAGCTTTAATGGCAATCGAACCCGATATAGCATTGAGTGAAATCGCACAATTGTATAAAACATTGGGTGGGATGTAATATGTTGCAAGTCCAGAGGTCGTGTGGTATGCCGACAATTACAAGACATGGTTTAGCAGGGATCCCACAAGGCTGCTGGACTCATAACACATTACAACCATCCATTATATAAATTTATTGAGGGCTTACCTACAATAGCGCATATTCGACCACGTAGACAGCAATGATGGGACCTACAGTATTCTGATTAAAATCACCTAATGTCAGATGGGAGAGTGCTAAAAGCGTACATTATATACATTATATACTATAGACTAAAGGGGGGCTCTTGTCTGCAAAACCTTATTTTAACCCCTTCGGTGGCAATCCCGAGAATTTTCCGGGCTGTGCCTCAGTGCCCAGTCTGGCAAGCCTTAAAAATTCTCGGGATTGCCACTGTTTAGAGCCAGGCAGTGCTGCTGAGTTCATTCGCTGAATTCAGGCAGCTTCAGCGCTGCCTGGCTCCCTCCCCTCGGCCGTGCCTCCTCCTCCCTCCTCCACCCCCAGCTTTTCTATTGAACTCCACAGCGTCGGCTTATGATAAGCCGGCTGCCGGGGGAAGGGACGGGGCGCAGGGCCGGGCAGCGGCTGATTAACAGTTCAGCGGCGCTGCACGGACCTGGGGAGACAGTGTGTGTTTTTAACATAAAAAACTCGCCCAGTGGGGAGCTCTCCCTAAAAATACCCCCACAACTGAAGGGGTTAAACTTTGCCATGCAGAGACTTGTAGTGCCATGTAGGAAGAAAAAGCCGGTGCACACTCTAAGCACTAACAATGCTAGGGGTGTATTCAATTAAGTCTGTTTTATCAGCTAGCCCCAAAATTTAACTTTAGTATTCAATTGTGGCCATTTTCAGGCGTTTTTTTAGGCATGTTTTACAGAAGCAGTTTAACTTTAAAGTCAAAACTGCATTGCCGGAACAGAACTAAAGGTCCATACACACTGGGCGATTATGCCCAGTGTGTATGGTGCACGATGATGATGAATGGCTGGTACATACACACTGAGCGTTTTTCACCCCTGCCCAGCCATTTTCCCTAGGTGTGGATGACTTTCCATAGCAGAATGCTATGGAAAGCCATCCAATCTGGCGCTCATCTGACGGCCGGTAGCGATGATGCAGGAGCGCCCTGCAGCGCTCACTCTTCATTGCTGCCCCATACACTCTGGACGTCTTTCATGCTGAAACCTCTCAGACAAGAAAACTGAGCGGCTTTCACATGAAAGTTGCCCAGTGTGTATGGGGCTTAAAAAACAGTCAAAAATTGCAGCAATTTTAAATGTGCCAGATTTTTAGGCAGTTGGAAAGTTTTAAACTTTAATTCCGGGCCAAAAATTTGTCACAGAATTGAATACCTCCATAATAGTCAAAATATTTTTGATTTTAGATTATGCTTGTCTTAAAATCTGACTGTACCAAACTCTAAAATGATATTATATCATTTTATATTATATATAAAATGATATATCATGGGTCTGTCATGACGGGTATGGGTCATAGGGTCGACAGCACTAAGGTCAACATGCATTGGGTCGAGCACTGAATGTCGACATGAGCCAATGTTGACACATGGGAAGGTTGACATGGGCTTAAGTCGACATGACATTAGGTTGACACAATCATTAAGTTGACGTGGTCTAGGTCGACAGTCAAAAGGTTGACATGGGGTTTTTCACTTTTTTTACCCCGAATTTCGACACCATCGACATGGAAACCATATCGCTACATCGCATCCCCTCGCATGGCTTGCTGTGCTTGATATGCTTCAGACACAGGGCCTCACTATGCTTGGCACACTATTGTATTCCCCCACCGTGCTCTAGTGGAAGATAGGGCATGAAATACCACCTGCCAACACATGTTGGCTAAAAAATAAATAAAAAAACCCATGTCGACCTTACCCATGTCGACCTAATGCTCCGGTCTACCTAATGACATGTTGACCTAAGCCCATGTCGACCTTGGCTCATGTCAACCTTCAGTGGTCAACCCAATGCATGTCGACCTTAGTGCTGCCTACCTAACAACCGTATACTGTCATAACAGATATGAAGAAGTTGTGATACAGTATTAACTGTAGTATTGACATTAGGTGAGTTGTCTTTAGTCTAAATAGTTACATTCAGAGAGACGAAAGGGTTAGAAATGTGGAACATAACATACAGTCTGTTGCCATTTTCTTGACATTTTATATAAAAAGGAATAAGAAAACTGCATGCGTTTTGTACTGTGTTTGCCCAGAGCGGCTTACAGGCTGTTTAAAGTTTCCAGTAATATAAACTGGACATTCTTGTGTTTGAATCTTCTATTTATTTTTTGCACTTGAACAATATATCATTCATTCAAGTGACAAACAATATATGGGGAGCTCATCAGCGGGTGTGTACCCCAAATATGTTTGCAGACAAATCAGGTGGCCCTAAAGCACAGCCTACTGTATGCTGACATATCTTGCATACATGCAGTCAGGTCCATAAATATTGGGACATCGACACAAGTCTAATTTTTTGGGCTCTATACACCACCACTTTTTTGTGGGGGCTCTATACACCACCGCTGCGGAGGGTATCGCCAGCAAAAGCTGGCGATACCCAGTATAAGCCTATGGGCTTCTCTCCGCAGCACTGTGTGAGGGATCCATCACGGATCTCTCCCGACCTAACCCCACGGGCAGCCTGTCACTCTGTGCATGCAGACCCAGACCCAGAAGTCCAGGGATGGCGCCGCCTCGTAAGGGACAGCTCTTATCGCAAGAGCTATTCCTTGCGTTACTAATCGCATATGTTAGAGCATACAGTATGGTATTAGTAAGAATGCGGTAGCTGGTGGAGACGGGTGGCAGATGTAAGAACATCCTGCTCCATGTCTCAAAAGTTCTCTATATTGTATGCTACATGACCCTTGGGTTTTACATGTGACACCCACAAATGTTTGTATACACCATACTTGCGTACCCTCTCAGAAGCTGGGGGAGTCTCCTGATTTTCAGGGTAGTCCCCCTGGAAAAGTAGGAGGCTCTGCCTCATTGTATGTAACTCACCAGCAATTGTGGGAGCTGTGGAAAAGGGGCATGGCTAAGTGAGTGGAGTGCATCATTTAGCTCTATCTCCACAGACCTAGAGATCTCAGGGGGTTTCCCTATGTTGGGGGTGGGGCCTAATGATGAGACCATTCGGCCTTGCTCCCTGAAGTGCCCTGCAGTGTCTCTTCTCTGAACCAATATAGATAATAGTAGTATTTATTCCATAGAGCAGTGGTTCCCAAACTTTTTTGAATCACGGCACCCTAGAGTATCAGAGTATTTTTAAGGGCCACCCCCTAGGCCAAAAGTTTGTTACCAAGAATAAAAAATAATAATAATAATAATAATAATACTTAAATTAAATAAATTGTTCTTAAATGGTGAGGAACGTGATTCACTTCTGTTTATCCACATATTTTATAATTGAAAGCCACAAGCACTGATTTTGTCTGTTACATTGACCATAAACAATTTGAATTGGTTCTGGACCACCAACCTGAGGCACTCCTGCAAGTGCTCCGAGGCACCCCAGGGAGCCTAGGTGTACAGTTTGCAGAGGCATAGGGAGGGCGGAGCCACCGGAGCTTATGCTCCGGGCGCCGATTGGTCGAATGGAGCTGGCCCGCCCCCCCTCCGCAAATGATCATCCCTGCACAAGTAGTTAGTTCAGGTACAATAACGGGCGCCTGCCTCCATCCTGCTCTTCTCGCCCGGTCCCTGCCGCCAAGCGTCACTGGCAGGCTGACAATCTTCTGGCTTCTCTAAATTGCTGCTGCTGCTCGGTCCAGCTTCCGGGCAGCGCAGCGTAGCAGCACATGAGATTCCTCCCAGAGTCACCTGACTCACTCCCTCCTCCCTGGCTACAGCAGTGTCATCAGCCTTCCCAAGCGCTGGCTGTAGCCTGGAGGAGGAGAAGGTATTCTGCTGCCCCCGTGCCGCCCTGTAATTCAAAGGTGGATTTTTATTTTACTTTTTTTCATACAGCTAATTAATGTTAGTAATAAACATAGTAATAAACTTGGGGTTTGGGGGATTCGTGGGGCCCGGGGGAGGGAGGGAGAGAGAGAGTGAATCTCTATGGCTTCTGCTGCCCTGCTGTGCTGTAAATATCTTTATTCTTTATCTGTATATATATTTATTTACAGCTGTCAGCATCTTATATAGCACAGCAGACTCTGTCAGTGTCTTATATAGTGCAGCAGATTCCGTTACAGGTTGTTATATAGCGCAGCAGATTCCGTTACAGTGTCTTATATAGCGCAGCAAATTCCGTTACAGTGTCTTATATAGTGCAGCAGATTCCGTTACAGTCAGAGCCGCCGAGAGGCAGGGGGGGCGGGTACATTTTACCTGGGCCCGGGCCTGCCAGGGGGGCCCGGGTCCAGACACACACTTTAAAAAAAAATATTTGTTGGGGCTGCGGGAGGACTAGTGTCCGCCCGCCCGACCACCCGCCCATGTGTCCGGCCACCCTCTTGACATCTGCGGCTGCCCCTGCCTTCCCCTTCCCCTGCATATAGTGCAGAGTCGTGAGAGACAGACGCTAGAAGTCATAGTTCACCTCTAGCGTCTGACAGGAAGCACAGCTCTGCACTTCCTGGTAACGCTGCCGGGCTGTGCTCCCTGTCAGACGCTGGAAGTGAAAAATGACTTCTAGCGTCTGATCAGCAGAAGCAGGGGAGAGTGACAGCCAGGGCTCTGCACTGCGGGGCTGGCCCCGCCCACCACACACTCTGAGCAGCAGCAGCAGCCCGGCTCCGTGTGTCAGGGACAAGCCCTGCTCCTGCCTCTTCCTGCTCCTATGTCTGCCTTTAGCTGCCTGCTCCACTACAATGTTGAGTCCCTGCACCACAGGAGGGAGAACACAGCCAGGTGAGAGCTGTATCTCCTGGGGCAGTGGGGGCTGCAGAAAATGTGTATGTATGTGGGGTGGGGGTGGGGGTGGGAGGAGTTGGCTGGGTGTAATTTAAAACAGAGGTTTTAATGGCTTTAATATGATTTTTTTTTGGGGGGGGGGGATGTGTATAATGTAATACTGTATGATGGTGTTTGTGTGTGTAATGTAACAGCAGTGTGTGTGTACTGGCTGTAAGATGGCATGCTGTGTATAATTTTATATAATGGTGTGTGTGTGTGTAATGTAACAGCAGTGTGTGTGTGTGTGTGTGTGTGTGTGTGTGTGTGTGTGTGTGTACTGGTTGTAATATGGAGTACTGTGTATAATTTAATATTATGTGTGTTATGTGGCAGTGTGTGTATGGGGGAGCTGTGCGTAATGCAGGGCTCGACAAACCCCGGGGCCAGGTCGCCATGGGGACCAGAACCTGCGGGTGACCAGATTTGCCAGGTATCAGATCACACTGGGCAGAGTGGTGGTTTCTGCCAATGCAACAGCCGGGCAGAGTGGGGGACAATCCCCCTGGCTCCGGCTGTGTCAGATCAAGTCCGCAGTGTGGAGATGGCTTGCGAGTCGCAGCTCGCACTTCGGGAGCCAAGCAGTAGCAACAGTGGTGGCTCCTGATTGGCTGTCAGTAGGGTGGCCAATCCCGGGATCGGGATCGGCGGGATCCCGGGATTTGGCCCCAAAATGTCCGGGATTTCAATCCCGGGATTGGAGTATCCAATCCCGGGATTTCGGGATTAGACTGCGCACGCGCAGTCTAATGCCGAGCAGCTTCTGAGCACCCGCTCAGAAGCTGCCCGGCTGTTCCCAACCCCGGCGTGCGGCCTGCGCAGCGTGACCTCTGACTGTCACGCTGCGCAGGCCACAGCAGCCTATCACAGGTGACTGCTTCCGGCCGCACTGACCTCCCCGCAGCGTCCGCAGCGCTATGTGCCCCACTGCAGCCCGCCTATGTAAGGTAATCTGCGGGGCTGCAGCAGGCACCCCCCGCAGCGCTGCTCTGTCCGACCGCCCGCCCCCCATGTCCATGCCCGCCCACCCCCCATGTCCATGCCCGCCCGCCCATGTCCACCCCCCCCCCCCCCCCCGCCATGTTGATTATACGGGTGGACAGGGCATGTTTTTCTTTTAGGGATGCCAATCCCGGGATCCCGAGAATCCCGGGATTGAGCATTTTTCAATCCCGAAATCCGGGATTGAAAAAATGCCCCGGGATTGGCATCCCTAGCTGTCAGACCACAAGCTCCAATTGGCCCTAAAGCCACCTTGAGTTTTGAAAT
The DNA here is from genome assembly GCF_055691185.1 of Crinia signifera. Classification (NCBI taxonomy): domain Eukaryota; kingdom Metazoa; phylum Chordata; class Amphibia; order Anura; family Myobatrachidae; genus Crinia; species Crinia signifera. The sequence goes on from NC_139221.1 coordinate 165,155,246, forward strand.
AGCCACGCCGTGGACCTGATCTGATACAGCCAGAGCCAGGTGGATTGTCCCCCACAGCGTTTGTCATTACCGCGCATTGTAGCGGTGGGGAGGGAGAGAGAGGGAAGAGGAGGAGGGGTAATCCCTTATGGCAAATAGCATGTTACCCCTGGCAAAGAGTATGCAACCCCTGGCAAAGAGTATGTTACCCCTGGCATCAAGCAAGTGGTATAATATGTAATGGGTGTGTAGCATGTATAATAGGCATTGCAGTTCCCACATTTTCATCCTGGCTCCTACATTTTTAAACATTTGCCAAGCACTGGTGTAATGTAATAGCATGTATGTACTGGGTGTAATGTGGGGGAATGTGTGTAATGTAATATAGTGGTGTGTACTGACTGCAATGTGTGTATGCATACTTATATATGTATAGGCAGCAAGAGAGGCAGAAGTTTTCTTTCACATGTTTAGTGCAGTGTTACAGGAAGCAACATCCGTAACTGAATCAGGCCCAAAGTGTTCCAGAGTTTTCTTCTGCCACTGCAGGAAAACCCCATAGTGGCCATAGGTGCGCCCATAGGTGAAGTTAGACACGCCCTCTGGGCAGAGCATGACACACCCTCTCAGTGACACATTGCGTTCTTTTAGCAGCTCAAATCTCCCTGAAATTAGTTTTCAAAAGTAGGCAAGTATGATTAACCCCGTGGCAACAAGCTAGAACCACTGGCAATGGAAAATAACCCCCCTTGGCAACGAGCATTTACCCTGGCAAAATATAACCCCTTGGCAACATCCAATAACCCCTGGCAATGCATATTAACCCCTTGGCAACAAACAAGAACCCCTGGCAACAGACATTAACCCCCCCTTGGCAACGAGCAAGAACCCTTGGCAACAGACATTAACTCCTCTTGACAACAAGCAATAACCCCTGGCAATGCATATTAACCCCTTAGTAACCGACATTAGCCACCTTGGCAACGGACATTAACCCCCTTGGCAACGGACATTAACCCCCTTGGCAACAAGAAGGTAATTTATAATTTATTAGAAGCCTTACTGTGGGGGGCAACGTGGTGTGGCATAGTCAGTGTGTATCGATTTTTGTGTGACATCCCATTTTTTGGGGACGGTCCTGCGGGAATTAAACACTGAATGCGTCTACTAAGGCGGGGAGGCTGAGGGCATGACCAGCAGTTCACACAGCACTGGCCATGCCCTCACAGCGACAAAACGGCGCCCAAAATTTTTTGGCGTGTGCCTGCGGCACGCACATATATTCCTTTGTCCGCTGCCAAAGTTGGGAGATATGCACCTTTTTCTGTAGCTTGCCACTCCAGGGGGGGCCCCGTGACGCTGTTGTACCGGGGCCCAGGATTTCTCTTGGCAGCCCTGGTTACAGTGTCTTATATAGCGCAGCAGATTCCGTTACAGCGTCTTATATAGCGCAGCAGATTCCGTTACAGTGCCTTATATAGCGCAGCAGATTCCGTTACAGCGTCTTATATACCGCAGCAGATTTCGTTACAGTGTCTTATATAGCGCAGCAGATTCTGTTACAGTGTCTTATATAGCGCAGCAGATTCCGTTACAGCATCTTATATAGCGCAGCAGATTCCGTTACAGTGCCTTATATAGCTCAGCAGATTCCGTTACAGGTTGTTGTATAGTGTCTTATTTTTTAAGTTTTATATTTCCAAATGCCAACACATGTTAGCCACGCCCCCAATTCATTACGGGGGGGGGGGGCGCAAAATATGCCCTTGCTCCGGGCACCATGGCACCTAGCTACACCGCTGACAGTTTGGGAACCACTGCCATAGAGGGAAGTGGGCAGAATATGGAAATATACACAGGAAATAAATCTGGAGTTCAGTTCAGTCCAGAGGAGGGGGGGGGGGGGCTTAATGGCAGTAATTTGGCTCCACTCTGTCTTTCTCCATCCTGCATGTATATATGGGTATTACACCCATCACCTGCAGGATGCAACCCACTAAGAGGGTCAGTTGTGCTGTAATAGCAAAAAGAAACAATAATGTTTATTGTACTTGAAAAAAAAAATTTCATTGACTTAAAGTTGGACAGCGAGCGGGTCATGGAATTTATCACAAAGCACAGACTGCATACTCCATATTGACTGGAAAACACCATGCAGCAACTTAAATTGGACAGTGTTACAATGTATCAATGAGTCAGGGCCCAGCAATTGTGTTTTGAACAAAATGTAATAGGAACAATTCCTAAGTACCTCTCCCGTCTGATACCAAGAATGTTTCCCTCTGTACCCATATAATAAACACAGTCCTTGCTTACTTTGTGCTCAGTATAGTACATGTACTGTATCTGGAACAAAGTATTGGTATTATAGATGCAGTGATGTTTTCTGATGAATTAAAAAAAATCTTTTAAAATGAAATTATTTAATTATGTTAAGTAGGTCAAATGACACTAATAAGAACTGGCTTCATTTGATTAGTTAATTATGAATACTGGTATAATTAGATTGCTTCCAACAACCAAGATCAATCGATCTTATATCACTGATATCAACTATATTCTGTTCTGGAAATGTTAGAATTGCTTGCGCGCAGTGGGAACAAGGCCTATTATTTCTTCTACTTGTACAAGTTATATGGGAAGATGTATTATTAGGGTTTAGCTGTTTTTTTCCCTCACGCTCTAACATGAACTGAAACAGCCTGAATGTGACATTACTGGGACGATGCAACATGATAGGCTCTAGGGACCTGCATTTTAGGAGAAAAATATTGTGGTTAATTAAAGAGGATGACCCCAACAGTGACAGTAAGCGGCACTTTGAAGTGACAATTTAACTTTTTTCTCACAATTCCCTGCTGGGCCCCACATCCTAGAAATGGTAATTGTAAGTATTTGCACAGAGACAGGGCTGTTTAGACAGCCACAGGGGTATAGCATTCTGCAGCATGGATTTGGTAGCGATATGCTCCTCGTCTTGCATATAGATCTGACAGAGGATAACACTAACAACCCTGTAGGAGCCTGCATTGTTATGCATATAGTGTGTACACACTAGACAATAAACATAAAGATTTTATGAATGATATTGTTATCAAATCATCTAATGTGTACCCAGCTTTACCCCAGGTACCTAGGCACCAAGGAGATGCATTTTAGTGACTTAAGCAGTATTAGAACTTGTGGGTGGTGAGCCCAGGTGCAAAAATACAGTATAATTTAAGATTGAAATGACAGTGGGTGACAGGGAGAGGCAGGAGGAGGCAGAGTGTGACGGAAAAAACAGTGATTGACAATAAGAGGGTGACAGGGACAGCAGTGGGCCCCTTAGTCCTCAGTGGCCCCAGTTCACTGCATCTGCTGCGCCAATGGTTCTGTCTCTGGACTGAAGTTTAGTTTCATGATGTAATGTTTACCAAAGCCAGATTTACCCACAATATATTAGCCCAAGGCTACATGTGGGCATTATACACAGGCTCAGCAATAGTGATCAGAATAATACAAATAAGGTATTTATTAGATAAAATATACTTTTTGTATTTTTCATATACTTTATAAGGTGAAAACTCTGACTTATACTTGAGTTTGACAGAAAGGCTCTGCCTCACCTCACTGCATGTCACTATGCGGTGCACAAGGGTCCCTGGGTCCAGGGGGGCCCGTACTGCACACATGTACAACCCATATACTTATGCCTCCGGGCAGCTTTATTTTTACACAGCAATTTAGATTTCAGTTGTAACCAGTGGCGGCTCTTACCTCTACGGAGGGGAGGGGCTGCCACGATGCTGGGCCCCCCTCAGCTGCTGCTGCTGGTCCCGACCCCCATTGTGGGACTGGCACATGAGCAGTAACTTATTTGATACCGCGCAGTTCCTGGCCCACAGCCTCTATGGTCTGCTTCGGGAGTAGACATAGAAGTGTATTCATGGCCATGCACACATAGGGATGTGTGCTAAGCGATCTGTGCTAACCTTTCTTCAGCACATGCAGGCAATCTATCTAGATCTTGTATATGTATATGTATGTATATGTGTATATATATGTGTGTGTGTGTATGTATGTATATATATATATATATATATGTATATTGTTATCGTTTTTTTTTGTTTTGTTTTTTTTCTTCCCTTTCCTCTCTTTGTTGTTTTTTTTTTTTTTGATTCACACCTTTATAATTAAAAATGTTAAATAAGAGTAAATATGTTTGTAAAGATTTGGACAATTTTGAGGAACATGTCTAAAAACATATAGTATAGGGTTAAGACTGGTGTCTTTCCGCAATTTTAGCTTTAAAAGAAAAAAATAGAAAAAATGTTGGATTTAGGAACTTAAAGCGCGATCCTCTTGTTCTAGATTTTGAATAGTCACAGTGTACTTTGTAATATTTGGAAAGACATTGTCCCTTTATTGTTTGTATTACTTGAAACTCTTGTATTGTAAACTATATGTCAAAAGTTGAATAAAATGTATTAAATATAGATCTTGACTGCATGTACTAAAGATCTGAAGGGGTGGTGGCAACACTCATGACTCAGCATCGCCATCGCTATAGGACATACACACGGAGCGATCAGTGCTTAATTTCTAAGCATTCTCGACAGACTGCTTAGAAATCAGCCCAAAATCACCCCGTGTGTATGCCGCCTAACTCTCTCTGCACATTTCTGCCCCACCTACAGTGCAACATGGTTTTGGTTAGTTGTTTGCTTTTTTCTTTTACTTTACTCACAAAAAGAAAGCAGGCCCAATGTATAAAGAACACTTGGCCGTATGGATGGGCCCGATAAAGCCGAAGGCTCCATCTGTCCTATTTGCCAGCACACATTTTTGGTGCAAAATTGTTCTTCAATCTGTCAACGGTGGTCAGATGGCTAAATCATCCTGTGTATGGACAGCTTTTGTTTTATGAATGCATTTATTTGACTAACAGAAGTAATATTTTTCATGTCTCTTATCAAAAGCAGGAAAAATAGTATTGCTTAAAATTGTAGCATTATTGGTTTATTGAATAAATCATTTTATTTTCCTCTATAGGAAGAGCAGGGCATTTCCTGTGAATTACTGGAAGATGACTATCTCAAGTGTAGTGTGAGCTTCCCATTCATGAGGTCCAGGTCTAAGGTAAGGTGCCTAATATCAGACTCTAGGAGAGAGAAAGACATTGCAGTTAGTAATGTTATGAGTCAATTTCCAGAAGTCCAGATGGTAGTAGATATGTTACTGGGATAACATTTGTGTGGAGATATTTGTCTCAATAGTCATTCATGCCTAACACTTTGTATAAATGGACTTTATGTCATATGGAGGTATGCGTCACACAGTGTTCATGTAAAATTTATTGAGTGGCTAATTATCACGATCCTCAGGTGTTTTCATGCAAGATAGTTATTCTACAGATAATGCTCCATTAGGATGTGTAAATCCTAAAGAACACTGGGTTTAGGCCCAAGGCCTGTGGTCACAAATGACTACTGCATGATCGGCATAATGAAGAGTGGGCAGACTTACTCAGTCCCACAGACGGGCAACACGCACATTACATAGCATGTGCTACAGAAGCAGAAGGACTGTCTGTACGCCATTACTATCTGCTGCAAAGCCTGAAATGTCTTCAGAGAACACAGGAATTGGACAGTAAATTATTGGAGATTGGTCATGTGGTCTGATTAATCATGTTTCCAGTTGCACCAAGCAAATGGTAGGGTAATGATATGGATAGAACAGCACCAATGCATGGTGACTCTTAATGCTGGTGGAGGAAATGTAGTGGTATGGGCCATGGTTTTATGGGAGTGTCTGGGCCATTTAATTCCTGTGGACAGTTAGTGGAATTCATTTCTAAAAAATTCAAGCTGTATTAAAGGCAAAAGTTAGCTCAACAATGTAGATAATCCAGCAAGAGACATTTACTTGTTTAATACGTATCTTACATTTAGGGGTACTGCTCGTTTCAAAGCAAATCATAGATACTGTACTGTATTTTCTCCATCCCATACATCTGAAGCTGCAGTGTGGAAATATACACTAGAGAAATGATAGCTAGATTTGAAAAAAAGCCAAATGTTTGCTTACTTTGATTTATTTTTTATCCGCATTATGGGATAGATTTATCAAAGCTTTGAAAGCAATAAAGTAACAACCAATCAGCTTGTTTAGGTTTACAGGTTGGATTTGAAACATGACATTTAGGAGCTGAGATGCTGATACTTATCTATCTCCACTTATACACATGGTGAGATATTCACTATTTTTCTATTTGATTTTGCTTATAGAAGCAAAATCAAATAGAAAATCGAATGGGCATCAAATGTTTTTTTTTTTACATTCGATGCAGATTCGATCCCAATGCGCACTTCCATGTACAGATGTAGCAGGATTCATCTTTGCAGGGGATGGCGATGGCGACGCCAGCTGCCATCCCCTGCCCCGCGCCATCTGTATGCCGGAAGGTGCCGCACGCGCACGAGGTGCGCGCGCATCCCCTTCCGACGGTGCTGCCCTCGGTCGCCCGGTGCCCACACCGGGCGACCGCACCCCCCCGCAGTGCCCTCGGGTCCCCCCCAGCCCCCTCGAGCGGGAGGCGGACGGTATTGCGTCCGCCTCGCCGCCCGGATACTGAGACGCGCGTGCGTGGGGGACGCACGCGCGTCTCAGTCAGTTGGAGCGCCGTGTTGCTGGCGGATCGCCAGCAGCATGCTGCTGGCGATTCGCCAGCAACAGTAAGGCCGGCTACATCTGTAGTGTAAGTTGAAAAGAAAAATAGTCTTGGCAGCCAAGACAATATAGTGGAAATACAATAGTAGATGGTGTAAATCTAATGTGTTCACTGCAGCATTCCATTCCATGTCCATCTCCTGCCTGAAGACAGTGCAAATCGAATGCACATCGAATGGAAAAATCTAATAGAAAATAGGGTACTTGTGTAGTTTCACGGTGCCAGCATGGCGCCTTGCTACTTCCGGGTTCTACGCTCGCCACAAACTATGTTAAAAAAAAGTAACTTAACTCCATGCCAACATGGATAGTTCATACCTCCACTATCCATGTTGGCATAGAGTTGATTTTAAATAGCGTGGGCGAGCGAAGCGAGCCCCGCAAGGGGACTCAGACGCACGGCGCCATACTGTACCGAGAATAGTGGAAATCGAGTAAAAAAAACTTCAGAGCAGGTCGAATAATCCATATCTAATAGAAATTGAATCAAAAAACGGAATCGAACTGTGTGTACGCACCTTTAGCTAGATGTCCGCCTAAAGTCATCTATGTTGCTTTTTTTATAAATTTTATTCCAAATAATCTTTTTGGTTAAATTCATTTAAATCTCACTTTCGTACATTTCTTTGCTGGTAGATTTACATTACAAATAATTATTAGCATATTGTCATTCTGATAGTGGCTTAATTTATGATGTGCTTTAGTATACTTATTCTTAATTACTAGTGTTCTAACACATGTTTGGAGCCCCCTTTCTATTTACAGTGGTACAATTAATTAAAACACATGGAAACTCATGGTGTTCCTTTGTAATTTGCCTATGTGGGAGGATACAGCAGCTGTAGAATTCATTATTGTTATTTTTTTTAAGTTTCTTAAAGGGTTCATAAAAAGGTCCACAAATAAGCTATATTTATTTCTTGTTTTTGTACTTGCGTCAGATGAAGATTTTCTAATAACGTTTTCTATATATTGTTCTGGTATAAATGATAGACAGTGTCAGTAGGTCAACAACTAATGGTCCAAAGTGATCAGGTCGACACCAGAAAAGGGTCACCATGCACTAGGTCAATATTGACACACGATTGACACAAGCAAAAGGTCGACATGGAAATTATTGATACGTGAAAAGGTCATTTTTGTGTGTTGTCCTTTTTCATGTCGTCCTCTTCCATTTTTACATATTGCTTGTGTCGAACTTTTGACCATGTCTACCTAAGGTGCAGATGGAGCGCAGGTCCTTCAGCTGGGGGCTGGCAATTCCATCGGCAGCATCGCCAGGGGGGCGCGTGCATGAGATGCTCGCGCACCCCGATGCGACAGAGCTCCCGCTGCCCCGACCGCCCTAACCCTGCCAGTCTCTCTGAAGCGGAGACAGGCAGGGTCCCACCGCCCAGCTGCCGAGAGACTGGGATGTGCGTGCGAGACACACGCGCGTCCCAGTCTGATGGAGCCATTCTCCGCCGGCTCTCGCCAGCGAGGACGTTCTAGCGAGAGCCGAGCAAGCATGAAAGGGGCTCCATCTGTATGTGAACCTCTTTTCATGTGTCGACCTATGTCCTGTTGACCAATAGTGGTCAACCTATTGACTGTCAACCTTATTAGAGTTGACCCCATAACCCATACCCAAATTGTATACCAATACTGTATACTGTATGTGCACTTTATTCTATTTTCTTTACTACAATCGCAGAGGTTTGCTGCATTAGTGTCAGTTCTTCATTGCACCACTGTTTCAGTGACCGCTATAGTCATTTAGGGGGTTATTCTAGTCCATTCTTTCTGACAAAATCCTTCTTAGATGGACAAAACCATGTGCACTGCGGGTGGGGCAGATGTAACTTGTGCAGAGAGAATCAGATTTGGGTGGGGTTTTTCTTCAAAGTGAGATCTATATTGAAGTGTAAAATCATGCAGTCAGTATTTACCCTGCACAGAAACAAAATAACTCACCCAAATCTAATTATCTCTGCACATGTTACATCTGCCCCCCTGCAGTGCACATGGTTTTGTCCATCTAAGAAGGATTTTGTCAGAAAGAATGAACTAGAATAAACCCCTTAGTAACATTTACTGTAGAACTGTTGAATCCTATTGACCGCATGACATTACAGCAACCAACAGAATCAACCGCCTATGACACTCATTTAACAGGAAGTTTGAAACCAGTGATACAGTAGTTATATTTTCAGTAGCTGTTCTTATAGCAAACTGGGGTAATGACCATATAGAAGAATAGTAGAAAAGAGCAGATATTCAGTACAACATAGAAAACAATGTATTTTATTTAAAACATGGGGCTAATTCAGACTTCATTGCAAAGCACATTTTTTCTCAAATGGGCAAAACCATGTTGCACTGCAGATGGGGCAAATGTAACACGTGCAGAGAGTTCGATTTGGGTGAGGTGGGCCTGATTCAGACCTGCTCGCTGGGCTGCATGTGTTTGGAGTTCAGAGAGCAGGATAACTCCGCCCTGGCAAATGTACGACCCACCCCCATCCTGCCTGCCAAGCCCATATACAGGGCTGCAAATGGATGTGTATATGTACACATCTGTTCACTTGTGGCTGCTTACCATCAAAGGATTTCTCCTCCTCTGCCCTGTGCTCGCAGCCAGAGTCACTTGAGAGGATCCTATATAAATAATATAGTTTATCTGTTAGGTTACGGATTACAGACAACACAGGCAGATTTTATGCTGCAGTGTAGTGTGCTCTGTGTCTTGCTTGTGGCCTGTATATTAAACCTGCCTGTAACGGCAAATATATGCATTGCATTGACTAATTACTATAAAGCCCAGAAGCGGTAATACGTCAACATTCCTAATTCATTTAAAGAATGTAAACACACGTGTGTTTTTTCCCCTCATAAAAATGAAAGCGGAATGTAACAGCAAGGATTTCTCGGGCTGCTTTAATGGCAATAATATGTAACACATCCCCTGCCTCTAAATGAAACCATAAAATGTCTGGAGCCATTCGTAAGTTTTTAGGAAGCTATGTTGCTTTTTCCCTAGGAAGTTTGCTTGCCTCTCTATGCTGATGAAGATTGGGAAAATACTTTATATGCATAGGTGTGTCATGTTTTAAATATGATTTTTTGTGATTGAAAATAACTCCTTATTGCGTTCAGCTGTATATCCTGCAAATTTGTTTAAGAAAACATAATTATGACTATTCACATCTGTAAAGATCTGAAAATAATCTTTAGGTCTCCATGTATTCTCTATCTCACCACAGTATGAATTCAGTGTGATTTTTGATACCAGCCACCTGTCCGGGGATGATGATGTTCTCCAGTTCTTGGTCACTGCACAAAGGTATGTACATATATAATCACTATGGCCCTTATTCTGATCGGTGCGGCCCGATCAGAATATGCGGCCGCAACCGTGCAGGCGAATCCCCGCCTTCCATACGGATCGCCACCTACCGTCCGTATGCGGATATGTGGCGATCCGCATGAAATTGGACGGGGATACGCCTCCTCCGTCTTGGGAGCTGCCCCTGCATTCGATGGTCGTCGAACATCGAATGCAGGGCCGCACGCTCCACCAGGTCCCGCAACACAAGACCACACGGACACTTGTCCGTGTGAAATCATGTATGGGGGCGGGCAGCTGACATCCGGCGATGTCAGATGCCCGCCCCGTACCCACGCGTCACGGCCTCATTACCATGCATACGCCCCGCGTTTGCATGGGAACGCCCATGAAACGGGGGGCGTATGCATAGGGTAATGAGGCTAAGTAGCCCCTCACGCCCCTCTACGCCCCCTGTGCGGCGTATAAAGAATCCATGCGGCGAAATCGCCTGCACATGCGCAGAGTGACCTCTGCACATGCGCAGACGATAAACATCGGCGGGCCGTACGCAAGCGGGAATATCCGCACCGATCAGAATAAGGGCCTATGTCTGATTTCCATGTTCTTTTTTAATCAAACATTCTGTTGCTTTCTACTTTTTGTGATTACTGGTATTATCTCTTATCTAAGGAAATGATAATAACCCAGTCATTTTTTTCCCAGCAAGCAATGAAATGACCTTCGTTTAACTGAAAACTCTTTGTACTTAAAACAATTGGATTATAAAATGATGTTAATGATATACATGTTGAGTATCCCTTATCCCAAATGCTCGGAACCAGGAGCATTTTGTATAATGGATTATTCCATATTTCGGAACATGTTTATATTTCCATAAGGTATCTTGAGGTCGAGACCCATGTGCGAACACAAAATGCATTTATGTTGTATTAATAAAGTCCCTATATAGGGACATCTGAATTATTAACTATAGGAAGAGTTTAATGAGAAGTCCACATTCTAATTACTATTCCCTGACTCTGTTGAGGTTCTTTATTAATTGTACTAAACATACTGTAGTGCTGACTAGAAAATAGAGGTGACAATGTTACCTTTTAATAGAACCCTGACACATCTGTAACTTAGTATAATGTACATAATATATGGAGTGACACAAGGTAAGCATGCATTGCATTTTATTGCTGCTGAATGTATTAATTTGTCATAAAAATGGAAGCCTCCTCTATAGCCATGTACTTTGCATATTTAATTTCATTACTCTTGATTGCATATTTATATTTATAGCACATGACCTTGTCTATGAATAATGTAACTCATAAACCATTTTTCTTTTAGCATTAGTCTAGAATGGTAATACAATCCAGTACAGCTTTTCAGTTGTGAAATATATTAAGTTGAGTCATGGTAGGAGCTCAAGTATGTTTTGAAAATTTACAGTAACATTTTAAAGATATCATTTTGTTTAGAATAACTATTGTTAGGATTCTAGACTTCTAGGGGGTCAATTCAAGTAGATGTGAGTTGGGTTCTGCAACACAACTCCCACCATGAATTTAATTTGCAATTCAATTCTAAACTCGGTTTTAGGACTCAGCTTAGGGTTTTCAGAGGACGGTCACATTAACATCTCCTTAGCAGTAGAAACTATAAGGTAAAAATGTCAAGACACAGTGCAGAACCTATGGTATACCCCTCCTAATGTATAATTATGCATTTGGAGGGGTTTTAAATAGGACATTTTGGCCAATAGCGATATGTCATTTTAATTCATTTCATTTCTCAAAAAGCTCATTAATGGGTAAATGATGTAGGACAGGTGTTATATTGATGGGAGACTGTTTTTACATAGAGGTACAGTTTTAAAAAACTGAAAACTCACTTTACAGAATGCTGGAAATACTTGCAACGTCAGTTGTTCCAGTACTTTCCTCTTGACCACTAACAGCCTTCTATATGATCCTGTTATCTCAGTTGCAGCATTTTGGGGGTCCAGAATGGCACCTTATTTCCAGTTCACTTTTTGGAATCACACAACTTCACAATGTGTAACACAAATTGTCCTTTGTAATTGAATCTTGCATTTTTCAGGTGCGTGCATTGCTTTGATGTATGGGAGTTTCAGGAAACAAACTGGCTTTTGCAAACTCACTCCTAATAATATGTACCAAATACATTTTCCAGTTTACAACAGTACACACACGCACACACACACACACACACACACACACACACACACACACACACACACACCTACACCTACAGTATGTGTGCAATATTGTATGCTGGAAAATGTATTTGGCACATACTGTACATTAATGTACATAGACACGCTTCTAACCTTGTTTTCGGTGAGAGCAGGTAATTTTACCTGGTCGAGTACAGATATGAAACTGTAGGCCAGGGGTGGGGAACCTTTTTTGTGCCAAGGGCTGTTTTTATGGGGAAAAAATCCTTCGGGGACCATATGTAAAAAGTCTCTAACAAATTGTTTAGAATAACTAATAACTGCTGCAGCCGCCCCACGCTCTGGCGGCTGCCGCTGAATTGGACTGGCCGTCTCCCGCTGCTGTTGATTAAGAGGAATCTCGGGAGAACTACCGACCTCTCGTGAGAATTCCCCTGTACTTGACTCCTGGCAAAACTGCTGGGCAGGTGAGAGGGCCACTCAGACCGGCTACGGCCTGGAGTTCCCCACCCCTGCTGTAGAGCATGAACCGTGTATTTGCAGTGTTTTACATCGTTTGCTCTATACAGTATAATATGTGTCATGTATTCTAGCTCTATTTTTACTTCTAGTGGGTGTACTTGATATGAAAAAGCTGCTGAAAGATAGTTAATGGTTCTTTCATTGTAATTTCCCCCACAGCGGAAACATTGAACGGGCAGAATCTTTGCATGACAACACCCTCACTCTGGCTGTGCCTCTAAAGCATGAAGTGGACGCGTCAGTAACAGGGTAAGCGACCAATTTACTGTCCGACAGAAATAGGAAGAACTGCACAGTTTTCCTCCCAATGGAAAATCACATTCTTTTTGTGTTTTTATTTCATACTTTCCGGCACAAGCTTTCATCTAGTCTTTGGTTCTCAGACTATAAAAACAGGATATACTGTTTTATCTCCAGCTATGTGCTTCCTTTTTCCTATTAGAATAAAAGACATCTACAGTAATCTTTTGTAGCGAGAATTACTATCATTGTTGGCCTCTGTTTTTGTACTGCAGTGATAGTAATATGGGAAAGATGTGCTGTATAGCTTTTCATTGATCCCTCCTACAAGTCTGGTGCCTAAATATATATAGTAGCAGCTGAAGATATAACTATGGTAGTTGCCATGGTGCTAAGTGAGCCACACCTGGGGTAGGAGTGAGGTGATAGCTCTGACTCTAGGGGCAAAATGTAATAGAGGTCGTTTTTTGACACATGTGCGACTTTTGGTCAAAAACGTCTGAAATCGCACGTTTTCCAAAAAAGGGTGGCCCAGACCACTTGTACATATGAGCGAAGAAATGCAGGGATTTGGGTGGGCAGCTGACATCCGGGGAATGTCAGCTGTCTGCCCCCTGCACGTGCGTCACGACCGCATTAGCATATGTAAGCATTTTAATGGGAACGCCCATGAAACACAGGGCGTACACATATGCTAATGTCCCAGCCCAGCACCCCATGCCCCTCTCCACCCCTGCTTGCAAGGCTGAGAGCGTGTACTCAGCGACCAGACTTCTCGCCAAGTTTGCACGCACCCAGCATATACACATGCACAGAAATTCTGCTGCGCATATGCAAAACATTGGTCCCTGTGCAAATTTGCATCCGAGCTAATGAGCCATAATAAGGCCCACAGACTGTGTTTGGTTACATTTTAGCTTCAGTTATTTAATATGTTACTAGAATCAACTTGGATAATATCTAGGGGTATTCTGCCAAGTGCAGAACAGAATTTATGTCAAATTAGTATCAGATTATATGTGTACTGTATCCATTCAAATAGCCACGCTGCTAGACTCCTGCTGCCTGCCCCCCATCCAGATTACAGTGCTAGCCGCCGATGGTGCACAGCACTGCCTCTGCCTTCTCCCTCACAACCGCCATGCTGCACGCCGCCCGGAGGCCGGGGATGGTGGAGCTCCGTGGATGGGGGCCCGGAGCTCCACATGCATGCAACCATCCCCGGCCTAAACCGGTCTTAATAGCTGTCCCATTGATCCTTACCGGTACTCATAAGGAATTTTGCAGTCTGTAGTGTAAATATAGTGTGAAATATAGGGCCTTATTCTGATCGGTGCGGCCGGATCCGAATATGCGGCCAGGACCGTGCGTGCGAAACCCCGCCTTCCATACGGATCGCCAACTCCGTCCGTACGCGGTAAGAAGGTGGCCGAAAGGACCGCACGTGTATTTTTCATGGAATACGCCTCCTCCATCTCAGGGAACCTCCCCCATCATTCGATGGTCGCAGACCATCGAATGCAGGACCGAGTGGTCCACCAGCTCCCGCAACCTCAGACCACACGGACATTTTTCCGTGCAAAAGCAGGGATCTGGGCGGGCAGCTGACATCCGGCGATGTCATATGTCCGCCCCCTACACGTGCGTCACGACTGCAATACCATACGTACGCCCAGCGTTTGCATGGGAACGCGGGGCGTATGCATATGGTAATGAGCCCAAATAGCCCTTCACGCCCCTCTCCACCCCCTGTTCGGAGTGTTCACATTTCATGCGGGATTTGGCCGTACGCCCCGCTCGCACATGCGCAGAGACGCCTCTGCACATGCGCAGACACAAAACATCGGCGGACCGACCGCACGCGGACATTACCGCACCAACCAGAATAAGGGCCATAGAGAGGCGAGAGTAAAATAAAATATATCACGTAGAAATAAAATATTGATGTAAACTTTCAATTTATTTTAGTACATATAATATGATATTTATCAAATCATTAACCCTTCTTTTAGTGATTTTCAGGCTTCTTGTGTATTGTACTAACAAGGAAAAATAATGGAAAAAAAAAACGCTCTGTAGCAAATAGTCCACTACAGGAAACAGTTGACTGTCTGATGGGCCCAACACACATGCCGATGTGTGTAGGGCGACCTAGCTGTGCTATGTCGGGCCGTTCTGCTCAGCACACAGAGCTGACAGCCCACACACAGAGTGAGCTGTCAGCTCTGTGTGCTAAGCGAGCAGACAGCTCCAGTGTTCTCCGGTGGGAGAACGCTGCCGATATTGATGGACACTGTTCATCAATCTCGGCCAGCGACAAAGACGCGCGGGGACGCGCATTGCTGTCGATATAGCCCCCCCACACACACCGATGTGAGGGCATTTTCTAAGCGACTTTACGAAACTAAGCAAAATCGCTTAGAAAATGCCTTAATATCGGCATGTGTGTAGGCCGTATCAGTTTCAAGTGTTTTATAGTGAGATGTTTGGGTTTGTAGCAAATTTGCAACAGTATGCAATGAAGGGTTAACATAAGCAGCGTGTATTCTGCAGTCACAGGTAATATGGTCCGTTTACTTGTTCTCAGACTGGCAGATTTGGGCGGCTGATTGATAGGTTCAAACAGTAATTTTGTTGTCACACTTCATTCAGATTTTCATCAATGTGCTGCGGTGTACGGCTCATCTATTCATGTGTATTTAGTCTTGCAGCTTATACCAATCATAAAACTATGAACCTGCCATTAGTGCAGGTAGTTAATGGGAGAAATAGAATATACGTGCTCCACTGGGATATCTCACTAGAAAACTATCCATTTAGTGTACAGATGGGGCCGGGCTCATCTTTCCAGGGGATGGCGATGGCGACGCCATTCCCTGCTCCGGCGCCATCTGTGTGTCGGAAGGGGACGCGCGCGCACGAGGTGCGCGCGCGTCCCCTTCCGACGGTGCTGCCGTCCCCTTCCGACGGGCGCCCGGTGCCCACACCGGGCGCCCGCACCCCCCCACAGCCTCCTCGGGTCCCCCCAGCCCCCCTCGAGCGGGAGGCGGACAGTATTTGCGTCCGCCTCGCCCGCCGGCCGCCCGGATACTGAGACGCACGTGCGTGGGGGACGCACGCGCGTCTCAGTCAGATGGCGCGCCGTGCTGCTGGCGGATCGCCAGCGGCATGCTGCTGGCGATTCGCCAGCAAGCATAAGGCCTGCCCCATCTGTAGATGAGATTTGAATACTTTGTTGTTAATCTACTGTATGTAGTATAATTCAAAATGTTCTAAAAGGTCCAAAGAGATTACCTGCAATCCCTCAGCACCTGCATTGTTAATACTGTCTGGCAATCTTCTGACTCTTCTACCTGTAGGATTGGCCTGCAATCTCCCAACCTCTGCATATTGCCATAAACGTATTGCTGCCTGCAACTTCCCAGCTCATACACCTACTGTACATTGCTTGAAGTTCTTCAGCAATCCAAAATTCCACAAGTCAGTCTTGTCTTTCTGATTACTGCATTGCCTATCTTGTGGGGCTTTAGTTACTATTGTTTTTATCAGAAGTGAGTGACCCAGGTAGAGGGTCAAGACTGGCATGGTGGGCGCTGAAAAGTTCATGTCCCCTTGTGGGGGCCTCTCTTGAATACCCCCGGAGTGTTAGATCCCGTGCCTTTGCCTTGGGTTTAGTCAACTACTCGCTACTGATTCTGAAATGTCTTAACATCACTATTTTATTAACATAAAATTGTATCTAATGTCCTTTATCTCTCAATTTATTTTTTCGGGGTACAGAGGAAATAATACGTAAGAAAGAAACTGCTTTTAGCGTATTACCCACATGCTTCCTTGACGCATAAAATCCAAAGTGAACCTTTGTATAGTATATAGTGATATATATATATATATATATATATATATATATAGTGTGTGTGTGTGTATATATATATATATATATATATATATATATATATAGATAGAAACTCCGTGTACCCAGCACTTGGACCCTCCGAGGGTTGTCTTGCTCAGGTGCCTTCTGTGTCGGCAAAATAGCCCAATGTGTAGTACTCCTAGAAGCAGCGGCACTCAGAGACTTGTAAACGGTGATTCAAGGACATTAAATTCACGCTTGAATCACCGTTTACAAGTCTCTGAGTGCCGCTGCTTCTAGGAGTACTATATATATATATATATATATATATATATATATATATCTTCAGTTGAATGCCTTTACATCATGTAAGCATAGTATATATAGGGAATCTGCATGGTGATGGATGTTTTCTCAATTTGGATTCTAAAAGGAGATTTCACATCATCAAAGTGTGCAGTGACTCACTAAAGGGAGTATTCACAATACTAAAAACATATTTTACTATGTGTTCTTTTGTTTGTTTTTCTGTTTGTAAGTAATATCACACTAATATCGGGGGAAATTTACTAAAGAAAATTTGTAAAAAATAGGTGTATTTGTATCCAGAAATACACTTATTTTTGACATTTACTATCCCGAAAATACGGCAATTCATATTCGTATTCATAGCACATCATTACGACTACGTATTGCCGTATTTTTGGGATAGTAAATGTCAAAAATAAGTGTATTTCTGGATGCAAATACACCTATTTTTTTTACAAATTTCCTTTAGTAAATTTCCCCCTATACAGTATGTCATGAATAAAAGCACAATTTCCTCTATACCCAAGTATATTTCTATGTGTATCGTACTGGCCATTGTGCATTGCTTACTGTACATGCTGTACAATGCAGGGTAAAATAAGGAAATTCCTCACCCCTTTTAGTTGATTCATACAGTATGTATAATTCCAAACAATTCATTTGTGGCCATTATATTCAAATGCAGGCATTTACAGCCCCTTTTTAGACATGTTTCACCTATCCAGTTTCACTTTTTTTAAAGTTAAATCTGCATTGGCACAACATGATTAAAAAGTATTTGAAAAAAGGGTGCAAGAACACGTGTATTTGGACCGTGCCAGATTTTTTAATAATCGAAAAATATTAAATACCCTGCATGTCATGGCTGACCAATGTCATGCAGCAAATGTTTACAGACATGATCTGACATTATCTGACAAACTGCATCACCACAAGAACAGTATAGATTATATAGAAATTACGGTGGTGTGGTGTGTATGCTGGAAATCGGAAATAAATGATGGTGGTTCATTTCTCCTAATTTTCAGACATGTCAATAGCTTACCAAAGTTCATTGTACCTCTTCTGTACTGCTAAGCCTCAAGCACGATGGGATGCGGTCATTTGGTCTACTGCATTATGGTAGAAAGTCATTAGGTCGAATCCATTAGGTCGACATGCTAAAAGGTCGACATGACTCTAGGTCGACATGGGAAAAGGTCGACATGATTCTAGTTCGAAAGGTCATTAGTTCGACAGGTCATTAATTCGACAAGGTCATTAGTTCGACATTGTCTATGTCGACATTCACAAGGTCGACATGGCGTTTTTCACTGTTTTTTGAGCCAACATGTGCCGACAGGCGGTATTTCATGCCCTACCATCCACTAGGGCGTGGTGGGAGAATAAAATAGTGTGCCGAGCGTAGCGAGGCACCGTGCCCGACGCATAGCGAGCGCAGCGAGCGATGCGAGGGGATGCAGTGCACTTTAAACTGTGTCCATGTCGACTGTGTTGACATTCAGGTAAAAAAACAGTGAAAAACCCCATGTCGACCTTGTGAATGTCGACATAGACAATGTCGAACTAATGACCTTGTCGAACTAATGACCTGTCGAACTAATGACCTTTCGACCTAGAATCATGTCGACCTTTTCCCATGTCGACCTAGAATCATGTCGACCTTTTAGCATGTCGACCTAATGGATTCGACCTAATGACTTTCTACCATAATGCAATAGACCAAATGATCCCAACCCAGCACGATAATAAATGATGTATTTGAACTACATCTCTCAGCATTAATATTCAGTTTGGACAAGTTGATGCCCAGCCCATGTATAGACTTTTGTTTTATCACAACTTCATTTTCATGATACGAACATTGTGGCTCCAGTTGTGAAATGACCCTTTGTTCTTCTATTCATCGTATTTAGAATAAAAACATGTTTCAAACTGTGCTTTAGAAGTAAATGTTTACTGTTTATTCTTACAGGACTGTGTATCCTACCTCTTTTGAGTACGGGGATACAGTGGAAGCCTCCAAGTTTATTCAGCTTCAGGATCAAGAATGTCACTTCCAGCCTCTCAACTTCACGTTTCAGGTTTGCAGCTATTTGATCTACTGCTATTATAAGCACACATTGGGCTAGATTCTCTAAGCTTCAAAAGTGATAGATGGAGAGTGGAGAGTGATAAACAGCCAGCCAATCAGCTCCTACCTGCCATGTTACAGACTGTGTTTGAAAAATGTCAGACAGGAGCTGATTGGCTGGCTGTTTATCACTCTTCATTTTATCACTTCTGAAGCTTAGAGAATCTGGCCCTCAGTGATAGAGCAGTGTTGTTGTAGTCAATTGAACAGTAAAGGGTAGGTTTACTAAATCTTCTAAATGTGAAAAGGGGTAGTGTTGCCTGGGTGCCGGATGACTGCCCGACAAGGAGGATCCCTACGGTCAGTATCCCAACATAGGAATCCTGACTGACAGGGGCTATTCTCCCTTGTGGCAAGCGAATCGAGCCACTGAGCCCACAGCGTGGCGAGTGCAGCGAGCCCGCAATGGGCGTCTTTGTACTCACCCCCCTGTCGGAGCCCCAGTGTTCAGGATTCCTACATCAGGATCCTGCCTATATGGATCCCCCCTGTCAGACCGCCACACCACACTCGTGTTGCCCATAGCAACCAATCAGATTCTGTCTCAGAATTTTTCAGTTCAAAAAATCTCATTGTACACTATAAATACAATTATGTCTTACTTAGCCCTCAAATGTAAAGCACTCACTTACCTTTTCCTGCGCGGTATGGTTCTGACTTAGATGTGTCCATTTGCAAATGTGTCATATAAATCTAGAATTTGACAGCAGATAAGGACAATATGACCCCTCCAGTCTGTCATTTAGGGTTGGGGTTAGGATATTATGGCTAGCGTATTAGGGTTAGGTTACATGATTGAGTATATTTGGGATATGGTATTAGGGTTAACTTAGCTATCTTCTGCTCCTGAGGAAGCTGGGAGGTTCCAGGGAAATGTGTTGAGCATATCATTCTACCTCTGTACTACTACCATTAGAAGGCCTTTATATGGACTTTATGGACACTGCAATCTCCTAATACCAAGACCAACTATTTATCTGGAAGCCTACCCAAGAAGCAACAGACTTACACAGTCATCCAGGTTCACCCACACCCATTCAATAGGAATTGGCAAAATCCCTTTCTTCACATCTGAATTCCACTTTTGGGACAAATGGGCCACATGGTACCTATTTGCTGCTTTTTCTGTTATTGGAGACAATAAAGTCCAGACCAACATTTCCTTATGGTAGTATGCATGTTATCTATTTAATTGTCTTTTAAGTGCATTTGTACTCATACATTAATATGGAATTCCATATATACTTTTTAATTTTATTAAATCTGATTATTGTAAAAGATACCGTTCCTACGGCATTTTCAATTTTTTTAACAGCCGGCGTTGGTACACTCTTGTTTGTTTTTTACCTATCCATTTGGGACTGACAACCCCAGTACCAGCTGCAGTTAGTATCGCACCAATCACTTTTCTGACTTTTTAGTATATCAATTGAACATGAGAGTGTCATGAGGCTGTTGTGGGCATATACTGTAGCCAGTGTTCCATCTTATCAGAGGCACTTTAAGAGAGGAGGGTGCCCGTGTGCAGGCATCCATCAGGCCCCCCTCCTCTTTGGCAGTGCAATATTTGGGCCTCCCTGCACAACTTGCACCCATTATAGATATGCCAGTGCATCCTATTCTGAATTAGAGGTATGTCAAGGGAGTGCATTTTTCAGATTGTCCTGCTCGCCAGGCATGGGGTAAGTGAAGTTCAGATAATAGTGAAAAGGTGGCAAGTTTCAGCATTCTGAATGCAGCTACATATGGACCAGCATGGAACTTACAATCAGGTTCAAAATTTGGTACCCCTGGCTCTTATTTAAAGAGCCGGACGCTTTGTGGGTGGCTGTGATGGGGATCACCCTGGCCTTTGGTGTTCATCTCCCTTGAGTATGTCACATGACTAAAATAGCAGTACTCTACATACAGTACCTTTTAGATGTCAGGTCAGAAACTCACTATATGGCAAATATGCTGTTTTGCCCCCTTTTGTTACCTCCTCTCCACCCCTTCCCTGTATGTTATTGTCTGTTTATGTTTGTTTTCTATACAGTCTGGTTAAATACCTCTACCATCCAAAGACTGCTGATGCCTTCTTTGTAACCTATTGTGTTGTCTTTCATTTATGTTCATGGTATCTGTAACTGAGATGCTTTCTTTATATTTATTGTTTTATTGTTGTTCTCAATAAACATAAATTTCTAAAAAAAAAAATGACAAAAAAATAAAATGATGCCCAGTTGGCCCTCACTTCTAATGATACCAGTAAAATTTATTTATATTACCATATGACACGTAGTTTGATAGGAAGTGGGTTGAATGAATTATTAGCAATTTCAGTAGAGCTGTTTTGTTTGATTGACTGCAGACTCTGGGATGTTATGTTAGATCGGCATGCCAAGCATTCTGACATGTTGTACATCATTCTTATTTGAAACCATATGTGCAATATGCTCCTTTCCAGGCAGTAAACATTAGGCTCACATTTGACTGAATATTTTGGGGGGTTTTGATGAAGAAAAAAAAAAAATCAATTATGAGAATATGTTCCTAAATAGCTTTACAATAATACTAATTATTTATCAGTAGTAATGTTACATACACAAATAATGTACTTGGTGTAAAAAACAACAACATTATCTTGGGGGGGAAATTCATCATTTCTGTAGTATCTCAGGCATTACACACTCAAGCTTTCCTAACTTTCCCACTTACCCCAGGCTTTACTAACTTTACCTAGGCCTTACTACCCACTTACCTCAGGCTTTATCCACTTTCCCCATTAATTACCCACTTTACCCATTCCTTACCCACTTACCCAAGGCTTTACCAACTTCAATCAAGCTTTACTTACTTTCCACAGGCTTTACCCACTTACCTCAGGCCTTACCTCACTTTCCCCAGGCTTTACACACTTACCTCAGGCTTTCCCAAGCCATACCCACTTACCCCAGGCTTTACTCACTTTCCCCAGACTTTACCCACTTACCCTAGGCCTTAGTACATACCCCAGGCTTTAGCCACTTAACCCAGGCCTTACTCTCTTGCCCCAGGCTTTACTAACTTATAACAATATCCTTTTTTAAATTATTTTATATTGAGATAAATGCTTAAATAAAGGTTACTCCTCTTTTACAATTATGTATGCTTATTGTTTTCAGGTTTACAATGCTGGCCCAAGTACACTGCCTGGATCTTCTATCAAAATGTTATTTCCTAATCACCTCTCTGCTTCTGGTGCTGAAATGTTTCTCATCCAGGACATTATGGTAGGTGCATTACAACTGATGTACTTTGTACATTCAGATCTGCAGTACAAATTTGTTCTCAAAATGGGCAAAACCATGTGCACTGCAGGTGGGGCAGATGTAACATATATAGAGAGAGTTAGATTTGTGTGGGTTATTTTGTTTATGTGCAGAGTAAATACTGCAATTTAGATTTCAGTTTCAACACACTCCACCCAAATGTAACTCTGTCTGCACATGTTACATCCGCCCCACCTGCAATGCACATAGTTTTGCCTCTGAGTGAAAAGAGGTGAATGTTTCTTTTTTCAAGCATGTCCATTCTCCAATAAATGCAGTAGCTCTGCATTAATCAGCCTGGGATAGTTTTCATTGTAGTGGGAGGAAACCACTCTCCCTCAATCTGATTAGGCAGTTCCGGCACCAGGGCTAGTTAAGGCTGAGGAGACTCTTGCTAATGTGCTATTGCAAAAATCAGCTAGCTGATAAGTACAAGCATGAAGGCTCTTCCCAACCTCCCACATTGGAGGCATGGGGTGGTTAACAGGATTGGACAGTTGGCTTGACGTGTTTGCCACACCAGGTTGTCACAGTATAATGAACACCCCAACACCCAGAGGGTAAGAAGTAATAAATACTCAAACATTTCATTTAAGCTTTATTTCAATTTATGACTAAATTCAATTATTAGTCACCACTTTATTAAATGTTAAATACTTCTATACTTCTAATACTCTATGAAATAAACCCAATGGTATGCACTTCGTGTATTCTCAGGTAACCGTGAGCCTCCTGTGAACATTTTTGCTGAAGTCCTTGATTAGTTGTGAAATGTCATGATGCAAATGTATTCTTCATTTTCTTTTCTTTTATATCAGTAGATATATAGTAGGTGTGTTATATGGCATGTACAGGATTGCATTTTATACTCTGTACATTGAACATTATGGCCCTTATTCTGATCGGTGCGGCCGGAGCCGAATATGCGGCCAGGACCGTGCGTGCGAAACCCTGCCTTCCATACGGATCGCCAACTCCGTCCGTATGCGGTAAGAAGCTGGCCGAACGGACCGCACGTGTATTTTTCACGGAATACGCCTCCTCCATCTCAGGGAACCTCCCCCATCATTCGATGGTCGCTGACCATCGAATGCAGGACCGAGTGCTCCACCAGCTCCCGCAACCTCAGACCACACAGACATTTTTCCGTGCAAAAGCAGGGATCTGGGCGGGCAGCTGACATCCGGCGATGTCATATGTCCGCCCCCTACACGTGCGTCACGGCCGCATTACCATACGTACGCCCAGCGTTTGCATGGGAACGCCCATGAAACGCGGGGCGTATGCATATGGTAATGAGCCCAAATAGCCCTTCACGCCCCTCTCCACCCCCTGTTCGGAGTGTTCACATATCATGCGGGATTTGGCCATACGCCCCGCTCGCACATGCGCAGAGACGCCTCTGCAAATGCGCAGACCCAAAACATCGGCGGGCCGAACGCACGCGGATATAACCGCACCGATCAGAATAAGGGCCTATATGTGGGGTGACATTCTATGGGTTCCGATTTTTAGGCATGTCTAAAATTCGCACCAAATCGCACTTTTTAAAATCCCTTTTTTTGGCCGTTTTTCGCATATTTAATGAGATGCGAATTACGGAGAAAAAAGTGCGATTAGGTGCGATAATGTGCGAATTTTAGGCATGAAAATGTGCAAATTTTAGGCATGAAAATGTGCGAATTTAAGGAAATGTGCGATTTTTTGTTCTTAAATTAAAAAAAAAATAGCGTGGGGTCCCCCCTCCTGAGCATAACCAGCCCCGGGCTCATTGAGCCGGGGCTGGTTCCAAAAATACGGGGGACAAAAAGCATAGGGGTCCCCGTATTTCTGAAACCAGCCCCGGACTCTTGGACCGGTCCTGGTTCCAAAAATACGGGGGACAAACAATCTGGGGGTCCCCCGTATTTTGAAACCAGCACCGGGCTCCAACAGCCCTCGGTGTCATGCCACAGCCGGGGGACACTTTTTATATAAGGTCCCCCGGCCGAAACATGAGCACCGTGGCTGGTCAGCATTGGACGGGGTACCTGGAGGAGTGGGGACCCCCCCATAAAGGGGTCCCCCCCCCAGGCTTCACCCGTCCAGGGCTGAAGCCCGGGGCTGTCACCGGCGTCCGTGGCCAGTGGACGCCGGCCTGATATGGTTAAATCTTACATACATAACATTGCTTGATACAGGAGAACTACAAGTGCCAGCAGACCTCCCCCGCATGCTGGGACTTGGAGAACCACAAGTCCCAGCATGCGGGGCATTAATGGGCCCGCTGGGACTTGTAGTCCACCTGTAAAAAGAATGTTAAAAGAAAACACACACACACACAGAGAAGTAAAACTTTATTCCATACACATTCACACTCCTCACTTTTACACCCACATTCTTACCGATCCAGGATCCAGCGCTGTCCTCTTCACAGCCGGCTCCCCCCGCACTGACAGCGGGGAGGACGACTATCTCTGATGCCGCTAACAGCTTCTGTTGCGCTGTCCCAGCGCTACAGAGGCTGAGAGCGTGATTGGCCGATGCGTCTCCATGAAGACGCATAGCTCAGCCCTGATTGGCAATATTTTCTTGTTGGCCATGCACCATATGACATAATTCAGATGTGTACCTACCCTTAGATCCCTGGTCGCAGTGAGTCTCAAGTCAGACTTGAGACAAGTAAAGATGCACATACAGTATGCAATACTGACAATCCTAAATGATGTGTCAGATTTCAGTCTGACTCTGATTTAGGCCCAAAGTGCCATCAGGTGGCAGAAAACTGTATGGCAGGAAATATTTGTCCACTTCTTGAAACATATTTGACACAGTGTGAAGTGTTTTTTTAAAGAAAGAATAATAAAGTCACCAGATGCTAAACATAATTTTAACGCGTGCTACATCTGTAACTAATCACACAAGATTAAATCACATTTAAAGTATTCTGCATATTTATGTCATTGCACTTATGTAACATAAGAGGCCTGTCCATTGTGATATGTAAAATCTTCTTTGCTTTTGTGACCCTTTGGTGTGCATCTCCAATATGTAAATGAGTCTTCGGAGTTGGTACTATTCACAGCTCTGTGAATAGCATCAGGAGCTCCCGGTGCTATTCAACAGTGCATTGCTATGTTGGAGAATGACGGCACTAGTGGGAGTTTAGGCGTGATAACTGAGATTTTTTTCTGACTTAAGTGCACCCCGCAATGTTTGCACCAACCTGGTATAGTGGGACTTAGCAACGAGCTGATTAGAATTGCTCCGGTAGCTCCCTCCTTGTGCTATTCTTAGAATGCTGAATTGAATCAACACCTTTGACTTTTCAAAATCTCTTATAGAATGATGGGTACTCTTTACCTAGATGGGCGCCAGCGATTGAAATCGCGGGCGTCGGGGGTAAAAATCGCGGTCATCGCGGGTAAATCGCGGGTACATAAAAATCTGCTACCCGCGATGACCGCGATTTTCCCATAGGGAACAATGTTAAAAAGGCTGATTGAGCGCGATTTTCATGTAAAATGCCTCAATGCCCGCGATTTGGCCATAGGAATCAATGTTAAATGGGCTACAGAGCCCAAATAGCCACAATTAACCCTTAAATGTCCCCCCAAATTTTTAACGCCACCCCACGATCCACGCCAACCCGAAGCGTGGCGAGCGCAGCGAGCCCGCGAGGGGCGGCGGTACGCGTCCTCCGACCTTTTCATGCCCTACTATCCACTAGGGCGTGGAGTGAGAATAGAATAGTGTGGCGAGCGCAGCGAGCCACCGCGCCCGAAGCGTGGCGAGCGCAGCGAGCCCCGCGAGGGGACGTGGATACCTTCACAGGTAGACGCGTCCCCTCGCGGGCTTCACAGGTGTCCGCGTCGCCACGGACACCTGTGAAGCCCGCGAGGGGACGCGTTTACCTGTGAAGGTATCCGCGTCCCCTCGCGGGGCTCGCTGCGCTCGCCACGCATTTAACAGTAAAATCGTGTCCATCGGGCCTTTTAACATTGATTCCTATGGCAAATCGGGAGCATCGCGTCGCGGGCATCGCGGGTACATTTATGGCCGGCCGCGACGCGACCGACGCGATTTCCATGTTTAACATGGGTTTCAATGGGAAATCGCGGGCATCGCGTCGGTCGCGTCGCGGCCAGACATAAATGTACCCGCGATCACCACGACGGGCGCCCATCTAGGTAAAGAGTACCGAATGATGTAAGTGGAGACATACTGTATTATACCATGGAAAATTATCTATTGGATCAGTTAACCCCTTCCTGACAGAGCCAGTTTTTGCGTTCCTGACAGAGCCCTTTTTTTCAAATCTGACATGTCTCACTTAAGTGGGGATAACTTTTTTTTGCTTTTACTTATCCCAGTGGTTTTGAGATTGTTTTTTCGTGACACATTGTACTTCAAATTAGTGGTAAATTTGGGTCGATACAGTCTGTGTTTTTTTGTGAAAAATACCAAAATATCGTGAAAAAATGGAAAATTTAGCGATTTGCAAAATGTTAAATTTTCTGCTTGTGAGACAAATAATCTTACCACTCAAAATAGTGAATAACTAACATAGACCATATGTCTACTTTATGTTGACATCATTATTTCAACTTCCTTTTATTTTTTTGGGACACTAGGAGGCTTACAATATGAATAGCAAATTCTCAAATTTTCAAGAAAATTTCAAACACTGATTTTTTTAGGGACCAGTTCAGTTCTGATGTGACTTTACATAGTTACATAGTTACATAGTAGGTAAGGCTGAAAAAAGACTTGCGTCCATCTAGTTCAACCTGGTATAGATATCCATTGCTGATTTGGTAGGTTCTGGTATTTTACAGACAAATTATATTTCTTATTTGTACCCATGGATGTTTTTCTCCAGTAAATGTTTGTCCAACTTTGCCTTGAACGCATTTAATGAGCCAGCCGTTACCACCTCTCTGGGAAGAGAGTTCCAGAGTTTGACTGTTCTGACCGTAAAGAAATTCTTTCTACTAGCTGAATGAAATCTTTTTTCTTCTAATCTATACTCATGCCCTCGCGTCCTAGATTCCTTTCTAGTAGAAAATAGGGTGTGTGACAGTTCTTTATATTGGCCCTTGATATACTTGTACATGTTGAGCATGTCCCCCCTTAAACGTCTCTTTTCTAATGTAAATAGTTCCAAATTGCTTAATCTCTCCCCGTAGCTTAAATTCTCCATTCCCCTAATAAGCTTTGTTGCTCGCCTTTGGACTTTTTCTAATTCTATGATGTCCTTTTTATAGTGTGGGGCCCAGAACTGTACTCCGTACTCTAGGTGAGGTCTCACCAATGCTTTATATAGTGGCATAATTACCCTTGAGTCCCTAGTTTCCATTCCCCTCTTAATACATGCCAGAATTTTGTTGGCCTTTTTTGTAGCTACATTACAATGGGCACTACATCCTAGATTGCTGTCTATTTGGACTCCTAGATCCTTTTCAAGTATGGAATTACCCAGTTCCTCTCCGCTAAGGTTGTAACTTGCACACTGGTTGTGTCTCCCAAGGTGCATAACCTTACATTTATCTACATTGAACCTCATCTTCCATTTTTTTGCCCACTCATCTAGAATTGCAAGATCATTTTGAAGCATGGTGACATCTTCTGGTGATTTGATGACTTTGCTAAGTTTTGTATCGTCCGCAAAGATGGATACATTGCTGAGTAACCCTATCCCAATATCGTTAATAAAAATGTTAAACAAAATGGGCCCCAAAACCGAACCCTGGGGCACTCCACTTAGTACCGGTATCATATCTGATACGGCACCATTCACAACCACTCTTTGTTCTCTATTACATAGCCAATTCCCTACCCATCTGCAGATATTTTCACCCAATCCTAGGTTCTCCATTTTATTAATCAATCTCTTGTGTGGGACAGTATCAAATGCTTTAGCGAAATCTAGGAAAATCACATCTACAGCATTTCCATTATCGAGGTTTTTGCTAACCTCTTCATAGAACCCTAGTAGATTAGTTTGGCATGAACGATTTTTCACGAACCCATGTTGGTTAGTACTGAGTAGACGGTGATGATCTAAATATTCCTGAATACCATCCCTTAAAAATCCTTCAAATAGTTTACCCACAATTGATGTTAAACTAACGGGTCTGTAATTAGCGGGATCTTCCTTTTTTCCTTTTTTGAATATTGGCACTACCTCTGCTATTCTCCAATCTTTTGGTACTATACCTGACGATAGTGACTTGCTAAAGATATAATGTAGGGGGGTAGCTAGTTCATCCCTTAATTCCATTAATACCCTCGGATGAATCCCATCTGGCCCTGGTGACTTATTTGTTTTGAGTTTGCTTAGCCTCAGTATTATTTCCTTTGGCGTGAAATCCACAATGAGATCTGGCTTATTTGTCCCATTTGTGGTAAATGTTCGTTTCACAGTCTGCTCTCCCTTAGTAAATACTGATGAGAAGAACTCATTTAACAGTTTTGCTTTTCCCTTGTCCTCAGTAACACTTTTTCCACTAGTATCAGTTAGTGGGCCTATGTTTTCCTTAATTAAACGTTTACTATTTATGTATTTAAAAAACTTCTTTGGGTTGGTTTTGCTTTCAGTGGCTATGCGCTCTTCATATAATATTTTAGCTGCTTTGATTACCCCTTTACAAGTTTTGTTTGATTCTTTGTATTTTGCGAACGCCTCCTCATTCAAGTTATTTTTATAGAATTTAAAGGCTCTGGTTTTATTGTTGATAGCTGACCTTACTTCTTTGTCCAACCATGGTGGCTTTTTTTTGTTGAATTTACCTTTAGTTACTTTAGGAATGTATTCAATAGTTAGTGAATCAAGCACCTTTTTTAGAGTATCCCACATTTCCTCTGCATTTTTTCCCTCCATAACAGTTTCCCACCCAATTCCTGTTAGAGCTTCCCTGAATAATTCAAAGTTCGCTTTTCTGAAGTTTAGTGAAGCGAACTTTGAATTATTCAGGGAAGCTCTAACAGGAATTTGAGGGACTTGTATGTGAGACACCCCCATAAATGATGCCATTTCAAAAACTGCACCCCTCACAGTATTCAAAACAGCATTTTGGAAGTTTGTTAACCCTTTAGGTGTTTCACAGGAATTAAAACAAAGTGTAGGTGAAATTTCAAAATTTCTTTTTTTTTGCAGATTTGCAATTTTAATACATTTTTATAAGGAACACAGTACATTTTACTAGAGAAATGTGACTAAAAATTGATTCCCCCAATTCTTTTGTTTTCATAAATATCCTATATGTGGCCCTAGTGTGCACGGTGACCAAACCACAGGCTTCATAATAGAAGGAGCACCTACTTGATTTTGGAGCCTCCTTTTTATGAGATTATTTTTTAGGCACCATGTAGGTTTCAAGGCACCATAAGATGCTAAAAGTTAGGAACCCCCCCACAAGTGACCCCATTTTGCAAACTACACCCCTCAGGGAATTCATCTAGGGGTATAGTGTACATTTCAAACCCCCAGGGGTTTCACCAATTGTGGTACAACTGGGCAGTGAAAATGAAAAATTATTTTTTTTACACAAAAATGCAGTTCTGGCTCCAAATTTGTCATTTTCAGAAGGTATGAAGGAGACAAAGCACCCCAAAATCTGTGCCCCAATTTCTCCCGAGTACGGCAATGCCTCACATGTGACCAAAAAATACCAGTTGGGTGCATGGCAGGACTCAGAAGGGAAGGAGTGATTTTTGGATTTTGCAGCTCAGATTCTGGTGGAATTTTGGTGGGTGCTATGTCGCATTAGCAAGACCCCCCAAGCACCAATACAGTGGAACCCCCCCACAAGTCACCCCATTTTGCAAACTACACCCCTCAGGGAATTCATCTAGGGGTATAGTGTACATTTCAAACCCCCAGGGGTTTCACCAATTTTGATACAAGTGGGCAGTGAAAATGAAAAATTACATTTTTTTACACAAAAATGCAGTTCTGGCTCAAAATTTTTCATTTTCAGAAGGTATGAAGGAGAAAAAGCACCCCAAAATCTGTGCCCCAATTTCTCCCGAGTACGGCAATGCCTCACATGTGACCAAAAAATACCAGTTGGGTGCATGGCAGGACTCAGAAGGGAAGGAGTGATTTTTGGATTTTGCAGCACAGATTCTGGTGGAATGAATGGTGGGTGCTATGTTGCACCAATGCAGTGGAACCCCCCCACAAGTCACCCCATTTTGCAAAGTACACCCCTCAGGGAATTCATCTAGGGGTATAGTGTACATTTCAAACCCCCAGGGGTTTCACCAATTTTGATACAAGTGGGCAGTGAAAATGAAAAATTAAATTTTTTTACACAAAAATGCAGTTCTGGCTCAAAATTTTTCATTTTCAGAAGGTATGAAGGAGAAAAAGCACCCCAAAATCTGTGCCCCAATTTCTCCCGAGTACGGCAATGCCTCACATGTGACCAAAAAATACCAGTTGGGTGCATGGCAGGACTCAGAACGGAAGGAGTGATTTTTGGATTTTGCAGCTCAGATTCTGGTGGAATTTTGGTGGGTGCTATGTCGCATTAGCAAGACCCCCCAAGCACCAATACAGTGGAACCCCCCCACAAGTCACCCCATTTTGAAAACTACACCCCTCAGGGAATTCATCTAGGGGTATAGTGTACATTTCAAACCCCCAGGGGTTTCACCAATTTTGATACAAGTGGGCAGTGAAAATGAAAAATTACATTTTTTTACACAAAAATGCAGTTCTGGCTCAAAATTTTTCATTTTCAGAAGGTATGAAGGAGAAAAAGCACCCCAAAATCTATGCCCCAATTTCTCCCGAGTACGGCAATGCCTCACATGTGACCAAAAAATACCAGTTGGGTGCATGGCAGGACTCAGAACGGAAGGAGTGATTTTTGGATTTTGCAGCACAGATTTTGGTGGAATGAATGGTGGGTGCTATGTTGCACCAATACAGTGGAACCCCCCCACAAGTCACCCCATTTTGCAAAGTACACCCCTCAGGGAAGTCATCTAGGGGTATAGTGTACATTTCAAACCCCCAGGGGTTTCACCAATTTTGATACAAGTGGGCAGTGAAAATGAAAAATTACATTTTTTTACACAAAAATGCAGTTCTGGCTCAAAATTTTTCATTTTCAGAAGGTATGAAGGAGACAAAGCACCCCAAAATCTGTGCCCCAATTTCTCCCGAGTACGGCAATGCCTCACATGTGACCAAAAAATACCAGTTGGGTGCATGGCAGGACTCAGAAGGGAAGGAGTGATTTTTGGATTTTGCAGCTCAGATTCTGGTGGAATTTTGGTGGGTGCTATGTTGCATTAGCAAGACCCCCCAAGCACCAATACAGTGGAACCCCCCCACAAGTGACCCCATTTTGCAAACTACACCCCTCAGG
The DNA here is from genome assembly GCF_055691185.1 of Crinia signifera. Taxonomy (NCBI): domain Eukaryota; kingdom Metazoa; phylum Chordata; class Amphibia; order Anura; family Myobatrachidae; genus Crinia; species Crinia signifera. The sequence continues at coordinate 165,187,165 of NC_139221.1, forward strand.
GAATTCATCTAGGGGTATAGTGTACATTTCAAACCCCCAGGGGTTTCACCAATTTTGATACAAGTGGGCAGTGAACATGAAAAATTACATTTTTTACACAAAAATGCAGTTCTGGCTCAAAATTTTTCATTTTCAGAAGGTATGAAGGAGAAAAAGCACCCCAAAATCTGTGCCCCAATTTCTCCCGAGTACGGCAATGCCTCACATGTGACCAAAAAATACCAGTTGGGTGCATGGCAGGACTCAGAAGGGAAGGAGTGATTTTTGGATTTTGCAGCTCAGATTCTGGTGGAATTTTGGTGGGTGCTATGTTGCATTAGCAAGACCCCCCAAGCACCAATACAGTGGAACCCCCCCACAAGTGACCCCATTTTGCAAACTACACCCCTCAGGGAATTCATCTAGGGGTATAGTGTACATTTCAAACCTCCAGGGGTTTCACCAATTTTGATACAAGTGGGCAGTGAACATGAAAAATTAAATTTTTTACACAAAAATGCAGTTCTGGCTCAAAATTTTTCATTTTCAGAAGGTATGAAGGAGAAAAAGCACCCCAAAATCTGTGCCCCAATTTCTCCCGAGTACGGCAATGCCTCACATGTGACCAAAAAATACCAGTTGGGTGCATGGCAGGACTCAAAAGGGAAGGAGTGATTTTTGGATTTTGCAGCTCAGATTCTGGTGGAATTTTGGTGGGTGCTATGTCGCATTAGCAAGACCCCCCAAGCACCAATACAGTGGAACCCCCCCACAAGTGACCCCATTTTGCAAACTACACCCCTCAGGGAATTCATCTAGGGGTATAGTGTACATTTAAAACCCCCAGGGGTTTCACCAATTTTGATACAAGTGGGCAGTGAAAAAGAAAAATTACATTTTTTACACAAAAATGCAGTTCTGGCTCAAAATTTTTCATTTTCAGAAGGTATGAAGGAGAAAAAGCACCCCAAAATCTGTGCCCCAATTTCTCCCGAGTACGGCAATGCCTCACATGTGACCAAAAAATACCAGTTGGGTGCATGGCAGGACTCAGAAGGGAAGGAGTGATTTTTGGATTTTGCAGCACAGATTCTGGTGGAATGAATGGTGGGTGCTATGTTGCACCAATACAGTGGAACCCCCCCACAAGTGACCCCATTTTGCAAACTACACCCCTCAGGGAATTCATCTAGGGGTATAGTGTACATTTCAAACCCCCAGGGGTTTCACCAATTTTGATACAAGTGGGCAGTGAAAATGAAAAATTACATTTTTTTACACAAAAATGCAGTTCTGGCTCAAAATTTTTCATTTTCAGAAGGAATGAAGGAGACAAAGCACCCCAAAATCTGTGCCCCAATTTCTCCCGAGTACGGCAATGCCTCATGTGTGACCAAAAAGTGGCAGGACTCAGAAGGGAAGGAGTGATATTTGGATTTTGCAGCACAAATTCTGGTGGAATGATGGTGGGTGCTATGTCGCATTAGCAAGACCCCCAAAGCACCAATACAGTGGAACCCCCCCACAAGTGACCCCATTTTGCAAACTACACCCCTCAGGGAATTCATCTAGGGGTATAGTGTACATTTCAAACCCCCAGGGGTTTCACCAATTTTGATACAAGTGGGCAGTGAACATGAAAAATTACATTTTTTTACACAAAAATGCAGTTCTGGCTCAAAATTTTTCATTTTCACAAGGAATGAAGGAGACAAAGCACCCCAAAATCTGTGCCCCAATTTCTCCCGAGTACGGCAATGCCTCACATGTGACCAAAAAATACCAGTTGGGTGCATGGCAGGACTCAGAAGGGAAGGAGTGATTTTTGGATTTTGCGGCTCAGATTCTGGTGGAATGAATGGTGGGTGCTATGTGGCATTAGCAAGACCCCCGAAGCACGGTGAAATTATGAACCTAATATTCCATAGATGTGTGGTATATTTTAAAACACTCCTTTATACATAGGCCGGGTTTGTCGGGGCAAGTGTCACACTGGAAAATAGTTTGCTTTCTTATTCCCTTTTTATAGCAAACTTTGCACCTTTTTTGTGTCCTGCTCTTTTTTCCAGTGGAGGGGATTTCATCAGGAAAATGCTGCCCTGGTACAATACGGGGGCCAGTACTAGAAGTACTGGGGCCCTCTGCCTGCTGGTTCCCAAATATTAGGCCCTTTATGACTTCCTCTTGAAAGTGCATAAATGTCCCCCTCTGGCCGGTAGAACGGAATAGCACGTAAGCGTTATACAGTGCCATCTGGATGATATACACGGCCACCTTCTTGTACCAGATTTTTGTTTTCCGCAGGGCACTGTACGGCTTCAGTACCTGATCTGAAAGATCCACTCCGCCCATGTACCTATTGTAATCCAGGATACAATTAGGTTTTGAGGTGTGGGTACTGGTACCTCGTACAGGGACGGAGGTGGTACTGTCTCCGTGAATTGTTGTCAGTATAAGGACATCCCTCTTGTCCTTATATTTGACCAACAACATATTTTCGTTGCATATTCCCCTGCTTTCACCCCTTCTCATTACTTGGGCAATGTGCGTTTTTGGGAGGCCTCTTTGGTTCTTGCGCACAGTACCGCAAGCTGCTGTACCTCTTGAACCAAGGGCCTTAAACAGGGGGATGCTGGTGTAAAAGTTATCCACATAGAGGTGATAACCTTTATCCAGGAAGGGGTGCACTAAATCCCAGACAATTTTCCCACTAACACCTACGAGGGAGGGGGGGCATTCTGGCGGTTCAATTCTTGAATCCTTCCCTTCATAAACCCTAAACCTGTGGGTGTACCCTGAGGTGCTTTCACACAGTTTGTACATTTTTATGCCATACCTTGCCCTCTTACTGGGAAGGTACTGGCGGAATTTAACCCTTCCTTTAAAATGTATAAGGGATTCGTCGATACAAATAAATTTTTCAGGGATGTACACCTCTTCAAATTTGGCACTGAAATGATCAATGACCGGCCTGACTTTGAATAGCCGGTCAAAGGTGGGATCATCTCTGGGTGGGCACTGTGCATTATCGGTGTAATGTATAAATTTAAGAATTGTCTCAAATCGAGTCCGGGTCATGGCCATACGGTAAAATGGAGTACTGTACAGAACATCTGTACTCCAATATTGCCTAATTTCTGGCTTTTTAACTATGCCCATATGAAACACCAGACCCCAAAACGTCATCATCTCTACTGCATCTACAGGGGTCCACCTAGCAAATGATGACGTGGGGTTTTGAGCAATAAACTGCTGGGCATATAAATTAGTTTGGTCCACCATTAAATTTATAAAATCATCAGAGAAAAATAATTTGAAAAAGTCAATTTCTCTGAGACCTGTGGAATCAAATTGGATTCCTGGCATGGCCAAAAACTCAGGAACCTGGGGCTCAAAATTGTCTGGTGGTGGGGTCCATACGAGATCAATTATTGGGGGGGGGGGTCTCAGCTGCTCTACGGGGGCGTCTTTGAGGGGGTCCCTCATCACCAGAGGAGGAAGAGGAGCTTAAGGCGAATCCTTCAAATTCCCCGCTTGCATCACTGGCTGTGTCAGAGTCAGAAGCAAGCATGGCATATGCCTCCTCCACTGAATACATTCTCCTGGATGACTGGGAGGACATTTGGGAGGACATTTGGGAGGACATTTGGGATGCCATTTATATTTTTGTGTTACTGGTAGTGAAATGTTTCAACACGTGTATAGTGTAGGGGGGGGTACAAACTTTATTTCAATCCGGGGGGTATGTAGTGTGTAGTGTGTATGTGGTGCAGAAAAAAAAAAATACTTTATACCAATAAAAAAAAAAAAATGAAGGGGTTAAAAATAAAAAATTTAAGGGGTTAAAAAAAAAAAAAGGTCCTGCGCCAAAAATTGAGCACAGATGTTGGTCAGTAACGTCTGTCACTGAACAGCGCTCAAAGGCAACAGGAATTTGATCAAAAAAAAAAAATAAAATAGATCAACCCTGTGCCGAAAAAGATGATCAGTGATGTACGTCACTGATCAGCGCACAGCGGCCACAGGACACCCACAAAATCACAGTGTGTGTAAAAAAAAAATTAAAAAAAGACCCCACAGCACACACACAAAAAAAAAAGGTGATCAGTGATGCGACACTGATTACCAGTGAGGTGCAGCAGGTGCACAACCTTTGGTGCAACTGACAGGTATATATAAAAAAAAAAAAACCTCTGTACCCCCAAAAAAGTTGCTGATCACCTCAGATATAGTGATCAGCACAAAAGGCGGGGGCAGCAGACAAAAAATTTAGCACTCTCTATCACTCTCTGTCACTATCTCTCTCTATCTCTCTATCTCTCACTATCTATCACTCTATGACACTGCAGCAGCAGCACTGACAGGTATATCTATATATAAAAAAAAACCTGCGCCCCCAAAAAGTTGCTGATCAGTTAATTTATACTGATCAGCACAAAAGGAGGGGGCAGCAGTCAGTTATATCAAAAATATATAGCACAATCTGTCACTATCTCTCTCTATCTCTCTCTCTTTATCTCTCTCTATCTCTCTATAACTATCACACTGCAGCAGCACAAAATATAGCACTCTGTCACTAGGCCTCTCTATCTATCTCTCTCTCTCTATCTCTCTCTCTCTATCTATAACTATATCACACTGCAGCAGCACAAAATATAGCACTCTCTGACACTATCTCTCTCTCTATCTCTCTCTCTCTATCTCTCTCTATCTCTCTATAACTATCACACTGCAGCAGCACAAAATATAGCACTCTGTCACTAGGCCTCTCTATCTATCTCTCTCTCTCTATCTCTCTCTCTCTATCTATAACTATATCACACTGCAGCAGCACAAAATATAGCACTCTCTGACACTATCTCTCTCTATCTCTCTCTATCTCTCTCTATCTCTCTCTATCTCTCTCTATCTCTCTATCTATCTCTCTCTCTATCTAGCTAGTACACTGCAGCAGCACAATTTCACAGGAAGGCACAAGTAGCAACAGGATCCAGGAAGCAGTGATGAAGCAGCGATCAGGTAAGTATGGAGCAAGTATGGAGCAAGGTTCTGGTCAGTATGGCGGCAGGGGGGTACGGTGACCGCACTGCACGCTATTCCAGACCGGAATGGCGTCTGCAGTGCAGTCACCGTTAGTTTAAATCCCCCTCCTTGGCTGTGATTGGTCCGTCGGTCCGACGAACCAATCACGGCCTTTGGGGGCGGGCGGGGTGAGGTGGGGTGACACCAGTGTCACCCTTACACCCCGCGGTGATTGGTGCTGTACTTTACAGCACCAATCACCTCTGATCCCGTGTCACCGGCGAACGTTATTCGCCGGTGACACAGGAAAACGCTGTAATTGGCTGTTCACACTGAACAGCCAATCACAGCGATCGCCGACGGGGGGGCGGCATCGCAGCCACCCCTGGGCATGCACGGACATGTCTGCTGTCAGGGACAGCAGACATGTTGAAACTGTCACCGCGTCTATAGACGCGGTGACAGTTTAAATCCATGACGTACATTTACGCCATGTGTCGGGAAGTGCTTCCCGACCATGACGTAAATGTACGTCAAATGTCGGGAAGGGGTTAAAGAAAGCAACCAATCAGCTTCTTTCTGTCATTTATCTAGCATTAGTATAAAAGTAAAGGTGGTCATACACTACTGTGTAAAGTCGCAGCAGTGTATAGTGTGCCAACGCACATTGCATCACATGTGGTCCATCTGCATGTGATGTATCGCATGTGATCTCATTCCAATGTGGGTGGCCGAGTCAAAGGTCAGACTGCATGCAGTAGGTTCGTCCTTTCATCCGATGCGTGATCCTGTCAAAAACATCCAATTTGGCTGCTTTTTACCAGATTTCTTGGCCTGACCCTTAGGGAATCACATTTAGAAGCTTGGTGGCTGTTTTGTAAAACTATAAATACATTAGTGCAATTTTGACCATTTGAAAAGTGTTTTCACCACAAATTTTGACCACGTGAAAAGTGTAAAATATTTTATCACGGAGATTGTCACTGCTGCAATAAGGATTCATCGTATCCCTCAATGGTGAATGGGAGCACATGCGATACATTGTATGCAAAGTGACATCATATGATGAATCACATAAAGTTTGCATCTAAATACTCCAAAACTTTTGAGATATCCCCCCCCCCAAAAAATACCCATTTTCAGGAGCTACCTGTAAATATTTAGTATCCTGTTGTTGTCATATTCCTAAGCCCTATTATCCATTGTAGACTATGGGCAACATTCTGCAAAGTTACATGGCTCACATGTGCGCAGTCAGTAGACAGCACATGCGCAGTAGTCTGGCCACGTTCTGAATCTGGAAGTAAAGTATTAGCAAAACATTAGCGATCATTTTACTACAGAGACTGGCAGTATCAGAGCCCCTGTCCCTGCTTGTGAACTATGGTAAATTCCAGTGATCTTTTTGCCATGATTATAGTCATTATAATTATTGGGACCAATTCCCAATTATAAATATGTTATGTTCCTTGGCTTAATTTGATTGAGTGAATAGACCTGTTTTCTGGGGGGGAATCTCACATACGCCGCACTGCACGTGCTCTAGAATTAGTTGTACAGTACACATCCCCCTTATGACAATAGAGGTATAACTGGGAAGCATCAGGTAAAGATCAAAGGGTGCATGTTAGCGAGTATCTTTTGTCGTTCCATGTTGCTTCCAAATTTACACCAAATTTCCTTCCAGCTCTGCATCATGCAGAATAACGGTAATTCTGCAAGTGTGGGGCTGTAAATACATTTGTAGAATTCCTGAACTTTGGCCATGAATACCGCTGCACAAATGCCTGGAAAATCTGTTATGTGAAAGTCATAGGAGAAAGTCCCTGTAACAGATTTGGAGGTGGGTGTGTAAAAATATCCACCTGCAAATTGTTTTTAGTAGGATTGTTTCCTAATTCCAAGTCCTAAGCCTCACTTGGCTCACGTCAGTTTATTCCACTTCAACCAGAAATCGAATGCTCTAATTTTACTCAAAATAAAAGTGTGCGTGCTGGTATGCAGAAAAACAAACTAACACTAATTTGGGTATTCTGTAAGCTACTATGGGTGTCTGATGTCTTTAATTATCCATATTTCTGAGTAAAACTATTTATAAAGGAACATGCCTAGCCAATTTTCACATTCTGTGGCATTACTGGGTGTAAACAGTGAAACCACCATCATAGATGAGACTAGTTTTCAAGGAAATCATTGAAAGCTGCAGTTTAAGTCTCACATAACTATTATTTGTTATTTGTTTGGCTGAATTCAATGGCTTACATTTTATTACATTTCAGCATTAGGGCTCAGTCAGCTTGTCTGCAGTGCACTACCCATGGTGGGCAAGCTGCTACACTCATGTGGGGTTGCTGTTCTACTTGTAAGCACACATTCGTGGTCTCAAGCTTTTATTTTCATGGGTGTTTCTGCTAAAGATATGTACAGTATGCACTGCTTTTGCAGGCTGGTATATTTATGTAAGATGACACCATGATAGGAGAAGTTGGTGTACTCAAGCTATTGTACTTTTTTGGAGACTCTGGCGATGTAATGACCAATGCCAATACTGGGGGTATACCATAGTTGCCTACACTACTGCATTCTGCAGGAGACTCCCTGAAATAGAAGCATTCTTCCTCTCTCCCTAAAAGGTCTAGCAATCTCCCTGATTTTACCTTACCCACATTACACAACGGTTACATTTTTGGGAGGCAAGAAGAAAAAACAAATACAAGATATACAGTATACTGTACATTCAAATAGAATCATCAATACCATTTGTCTGCATTGGTTACTATTATGCACAATGATCCCTATGACAGAATACATTTTAAATAAGGTTCTTCATGGCCACTTATTTGGAAGCACTTATAAAACACAGTACATGAGCAAGCCCTGACACATAGCTGTCTTTTATTCAACAACTAGAGTAGTGCTTACTGACTGCTTTGTGGTCATCTATATTTATCATGTAAGTCATTTTATGTCACACCTCTCAGATGTAGTAGTGCCTGTCTAGATGTCACCTTCCAGGGCCTGCCCAAGCTCCCCCCCCCCCCCCCCCCCCTTTACATTGTCCCTGAAAAACTGTTATTTAAAAGTAGGTAAGTATTGTTAAATTGCATTTGGAAGTTATTGCAAAGGCATCACATTTTTTATCACATAGAAGAAAGTAAGTATCACTCTGGCCAGGGAAGCAGGAGGCACTGACACCCTGGGCCCCCACTTACTCTGAATCAGGTCCATACAGTAAATGGAACTAGACAGGGAGCCATGCAAAATTCTAATACCAACTATAATCTCTCTGAAACTGGTTTTCAAAAGTAGGCAAGTATGGGGTATACATTTTTTTAGGAGCAAAATTAAGTTGTTATACAGAAATGCCAGTGTCGTAGCAAGCTTTTGATGCGAGGAAGGTTCAAAACATGGAAAACCAGGCTGCTCTCTTGCAGTTACTTCCCATATGTCCCTTATAAAAACCGTTACATTCCCAAATGTCTATTATCAAAATGCATGTCCTGTTATGTGTGTCTCTACCCCACTCTCCCGCTTGGCCCCCAATCTATATGTCAAATATTGCATCAGTAAGTATGATTGATCGACTTGGTGCACTTCATAGTTCCCTCCTAGTGCCCACTCTTGGTAGATGGTAGGTGAGGTGCACGTATTTGTGTGAACAGCACCTCGAAGACTATACAAGTCTCTGAGGCCGCCCACAGTGAAGACCTGCACATAAGAGATTACCCGCATGGGCAGGCCGTAAACATCGGCCCCCGTTTCAAATTCACAATGAGGCGGATGAACCAGAATCACCCACTAAGTGGATTAGTGGTCTGTCCACAGTTTAAAACAGCATAATATATTTAATATAAAGTTTAACTTACCCAACACCAAGTATTACAAGTGAGTGAACAATATTAGCATGCGTTTTTTATGTCTAAGCATTTTTTGTGTGTTTTCTAATTTTTATTGTGGATTAGAGATTAGCATGTTACTCTTTTACTATTTTACAGGGATAACGGATTTATATGATTTTTAATGATTTTTTGTTACACTTTGTTTTATTGTTTCTGCTGTCACGGCGATAATTGTTGCTGCAGATAAGATGCGTGTATCCAGTATTCTATACTCTTTAGAAATTACATTACCTAACAACCTGAGTAATATACAGTACCTTTTGTTTGTGTCTTTAGATTGGTCAAGACAAAGCTCAGTGTACATTCCATAGGAATCCAGCTCCGTGTGTGATCCCACAGGATAAGGAAAATATTTTTCACACAATATTTTCATTCTTTAAAAAATCAGGTCGAAAAGTCTTGGTAAGTAAAAGCTATTTCAAAGTCATTGTTTCAGATTTGTTGATTACGTAACCTCATCCTAACATAACCTACATATGTGAAGGATATAACTGACTGCATGTCATTACTGAGCTTTTGTGATGTAACGCCTAAAAATCAAGTTGAATTATAATAGACCGTTTCATACTTGCCTACCTGACCCTCTCCATGATAAGAAAGGTGTTTCACCACAGATGTTGGCAATCATACATTACAAGAGAAGTCTAGGAACAGAGCATTTTCTCCCTCATGGAGAGGGCATGAGGGCACATTGTTAAAGATATTAGGCATACACACTAGAAGATATTGGCATCAATGTCTTTCAGAAGCCCCTTTCTGAATGAGATTGTTGCCAATATCTAGTGTGTATGCTGTTTTGCTCCCAGAAATTTCCAGATTTTCGTTCCAACCAGCCAGATCAGAACGATAATCTTTAGTGTGTATGGGCCTTTAGTATGTTCACAAGAAAGTGTGTCTCCTGCCCATACACACTGCGCGGCTTTCCCCATGCCCGGCGCCGACGGAGGGGGGAGGACAGCGTTGCATAGCACACAGCTATGCAAAGCCGTCCTCAGCGCCGCTCATCTGCTGGTATAACCAGCAGATGATCGACTTTCCCAGCGATGATGCGGGAGCGCGCAGCAGTGCTCACTGCTCATCACTGGGGCATACACTCTGGGCGGCTTTGAGCTAAAAGCCGCACAAACAGGCTGTTTTGAGTGGCTTTCAGCTCTAAGTCGCCCAGTGTGTATGGGCCTTTAGGCATATTTAGCTCTGACTTTCCCATTCCAACAATTGACTATTTTTTTCTGAAGCAATATCTTGGTTCATTTGGATGTTTGCTATGTTGCGGCATAACTATACAATAGGCACACCTCGCTCCCAAAAAGTTTTATGTGGTTACCTTCCTCGACCCCGGGATTCCTCTTCCTTAGCCTCTGTGGGTCTGTCACACCTGTCTCCAATACAAATGTATCTCCCAAAATGGACATGGACTCTGGGCCATTTTCAATGAGGACAGGTGCAGGTCCAGGCAAGGCAGGGTGGTGCAATAGGACCCACAAACCTCCAGCGCTCGCATGCCACCCAGTGCCTTCATGCCACAGCTGGGTCTACAGGGCTATTTCTATGCCACTGGTACTTTGGATCAGTGGTTTTCAACCGCGGTCCTTTGGTACCTTCAACAGTGCATGTTTTCCATGTCTCGACTCTAAATCCCAAGTGAAATAATTAGCTCCACCTGTGAATCTTTTAAAATGTATCAGTGAGTAATGAGTGCACATGTGCATCTGCCGGGTGACCTAGAATGGGTAATTTGTTGGGGTACTTGAGGACCGAGTTTGGGAACCACTGCTTTTTGCTTTTGGTAGATATAATTATACTCTTTAGCTTCAGCTTTATAACATAGACCAACAGGATTTGTGCCAACATATCTTGAAATTTGGATTTATTCATTCTATCCTTTATTCTTACTAAATACCCTGTCCCAGCTGATGAGAGGCTGTGTCTTAGCAAGAATCTGCCACCAGTGCAGTGATATTTGGGCTGTAAGCTATGTTGCGTTTGTGCCAAATATATTTTTAGAAATGGGTCTGAACAGGATTGTATATGCAATTGGTCCGAACACAGATACAGTCCCATAATTAGGGGCTTTGCAAATCTAACCAAGGTTTTGAAAATATTGTAGTTCACACCTCGGACATGGGTGGAAATTCATACCAGCTGCCCAAAGGGGATATAGATGGTAGTGCTCCCCCACACCCCAACACACACACACACAGCATTGGTGACTCCCAGATAATACACACAGCATTGGTGGCCCCCAGATACTACAGACAGCATGGCTTCAGGAGTTATGGCAGTCAAAGTGAAATCTCATAATTTCTAGTACAATAGCTGTATCTGCGATGCCAATATGACTCAAATTTTAAAGAAGATGTATCTTACACCTCTCTTTCATCATGTATGGAGTGGGTGCTGGTATTCATAGGACATATATCTGCTTACTTCCGCAGATGCAATCTTGTTATGTTAGTAAAACCTTGTTAAAAATGCTTATCCATAAAATAAAAAATAACGCAAAATAAATCATTTAGCATTTAAATAGGAAATCATTTTATTGATAAAACTAAATATAAAAAATTAAGAAATGGTGAAAAGGAAGGGCAGGCAAATAGATCAGCATCTGACTACTGTATCTGGATCTACAATAATGCAAAGGCTTGAGGATATCAGAATTCAGTGGCTGTTACACCTACTGTACTTGCTTGCTGGTCACGGCTGCAGGAGTCTCTTTTCTCTAGTCTTATGTTCTCCTCTGCAGTATGGTGACAGTCACATCATCCCTACATCCCACCTGTCTTGCCATCTCCTTGGCATCCTCATGCCACACAAGTAACAGCCTCCCGCGACTCTTTTGTAACAACTGCAGCAGCAGCAGGTGGGCTACCGCTCACTGCAGAAGTAATACAAGTAGCTGTTGTAGATGGAATATTGTTTGTGTAACTTCTGCAGAGAGCGGTAGCCCACCTGTCACTGCTGCAGTTGTTACAAAAGAATCCCGGGAGACTGTCACTTGTGTGTCTCCTACTACACTGCAGTGTCGCATCATCAGGGTCCCAATGCCGGCTCTGCTGTGCCCCCTAATGGCTAACACCTGGTGGCCAATGCCTCCATTGGCTCCGGGAGCTACACCACTGCACCCACCTACTGGATTGTGCACCATTTCATCAATGGTTCTACATTTCAGTAATAATGAGCAGGCTATAAAATAGTAGTAGTATTTCGTGTATTTATAAGGCACCACAAAGTGTCCGCAACGCCGTACATAGCAAACATAAAAACAAATTACAAGGTAACGTACAGGGTGTGTTGATAAAATACAGCATAAATCAGCATCAGTTCTGAAGTAGGTGACGAAATTGTCGAGGAGACTGAAGATGAAGTAGAGGAAGGGAAGAACTTAGCAGGAGCACTGGTGAGGTAAAGAGGTTGGGCGAGTACGTGAGGAAGGAGGGCCCTACTTATAACAGTTAACAGACTAAAAGGAAGTGAGTGGACAAACGAAAATCAATAGGATAAGTAGGAACGGATGGGGATGGATGGAGGGGTAGGGCAGGCAGGATAGGAGTAGTGAAAGAGGTTAGGAGGAGGAGGGATAGGCTAGTCGGATGAAGTGGGTTTTGAGAGAGCGCTTGAAGGAGGTAAGGGAATCAGAAAGCCTGATGGGTGGCGGGAGTTTGTTCCAGTGCAGGGAGCAGCGCGAGAGAAGTCTTGGACACGGGAGTGGGAAGAGGTGATTAGGTGAAAGGTCAGGCCGCGGTCGGTGGCGGAGTGAAAAGGATAGGAGGGAGTATGGATAGAGATCAGTGAAGAGAGGTAAGGAGAGGTGGAGGAGGAGAGAGCCTTGTAGGTGGTGGTGAGGAGTTTAAAGAGAACTCGGAAAGGAATGGGGAGCCAGTGAAGAGATAGACAGAGGGGGGAATACTATTTTTTGAATTGTAAATGTTAAATACATATTTATTTATATCATTGGTATATGATCTCAAGTCTTTTAAGTTAGGATATTTTTTGAGGAGGTTAGGATTCAAACCTTCCTGAAGTCAGTGAGAGATTATAACAATGTATTTTAAAGATAATATATGAGCTTATTTTGAAGTTCTGGTGCCCAGTGTTTTTTGTTAAATAAGCACTTTCCACAAATATAAGGGAAGCATATCAGAAAAATCTTAAATCAGTCAATGACACCTACGGTACTTTGGAAACAAAAGCATCAAAGAGAATGTTCTTGTTTGTCTATTCTACCAAAATGTGAAATCTCTGCCTCTTACTGTAAAACCCTAGAATGCAGCCATATAAATGAGCACAAAGCATGACAAGGCCTTAAGCATAATAAAGTGACTCCTCTGGCAAGAATAACTGAACAAGAAATTGTATAACTACATAGTAGCGGTCCCCTATATGTGAAAACCTAACAAGTGCCTTGCAGCCATATCCCAAAGGTAGACTGTACATTGGGGTGGATTCAGACAGACCGAATTCGGCGGTGGAGTGTCTGCGCATGTGTGTATTTGGGCATTTGCAGACCCCCTGCATGAATGCCTTTGGCGAGGATCACACTCGCAGAGGAGTTCGCACACTAAGAGAGAGGGGCAGGGGGGGCGGTTGCAGGGTAATGCCCACCGTAATATGGGCATCCCCATGAAAACACTGGGCGTTTCCCTGGGAAATGCCTACTTCGGGCAGGCGACTGATGTCACATGACGTCAGCTCCCGCCCCCTTTTTGGGCATCTCCAGCTTAAATTAAAGACAGCTTTCATTGACTTTTATTTTGGAAGGAGTCATTCCATAGTTCCGACCATGAAAGGATTTCTCTTCCCTTCGGCCGCATGCGAGGGGATTTGTTCTCAGACACATCACCTTGCATGTTACTGAGAGGAAGCGGGCGGCGCTGGTGGTGGAGGGGCTTGTTTGTTGAAGCGGTGGGCGGCGCTTATCCGCTTGCTAGGCAGCTAGTGTATGCTGCCTAGCGAGCGGTTCTGAATCAGGCCCCTTGTTTACAGTAAGTGATCTCCTCATTCTAAAAGAGGGATCATTTATTTATTTCCCTAAGACATTGGGGGTCTAATATACTGAAAAATATACTCATTATTTTGGTGCCAGGGCAGATGCCCACTTTGCTACTGACACTAAGCTATAATTATGCTCTCAAGCCATATGTATAGCCATGGCAAACAGTAATGCCACTTTTGCCACTTAAGGGTTACTGGTAAATGTACATACAGTTCCTCGTCTCCCATGGACTAGCCAGATTCCTGACAACTCTCCCATTAAATGATCAGATTACAATCTGTGTGGCCATCAGAAGACATTTTTCTTCTAATCGTTTGTACTGAATGAATTATATCTAATCTATGGTCATATAAAATATAAGGACAGGTAATTGCTGTGGGGATGCTCAGCCTTTTATCTTATCCCTGTGCGGAGTGTTAATAGTCCACTTCCTGGCCAGTACATTGCTTTATTATGTCTCGCAGTACTTGCCTGCCAGCTGTGTCTGTCACGTGTAATGTTATGTCTGTAAAATAATATATACTACAACGTGATAACTACATTATATGACTTACGTCTGTGCTTCATACTTGCCTACTTTTCAAAATCAAAATGAGGGAGATTTTAGATGCTAGCAAAATGCACCGGGCGCAACGTTGCACCATTGAAGGGGTGTGTCATGTTTCAACCAAAGGGCGTGTCTAGTGACACATGAGCGTGTCTATTTCCACCCAGGGGTGTGTCCTGCAGTGGTTGGTAATAGATTTATATATATATATATATATATATACACACACATATATATACAATATGGTGAAGGCGGTACGGAATTTGCATTAAAGAAGTCTCTGAGTGCCGCCTTCGCCATATTGCATGCCTGTGGGCCTTTCAGAAGGCACCAGGGCAGGTTGCTTTTTAAAGTACATTGCAGAGTGTATGTATATGTATGTATGTATGTATGTATGTATATACATACATACATACATACATACATACATACACACACACACACACACAAGTCAGCTCTGACTTATCATTTGCTGTACAGTGTAGTAGGATATTGAAACTGACTCTATTTGTTAATGGACAACCACGTCCTCTAAAATCCAGTCAGGTGAAGTATCTATGCCGAGATCTCATAGAACTGCGTAACAAAGTCAACCATCTGCTGGATTGTTTAGCGCCTCCTATGGAACCTGGGATTCCAAGCAGCCTGCAGGACACTGAATCTGTGGATGGTTGTGAACCCACTGCTCCAGACTCCTCTGTTAAGCCGTCTAATCAGGTTATGGCTACCAGCATGTCTGCTTTTGATCCCCTCAAGAATATAGTAAATCAATAAAAATGTCATGTCTGCTTTTGGACTAACAGAGGACCAAGTTACTGGGCCTCCCAGCGCTCCAGTAGAGGAACGCTCAAGCACACCTGATCGTATTGCCTCCTCCTCCTCTGCTCATCCTCCAGGGGTCCAGCCTCAGCAACAGCCATAGGCTGGAGCTCAGCAGCCAGGTCAGATGGAAGGCCAAATGTATCAACAGTATCCACAGCAGCCTGTATATCCATCAGTTCAAGGTCAACCCCAGCCTCAAGCTTAGCCCCAGCAGCAGTATGGCATGCAGTATCCTGTTACAATCAACATTTTCAGGGCTATAGTCAGCAGGCTGCACAGGCTCCTGCCTTTGGATTTCAAGGCCAGTCACAGCAACTACCTTCACAAACGTCTCAACAGTACCCATCTGGTTCCTACCCACTATGTACTATTGCTATGTACGGCGCTGAGGACACTTTGTGGCACCTTATACATAAACTACTACTACCCACCACAGACTTACACTACACAAGCCTTTCAGCCTGCCAGTCATAACGTCCCACCTGCTTTCCAACCTGGCATGGCACAAAGCCAGCCAGGGAACTATCAGCCTAGGCATACTCCACCCCTTGGTAGCACTGTAACTCTCCCTCCAAGTGGGCCTAACCCATATGCCCGTAATTGTCATCCATTTGGTCAGGGGTATGCCCAACCAGGACCTGGATACTGATAAATCCAATATCATTGCCAAGGCATAGGCTGCTAGATATATTTCCTTCCCAACAGACACTAATATTAAGCTTACAATTAATGCTACTTCAGGGAGCAGCTAAAGAGCAGTCTTTGCTTTTTAATGCTGTATAACTGGAGAAAGTAAAAAAAAATGTGTGGCACTAGCCAGCCTTGTTAGAGAAGTGAGCAAAGCTAATTGCAGCCCCACTTTTTTGGCTTGTTTTAATGATCTGATCTTTGAAACCTAATAAAATATTAAAAAAAAAGACTTGTGTTTTCGCCGGCCAAGGTATTGCCACCTTTGGGTGGCGATACCCTATAGAAGCCTATGGGCTTCTTATTGCCGCCAGTCGCAACCCGCCGCCCTCTGCTGCATATGTCAACCCCCCCCTCCCTCTGGCTTACCTTCCTCCAGGAATCCTGGACCCGGAAGGTAAACTCCTCCTCCCCCTAACAACTCAGCCGGAGGTCCTTCTGGCTGCAGGGGGGAGAAGGAGGCACCAGGGACAGCCTGCTTAGGCTTCCAGCCATGGGGGGAGTGAGTAGAGCCCAGGGAGGTGACGGAGACCCGCATTGCGATGCTAATCACATATGTTAATACATATGCCATAGCATCGCTGCGGGGGCAAGGCGATGTATTTTAATACATTCCGCCCATAGCAAAAGTTCATCACAACTTCTCCAGTGCAAGCAGCAGCACAGGGAAGTGTGCCCAGGCTCAGTGTGACACCGCCACAACCACCAGTGCCATGCAGACCCTGCTGACTACATACACATGAGTGCAGAGGAGGAGAGGCGGTGCGTGCATTGGGATTTACATAACTGACAGGCCCCGCTAGCAAACATTACTGACAAACCCCCCCCCCCAAGCAAATTTTACTGAAACCCCCAGCAAACACTACTTACAACCCACCAGCAAACATTACTGATCCCTCTTCCCCAGCAAGATTTACTGCCCCCCAATCAAACATTACTGACAACCCCCCCCCCCTCAGCAAACATTACTGACACCCCCCCCCCCCAGCAAACATTACCGACAACCCCCCCAAGTAAACATTGCCGACAACCCCCCCCCCCCAAGTAAACATTGCTGACAAACCCCCCCCCAAGTAAACATTGCTGACAACCCCCCCCAAGTAAACATTGCTGACAACCCCCCCCCCAAGTAAACATTGCTGACAACCCCCCCCCCCCCAAGTAAACATTGCTGACAACCCCCACCCCCCCCCCAAGTAAACATTGCTGACAACCCCCCCCCCCCAAGTAAACATTGCTGACAACCCCCCCCCCAAGTAAACATTGCTGACAACCCCCCCCCAAGTAAACATTGCTGACAACCCCCCCCCCCAAGTAAACATTGCTGACAACCCCCCCAAGTAAACATTGCTGACAACCCCCCCCAAGTAAACATTGCTGACAACCCCCCCCCCCCAAGTAAACATTGCTGACAACCCCCCCCCCCCAAGTAAACATTGCTGACAACCCCCCCCAAGTAAACATTGCTGACAACCCCCCCCCAAGTAAACATTGCTGACAACCCCCCCAAGTAAACATTGCTGACAACCCCCCCCCAAGTAAACATTGCTGACAACCCCCCCCCCAAGTAAACATTGCTGACAACCCCCCCCCCCAAGTAAACATTGCTGACAACCCCCCCCCCCAAGTAAACATTGCTGACAACCCCCCCCCCCAAGTAAACATTGCTGACAACCCCCCCAAGTAAACATTGCTGACAACCCCCCCAAGTAAACATTGCTGACAACCCCCCCAAGTAAACATTGCTGACAACCCCCCCCAGTAAACATTGCTGACAACCCCCCCCCCCAAGTAAACATTGCTGACAACCCCCCCAAATAAACATTGCTGACAACCCCCCCAAGTAAACATTGCTGACAACCCCCCCAAGTAAACATTGCTGACAACCCCCCCAAGTAAACATTGCTGACAACCCCTCCAAGTAAACATTGCTGACAACCCCTCCAAGTAAACATTATTGACAACCCCCCCCCCCCAATCAAACATTACTGACCCCCCCTTCCCACAGCAAACATTACTGACCTCCATTTCCCACAGCAAACATTACTGACACCTTACCTGAGCCCCTGCTGAGTGCTGACCGAGTCTGTGCTCCTGCGGTGTGTGGTTACTGCTCTCCTCTTCTCCTCTGCTGGGCTCCTCCATTGCATGACATGTGACTTGAACTTCCTGTAGCAGGGGAGACAGGGCAGGGGGCGGCATTGGTGCTCACAGCAGTCACACACACTGATAGGAGGGGGGGTCCAGGAAGACGCCGCTGCCTGTCTATAATTAAACTACAGTACGATGACAGGGCAGCGCGGAGGAGAGGGAGGACAGCCCTGGGTGGGGGAGAGAGACTATGGAGTAAGACAGTTATACTTACTGCTGCTCCCGGCCCCCGCTGCCCGGCTCACTCACTGCCACAGTCTAATGCTGCTGCTCCTCTCCGTGCGCTTCCCGGCTCACGCTGCTGCTGCCGCTCGTTTCAGCCGCACGCACCACGGCTACCCACACAGCCCCGCGGTAGCCGGGTTAATCAATGATGTTATGACGTCGCGCATTCAGGCCCCGCCCCCCCCGAAACATGTTCGCGCATGCGCAGTCAATTTCTTGGGGGGGATCGGCCAAAAACCGGGAGGAAGCGAGGGATTTGCGGGGGAGCGGGAGGAGGATTGCAAAACCGGGAGACTCCCGCTAAATGCGGGAGGGTAGGCAAGTATGCTGTGCTTTAGCTTATCATGTGATTGTACTATAAGGAGAAGCCATAGTCATGTTGCTTATTTCTTACCATATATTGAAATACATTTTTTCAAAGGTATCCTGTCCCTGGGTCAACAATGTCTAGGTCGACAATCACTAGGTCTATCACTATTGGTCGTCAGTGTCTAGGTTGACACCTAAAAATGATTGAGATACCATAGGGTGACAATGGGTCACCACAAGCTTAAGGTCAACATGGCCGACATGGGTTTTCTTTTTTTTTTTAGACTTGATTATACTTTACTATCCCAGTGGGCATAGAGAGAGAATATAACAGTGTGCCGAGCACAGTGAGGCACCGTGCCCAAAGCACTTTTACGGTGTCCATGGTGACATAGACAACAAAAACCTAGAAAAACTTTTGCCAACCTTTTGAATGTCGACCATGTACATTTCGACCTTAAGGTCCATACACACTGGAAGACTTGTGCTGACTTTGTGATGTTGTTTTGTCTTCTGATACCACCAATGTTTTTGAGTTGCTCTACTGTATACTGGGCCTTATTCTGGTTCACTCGTTCGGATGTGCATTCGGACGTATCGTACCGAACGCACCGCACACTAATGTGGGGTACACACCAGGACGACATGGGCCAAAATGAGTCAATTTAGAGACAATCTCGACCGATTGTATGTAAATTGGCCATGTTTTGGGCCATTTCAGTGTCCTTCTGATGCGATCCAGATCCGATGCGCGGCCCCGCGGGTCGGTCGGTCTTTTCTGAGATCCTACCTGCTGCAGGTAGAATCTCAGAACCGACCAATGCAGTGGGTGGAGGGTCTTGATTGGATCGCGATCACATCAGCCGCATTTTCGCAGTGTGTCGGCGCCGTCAGCTTGTGAGCGGGTCGTACATTCCTGTGACGACCCGCTCACGAGCACCATCATACTTGTGTGTACCGGGCATAACACGGTGAGCGAAGACACACCTGTAAGGCCACCGCATCCGTTCGGACGGACTACCACATAAGAGGTTCTGCATCAACACTACCGTGTGCGGACGGAACTCACCAAGTTCGCACGGTCTTTCAGTGTCCAAGTGGCCGGACAGCCGACCGAACGCCCTCTGTTGGATTTTTTCAAAGCACATCACAATTCCGCACAGAACTCATGCTTCAAACCCATTAAACAATTAGCCAAACTCTATGATCTCTATTACTTTCAACTAAATGCTTGTACACCCAAATTGCACCCTCACAACATTACAATGTATTTGTTAGAATGTGGCAGTTTCCAAACTATACCTGTGTTTGTGTCCCACAATTTAGCATACTGCAATGCCCTTTGCACCACTACAATATAATGTTTAAGCAACACCCCTTCCATTTCTATAACTGCCACAGTTGTTTACCCATTATTTATTCTACATCTAATATTTTTCATAAACATTACACATAATAAATGATTTATTGTAATTTTTCAGTATTCAAATATTGTGTCATGCAATGCTGTCACTTCCATATACTATATTCCCATACATATGTGGCCCAGTACGTGTGTCTACTTGACCACTTATCTATGATAGCATTGCTAAACACAATTTCTGAATTGGACTCAAATGTGTGCCTATGTGTACATGTGTTTGCCAAACCAGTGTCTGCTGGTTTCATTGTATACATTCATGCATTAATTGTGACGGTCATATTTATGCACATCACACAGTAAGCTAACCCATTATTCTGAAAACACACACACACCCCACCACACGTTCACCAACATGTATTCATTACCCTTCACTTTATACCACACAGAAAAATGCAATCACAAATGTGTATACGGTATGTACCTATTTCCTTTACCATAACACAGTACACAAACAAAACACAGGCAACTTCTAACTTTTATTTGAACAAAAAAATTGAAAGTAAAAAAATGTATTTAGAAGATTGGAGAGGTGGTCCACCCCCTGGGCTGCCACCAGCAGGAAATGCTGCAGCCTTGCCAAGGTTTCCAGTGAACTTGGGTCAGGTAATCTGTTGGCATGGGAAATGGGGTTTCACATTAGTGTTGAGAATGATTTACACATGTTATTATTTTGTGTCTCAAGTTCTCTTCATTGAGCTAGGAACCCAACCAACCTTTCTACACAGGATGAAAGAGGGTCCTGCTGTCAACATGTTACTAACTACGCTGATGGAGAGACACACAGGTGGCTAGTGTATTCATTTTATGGCTTGTGCCATAAAATAACAATGTATGTGCCCAAAGCTGCCCTAGGCTTGTTGATGTATCAAACAGGACAACCCTCCGCAGTAATCAATGTACTGATAAGGTCCTAAAATGTAAGGTCTTTGCCATTTACAACCATCACCAACTATACAGTATGTCAATATAATGGGGGTAAGGTGTGGCATTCCTTGCAGGTTCACTGCATGGATTCAATAGCAAGCTTCAATAAGGGTTTTTTGTGGTGGACAAAGTAGTCATTGGTGTGTGTGGGGCGGCACACACCAAATACAAATGGTGTTTGAACTGGAGTGGTGTGTGTGCAAGAGAATGGTTGTTGTGCCATGGTGTGCACATAGAGGCCCATTTATGGTGATTGTATTTACAATTCAATCTGTAGGAATATTACCACCCAGGATCGCATTGGAAAATGTAATCATTTCCTAGGGATGTATCATCCATGACAGTGCAGGGACAGGCCTCCAAAAAGCACCTGTCCCTGCGAAGCGCAGACCTGGAAGCTGGGGGTGTGTGCGCATGTGTGGTTATGCACTGACCCCTGCTGAGCCCACTGCCCCACGGCCAGTTCAATCCCATAGCCGTACCTTACAATGGGCTATTGCCATTTCAGAATGGCAATAGGCCAGGGATGTGAAGTTGGGCTCCCCAATGTTGATACATCGCCCAGGTTTGCTAACCCCATAGAAACCTATGGGAGATGCTGGTGCCAGTTGTGAAGTGAGATTGCAGCAGGGATCAGAGATTCGTGCTGTGCACCCACATGGATACATCAGGGCCTCACGTAATATTTGTGCCTGAACCCCAAAAAGTGGTGTTTAATGGGTTTTAGACACAAATATTGTGTGATCAATGGCCACCATAGTATCCTACACCACCCTTATTGGGTAGGATACTATTGATGTTTTAAAATGTATATGTTTATGTCTTTTGTGAATACATTTACATTTTACTAAGTAAAGGAACACAGTGCACGTAAAGTTTTTGTGCTACTTACCAAAAAAAAAATCCATACCTGCTCTTGTTTCATACACCAATTTAGCTGTTTTACAGGGTATAAAATCATCATCAACAAATCAGATTAGTTTTAGCCACCCTCCACAATTAAATTCCACAACTGCAAGTAACTCTATAAAACTGTTGCGTTTTGAAATAAAACAGCTGGGTATCCTTATCCCAAATAAAATAGAAATTTATATAAGCTTCATTTCTCCCAAGCTATCTCCTCTATCAAAGAAGCAACTGAACTCTGGCATGATTTTCCTCTGTATCTTCTGGGGAGAATTAAAGCCATCAAGTCAATTTAGCTTCCTAAATTAATGTATATTATGCAATTACTAACTATTAGATTGACCTCTGCTGATATTGCTGTGGTGACTACTGTATGCAGTAAATTCATTTGAAGTTCCAAAAAGTTGAGAATCTCCATTGCCAAACTCCAACTACCTGGAGGAGAAGGAGGCCTAGGCTTTCCAAACTTGTCTTTATACTATAATGCCCTTTTATCCAGATATGCTATATGCTACATAAATATGACTGTGCCCTATTCTACCCATATTCTGTGGGTGCCCTATTACACTCACCTATCCCTAAGCATATTTTCACCCATTTATTCTTTAAGGATACATGTGGCCTGGTGGTCGGTAGGCAAATCCTTGAATAGAAACCCCATGTGATCTGACTGAATTCCCGTTTGGGGCAACCTCATGTTTACATTGGGACTAGATAACCCTGCTTTTCGGAGACTGAAGGACTTAAAACCACCACCCAAGTTTTTGATCCTGAAGGCAACCTGCTTAATTTACAACAATTTAGATCTAAGTTTGAAGTCCCTCATATGAATATCTTTCATATTACACAGTTATACCATTATATCTCCTCTCTTCCAAAATGTTCCTCTAACTGCTCTCCTCAAAACCCCTGGAAATTCATTACTTAAAGTTTAATGTAAATAAATTTAAGACGAGAATGCTCTATAAGGCTGTCTTCATTCCTATGATACCAAAATTGTGGACACGTAACTACGCAATGGCAATCAGATATTCCTTTATTATCAATGCATGACATATTATTTAAACATCAAGAGAGCGTTCTTCAATTTTCAGAGACGCTGGGGCCCCTTCAATGCAACTCAATAATTTAGACCTTTTCTGTATTACCCGCTTTGCCTCCATTTATTGCATTATATGATGTATGGGTACTTGTTTAGTTTCACGGCGGCAGATAAATACCATGCGATTTCCATGCGATATCGCATACAATCTGATGTGCGATGCGATTTAGTACCTGTTCATAACCCCACTATCCACTACGGCATAGAGTTGACTTTATATAGTGTGGCAAGCGCAGCGAGCCACCAAGCCCGAAGCGTGGCGAGCGGACGCGGATTACTTTACATGTATTCCATGGCAAGCGCAGCGAGCCCCGCGAGTGGACGCGGAATACATGTAAAGTACGCTCGCCACACTATATAAAATCAGCACTATGCCGTAGTGGATAGTGGGGTTATGAACAGGTACTAAATCGCATTTTGTATGCAAATCGCATGCAAATTGCATGTTATATCTGCCGCCGCGAAACTAAACAAGTACCAATGTATGTTCTTTTCACTTAGCATGCACAATGTTCATTGTAATACTATGCAAACTTTGTTTATTTCTCAAAAATATGTTTTGGACAGACCTTTTTGAATTTTTTATATATTTTGTATTGTCAAACTAACTACAACCATTACTGAATGTTGTAATATTTGAAGTTTCAATAACTCATTTATCAAAATAGAGAGAGATGAAAGAACAATAATCTGTACAACTTAGTGTGTGATAGTAAGAGGCATTTGTAAAATATTCTTTGTGGAGTTACATATAATATAAAACAAATGGGGTGAAGATATTGCCAGCATTAGGACATGAGTAGGGTGGCCAATCCCGGTATCGGGATCGGCGGGATCCCGGGATTTGGCCCCCAAAACGCCGGGATTTCAATCCCGGGATTGGAATTTCCAATCCCGGGATTTCGGGATTAAACTGCGCATGCGCAGTTTAATGCCGGGCAGCGTCTGAGCACTCAGACGCTGCCCGGCTTCTCCCAATCCCCGCAGTGCGCAGCGTGACGAGGTCACGCTGCGAGGTCACGCTGCGCAGGGCACAGCCGCACGTCCACGGCTGCCCGCCCGCCCGTCCAGCGCTCCCGGCCACCTGCCCGCCCACCCACCCAGCGCTGACGGCCGGCAGCACTCACGGCCGGCCACCCGCCCGCTCACCCACCCAGCGCTCACGGGGACCCAGCGGCAGCGGTCCCTGCCACCCACCCGCCCACCCAGCGGTACCTGCCACCCACCCGCCCACCTAGCGGTCCCTGCCACACACCCTCCCTCCCACCCAGCGCTCCCTGCCATCCAGCGGTCCCTGCCACCCACCCGCCCGCGGTCCCTGCCACCCACCCTCCCACCCAGCGGTCCCTGCCACCCACCCGCCCAGCGCTTGGGCGGCCAGGGTGTTTTTTATTATTAGGGAGCCAATCCCGGGATCCCGGGAATCCCGGGATTGAGCATTTTTCAATCCCGAATCCCGGGATTGAAAAAATGCCCCGGGATTGGCATCCCTAGACATGAGAGAAGATACTGTAAACCTAATAAAAATTGAACTTAACACTTTTTAAGGTAAGAGGAATAGTAACAAGCAAATATTTTTTAAATACATTCCATAATCCAATACTGCTAGAATAGGTACCATAAACTAATTATATAATCCTTTTTGTCTTTTAGGACTGTGGCAGATCAAATTGGCCTTGTTTAGAGCTGGAATGCAATTTAACATTATTAGCTAAAGAGGAAACTCGAAACATTGATGTTTTTATGCTACTAAATACAGAAATATTGAAAAAGGTAAGACTATATATATATATATATATATATATATATATATATATATATATATATATATGCATATATATATATTATTAGTATTGTGTGCTTAAGTGAATAACACTGAACTGTAAGACAGTAGGTGGCACAGTTAAGAACCCCTATGCACCCAATACACCTCAATGCCACCCATTTCTCATCAGTACTTCTCCTATTTCACCAAATCCAACCTCTGCACCCGTCTCTGATTTCTGATATGTGCATACAGAAGCCATTGACAGATTTACAGGAGTACTGTTTGGTAGCATCTTTGCTGAGAATGGAACAAGGCAGAGATGCTCATTGTTGCCTTTAATCATTTCTCTCATGATTCAGCCTATGACTGCCAGAATATGCAGTAATCTGGATACTACAGGTGTTTGTATCGGTTGGTACAGTATAAATTTCTCTGTACAGGGAAGATGTTTTGTTATTGCTTACTAAACCTCTTAATTCTCTTCCTAACTTGTTCCTAACATGACATGAGAGGCTGTGTGCCGATGAATAGTATCAATTAGGTCTGATTTAGTTTCATCGGTTTCTTCAGTCCAACATATATCTGCATTTGTACATGTATCAAATATTTCCCTCTTCAGGACTCTGCTGGTGGGTCTGTGGTGAGGAGAGTTCCCTGCTCCAAATATTTTTTATTCTTGTGCTGTTTGGGCAGAGGTACATCAATTTATGTTTCAGATTACTACGGTTATCATGGTTATCAAGTAAAAAATACATTGTTTCCTCCAGCTCACCGAATGGTATTAGTAACCACAAATGGACACTATGGGATAATATAATTCAGATATTGGTTACATATATTGTAACCAATATCTCTGAATTCTATTATCATGTAGTGTTCAAGACTGGTTACTAAAATACCATTCAGTGAGCTGGAGGGAAACAATGTATTTTTTATTTACCAGGTATTACCCCTCCCTTTCATGTACCTGTGGTATTACTAAATTAATTGAGTACCTGTCACTATATATATGTCTGCTATGGTTATCATGCCTGCTTCTCCCACCTACTTTCTCTTACCAAGGCCTATTTCACATGTACATAAATCCTTACAGAAACTTCTATGGCATATTTTGAATGCAGTCAAATGTCTTATAGCATTTGGAAGTCCCCTGTACCTGCCCCTATGACCTCAATAGTGGAAGCAATTTATATCACCTACCAAATGGAATTCTTCTCCAGTATAGTTGATAAACCTGCTGTCTTCTCCTCCACCTGGATTTTTGTGGCTGTCCTTCCATGGTGCTCCCCCACATATGTCTTTTGGTCTATAACTCAATAGTCTCTTACAGTCTTTCCCTAGCAGCCTCTGTTATCCTGTGACTTTATTGCATTTAATTAATATAACTATGTAGTATTATTGTACTCTCAATGTTGTATTATTTTTCTGTTTTGTCTGATAAATTGTCCTTGGATTCAATAACCTGTGAAGTCATGCTGGGATGTATTCACAACCCTTTCCTCCTTTCCTTCTTTCCTCTTTTTGCCTTCTGTGAATCCCTCCCTACCCATTTACTTACTTGTTGAAAATATCTTCAATTAACCCCTTCCCGACATTTGACGTATATATACGTCATGGCCGGGATGTACTTCCCGACACATGACGTATATATACGTCATGACTTCAAAGTGCCACTGCGTCTCGAGACGCAGTGACAGAGGGACGATGTCTGCTGTCCCTGACAGCAGACATGTCCCTGCATGCCCAGGGGGGGCTGCGATGCCGCCCCCCCGTCGGCGATCGCTGTGATTGGCTGTTCAGTGTGAACAGCCATTCACAGCGTTTTCCTGTGTTACTGGCGAATCAGACGCTCGGTAACACAGGTGTCAATCACCGCCGGGCGTCAGGGGGCATGAGGGGGTCATCGGTGACGACAACACCTCACCCCACCTGCCCCCAAGGCTGTGATTGGTCCGTGGGACCCACGGACCAATCACAGCCAAGGCGCGTGATTTAAACTAACGGTGACTGCGCTGCAGACGCCATTCCGGTCTGGAATTGCGTGCAGAGCGGTCACCGTGCCAATCTGTCGTGATACATACCTGATCCTTGCCTGAAACTTACCTGATCACCGCTGATCACCGCTGGTAGCGTGCTGCCAGCAGCTGGATACTTCCTGGATCTTGTGACTTCTGTGTGTGCTGCTGCAGCAGTGTCATAGAGTCACAGATCGTGAGAGATAGGGACAGATAGTGACAGAGAGTGATAGAGAGTGATAGAGAGTGAGAGATAGAGAGAGATAGTGACAGAGAGTGACAGAGAGTGATAGAGAGTGCTATATTTTGTGTCTGCTACCCCCCCTTTTGTGCTGATCAGTATATCTGTGCTGATCAGCAACTTTTTGGGGTGCAGGGTTTTTTTTTTTATATATACCTGTCAGTTGCTGCCAGTTCCACTGTCAGTTGCACCAAAGGTTGTGCACCTGCTGCCCCTCACTGGTAATCAGTGTCGCATCACTGATCACCTTTTTTTTGAGGGTGCTGTGGGGTCTTTTTTAAATTTTTTTTTTTTACACACACTGTGATTTTGTGGGTGTCCTGTGGCCACTGTGCGCTGATCAGTGACGTACATCACTGATCAGCTTTTTCGGCACAGGGTTGATCTATTTTTTTTTTTTTTTGATCAAATTCCTGTTGCCTTTGAGCGCTGTTCAGTGACGGACGTTACTGACCAACATCTGTGCTCAATTTTTGGCGCAGGACCTTTTTTTTTTTTTTAACCCCTTCAATTTTTTTTTTTTTAATTGGGATCAAATTCCTGTATAAAGTGTTTTTTTTTTTCTGCACTACATACACACTACACACTACATACCCCCCGTGTTGAAATAAAGTTTGTACCCCCCCTACACTATACACGTGTTGAAACATTACACTTACAGAAACACAAAAATAATAATGGCATCCCAAATTTCATCCCAAATGTCATCCCAAATGTCATCCCAGTCATCCAGAAGAATGTATTCAGCGGAGGAGGCATATGCCATGCTTGCCTCTGACTCTGACTCTGACACAGCCAGTGATACAAGCGGGGAATTTGAAGGATTCGCCTTAAGCTCCTCTTCCTCCTCTGCTGATGAGGGACCCCCTCAAAGACGCCCCCGTAGAGCAGCTGAGACCCCCCCCAAATGATTGATCCCGTATGGACCCCACCACCAGACAATTTTGAGCCCCAGGTTCCTGAGTTTTTGGCCATCCCAGGAATCCAATTTGATTCAGCAGGTCTCAGAGAAATTGACTTTTTCAAATTATTTTTCTCTGATGATTTTATAAATTTAATGGTGGACCAAACTAATTTATATGCCCAGCAGTTTATTGCTCAAAACCCCACGTCATAATTTGCTAGGTGGACCCCTGTAGATGCAGTAGAGATGATGACGTTTTGGGGTCTGGTGTTACATATGGGCATAGTAAAAAAGCCAGAAATTAGGCAATATTGGAGTACAGATGTTCTGTACAGCACCCCATTTTACCGTATGGCCATGACTCGTGCTCATTTTGAGATAATCCTTAAATTTTTACATTACACCGATTATACACTGTGCCCACCCAGAGATGATCCCACCTTTGACCGGCTATTCAAAGTCAGGCCGGTCATTGATCATTTCAGTGCCAAATTTGCAGAGATGTACATCCCTGAAAAATTTATTTGTATTGACGAGTCCCTTATACATTTTAAAGGAAGGGTTAAATTCCGCCAGTACCTTCCCAGTAAGAGGGCAAGGTATGGCATAAAAATGTATAAGCTGTGTGAAAGCACCTCAGGGTATATGAAGGGAAGGATTCAAGAATTGAACCGCCAGAATGCCCCCCCTCCCTCGTAGATGTTAGTGGAAAAATTGTCTGGGATTTAGTGCACCCCTTCCTGGATAAAGGTTATCACCTCTATGTGGATAACTTTTACACTAGCATCCCCCTGTTTAAGGCCCTTGGTTCAAGAGGTACAGCAGCTTGCGGTACTGTGCGTAAGAACCAAAGAGGCCTCCCAAAAACGCACATTGCCCAAGTAATGAGAAGGGGTGAAAGCAGGGGACTATGCACCGAAAATATGTTGTTGGTCAAATATAAGGACAAGAGGGATGTCCTTATACTGACAACAATTCATGGAGACAGTACCACCTCCATCCCTGTACGAGGTACCAGTACCCACACCTCAAAACCTAATTGTATCCTAGATTACAATAGGTACATGGGCGGAGTGGATCTTTCAGATCAGGTACTGAAGCCGTACAGTGCCCTGCGGAAAACAAAAATCTGGTACAAGAAGCTGGCCGTGTATATCATCCAGATGGCACTGTATAACGCTTACGTGCTATTCCGTTCTACCAGCCAGAGGGGGACATTTATGCACTTTCAAGAGGAAGTCATAAAGGGCCTAATATTTGGGAACCAGCAGGCAGAGGGCCCCAGTACTTCTAGTACTGGCCCCCGTATTGTACCAGGGCAGCATTTTCCTAACGAAATCCCCTCCACTGCAAGAAAGGGCAGGACACAAAAAAGGTGCAAAGTTTGCTATAAAAAGGGAATAAGAAAGGAAACTATTTTCCACTGTGAAACTTGCCCCGACAAACCCGGCCTATGTATAAAGGAGTGTTTTAAAATATACCACACATCTATGGATTATTAGGTTCATCATTTCACCGTGCTTCGGGGGTCTTGCTAATGCCACATAGCACCCACCATTCATTCCACCAGAATCTGAGCTGCAAAATCCAAAAATCACTCCTTCCCTTCTGAGTCCTGCCATGCACCCAACTGGTATTTTTTGGTCACATATGAGGCATTGCCATACTCAGGAGAAATTGGGGCACATATTTTGGGGTGCTTTTTCTCCTTCATACCTTCTGAAAATGAAAAATTTTGAGCCAGAACTGCATTTTTGTGTAAAAAATGTAATTTTTCATTTTCACTGCCCAGTTGTATCAAAATTGGTGAAACCCCTGGGGGTTTGAAATGTACACTATACCCCTAGATGAATTCCCTGAGGGGTGTAGTTTGCAAAATGGGGTCACTTGTGGGGGGCTTCCACTGTATTGGTGCTTTGGGGGTCTTGCTAATGCGACATAGCACCCACCAACATTCCACCAGAATCTGTGCATCAAAATCCAAATATCACTCCTTCCCTTCTGAGTCCTGCCACTTTTTGGTCACACATGAGGCATTGCCGTACTCGGGAGAAATTGGGGCACAGATTTTGGGGTGCTTTTTCTCCTTCATTCCTTGTGAAAATGAAAAATTTTGAGCCAGAACTGCATTTTTGTGTAAAAAATGTAATTTTTCATTTGCACAGGCCAGTTGTATCAAAATTGGTGAAACCCCTGGGAGTTTGAAATGTACACTATACCCCTAGATGAATTCCCTGAGGGGTGTAGTTTGCAAAATGGGGTCACTTGTGGGGGGGTTCTACTGTATTGGTGCTTGGGGGGTCTTGCTAATGCGACATAGCACCCACCAACATTCCACCAGAATCTGAGCTGCAAAATCCAAAAATCACTCCTTCCCTTCTGAGTCCTGCCATGCACCCAAATGGTATTTTTTGGTCACATGTGAGGCATTGCCGTACTCGGGAGAAATTGGGGCACAGATTTTGGGGTGCTTTTCCTCCTTCATACCTTCTGAAAATGAAAAATTTTGAGCCAGAACTGCATTTTTGTGTAAAAAAATTTAATTTTTCATTTTCACTGCCCAGTTGTATCAAAATTGGTGAAACCCCTGGGGGTTTGAAATGTACACTATACCCCTAGATGAATTCCCTGAGGGGTGTAGTTTGCAAAATGGGGTCACTTGTGGGGGGTTCCACTGTATTGGTGCTTGGGGGGTCTTGCTAATGCGACATAGCACCCACCAACATTCCACCAGAATCTGTGCTGCAAAATCCAAAAATCACTCCTTCCCTTCTGAGTCCTGCCATGCACCCAAATGGTATTTTTTGGTCACATGTGAGACATTGCCGTACTCGGGAGAAATTGGGGCACAGATTTTGGGGTGCTTTTTCTCCTTCATTCCTTGTGAAAATGAAAAATTTTGAGCCAGAACTGCATTTTTGTGTAAAAAATTTAATTTTTCATTTGCACAGCCCAGTTGTATCAAAATTGGTGAAACCCCTGGGGGTTTGAAATGTACACTATACCCCTAGATGAATTCCCTGAGGGGTGTAGTTTGCAAAATGGGGTCACTTGTGGGGGGGTTCCACTGTATTGGTGCTTGGGGGGTCTTGCTAATGCGACATAGCACCCACCAACATTCCACCAGAATCTGAGCTGCAAAATCCAAAAATCACTCCTTCCCTTCTGAGTCCTGCCATGCACCCAAATGGTATTTTTTGGTCACATGTGAGGCATTGCCGTACTCGGGAGAAATTGGGGCACAGATTTTGGGGTGCTTTGTCTCCTTCATTCCTTGTGAAAATGAAAAAATTTGAGCCAGAACTGCATTTTTGTGTAAAAAATTTTATTTTTCATTTTCACTGCCCAGTTGTACCACAATTGGTGAAACCCCTGGGGGTTTGAAATGTACACTATACCCCTAGATGAATTTTCTGAGGGGTGAAGTTTGCAAAATGGGGTCACTTGTGGGGGGGTTCCTAAATTTTAGCATCTTATGGTGCCTAGAAACCTACATGGTGCCTAAAAAATAATCTCATAAAAAGGAGGCTCCAAAATCAAGTAGGTGCTCCTTCTATTATGAAGCCTGTGGTTTTGTCAAAGTGCACACTAGGGCCACATATAGGATATTTATGAAAACAAAAGAATTGGGGGAATCAATTTTTAGTCACATTTCTCTAGTAAAATCTACTGTGCTCCTTAGAAAAATGTATTAAAATTGCAAATCTGCAAAAAAAATGAAATTTTGAAATTTCACCTACACTTTGTTTTAATTCCTGTGAAACACCTAAAGGGTTAACAAACTTCCAAAATGCTGTTTTGAATACTGTGAGGGGTGCAGTTTTTGAAATGGCATCATTTATGGGGGTGTCTCACATACAAGTCCCTCAAAGTCACATCAGAACTGAACTGGTTCCTAAAAAAATCAGTGTTTGAAATTTTCTTGAAAATTTGAGAATTTGCTATTCATATTGTAAGCCTCCTAGTGTCCAAAAAAATTAAAAGGAAGTTGAAATAATGATGGAAACATAAAGTAGACATATGGTCTATGTTAGTTTTTAACTATTTTGAGTGGTATGATTATTTGTCTCACAAGCAGAAAATTTAACATTTTGCAAATTGCTAAATTTTCCATTTTTTTACGACATTTTGGTATTTTTCACAAAAAAACACAGACTGTATCGACCCAAATTTACCACTAATTTGAAGTACAATGTGTCACGAGAAAACAATCTCAAAATCACTGGGATAAGTAAAAGCAAAAAAAAGTTATCCCCACTTAAGTGATACATGTCAGATTTGAAAAAAGGGCTCTGTCAGGAAGGCAAAAATTGGCTGTGTCAGGAAGGGGTTAAATGTGGATCATAAAAAAAGAGGTATCTCAGTTATCTGGTTTCTCAGTTATCCTTCCTTGCACGTGGTGCTTGTTTCACTTTTTAGAGGTGCCTAAATGCTAAATAAAAATATATACAGTACATTATGTACATGCTTGGTTTCCATGTCCCTTTTGACATCACTGATGTCTACTAATGTAATAATTCAAGTTACAGATGCTCTAAAGGCGGTGGCCTCATTTATAGAGGTTAATAACTGCACTTCTCACTTAAAGAGGTCCTAACAGCAATTGTCTCAGTTATAGAGGTGATTATTCCTAAAAACCAGTCTCAATTAAAGAGGTTTGACAGTATTACTAACAGAGTTTTGTTTTTATGGTGCAAATATGCCGGGATTATAATTTACATTTTACAGTAGGTAGTAGAACAAAACAAAAAATATAATGATGTCTGAAGTGCTTCTCTCAGTAAGGATCTATTTTACACATGTAAGAAAAGACTTCAAAGACCACTGGACTATGCTTCCCCTGTGTAAATATGTCATATCCTGTATTCCATAGGACAGTTCATCAGTAATACAATTTAAAACCAGAGCGCATCTGACAATGGATTTAAAATTATGGGCAATAGAAGTACCACATGGGAATTCACAAGATGTAACGGTAAGTGTACTGTAACTTAACATACTTAATAATTGCATTGAATTCATATTTTATTGGTTAGGCTTGTGGTTCCCAAACTGTGCGCCTAGGCTCTCTGGGGTGCCTTGGAGCACATGCAGGGGTGCCTCAGGTGGTGGTCCATAACCAGTACCAATTATTTATGGTAAATGAAATAGGGAAAATCAGTGTTATTATAAAATATGTGTTTCTCAGCACATAATTGGACCTAAGGATAAAACTGAATCACAACTTATTTAATTTAATATTTTTTTCTGAAAGTAACAAACTTTTGGCGTAGGGGTGCCGTGAAAAAATATTCTGATACTATAGGGTGCCGTGATTCAAAAAGTTTGGGAACCACTGGGTTAGGCATAAAGAATCTATATGTATTTGAATGAAAAGTATTCTTATGATTTAAAGAACCATGAGACCATTGTAACCATAAATGCCTTGATCCATCGTTCATAACTGGATTCTGGTACATAGCTGGATTGAACTCAATTTGTTTTGCACAAAACTTTCATAGCAGGTATGGGGAAGACATAATTTTGATTTAGTGGACAGTGCTAATCAGGGCAAGCCTCCAATGATCACAGTAAGCCACTTACCAGTCTCGGGTACAATGAGACTGGTGGGTCTTCTGGGAAACTGGAATCACCACCTGCATTTGGATAAGCCTTTATCGAAATTATGTAGATATTTGAATTTTCCTTTGCTGAGAAATTACCAATAAACAGGATTGTGGCCCAGCATAACCATACTGCATGTACAATAAGTACTGTAGTACAGAACATGGTATGGCATTGGTAGCAGTGTCTGCATCTATACTCAATGGGGAAAGCTGATGGACCTGGCATGCCTATTAGGTGATATGCATACATGGATGTCCACAATTCAATATTTTTATCAAGTTTTTAAAACTCTCCTACCATGTTTCTATGTTGGGGAAATTGTCCAGTGCTTTAAACCATTTTTTTACCTGAGTGGTGAGGGCTGACATAATGGACACATTAATTTTGAGGTCTTCCACAACTCATCAATAACTAACATTGCCTAAGGCCTACCACTGTAATGAATAAATTAAACAGAAGAAAAGCAAAGCAATATAAGAGTAAGGCCATAAGAGATTCATGTTAAGCAATACAGTACATTCATTGAAGATAATGCCAACAAAGAGTTGGTGTCTATTTATATAGCAACCAGAAGGAACGACACATGCCAAGAAGGACCAGATGTGGCTTTAAGTCTTATGAGACCCTAAGCAGGATACCAATTTGATGCCCCTTTCCTTAAGCAATCCTCATTGTGTACCCCCCCACTCCCACTGACTAGAGCAGACAGTCCCCATCCAATCAGTGTGCCTCCCCCAGTCAGTGTATGTAGGTGGATGGTAGTTGTACTAGTGTACTTAAAATCACACTGCAGTCACTGGGCGCAGGCAACCGATACCTGACATATGTATAATCACTGACAGCTTGCCAGCGATACTCAGCCGGCTCAATGCTTTGGCATTTTTGGCTCTGAGTTCACCAAAAATCAGAAATATCCTCCCGGCTACATGATTCAGCCCTATCTTCAGGTCCTATAGTACCCTCTGGGTCCTAAGCAGCTGCTTTGGTTGCCTAGATACTCTTAAAGCCTAAATACTCTTCTGAGAATGGCATTGCAGACTGACAGAAATAGGTGCCGCTCAACACCAAGGCTGATGTGTAGGCACTAGGCACTACAGGGTATGTGTAAGCTCTGCGACTTTGCAGTATTAATTCCTTAGCATTCAGGGAATTCCCGCAATGTCTGTCTAACCAAAGTGAAGGTTTTTAATATCTACTCCAGAACCTGGCCAAGTGCCATGCCTTGCTGCTGCGTTTAGTGTGTTTAGTGCAACTGACATAAACTCTGCATGATGTCTAGGAATGATACAGTATCTGACCCTTTTCTTTCTTTCTAATGACATTCACATTCTGGATAAAATTTGCGACTGTATTGTTACAGTGGGATGATCTGTCTTAGAGTAAGTGATTACACATTATGCAAAATATTATACATTCCCTTATTCAGTTATTCTAAATACCCAGAAGGAACACAGCTACCTGGGACACACAAACCCATACTACTACATAAGCAATAAGAATGCTTACAGAAAGTGACCAATAGGCCCTTTCTATTTATTTACTGTTTGAGTGCAATCATTATCATTACATCACTAATAAATAGGAGTGGACCATAGCGACCATTTTGCACATATTGGGCAAAATTTACTAAGGATACTGAATGTTATCGGTGTCGTATTTAATTTAGCTGTGGAACTAAGAGTTCCAGGAAGCCCATTAATGGGCGGCATGCTGGGACTTGTGGTTTTCCAAGTCCCAGTATGCGGACCAGGCTTGCTGGGAGTCATAGTTCATATGTATAGTGGAAGATGCTCAATTAGTTCAGTAATACCACTCAGGTGCATGCAAGGGAAAGAGTCATAGTTCCACAGCAGAATCCAATGGTTTATTCTATTTTTTACACACAGATCACACACAGATTTTACACACAGATCAGCCCTGAACCCACAGCCAAGGGGGACCGGGGATAGCCCCAGACCCAGGCTTCAGCCTGGGCAGGTAAATTTTGAAGGGGGGGGCCTTCATTGAGGGGGTCTCCACTTCTCCAGGACTCCTGTCCAGGGGCCTGGTACTGGTTTTAAAAAATACGGGAACCCCCTATTTGTTTGGTTCCCTGATTTTTTAAAACCAGGACCGGCTCTTTAAGACAGGGCCGGTTATTCCCATGTGGGGGCCGTTTTTGCAAATTATTTATTTATTTTGTTCATTTTTTACATTTGACCAACAATTAGCGGCCGTATTTTCAATACAGCCGCTTAGTAAATTTGGAATCACCATTCTTTTGAATGGTGCTTCCTATTCATATTCTGTCGATGGTGAATGCATTCTTATTTGTAAATGCGAATTCGAATGTGCCATGAATACGAATACGAATTGTTGTATTTTTTGGCATAGTAAATCACAAAAATACAAATACGTCTAAAATATTCATATTTACTAATATGTGTATTTTAGCAGTATTTGGCTTAGTAAATTCCCCCCTTTATGTGTATTTGTTGTTTCTCATTCTGATTTGTTCCTACTATGTTCCATCATATATTTGTAAATCTATCTATAGGTGCGTACACAAGTACAGATTTTCTGTCTGATCTATCTGGTGGGAACAAAAACCTGGAAATGTATGGGAGCATATGACAATCAAAAATTTCCACCCAAATGCAGGAAAACAGAAAAAAATATATGCTTTGATAAATTTGTTATATCAGAACGATTAAACAATTTGTCTGACTGATCACTGTCTGTTTTCAAGTGTTTGGGAACAATGTTTTGATTGTCAGTTGCTCCCATACATTTCCAGACTTTTGTTCCCACCAGATAGATCAGACAGAAAATCTGTACGTGTGTACGCACCTTTACTATCTATCGGATAGCTGTTAATTGTAGCATTTTGTAGCAGATTCACAGACTCAGTTGCACACAGACAAACAAGTGTTCTATATCAAATTAATGAGCACAGCCCACAGTTAACAGAGTTTTATGAGACCTGGCATGCTGAGGGGGATGTTTGGGATGATTACAGCAATGATATATGAGGACGTGTACTTTATGTAAGAGAGCCAAATCAACCATTAAGTTTAGGGATGGACTTATTATGATTTGAGGCTGCATTTCTGCCAGTGACAAAGGTAATACAGTATAGTCAAATGAAAAGAAAATATATTGACATGAACAGATACTAGATACTGATGTCCCAGAGCCAGAGAAGACATCAAAGCTGAAATAGACTTTGGCCCTCATTCAGGTTCATACGCTCGTATGCACATTCACAAGCACTCTTACGGGAAAAACCACACGCACGCAGCGGGCTAAGGCACGCCTACAGTGCTTGCGAAATCATTCGCACGCAACCATACTAAGAAGGGGGTGGTCTATCATTGCGCGTACGTGTAACTGGTCGCACGCACCCACACATTTGCGCACGCACACTCACCTCAAAATAACTTTAGCAACAGAAGAAGTTTGTATCTGCTAACACTTGATTGCTGGTGGTATGCAATCAGAAGTTGTGCTGAGGTAATTGTCTCATGAAATCAACCATGTATTGGTGTCAATAGTGTGCAGGTGCCATTGATTTACCCATTGATTTAGCCATTTCGTGCGTGTGTTTGCTCCATACGAATGAGCACATTAGAAGGAGCAAGGTGTGCGAAACTAAAAACCTGCTTTGAGCTGGCGAAAAGTTTTGCGTTGGAGGGGAACAATCCCTCTTGCACTCATGCGAAAGCACTCCCACCACTCATAGTGAATGCCCATGTGTACGCCCATGTGTACGCCCACTTTTGCTCATTATAATGGTCGCGCCCATGCTAACGCCCACTGCACGCCTACTACCGATGCACTCATTCTCCGCCTACTCTCCGCCTACTACCGATGCAGAAATCTCCGCGAAAGTTTGCTTGCGAGTATTTTTTAATTACATTGCACATGCGCAGTGCGCTAGCAGCACATGCGCAATGGGGGTAGCAGGGTGAAACGTGCGAATTCGCATGCGTACGCGCCAATGTGAATAAGGGCCTATATTTCAGCAGGAAAACATTCCCATACCTCAAAAATTATAAAATACTTACAGAAAGGCAAGACTAAGGTTTTAGAATGACCTTTATGGTGGGGCATGATTGCGGAGTTGTCAGTGTAGGACGGGAGCCTGAGAACTCTCTGGTGGGCGTGTGCACGATGATTCGGAGGTGCATGAGGTGAAGTGGAGGAGGCACTCTCTATGTCATCTCCCAGGGTGTGGGTTACCTCGGCGGCCGACACACTACTACCTGGTGGAGGAGTGGGTGGATAGCCGGGGTTTATGGTGGAAGGGGACAGAGGCACAGACGCTGCATTACTCTCGGTATGCCCACCTGAAAAACGCGACCGACCCGATCTTACATTGTAAGCATTGTATGTAATGTTAAATTCCTATGTAAAATCGGGTCCATTCTATGCCATTATAATGGCATACAATGCGACCAATGCAATGGACCCGATTTTACATAGGAACCAGTGTTAAATGCCCCCCATACCCAATTTTTGATTGTATACCCATCCTGATGGGTAATTTGTATGTCAAATGCCCCCCCATTGTTAACGCCACCTCACGATGAACGCCAATAATACCTGTGAAGTAATGCACGGCCCATCACGGGGCTCGCTGCACTCGCCACGCTTCGGGCTCGGTGGCTCGCTGCGCTCGTCACACTATATATGATCAACTCCACGCCGATTCAGATCATGCAACAACAGCCTAAAGGGTGTAAGATCTGCAAATGTCACCCATCATGGCTGTATCGGATGGGGGCTGGGTCAGAGATAACTCAAGAATTTGGAAGAATATTTCAGTAATAATGGAGTGGTTTCTAAAGGTACAGCTTGGGATACAGAAAAAAGCTGTCCAGAGGGGTCTATTATTTAAGAGAATTGAACATATTAGAAAACTACTAGGAAAAAAAAATCAGGAATTAGAAAGTAGAAGCAAAATATTACAGAAGAAGTACTGGAAAGACAGATCAGAAGAAGCTAAAAAAAAAGCTGGCTACAATCTAATAAAGAATGGACTAGTGAGCTAAAAATAAGTTCAACACAACAAGAGGTGTTTATGTAACATAATATATACTTAAATACTATCATTATACTTTTATGATAGGCCCGGAAGCTACAGTATATGGCCCACTTAGTAAGGAATATAACACCATCAAATAATATACTAAGAGTTGTAACAGAACAGGGATCAGTACCTGAGATGGCCCCAGAAACTGCAGAAAGTGCAGCTCGGCGGGCATGTGTTCCCTGCTTGTAATTTCTTAATGTAATGTATGCAATGTTCTCCCCACCCCCTTCATCCCTGCTTGATGCTGCATTGTAATCCACAACAAATTCCTAGTGTGCGCAAGCACACATGGCCAATAAAGTTGATTCTCATTCTGATTTTATAAATATTTTTTTTTTATTCATCAACGTTAGTGCAGGGGGTAGAAATTATTCAACAATATCTAGATGGGGTGGAGCTACCACACATAAATAATGAAGAATGTGAAACATTAAAGCAAAATATCATGATAAACGAAGTAAAATTGGCAATACGTTTATTCCCGGGAGGTAAGGCACATTAATGATGGGCTCTCAATGGAGATATATATAAAAAATGTTGTGATATGGCGGCCCCAATGCTTACAAATATATTTAATATCAGTATGATTGAGGTGAATCTATAAGTGAGCTTTAGAACGGACAGACACATTAACCACTAAAGTCAAAGAAACAGACACCACCAAAGACACAACCCTATTCATCACCCAATATAATCAATCAGCCTCCACCCTTAAAAAGATTCTCCACTGACATTGGCACATTTTACAGCAGGACCCTGATCTAAACACCCACATTCAGGACAAGCCCAAAATAGTTTACAGGAAGGCCCCTGACTTAAAACAAAATTGACCCAGAACCATATAAGACCCAGCTCACTAACACAAAGCACTCTGACAAACAGTAAGGGATTCTTCCACTGTGGGAGGTGCTCAGGTTGTAAAAATCTGAGCAATATCAGCACGAAAGCACAGACTTCATGGCATTCTACCACGACGAACAAAACTTTCCAGTACAGGGAACACCTCACATGCGATTCCATAGGGGTGATTTAACTTTTAAGATGCCCCTGTAATTTAGAATATGTAGGAAGGACGACAAGGGCCCTCAGTACCAGACTTTATGAGCACGTCAGGAATATAAAAAGGGGTTACGAACAGCACAGCGTCTCCTCCCACTTCAAAGACAAACATAACTGTGACCCCAGAGAACTATACTTCACGGCCATTGAAGCACCCAAGAAAAATTGGAGGGGTGGAGATTTTGCGGAGACACTAGACAAACGCGAACTTTTTTGGATATATTCATTAAAAACACTGGGCCAGATGTATCAAGCTAAAAAAAGTGATCAAATGGAGAGTGATAAACAACCAGCCAATCGGCTCCTACCTGCCTTCTCACATGCTGGGTTTGAAAAATGACAGGAAGGAACTGATTGGTTGGTTGTATATCACTCTCCAATTTATCACTTTTGAAGCTTGATACATCTGGCCCAACACCCAAGGGTCTGAATATAGACTTTAATATAGGGACCCTCTCCAAATAGTTAAGCTTACCCATGTACCCTGATAGGCTTTACAGACATCCCTGTGCAGGATGTCACTGAGAGTCGACACACCCAATGTCGACCATTGGCAGAGAACACTCTGCACTCACCAGCATACACTTTAATAACTGTCAACCATTAATACCACAAACTCCAGATTATTTTTACAAGATGTTACTAAGAGTCGACACATCCACTGTCGACTACTGACAGATAACACTATGCACTCACCAGCATATATCTCTTAAAGAAACCACCTACTACGAATACCACTAAGTTCAGAGTAACTATGACTCAGCACATATAACTCACACCCTCAATTATCAGCACAGCTGACAGCTGACATTATGACCCTGATTGACAGTGAACATGACCAATGAGATTCACTCTCCATGTGGGAGTGGCCCCCTTTGAAACCCTCTTATACCGGAAAGACAACATGCTAAAACATCCTTGACAAAGGCCCCCAGTGGGCAGAAACGCGTTGGAACACAGCAGACCACTACAGTCTCCTCCCCACACTAGGGAGTTGAGCGCATGCCACTCCACTGACTTTGCGCTTCCGGCAGATGCACATAGCCTGAACCCGGAAGTGGCGTCTGTCAGTGTAGCAGCGGCGTGGATCACCAACGGCGTGCTGCAGGGCTCTGAAGACGCCAGACAAGTTTCCACTGACAGCGAGGGACGGTCGGAGTAAGGAGCAGGAGCCAGGTATGTGCCGGTGCACCACCAGTGGTGCAAGGACGCCAGCCCCTGGTGACACTATTGGAGCACCAACGGTATTAATTAACTTTGTTTCCCACCCACCCCGGACTGCCAACCCCCCCCCCCCCCCCAATATTCACCGCTGCACAGAACACCTAGCCCGGTGGACTGGACTCAGTGCAAGCCCACCCCCACTGGATACCTGGAGACCCCATCATCCCCCACCCGTCTCCCAGTATCACACCAGAGGGAGAGTCATACCAGACCGCAGATACACAGTGCAGCGGTACTCTCCCCTCACTTCCCCCACAGCACCAGCACTGTCAGAATATTTTGGTTGCAGAGCAATTTATACTTATACACTGTGTCCAATACCAATAAATTCTTCATGCTTCACCCACTCATATCTGCATCTTTCTTACCGCCGACATAACAAACCATACCACTTATTTGGGGACACATTTATAGAGCTAGTGCACTGGTCATTATCTATCTATGAATCTATAAGTGAGGCAATGAAAGTGGTAATTCTGAAGGTGGGGAAAGATTTAACCAATCCAGAATTATTTCTGCATCTACTGATAAATGTAGATGCAAAAATTTTATCAAAAGTATTGGCAGTAAGGATGGACACAGTTGTTCAGAATATTGTTCAACCAGAACAGACGGGTTCCAAAAAGGGAAAAACACTTCCCTAAGCATTAGAAGGTTCTATACTAATATACAGGCTAGCCAAAAGCATGAATAGATAGCTGCGGTAATCTCATTGAGTGCAGCCAAAGCTTATGACAGCGTGGAGTGGGAATACCTTTGGGAAGTATTGAGGAGATTTGGATTTGGCCCACAGTTTATTAAATGATTAAAAATGTTGTATGCAGCACCTAGGGCAAGAGTGCAAATAAACGGGTATACCTCAGCTCCATTTGAAATAACTAGGGGGACGAGGCAGGGGTGCAATCTGTCCCCTGTACTGTTTAATATGGTAATAGAACCCCTTGAGTTTATATTAAGAGCACATGAAGAACTTTAGGAACTTAATGCAGGATAAGAAAAAGAGATATCATTGTATGCAGATGACATGTTAATATACATTTCAAATTATAAACCAAGATAATAGAAGAATTTGAAGATAATAGAAGCATTTGGGGAACACTCTGGATTAAGGATAAATTTGGGTAAATCCAATCTTTTATCTTTAACTAATAATGGTCTGGATAATAATAGTAATGACATATTTTTGATTGGGTGGATAATATAAAATATATGGGCGTTAGGGTGTCCAATTCTCCACAGATCTTTGTGAAAGGAATCTGGAATCACTAATTAAATTTGACCAAGATTAGGCATCATAGAGACGATCCCCTTATCATTAACGGGAGGAGTTAATCTAGTAAAAATGGTTATATTGCCTAAATTACGGTATACAGTATGTTCCAACAGTCACCAGTATATATACCAATTAGAATATTTACAAATATTGGATTGTATCACCACATCACTCATTTGGGGAGGTAAAAGAGCAAGAATAAATATAGTAACTTGACAAGGGTCAAAAGTGGGGGAGGATGGGGCCTCCCGCACTTTCGGCTATATTATGTTGCAGGCCCAATTGGTACAAATACATGGATGGGTAACTGGGGACATAGATGAACTCACAAATAAAATAGTATGACAAAATAAAGATAATCTCACTCAAGACAAACACTTGTAGTGGGTAGTTGGATAAAAGTTAAGATTCCGATAGTAAAACAGGCAATTAAAGTATGGGAATGTGCGGACAAATTAATGTGTAATAAGAATCTGGATCCTGAAATCCCAATTTGGCTAGGGGTAGGGGATAAGAGGGAGCGGGGTGGGAGAGAGGGAGACTAAAGTAGGTGAATGAATTGTGATTGAGGGAATTGGACAGATATATGAAGATGGAGTCAGTGGCGTAAGTTTGTTCCAGTTGTCCGGAGGCAAGATATATATATTGATGCCCCCCCCCCCCCCCACACACACACACACACACATAACCCTATATAACCTTATATAAAATATATATTTCTGTTAATAAATATAGATAGATAGATGATAGATAGAGAGATAGAGAACACATATTTCAGAACTCAGCCAAAGAAGCAATATTGTTGGCTTTTAAATAACTGATTTAAACTTGCAGGGGGAGAATAGGTGCCCCCTCAGGAGCAGGAGCCCGGCGGCAGATGACTCCATTGCCTCCCAGAGTTCTGCCTCTGGATGGAGTGATGAAAACATATATTCAATTGGAGATGGAGTATACATTTCCAAGGGTTTGTTTTTAGGTACTTACAGATAAAGAGCAGATGCACCGAAGCATAGGGTTAGAGATGTATACAGGATTCACCAATAAAGAAGCTTTTAGAAACAGGAAAAAACAAGAGTATCAGGAATATATAGAACTGGAGTGTAAGAAAATAGATAATTAGGAAATTATGGAAAGGTGATATAGGGGTTCTTCAGGAATGGGAAATGGCACTCTAAGGCTACAGAAGCCATAAGATTCCAACAAGTACAAGTTTTAAATTCTTCATAGAGTATATGTAATCCCGATAAAAACAAAAATGATTTAGGTCCAAAATGTAGTATACAGTAAGGAACTTATTTTCCTATTTTCATATGATACGGCAATGCATTAAGGTAAAAAGTTTCTGGGAAAAGATTCAAGAAGTAATGGAAAAGGTGGGCTTATCAGAGTGCACCATCAATGTAAAAATGTGTATCCTGGACATAAACCCAGATGGTAAGGGAACCTTACAATGTAAACAGCTAACAGAGACCTTAGTGACATTAGCAAAAGTGATAATTGCAAGGAAATGGATGGAGCATGAGGAACTCGAGATCAAATGCTAAATGAACCTGGTGAATGATACAGTAGACCATGAGAAACACATATATCATAGAAGAAACAATGAAAGACAGTTCAATCAGATATGGGAAAGCTGGATGAAGGGCCGACTCTACTATTAGGCAGCTTTAGGCATCTGCCTAGGGTGCCGGGATCTGGGGGGGCACCACCAAGTCTGCAAATCAAAAAATCAAGGCTGTCTATGAGGATCGTTGTTGTACTTAATGCAGGTGGAGACTTAATGCAGGTGGAGAGGTGGAGACCTCACCTCCATACTTTCCCTTGAGACATACTTACGTACATTGCTGCCCCCTCCTCCTTGTACTCTGTTTAGGTGGCAAAGCGGAGGGTGCAGAGGGTCTCCAGGGGGGCTGGGAGGACCACATGATTTTTTTTTTATTGGTGGGGAGGGTGGGAGTATGTTGAAATTTTGCCTAGGGTGCTGAGAAGCCTTACTCCGGCCCTGGCTGGATGGTATCGGAATTCTATGATGTTTAAAGAAGGAGATAGTTAATGGAGTAGTGGGGAAGTAAGAACACAAATGCACAAGGACCTATGGGCATAATCACAAGTTTAATAATAGTAAAACAGAAAATAAGTTAGTGGGGAGGGGGTACAGGAATAGAGAAAAATAAAAGAATAAATAAGG
Source organism: Crinia signifera (assembly GCF_055691185.1). NCBI lineage: Eukaryota > Metazoa > Chordata > Amphibia > Anura > Myobatrachidae > Crinia > Crinia signifera. The sequence continues at coordinate 165,231,507 of NC_139221.1, forward strand.
TTTAAAGTGTATTCCAGGTATAAAAAAAATCACAAGTGGAGCACGGCATGGAAAAGAATAAATATAAATAATAATATATTTTGTCTCACTAAGAATATTAAATATAATAGTCTGAATACACTTAAGAATTGGATGATGTATGATAGAATGTTCAATATTTATATGTTAAGGGATAAGATCAGGTTCAGATTAATAGGGGGTAAAATACTACTGACTACGGCACTAAAGAAGCTATAAGGTTATTAAAGGACCTAGGAGGGGTGGGTGGACACGTAAATAAAAAGTGAAAATATTTAAGAACAAAGTGATATTGTATGTAAGAGTGTTGTCTCTTAAGTTTAACTTGATAATTCATTTTTAATAATTCATTTCAAGCAATAACTTTGTGTATGTATGCAATTTGTAATAAAAGGAATACTGAAGCAACACCAGTTCAGGCAGCCTAATGAGAGGCAGCTAAGCAGAGCTGCTCTGCTCTGAAGGCCACCCATTCACTAGGATCATCTATTTAACACTTTACAACTTTTTGGCATACCAATGACGTTTGTGTCTTGGCTAAAAACTTTATACCACACATCTTCCTCTAGAATTATCTGCAATGGTTCCATTACGATCCCTTTGAAGTCTAGAGAGGCAGGGCTGCCCTCTTATTATTTGCATTAGACTTAGAACCTATTGTGGTGGCCCTTAGAGATTCCCCACTCTATATACAGTAGGTATACCTATAAGAGATGTTTACATGTGGATCTCTCTATTCACAGATGACATGTTACTCTTCTCGAACCCCCAACATTCTTTCCCCATCGTTATACATTTAATTCAGCAATTGGAGTTTTTTCCAGCTAAAGAAAAAACATGAATAAATCAGAACACTTGACTCTTAGTGGGCTGCCCCCTGACTTCTCTACTAATGCCGATTGATGAGGCCTGACATTCTCTCTGCAAAACTCTAGGTAAAAATCCCTCTAATTCACCATGGCTACCAATATGGGAAAACCCCAATGTTCACCCCGGGTATAAATTCCTCAGTCTTTAAACAAATCAACTCAATGTCTCCCAGGGCCAGAGAAGCCACTTTATCGCTGAAGAAACGGGTAGTTGTTCAGAGTGTCGCTGCAGTTCAGATACGTTGCTCCACAACTTGTGGTCCTGCGGACATATAAAGAGGTTCTGGAGTAAAGTAATCAATTATATATAAATTATATACAGTAAATTTAAACTCCAATTTCAGAGTTACTTTACTCCCGGTTCCCCTGTTATTCGCAAACTTTGATAGGTGGAATCTTATCGGGAAACAAAAGCAATATATTCTGTTTCTGACCATTCTAGTCACTTCTGCCCAAAAATTATATTAAAGCTGTGGCTTTCTCATAATTCACCCCAAATATCGAGCCTGGAAAGCATGTTAACCAAACTTGTGCGATTTGATAAATATAACACTTCACTATACGAGGCACATATTTCAGGTTGTGCCAGAAAATGGGGAGTCTTTGAGTTACTACAGCAGCGGGATTGACAATATCGTTCTTTCTAAATCTTGTACTGCACCGTTAGCCGTAAGCCCACTATGCTACATATCATAGACAGAAGACGTACTTGCATCCCTAAGTAACAACGAAGTGCAGAAAAGATGCTCATTCTCCCTATCATTGATACTTAAGCTCAGACCACTCCCCGACCCCTCTCTTTCTTCCCCATCTTTTGTCCTTTTCTCTCTTTATCTTTGTTTGGTTTTCTAATGTTAAAGTTAGATCAATATATCCATGTTCACTGATGGTTTCTTAAAAGGGTAATTATTTCTTTATTGGCGTACATACTCCACTTTTTTCCAGAGAACTCCCGGGACAAGGTATCCCTGTCATACTCTAGTCTAGCCAGATTTGATATCCTCTGGACACTTCTTTTCTTGCTGTCTATTTGGATTACTACTATTTTATATGGACATTCAATCTAAATATAAGGATTGTCTTATCTCTTAATACCTATACATGTCCATACCTGCGTTATACTACACAATTATGTTATGTATGTGCTTGATATGTACCTGGGGCTTCTGAGAACCCTCAGTTTCTTGTATTTGAACCTTGATCCTTTTACAGTGCTTTCTGCTATTTGGAAATTTGGAAAACCCAATAAATACATTAACGAAAAAAAAGGATTATGAATATAAAAAAAAATAAACAGAAAAAAAGGAATGCTTTTGTGGCAAAGGGCTGTCCCATTGAGGAGTTCTTTACATCTTTTGCATTTGCGAAAGTTGCTTGCATGCTCTGCACACTCAGTTACCGTTGGTGATATCAGAGTCGCGTTCTGCCCAGGGAGGAGATCCCACCAGTAGATTGGGGGACTGCAGGAAGAGGACTCCTCTTCCCTACTCTTCACCATTTCAGCAGGTTAAAAATAGACATACTGTGAACACCAACCAGAATTAGCATTTTGTTTGTCAGAATATTAATATCAGTTAGCTTCTCTCTTCTGTATAAATACCATTCATTAAAACATATGAAGACTGCAGAAATTAAAGCACAGAAATCTGTGATCTATGCACTTTTCAAATAATGAAATACAGAGAAAACAAAGATTTGGCTTTCTCCTAATAAAATGTTGAAGCACAGTCTTTTTTATGTTTATTAAATGGAGTCCAGAGTATTTTTCTGAGTTTGAAAATGTCTGCTTGGGAAAGTTGCAAAGATTGGCTAGGTGATCTTTTCAGAAGCTCTGTTTTCTTCCAAAGGAGGTTTATTGTGTTCTGAGAGAAATGATTTCCAACTCGTTTCATTTGCAATATGCATACATTCAACAAAAATATTTTAATTGTGCATTAAAATGTGCATTTTTAAGTTTCTTCCCTGCAGAAGTTTTGATATAGAGATTCATTAAATCATGCAAAGGTTCCCAAACATTTATACAAGACTACGGTATACAGGACATATCTGAAGCTTGATAGGAAATGTTGAATCCGCAGTGCTCAAATATTAATGCAGCTTATTGAATAGAACCGTAAGAACAAATGCGACTCTGGATTGCCTTTCCACTTGGCAGAGGATCTAGCAGTTGAATTCTTGTAATGGCTTCTTTTACATACCACCCCCGCAGCACTGAGAAACTCAAATATGTTTTTGTAAGAAAAGGTCAACAATATTATACATTTTCCCCCGACACTGCTGTTTGGCATATTCATTCCACTTTTCTGGCACAGGTAGACTGAAACAGCACACAACACAGCTACTTTACTGTAAATGAAGTTTTCTTTTTACTCACAGGTCAAATCTGCAATGCTTAGGAAGCCTGCAGCTCATCGTTAGGTCAAATGCACCAAGTAGATTGTATTTTGATAAAAGTTCAAAAACCAATGCGTATCTGAAATTATCCCCCCAAATATTTGCAACAGCTAGCCTGCATTGTGCTTTGCCTTTTGACTCTTGCCAGGTAAAATGTTTTCATTAAAAAGAAAAATGTTAACACAATTTGAGGAGATTAGCTATAAGCTTAAATATGAAATGTGATGCAAAATCATTCAGCTTTATTTGTACCTTTTTGGGAAATTCAGATCTTAAATGGTTTTCCCTAAGGGATCTTGAAATATGCTATTTCAATTCCCCTCACTCCGAATCCTAGATATATACAAATATTTATCCATAATGTCAAGTGCAAAGAGCAGTTTCTGATTTCTTGGAATACAAACTACGAGAAGAGGTTGTTATTCTGAACATTTTTCATGATTAAATCAGTTCGTAAAACTGGGTACACATTAAGCAATACGGTGTATCGCACAATATATTGTTGTGACATACATATATGGGTACTTGTGTAGTTTCACAGAGGCAACTGGCTGCCGCTGTGAAACTACGCTCGCCCACGCTTCGGGCTAGCTACGCTTATAAAATAAACTCCACACCGACGTGGTTAGTGGGTGTATGAACTATCCACGTCGGCGTGGAGTTGATTTTATAAAGTGTGGTGAGCGCAAGGAGACGTGGACCCAGAAGGAGTGGGCGGCCAACTACATTAGTACCGATATATGCATCGCGAAATGTCTACCCATGATTGGTACTTTACAGTAAACATTAATTGAATCTTCCCACAAGGTTAATAGAAGTCACCCGCAAGATTGACCTCTATTCACCTTGTGATTAACCACATAGCCGTGGTCCCAGAATACTCTTCAATGGAGAATTCTCACCATAGATGTCTTATGGGAAACGGTGATCGACAGCGCTGCAGCACATAGCCAATTAGGGGAGCAACACTATGGGTCACTCCCAGATTGGCTGCTGGCTCTCCTAGTAACTCAGACGACATGGACACCAGCATTCAGAAGAGGAGGTCTATATGGACACACACATATTTATATATATAGATATATATATATATATATATATATATATATTAATCTATGGATGCCTACTTCAATGAAGAGGACCATTCTACAGTGGAATATGTGAGTATTTTTACAGGTTATGGTGAATTTTGCTGGAGATGAGGACATGAATGGCTACAGAAGATGTAGGTGAGTATGAGGACAAGAAAACACATTAGGCATGTTACCATTAAACAGGGTTGTGGTAGGATCTTCCTTTGTGGCTGCATCACTTCAGTTTGGGCAGGGATCTTTAGCAAGGATATGGGAATAATTTAAGTGAATAATTTGAAAATCCAAATACTTTGCCACATAGCACGATCTCTATTAGAAAGAGGAATTTCATCTTCCAAAAAAATATAATTACCAATAAATGGCTTTAGAACGGGAGGATTCAATCCATAAGAGCCAAACTTGGAACCATCCAATCAGAGACCAGGCCTCAATCCCAATAAATCCTATAGAAAGACCTAAAGATGGCAGTGGTCATGAGTACCCCCACACAGTTCAGTGGACCTTGAACATGTTTACAGGAAACAGTGGGATAGAATTCCAAAGTCCAGGTGTGCAAAGTCAATATAGACTTGCTGCTGTAATAAAAGTAGACATTTTCTTCCACAAATCATTAGATTAGGGGTGTGCATGTAGATGTAGGCAGGTAAGTAACATAGTAATTAAGCTTGAAAAGGACGTTCGTCCATCGAGTTCAACCAATAGGATTTGTAACTACTGACTTGAGTAAGTCATATCTCTAGAATTCCCTTCAGAGGCATAACTCTGGTAGGCAATGGAGTCATCTGCCACTGTGTTCCTGCTCCCAAGGGGGCACCTCTCCTACCCTGCAAGTTTGAAAGCCATCTATATTGGTTCTGTTGCTGACTCCTTGAAAAAGGCACTTAGTGCCAAAACGCATTGGACCAAGACATTTGCTTCCAGCACATACACGCACCAACAAGAAAGAACAAGTCTCCTCCCGGCTGGGAGTTGAGCCCACATAGCAGGCGGAGGAAGTGACACCGGGTAGTAGGACGTGTGACCCCGAATACCCGGAAGTCTCTCCACTGCCGGCAATGTGGAGCCGGGTGTAAGGTCTGGCCGCAATACCGACTAGACCCCAGCTGGAGGAACAAGAGGACTGTCATCGCTGCAGAACAGGACTGGAGGGAAGCCATCGTTTGCACAGGTTAGAGTTGTACTGCGGTGGGGACGGGATGCCAGCCCCCCCGCACCACCAACCTGTGACCGTCAACCCAACCCTTGACTCTGCCTGCAAGAAACAGGCTCCACATTTCACCACAGATGGGACTGAGACCTTTCTAAGCACCCCATCCTCCAAAACACCCACCCAGCACCCCCACCTGTGCTCCCCGCTGGGTTACCACACACCCCAACCCCACCCCATCAGCACAACATATTGCCATTAACTCTAAGTGCCCCTGAACATGTGTATGTTTATATGATAAATGACCATTACATGCCGCAGAGCACTATGATCAATAAATGGTATATGTGATTCATTGCTGTGACAAGTTTGCCATATTTTTCAATCATAAAGAGGTCCATGATATCTGGCACATTCACACTTGTGTCACACATACCTCAATCTGCACCATAGTGCACAAGAGGTAAATACAGGAGATAGGTACCCCTGACTACTTTACCACTCTCCACTTTATCGCACGCTATTACCTTTAACTAAGTGCGAGATTCATCCAACAGAGTATCCAATAAAAAATCGGGTTCTTGGACAGAACTTAGAATCTGCAGCACCGCCACTCAAAGAGATCAAGTAGAGCACAATACCAACCCAACTCTCTTGACTCCCCCTCCTTGCAGGACCATAGATGCCACACTTTCTTTATTTTAAAAATAATATACGTTACATACATACATACACACATGCATAAATATATTTATGTAAGGTGGTGTGTTTGTGTTTAGGGGGCACTACTATTTATCTTGCCTCCAGGCAACTGGGGCAAACTTACGCCACTGATTCTCCCAGTTCCATATGATTCCCAATCCAGTATTTGAACATACTAATCATATCTCCTCTCAACCTCCATTTCTCCAGCCATATTCAGCCTGGTTAACCTATCTTTGTATTCTAGTGATTTATGACCTTTACTAGCTTAGTCGCCCTTCTCTGTACCTGTTCCAATTCATTTATGTCCTTTTTAAGGTGCTATGCCCAGAACTGAGCACAGTATTATAAGTGTGGTCTCACCAATGCCTTGAAAAGAGGCACTATCACATTGGCATCCCTTGAATCCATTCCCCTTTTAATGCATGCTAGTGTCTGGTTTGCTTTTGCTGCTGCACTGAGCAGTGTGCACTATTACCCAATTTTTCATCTATGATGTCCTCTACAAGTCCTCTACAGCAGAATTACCTATAATAACTCCATTTAGCCTATGAGTAGCTTGTTAATTTTTTGTTCCCATAATAAATTACTTTACATTTATCAACATTAAACTGCATTTTCCGATTACCTTTCCAGTTAAATTAAGTCACTTTGAAATGTATCCACATCCTCTCCTGAGTTAATTTCCTTACTTATTTTTGTCTCATCCGCAAACATTGCAATTTTACTCACTATATCACTTTATATATCATTAATTAATATATTAAACAAGGTGGGTCCCAATATTGAACCTTGCGGGACTCCACTTTGGACCTTACCCCAGCTGGAATGTATGCCATTTTCCACCACTCTCTGTCCCTGATTTTGCAACCAGTTTTTAATCCAATTACAAATTTTATCTCCTAATCCTAAATGACCTAGTTTTAGTAATAACCTTTTATGAGGCACCATGTCAAAAGCTTTAGCAAAATCAAGAAGTATTACATCAACAGATTTCCAGCCCCCTACTGACTTCCTCATAGACGCTAATTAAATTAGATCTAATAAATTTTGGACACTATCATAGGGTGAGATTTAATAGGATGAGAGATTCAGAAAGTGAGAGATTTGGGAAGAAATCTCCAGCTTTTTTAAAGCGGCAATCATTTACACTGCAAAATCACACTGGTTTTGCAGTGTAAATGATTGCCACTTTAAAAAAGCTGGAGATTTCTTCCCAAATCTCTCACTTTCTGAATCTCTCATCCTATTAAATCTCACCCTATCTCTTATTATTCCTTCTAATATTTTCACCACAATGGGTGTAATTTAGCCATCTTGATTGTATTTTTATATTTTTTATTACATTCTTTATATGTGCCAAATGATTTGGGTGTCCCCTCTTGTTTAAATGCTTTAAATGCCCTTCTTGTTTTAGTTATTTCAAATATGACTTTGCTGTTAAGTCACATCGGTTTCCTTTTCACATGTGTTCTTTTAATTACCCTAGGAATAAATTTATCAGTGCCCTCCTGCAGTATTTTTTAAAAAGTTTGCCACCTTTTAGTAGTATCCATACCTCTAAATAATTCCTTCCAGTTTATATACTTTAAGGACTTCTCAAACTAACCAAAATTAGCTTTTCTGGAATTTAAGGACCTAGTTGCTCCAATATAATCATCTTTATTAAAATTTAAATCAAATGTGATTATATTGGGATCACTGTTCCCCAATGTCTCCTTATGGTTATGGGTCAGATTCTCTAAGCTTCAAAAGTGATAAAATGGAGAGTGATAAACAGCCAGCCAATCAGCTCATACCTGCCGTGTCACAGACTGTGTTTGAAAAATGTCAGACAGGAGCTGATTGGCTGGCTGTTTATCACTCTCCATTTGATCACTATAAAAGCTTAGAGAATCTGGCCCTATATTAGTAAGAATGTTCCCAATGTTGCTTATCAAGAGATCCGGGATATTGTTTTTTTTTCTGGCTGGACTTTCAATAAATTGATACAAATGGTGGTCATTCAGGGCATCCAATAAAACATTTCCCTTAGCTGTACTACTTGACCTATCTTTCCAATTTATTTCTGGGTAGTTAAAGTCACTCATAATAATAACGTCCCCTAAGCTGGCCGCTTGTCCCACCTGTATCAAAAGGTCGTTTTCCTCCTCCATATTTACTTGGGAGGTTTATAACATGTTCCTACTATAAGTTTTTCAGCCCTTTTAATATCACCTGTGATTTCTACTCAAACCGATTCAACACACCATTGTGCTCTTCCCTTATGTATGGTTTTAAGAATGGTTTAACATATAAACATACCCCCCCCCCTGTTCTACCTAATCTATTATTTCTAACAGACTATAACCTTCTATGTAAGCCTCCCACTCATGTGATTCGTCCCACCAAGTTTCGGTAATTCCAATGAGATCAAAATCTTCCTCCAAGACTAGGGTCCCCATTTTACCAGTTAAACTCCTAGCATTCAGTTTAAGTCATTTGAGAATCTCGTTTTGTCCCACATACTTCCTATGTAGTTTTTTTTTCCACTTTCCCACTTCCTATTAGCTTTTCACTAACATGTTGTAGTTGCAACAACATTAAAGATAGAAAAAGTCTGACGTGATTTATCTTGATTTCAGACTTTATAGGATCTATAATTTCAATAACGTATAAAATGTTTATATCCACTATAGATTGTGGCTTACTGTATATTCTCGGGTATAAGCTGAGTTTTTCAGCACATTTTTTGTGCTGAAACATCCCCCCTCAGCTCGAGTGAGGTCACATTGCGGGGACACAAGGAGAAGGGCGAATGGCGCTGCCACTGCCGGAAGTCGAGCAGCAGCATGAGCAGCGGATAAATCAGCCCGAAGGATGACTCCGAACAGTTCTACTTTACCACCAATTCCTTTCAGGGGGAGCCTCACTCAGATGGCAATGCCACACGGAGGGTTAAGTAATGATGCAGCCCCATCTGTTGCTGTCCCAGCTGCTGGGGATAGGGCACTGCTAATGCTGGGGGTAGGGGGCAGGATGAGATATTGCTGGGTTCGTTTTCCACGCAAAAGAGTAATGTGGTTGTCAGAGGCAGGTAGCCGGTACCCAGTGATTGTGGGCGGCTGTCACATGCTGCTGGGGCAGGTCTGGCAGCACCTGCTGTGTACATGATGCCTATGGCCGTGTTTGTATGTCATTACTAATAGGGAAGGCAGTTATGTGGGCAGCTGCTCCTGGGGAACTAGATAGACCATTTTGCTGTATGTCTGGGCTGTCACTAATGTACATCTATGCAAAACATATTTCTCAGATACATAACTAACTTTTGGGCTTATTTTCTATAAAGTGAGAAAGCAGAGATTTTATTTTGTCCCTTATTTTGTATGGCCGTATAGCCCACCACCTTCCGAGCTATTTCAAACCCCTGGTCTCCCTTCCCCCCCTAGACTTATACTCAGTCAATGATTTTTCCCAGGTTTTTGGGTAACATTAGGTGCCTCGGCTTATATTTGGGTCGACTTATACTCGAGTATATACGGTATATAGGAAGGCCAATGGTCATATTTAACAGGGTCCAAGTTTTACCAGAGGTGAGGAATGGCACACATTCTTGGATGTTTTTTTTGAAGTGGAATTTTTTTTTTACCAGGCATGGGGTCAAATTCAGACCTGGTTGCTAGACAAATATGTTAACCGTGTGCATTGCAGGTGGGGCAGATGTAACATGTGCTGAGAGAGTTAGATTTGGGTGACTTATTTTTTTTTCTGTGCAGGGTAAATACTGGCTGCTTTATTTTTATTCTACAATTTAGATTTTAAATTTGAAAATACCCCACCGAAATCTAACTCTCTCTGCACATGTTACATTTACCCCACCTGCAGTGCACATGGATTTGTCCATTTTAAGAACAAATTTGTCCTGCAATCAGGTCTGAATTAGGCCCATGGTTTTGCCTTGTAAATGATTGTCACAAAAAGAACATCTCAGATTGGACTGCATCCCACACCTCCAGCAAATCTATTGTAAGTATTGTACTGGCTGCTTAACGCTTTGAATGCCAACTGCCAAATTGCTGTGAGAGATCCTCAAAATATCCATTAAAAATGCCGAAGCCACTCACAGCGACTGTTCTTTTTTAGGGTGCAATATTTAACAAAACTTCAATTAATTGACTTGGCTGTATTTGTATTTATACTAAAAGAACAGTTTCTGTGCGAGTTTCTGACATTTTTATCGAATGTTTTGAGGATCACAGCAACGAAGGCACTCAAAGGGTTAACAATAAAAGGCAGAATCAAGGTTAAGTGCATTTTTTCCTAAAAAATGAAAATGGAAAAAAAAGGCATACATAGTGATGTGCTAGAAAAATCTTTTTGTCTTAAACGATAATATAAATCCAGTATGGAAGTAGAGGTTTGTATATATAATCATGTATCCGTATACATACACTTGCAAAATGCATTTCCATTTAACCTAGTGAGATCCATTGGAATGTCAATAAAACTATAGATTGTGCTCAGAAAGCTGGATTATATGGACGGAAATGTTTTAACACATTGAAAGGTGAAATTGGGTAGCCTGCTGGAGCTATAAAAGTCATATATGCTGGCGTATAGTACCTGTAGGTCTAGAAACCTTTATTCATTGCAATAAAGATATTTGTTACATCCAACAAGTCTGCTACACTGTACCCTTATGGAAACCAAACCTTTTTCTTTTTTTTTATTGTTTTAGCATACTGTATGTGAGCTTGAATAATCTTGAAATGTTTTTTTTTTTTTTCATATTGGTTGCATTCATTGAGAAGTCAACATTATGTGGTTTGCTTAGTTTCTTTTTACACTACTTTCATATTTTATAGTGTCTTCTAGGGGAATGTAGGAAATTCATTATAAGCCACAATTATTCACGTCTAACCATAAGTAGGTGACAATTGCTGCAGTCTTTGGATTTGCTCTAATATTATATTATCTTTTAATTGAGATTCTATATAACAGGATCCAGTTCTAAACAATTGTGAGATTTTCTATAAGCTTCTGCCCATGTCTGATACCAATAGTTTTATATTTATTATGCACTAGTAAAAGAGATCCTGAATTGCCAACATAAAATTGCTTCTGGTTGGAAAATAAAAGTATTTTCTGCTCTGGGTGTTCTATACATACTAGTCTGTCCGATTGTTTCAGTACCCCATGTACCTGTGTTCAGTTATCCAACAGCAGTACATACAGTACTAGTACGTGTTAAACCTGCTAATTTTACATTAACACATGTTTAGTAATTTATGGGGGAGATGTACTAAGCCTTGAAAAGCAATAAACCACCAGCCACATGTCACAGGCTGTGTTTCATAAATGACAGGTAGGAGCTGACTGGCTGGTGCGTTATCACTTTCTAGACTCTAAGCTCCTTGGAGCAGGGCCCTCTTCCGTCCTGTTCTCACAGCACTCTTCTTGCATTTCAAGTACAGATCTCTTAAGGGGTGTACACATGGAGCGATTTTTGCTAATGAGCGACTTTAACTAAGCGATTTTGACTAAGCGATTTGACTAGATACAACAGCGATTTTGGCTATGGGCGATTTTGACTATACTAGAATTAACATACTTGGTTGGTATTCATTGCAGATCGCCTAGTGGATATCTCCCTCAGCAGTGAATATCAGCAATTTTGACTAGACAGCCAGCGATCTAGTCAAAATATTCTTGCCTGGCAACTCTTTTATACTAAGCGATATTATAGGGAGATTTGTCTAACCTTCACAGTGATCTTTACTAACCTTCTAAGCAATTTTGACTATGTAGTCAAAATCGCTTAGAAGGATCGCTCCGTGTGTACACCCCTTTACTCACCTACCATCTATACCTGCATCTCTTCTTACTCACCCTATATCTCAGCTGTATTGTGTACTAAGAATTGTACTGCTAATTGTGCTCTGTTTTTGTTCTTTTGTTGCTGTTATGTCTAGTTATGTCTTGTTCTGTATACCATGTACTGTTGTACTGGCTGCCTAGGATCTCTGCTGCTAGCCAAATATGTGCATATCTGTATGTGTGATGTATATCTGTACTGCCATTGTTGCTCATTTGGATAACCCTTTGTATTACAGTATGTGCATTATATTACTGTCTGTAAAGCTCCTTGAGTTCTGTTGGAGAAAGGGGTGTGGTATATTTCACCGACAGTCGGGATTCCGACAGTCATTACTCAGACATCGGAATCCCGACTGCACAGCGGCGGGAGCACAATGATGCCCCTTGCGGGCTCACTGCGCTCGCCACGCTGCGGGCACGGGGGGGAGCTGCGCTCGCCACCTATTTTATTCTCCCTCTATGGGGGTCGTGGACCCCCATGAGGGAACAGTCGGGATTCCGACGTCGGAATAATGACTGTCGGGGAGCTGTCCGGCACCCAGAGAAAGTGCGCTATATAAATAAAACGTACTTACTCTATTTTATCTTTTATGCTTAGTACATCTGGCCCTATGTCATGAAGTCGCCCAGTTATAATGACCTTCTGCTGTCTATGGAATAGCAATATCACACTGATAGGCACTGCTGCTAAGGGATAGGGTCACTAGGTTGACTATTTTAAGGTTCACATACATTGGGTTGATCACTGAAGGCCGACAGGGCTTAGGTCAACACCTGAAATAGGTCGATACGGCTGGATGGTCAACACAAGCATTAGGTCGACAGTCGACATGAGTTTTCACTTTTTTTGAGCTGACATGTGTCGACCGGCAGTATTTCATGCCCTACTATCCACTTTAGCGTGTTGGGAGAATGTAATAGTGTGCCCGAAGCATGGTGAGCACAGTGAACCATGCAAGGTACACTTAGATGGTGTCCATGTCGACCTTTTGACTGTCGACCTTCCCATTGTCGACCTAATGCTTGTGTTGACCTTCCAATCCTGTCGACCTTAGCCATGTCAACATATTTCCGGTGTTGACCTACGCCTTGTCGACCTTCAGTGGTGCACCCAATGTATGTTGACCTTCATTGAGTCAACCCTATGACCCCTACCCGCTGCTAATAGGAATCTATATTAGCTTTGTGGATGGTTACAGCACCAAGTCTATAGTTTCTTCAGTCAATTTTATTCAATAGGAGTTCAACTTCCCAACAGGCTATAGTGAAATCTGATTGCTGCCTATTAACCCCTTCAGTGGCAATCTCGAGAATTTTCCATGCCTCAGTGCCCAGTCTGGCAAGCCTGGAAAATTCTCGGGATTGCCAGTTTTGAGCCGGGCTGCCCGGCTTCCTCCCCTCTGCAGCGCCGCCTCCTCCCTCCTCCTCCCCCCTCCCCTCCGGGTTTCTTATTGAAGTCCCCGGCGCCGGCTTATAACAAGCCGGCTGCTGGGGACAGGGACGCGGTGCGTGGGGCGCTGGTCCGGGCAACTGTTGATTGACAGTGCAGCGGCGCTGCCCGGACCTGGGGAGGTAGTGGTGTTTTTTTTTAAGGGAGCGCTCCCCATAAAAATCTCGCCCAGTGGGGAGCCCTCCCCCCAAAAAAACACACCACTGAAGGGGTTAACAGTTAAATAAGAGAGGCAGATTTTTTTTTTTTTTTTTTTTTTACACCAGTGCTTTATTTGTTACACAAGTGTTTCTGGGAGTTACAAACGTGTGCAGTTTACATGCTAGTACATTAACGCAACATACAAAGAAAATAAATAAATATGACAAATTAACCTGGACGAGATTTCTAGAGGTTTGTAACCTCAGACCTACGTGGAATGTCATGATAGGGAAGAAAACCTGGCTGTAAGGCCTGTGTGACATGTTTTCTAGCCATGGTAATGAAGTCTTTAAGAACTTAGGGCCTTATTCTGGTTCACTCAATTGGGCACTAATATGCAAGGCAAGGGGGACAGATGTTTTGCGCATGCGCAGCTGCATACGATGGGAGCGTGCAAACTCTGTTCCCTGCCTTCCAAGCAGGGAGTTGAGAGGGGTGTGGGGTGCTGGCCAGGAGCATTAGCTGGCCAGGGGCATTAGCATATGCATACTGTATGCCCAGCTTTTCATGGGGGTTCCCAAGAAAACGCTGGGTGTACTTATGGTAATTCGGTTGTGGCGCACGTGCGGGGGCGGGCAGCTGACATAACCGGATGTCAGCTGCCCGCCCATATCACTTAATTTGTATGAGTAGCCTCTACCACTCGTACATATGCGTGTGCCTTTCCCATCATTCGATGGTTGGTGACTATCAAAAGATGGGGGAGGATCCCACTGGAATGCAAACAGATGTTTATGTAAAACATCCATTTGCGTGCCAGACAAATGAACCCGGTGTACAAATGGGGGCGGGCATACCTCCATTCGCTGGGTAAGTTCTGGATGACTCACAAGGGGGTGAATTCGCACACAACTGAGTGAACCAGAATAAGGCCCTAAGGCAAGACACGAAATTCTGCAATATTAAGTGTTAAATCGAGATCGGAAGACCTAATCCTCAGAAACCCCTGTTACACATCTCTAACCTCAACTGTTCCCTCTAACAGCACCATCTGACTGCTCAGTAGGAGGATCAGTCACAAAATGGTCACCAAATGGCTTCTTCCTACACAACAGTACAGACCGGAGCAAACCTGAGTTAGTTTCAGAGGTGTGTACAGGGTATTGCATACATTATAAACATGTCAATAAGATGTGACTTAAGGTCTCTTACAGATGTTTTCTAGCGTGTGGGTTTGACATGGGTCTGTGCTGCGGTGCATTATGGAAATATGCTAACAATCCGACAGTCGGAATCCCAGGCATTTTATTTTTTTGATCAATGAACCGACTGTCGAGTGTGAGGGTACAAGTGTGCATACTAATGCTGACCAGACCTGGATTAAGACATGGGGTACTGGGGTACTTAAAACAGGAGGGCTCTGTGTGACATATAATTAAGAGCACTTTTCTCATAACTCACTGTTTGCGTACCAATAAAAAGTCAGTCTATTGTTGCCCGTTCTACAAAAGCACAGGCACTATGGGAAAGCAATATTGCTATGCATTCCTGTTTTAGAACAATAAGTACTTCCTTTATTGCTGTACTATAATATAGAATCATTTTCCCAAACTGCTAGTCCTTTTGCATGGAAATGGATTAAGTCTACAGTTTAGGTGATCTCTGATCTTCACACATATCTTCAATTGCAGTGTTTGTTCATTACATTAAATACTTTCCCCACATGTGATGTATTAATGTTTCAGCTCTATATAATGTCTCCCCAGGTGGATTTTGAAGCCTTGCACAATCTAGAACCGCGTGGTTATGTGGTCGGGTGGATCATTGCCATCAGCTTACTGGTTGGGATTCTCATATTTTTGTTGCTGGCGGTGCTGCTATGGAAGGTAAGCTGCATGAGAAGCAAACTTAGGGTAGTAATCACTGTTTTTAATTCTGTGTATATGTGTGTGTTATGTGTGTGTTTCTGTGTGAGTGTATGTATACCATAGTAGTCATTCTCAGGATAAGGGAAGGAGAACCGTTCCCCTGAAGAACCAAAACACTGTGATGTCAAATACAAATCTAAAAGAAATAGTTGGTGGGGGAGATGGCACTAGACTGGTAAAATCATAGAATAATTGAATACTTATACAGTGATGTCCTTCTTTTCTCCTGTGCTTTCCACTTAACTTGATCAACTCTGATGCATAAAGCTGTTTGAGATAGTGTCAGAGTATGTGCTCCCATCCCTTGAATCGTTTTTTCCATCTGCCTCCTTTTCCTTAGGTCTGTATCAGTTGCATAAACACACTGGGCAGAGATGTGAATTTTACATTTATGTAGTATGGTGGTTCATAACCTCAGTCCTCAAGTGCTTTCAACGGGTCACCTGAGAGAGATGCACAGAATAAATGCCTATTGATCCAATGTGTACCCAGCTTTATCTGACCTGGTCACAAAGAATGTGACCAGTCAGAAACACATGTTCCGGCATGTTGCTGGAAGATAACCTCCCGGAAACTGCCAGTCACAGAGGGAACTCCCACCCAGCGGCTACACAGGGAAGCAGCCACCCAGGAAATGTAATTTAACCCCCCACGCCACAGCCACCTAGTGTGTACCTGTTGGCTGCAATGGCTGCTGGAAAAAAAATCAAAGTTGCGAAATTCTGGATGTTTTAATGGTGAAATCAGAGTTTTTATAAGCTTATCTGTTTTCTATACACAACCTAATTAGTTATAAAAAAATAAACCTAATAGTTTTAATCTACCACTATTATTCTGATAATTTAGTGCACTGCATACATATACTGTACAGCCTTCTTTACTTTTTTTGTGTTCGGATTTGGGTTAAAGTTTAGTAATAGTAGCATGGAGTCACATAAGTAGAGAGAATGCTAATACTTGTATATAAGAGATGGTTATCTGTTGTGGGTTTGTTCTGTGATTCAATGGTGATCAGACACTCTGCAAAGTATTTTAGGTTAAAGCCTGTGGTAGGAAATTGCGGAAATACTTGGAATTCAAACTCAGAGATTAGGTGTTAAAAGCTAAGGATTAATTATATGAAAGAGTATTGAATCTTTGTAGTAGGGAAATGGGACATTTTAACATTACAGTGTTGGGAACACAGGTCTTACAGTGTATATAGCTGAAGATTTACAATGTGCTTTTCATCAGGAACTTATCCAAGTTGATCTGGGAGCCCCGTAACTTAGTCGCTTCTGCTATTTCCTCTGGCATACTCATGAATTCCACTAGCTGCATGAAGAGAACATTCCAAGATGCATTCCATGATTTAGCTTTTGTGGATATCCTCTTGCTCCTTTTTTTGTGACACTCATTTCCACATTTGGTACCTGGAAGTGATTATTAACACCACCAGATTGCTTTAATGATCTTCTGGTCTGTTTTGTTCTAAGTTTTGGATGAACTTTCATTTTTTGAGTTTAATTTTCAAATAAATGTTCTTTTCAGCTGTAAACATGAAGTATATTAATACGTTTAATAACCCACCGCCCATATTTCTTTATTGGAGACCACACTTTTGTTCTTTCACTGCTCATTTTCAAGAACACTACGTGTATAGGTTTCTGCACTCTAGGACAGTAGGACATAATTTATGACCACAAGTGGACAATAAAAACATACCTGTGATTATACTAGCCCCTACAGCAATCTGCCTGTTGTTTGGGATTGTCTTGTAACACTAAAAGACCCCTACCGGAGCAGGCTATGTGGCAGCTATGGAGCCCCCATGTTGGGGGCATGGAGATGCTAGCTCATCCTCAATGGAGGACCCACCTCTGACCTACTGAACATGTGAGGGAGGTCCTAAAATATACACAGTGAAGCTGTTTCACTGTGCATGTGCCCCTTACATGAGCATTGCGGGCCCCACAACTTGCCAGAATGACAGAAGTGGGCCTTCAAAGTAGATTGCTGGGCAATACCATAAGCATTACTTACTCCATATTAAAGTTCCCTTTTGACTAAATAAAGTAAATGTATCACTATATCTCAGAGTCAATGTAGATCAATACATTTTGGTTATTGCAAACTAATATTGTATTAATACGGGCAGTTTTGTGCTGTCAATAATCTCCTAATCATAATTCTGTGCCTGTTTAATCACAAAACAATAGCTTTTGGACTACATACATGACATCATATATGTCATCACCATGTCCCTACAGTGCAAAAATGAAAGAAGTGCAAGAATAGGTGAAGTAGATAAGAAGATGATTTCAGTAATAATTGTGTTTAAAGCCCAGTGCGCAGGCAGCCGTTGCCCTCCAGATGCACCACCCCCCCTCCACTTGTCAGAATGACCCCCTTATAAGTGTGGTCTTTCTCTGATGATAGCAGATGCAATAAGAGGCAGGGATGTTGTGTGGTTTCTCCCATATTGTACAGATTGTGGTTTCAAATAGCTATCAGTAATACTGTATATACAATAAATGCACTGTGTCAAACTGCCTACTGGTATAAAGAATAGTGTTCTATAATCTGCACTTATCAACCTTATTCAATAGTAATAATAACCTTATTGAGCAATCTGCATCTAATCTCAGGATCAGTGCCAGATTAAGCCTTTGGGGGGCCCGGGGCACTTTAGACAGGGGGGCCCCCTTGCACTTGTCATTACCGGCCGCAAACTGCATGGGAGAATATTACACTGTCAATACACAGAGTCAAGACAGTATAAACTTGGTCAATGGGTAACTGCAGGGGATATATATATATATATACATACTGTACATACATACCACATGAAAAGCCTGTGCTTGTCCCTCTGCACATTACTCTGTAGGAGACCGCACAGTCCCATGGCTGCCTCTGATTAAAAACCCTCCCATGACTAAGCTGCTGCTGTTCTCCATGGGCCTGAGAAGCATGTAATGAGCTCCACCAATCAGAGCTCAGCACAAACGTCTCAGCCTCTGCCCTCTGGTGCAAAGTGTCATGGGACTCCCAGTAATGCACTGCACACTTGTGCAATCAGTGTGCCTTGGCTCCCGATGTTCAGCACCATTAATCATTGTTACATTGGCAGATAGGTGAAGCTGCAGCACTACCCCACTCCCATTCACAAAATCTTTAGCTAAAAAAAATACATGCCAACCACAGGGGGCCCCTAGCTAGAGGGGGGCCCAGGGGTACTGACCCCTTGTGCCCCCATTATAATCCGGCCCTGCTCAGGATATAAGAAAGGGACAGCCTCATGATAGAGTACATATAGGAAAGCATACTGTACATACTTTTAATGACATAAAAACACTAAGGACTTTTTTCTGGTCCATTCGCAGCCAGTGTTTGTTTGCACAGGGAACGATGTTTGGCGTATGCATTTCTGCGCATGTGCATATGAGGGGTGCATGCGGCCATGGCGAACAGACCATTCGCTGGGTGCATGCACCCAAGGCTGCGGTCGGGGGCCGGTGGCGGATAGTCACTCAAATGGGAACGCCCAGCGTTTCATGGGCGTTCCCATGTAAATGCTAGGAATTCCTATGGTAATCAGGTCGTGGCATTGGTGCCAGGGGCGGGCAGCTGACACCACCAGATGTCAGCTGCCTGCCCACTTCCTCCCGAGGGTGCATGCAAACCTAAGAGCCACTTAGATATGCGAGCACGTTCCACGATCCATCGAATGATGTGGGTGTTCACTCACAGGCTCCAAATGGATGTTGTTTATGTTAAACATCCATTCGCAGGCCCTGTGTGCAAACAGGCTGCTGCAAGGAAGGGGGGGTGGGCATACCAGCATTCACAGGGCGGGTTCTGGTTGACTCGCAAGGGTGCGAATTCACATATGAGCGAATCAACCAGAATAATCCCCTAGTGTACATTATATAAATAGAAGTAAAGCTGAACCTACACCTGTTTCAGGACCTCCTGAGTTCCGGTAAACATCAGCTGTTATAAGTTTGGGATCCATATGCCCTTGGGTTCCACCATTCCACCAGGGTGTTTTTTTTTGGGGGGGGGGGGGCGCAGTGCTCCCATGGGACTATAGATGCCACTTAAGAGTATCCTGAAGGCCGCCGTGGAAGCCGGGAGACACTGTGGTACTTGTGTATTTTGGCGGCGCCCATCGCATCGCATACCATAAGGCATGCGATGGTATGCGATGCGACGCGATATCGAGCCATACTGTACAATGTCATACAATTTTAAAATTGTATGACATTGTACATGGCATACAATGCCATACAATGCGATGCGATGCGATTAAACATTGTATAAGCACCCTAATGGGTGCTTACAATGTGAAATGCACCCCCACGCCACCCCCCCCCACTATAAACGTAAACCCGAAGCGTCGCGAGCACAGCGAGCCCGCGAGGGGCGGCGGTACGCGTCCTCCGACCTTTTCATACCCCCATTATCCACGTCGGCGTGGAGTCGAGAATAGAAAGTGTGGCGAGCGCAGCGAGCCACCGAGCCCGAAGCGTGGTGAGCACAGCGAGCCCCGCGAGGGGACGCAGATACCTTTGAAGCCCACGAGGGGACTCCGATACCTGTGAAGGTATCCGCGTCCCCTCGCGGGGCTTGGTGGCTTGCTGTGCTCGCCACACTTTCTATTCTCAACTACTTGCCGACGTGGATAGTGGGGGTATGAAAAGGTCGGAGGACGCGTACCGCCGCCCCTAGCGGGCTCGCTGCGCTCGCCACGCTTCGGGTTCACGTTTATAGTGGGGGGGTGGCGTGGGGGTGCATTTCACATTGTAAGCACCCATTAGGGTGCTTAAAAGCACCCTTTATGGTGCTTATACGATCTTTCATCGCATAGGGGGCAAACATCGCATGCCATGCCATGCGATGCAATGAAAACATTGCGCGATGCACATCGGGGGCGCCGCTATAATACACAAGTACCGACACTGTTGATGTTGAGGGACCATCGGGGGGAGTAGGTGCACCAGGAGACCAGGTAAATATGGAAAATCCATTCTGAAATCCAGAAAAATCCCTTATCCAAAATGTTCGTGGTCCCAAGCATTTTGGATAAGGGATACTCACCCTGTATATTACTTGTATTCCGCATTCAGTAATCTTTATTCTCTGATATGGCTGACCTGAAAACCACTACATTTCAACACACAGGATCCAGAAAAAGCTCTGGAATAAAATAGATGATCTCAAGATCAGATCGCGTAGTCGGGCTCCCAGAATCCATTAAAGTGCAAGAAATACTAGATTTTCTCACGACATCTCTACCTACAATATAGTAGATTCCTGTGCTGATCTGATAATAGAATGTGCTCAGAGAGTGGGTCCACAATGGTCACATCATGATGGAAACCACGGCGCCTGAACTATTTGCATTAGGAGGCTTTTTGGAGAGCTTCAAGTTGCCGCTGAGACCTTCTATGGAATAACCACAAATTATATATTTTCCAGGATTATTGAGCAGAATTAACGAAAGCTTGCAAAGACTCTTCTCTGATATGTGACCAGTTGGTCAAACATGGGAGGAAGTACATGTTCCTTTACCCGGCCCTCTTAAGCATATATATAACTGTACTGCATGCATGGATTTCATGGCAGAAGATGCTCAGCATTATGTGGAAGAAGAGGCTAATTCACTTAATCCTGTTCTGTTTTGTTTAATTAGTGGTTCCATGGCAGTCTTCCAAAGTGGTACTTTGTGGGAATATTATACTGTATCCTAGAATATTTCAGAAAAAAGAAAAGCAAGCACAGCAAAATGTAATTAATGCCTTTCAAGTTTATCAGACCACTAATACACAAAATGCTAAATCTACAAACCTATGAAAACCCATTTTAACAGGCTTTTATACAAAATAGAAAATAATTAGATTTTTGTTAGGGAACATAGATTCTATGTTTGGTAATAAATGGGGAAATTACTCACCTATCTACTACGAGTTCAACTCCCCTCTATGGTTGTTTGTCCTTTACATACTTCTGGGGGAAATTACACTACATCCAACTCTCAAATTGCTTCTATACTCACACAATTTTATACCACTTTGGGCCATATTCTCTAAGCTTCAAAAGTGATAAAATGGAGAGTGATAAACAGCCAGCCAATCAGCTCCTACCTGCCATGTCACAGACTGTGTTTGAAAAATGTCAGACAGGAGCTGATTGGCTGGCTGTTTTTCACTCTACATTTTATCACTTTTGAATCTTAGAGAATCTGGCACTGTGAATTGATTGGTAAATGGATAATTTACCTCTGTCCCTCCTCGGCCACATAGCTGTGGTTAAATCTGTGAAATTTCCGAGGTTGACATATATTATACAGATGCTGCAAAACAAGACATTGTAAAATTGAATAGATTGTTTCAAAAATTTATTTAGAGAAATGGGCACCCTCGAATAGCTAGAGCAGTGGTTCCCAAACTGTTTGCCGTGGCACCCTGGGGTGCCTTGGGGGACTTGCAGGAGTGCCCTAGGTTGGTGGTCCAGGACCGATTCAATTTCTTTATGTCCATTATTATAGTCAAATTGTGGACAAACAGTGAATCCTGTCCGTTACCACATAAGTGATCCTAAGGATGAGATATAAACACTTTTTTATCTTGATATTTGTTTGTGACCTTCTCAATAATACATTTTTAGCCTAGGGGTCCCGCGAAAACATTTCTGATGCTTCGGGGTGCCGTGGTTAAAAAACTTTGGGAGCCCCTGAGCTAGAGATATATTGCAACAACCCGGAATGGCAGGTGGTCTAAATCTGTCTAATATAACACTCTTTTCTTACTCTGTATTTTTTCGCTATATAACCGACTGGCTCCTGGAATGAGATATTTATACTTGTAATGCATTAAATTGCACCCCCTTCACTCCTGGTGCTCTATTACATACTCCAAGAGCAAAGATTCCGTCCCCTATCCTTGACAATATATGTTTTAGAGACACGTATAATACATGGTGGTCTTTTAATAAATTATTGACAAGGACCCCTAAATGATCCCTTTTTGGGGTAATCCTCTATTTATTCCTGGACTGGAGAGCTACTCCTTCCTTCAGTTGAAATTTTTTTGAATGCGTTCCATAGCCAATGTCTATGACCCTGGTATTAAGTTATACTCTTTCACTGACTTACAAGAAAAATATAGTCTAAGGAGCATACACATGGGGCGATTTCAGACCCTTTTCTCAGCAATCTGACTAGATCGCTTAGAAATAGAGAACTGATCGGTCCGTATGTATGCCCTGCAGCTATCGCCCATAATGAAAGCCAGTGCTTGCACTGGCTTATCCCTAGATCGCAGGGCTTTGCCTATTAAAAATAGGCAAAGCCCCACTCAGCATGAACACTCAACACACAGCATCGCATTATGCATTGATGTGTGCTGAGCGATCATGCTAAACCATGCCGCTCAGCCAAAAAGCCAGGTCGCCACTTCTGTGTGCCTCTTAAGTCACAAGTTTCAGTTTGCCTTTATACAATTAACACGGGGAAATTTAATAATTTAATAAGATGAGAGACTCAGAAAGTGAGAGCTTTGTTAAGAAAACTGATTTTGCATTATAAATGATTGCTTTGCCGCAAATCTTTATCACAGATGTCTCCAGGTCCGGCACTACTGACATTCTTATGTCGTAATTATCCTTAATGTCGACATCTATTTATAGAACACGATACCTATATACCCCACTTCTAAAACTTTAGTCAGAAAAAGTAGAAAAGGCAGTTTTAACAGCCTGGACAAAAGATACAGTATACCAGGCATGTCCAAACTGTGGCCCTCCAGCTGTTGTGAAACTACACATCCCGGCATGCCTTGCCCTCATTTCTAAGCATCCATAATAACAAAACTGTGGCATGGCATGGTGGGACTTGTAGTTTCACAACAGCTGGAGGGTCTCAGTTTGGACATGCCTACAGTATACCTACTATGACAGATGTTTTTTCGCTGATACAAAACTACTACTATGCTCTGCGTATCTTAAACTCTGTCATTCTGCAAGAGGTGAATATAAAAATTGCTGCAAAGAGCTTACATTACTCAGGCCCAAAGAAGACATTTTGTAGACAGTGAAACAGGCCTTTGTCCTAAATGTAAAACTTACTCTGCAACATTTATGCATAATTTCTGGTAAAACAGTTCTGGTATAAATGAAGAGATTTTATTAGGTACAATTTTCACATTAAGGTGGAACTAGTATTCTTACGTGACAATTTTCAGAACTGGAAATTTAACTCTACGCAGAAGTCTTTCTTACTATTCTTCACTGTAGCCAAAAAGGTTATTGTGACTCATTAAATATCTCCGGAATCCCCTACACTGTCGGAAGCACATTGTCTGCTATTGAAAACTCTTTATTTTGATAGAGATAGATATTCCTCTCTATCTGAAATTGAAAAAGGAGTAGTTCAATTTACTAGAAAATGGGGTCCTTACCTCTAGATCAGGGGTTCTCAAACTGTGGGTCCTGAACCCAAAGTGGGTCCCGGCGTTCTCAGCATGGGGTCGCGACTCCATGTTGCTGACCATCAGGCTGATGACTTTTCTAATCTCAGTCAGTGATTCAAAGAGTCTGAAAAATCTGTTGAATTGTCTGTTATGTTAGACTCCTCCCATTATTCTGTGCCTCCACAATGCTGCCATGTATGTGCTGTCTGCTGACTGCACATGTAATGTGATGACTTTCTACATTTACTTAATGGGGTCCTGTAATTATTTTTATTATCTGATGGGGTCCCAGCGCAAAATAGTTTGAGGACCCTGGCTCTAGATAAACCACCTAGAATTGTCCAAGTTTTTGAACATACCTAATCTATTTAGGAAAATTTCAGAAACATCCTTAGTTAATACATGACATTTAAGAACTTACTAACATTACATTTTGAAACATGACAATAATTAGACCTGACTGCGAGGTTGTCAGATCATGTGTCAGTCTAATTTATAAGACAACCCCTCCCCTCATTATAACTGCTCTTATTCATAGTACGGGAATATCAGTGATGATGCCGCTACAGTTTAGAAAAATGTATTCTTGTTTTTTTGGACATACATTATACTCATTTTAAATGATTACATGTATAAGTGGGTGAGTATAAGTGGTGGAATCACATGACACATCTTTTTGTGTCATGTTACATTTTGCTATTTTTTATTTTGTTCTGATTTTTCTGTATGATTGTAACTAAAAATGTAAAGATGACATTAACCTATATTATCTACTGTATATTACTTTTGTATGTTTAAATGTGTAAAGTGGTTTCTGACATACAGTACATTTAGGTGATCTTTAATAAAGTGCATACAAATTTATTTTCCCTCATAAAGAAATTGTTGCACCTGGCAAGACTGTAGTCTGGTCACTGTTTAGGAGGGTGTTATACTGACGTTTTACTGGCGAGATCAAACCTGATGCAGATTGTTAGCAGTTTGTCCTCTGAACAGTTGGATTCATCCAGCAGTACGGAGTCTTGTGCAGTGGCTTTAGTGTAGGTTTAAGTATTGTCAATTTGAGAAAAATGCAAGAGTGTCTAGCAGAACATAATAAAAAAGCACATTAAACATAATATATTTCTTATGGAACATTATACAGCACTAGTAAGTCCGCTCGAGGCGAATGCTTCGAAAGCTAGTAAGGTAGCTAATGTGAGAGATAAAAGGAGATGTAGTTTCACTTGCTGCCAACAGATGGCAATGTTTTAGTGACACACAGATGCTAGACAAATATATAGATGATGACTACACTTTTTCAGAAACATTATACACACACACACACACACACACACACACACACACACAGTAGGTGTATGTATATGTATGTGTGTGTGTGTGTGTGTGTGTGTGTGTGTTTCATTTGTATTTGTAAGTAGATTAATATATTTATTATAAAACAATTGCTGCATGTCTTTTATCTGTACATCTAAAATTTTACTTTGCTCCATTTACAGATGGGGTTCTTCCGCAGGAGGTACAAAGAGATCATTGAAGCAGAAAAGAATCGGAAAGAATATGAAGAAAGTTGGGACTGGGTCCAAAAAAATCAATGAGCTGCATGTGCCGGTCCAGTCACCTGACACACATTTGCTAGCTAATTGGCTCTGCTCTTGTATCTTCCATATGTGGAAGAAAAAAAATCTTCTCCAGATTTTCCGGAGGCTTGTTGATGTTTATTCCTTTATCAGGCTGACTAGCACAGGAGAGTGTGTCCTGAGGCAACCACTAGAGCTACGTGAAATGACTGGAGCAATACTATTCCCTCTGCCAAGATAAACTTTAGCCATCATGCTGCAGTGAATAGCAATATTTATGAATCCATCATACAGTATGTGGTAAAACTTCAGGGAAAAGCTGTTACCAAGAAGTATTTCTTTTTATAAATATATAACTTTTATACTGAATTTGTCTTTATATTGGATGATTTAATGTAACAAATAGCTGTACAGTTCTCTATGGCACTGATACTTGGCTACACCTAATGATTCCCCTAAGCTGAGCACTCAGGAAATTATAGAGTTAAAAACTGAACTCATCAGGTATATCAATTGTGCAGGGTTGCACTAAACAGCATACATGCTCATTAGGTTAAACTTTTAACACTTTCATTTCCAGATTACTCCGTTCAACAGGAAGATATTTGCATATTGTATACATGTACAGATTTGTATGCATAGGTTTCTATACATATACACACACACACACACACACATATATACTGTATACATGGAAATGAATAGAACTTCAATTTAATGCAATAAAAGTCTGCACCTCGAATGTAAGGTGCCCATACACGTTACAATTATTGTATACAATATTGTATACAATATCGCATCTCATAGCATATCGGTTTTGCGATGAGATCAGATGAGATGAGATCTAGTACAAAAAGTATGTGCTGCACATACTTTTTGTACTAGATCTCATCTCATCTGATCTCATCGCAAAACCGATATGCTATGAGATGCAATATTGTATACAATAATTGTAACATGTATTGGCATTATAAGTTTATATGTAATATAAAAACAACATGGAGTCTGTAATTTATCCCATTATGTATCATTTTTCAGGAATCAAACATATAAGAAAAGAGAATAATTCCGATGGTGGGGCTACTGCACATGCGCATTGTCAGTAGTGCGCATGTGCAGGTCCCCGGCTGTGAAAAAACATCGGTCCCCCGTGCGAACGCGTGGGGGACCGAGCAGATTACAATAAGGCTCTTTGTGTATTGGATAGTTTATAAATATGATAGATGTTATATTTTAAAAAGAGTTTCTTAGGCTGGGCAAACACTAGAACTATATATATCATTTGTTCAAGTGGCGATCGATATATTGGGAGTGCGTCTTAAACCTGATATGTCTAGGAATGATATAATTCACAGATATATCACATTGGCCCTGCATCAGTAATTAGTACATCTGCAATGTAGTCTATGCCTACATACCGGCATGTGTGGCTGTGTGTAACGGGCGGGGAAATTTATTTGCCCTCCCCTAATAGATGTGCTACATATCTAGAGACCGATTGGTAAGTGTGTATGCTAGTCAGTGGATCTGTGAGCACAGTGTGTACCCTGCTTAAGGCTCTATTTTGAAAATGTAATGAAATTACAATCATTATCTGTATGTCAACTGACAGTTTAACAACAGTTAATATTTTGCACTTT
Source organism: Crinia signifera (assembly GCF_055691185.1). Lineage (NCBI taxonomy): Eukaryota > Metazoa > Chordata > Amphibia > Anura > Myobatrachidae > Crinia > Crinia signifera. The sequence goes on from NC_139221.1 coordinate 165,258,776, forward strand.
TATATGCAATTGGAAGCAAACATGCTGGAAAAGAGAATTGAGAGGAATTATTGTACATTGAAAGCTCTAGGGCGGGATGTATCAATACTCGCATTTCTGTAGTGAAGTGTTGTTCTTTTTTTCGTGCCTCTTTCGCTGCCGTTTTGCGGAGATTTCCGCGTTATGTATTATTTTTTTCTCCTTTCCCTAGGTCCGCGGTAACGCCGACCTCCGTCGGAATCTGTTCGGGTTTTTTTTTTTGCGCATGCGCAATGAAGTGTATTTTTCCTCTCATGCGTAGATCTGTTAAATCTGTTTTTTCTATGCACTGGACTAGGGGCAGCAGACATTAGAGGAACTTTCCAAACACACAGCCAGCAAAGCACTATTTAGCATGATGATAACATGATTACCTGAATGCTATACATAGCGCTATATAGCGCTATGCTGGCTGTGTATATGGATGATGTGTTTGTGAAGTTCCTCTAATGCCCGCTGGCCAAAAGTCCCTGCCGCTGATGCTTGTGTTAATGTTTTTTATATGTATATCGCCTGCAATACTAGGCAAATTATTCCAAGGCTTAGCTGAGCGCTGCGAATGTTAATACATTACATAGCGCGTCAGCTTACATAGGAGTCTATTACAGGAACTGCCGTGCCGGAAACTCCGTGATAGTACAAGCCGGCAAAGTTTTTTTGACAACAGAAATGCGAAACTTTATTGATACATACGCCGGACACAATGCGGAGGCGAACGGGGGATGTCACCGGTAAGCGTTGATACATCCCACCCCTAGTGTCTTTTCTTTCATACAGTATGTACTGTCTTTGATAGGGCACTGAAAAGATGCATTACTGCCCCAGTTTTTTCCCTGGAAATGGGTTCCTGTCACGAGTGCTTTACCTACTGTAAACTACAGTGTATGGAGTTCTTATATTTGTAATAATGTAGAGAAGGGGGTGCGTTATACCTCCCAACAGTGTGAAAGGAGTTATGGGTCATGTCTCATTTAAGGAGCATGTACACTTCTAGGTGTCTTCAAACCTCCATGGGATATGTTTAGCCATTCTAAGCCCCATAAACACCCCTTCATCAGAGAATCAAATGTGAATATACAGTACTGTACCTACAGATACTGCTTACATACTGTACCTACAGTATGTAAGCAGTATCTGATAAGCAGGCTGGCAGGACGGTCATAATTCAGGACAGTTGGGCTGTATACATTATACGTATTATTATAAAATACAATTGGTTCCTAATAACCTCAAGGATTGTTAACCAATGATATCAGAACTCTCAATGTACAGGGTAATTATTAACATGGACCTTACGGTTCTAGGCCACCTTCTCTCTCCTGCAGCGGTATGTTGAAAGAGTGGCACTGATGGCTCACAGGGCATGCCTTCCCACTATCCTCACACCAGAACAAAATCATTTAGGAGGTGGATATTCCTGTTTTGAATGCAGCCGCCGAGTAAGTCTCTGGCTACTCTGAGCCTGTGATGAGTGTCCCGTGCCCAGTGTAAAAAGCATTCCATGCTGAGTGGCTTCCGAGTGGTTTTTAACATATTCGCATGGCTGCAAATAAGTTTGCAGCTGTACACGTCTATTCCGCGCAGGGAGCACATTAATTCACAAGGTGGGATTTCACTCTAGCGGGGCAACTTCTACCTGATCACTGGCTGCTCCATTCACGGCATTTGATCATGGTCTGAATTACCCCCTTTGTGCGATGCATGCGCTGTAGGATTTTTCTAGAAATTTTCATGCATACACAATTGCAAGATATTGTTGAAACACGAGCTTCGGCATTGTGTGCGGCTCTGACTCAGACACCATGAAGGACTGTGGCCAAATGAGTCCTTTACTAGCAGCCAATCACAAGTGGCGCACATGTGACAGTACTATTGGCAGCGAAGAGTAGTCAATCTTCATCTGTGTTTCATTTGTTTGTAGAGTGTAGATGAGCAGGTGCAAGTGTGGGACTTCTGGAGGGGGTTCCCAAATGTTTGATTTTTAGTGTGATTGTCATTAACCGATGCAGAAGGATGCATAATACGCATGTAACAAGCTATAGTCTTCCCCAAACAAGGTACAGTTTATGTAATACAGTACATCATACATAGTCAGGCCTAATGATCACAGTAAACCAGTTACCAGATTCTTTCTCTTGTGCGAAGACTGAGAACTCAGATACACACACAGCTGGCTTGATCCACACAGCACACTTGGTTAATGGAAATGTGTAGCAGCTTTATCTTACTGCGTGTAGTGGGTGCTGGCCAGGCTGTGGGAAAAGAGGGGGTTAACAACTGGAAACTGTCCCCTGCGTTTGCCTATGGTGAGTGCTTTTTTATGGAGATATTTTTGAATTCCTGTAGCTCTGGAAATTCTGGGGAGAACAAAAATTATTTTCAGGACAGTTAAGATCTAATTACAGTACTGTACATTGGTGGAACCTGCAAAGTTTTACAACCAGTTGTAGACGGAGGAGAATATTCCACAGAACAGTTTTTTTTTAAATTGCTTATACTGTATGCAGTGTCTTTTATGAAACTGTAAGATCCATTTGCTTTATTTTCATTCTCTGATATATTTGTGTGTTCACGTGTATTTTCTTACATCCTGTATAAGACTAGTTATCAGAAAAGCTAAATGATATTTTCAGAGGCATCTGTTCAGGAATTACAGTATTTCATGAAATCGCTTTCTATATAAGATGTTTCCTGTGTTGTCCAATTCTAGGTGGTGTTTATGCTTATTACAATAGTAGTTTGTAATGTAAGTTATGTAAGTTTTGTAATCTGGTATATACTAGTCTCATGGGTTTTTTTTCTTTTTAAACTAATAACTTTACATATGAGCTAGATTATATAAAATATAACAATACTACCTAGGATAACTTGGGAAGATTCCAAATGACTAAGAACTTGTGTGTATGAGTGGAGAGTGCTATCTGTAGCTTATAATGATTGTAACATGCTACAATACATTTCAGGGGTTATTTAGGTTTGTTTGCAAAAGCAAACTTCTTTAATGGACCATGTGCACTGAAGGTTGGGTGAAAGTAACATGTGCAGTGAGAGTTACATTTGGGTGAGTTATTTTGTTTCTGTGCAGAGTAAATTCTGGCTGTTTTTTTTTTACACTGCAATTTAGATTTCTGTTTGAACACACCCCACCCAAATGTAACTCTCTGAACATCAGTGGTGTGGCGGTATGGGGTGGTATGGCGTTCCGCTAAAACATATTGTGCCGATCCCCTGTACCGCCATAACAAATGAACGGGGAGCGCTCACTATGCATGTGCAGGTTTGCACTGCCTGAGATCCATGCAGCGTGTCTTGTTGCCGCTCACCAAGACAAAGTCTGTGCCCTGTGTCCTCCTCTCTTTGCGCGGCCGCCGTTACTGCGCACCGCGCTGTTCCTCCGGTTGTGTCCTTGTTCCCTGCTGGCTGGAAGCGGCCAGGCCTCTGGCTGCCCCACTCTGTACGTTCTTCAGATGCCCCGGACTCTGCTCTGGCCCCCGCTCCACTCCTCATGTCTCCAGTAACTCCACCTTATTCATGCACCTTTGCTGTGTAATTTAAACTGTTATACAGGGGCATCACTTGAGTGGGGCATCACAAATTTACCTCCACTAATAAGGTCATCCTGCCACAGATCCACTCGCTTCCAAGGTGAAGTGGGTGGCAAATAGGAAGAGGGTCTATTTTCTCAGAAGTCCTGGGGAAACCCATTAAAATGTGAGTAGCCCCTGGACATTCATGGACAGTTTTCATAAATGCGTAAGACATTAATCTACCAGAACAAAGACAAATCTATTTTGTTAGCATAATTATTTTTCAGCATAATATATAGTTAGGGATTCAAATCGTAAAGTACATAAAATACCTTTCTGCCTAGTCCAGAGTACAAAGAAAAGAGGCTGTACATTTGGTTATGCCCCTTTTGTCATGTAGCCACTCCCCTCGTGTCATGTGGCCACACCCCTGACCACACCCATTTTCAGCACATGCCGGCGGCACAATACCACTAAAACATTTTTTCTACTTGCACCACTGCTGCACATGTTACATCTACCTCACTTGTGGTGCACATGGCTTTGTCCTTTAAAGAAGGAGTTGCTTTTGAAAACCAACCTGAATCACCTCTACCTTTCTACTGTGTGTGTGAAGGGAGGGAACACTTAACTTGCCATGCTATAGCCTGTCCTGTGCCATTAATGCTCTTCATGCGGATTTACCATGGTAGCAGGGGTGGCATTTACTGACCTTGTGCTTGTCATAAAAAAAAAAAACAACCAGTACATGTTCATTGGTCCTGGACCACCAACCCAGGGCACCCCTGCAGGCGCTCTGCAGCACCCCAGGGGCCACAGCACACAGTTTAGGAACCACAGTCTTAAAAACATACTTCTTGGTGTTGACTTGAATGTTAGCCCATCTGTATAACGTATAATAGGAATACAGATGGAGCCACCCTCATGCTTGCAGGTGCTGGCATTAGAATCGGCAGGCCCTGAAAGGGGGTGCGCATGCACGAGGCGCTCCTGCACCCCATTACGACGGAGCTCCCCGTCGGTCCCTGCCGCCTCATCGCTGGTGCCCATTAGTTGCCACCCCCGCACCATCTAACCCTGCCCATCTCCCTGAAGTGGAGACGGGCAGGGTCCTGCAGCCCAGCCGCCGACTGACTGGGACCCGAATGCGTGGGAGACTAATGGAGTCCCTGCTCGCCAGCGGAGACATTCTGGCAAGTGCTGGCAGTGAATAAGAGGGGCTCCATCTGTACATTTCTATAGGAGACATTCTGGACAAGTTTCAATTTGTAAGTATTAGAAAATATTTATCATAGACATGATTTGTCTTCTGTTTTCTGGCAGCCGGTCAGTGGTATAAAATGATTTTTATTTTATAATACATGCTCTTGATTGATGTAGGAGATTCTTTAAGTTTGAGCAGCATTGGTAGAACCTTTGAGTGCCAACAACTCCCTTAAAAATGCCAGCATCGCTCACATTTGTTATATAAATAAAAATAAAAATGTTGCGTACATAAAGATTATATTTCCTATATAAGGTAAACATTACAAGTCATGATGAATACAAGTGTTTGCTTGGCAATTTTCACACCAGTTTAGACAAATTCACTTGCCACTTAAAGGGCTGAAGGTGTTAGAGGCGCTAGCCTAAGATGGATACAGAAAAGTATCATGGCAGTGTAAGGGCACTTTTGGGTTTGGCTTGATTTAAATTTAGAGTATGTGGACTCAATTATACCGTTATACTAGCCCTAATAATCCGGGTCACAACCGTGTTGGAGCCAGGTCCAAAATTCCGGGCTTTTAGGTGTAAAAGGGGTATAAGTGATTTGTGTTTTTTAATGATGCCTTCCTTCCCATCATACAGATATTGTCAGCTCATGTGACCTTTTCTGTAACCTACAAACAGAAATTCATATCATAAACATCAGACACATTACAATATTTGCTGGTTAGATATAATGGATACTAGTGTATTATAGCTATGGAGAGCTTTTATTTGTTTAGATAACCAGAACAATGGAGTCTTTCAAATCCCTCAACTCTGTAATCAATCTCTCAGGTGTACAGTATTCCAAATCAGTATGCTACTGTACTAGTAAAAGACTTATTAATTGCTGTTAAGTATTAAGTAACATAGTAGCTATTCACTGGTAACTGTATTGCTCTATAAAAATGAACACACTCATATTACATTAACCTGTACTTCTATGGAATGTATGGTGCCCAGACTTACTTGTTGATTGCAAGATCCTATGTTGACTTGACAATATGAGGTACACAATATGGCATGATTCAGTCATTCGTAATGACCGGTTACAGAGATAGCCACTGTACTAGCTTGCTGAGGTGACAGCTATTATATAAGTGGGAAGCTACAGTAAATGATGAATACTAGCAATATCAGGTTTTTAGAAAAGACGTTAATACAGTCTATGTGGAAGTGCGATGTTAGATGAGCCCTGTAGATGTTGCAGATTTTCTATTTTGAGAAAATTCTATGTTCTGTTGCCCAAGTACTAATTCTTATATTTTTATAAATGGAAAATTCCAACATCTGTACTTGTATCTAAAGTCACCATGAATCTGACATGCACTCACATAATAAAGTAGCAATGGGTAAATAAAATGATGAATCTGTTGCTGTCTAATGAAGTATTACATTTGCATAAATCCACGTTAGAAGTGTAAATGTTTGTCACCTGTTATATGTACTTTATTGCATATACTGTACATTTAATCTGGTTTGTGCTTCTTTGAATAATTTATTTTCCAGAAAGCTATGTCATGTTTTATCCCTATTAACAAAAGTGGTCTAACACTAGGTTATGGAATTAAATAGCTGAGGACAGCATTACATTAACATCATGTTTATCTCAGCATATTGAAATGTATCTTGTGTATAGCAGCACAGTGAATATATTGCACAGAGATTATAATTTATATTTATATGCATATATATATATATATACATGTAGGAAACAACACGTTTGCTGAATGGTCTTCACAGATTGTAAAAATAGTTTTTGAGTTCTTTTCTATGGTAAAGCATGATTTTCAAGCCATTTTCTCTTATGTGATTGTAATTATATGTAAAAGTCTTTACCCTTCCCAGAGGGTCTGGAATCCAGTGCCCTCTGAATGTAGTCCTGTATCTATGGTAGAAAACTGGGTCACTTTTACACGTCTTGTAACTGTATTCGAGTCTTCTGTTTCACCTCTTATCTTATTCACATGCACTGTTTTGGAAATGTCAAAATTTTTATTTTTGGGAAGGGGCAATAAAATATCAACTAATTTAAACAGGTGCCTGTGTGTTGTATCTGACCTCATTTTCTCTAAACATACCCTGTATATGAACAAGAAAACATATAGCTGTTCAGCTGATTTGTCCCAGCATATTCAATAACATCAAGAGCCACAGATGCTTAACCAATAATAACTTATAAGTAGATGAATCTTCAGGTCATTGTCCCTGACTTAAGTGGAACTACAATGGTATCATCTATTTGTGGTATTAGCTGACTGTAAACAATGGGGGGAACAGTCACCATTTGCACATTCAAAATCACAATGTTGACAGTTATGATGTTGAAATGGAACATGTCGACTTCTGCATGCAGCAGCGGAATAGGGCTATGCTGCAGGAGGGGCCCGAGTTAGGCACTGTGGGGGTGGTTAGGTTGTAGGAGGTGGTTGCCAATATTTTTTGGATCCGGGCACCCTAGAGTATCACAATTTTTCCCGGCACCCCTAGGACAAATAAAATGATATAGATTGTGTTTATATGTGATACCTTAGTTCAGTGATGTGGTAAAGGGCAGGATTTGCTTCTGTTTTTCTGCACATATTTCATAATTAGCAGCCACCAGCACTGGTTTTGTCCACAAATAATTGACCATAAATAATTTGAATTGATCCTGGACACCAAGCTGTGGCACCCCTGCAAGTATCCTGAGGCTCCCCAGGAAGCCACGGCACACAGTTTGGGAACCACTGTCATACAGTGTTGCTATATATTGCTAATGGAATCAGTGTTGTAGTACAAGACACTGCAATTATTACAACTACAACCAAATCCATCACTCCAAATGCTGCAGGAGAAAGCATTATGTGTTATGTGGCTTTGGGTTCTTCAACTATTACTTCATGGTTTTCTCTGTCCTTTCACCATGACTATTTCAGATTGTACTGTGTGTGCTAGTGCAGCATGGTTTAGTGGAAGGAGTAATATAAACTTGTACGAGATGGAGTCACACCTGCATCACCAGTAAGTTGTTATATATATATATTTCTAAATGTTCCTGTTGTTGCATTCGTCAGTAAAGAAAACATTTCTCTTATACTGGCTACAATTTTGTCTTCTGACCTAAGGGTCTATTTTTGATATGTAGAAAAGCACGAAATATGCTTGATTTGCATAGGGAAGTCTATTTCATATATGCAGCAACAGTACAAGTACTAATTTCTTGTTGCTATATTTTTTTTACTTAAAAATATAATTTTTTTCAATTTTTATTTTTTAGCATTTTTTTTTTATTCAATTGCAACCGGAAGCTTAAGTCACTAACGTATGGACTACTTGTTTATGTTGCCTTCATACCTGGGTTCCATGCAATACGCTGTAGGTAACATCCTAGTATTAAATGTTGCCATCATTTGCCATCATTTACCATAAGTAGAGGTTTTACCCTTTTTTTTTGTTATTGGTAATGGAGGCATGAAACCTATCATTCAGACCAGGGGATCAATGTAATAGCCTGTGAATTGCAAAAAAAATTTTTTACTGTATTTTATTTAACTCCAATAAACGCAATCATTTTACAGGTAAAGACATATGTATCCATAGCATATGTAAAGATATAGATATACTGTATATGCACATCAGGGTTGCCTACCCTCCTGGAATGGCCGAGAGCGTCCTGGAAATCAGATCAACCTCCCGGCCCCCCAGAACGGTAGACAAGCCTCCTAGAATCCAGGCAGCCTCCTGCGACCCCCCCCCCCCCACAGTGGGGGAGTCCATGGGAGCAAACTACATCAATCATTCCTCCCAACTGTCCCATTTTTTTTGGGACATTCCGGCGTCCCTCCCGTCAGTGTCCCACGGCACCAGTGTGCCTTCCGGCAGTGTCCCGCGGCATGGGGGGTGGGCAGTTGGGAGTGACCCCCCCTGTCACCCTGAATAGATGCTGTGCACATGCGGGGGAGCCGCGAGTATAGGCCACACCCACTTTTGTTAGACAATGTCCCCAAAAATGTTGGCACACCTTCGGCGCAGATATGGGTGTCCCTACTCTAGAGGCAAGAAAGTTGGGAGGTATGCAATGCCTGTAACACCGGCATTGCAAGGTATATAATATGCAAAGACAATATGTAAACGGGCTGACCACAGCGCAGGGATAATATATTCAAAAAATCTGTAGGATTTGTAGGGAAACAATTTCTCCAAAATGAAGCCACGTGATTTCCGTTATCTTTAAAAAATTTAGTCACTTCATTTTGCAAAAAATGGATCAAACCATCAGACCAATCCAATAAAAATATATAAAAAATCCACAAAACATCAAACACATGAAAAAAACATCGAAAAAAATTCTTTGTAAGGAGAAAATTTTACAGCTCACCGGACCTCTTGGGGGATGTGATTTTTCACCTTTTAAATCCACTGATCTTAAGCAGGATTTTCCCACACTGGTACTCTTCCCTTAGGCGTCACACTGCCACTGTGGTTAGCCTTTGGGTTTTCCCTGTGTTAATTTGGTTTTTCTGGTGGTAAGGGAAAAACAGAAGAGACCCTGGAGCTAGGTGCACGGATCGCTGATAACAGGTGTGCCCCCTCCTGTCAGAATCTGCCTGCGCTCGCAGTCTGGCAGGGTCGTGGCAAAGATGTTTTATATGTCACGATGCTCCACTGTTGGTATGTGGTCTCTCCCCGGCTAATGATTTTACTAAGCCGCCCGAGGTTGCAAACGTCTCCCTCGGCACTCCTCCCCTGTGTCTGGTGGCTGTCTCCTCTCAGAACTCCGGTCTCCAGCTGCTCACCAAGGCGTTTCTACCGTAATCGGTCTTTCTCAAGGTTTTCCTTAAAGGTATATAATATATATGATATACAGTATATCACACACACACACCCTGTATTCTGAGGATTTTCATGAAAAGCTGGATGGCTAAATAGTGTCCATGCCAGCTGTACACAAATAAAATACATACAGTATAAAATAACATCTAATACAGCCAGGTAACAATAACAAGAATAATAGTAGTTTTACATGTGCAGCCATGGACATTTTGTTCTTAGAACTAATTGTAGTATAATGTATCATTTAATCTCTTCCTATTACCCAACAGGTTACATCTTACAATATTGATGTGACTTTCTGAAGTTTTTCTCTTTTGTTTTTATCCCCAAACCTGGCTGTTAGGGCTGGAGGCAGCAAAGGTTGCATTTGATTGCTCTGATTTTTCTTCTTGAACCCAAGACTTTGCAGCAGTACGCACCACATAGCCAGCTTGTAGTAATAAAGAGCTGAGAGATGGAAGAGAGATAGCACTCTGACATCTGGCAGCATTTGGTTTTGATCAAATGTGGTCTTGCAAGATTCTTTTGCAGAGTCTGTGGATTTTGATATCTCAGCCGAAAGCCTTTGTTCAGTCAGGTTTCAAAATCATTTGTTAGAGCATGTATAGATTTTAAAGGTGTATTGCAACTGTTGTGACATCATGTGTAAGGCCTAGTGTCAATTAGTTTTACAAATGGCAAGGGTAACTAATGACTGTTCTAGAATGGGATCTTGCAGCACAGTTATTGCTTTGGGTGTCTGTTATTTCATGGATGCAACAATTAGCCTATGCAGCTGCAATTATGTAAGCGATGGAACTGTGAAGCAACAAAAATGTAATAGCCACCCAGAAAAGTACAGAAACGCCCACCATAGCCATCAACATCTGCCTACTCCATTGCAACCGCCACGTAGTATTGCAAATATACCTTGGTGCATTCCCCGGGTGACTCATTTGCAGTCTGACAATAGTCACCGTGCTGCTTACAATGCGCCATTGCGACCACAACTGAATCACTCCCAGTGTTTACAAGGTTGCAGATGGTTTGGACACCCAGCAGGCCACATGTGCAGCCATACTTATGTGTTACATTTGTCTTTCTTTAGCAATCAGTGTTTTAGGAATGTTTCAGGATACATTGGGAGATAGTTGTACATGTCCAGATTTCACTGTGTGATACCCCATTAAGGAATTCCCTGGAACACCCCTAGAAACTGCTGTTTAGGGGACTTTAGTGTGTGCTTTGCTTGGAGTTCCAGAATGACACTGGTGCTGCAGAGGTTAACAGATTTCACTAACTTGGAAAATAAACTACTATGGGCTCATTACGATTATCTGAAGCTGTAAGTAGCGTACACCGCCATTTTGTGCATATTGCACCCCACACCACTTAAAGAATCAGAATCAACTTCTTACTTATTTATTACCTTATAGAAGGTAAAAGACAGTATCTGATTGGTTGCCCATAGCAACATCCCATGTGAAATAGAACTCCCAAATTAGTACATTTTCCCCTATGTGAGGTAGGCAGAACTCGATTCCTGACCCTGTAAAGATATCGAAAGCCATTACACATTACAAAAAGAATATCAGATAGGTGTTTCACTCCACCACTGAGTGTGAGTTTCAGTATGCCCCCTCTTCACCCCTTTAGCAAATACACTAAATTTCACTATACAGTATATAAAATGGGTGCAGAATGATGGGCCGACATTCGGGATCCCAACTTTTCAAATGCCTGACAGTCGGAATCCCAACTGACAAGGGCTATTCTCCCTTGTGGGTGTCCTCGACCCTCAAATAGGGAGAATAGCACCTGTGGCAAGTACAACAAGCCCACATAGGGGTCTCTTTGCGCTCGCCCCCCTGTCAGAGTACCAACCGTCGGGATTCCTATGTCGCTATACTGACCAATGGAATCCCGTCTGTCGTCGTCATACAACACCCATAAAAAATTGTTCTTTGCATTGGTTGTGTTTATTATCTTGTTTTACATGGTCGGAGTTATCCCAACACAAATACACCGATATTCAGAACCTGAAAGCCTCATAGTTCCGCATGCCGAGTTTCCTGTCAGCCTAATATGGACGAGGCTGAAGCATCACACAGATCAGTCAGATTCGTGCGATGCTTCTCTGTGTATAACCAGCCCTGAACTCTTTGAATCGGTGCTGGTTCCAGAAATACGAACAAAAAACTGGGGTCCCCCTGTATTTCAACAACCAGCACCAGTAAGAAATGATTAGGGTTATGGGTAGGTAACGGGAAGTGTTGGAATTCTGAGTGTTAGGATTCCGCTGATGGTCTTCTGACTATCAGGATTCTGCCTGACGGTATTTTGTACCCACCTAACCCCTTTGTTGTATACCTAAAATATTTTAGTATCTTTCACTTTTATGAAAATACAGTATTTAAATGAGTGGGAATGGGCAGAGACTGCACATACTTCTGGCAACCAGTCCCAATTCTGCTGCAGAGGAGAGACATAGCAGCGAATACTGGTTCCAGGTTGGACATCTATCAGGAGCTTCTGAAATATAAGTGTTTTTTTGAAAACCAGTACGCCTAACATCTGCAAGGAGTAAAGCGACTCCTTACTAAATTACATGCGGTTCTTTCCCTGGAATCTCAAGAGTCGTTCAGCAGACTGATTTGCTGAACTAATTAAACAGTTTGTATACTGCTGATGCTAAGTGGGTACTTGCTCAGCACATATTTGTTTTAACTATCTAGTGGCTTTCTATATAATCAGAAGAACTATGTAATAGGATGAGAGATTCAGAAAGTTAAGATTTGGTAAGAAATCTCCATTTTTTTTAAGCAGCAATCATTTACACTGCAAAACCAGTTTGATTGTGCAGTGTAAATGATTGTCACTTGAAAAAAACTGGCGATTTCTTACAAAATCTCTCACTTTCTGAATCTCTCATCCTATTACATTTCACACACTGTTTTGCTATATACATGTGTGTGTGTGTGCGCACTTTGCTACGAGTACAGCAAAGAACTCATTACACTGAGATTATATATTTCACAAAGAAAATCACTAGAATCCCTTTATTTTATGGAGTTAGCTCTAGCAAAGATAATGTAATGCATGCAGAGAAATGACAGAGACAATTGCCCATGGTGTTCCAAGTATTCACCATTAATACTAACCTACAGCCGTTCGGATTAGAAAATGGCCATCTATGCTACTCCATATATGGTGTATGACTGAGCCTATCATACATATTAACTGCGTGATGCACAGTGCATGGTCAACCGGACTGGGCCAAAAAAAAAACAGTATTAAAATGTCCTGGCTTTCCACTGGGCCAGTCTGCCCTTGCTGCTATTATTTCAATTGGGGCAGCATGGACGGTGTAATGGTTAGCATTACTGCCTCATAGCACTGAAGTCATGGGTTCAATTACCACCACTTCACTGTGTGAAGTTTGCCTGGGTTTCCTACGGGTACTCAGAGTTCCTCACACAATCCAAAAATATACTGGTAGGTTAATTGGCTCCCACATAATTAACCCTAGAATGAATGTGTGTACGTGTGCGTGTACATGTGGTAGGGAATATACTGTAGATTGTATGCTGCACTGGGACTGATGTGAATGTTCAAATATTGGTACTTGTGTATTATCACGGTGCCCACTAAGCAAATAGCTTAGTGGGCTATTCTGCGTAGGAAAATCGCATTGCATCGCGTACCATCTATAGTGCTGTGTGATGCGTACGATGCGATATCCATGTTAACTTCACAGCAGTGCTTATACAATGAAATATCGCATAGGATCGCATGGCACCAAATGAGATACGCTATTTCATTGTATAAGCACCCATGGAGAACCCATGGCATAAGATGTGATGGGTGCTTAATATGACATGTGATGCAATCACCTCTGACATTGGTTTGCGTCACCCCCAGTATCCACGACAGCCCGAAGTGTGGCGTAACGCGTCCTCCGACCTTTTCATACCCCCACTATCCACGCCAATGTGGAGTTGATTTTATATAGTGTGGTGAGCGCAGCGAGCCTGAAGCGTGGTGAGCGCAGCATGCGTATAACCTGCATGCTCCAATTGGGCAGAACTGTACCCTCGCCGACAGTCCGAGAAAATCGTTGTGCCCGGCTCTATATTCTCTCCAATCACAGATATTAGCGTTGTTGCATCCCGGGTTGCTACTTGCACAAGGAAGCAGAGGCCAGTTTCTCGACATTGTTGGGGCAATACACGGCCAACATTGTACTTTCTTTTGATGTAAAGGGTCTCGTCGACCTCCACTATTTTTCCCGGGGCCACCAATGCGTTGCTGCGGCTGGGCCATCAGGTCTGCGGTACACGCCTCCCGCATCCAGTCGTTGTACTGCACTGTCTTATTTGACAGGTGCAGCTCACGCTCACAGAAAGTAATTGATGTGAGCTCTTGTGCCCAAAAGTAATTAAATCTCACTAAAGTAAGAAAAGGGAGACGGCAGCCCGAAAAAAGGTCCCCTCTCTTAGGCTCACCTTACTTCTGCAGGATTTTTTTAAAATATTTTTATTGCTTCAAGTCATTACAGTTGTACATTAAACGTAAATACAACACATCAATCATTGTATAGTTACAGTTACATTTTTTAAGACTATTGTGAAGCTGTTTTTTCACCGGCATCGGCAATGTATCTATATAAGTTTCCCATAAGGATAAAAATCTGGCTAGTTTCTTCTATTTATCTAGCAACGTATTTATCCATTCCATTCTAAAAATGAAGTGATTTTTTTTCTTAAACAAAGGGATTTGTGGGGGCATACTCTCTAGCCCGCTTTTTATTATGGTTTTACGACCCTCTGCGCTAAGGGCCAAGAAAAATCTTTTTGCTATCTCGAGTCATGCGCTGATTTGGATCAAAAATCCCCAATACTGCCCAATCTGGTGTGAATGGGACATATTGTAGTTAATAAGCGAGGTTTCTGCATACCGCCGGATTAGGTGCCAGAAGTATTGTACAAGAGGGCATGACCATAGGCAGTGGAATAGATCGGCATTCGCCTGGTGACATCGAGGGCATAGGGAGTTATTTATTGTTCCCATATGGAATCTTCGCAATGGTGAAAGATATGTATAGTGGAATGTATTGAGGAATAGTTCTGTATACAGTAAATACTAGCTGATAATGTTTTTCTAGAGAACTCCAACTTCGGCAGGATTTTATATGGCACCACCACATCACCTCTTTCAGTGCCAAACGCATGTCATGCCCATGTTTGCAAGACCGCGTCTGCGGCAGAAGACGATGCTCCTGAAGGAACCCGACAGCCTCCTCCTCGCTGTTAGGGAGGCTGAACATGTTTGGCACCGATGTTTCAGCCATCATTTACAACTTATGTCCTGGAGCTCTGAGTGATGCTGCTATTCTCTCACAGACTCACCTCAGAGTAATTCTGACAGGGAGCGGGAAAAACACTGACTACGTAAATAACGTATCTCTGACTGACTACTTCAATTCACAAGCCAGAGTTACGCATAAAACACTACAGAAACAGTATTAAGTACTGAAATCGCATTGCATCGCACGCATCGCATGGCTTTATTGGTGAACATGTGATGCAATGCGATTTGATTATGGTGCCGTACGTATGTTAGTTGGGTGCCGTGATAATACACAAGTACCCAAATATTCTCTGTAAAGTGCTGCAGAATATGTGTGCACTATATAAATAACTGTAAATAAATAAATATTACATGCCCTTATTCGCCACTAAGTTATCCACTAATGTTCAGGGCAAGCTATTCCCTAGCTACTGTAACTGTACTACAGTAACAAAACTGTTCTGCTTCAGCAAAATCTAAAGTTAATTTGTCTATACTTAAGAGGACAAGCACGAAAGTTTTCCATAGCAATCAATCAACATACAGATATAGCTCATCTGAGCAGCTCCAATCGCGCCAATCGTTGCCTGCCAGCCCTCGCCATAGGCCGAATGGGGGGTGCGCACGTCTGGGATGCTTGCACGCCCATTCTCGGCAATGGACGCACAAGCTTGTGAGATGCTTGCGTGTTCACTCCGCCCACGTCCACCGGTGCTGACCAGATCCCAGCGTATGGCGCACTGGCGGACTGACAGAGAATGGCCCCATCTGTATGTCATCTTTATAGAATTTACTCAGTTGCTAATAACAACGAAAGAAAACTGAATTGTTGTTATTGGCAACTTCACCACTGGTACATATCTCCACTCTTTTCTCTGGCACATCTTCCCACCATCTGATTTTCTTGCAGTACACTCATCTCTAATGTCTATGCTGATGACACCCAAATTAAAATATTTGAATTGTGGCACATGAAATTACAACACATGACATTATAGGTAACAGCAAATAAAAGAGGCTGTGTAAAATATATAGATTTTTTTTTACAATTTTGAGAACAATATGTAAACCTATAGAGTTATATGGACACCTTAGCACCATTCTATGTATGGTAGTAATCAAAGCTTATTTGGATGTCTCTGTACATTCTGTGTATCGCCTGCCCATTTAAGTGGAATCTAGATGGGATTTGGTACCGGGGATCAATTGTCTAAATCCCACTTCACTGATGGTGAACACAGCGCACACGTCTATTTATATGAAGCACACACACACACACACACACACACACACAGCAAAGCCTGAAAAAAATAGATGGCTTAAAAGACAACCCTTTTATTTTTTAGACTGGAATCACTGGACTTCTAGTCTTGTACGGTTTTACCACTGGACTTAATGGTAGTACCACTTGACTTAATAGCAATTCCACTGGACTTAATGGAAGTACCACTGGACTTTTACGGCTGTTCCACTGGATTTAACGGCAGTACCACTGGACTTAATGGCAGTACCACTGGAGATATACAGCTGTCCCACTGGACTTATACGGCTGTCCCACTGGATTTATTGGCAGTACCACTGAGCTTACCGGCAGTACCACTGGACTTATACGGCTGTCCCACTGGACTTAATGGCAGTACTGGACTTAACAGCAGTACCACTGGACTTAACGTTAGTACCACTGAACTTAACGGCAGTACCACTGGACTAAACAGCAGCCCTAGACAGCAGCACAGCAGCACTGCATGGACTATACAGCAACACAGGACACCAGCACCAGCAGCAGACAGCACAGTACCACAGGACTGGTCTGTACTGACTGCACAGGATACCACAGGAGGACACCACCACTGCGACCAGGTCACCACCCCACGCCAGCATTCCAGAGGCACTGTGGCCCACAACCTCCCTGATCCCTGTTCGTTGCAGGAAAGGGGGGCCTGGGGTCAGATGGCATCGGGAATGGGGTTCACCCATGGGTACACGGATGGGATGATGCCTGCTGGGGTGGGTGGCTGAAGTCACAGGACTGTCTTTATCCAGGCGCACGCAAATAAAAGTCAGTTTTAATTTACTTCTTTTTGTGAAGGCAGGAGAATTAATTTGATGGTTGGTGAACATCCCTTAATTAAAACTGCCCCCACCTTGGCGAGTGAGAGCACCTTCATCATTAAACCATACCTTGCGATATGCGAGTACCCCCTTCAACCCAACCACATTACATGGATTGAGAGTACTACCTCTCTCACCATAAAATAGGAACAGTGCGTGCTGTGGGTGCACAACAAAAGTTTACACCTCAATGCCTACTACACATTATGACACACACCATAATGAAGAAAATATGTGGTGTGTGGTGCGCAATCAATAGCTGCTGGCACAGGGTTGTCAAACCCTTATTATATATGTGTACCATTTAACACACACCATATTGCCTATTACGCATTGTAAAACACCATTATGCCTACTACACATTATACCACACACTGTAATGCCTATCATATATTATACCACACGCCATAATGCCCATTACATATTATACCACACCACACACCATAATGCCCATTACATTACCACATGCCATATTGCCCATTACATAGTATACCACACAACTTAATGCCTATTATATAACACGCCATAATGCACATTAGATAATACTACACACCGTAATGTCTATTACATTTTATGCCACATAAGTGCTGATTATCTACATGCTTGTTGCCAGGGGTTGCATGCTCATTGCCAAAGGTTTATTGCACAATGTCAGGGGATTCATGCTCATTGCCACAGGGGATTACATGCTTGTTGCCATGGGTGGATTACATGCTCATTGCCATAGGGAGTTTACATACTCGTTGCCCATGGGGGATTTCATGCTTGTGGCCCAGGGGATTACATTATCATGCCATGGGGGATTGCATGCTTGTTGCCCAGGGGGCAATACATGCTCATTGCCACAGGGAGTTTACATGCATGTTGCCCAGGTGTTAAATGCTCATTGCCCAGGGCAGGGTAGGTGCACAGACTTCAGTGTACCGCCAAGCCACCATATGTGCTCCACTGCAGCCGTCTGCCTCTACTATATGTGTGGCCCCACCACCGAAGCTATCCCCTCAGTCATCTGCAGGATATACTGCACTTCCGGGCTGCAATACAGACGGTCGAGCCAGGGTGGCAGCTGCTCGGCTCAGTGGCGCAAAAAGCTTTTGACACAGTGCCTCATAAAAGGTTATTAATAAAACTGACTAATTTAGAGTTAGGAGATAAAATTTGTAATTGAATTAAAAACTGGTTGCACAATTGGGGACAGAGAGTCGTGGTAAATGGCATACATTCCAACTGGGGTGAGGTCCTAAGTGGAGTCACACAAGGATCAATATTGGGCCCTGCCTTGTTTAATATATTCATTAATGATGGTAGTGATATAGGGCCTTATTCTAGTTCACTCTTTCTGACAAAATCTTTCTTAGATGGACAAAACCATGTGCACTGCAGGGGGGCAGATGTAAAATGTGCAAATAGAATTAGATTTGGGTGAGTTATTTTGTTTCTGTGCAGGGTAAATACTGGCTGCTTTATTTTTACACTGCAATATAGATATCACTTTGAAGTAAAACCCCACCCAAATCTAATTATCTCTGCACAAGTAACACCTGCCCCACCTGCAGTGCACATGGTTTTGTCCATCTAAGAAGGATTTTGTCTGAAATTGTGAACTAGAATAACCCCCATAGTGAGTAAGATTGCAATATTTGCGGATGACACGAAATTAACTCAGGAGAGGATGTGGATACACTACAGACTTAATTAAACTGGAAAGGTGGGAGGAAAGGTTGAAAATGCAGTTGAACGTTGATAAATGTAAAGTAATTCATTATGAGAACAAAAATGAACAAGCTACTTATAGGATACACTGAGTTACCTTATTTGCCGGCGTATAAGATGACTTTTTCCCCTTGAAAAACATGCCTCCAAGTGGGGGGGTCGTCTTATACGCCGGGTGCACTTAGTAGGCATACATATAGCTGCCCCAAGGGTTACACTTTTATACATGTCATACACTCTCCTCGCCCCCCCCTTCTTATGCATACCTCGATACTCCAAATCTCTTATAAGAGACATGTCAGTGCTGCCGCTGTCGTAGGCACACATATAGCTGCCCCAAGGGTTACACTTTTGGATTCAGTATGAAATCCCGGCGGTCGGGATCCCGGCGTTCAAAATCCCGACGCCGGAATCCCGACCGCTGAAATCCAGACTCGCTCGCAGCGGGCCCGGTGCCTCGCTACGCTCGGCACGCTAATTTATTCTCCCTCCAGGGGTGTCGTGGACACCCACGGAGGGAGAAAGTGTCGGGATTTCGGCGGTCGGGATTCCAGCGCCGGGATTTAAACTGCATCCAACACTTTTATACATTTCCTACACTCTCCTCTCCCCCCCCTTCTTATGCATACCTTGATACTCCAAATCTCTTATAAGAGACATGTCAGTGCTGCCACTGTCCTCCCTTCCTAACCGCCTGTCACATTCAGCAGTGACGTCGGCGGCAGGCTCGGGGATGTTCAACTTGGCTTGGGAGGACTCGGGTGCCCGAGCCGCGCCGAAAATACCCGAGCCTTCCGCCGACGGCACTGCTGAATGTGACAGGCGGTTAGGAAGGGAGGACAGCGGCAGCACTAACATGTCTCTTATAAGAGATTTGGAGTATCGAGGTATGCATAAGAAGGGGGTGGGGGTCCCCCCAGATGGCTTAGGTGCAGGTGAGGGGGGCTTACAACTTTATGTGGTGGGTTTTGCTGGGGCAGGACAAACCTGCCCGGTTTGTCCTGCCCCAGCAAAACCCACCACTCAAGGGGTTAATACTGGTACTACAGATATCCATAATATGGATTCAAGGGCAGACCAGACAGCTGCGAGTGACATGGAGTGTGGAAGGTGTGCGGAAGAGGGGGTATTCTTATATGGCGAGTATATAACAAACTCTATATTTTAAGTGGAAATGTTGGGGGTCGTCTTATAGGCCAAGTCGTCTTATACGCCGGCAAAAAAGGTATTATAGGATATTCTGCTGTAGAGAAGGACCTTAAATGTAAAGTAATTCATTATAAGAACAAAAATGAACAAGCTACTTATAGGATAAACTGAGTTACCGTATTTGCCGGCGTATAAGATGACTTTTTCCCCTTGAAAAACATGCCTCCAAGTGGGGGGGTCGTCTTATACGCCGGGTGCACTTAGTAGGCATACATATAGCTGCCCCAAGGGTTACACTTTTATACATGTCATACAGTACACTCTCCTCGCCCCCCCCTTCTTATGCATACCTCGATACTCCAAATCTCTTATAAGAGACATGTCAGTGCTGCCGCTGTCGTAGGCACACATATAGCTGCCCCAAGGGTTACACTTTTGGATTCAGTATGAAATCCCGGCGGTCGGGATCCCGGCGTTCAAAATCCCGACGCCGGAATCCCGACCGCCGAAATCCCAAGGGGGGGACTGCGCTGCGCTCGCCACTCAGCGGGCCCGGGGCCTCGCTACGCTCGGCATGCTAATTTATTCTCCCTCCAGGGGTGTCGTGGACACCCACGGAGGGAGAAAGTGTCGGGATTTCGGCGGTCGGGATTCCAGCGTCGGGATTCTGAACGCCGGGATCCCGACCGCCGGCATTTAAACTGCATCCCACACTTTTATACATTTCCTACACTCTCCTCGTCCCCCCCCCCCCCTTCTTATGTATACCTTGATACTCCAAGGGTTACATTCTATGCTATGCGGTAAAATCCGCATGTTTTTTATCGCACCAAATCGCACTTTTGAAAATCGCAAGATTGGCCCGTTTTTCGCATATTTAATGAGATGCGAAAAATGGGCCAAATAGTGCGAATAGGTGCAATTTGGTGCGATTTCTTTAGTCCTGAAAATGTGCGATTTTCAGGTCTGAAAATCGCACGTTTGCAGGAAATCGCAATTTAAAAAAAAACCAGCGCGGGGTCCCCCGTCAGAGCATAACCAGCCCCGGGCTCATTGAGCCAGTGCTGGTGACATAAAATCAGGGTCCCCGACAAATAGGGGTCCCCTTGATTTAATGAAACCAGCACCAGGCTCAAGGTCCGGCGCTGGTTCCCGAAATATGGGGGACAAAATGACTAGGGATCCACCGTATTTTAAGAACCAGCACCAGACCCAACCAGCCAGCAGGGTAATGCCACAGCCGGGGGACACTTATTATATAAGGTCCCGCGGCCAAAGCATTATCCCCCTGGCTGGTCAGCATGGGCAGGGGTCCTGGGGAAGTGGGGACCCCCCAATAAAGGGGTCCCCCCCCTCCAGGACTTACAAGCCCATGCTGAAAGTCCGGGGCTGTCCCCGATGCCCCTGGGCGGTGGGCATCGGGCTGATGCAAAGTGTAAAAAAAAGATTAAAAACTATTGTTTTCTACTGTAGAACTATGAGTCCCAGCAAGCCTACCCCGCATGCTGGGACTTGGAGAACCACAAGTCCCAGCATGCGGGGCATTAAAGGGCCCGCTGGCACTTGTAGTCCTACAGTACAAAAAATAGTTAAATAAAACACACTGACTCCCTGAAAAATAAAAGTTTAATACATACATAACACACACTGATACTTACCTACCTTGAGCCCGTAGGTCGGTCCCTGGATCCTGGGTCCGGGGCTCCTGGACAGAAGAGTCCGGTTCCGGGGCCTTGGTCCTGGTTCCGGGGCTGGTCCGGGGTCCTGGGCTCCAGGGCTGATGTCTCCGGGGTCCAGGATCCGAAGTAGTCCAAAAGGGGTTCCTAAGGAAGGAAATCCTACTCACCTGGTCCCCGGCGACGACCTCGCCATCCTCTCCGGCAGACACGCTGCTCCCGGCTGGTACCCGCTCACGGACTGGAGAGGCGCAGAGATGTTTCATTTTCCGCGCCTTTCCTCCGGATTCTATTGGCCGCCTGGCGGGCAATCAGTAGCCGAGAAAGTTTTTTGTACTGTAGAACTACAAGTGCCAGCGGGCCCTTTAATGCCCCGCATGCTGGGACTTGTGGTTCTCCAAGTCCCAGCATGTGGGGTAGGCTTGCTGGAACTCATAGTTCTACAGTAGAAAACAATAGTTTTTAATCCTTTTTTTACACTTTGCATCAGCCCGATGCCCACCGCCCAGGGGCATCGTGGACAGCCCCGGACTTTCAGCATGGGCTGGTAAGTCCTGGAGGGGGGGACCCCTTCATTGGGGGGGGTCGCCACTTCCCCGGGACCCCTGCCCATGCTGACCAGCCAGGGGGATAATGCTTTGGCCTCGGGACCTTATATAATAAGTGCCCCCGGCTGTAGCATTACCCTGCTGGCTGGTTGGGTCTGGTGCTGGTTCTTAAAATACGGGGGACCCCCTAGTCATTTTGTCCCCCGTATTTCGGGAACCAGCGCCGGACCTTGAGCCTGGTGCTGGTTTCATTAAATCAAGGGGACCCCTATTTGTCGGGGACCCTGACTTTATGTCACCAGCACCGGCTCAATGAGCCCGGGGCTGGTTATGCTCTGGCGGGGTTTTTTTTTTTATTTTAACTGTTTAAACTTTTTTTTACACCAGAACCCTGCACAGATCACAATGATCTGTGCAGGGTTCTGGCTAATTCGCCCATCAGAACCTGGTCTGATTTTTGGGCGAATTATAGACACAGTTTATACAAATCGCATACCATTAAATATGCGATTTGTATACTTTTTAATGTGAAAACATCTGGATGCGATGTGCTGCGAAAAGCAGCCATCGCATTTCCAGTGTGTCCAACTTGTTGGCCAAAATCGCACTTTTTTCACATTTTCGCAGTTCATTAAATAGGCGAAAATGGAAAAACGTGCGATTTCGGCCATTTTTGCTAAAAAAATCGCAAAAAAAAAACAAAACGCAAATCATAGAATGTCACCCAATATCTCTTATAAGAGGCATGTCAGTGCTGCCGCTGTCCTCCCTGCCTAACCGCCTGTCACATTCAGCAGTGACGTTGGCGGCAGGCTCGGGGATGTTCAACTCGGCTCGGGAGGACTCGGGTGGACTTTTTTACGTATTTTTTGAACCAGAACCAGTCAAAGTGTCCGGGGCTGGTTATTCTCAGGAGGGGGGACCCCATGCCATTTTTTAAATTTGAACTTTTACACTTTTTTTTATAAAACAGAACCATACACAGATCTCAATGATCAAGTCAGAACCTGGTCTAATTTTTTTTTAGCAATTTTTGGAAATGTTTATTTACCCTATTAAATTTGGCAGTTGTATACTTTATAATGGGAAAACATCTGGATGCAAATTGAAGTGTGAGAAAAAATTGACAGGTCAAAATGTGATTTGTACCGCAATTCACATCCTATTAAATGTTCGATTTTTGGAAGATATGTGAATTCGCCCTTTTTTGGGGAAAAAAATTGCAAACGTCTAAAAATCACACTCTATTAAATCTTACCACATTATAAGATTGTATCGCCATCTTGTGGCCAAATAGAAAAATGATAACCTTAACTACTGTACATAATACATAATTCTGCCGCAAATGTAATTTTATGCTCAAAAGGAAACAGTGTAGCCCAATAATTCATTATTGCCTTTTGGGGATAAGGAATCCTGATGAAAAATCCACCTGGATTCCTTCTGCAGCAGTAATTTGCCCTGATCACCAACTCTGACTAAGGGTGAGATGTACTAAGCTTGAAAAGTGATAAAAAAAAAGTGTTAAACCGCCAACCAATTAGCTTCTATCTGTCATGTATCAAATACAGCTTGTAACATGACTGTTAGGAGTTGATTTTTTTGTGGTTTATCACTCTCCATTTTATTACTTTCCAAGCTTAGTACATCTGGCTTTAAGGGAGGGAGATGGTCCATAATCATATGCCTCATAGTAGGGCAAATGTTCTGCGATTACCCGCATTGTTGGTGCCACTTACCTACATGCTCATTGCCAGGGGTTCAATGCTCATTGCCAATGGGGATTACATGCTTGTTCCCAAGGGGGATTACTTGCTTGTTGCCATAGGGGTTTCCATGCTAGTTGCCAGGGTGATTACATGATCATTGCCATAGGTGTTACATGATCGTTGCCATAGGGAGTTTACATGCTTGTTGCCCAGGGGGAGTTACATGCTCCTTGTCCAGGGGGAGTTAAATGTGTTTATTGCGCCGAGGAGCAGCGCCGCAGAGGCACAGCATCTCTGACAGCATTAGAGACCCTGCTCCCCTTCAAAAATGGCCACCGCCGCAAAGAAGACAGCTGCTAGAGGTCCTCGTGCACCTCTACCGTCTATCAGTGTGACAGACACTAGAGATGCAGAAGTACCTCTGGTATGTCTTCTCTGTCGGAGACAGTTATAGTGCTGCAATGTTGATGTGATAATAGCATGTTATTCTGCCCAGCACTAATATATATATATATATATATATATATATATATATATATATATATATATATATATATATATGTATATGTATATATATATATATATATATATATATATATATATATATATATATATATAAAACTATGTTACTTCCTATAAGCATATCTCCTTGTGAAAAAAACAGCACTGGATCCGTTATAAATGCAGCAAAAACTTTATCAATCCTCATGACAAAATCCAGATGGTACTTAGGTAACACTAAGGCATGACAATAACAGAACTAGGCAGTCCAACACCCATGATTAATGGAACAGGCATACATTACTGTGTAAGGGCTTCGTTAGCCAATAGGTCCCCTGACGACCGGCGTTTCAGTGCTCACTGCACCTTTTTCAAAAGGGATGAGTTGAGTGTCATCGATAGAAGCAGACAGCGGCACCCAGAGGTCTTTGTAGAAAATGTGTATTTTTAGGGCATTAAAAAAATGCTAAGCGACCGACGTTTCGGAGCTGGCACGCTCCATTTCAAGGTTAACTGTGAGACAATGTTAAGTGGTACAAGCTTACCTTAAATAAGGTGCCATCCCTCCTGCACTGTCTCCAGGTCCCCGCCTGCCGTGTACACACCGTATACCGGAAGTCGGAAGTCCGGATGTGATACTCCGGAAGTGCTCTGTTGAACCTGCTTGGGACACAAGCTTCTGACTTTCGTATGTGGCGTCCACGGCAGGCGGGGACTGGGAGACAGTGCAGGGAGCTGATTAACACATTTGAACATGCATGCAGGGACAGTGGCGGAACTCCCTGCAATGGAGTCATCTGCCGCCGGGCGCCAGGCTTAAAGGGGGCACTGGCTCCATTGTCTCCGATGTTCATTAGTGCCGCTGCCTATGGTATGCAGCACAGTGCGGGTGCTGTGTGCAGTGGTGTAGCTAGGTGCCATGGCGCCCGGAGCAAGGGCATGTTTCGCGCCCCCCCCCCCCCAATGTGTAGTAGGTGAGGCTCCTGCGCAGTGAAAAGTGGGCACGGACCAACATTATACCACACACCGTAATGCCCATTGCACATTAGTGAACTTTGTAATTCCAATTACACATAAGCCCACACATGATGCCCACGACATACTATATAACACTCCGCAATGCCCACGACATACTATATAACACTCCGCAATGCCCACAACACACTATATAACACTCCGACATGCCCACGACATACTATATAACACTCCGCAATGCCCACGACACACTATATAACACTCCGCAATGCCCACGACATACTATATAACACTCCGCAATGCCCACGACATACTATATAACACTCTGCAATGCCCACGACATACTATATAACACTCCGCAATGCCCACGACAAACTATATAACACTCCGCAATGCCCATGACATACCATATAACACTCCACAATGCCCATTGCATACTATATAACACACCATAATGCCCATTACACATTTGACACATAAGTGCCACTTACCTACATGCTCAATGCCAGGGGCTTCATGCTCGATGCCAAAGGGCTTCGTGCTCGATGCCAAGGGGCTTCATGCTCAATGCCAAGGGGGACTGAATTTGTTCGTTGCCAAGGGGGACAGAACTGTGCAGCGGCCTGCTCCCGGCCGCTATTTTCAATTCAATGCACCGCCGGTGGTGTGCAGCAGGGAGGGAGGGTGGGAGGAGTGGTGTGCAGCAGGGAGGGAGGGTGGGAGCGGTGGTGTGCAGCAGGGTGGGTGGGTGCAGTAGTGTGCAGCAGGGTGGGTGCAGTAGTGTGCAGCAGGGTGGGTGGGTGCAGTAGGGTGCAGCAGGGTGGGTGGGTGCAGTAGGGTGGGTGTGGGAGGGTAAGTGCAGTAGTGTGCAGCAGGCAGGGTGGGTGCAGTATTTTGTAGCAGGGTGGGTGTAGCAGGGTGGGTTGCAGTAATGTGCAGCAGGGTGGATTTGCACTAGTGTGCAGCAGGGTGGGTGCGAGGGTGGGGTGCAGCAGGGTGGGAGTACACCTGACCTTACTCACCCCCCTGCCTGTGCTGTTGTGCTGCGTCCTGATCCACCTCCCCCTGCCTGTGCTGCGTGCATCCTGAGTCCCCCCCCCTGCCTGTGCTGCTGTAATGCCTCCTGCTGGCCCCGCTCCCTCCGGGAGAGAGACGTGCTGCAGCTATGTAAATTCATTCATATCTCCCGCTGGACCGCTAGCCAATGGGCGCTTGCGGTCCAGCAGCCAATCAACTGGTGGCTGCTGGACCACGAGCGCCTATTGCCTAGCGGTCCAGCGGGAGCTATGAATGAATTTTACATAGCAGCACGGACGTCTCTCCCGCACACAGCGGGCAGGGGAGCAGGCGAGCGAGCGAGCTGGCGGCACAGCTCCGGCATCATGCTATGTTCCTGCGCCTGGAGCGTGTGCTCCACCGGCTCCGGGCTCGCTACGCCTCTGCCTGTGTGTGTGTACCCCCCCCCCCCCCCCCCCCCAAAGCACTGGCAGTACCTGGGGACCAAGGAGCATATCTCCTGGAGAAGACAACAGAAAAGTCGGCAAGTATGACAGCTTGGTGTGTGCTTATTACATATATGTGTTAATTCCATAATGGACATTAAATTCATATTTCTGAAATAAGAGACACAGGGCCAGAGGCACTAAACTTCCAAAGTGAGAAAATGGAGAGTGATAAACAGCCAGCCAGTCAGCTCCTACCTGCCATGTCACAGACTGTGTTTGAAACATGTCAAGCAGGAGCTGATTGGCTGGCTGTTTATCACTCTCCATTTTATCACTTTTGAAGCTTAGTGCATCTGGCTTTAATAAAACTTGGAGCTAAATCCTTAATTATAACAATTTCATAAACACAGTAATATTGTTATTGAAATACAGGGGATAAACATAGTAATTATGCTAATCGGATTATACTAAACTAAAGTATTCATTGCTGCATATTTTCAAATATAATTTCAGAGAATATATATATAATATATAAATTATTATAATTATACTTTGTTAAGTAAATTGGCTATCATGCTAATGGTAATACATATTGGCGTCAGTATATATGTATTTAACATGCATTAATGAGCAGCTTTTGACAAGAGAGCTGGCATCATTGACAACAGCAGTGCACTGTGAATATTCTTCCTGTTTGCCAATCTATTCCTAAAACTGAAATAAATAGAGGTGTTAATATTTTATACAAAGTTCAGTAATAATATTTTATTAAATGTATGATTTCATATATTAACTTTTGCTGATATAAGGAGAAAAAAGTAATAAAACAAGACTAACAGGCAGGTAAGGGGCCCTGCTCACAAAACTAACAATCTATAGGGAATTAAAACATACCCAGTTTATAGGCCACTTTTCCTGTTCCGTGTTTTAGATCTGGATCTGTTCCAAAACACCACCCTTCCGTGTTTTAGATCTGGAATTTATTTGAAAAAAATAAAATAAAACATAAAAACCGCTAAAATCGCAGAATTTATTTGCTATTATTAACCTCAATGACATTCATTTCCACTCATTTCCAGGCTATCCTGAACAACTCACACCTCACAATGTTGTTTTTAGGGCAAAAGGTTGCACTGAGGTCCCTGGATGACTATGCTAAGCAGCACAAACACGTGGCCCATCTAGGAGTGGCACTGCAGAGGCAGACAGGATGGCAGTTTGAAAAAACTAGGCCCCAAAGAGCACATAATGCCAAAAAAGAGGTGCAAGATGGAATTCTCCTCCCACCCTTATGTCACGTAAATAGGAGATGCACTTTGTCTTTAATAAACCAATAATTTCAACAATTGGTTTGTTTGGGCCCCAACAAAAAAAGAAGCAAATAATCTCTCCCTGTACAAACTGGCTCTACAGAGGCAAGATGTCCTCATCCTTCAATTTCTCACCCCCTTCATTGTGAACATCCTCATCCTCACAGATTACTGTTTTGTCGTTGCTGAAATTCGCCATTACTGATCTGTACTCTCTTCAGGCAATTGCTGGTCTTCATTGAAGAATTGATCATTCAGTTTGATGAACATCATCTTCTCCACATTTTGTGGAAGAAATCTCTGGCACTGCTCGCTGACCAGGTTCCCAGCTGCACTTAAAACGCTTCCGGAGTACACATTCTAGGGAGGACAATTCAGGTAAAATAGAGCTAGTTTGTACAGGGGCCTCCAAATTGCCTCTTTTTTCTGCTAGTACAGGTACGGACTGTCTGACATGCCTACTTGGATGCTGTCATCAATGGAATCCTCCACCATTTTTTCAATGGTGACAGCATTGAAAACGGTGACAGTAGACATGTCAGCAATTGTTGGCAGGTCCTTCAGTCCGAACCAGATATCCAAACTCGCTCCTGCCTGCGCTGAATCACCACCAGCTGGTAGGAAATCTTAGTTGTTTCCTCACAGGTGTGTGAGAAACTAATAAAAACTGTTGTCATGTAACGGTCCGCTTCCGATGACAATCTCCCAACTAGCAGATCTTTGCACTGCTGTAGACTTGTGTCTGCCGAAAACAGAAACACAACATAGGCTTGAAACAGAGGATTGAGCATGGTGGCCAAAATGCAGTGCCCTGACTTTAATAGACTGACCACCCTCGTATCCTGGTAAAGCATATGAACGGCTTCATCCACAAAACCTGCATACTTTGCGGAATCGCCACAATGTAGGTACTCCTTCACTTTCTCGAGCAGCTTTATCAACAGCTGGCAGTGTCGGAACTACTTCACATGTGGCAAGTTCAAAGAGCTGGAGAACCTTGGATAACTCAGAAATCAGTCTCCACTGTGCTTGAGTCAGATGCATCCCCTCTTCTTTGCCTATGTCATAGCTGGCTGGCTTGAATGGCCTTTTGCTGCTGTTCCAGCCTCTGCAGCATTTAGAGGGTGGAGTTCCACTGTGTCACAACCTCTTGTTTGAGGTGTTTGCAGGGCAAGTTCAGGAGGGTTTGATGAAGCTCTAGCCTTTGGCAGGTGGAGGCAGCAGGGCCGGTGTAAGGCTTCTCGGCACCCTAGGCAAAATTTCAACCTACTCCCACCCTCCCCCCCAATAAAAAAAAAAACATGTGGTCCTCCCAGCCCCCATGGAGGCCCTCTGCACCCTCCCCTTTGCCATCTAAACAGAACACAAGGAGGAGGGGGCAGCAATGTAGGGAAGTATGTCTCAAGGGAAAGTATGGAGGTGAGGTCCATACCTCTCCACCTGCATTAAGTCTCCACCTGCATTAAGTATAACAACGATCCTCATAGACATCCTTGATTTTTTGATTTGCAGACTTGGGGGTTCCCCCCCCCAGATCCCGGCGCCCTAGGCATATGCGCAAAGTTGCCTAATGGTAGAGCCGGCCCTGGGAGGCAGAATGGTGAAAGTTCCCTGTAATTTTGTGGGCCATCGAAAGCATCTCCTGCACTTTTTAGGAAATGCTTCACCACCAAATTTATTGTGTGGGCAAAACATGGCACATTTTAGAATTGGCCCCTATGTTATGCCTGCACAATGTTACTGGCATTGTCCGATACCACAAATCCCCTGCGTGATGATTTCCCTTAAGTTTCTCTAGGGATTCTTGGCATTGTGCCTCTTAGTGAAACCCGTGATAAACAGTGTAGCCTGCCATGGAATGAACTTTCATTTCATAGATGCTGCTGTGGTTGCTGCGGAAGGCAGTCCCAGTGGGCTGTCAGCCATATAGTCCTTATTTTGCCCTGTACACATGTCCACATGTCCATGGTTTAATGGACAGTGGGTACAACTGCAATTTTCAGGTCACTGAGGACACTTTTTCAGACATCTCTGTACATCCAGAGTATCACCTGCCTAGTGAAGTGGAATCTAGATAAGATTTGGTACCGGGGACACACTTCCTCCATCAATTTTCTAAATCTCACTCCACTAATGGTGGATACCGGACGCACGTCTAACACATCATAGCTGTCAAGCCCTCAATTATCCAATTTGCCATAGGATGACTGCTGTTGTACTTCATCCTCATCGCAAAGGACTGTATGACGGTCATTTGCTTAGTGAAAGAAGTACCGACGATCTGACTTCCCCTCTAAATGATGAACAAATCCGCCCATGGTAACGCCTATAAAATGCTGAGTGTTCCCATGCTCCATCCCCCTGATCGCCACCAGCAGGGCCGTTTCTAGAGGCGGACAAGCCGTGCAGCAGCCCGGGGCGCCGCACGGCTTGTCCGCCTCTGTAAACAGCCAGGGCACCCGGCAGCTCCCCCCCCCAATCCCGTCGCACACGCTGCCGCCGCCTGCCGCACTTCCTTCCCCCTCTCCCCGCCCCGGCCGCCACAGCACAGCCCCAGGATGATTTCCCTGGGGAGGGGAGGAGAGCGGAGCGCATCGCCCGTCTCTCCTTCCCCTCGGTCACTGGGCTGTCAGCCAATCAGAGCTCGCCTCGCGGGCCGGCAGCCAATCAGGAGCCAGCCCGCGAGGTATGAATGGCTGACGGCTCAGGTAGTGGTAGGGTACTACACACAGTGAAGGGGAAGGGAAGGAGAGACGCTCCGCTCCCCTCCCCAGGAAAGAAGAAGCAGCAGCAGCACCCCCAGCGATGGCAGGGGACTTGAGGGGGAGACCCATGGCCACAGTGAGTTGTGCTGCTTCTGGCACTTTGGGGGCATATGTGTGGCACTGTAGGGACATGTGTGGCACTGTGGGGGCATATCTGTGGCACTGTGGGGGCATATCTGTGGCACTGTGAGGGCATATCTGGCACTGTGGGGGCATATTTGGCACTGTGTGGGGCATATGTGTGGCACTGTGAAGGCATATCTGTGGCACTGTGTGGGGGCATATTTGGCACTGTGGGGGCATATTTTGCACTGTGGGGGCATATATGTGGGGGCATATCTGTGGCACTGTAGGGGCATATCTGTGGCACTGTGGGGGCATATCTGTGGCACTGTAGGGGCATATCTGTGGCACTGTGGGGGCATATTTGGCACTGTGTGGGGCATATATGGCACTGCAGGGGCATATGTGTGGCACTATGAAGGCATATCTGTGGCACTGTGGGGGCATAGTTGGCACTGTGGGGGCATATATGTGGCACTGTGGGGGCATATCTGGCACTGTAGGGGCATATGGCAGCGGCGCGGGACTGGAGGGGGAGACCCAGGGCCAGAGACAGTGAGTTGTGCTGCTTGTGGCACTGTGGGGGCATATGTGTGGCACTGTGGGGGCATATGTATGGCACTGTGGGGGCATATGTGTGGCACTGTGGGGGCATATATGTATGGCACTGTGGGGGCATATATGTATGGCACTGTGGGGGCATATCTGGCACTGTGGGGGCATATTAGTAAACGGTATCAGTTGTACGGCAGCGGCGCGTGGGGCATAATGTGTAATAGGCATTTGTGTGGGGAGTATTGTGTAATTGCCATCACAGTGTGGGTGTAATGGGCATCACAGTGTGGGGTCTAATGGGCATCATGGTGTGCGACATAATGTGTAATTGTCATCATGGTGTGCGACATAATGTGTAATTGTCATCATGGTGTGCGGCGTAATATGTAATTGTCATCACGGTGTGCGGCGTAATGTGTAATTGTCATCATAGTGTGCGGCGTAATGTGTAATGGGCATCACGGATAAAAAGTGTATAATGATTTAAGTAGCCTGTCATTGTTTGGTCTTGATCTGTGAGGCGTACTAGGTCACTATGTGGGCCTTTATATTTTTATGTCACTGTGTGGCCTTCAGCCGGCCAACTTAAATGCGGGAGGACAATGACAATTCTTGCGGTAACCAATGTCTGGACATGCAGGTTGCAAAAGTGAGATGTAAGGTACTTGTTTCCCTGCTAGACCACGCCCTTATATTAAGCCACACCGCCTATTAAAATAAACCACACCCCTACTTCGCCGCGCGCAATTTCTTATGTTTATTTGGGGGGTGGGGGCGCATTTTTTATTTCTTTGCCCTGGGAGCTAAATTGTCTAGAAACGGCCCTGGCCACCAGCCCGCACGCCCTGTGTGAATGCCTTGGTGACTGTGCAACAAACACTAAAGGCATCTCCACAACGTCCCTGCACATGGGTATAAGCATATACCCATGTGCAGAGCCAAAACATCGGTCCCTGGAGCGAATAAGCTAAAGTATGAGTGCGTGTGTGTGTATATATATATATCAAAAAGAAGGGGCCACACAATGCGCTCAATGAAGTGACTAAGCTGCAACCCTGAAGGGGTCCCCTGTTAGGTGGGACCCAGTATAGAGATGAAGAAAAGGGGAAGTTTCAGGGTGCGCTGAGACCTTAAGTAATTAGACAGTAATTTTACAATAAAATTGATTTAATAAACATTTGCTCACAGAGCATAGCAGTATATAACAAGGTCACAAATACAGTTACAGTGTGTAGAATGATGGTGTGTCTATTTTGACCTTGGTCGAAATACGCCCAATAGGCCCAACGCGTTTCGTCGTGAACACGACTTCCTCAGGGGCACAATACAACAGTAGGCAATGGTGGTCACACAGTCTAGAATTGAGGTTGGGAACCCTCTAGATAAAGAAATTTTCGGGACGAGAGATGTCCTTGGACGATTTAAAACATAATGTCCACCAGTTGTTAATGTTGGGTAAACAAATAGAAAAACTACCCAGAGTTAATCAGCAAAATTGGCCACCTTCAAGTATGGGCGGATAAGGTGAAGTTTGTAGAACAATAGTATGAAGTGTACTGCTCAGCTCCAACTCTCACTTTTGGAGCTGAGCAGTACACTTCATACTATTGTTCTACAAACTTCACCTTATCCACCCATACTTGAAGGTGGCCAATTTTGCTGATTAACTCTGGGTAGTTTTTCTATTTGTTTACCCAACATTAACAACTGGTGGACATTATGTTTTAAATCGTCCAAGGACATCTCTCGTCCCGAAAATTTCTTTATCTAGAGGGTTCCCAACCTCAATTCTAGACTGTGTGACCACCATTGCCTACTGTTGTATTGTGCCCCTGAGGAAGTCGTGTTCACGACGAAACGCGTTGGAACTATTGGGCGTATTTCGACCACGGTCAAAATAGACACACCATCATTCTACACACTGTAACTGTATTTGTGACCTTGTTATATACTACTATGCTCTGTGAGCAAATGTTTATAAAATCAATTTTATTGTAAAATTACTGTCTAATTACTTAAGGTCTCAGCGCACCCTGAAACTTCCCCTTTTCTTCATATATATATATATATATATATATATATATATATATATATATATATATATATATATATATATATACATACACATAAGTAAATGGTGGGGGCTCAGATCAAACAGTGCATGACAGTGAGCATAAGGTCAACGTTTCAGTCCTGTGATGAACCCCTCCTACCTTCTCCAGTGTGCAACTACCCCTTGCTCCTTGTGGACCTTAAATGCCAAGCAGTGAACCTTACAGCCACTCCCTCTACCAAACCAGGAAGTGTGATCTCACATTAACTAACTGCATATTAGACACCATAATTAGGCTAATGCCAGTCACTATTTATGTTCACTACTCATATGCCCAACATCTCAACTCACCATGCCTGGCGATGAAAGTTCTACATACATTGTGAATAATTCCCTGTTGCCACATTAGACATTGCAGCCAGCCTGGTGTGCGCTTCATCTAATGGAAGTGACATTGACAGCGTCACTTCCGCCGGTGGCTATTCTTATGTCTGAAGCGCATAATAGGCGGAAGCCTGTGCGTTCCACCTACACAGAATGCGATGACAGCCTACTTCAAATGGGGTCATCCCACCCTGGAATGCGGAAGTGTCCACAAATGGAACGCAGACCATATATAATATATACACAAACTTCAAAAAGTAATTGGAAACCCCCTTCTAAAAATCCTGCTTTTGCCACTAGGTTTGTACTTTAAACTGATATCTGTATTGCAGTATAAAAATAAAGCAGCCAGTATTTGCTCTGCACAGAAACAATATAACATCCAAATCTCTCTCTCTCTGAATTTGCTTATGCAGATGAACCAGAATCAGGCCCTGAATCTGTATTTCTTGCAAAAACTGTCCCAGGCAAAGTTCATTCTCATTTTCTGTTTTTATGATCTTATTTCAAACTATCTGTTCAGCTAATTTTGGGTTCAGTCTGGTTATACCAATCCCATGGGGTACATTTTATCTGTGTCAAGCTAGTCCTTTCATCTTTTCTGTCTTTATCTTTCACCTTTCTGAGAGGGTACTTAGTTGCCAATAGGCATGGTCATGCACATTTTCAATCCTGTAACTAGTAATCTTACACTTACAACTTTGAACAGCTGGCAAATACAGTATGTGGATTTACTGCACCCATCCCACATCTCCCTCCACAGCTAATAATACTGGTCCCACTTTATTACTTAACCAGGGTCTTTTCTCATAATCAAGACCATCCTAATTATTCTATCATCTGGAGGCCTTGTTGTTCATGTATCAGTATTTCTTTTGTTAGGAATTTGGGAGTTTAAATGTAATTTGGCCTTTATACAGATCTGATCGCAGTACAAATTTGGGTACTTATGTAATATCTGGACTCCTGTTTTTCTTATGAGACCGCGTCCCCTCGCGGGGCTCGCTGCGCTCACCACGCTTCGGGCACGGTGGCTCGCTCCGCTCGCCACACTATATAAAATCAACTCCATGCGTAGTTGGATAGTAGGGGTATGAAAAAATGGGGTGCATTTAACATGGGAGCCCAGATAATACATAAGTACCCAAATTTGTTTGGAAAATGAGCAAAACCATGTGCACGGCAGGTGGGGCAGATGTAACATGTGCAGAGAGAATTAGATTTGTGTGAGTTATTTTGTTTCTGTGCAGGGTAAATACTGACTGCATTATTTTTACACTCCAATTTAGATTTCAGTTTCAACACACCCCACCCAAATTTAACTCTCTCTGCACATGCTACATCTGCCCCACCTGCAATGCACATGGTTTGGCCCATTTTACAAACAAATTTGTAATGCAATCAGATCTGAATAAGGGTCTTTATCCCAACTGCTGGCACTGGAACAGTATTCAATGTCAACTTCTTTTTGCCTTTTTGACCAATGGCATGCGTGCAAGTAGGGTGGCCAATCCCGGGATCGGGATTGGCGGGATCCCGGGATTTGGCCCCCAAAACGCCGGGATTTCAATCCCGGGATTGGAGTTTCCAATCCCGGGATTTTCGGGATTAGACTCTAATGCCGGGCAGCGTCTGAGCACTCGCTCAGCCGCTGCCCGGATACTCCCATACCCGGCAGAGCAACCCTGCGCAGCGTGACCTCTCAGCGTGACGAGAGGTCGCGCTGCGCAGGCAGGCAGAGATGAAGCCGCCAGCCCACCCAGCAAGCAAGCAACTCCGCATTATGAAGTCGCCCGCCCACCTAGCCAGCCAGCGGACCCAGCAACCCGGCTCCCGAAGTAGGAAGCTGCCCACCCGGTATCCCGGCTCCCACCCTGCCGCCGGCCGGATGAAGCTGCACACCCGGCATCCCGGCTCCCACCCATCAACCTGGCCGCCCCTGCAAATGTAAGTAAATGCGGGGCGGCCAGGGCATTTTTTTATTAGGAAAGCCAATCCCGGGATCCCGGGAATCCCGGGATTGAGCATTTTTCAATCCCGAATCCCGGGATTGAAAAAATGCCCCGGGATTGGCTTCCCTACGTGCAAGTGTACACTCCAACTCTAGTGCTATATAAGCTCTACCTTTCTGCCAATGGTAATGGTCATCCACATTTTATTTCTCATGTACTGTACATCATAAATGGCTGCTCTTTAAACTGTCTGTTTATCCACCTCTCTTGTACATTTCTTTCCACTGTAAGAGCTTTTCCATGGTGATGGTACAGATGTGTTTCTTAACTAGAGAAAATGAACAACTTTCCGAGACAGTCTTCTCACCAAGGCCCAGATTATCTAAACTTCAAAAGTGATAAAATCCAGAGTGATAAACCACCAGCCAATCAGCTCCTACCTGCCATGTCACAGACTGTGTTTGAAAAATGTCAGGGAGGAGCTAATTGGCTGGCTGTTTATCACTTTCTATTTTATCACTTTTAAAGTTTAGAGAATCTGGCCCCAAGTCACATTTGGTCACCTTTCTTCTTTTTAATCTTCGTCTGGATGTCCTCATATACACTCTCACACTCGAGCCTCTGGTTCCTTCTAGACCTCCCAACATCACATATTTTATTATATATGGTTTTAGTGTTTATTTTGGAGACTTTCCCCAAGTGGCAACTCATCAGAATAATAATAACAATAAAAAAATGCTGAATGTTTTTCCAAAATGTTTCAATATCCGAAATATTTCAGAATCCAAATTGTTTTCAGTATGAAAGATAGTGACACCTTTGCTTTCTGATAGGTCAGTGTATACAAATATGTTTTATATGCACAAAATTATTTAAAGAAATATTTTATAAAATTACCTTCAAGCTACAGTATGTGTCTAAGTTGTCTATGAAACATACTGCAAATGCATTCTGTGTTCAGACATGTGTCCCATTACTAAGATGTCTCATTATGGTATGCAAATATTGCAAAATATGGAAAAATACGAAATGAAAATTAAATCTGGCCCCAAGAGTTTTAATACAGGAAACTCAATCTGCCATCATGTATATATTAATTTCTTATTTATTTATTTATTTAAATAAACCACTTTTTATATTTGTCTCTGTATTGAATGTCTGTTGTTGCACATATGTCACTAGTACAGTGTAGCATCGCCCAGAGAAGATACACAGGAGATATGGCCAATCACTAACAGCTGAGGCAGTGATCACGAGTTGTACGGTGGCAGCTGTGAACTTTTCACACAGCACAGACCCCTAATAGATTAGATACTTTGGGCATGATTCAGACCTTTACGTTAATTTGCAGCCCTGCTGATTATGGAATGACTGCGCATAAATGGGTTTCCCTTGCAAACTTGCATTTTCTGGAAGTGCCACAGAAAGGCTTGGCTATGGGAAAGGAGAACCACTGACCTCATTTGTGGCCTTGATTACCCCCATGGTCATCGCAGCGCTGAGTAAGGCTAGGCTTACTTAGTGTTGGAAACAGGGGGAAAATCATTCCGCAGCCCAGCGATCAGGTCTGAATCGGGAGGTAACGATATGTGTGTTGGCGCCGAAATCTTGTTGGTCCATCAATTATTTTTCACCATTCTATCAAAACACGTTGGTGGAGAGAGTCCTGTGTTGTTTTTCCTGAGCTTACCTGGTCGGCAGTTAGTGGCCATATACCGCTTATTCAGATACTTGGGGACAATAAGACCTTGATCATACGGAAACCCCAGAACGATACCTTGATGTGAGAGATCTTCGCTGAACTCATGTGAGAATGATTTTGTTACCTGACGGAGGTGTCAAGGTGCAGGTCCTCTTCTAAAACACTTGCATCCGGTGATCCCCACTAAGTTAAAGATATCTTTATGTAAACATATCCCCCCCCCCCCACTGTGTGAGTGAGGGTACTCATCATTTTATCTGGGTAACCTCCCTCCTTTCTTTAAAAATTGGATCTGTCAGTGACCTTCATTTCTTTTTCTCTCTCGGTTTCAATACGCATATCGAGAGAATTGGGAAAAATTATTGGTTGACCAACAATATTTCAGTGCCAACACACATATTGATACCTTTCATGTTGACCATTTAAGGAGTTTGTGGTGACCCTTACAGTACTTCAAGTGTGTGGCAGCAGAAATTAAGACCGCGCCTAGTGACTATTTTCACCTTTTTACATGTCTGAATTGGGCCCTTTGTTTCACCTGGGACACAGACCAGACACTGTTCAAATAGAAAATGTCAGCATCCTATTTCTATTTAGCATAATTACTTATCTTTTATTACCAATTACAGTATGACCAATTCTGAATATTAAGAGTTTCTTGAGCTTAATTTCTGCAGTTTTATTGTATTAGTATATTTTTTATTTATTCATAACTACAGCTTTTACAGTTTTAGTTATTTGTGTGTATCTAATTAATGTGACATGATGGAGAAAATATTTGTTTCCCGCACAATTCAGCATCTCTACATTAAAAACAAATGTTCATATGTAAGATACAGAGGTTTTTAAAATTTGTTTAGTAGTGTTATCAATTCTTTCCATTTTCATTTCAGAAAAAAATAAAGTAAATATTTTTTAAAAATCGAATCAATTATTTTTAAATGTCATCTGTAAAGTGAGAAAATTGAGATGAAACATATATCATAAGTATATCTTTTTAATACACCTATTGATACATTTTTAATTTATAGATTCTCTGTATGGATAATTAAAATATAATTAATGGGGTGATAATGGCAAATTGTCAAAAAAGAAAAAATCTCTGATAATTAAACAGTTTGGCAAAAAATGAAAATGTACAGGAAATAATTATATCAGCTCTTGCGATAATATATGTCAATTTATTGTGTCACCACTAGATGGCAATATTTCCTAAAAGACCAGTCATCTTCCATCATTTTTCATCTGGGTGGCCAATTTGACTTGTTTATAACTTCAGAATTTTCAAAAAGTAATGAATATATTTGCTAGATAAAATATTTAGGCACCATTAAATATAAAAGCAATAAATGTTCTGTAAACAATATTTATTTATTTGTTTAGAACTTGTACCTATATAGCACCAGCATATTCCATTGTGTTGTACAATTGGGAATGAAACAGTAATTAAACAGTAATTAAAAACAGACAATGAGCTAAGAGGTTCCTGCTCGATGAAAAAATGGTGCAGGAAATTGACAATAAAACTAGTACACATATGCTACTGTTGTGCATGAGACTATAGATTGTTAGTATACTGCTGTACCTGTGTGTTTTAAGGGGGTATTCAATCTGGAGGTCACGATGGTCGAGCTTGCTCGATCGCCGTGACCCTGTCCCGTTCTCGGTCAGCTCGACCAAGAACATGCAGGATTCAATGTCCCGCCCGAGAACATGTAGACGGGATTCAATGTCACGCCTGCAGCGGGATAAAGAGGGGGCGTGGCCACGAGTTGCGGCCAGAAAGAGGCGAGCTACAGCCAGCAGCTCGTCACTTCCTGGCCGTTCTCGGCCGAATGAGCCCGACAGCTTGTGAAGTCGGGCTCGTTCTGCTGAGATACCCTGCTCAATGGAAGACATTGAATAAACATTGAATAGGGCACGGCGGCCATCTCCCCCGTGGGGAGATAGTCGCCGGTGATTGAATTCCCCCCTAATTATCATTTGGATGTACCAACCAACTCTACTTTCTAGAAATGTTTATAGGAATTTTTCCAGTATCCAGGAAAGGGTGTGTATAAGTTGAGAACTGTTTTTTTTTAAACCAGGATCTCTTTTTTAGATCATCTTTGCTTTACCTTGTTTGATGGGGGGGGGGGGGGGGGGGGGGGGGTTGGCTTAGTATTAATAAATAGTTATTAGTCCATTTTAAAATGATGGAATAAATTAACAGTAATGTCAGCAATGGTGGCTATGCACGGCAGTGCAAGACTTGAATTGCTCTGACAGGTGCCATCTAGTGGCTGCTGGCGCAAAACCCTAGAATTCCCCTCATAGAGTGTTGCGGAGTAACGTTAGCCTTTTATTAAATAGTCTTTTGAAGAAATGAAGATTGGATATTTTGTCAAGTTCACCAACCTAGAACATTGTTTTCTCTATGAATTTAGTTGTTATTATTAATAGTCAAGTAGTAGCACTCCTCAATAAGCATGAGAAGAGAAGTTCCGCTACAAAATGGTATAGAACTATGAGACATTTCAGTATTGCTGGGTCTGGTACAGTGGTTTTCTTTTGGCTGTTAAGTGGAGTAATTTTGCCTTCATGTCCTAAATGCTATAGTCCTCAAGTCCTACCATTAAACAGTCCTAGGTGTGGAGAGAGTGAATTGGTTATGAACAATGTTTTGTTTCAAGGGTTTAAATGTGGCCTCTGCCTGTTATAGAGCAAACACACGGTGAGATATGCTAATTTTTTCTAATAGATTTTGCTTATAGAATACAAAATCGTATAGAAATTCGAATGGGCATCAAATGGTTTTTCTACATTCGGTGCAGATTCGATCCTAATGCGCACTTCCGTGTAGTGTAAATCGATTAGAAAACTAGTCTTGGCAGCCAAGACTATATAGTGGAAATCTAATGTAGATAGTGGAAATCTAATGTGTTCACTGCAGCATTCGATTCGATGTCCATCTCCTGCCTGAAGCCAATGTTGATCTAATAGCAAATCAAATGCACATCGAATGGAAATCGAATAGAAAATAATGGAAATCGAAAAGCAGTAGAAAAAACGTCAGAGCAGGTTGAATAGTCCAAATCTAATAGAAATCGAATTGAAAATGGAATCCAAATGCATATACGCCCCCGTAAAATGTCTCAGTCACTACAAGTTAAATAATGAGCTGGCTCCTATAATTAATGCACAATGTCAATACATGTGATCTATTAAGAAAGTAGAATGATTGGGCCCCTGGCCAGGAGCATTTTAACTCCTATGGAATCTACTGTATGTGAAGCAGCCCCCTTCCTCTGTACAGCACCTCCTTCTACCTTATGCGCACATCTGAAAAAGTTGTACCCATGAGCCAAGCCCCCATTTTTAAAATGCTGGGGGATTGACCAGCACTCTGTGACCTCCTGACCAATGCTGTAAGTCCCTTACTCCATTGAATAGACATTGCAAAGTGCTAGTGTCTTTGCTTTCACTGGTACCATCTACATAAGTCACTGCAAAGATGGCCCTGGATGCAGAAGGAACTCTGCTAGTCAACATATGGACAGAAGTGGTGAAACTTGTGGGTTGTGGGCCCAGTTTCAAAAATATATGTTGGGCCCCCTTCCTCCACTTCAACCCAAGTTCACAATATGCAACATGGCAATGGGTGACAATAAGGAGCAGAGGGTGACAGGGAGAGGCAGGGGTAGGCAGATTGTGACAGGGAAAATCAGTGGGTGACAAGAAGAGGGTGGCTGGGGCGGCAGTGGGCCCCCCGGCACCTGCTGCACCAATGGTAGTTTCACCTCAGGGCAGAA
The DNA here is from genome assembly GCF_055691185.1 of Crinia signifera. Taxonomy (NCBI): domain Eukaryota; kingdom Metazoa; phylum Chordata; class Amphibia; order Anura; family Myobatrachidae; genus Crinia; species Crinia signifera. Next base: position 165,300,115 of record NC_139221.1, read on the forward strand.
GTGTCAGGTACTATATGGGTTCAGGATGTGTGGTGCAGGCCCTCCTGTACCAATGGGCCAGTGTATATCCTGCCTGCCCCCATTATAAATATGTATATGGCCATGGCCTCTCACTTTTGATGATCATATACTTGCAATGAGGGTTATGTTTGTTCCATTTTACTCTGTAACATATTGTATTCTCACTAAGGGGGACACATATCAAACGATGGAGACAAATAAAATGGATAGATAAAAAGGAAGAGATTTATCACAGCCCAGAGAGAGAGAGATAAAGTGAAGAGAGATAAAGTCAATAAAGACAATTCTTTTACAATGGTTTGTAAAATGACAGTTAGAAACTAATTGCTTGGTACTTTGGAACCTATGTGCTATGCAATTGGTAGAGATAAAGGGGGTATTCAATCTGTGCCGCTATTTCCACTAGTGGAAATAGCGGCACTTGCCTGTTCAATGCTGCTTTTCCCGACAGCATTGAAGGGTGTCAGATTTGATTTTTTCTTAAAGTCAGATCTATTTTGTAGGAAACAGCTGCGGATTGTGGAATTCACGGCCATTTTACAACAATATGATAGTGTGTACTTTATCTCTCTCTCCACATTATATCTAGGCATAGCTTGATAAGTAATATCCCTTTATCACTCTCCACTTTTTCTTTCTGCAATGTTTGATACATCTCCCCCTTTTTTAGTGATTTGGGGGCTTATATTCCACTCACTCATTTTCTTTTCCTCATCAGTGATCTGACTATGGCTGCAACACCCAGAAGACTATTCAGTAAGTGCAGGATGCTAAGTCACCGACCACCATTAGTTTTTATTATCATAGTAGTTCTACCCATTGCTGTGACCAGTGGCGTAACTATAGAGCACGGGATGCAACTGCTATGGGGCCCAGTGGCTCAGGGTGACCCCCACAAGGGAGAATAGCCCCTGTCAGTCAGGATCCCGACTCTCGGGCATTTGAACACCCGGGATGACAATGACGGTATACTAAAGTACAATAAAAAAATCATCCATCCTCACTGCACTCCCTAACCAGCTGCTCGGTTCCTGTCCAAGGAGCACCACTACTCTATATATACTGGAAAAACAAAAAATGGACAGTGATCAAGCGCTGATTTAAGGTAGAACGTGGTTCATAGGTGAATATCCTCGCTCTGATCCCCGCAATGTTCTCTGGGGATTCAAAGAATTCCTACTGAACCACACTGACTTGAGTGTTGGTCCCTATGAGTGTTGGTCCCTATGTGTACATAGCATTTTCTTTATCTTGTAACTCTCAATTCAACAGTGGGTCTGCATACGGGGCAAATAATGACATACTGTAACTGTCCTGGGAACTTTCACATAAAGGTTTCTTTGGGGTAAATGTGAAAGAAACTGCTATTTGAATATGGGGACCTATATTCAGGTCAGTCTATTTCCAATATGCCTATGCTGTGTTCTACTTGAAGAAGCTGTGTTTTACATGAGGATACATTTACCCCAAAGAAACCTTTATGTGAAAGTAGGGACCAGTTCCCAGGTCAGTTACGTTATTATCTGTCCTGTATGCAGACCCACTGTTGAATTGAGAGTTACGTGATAAAGAAAACGCTATGTACCCATAGGGACTAACACTTAAATCAGTGTGGTCCAGTAGGAATCCTTTGAATCCCCCGAGAACATCGTGGGGAACAGAGAGGATATTCACCTATGAACCACGTTCTACCTTAAATCAGCGCTTGGTCACTGTCCATTTTTTGTTATTCCAATGATGGTATACATACCATCAGAATCCCGACTGTTGGGACATCATCCAGCAGTCAGTGCTTATTGTTTGTGCCAATAACATAATAATAGACATTTTCACATTTTCAGTGCATATGTGTGTCAGCTTTAGCTATTAAGCTCTACTTGAATTTACATAATATATGTTTGTTGTGTGTACAAATATGTTCACATTTGTTTCTATTTTATTTCTTATTCAATTTTACACTTTTGAAAATAATAAAATGTTTATAAGCACATTGAAGACAACAGTCTGCCTTTTTTCATCAATATATTAAACAATCTTATAGTTTCAATTGTAAAATCTTTTACATGCATAGAAAATATCAAGTGAAAGTCCTTTTTTTAACAACTATTTTTTGTCTCTGTTTTTCAGCTTCCTCTTGTTTGCGAAGAGCCGCCTCCTCTGCTTTTCTCCTCTCTTCCTTTATTTCCTTGTACCGCCATTTTGGAAGCTGTAAATAGGTTGTGTCACGAGCATGGCTCCTTCTTCTTGTTTTATCAGGAAAGTAGGTAGGAGTGGGGGCTTTACTTATGCGTACTTTTGGAATTACATATCCTGGCCTTACACTGCTCCTTATTACTAAATGTAAAGGTAAAAGGCTTGTTCTTCTGGTGGACGTTACACTAGTCCTGAGGGATGAATTTGCCTGAAGACTAGATCTCCTCTCCTTTTTCTTGGGAATTACTGTCACACGAGAGTTCTGGAAAAGCTTTTCATGATTCTTTGTTTGGATATTGTCAGAACCACTTCTCTCATTTGCTTGCTGTTTATTCAGGATCTCCTGCACAGAGTATTTATGTTTCCCAACACATGGAGGACTGTCTGGACATACAGTTCTACAACTAACAGCAACAAATGGACTTTTCATGCTTGTTGTAACTTTGACCATGTGATCAATGACTCCATCTTCCTGAGGTTCATTAAAATAACTAAAAGTAAATGCTGATTTTATACATTCAGATATTTTCTGTGTACATGATTTAGGTTCTGCAGCCTTGGCTAGGAGCTCCTTCAGTTTAGGCCATTCCATATTAAACTGCTCACTAAATTGTTCTGGGGAGGGTTTGTCCAACAATCTCTGCATGAGATAGGCTGTGTCATATCTTCCTGTAAATCTTGCCCATTCTATAGATGTGTAACTCCGATTTGGATCAACTGCAAGAATATCGGCACCTAGAAAATAAATATTTGTCATTTGAGAAATATACTTTCAATTTATTGCAAAATGTAAGGTGAGCTCAAAATATTAATACAAATCAGTTTGTCAAACTAACCACTGCTGAGCATCAAATTGGCATTCACGCTTAATAAGAAACAAAACAATCCAAACACCATTCGTGTAAAAATATTTTGATTGAAGCTGACTATCTATTTTCCATTATGCAGCTATTCACTCCCATTATCTTCCAACCATGCATGAGGAGCTGGTATGGATCATAGAATAGACAGCAACTAGGTCTACAAGCATTAGGTCGACATGACTGAAGGTCGACATGGGTTAGGTCAACATGGTCATTAGGTCAACACAAGCATTAGGTCAACATGGGCAAGGTCGATAGTCAAAAGGTCGACATGGGGTTTTTCACTTTTTTTGTCTCGAATGTCGACACAGTTGACATGGACAATGAAACATAGCTCCACTTTGTTATTCTCCCATGATGCCCTAGTGGATCTCAGGGCATGAAATACCACCTGTCAGCACATGTCGGCTCAAAAAAGTAAAAAAACCCATGTTGACCTTTTGACTGTCGACCTTCCCCATGTCGACCTAATGCTTGTGTTGACCTAATTACCTGACCCATGTCAACCTTCAGTCATGTTGACCTTCATGCATGTCGACCTAATGCTTGTAGACCTAGTGACCTTATCCCTGAAAATCAGTAAAGCAATGTTATAAGGTTTTAAAATTGGGGCCACCATCATTATTGGGTGGACTGTGGGGACTTTTGGCTCATACTGTGTGGCATAATGTTAATTTTGGCTCAATCCGGGTGTCATAATGTGTAAGGGGCAAGTATAAGGGGTCTACTATTGTGTTGCATAACGTGTAAAAGGGGTATATGGTATGGTAGACTACACTCAAGGACCTCCTCATTTGAGTGGCCACACCCCCTTTTCTGGAGCGCGGCCCTTGTATATTTACCGGAAGTGTTGAGTGGCCTCCCTGCTGAAATAATTGCCCACACCTGCTCTTTTTGATGGACAAGTAATGTTGTCTTAACCTTTCTTTTAACATCCTTGAGGTTTTGCCAACATATAGGAGTTTAGATGGACACTGGAGTACGTATATTACGTATTTGCTGTTGCAATCCAGGTGGAATAAGCAATTAGTGCAATCTCTGGGATTGATAACATGCGTCCCAGTCATTAGGAAATGGCAGTTAGTGCAGCCAGCACTAGTCCATTTCTTGCGGACAGCCAGTTTGACACTACTGGTTTTTACTGTGAAGAGTCTGTCACCACTAATAAATCTGGGTGGTTGGGATAGTTCAGAGAATAGCACAGGATTGGTTGATATCAGTGTTCTTTAACCTTTTGTTGGATGCGGTTGGATGCCACCGTATATGTGCTGCAAAGGTTTAACCTGTTTTGTTCGGTTACCCCTGTCTTATCTCTTGCTTGGAGCATTGCATTACAATACTGCATGTTCACCTTAGACAGTGCTGTTTCAATGTCTGCTTTGTCATACCCTCTTTCCAGAAACGTACGTTTCATTGTCTCTCAGGTCCCAGGTACCTCGCCTGTATCTGAGGTGTTGTGCTCTATTTCCTCTGATTTGCCTTGATTGATTTTTTTTTGTACTCTCACGCTGATTTCACTCTTATCTCCAGTTGATCTGGCCAAGGGCGTAACTACCATAGGTGCAAGGGGGGCAGCTGCTATGGGGCCCAGAGCTGAAAGGGGCACATCTTTACAGTCTAATGCTGGCCACACATCAGACCAACTTTCATCCAAAGATCCGACTAGTTGGTTAGATGGAATAAAATTCTGGTACTGAATGGGAGCAAATGTAATTTGTAATTCAGTCATTTTCTCCAAAAATCTGGAAACGGATAAAACCTGTCACTCAGTCAAAGTAATGTAGTTGTATCTGTTTGATTTAAATAATTTCACTGAATGTTTTTGTCTATTTTCCTGGGTTTGTGAGTAAATTGCTTATTGGCATTTGCCCCCATACAGTACCATATTATTATTCCATCCAACCAAATAGTTGGATGGTTGGATGAAAGTTGGTCTGATGTGTGGCCAGCATAAGTTGTATGTGCTATGGGGCCTACGAATGTCTAGTTACGCCCCTGGATCAGGCCGTTGATTAATGCGCCGTGTGCCCTGTCCTGCTTGAATGTTTGTACACACTTCCAAATGTGATTGCTTTCATGGGATATGTAATGCATTTTCTCCAGCCTGCACTACCATGTGCAATATACAGGATTCCCCCATGCTTTGAATACTGACCAGCTACCTGGTCTTTAAGGGTCATGTGAGCGCCGCCGAGCGCTTTACTGACATCATGGGTTGTTATGGCTTTATGCAAAATAGCACCCCTGAATACTTGTCCTGTTGTCAATTGAGAATTACCTACGTGTGGCCATGATATAGAGAGCCTTTGACATATATATAACTCAGTTACCCGCTACTGTTGCAGATAGATCTCTATACTGGTGGCTCCATTCGGCTCAGCTTTTTTATACCTTGTCTCCTTGATAAAGATCCATGAAGCTGGATCGGAACGTCGGAGGAGGTATTTTTGGTCTTTAAGTATCACTTGGTATGTTTTTGCTCTTTTTTTCTCTGTTTTTGAATAAAACACGATAAGTTTATTTTATACATTGGTGAGTGCTCCATTATTCCCTCTTTATGGAATCTGGATTGTATACTTGGCACACCACAGTGTGACTTGGGGCACCCCATAACGTTACCTCAGGTGTGTGCGAGTGCAGGTACTCTGACTTTTGTGTGTGTATGTATATATATATATATATATATATATATATAACCTCCGTCGATGATTAGCATGGCTCCCCTAGATGCCGCCACCTAGTATTGCGGAGTGACGTGACCGGAAGTGACGTACAGTATGCGATCCACCGGTGCACTTCCGCACAGAGTAAGAAGACGGACGGAGTGTTAGGGTGACTGGATTACAGGATATGTTACAGGTGAGACGCAGGTGTGGCATAGTTTTGGCGGGCACCCTGTTCCCTATTTAGCCATGGGCTGGATGTAGTGTGCTTTGAGCCCTTGAAGAAAGGATCCGTCTTGAAAAAGTTGCCAGCACACAAGTGGTTACGAAACGCGTTGACGTCAGCAAACTCAGTGTGAGGTCTCCTGAATGTCTGACGATACTTAGCCAGACCATGCTACACGCTATTCACTGCGTCCTTCATTGTAACTGTTGCCGGCTCACAAGCCTTCCAGCACGGACACCATGCATTGCCCGGCTGACACTACTGGACACTCCAGGACCGGCGAAGCTTAAACAAACCTATCTACCGGCTTCCTTCCACCAACAGCCGCGCAGCTGCACAATTACTGGTGCATACTAAGGACTGGATACCGCACATATTAGGTGAGCAATTCACTACTCCTCATGCTCCCCAGCTCCACCTTACAAGGAAAATATCTATACAAACAGTGCTTATAGCGCTAATAGACTGCCTCTGACTTATTACTTGCGTGTTATGCTCACATGCTAAAAGGATTGGCTTTCTTCACCATCGTGATTTATTACTCCTTGTCATCTTAAATCTTGCAATGTGCGGACCCCATTACTAGACACTGAACTGTCAGTATTCCCGGTATTTTTTCCTTATCTAACTAATTGGAGACCTCATACTTATAATATCACTCTATTTATATTGATTATTCTTAACAACTACTACATCTTTTCTACGCATTTTTATTACTGTGTATTTTTTATCTTTCTTATTATTTTATTGTATTTATTATGTATATGAGATTGTATGATATATCTTTTAAAATTACTACTATAAAATTTGTACAATTTAAGCAGTGTGTCCAGTCATATTTACTCAGCAGATACATTTAGCAACAGATTTAACCAGCAGGACAAAGCATCACATTGTTGCATTTTCTGTCTATCTTTCTGATGAGCTCAAGTGAACTAATCTGATGCTTGCTGCAGCCGGTTAAGAAGTAATCTCAATATATATTCTTTTTTTAATATTATTTATTAAGCGCCAGGACTTTGTACTTTTGGTGCAGTTTTTACTTCATCCAAGAGGCAAAACCTCTTTTTCTCCCCTTGATGAAGGAGTCTTATTTCCGAAACAGCTGTCAGGCAGGAAGGGCCGGCGGGGGTCAGGCTGATCTGGTTACAAACTCCCTTTGAATACGATAAGTACCTGTTACCAAATAATGTGATTGTTGTCTTTTGCTATGCAATTTACATTTCAAGACTAAAAAGCCTCATTTATAAACCCAATGGTGGTGTGATGGTTCTTGTATTCTTACCAGTGATTGGATGGGACCGCGTGTGATATGACTCTTTTATGATCCAGCACCCGCAATCTCTTAAAGGAAAATTGTGCGGTTTTTCCTCAAACTACGTATATATATATATATACTGTATATATACTGTATATATATATATATATATATATATATATATAAGCAATCCAGCAGTAATAGCACTCAAGCGGCACTTTTAGCAGGTAAGAATGATTGTATAAGGATACAAGCTTCTGGGGTTTTACCCCCTTCTTCAGGTTCCAATCCTACAGCCAGGCTGTAGGATTGTAAATTGTATGATTGTAATATATATATATATATATATATATATATATATATATATATATATATATATATATATATATGCTGAATACATACAGTGCGCAATAAGTGAAGATAATAATATTAGGGAATAAATAATTCCAGAGTCTCTGAAAAAAGAGTCCAGCTCCTGTGCCTCTTTAATTGCACTCAGATCCTTAATCCGGCAGCTCTGTTCTCCTGTGTCCAAACAGGTAAGTAGATCTAAAATCAGAATAAGAACAGGCGCTCCATAGTGCAGGTAAAAGATGTATTTATTGAAGACGGGGTAACATGTATAGGGATAGGGTCACGTACCGAGACAGGCGGTATAGGGTACCGCAGACACAAACAGCATGCATATGGTGCCCAGCACCGTTAAATCCTTGGCACAGCTTCCACCACGGACTCCACAGTTCTTACTGACGTCGCTAGGCCACGCCCCAACGCGTTTCGTCATCGACTTCGTCAGAGGGCTGGCCTAGCGACGGTCAGTTGCCTCTTTTATCCTCCACCAATATACACAGGTGTCGGTAATTGCAATTTTGTTTAAATTAGCAGCATTCAAAAGAGCTTTGCCCCATAGCCTATTTTAAGCCATATCTTGTACGTACAAAACATATCATACATATAATGACAATAATCCATTAAAAATACATACATATCCATAAAAGATACAATTCAATAAAAAATGGATATAATAAGAACCATTTGGTACATTTAAACAAATATGCGTTTTATACACATATTAAGAGAAAAAATATACATAAAAAGAGTTTCTGGTATAAAAAAACATATATATATATATAAAAACAATGTTTATAAAACTGAGCACACTTTAACACACATATTCTTAGAGTGAATTGGTATTCTTTAAGTGAAAGAGACCAATTTTCTTTCACCCTTATAGGTGTCCGTACACACCATCCAATTTAAACTTTGCAAAAAATTTTTTTTTTTTTTTTTTTTAAGAAAATTTTTTTGACCAGCATTCCCCAGCATTCCCCAATCTACCAAAGAAAAAATTCAATATGAACACTTTTTAATGATCTTATGGTCTAATTAAACGGGAACTTCATGAAACATATGCAGAATATCAATCCAAGTATACCAATTACATTATATTCAAAAAATGCAAGGATTTCTTTTGCAATCAACATAGAAGCCTTTTTTCATTTTTGGGACAATATTTCATCCAGCTATGTGGGACTGCGATGGGGACGATATGTGCCCCGGGGTTCGCAAATCTCTATTTGGAGGAATGGGAACAAGAACATCTGTATACCAATAACCCCTTCGCAATAAATGTCATCAAGTATAAGCGTTATATAGACGATCTGATAGTAATATGGAAGGGCCCTGAAAGTGTGTTCCTGCAGTTTATGGAATATATACATGAAAACCAATACAATCTAAGTTTCACGTATAAATTTGATTCTATGACTATAGATTTTTTGGATTTGAACCTTAGAATTGTGGGCACAGATGTGAATAAGAGCATTGAGACAAGCACTTTCTTTAAAGCCGTGGATAGCAACAGCTATCTGAAATATGATAGCTGTCATGCAAAAAAATGGAAGTCAAATCTGCCATATTCACAGCTATTACGCTTAAGAAGAAATTGCAGTAATTTAGAATTGTTTGAACAGCAAGCATCGATATACGTGCAACGGTTCAAAGAAAAGGGGTACCCAGAGGCGTTAATTTAAAATGCTCTGTGTAAATGTAGGGGAATAGAGCGTACAAGTCTGCTACGCTATAAGGATAAAAAATCTTCAGAAAAAAATCTATTCTGCCCCTTCGTCACACAGTTTAGTGCGCAGACCAATGATGTGAGACGCATCTTAAATAAACATTGGTCCATTATAAAGATGGACCCCATCTTGAAAGATATAGTCCCGACGAACCCTGAAATTATTTTTAAGAGAGCGGATACCCTTAGAAACAAATTGTCACCAAGCTTGTTGCCCATGGTGACGGGTCCCACTGTCTCACATTTTGGTTTAGCCCCGTTTGCAGGCTTTTCGAGCTGTGGGAGATGCAAAATGTGTTCCCATAGTTTGAAAGGCTGTAAAAAAGTGATAGGCCGGGGAGGAAAAGAATTCAAAGTGAGGGGCCCCATTAATTGTAACACCACCCACGTCATATACCTCTTGAGTTGCCCATGTGGAAAAAGATATGTCGGACAAACAAAGAGGGCACTAAAAATTCATATTTTAGAACATTTTAGAAATATAAAGAATAAAATAAAAAATCACAGTGTACCTAGACATTTTTTAACATGCCAAAATGGGGAACCAGGAGGTATGCGATTTGTTGGCTTAGAGGTGGTGAATCTGGACATCAGAGGGGGTGACCGGGAAAAACAGTTACTAAAAAGGGAGTCATGGTGGATGTATCACCTGGCAACCCTGTCACCAAGTGGCCTTAACGAGGGATTGGAGATCACTCCATTCCTAGGTTGACCCACTCTGAAAATATTGAAAATATTGTCTCTCCTCTCCTTTTTTGGCTCAGTTATATTGTCCTCACCTGGTTTGGTTTTATTAAATCTGGTTTTCTGCTTATTATTATTTTCTATTATTATCTTCTAGTATGTTAACAGGTTGCATATTCCGGTTAAAAGGACGGGAGTATGCGAAACAAATAGTGATACAATGTATATCTCAGATATCTGTTTAAAAAAGGCTTCTATGTTGATTGCAAAAGAAATCCTTGCATTTTTTGAATATAATGTAATTGGTATACTTGGATTGATATTCTGCATATGTTTCATGAAGTTCCCGTTTAATAAGACCATAAGATCATTAAAAAGTGTTCATATTGAATTTTTTCTTTGGTAGATTGGGGAATGCTGGTCAAAAAAATTTTCTTCAAAAAAAAAAAAAAAAAATTTCTGCAAAGTTTAAATTGGATGGTGTGTACGGACACCTATAAGGGTGAAAGAAAATTGGTCTCTTTCACTTTAAGAATACCAATTCACTCTAAGAATATGTGTGTTAAAGTGTGCTCAGTTTTATAAACATTGTTTTTTATATATATATGTTTTTTTATACCAGAAACTCTTTTTATGTATATTTTTTCTCTTAATATGTGTATAAAACGCATATTTGTTTAAATGTACCAAATGGTTCTTATTATATCCATTTTTTATTGAATTGTATCTTTTATGAATATGTATGTATTTTTAATGGATTATTGTCATTATATGTATGATATGTTTTGTACGTACAAGATATGGCTTAAAATAGGCTATGGGGCAAAGCTCTTTTGAATGCTGCTAATTTAAACAAAATTGCAATTACCGACACCTGTGTATATTGGTGGAGGATAAAAGAGGCAACTGACCGTCGCTAGGCCAGCCCTCTGACGAAGTCGATGACGAAACGCGTTGGGGCGTGGCCTAGCGACGTCAGTAAGAACTGTGGAGTCCGTGGTGGAAGCTGTGCCAAGGATTTAACGGTGCTGGGCACCATATGCATGCTGTTTGTGTCTGCGGTACCCTATACCGCCTGTCTCGGTACGTGACCCTATCCCTATACATGTTACCCCGTCTTCAATAAATACATCTTTTACCTGCACTATGGAGCGCCTGTTCTTATTCTGATTTTATATATATATATATATATATATATATACTACAATCATACATATATATATGTATATATATATATATATGTATATATATACACCCCAGCAAGTATATGCTTTATCAATCTATTAATTGCTGCGTTGGGGACCGGAGTGCCAGAGATCAGCTGGCTGGAGTGCCGGATAATCCTGTTTGCTGTATGTATGTATATATATATATATATATATATATATATATATATATATATACAGATATAATAGATCTATCTATCTATCTATCTATCTATCTATGATACCAATTTTTGTCTTTTATTGTCAATATCTATTCATATAGATATATCCGAGCCTCGCAAGGATGGACGTCCTCTGCTATTATTACATGCTTTCAAGAGACTTTGCATGGGCTCCTGCTGTTCATACTATCATACAGCTACAAGATGCCGCTTTGATTGAAGATATGCGGGTCACTTGCGCTCCAAGCCGGGGGAAACAGGTGATCACCAGGACCGGCCCCCTTCCGCGACAAGCATGAAGTGCTGCATCATACTTAGACAGACGACTCCCCTTTCAAGAAAGGATGCCACACACGCAGGCGCACTGTGACTAATTGTTGAAAAATATGTGACCAAACTATTGGTCTGACATACTGATGTAATGAACAATTTTCTCCTTCCTTCTCTGCCCCTTTATGTTTTTTATTATTCCCAAACAGGCCAACGCACTATTATTACTATATATTTCTAAGCCGCTGAGTAGATCAACATATTTTGTCTATGGATCTTATTATTACGATATTCTTCCCTGTGTAAAAGATAGGGAGTGAAAGAAAAGAGAAAAAAGAAAAAGAAAAGAAAAAAGTGTAATGTTAAGAGGGAAAAATATAAATATAAATTATGGAAATACAACTGATGGGTTTCGAACCCAGGGCTCTGTGGTCTGGGTGACAGCAGCTCTGGGAGGTGCGCCACATAATGGCTCTATAGTAACATTGGAAATTTGCTGATGCTGATATTCGTAACTCATTCCTCTCGCCTTGCACTTAATATGATCCCTAGTAACTTAATTTCTTATTATAACATTGTGCTGTTTTTATATATAGATTTTTTGCTATAAACGGAGCCATCACTGTATTTAAACAGTCAAAATTGTTTTTTATGTGAACTATATAATTGGTATGACAAAATTATGTATTTAAACTGACTAACTATATACATATAATAGAATGAAATAAAACACCAACTAAATATACAGTTTATTGTAAAATAAAAATTATGATAGAGAGATGTGGCTGGTGGGTTTAGAACTCGGAGCTCTCTGTTTTGTGTGGCAGCGTCTCTATGAGGTGCGCCACACAACAGCCTCTTAACCATAGTAGTAATTTCCTGATATTGATATAAGTAAACTCATTCCTCTTGCTGTGCTTAGAATGTGATTCTTAGTAACTCAATCATTTATTGTAACATTGTGCTTTCTAGATCGTTTGTTACAAACAGGGATAGCACTATATCAAATCAAGTGAGAAACGTTTTTTTAATGTTAAATATATATATGTTTGAAACTTGCCAAAGCAACATTTACATATGTGGTTTGCATTGAGACAGGTGGATAGACCTGTTTAATTACTGCAGGTGATAGTGTTAATTGAAGCAATCTTCTGATTGGCTAGTGGACCTTTAAATATGGTTCTCTAAACAGAGAGAGTATTCTTCTGATGAAACCGCCACACATAACGGCGGAGAAACGCGTTAAGACTCTCTACTTTTTATCTTGAGGTGTCCAGGATTCTCTACCAATCTCTGCCTATTTAGGCATCATTGCTATTACTACGCAGAAGTAGATGTTCCAGTGATCGCACGGTAACTGGACCTATTCGTCAGCAGCAGTCAGGGTGCTCACGTCCACCCCCGGCAACCGCCGAAGCACTAAATCGGGACATTGAGGGTAATCTGCCGGGCAGCATTTTGGACTGTGTCCCTGCTCATCTAATCTGCCCACGGCAACACACCGGACATTGCCCTGTCTCGTCTACAGTGACGTGCGGTGAGGTCAGTGGTTGGTGAGGCACTGGCAGCAGCATGACTTGGTGCAGGGGAGTGGCGGGTCCAGCAAACATCAGTGGTGCCATAGCAGCCGCATCCCCTGCACCTGTGGTAGTTATGCCACTGCGCTCGACCTCCACAGTGGTACCCTTATTCGCAGTAAGCAACAGTAATACACCATATGCGCAGAATGACGCACACTAGTAATGTCCTTATCCAAATATTGCCACACAATAAAGCCACTTACACATACTGTATGACTCACTTATGAATGCATTTTTACACATTGTCACACTGTATTTATACCCGAATACATATAATTACCCCATACACAAACTGTTTGCTACACATTATTAATGCTTTTTCTCACATAAGGAACCTTTCACATATGCCCCACATTATTTATGCCATTATACACATAATGCCCATTACACATACTGTATGCCCCATATGTGTACAGGGCAATTTTGTGTACAGGCCATTAAAAATGGCCTTCAACCTGCTGTGGTCGGCGCCAACAACGGGCAACCCTTCAGTCCCTCTGCCCACATCAGATACCCCTCTGCCCACAGATTAATGCAAGGAAAGAGGAAAGATTGGAGATTGTTGGGGTGCACTCTGAAAGTCTATTCTAGGAGACATCCAACTGAAAAAATGTCACAATCTCTAAAATGTAACCTTTATTGTTATATTTAAAAAGAGGTGTATGGCTTACATCCTCTCACATAAGAAATTAGTAAAGATGTGCAAAAAGATAAGAAATTGTGGTTAAAAGTAAGGATGTGGATATTAATATTCTAGCAATATTCATATGTTGATGTCTGTGGAACCCCTATTTTATTCTCAGGGATTGTTTGCTTAACTCCCTGGGCTTGCTATAATTATTCCTAAGGCTAGTATTGATTACAATTGCAATGTCATTTCATGTGTGTTTTACTGCGGGCATTGCAACATTCGTTTGCTACTGGGTATTCAGTTTTATACAATGTTTCAATAAACTAGCTATTATCCACTACACTGCAGAGTGGCTGTATTTTCTCCTGACCTCCTATATTGGTCTCAGGCAGCGTTTGTGCAGGTGGATCTTTGGTTATTTTATTATAGCTATAAATTTGCCCATATAAACAGTGTGTGATATAATATTTATAAACTTCACAGTGAGTGAGACCTCAGTATTTTTGTGGTATTCAATTCGGTATTTATTCACAGTATTAATTTTTGATATCAAGTTCTTAATGATTTTCTGATATAGATCTGCGCTTATCTGATTGATAAGTATTACAGTGTCCCTGCTGTAACAGGCAGCCGTTTTATATTATCACTGGTGTTCTTTTCTTTGAACAGAGTGACAAAGATAAATGTGCCACTTTACAGTATACTTTTTACTGAGGTGCAGTTAGAAGCTTGGAAGCGTCTTGGTTTAGTTTATTCCAGCAGGCACATATTCAAATAACCGTTTTATAATTGATGCGATGCTGAGGTGAGGTCAATTATTTTGGTCTTAATCACAACTCTGGATTATTGTTTTAATTAATTGTATCAGCGGTGTAGGAGCCAGGGTTTTTACTTATACAGTAGCTCTATTTAATGCACTGAGCATCCACCAGATTGTACTGTGGGAACGCGCTCACTCTTTCATACATAGACAGTGCTGGGGTTTCTCTTATACCTCTCTGCCCACATCAGATCCCCCCCCCCCCCCCGCGCACTTCCCGGCTCACACTTACTGGCATCTTCGAGATAAAGGGTACCTTGCATTCCTCCCGGCTGCTGCAATGCCAGCCAGCTTTGTCCCAACTCAGCCTCCGGGCATAACTCCTGTGTTCTCCTGCTGGACGCCCCCTGCTGTGGCCCCCGTGCTTGGTGCACATAGCAAAGTTGCCCACGGGTTTTGCAGCTGCCTATCGCGGACCTGCAGGGAGGGGGGCTGGGGTGCGGAGTTCCCTGCACCCGTTGGATGGGGAAGGGGAGGTTACGGCGGATTCATCATGCGCCCGCCAGGGGAGGGGGAGATGCGGGTGTGCATGCAGCCGAAGGGTAATGAAGGGGGCAGGCGGGGGTCCGATGGTCTCATTGTGCGCCTGCCAGGGGAGGGGTAGATGTGCGGGTGTGCATGAAGCCGCCGGGTAAGGAAGGGACAGGAGGGGGGGGGGGGTTCCGATGGTCTCAACGTGCGCCTGCCAGGGGAGGGGGAGATGCGGGTGTGGATGCAGCTGCCGGGTAAGGAAGGGGGCAGGGGGGGTCCGATGGTCTCATCATGCGCCTGCCAGGGGAGGGGGGAGATGCGGGTGTCCGACCGAGCAGCCACCGGGTGGGAAGGGGGGGGGGGTTGCGGAGGTCCATGCACACACACCGGGTGGGGAAAGGTGGGGGGGGGGTTGTGAAGGACTCTACCCGGTGCAGCTGGGTTGCTTCTACTGCGCGGACCAATGGCAGCTGTCTCACTGACAGGGGCTGGGTTTCAAAGCATGTCCCTGTCACTGAGGCACCGCTATAGGTGCCGCTTATAGAGGTTTTTTAGACGGGATTTTGCAACCTGGTGCTTAGCCCTACCCCCTGGCCACCCCTCTTTCTTGAGTCTTAACATTAACAACCCGAGGCACTGCTCTAGGTGCCTCCAAAACAGTAAAGCAATAAATGATGGTGTAAAAATGAATAGATTAATATAAAGCATATACTTATGACACATAATATGTGTCATAAGTATATTCTTTGTATTATTTTGTTATGTTTATCACTAATGTCAGGGGAGGCACTGCCTCCCCTGCCTCCCCTGACTGCACGTCCCTGCTCGTCTATTTACCACGCTGCTGAGGTCAGACGGCGTTCTGAAAGCCGGCTGCTGCTCCAGCCACACTCTGTGTGGAACACAAGTGCTATTTACAACAACGAGCATAACAGCTCAAAATCGCAGGAGGAGACTAATCCCACAGGTGGAATTTTGGAGATTTGTACCCAACAATACTGCTTCAACATCGGGACCCGGTAAGCTGCTGCCTCCTGTACTTTCCACGTAACATTGTTCAAAAATTCTAATATTGTTTACAACAGTGGTACATCTGATTTAAATATATATAGCACTTGGATGTGCGATCCGGAACTCAAAACTGACTCTAAGCTGTATTTGACAGTTAAATTGCCTTTGGTGAAATACTGAATTACCAATACAATTATTGCCATAATTGGTGGGTTCAATACACACTATCCAATTATCATCAGTGTGGGACTAAGAGAGATTGGAGACTTGGACACCAACATTGGTCACTATTAGTGGATAATTGATATATGGGGTGCAACTTCTGCTCTATCTATGCACCAGAAATTCAATCGATACAATTATAGCATTGTCCCTATGGTATCATATTAATGTATTATTACTTTTTATGTAATTTTTATATTTGTGATCACTAATTTGCAGTTGATGTAAATAAAATTAATATTTTAAATTGGTGTTGCTGGTGCGCTCATTCAAAATATCTTGCCGATATCCTGTAAAGTAGTTTATTTTCTGGGGCTGACAGAGGTCCCCAATTGAGAGCAGCAAGCAACCCCTCTTTTTTGAACTATATAATTGCTTATACCATTGATTAGTGTTGTGCGCCCGATTTTTTGGTTCTCCTGCTGGCCCCTCCCCCCCTTCTGCACCTGGGAGCCGTGTGTCTAAATATATCATACGGATACCAGGAAGGCGAACGGGTGGTTTGACAGGAATACCAAATCTCTATTGTATTGCACTGTGACTAATATGACGGTGGATGTGGGGTGGGAGTGACGTCACGTATACCCTGGACACCAATAAAAAAAAAAAATTCTGTATAGATTGATTTTCTAACTTGCCTGTATATTCTAAACCAGTGTCATACCTAGGTAATGTTACGTACTCAAACATAATGAGGATTCATTTCTTAAAATTATTGTATTTGTGCCTAGACGCTTTGTAATGAATTAATTAGTGACAGGAAGTGATGTAAATCTGCCCCCTTGATAAATACCAGCTCCTACCAGTTTGTCCCCATGCCCTATGTGACGAAACATGTTGGGAAGCTTCTGAGACCTACCTCACCTCCAATACTAAGTTAAGCAATCTTTTTTACTACTTTTTTATACGTGAAATTTGATCATCCATTAACTTATTCTGCTCTTAATTATGTGTACAGTACTTTAAAAAAAATAACATTTCAGCATTTTTTTTTTTAGCTAAAATTAACTTTGGGTGATATCCTATTTTATAATCTTTCTGTATCTGTAACCGTTCCCTTGATTGTATAAAAACAAATCCTTTTTACATATACTGTATATTTAATCTGTCTCTATAACCTGAGTTAAAACACATGTCGCTGAGTTTCAAACATCTTTTATAATACAATACCTACCAAATAGACGGTCCACCACCGCCTTTCTTGGACTCGTGCTGACGCCCTGTGTTGACAGGGGGAGTGTTTTGTAGTATTAGTAATTTGATACCTTTCATCAGATTACGTAATCTGATGAATCTGATGAAGGGGATATGTTCCCGAAACGTTACTAAATGCACCTTTTCACCTGCTAACCGCCAAGTGCAGTCTCTGAGTGACGCCTATTCAGTCCACTACATTGGAGGAATACACCTTTCAGGGAAAGGCACTGGAGCATTCTACCCAGCGTTGGGGACCGGAGTGCCAGAGATCAGGCCACACACACACACACACACATACATATATATATATATATATATATATATATATATATATATATGGGAACAGGTAACCGGCACTCCAGTGAAGTAATAGTAGTAACTGAGAAAGGTGCTGAGCATGTAGAGCAGTAGAGAGGAATGGTGTGGCAGCACACCGTTCCTCTCTCTCTCTCTCTCTCTCTCTCTCTCTCTCTCTCTATATATATATATCCATCTATTCCCCGGCACTCAGTATCTGATCCATTCTCCTTGCTCCTGGTGCCATTCACAAGGGTAATAACCCCCTCAAATGCACAATCCCACAGAAAGAAGGCACTCCGGAGACTTTTAGATGAAAGTGAAAAAACGTGAAAAACTTCACTGACATTTAATTCAAAAGGTTAAGTCAACGTTTCATGGACCGCATTCACTTCCTCAGGACTGATAGTCCTGAGGAAGTGGATGCGGTCCATGAAACGTTGACTTAACCTTTGAATTAAATGTCAGTGACGTTTTTTTCACTTTCATCTAAAAGTCTCCTGAGTGCCTTCTTTCTGTGGGATTATATATATATATATATATATATATATATATATGTAAAAAATATACCCAGCGCACAAGTCCTTTAGTATTAGACAATGTAGTCCACAATGATATCCACCATGTGTGCAATTTCTTTCACGGATCCTACCAAAGATCTAGGGGTAGACACTTGCAAAAATAGATAGAGAGAAACGCACCAATGAGCCAAATATAAACAACACTTTTACTTGTTTTTATGCTCACATACATAGGGGTTTAAAATCATATGCTTGCCAGCCACATGAAACATCCAATCTCAGCACAAGATGATCTACGGTACATGCAGGAAAGGAAGCCGCTCAGCCGCCGACCAGGGACCACGGACTCAGCGCTCACTGAAGATACTTCTCCATGAAGGTAAAGGTCAGATTAGTGAAAGTATCTATAAAATTACCCCGGGAGACGTCCTTTGTCCTCCGGTTAATCCTGCATGTGCGGTTGTGTCCAGTGAGCGGTGAGCGCTGAGTCCGTGGTACTTGGTCGGCGGCTGAGCAGCTTCCTTTCCTGCATGTACCGTAGATCATCTTGTGCTGAGATCGGATGTTTCATGTGGCTGGCAAGCATATGATTTTAAACCCCTATGTATGTGAGCATAAAAACAAGTAAAAGTGTTGTTTATATTTGGCTCATTGGTGCGTTTCTCTTTATCTTTTTTTGCAAATATATATATATATATATATATATATATATATATAGGCAGGTAAACGGACCAGCACTCTCCTTAAGTTCCTTAAATGTGGCTGCGTGCCTTTGCCAGGATACATACACAGCAGGGTTTCTCCTCCTCAAAGAAAAGTTGAAACGACACGTCACTGCAGCAGATGAACAAATCTTTATTGGAGCCTCAACAGCTCGTTTCGGGGCATCAGCCCCTTTCTCAAGAGGCAAACAAAATAGTTTACAAGCAGCAAGATGCAGTGACGTGTCGTTTCAACTTTTCTTTGAGGAGGAGAAACCCTGCTGTGTATATATATATATATATATATATATATATATATATATAGTCCGGGGTGTCTCAACACCGATATAGGTGTCAAGTATCCAGCACTCTCCTATTCATAAATCCAAACAAATTTTTGTAAAATCCAAAAGTGTAATCTTTAATTGTTCACACGTGGTCACATCAGGTCAGTGTACAGGTATATATAGGGAATACGCCCCGACGTTTCGATCTTGCGATCTTTATCAAGAGGCTAAGATTCCTGTGGTTCAGCAAATTCAACTGTGGAGCAGTGAAGAAAAGCCCTGGGTGACCGGAGCAGCTGCTGCTCCGGTCACCCAGGGCTTTTCTTCACTGCTCCACAGTTGAATTTGCTGAACCACAGTTGAATTTGCTGAACCACAGGAATCTTAGCCTCTTGATAAAGATCGCAAGATCGAAACGTCGGGGCGTATTCCCTATATATACCTGTACACTGACCTGATGTGACCACGTGTGAACAATTAAAGATTACACTTTTGGATTTTACAAAAATTTGTTTGGATTTATGAATAGGAGAGTGCTGGATACTTGACACCTATATCGGTGTTGAGACACCCCGGACTATAACTGGATATTCGTATTACACGTATCTCCTTTATCTGGCACCCCGTGTTATCCTAATGTTGAAGTGCGAGTGCGGTCTCTACACGAATCTATATATATATATATATATATATATATATATATATATATATATATATATATATATATATATATATATATATATTAGCATACCTCACAACTTTTTATGTTTCAAATCATGACCTGCCGGTCTGAAAAGAGGGTGGGACTTGACCTCAGGAAAAGGGGGCATAGTCTGTTTGTAGCAATTCCTTGGGCGTGCCCAGCACTCTTCCCTAGTGACTGAGCAGCTCCCTTAGTGCCCTCCCTTGCACACTGGCCGTTTAGTCAGAGAGTAAAATAAAAACCGCAGACGTTTTTGAAAAACCGCTGACCAGGACCAGGAAAAAGCTAGGCATGGATGAGCGTTTTAGACATCAGTCCAGGCTGGATTTGCCTTTTTCCATCGCACGAGTTGTGGCCAGTTACGTGGTTAACATAGTGAGCCTGTTACAATGGCTTTTGGTCATTTTTATACAGGTGCGATGTGTACGGCTACACAACTATACACAAGGTGGGATTTCACTGTAGCAGGGCGGTGGCTTTCAGGTCTGAATTGGGCCCATGGGCTCTGAAAAACGTTCATTCCTTCAAAATGTCAGAAGGCCACACATGTGATGTGGCCATTGCCTCCATACTCCTCTCTGGTAATGTTTGTGAAATAGTAGCCCATGGGCTACTATTGAAAAATACTATCTTGATGCATGTTTTTAGATGCATGGACTGCATTACCTTATTACATTGTTACATAGTCACATAGTAGTTAAGGCTGAATAAAGATGTATGTCCATCGAGTTCAACCTTTGGTTAGAGTGTATGATCGGGATGAGGCGGAGGCTTGGCGAAGGAGAGGGAGCCTGCTGAGTTCCAACCTAGCAGTGCTGCCCGGTGCTAAACACTGCCAATCCCGAGAATTTATGGGCTTGCCAGTCTGGGCATTAACCCCTTCACGACATTTGACGTATATATACGTCATGGTCGGGAAGTACTTCCCGACCGTTGACGTATATATACGTCATGACTTCTAACTGTCACTGCGTCTAGAGACGCAGTGACAGTTAGGTGATGTCTGCTGTCCCTGACAGCAGACATCCCCCCTCGTCGCCCAGGGGGGGCAGGGGTGCCCCCCCCCGGTCGGCGATCGCTGTGATTGGCTGTTCAAATCTGAACAGTCAATCACAGCGTTTCCTGTGTTACCGGCGGCTAAGCCGCTCGGTAACACAGAAAACGGTGGTGATCGGTGCAGCACCGATCACCACCGATGTGCAGCCCCCCCCTCCCACCCGCCGGGCACTCACCCGGCAGCAGCAGCAGCAGCTCCCCCGGCTCCCCCGGTGCGCACGCAGCGCTGCCCTCCTCCCCCCTCCCTCCCGCAGCAGCAGCAGCAGCAGCAGCATCATGCTGCTAGAAAAGTTAAAATAAAATAAAAAATAAGTATTGCAAATGTATATGTATATATATATATATATATATATATATATATATATACACACACATATATATATATATATATATGTGTGTGTATATATATATGTATATATACAGATGGGGCCGGGCTCATCTTTGCAGGGGATGGCGATGGCGTCGCCATCGCCATTCCCTGCTCCCGCGCCATCTGTGTGTCGGAAGGGGACGCGCGCGCACGAGGTGCGCGCGCGTCCCCTTCCGACGGTGCTGCCCTCGGTCGCCCGGTGCCCACACCGGGCGCCCGCACCCCCCCACAGCCTCCTCGGGTCCCCCCAGCCCCCCTCGAGCGGGAGGCGGACAGTATTGTGTCCGCCTCGCCGCCCGGCCGCCCGGATACTGAGACGCGCGTGCGTGGGGGACGCACGCGCGTCTCAGTCAGATGGCGCGCCGTGTTGCTGGCGGATCGCCAGCAGCATGCTGCTGGCGATTCGCCAGCAAGCATAAGGCCTGCGCTATCTGTATATATATATATATATACACACACATTGCAGAAGGGGAGGAGTCAAGCGGGGTCAGAAGAAATCCAAGAAGAATAATTCAGAAATAATAGTCTTTAATTTATCTAATTACATTCCATCTTTGGCAGAGATGTCTGTTCTATCAAAGGGCTTGTCCTTTGTTAGAACTTTTAGACAATCAGCATTAGACTTTGAGATAGATTTGTTTAAATTTCATCGTCTATTAAAACTTAAGGATTTCTTCTCTAAACAAGCTACTACCACCACTGTAATTAATAAGTTTAAACCTGTGAGTACTTTTGAGCCCCCTGGAACCAACCCATCTATTGAGACTTTCATTAGACTGGTGAAGAGAGACTCTATGTCGTTCATCAAGACCCAAAAAATCTCTTACTCAAATTTGTCCAAAGAAGAGAACTTGGCCGTGGACTCCCTTAAAAATAACACCTCCATAGTTATACGACGTTCAGACAAAGGAGGAGGGATAGTCCTGTTGGACAAATTGGATTATATCTCTGAAATAGAGAGACAATTGGCCGATGGTGAATGCTATAAGCTTCTGAACTATGACCCCACCTACACCTATAAGAAAGAGATTGATGGGATCATCAATATAGGTGTGGCCAACAGATGGATAGACAAAAACACTGCTGAATTTTTGACACAAACTCACCCACGCATTCCGTTAATTTACAGTTTACCTAAAATCCATAAAACATTAGTGAAGCCGCCGGGAAGACCCATTATTTCTTCCTGTGGGTCTCTGTTTCAACCTGTTTCACAGTTTATCGATTTTTGGTTACAGCCTGTTGTTCAGAATATGGATTACTTTTTACAAGATTCTACTGACTTTATTAAAAAACTTGCAGGTATTGGCACCCCCCCAGAATCTAGCTTGTTAGTCACACTTGACATAACCAGTTTATACACCAACATCAAGCATGAGGATGGGATGGAGTCGGTGCGCGCCTTGCTCACGTCCAGTCCACACTATACGGGTCCACCTATTGATTTTTTGTTGTTACTCATGGATTTTGTGTTAAAAAAGAATTATTTTTTGTTCCAGAATTCTTTTTATTTACAGCTAAGAGGGACCGCTATGGGATCCAACATGGCGCCCTCTTATGCTAACCTTTTTATGAGTTTATATGAACATCAACATATTATGGCCCATCCCGTTTTTTCTAAGTTTATACACTTTTACGTTCGTTATATAGACGATTTATTTATGGTGTGGACTGGGGGTGTCGAGGCGCTTACCGACTTCATTGACATCCTCAATGCACTGGACACCACAATCAGATTCACCCTTTCTTTTAGTGCAAACATTATCAGTTATCTTGATGTATGTGTACAATGTACCAGTAGCGGATATAGTACATCTATTTTTCGCAAACCTACAGACAAAAATTCGCTCTTGGCAGCAGATTCATTTCACCCCATGCCACTCAAGAGAGGACTGCCCATGTCTCAACTGCTAAGAGTGGTCAGAATTACATCTGATGTAGACACTTTGCCTCAAGCCTTGGAGGAAATGGGGTCACGTTTTGCACAAAGAGGGTATGATGTCAAGGAAATAGAGGAAGCTGTCTCTAACTGTTTACAAATTTCCAGAGAACAAACCTTTTTGAAAAAGGATAAGATATTGGACGACAAGAGACTGATTTTTTCTTCGACGTATTCTATTGCGTCTTCACACATACGCAAAATGTTTTTGCGACATTGGCATATAGTGCAATCAGACACAACTATAGGGCAATTTTGTCAACAGATGCCACTCTTTTGTTACAAGAGGTCCCAAAATCTGAAGGACATATTGGCACCATCTGACATTGGACCGATTAAAAATAAGACCTGGCTACAGTCAAAAAATGGCGCATACAGATGTCACAGTTGTGTGAATTGCCAATTTATGAGCACTGGCGAAAACTTTACAGATGTACGCAGAAATAAGGTCTATGGGATACGTCACCATTTAACATGCGACAGCCGCTACGTTATTTATGCTATAGTTTGCCCATGCAAACTCATATATGTGGGTAAAACTATTAGACACCTGAAGGAACGTATAGCGCAACATCGCTCCTCTATCAAGAAAGCATACTCCAAGATTGACAGCAATACACCCCCAGTAGCGAGACATTATGCTACAGTTAAACATACGATACGTGAATTTACTTATATCCCCATTGACCACATAGCACCGCTGAGACGTGGAGGAGACCGAAATAAGCTGCTATTGCAGCGAGAATGTCTTTGGATCGATCGACTTGATTGCATTACACCTAATGGACTAAATGAATACCAGTCATTGCATTGTTTTATTTAAGGCGAGGTGATCTGAGAATGGTGTCCAGTCCTTAATTGATAAATTCCTTGCAGATACATATTCTTTTGGTTTAGAATGTACTGTCTCTTTAAATGTGTTGCTGTGTGTCTTTACATGTGTTTTTGGTATGTTTTTATTTTTATTTTTTTCTTATTATTTTTTGCTCATACACTAGATCTATAATGGGCTTAGGTATGATGGAATGCTACATACCACCTCAGTACCTGTTTTTGAAAATTAGCGTTTTAGGGGTAAGTAACGATATATTTTTTACTATTGATCTGGTTATTGCACTGCAACTAAAACTTTATATTCCATTAAGCCTTACTACATTATGCAATAGACCAGACCAGTTTCTGTGTTATTATACTGGCACTTATACCCCTGTCATTATTCAATGTACCGCTCACTGTTATTACTATTTATGTCTAGCAGCGGGTCTCTTTGTTGCTAGGAGACCGGATTGATACTTCCGGCTCCTAGTAGACATACGCTTATTTGTTTACATCCGCCTGCATAGCGTCAGTTCCTGTCTCTATACTGACGTGATATCCGGCCATAAGGCTGGTTGTTAAGACAATGAGGTACACTTCCTGACTGACGGAGCTGCGTGCGCCCGGGAGTCTGCAGCGAGGCAGGTGAGTAGCATTCCATTAATTAAATCCTGAACCCTATTTAAGATCTGGGAGGTTGGTTAACATTTGCCCATGACGAAGGTGCGGGACACGCACCGAAACAGCTGTCGGCGCCATGAATGTTTGCCCGGAGGGGTACTGGCTGTACTTGCACCATGCTGCCTGTTATTGATATCGACATGCTAAGTATATGCCCCTTCATGTTTTTAATATTTGTTTGATTGCACTTATGCCTTTTTTCTATACAAATAAAATCTTTTTGATACTTTTTCACTAAGATGTTGCTGGCTTCCTAATGCATGAATGCATTATAACATATATGAGCCTTGGCACTCTGAACTTATTTTAGTTAGTGTGTGCAGTTTTGGCCTCATGGTGTGAATACGTTATTGTTTTGCTAACTGGCACCACCCGATTTTTTTAACAACTGGATTGTTGTTGAATTATTGCTTTGGACTTTTTCTTTATTTTTTGTGTCCATTGGACTGCATACCTGAATCTTCTCATGGAAAGCACCACTAGTATTCACAAGGATCTAACTGAAACCAAGCGGTTTAACGCTGCTGAGATATCACGTATATTATTTGATGACACCACCACATTAGCCTTTGATGTGGATAGCCCAGCTGAAGTTTTCTCCGACTTAATAAAATTGAAAAGACGCCGTGTAGAATTACAATTGCACGGCCTCACATTGTCGCAGTATTTCAAAGAAAAACTGGTGCCTAGAGGCTTCCGCATCCGGAACCAGCCAACCATAGGGAGGTCGGATCCCAATTTTTGCAAACAGTGGTGCCAAATATTGAATGACTGTTCTTTTCAACTGATGATATTGGTCATCGAGCAAGTTAATACTGATTTGGAACTGTTAGATAAAGAGATTGACAATTGTGAGAGTTCAGGCTGTGATATACTCAAGGCTGACACCAGCACAGACTGGATGTCGAGAATTGAGGATAACTTAGCCACTTTTCGTTCAGAACTCTTGGCATTTAAAAAAACGAAATATAAAACTGTTAAAGAGGATTATAAAGATTTACGAGTGTACAACTGGCTTCAAGGAAGTGACGCTAGACAACCCTGGAGGGGTGCCAATAGAGCCAGACGAGGGCGTGTCAGTAAAGAGTTTTCAGAATTAGACACTAACACTTCAGCTAGTGATTCAGATCAGTCCCGGTCTAGGACTTTTTTAGGGAAAGGGACGGCCAAAAAGAAAAATCAAAAAGGTATAAACCTTGCAGAAGGGGAGGAGTCAAGCGGGGTCAGAAGAAATCCAAGAAGAATAATTCAGAAATAATAGTCTTTAATTTATCTAATTACATTCCATCTTTGGCAGAGATGTCTGTTCTATCAAAGGGCTTGTCCTTTGTTAGAACTTTTAGACAATCAGCATTAGACTTTGAGATAGATTTGTTTAAATTTCATCGTCTATTAAAACTTAAGGATTTCTTCTCTAAACAAGCTACTACCACCACTGTAATTAATAAGTTTAAACCTGTGAGTACTTTTGAGCCCCCTGGAACCAACCCATCTATTGAGACTTTCATTAGACTGGTGAAGAGAGACTCTATGTCGTTCATCAAGACCCAAAAAATCTCTTACTCAAATTTGTCCAAAGAAGAGAACTTGGCCGTGGACTCCCTTAAAAATAACACCTCCATAGTTATACGACGTTCAGACAAAGGAGGAGGGATAGTCCTGTTGGACAAATTGGATTATATCTCTGAAATAGAGAGACAATTGGCCGATGGTGAATGCTATAAGCTTCTGAACTATGACCCCACCTACACCTATAAGAAAGAGATTGATGGGATCATCAATATAGGTGTGGCCAACAGATGGATAGACAAAAACACTGCTGAATTTTTGACACAAACTCACCCACGCATTCCGTTAATTTACGTTTTACCTAAAATCCATAAAACATTAGTGAAGCCGCCGGGAAGACCCATTATTTCTTCCTGTGGGTCCCTGTTTCAACCTGTTTCACAGTTTATCGATTTTTGGTTACAGCCTGTTGTTCAGAATATGGATTACTTTTTACAAGATTCTACTGACTTTATTAAAAAACTTGCAGGTATTGGCACCCCCCCAGAATCTAGCTTGTTAGTCACACTTGACATAACCAGTTTATACACCAACATCAAGCATGAGGATGGGATGGAGTCGGTGCGCGCCTTGCTCACGTCCAGTCCACACTATACGGGTCCACCTATTGATTTTTTGTTGTTACTCATGGATTTTGTGTTAAAAAAGAATTATTTTTTGTTCCAGAATTCTTTTTATTTACAGCTAAGAGGGACCGCTATGGGATCCAACATGGCGCCCTCTTATGCTAACCTTTTTATGAGTTTATATGAACATCAACATATTATGGCCCATCCCGTTTTTTCTAAGTTTATACACTTTTACGTTCGTTATATAGACGATTTATTTATGGTGTGGACTGGGGGTGTCGAGGCGCTTACCGACTTCATTGACATCCTCAATGCACTGGACACCACAATCAGATTCACCCTTTCTTTTAGTGCAAACATTATCAGTTATCTTGATGTATGTGTACAATGTACCAGTAGCGGATATAGTACATCTATTTTTCGCAAACCTACAGACAAAAATTCGCTCTTGGCAGCAGATTCATTTCACCCCATGCCACTCAAGAGAGGACTGCCCATGTCTCAACTGCTAAGAGTGGTCAGAATTACATCTGATGTAGACACTTTGCCTCAAGCCTTGGAGGAAATGGGGTCACGTTTTGCACAAAGAGGGTATGATGTCAAGGAAATAGAGGAAGCTGTCTCTAACTGTTTACAAATTTCCAGAGAACAAACCTTTTTGAAAAAGGATAAGATATTGGACGACAAGAGACTGATTTTTTCTTCGACGTATTCTATTGCGTCTTCACACATACGCAAAATGTTTTTGCGACATTGGCATATAGTGCAATCAGACACAACTATAGGGCAATTTTGTCAACAGATGCCACTCTTTTGTTACAAGAGGTCCCAAAATCTGAAGGACATATTGGCACCATCTGACATTGGACCGATTAAAAATAAGACCTGGCTACAGTCAAAAAATGGCGCATACAGATGTCACAGTTGTGTGAATTGCCAATTTATGAGCACTGGCGAAAACTTTACAGATGTACGCAGAAATAAGGTCTATGGGATACGTCACCATTTAACATGCGACAGCCGCTACGTTATTTATGCTATAGTTTGCCCATGCAAACTCATATATGTGGGTAAAACTATTAGACACCTGAAGGAACGTATAGCGCAACATCGCTCCTCTATCAAGAAAGCATACTCCAAGATTGACAGCAATACACCCCCAGTAGCGAGACATTATGCTACAGTTAAACATACGATACGTGAATTTACTTATATCCCCATTGACCACATAGCACCGCTGAGACGTGGAGGAGACCGAAATAAGCTGCTATTGCAGCGAGAATGTCTTTGGATCGATCGACTTGATTGCATTACACCTAATGGACTAAATGAATACCAGTCATTGCATTGTTTTATTTAAGGCGAGGTGATCTGAGAATGGTGTCCAGTCCTTAATTGATAAATTCCTTGCAGATACATATTCTTTTGGTTTAGAATGTACTGTCTCTTTAAATGTGTTGCTGTGTGTCTTTACATGTGTTTTTGGTATGTTTTTATTTTTATTTTTTTCTTATTATTTTTTGCTCATACACTAGATCTATAATGGGCTTAGGTATGATGGAATGCTACATACCACCTCAGTACCTGTTTTTGAAAATTAGCGTTTTAGGGGTAAGTAACGATATATTTTTTACTATTGATCTGGTTATTGCACTGCAACTAAAACTTTATATTCCATTAAGCCTTACTACATTATGCAATAGACCAGACCAGTTTCTGTGTTATTATACTGGCACTTATACCCCTGTCATTATTCAATGTACCGCTCACTGTTATTACTATTTATGTCTAGCAGCGGGTCTCTTTGTTGCTAGGAGACCGGATTGATACTTCCGGCTCCTAGTAGACATACGCTTATTTGTTTACATCCGCCTGCATAGCGTCAGTTCCTGTCTCTATACTGACGTGATATCCGGCCATAAGGCTGGTTGTCAAGACAATGAGGTACACTTCCTGACTGACGGAGCTGCGTGCGCCCGGGAGTCTGCAGCGAGGCAGGTGAGTAGCATTCCATTAATTAAATCCTGAACCCTATTTAAGATCTGGGAGGTTGGTTAACATTTGCCCATGACGAAGGTGCGGGACACGCACCGAAACAGCTGTCGGCGCCATGAATGTTTGCCCGGAGGGGTACTGGCTGTACTTGCACCATGCTGCCTGTTATTGATATCGACATGCTAAGTATATGCCCCTTCATGTTTTTAATATTTGTTTGATTGCACTTATGCCTTTTTTCTATACAAATAAAATCTTTTTGATACTTTTTCACTAAGATGTTGCTGGCTTCCTAATGCATGAACACACACATATATATATATATATATATATATATATATGTGTGTGTGTGTGTGTGTGTATACCGCACCGATCACCAACGATCGCCAGCCCCCCCCCCCCCACCCGGCAGCCCCCCTCCCTCCCACCCACCCGGCTGCCGCAGCGCCAGCACCCCTCCCACCCCCCCGCCAGCCGCAGCGCCAGCCCCCCTCCCAAAGCTGGTGACCAAAATGGGGTCACTTGTGGGGGGGTTCCACTGTATTGGTGCTTCGGGGGTCTTGCTAATGCGACATAGCACCCACCATTCATTCCACCACCAAAAATCACTCCTTCCCTTCTGAGTCCTGCCATGCACCCAACTGGTAATTTTTGGTCACATGTGAGGCATTGCCGTACTCGGGAGAAATTGGGGCACAGATTTTGGGGTGCTTTGTCTCCTTCATTCCTTGTGAAAATTAAAAATTTTGAGCCAGAACTGCATTTTTGTGTAAAAAATTAAATTTTTTTACACAAAAATGCAGATCTGGCTCAAAATTTTTCATTTTCACAAGGAATGAAGGAGACAAAGCACCCCAAAATCTGTGCCCCAATTTCTCCCGGGTACGGCAATGCCTCACATGTGACCAAAAAATACCAGTTGGGTGCATGGCAGGACTCAGAAGGGAAGGAGTGATTTTTGGATTTTGCAGCACAGATTCTGGTTGAATGACCCCTGAAACACCCATACAGTGGAACCCCCCCACAAGTGACCCCATTTTGCAAACTACACCCCTCAGGGAATTCATCTAGGGGTATAGAGTACATTTCAAACCCCCCGAGGTTTCACCAATTTTGATACAACTGAGCTGTGAAAATGAAAAATTATTTTTTTTCATTTTCACTGCCCAGTTGTACCACAATTGGTGAAACCCCTGGGGGTTTGAAATGTACTCTATACCCCTAGATGAATTCCCTGAGGGGTGTAGTTTGCAAAATGGGGTCACTTGTGGGGGGGTTCCTAACTTTTAGGATCTTATGGTGCCTAGAAACCTACATGGTGCCTAAAAAATAATCTCATAAAAAGGAGGCTCCAAAATCAAGTAGGTGCTCCTTCTATTATGAAGCCTGTGGTTTGGTCACCGTGCACACTAGGGCCACATATAGGATATTTATGAAAACCAAAGAATTGGGGGAATCAATTTTTAGTCACATTTCTCTAGTAAAATGTACTGTGTTCCTTAGAAAAATGTATTAAAATTGCAAATCTGCAAAAAAAAAGAAATTTTGAAATTTCACCTACACTTTGTTTTAATTCCTGTGAAACACCTAAAGGGTTAACAAACTTCCAAAATGCTGTTTTGAATACTGTGAGGGGTGCAGTTTTTGAAATGGCATCATTTATGGGGGTGTCTCACATACAAGTCCCTCAAAGTCACATCAAAACTGACCTGGTCCCTAAAAAAATCAGAGTTTGAAATTTTCTTGAAAATTTGAGAATTTGCTATTCATATTTTAAGCCTCCTAGTGTCCAAAAAAATGAAAAGGAGGTTGAAATAATGATGGCAACATAAAGTATACATATGGTCTATGTTAGTTATTAACTATTTTGAGTGGTAAGATTATTTGTCTCACAAGCAGAAAATTTAACATTTTGAAAATTGCTAAATTTTCAAATTTTTTACGATATTTTGGTATTTTTCAAAAAAAACACAGACTGTATCGACCAAAATTTACCACTAACTTGAAGTACAATGTGTCACGAGAAAACAATCTCAAAATCACTGGGATAAGTAAAAGCAAAAAAAAGTTATCCCCACTTAAGTGAGACATGTCAGATTTGAAAAAAAGGGCTCTGTCATGAAGGCACAAACTGGCTCTGTCATGAAGGGGTTAAAGCATAGCCTGGAAAATTCTCGGGATTACCTATATCAAGATTTCTTTCAAATTTCTTTCTTAAAAACTCGATTTATTTCAAAATACACTCCAATAAAAAACATATGCAGAAACATACACTTTGATCAGACCTCAGGGTGAAGGCAGTGATGTTGTGCAGTCTACACACGGATTCCAAAAGATCCGGATCTGAAATACTTATGGACAATCACTTATTTTTATTTTTTATTGGAGTGTATTTTGAAATAAATCGATTTTTTTAAGAAAGAAATTTGAAAGAAAGCTTGATATACGTTGAAAGCTGCATCTGACCGTGAGTAGGGGTATGACATCCCATTCTAAAGAAACCTTTACATGTGTGTTCCAACTTGCAAATAGTGAGTTGCGGTACGCCCATGATATACCATCAAATTATTGTAAAAATTGTGAGAAACGTTCTTTGCACATTGGATCTTTTTCTATTTTCCATTTTATATATAAAAATCGAAAACCACTGTGGGAGAAAAAATATATGGAAGTTGGAGCAGTGGAAAGAACGCGTCTTAAAAGGGGAGTATAACTTGATAGTTGAATATCTATACATTCATTGATTCATCTATAATAATACTACATAACTAACCCCGCTTAGATTATAATTAGTGCACTGGTTAAGTCTCTCAAGATGCATAACCTTGCATTTATTAATACTGAACCTTATTTTCCAATTTTTTGGCCACTCATCTAGTTTATTTAGATCACTCTATGAAAACATCCTTGATAGTTCTAATTGCCCTGCTCAGTTTTGTGTCATCAGCAAATATGGAAACTATGCTGAGTAATTCCATCCCTATATCATTAATAAATATGTTCGATAAAATAGGCCCTAGCACCAAACCCTGTGGCACTCCAATTAGTACTGGTATACAATCTGAGACTGCACCATTCATAACCACTCTCTGTTCTCTAATTTATCCATTTTATATACCAACCTCTTATGTGACACAGTATCAAAAGCCTTAGCAATATCCAGGAAGACCACGTCTACAGCATATGCATTGTCTAGGTTGTTGCTGACTTCCTCATAAAAGCTTATTAAATTTGTTTGGCACAAGCAATTATTTACAAACGCATGTTGGTTATTACTGAGTATACTATGCATCTCTAAATGTTTTTGGATGCTATTCTTTAAAATTCCCCCCAATAATATTCCAACTATTATTGTTAAGCTCACAGGTCTAAAATTTGCTGGGTCATCCCTTTTTCGTTTTTTGAATATTGGTACTACCTCTACTATTCTTCAGTGCTTAGGCACCAAAAAAAAAAGTAATACAGAGGGTTTGCTCATTCATCCCTTAATTCCATTAGAACCCTAGGATGGATCCCTTCCAGACCAGGGGATTTGTTTGTTTTGCTTGACCTATTTTTTATCTCATCTGTAGTGAATTCAATATTAAGTTCTAGTTGGCTAGCCCCACTTGTGATACCTGTGGGTTCCACTGTCTGCACCTCCATATTAAACACAGAAGAAAAACATTTATTTAACAGTTCTGCTTTGTCCTTATCCTCAGTAAAGTTATTTAGGTTGATATTGGTTAAGGGGCCTACAGATGAGACTGCTCTCCCTGTTACCACCAGCGCGCCAGATATCAGTATCTGGTGGCTGCTGGCGAGCTGGCTGAATGTGGATGCGTGCCACATTCGCCAGCTGCTGCCGGCTAGCGATCGCCGCCCCGGGAGCCGCTCAGAAGAGAGCGGCTCCATCTGTATGTTGTCTTTTATTATTCTTTTGCTATTTATGTATTTGAAAAACTTCTTGGGATTGGTTTAGCTCTCAGTGGTTATGCACTCTTCATTTTCCCTATTAACTACTTTGATTAACCATTTACACATTTTATTTAATTATTTGTACTTATTGAACGCCACTAGCCTTGTCAATTTTAAATGTGCTTACTTTTTTGTCCAACCATGGTGGCTTATTCCTGTTGATTTGTTGATTTTTATATATATATATATATATATATATATATATATATATATATATATATATATATATATATATATATATATATATATATATACAGTATGTTAGTGTCTCGAGCAAATTTTTTAAGGTTTCCCACATTTCCTCTGCATTTTTTCCTCAAATAAAGCATTCCACTCAATTTATTTTAAAGATTCCCTGAATAATTCAAAGTTAGCTATCCTAAAATTTTATATTAAAATATAAAATATAATATTGTTGTTTACAGAAATTAATTTCCCGAGAGATATTGTGGTACATTTTTCCCAGATGTTCTATTACTTTGGTATTTGACACTAAATTTATATTATTTGTTAATACTAAATCCAAAAATGCCTCATTATGAGTCAGTGTTTCTACTGATTGTGTAATATACTGATCCTTACGTAAGTTTAGGAAACCCCACTTTTAACTGACATACTAGTTTCATTTGTCCAGTCACTGTTAAATCCCCCATAGTTATTACCTGCCAACTTTTCGATTTGGTCTAAAAGTAGAGCCTCATCCATTTTATTAATGTTAGGTGGCCTGTAACATACCATTATTAAAAGTTTATTTGATTTTTTGTTATTTTCAGTTATCACTGCCCACGTGGCCTCAGTATTATCCTCAGCTATGCTAAGCTATCCTCGAGCCCATTTCCTTCCTACATGGTTTCAAGTTTGATCTCACATAAAGAAACCCCCCTCTTAATTTCTCCATGTCTTTTCTGAAACGGGGTATATTCCTCCATGATTAGAGCCCAGTCGTGTGACTTATTGCACCATGTATTTGTTATACCAATTATATCATAGTCATCCCTGGTGGCCAGAGTTTCTAGTTCCCAGTTCCCAAGCATTTCAGTTTACTTTCTCTATTTTCCCCTTTCAAGGTTTGTTTATGTTCTTGATGTGCTGCTGACTTCTTACTAATTTTAGTTTTACTCCCCGACCCCCTTCTCCACCCTCCATTCTCTTGTTTACCCGCTCCTCAATGTTCAGTCTTTGTAGCCCAGAGTTTCTTTCTATATTTGTATCTGTATCCAATTGCATGCCAGATTTCATGTTTAGTTAAGAAGATGACCACTTATATCTTCAATTCTTAAACTACAGTACCAATGGTTCTATAGTATATTGCTTGGTTCCCATTTATGAAGTGTAAGGGATTAGTTTTGATCTATGACCAAGGCCGGCTCTACCATTAAGCAGCTTCAGGCAACTGCCGTGGGGCTACAGATCTGATTGACGCTGCTGACTATCAAAAAAATAAGTCTGACTCTGATGGTGAGATGTACTGAGGCTTGAAATTTAATAAAATGAAGAGTGATAACCAGCCATTCAGGTTTTAACTGACATTTTTCAAACCCAGGTTGTGACATGAAATTTAGGAGCTGATTGGCTGGTCATTTATCACTTTCCATTTTTTCACTTTTCAAGCTTAGTATATCTGGCCTTGAGATAGGAATCCTTGTTTAACATAATGGGCAGTGGTGGGAGCAGTAATCTTAAATTTTGTAATTTGCAGACAACCTTGTACTGACACTGCAAGTACCCTTCTCAGCTCAAAGGATACTGTCTTGTTTCTCTGTGAAATATGGCATTTTGTGGCTTGAACAGGGTAGGGAGTATTTTGGACGTGTCTTTAAAGTTTTGTGTGATTCAGAGTCATACTGTACATACAGGGAGGCGAAGCCTGTTTCTAATTGATTGCTAGCACTTAGAAATGAGCTGTGCAAGCACAGATGTAATCAGGGACGCCACTAGTAATTTTGGGGCCCGGGACTGACCTTCAGTCTGGGCCCCTCCCCCCCACTCTTGCACCCCCTGGCCCCGCACCCCCCCTTCCCCGAAACTGACCTTCATTCACCAGAGGAAGGGGCTTTGCTGTTGGACTGCTGCCATCCAGTTTGGGACCTTGGTTGAAGCTTCTACCTGGTGGACTATCCGGAAAACCCCCCAGGTTGTAGAACTCTATACTTCGCCATTGTTTTTCCCTTACTGGCAGTCACAGTGATTACCCTGTTTTATTTTATTCATTTTACATGTTATGTACTTCTGGATGTGGAAGACATTAAAAACTTTTTTGATCTACTGAGTGGTCCCAAAGATACCTTGATAAGAACGTTACAGCCTTTCATTCAGTGAGTTGGGGTACGCATCTTGGTGGCTATATCGGTTTACCTACTACAGTCTAAAGATACCTTTATGTGTGAATACTACATCCACTTATTGTGAGTTGGGGTACGCATATAAAAGATACCTTGATGTGTTTAACCACCACATCTTTGATGTGAGTTTTGGTACGCTCATCTATACATCCCATTTATTGGTGGAGGAATAACAGCTGCACAGAATCCCATGAAAATCCACACGGGTGTACCTACCCATTGATTGTATGGACAGTTCATTAACCACATGATCCCTCTGTTTCCATTGTTTTACATGACAAACCAACAATGAAAAATTGATCACAAGGATCACCTGTTCCATCCAATTGTCCTAGAAGTTTCAAAAGGGAAGTACTGTGTATATTTTGTGTAATTTGTGTGTTTAGAGCGCTATAGGATGTCCACTTGAAAATCTTGTGGAGTATATGTGTTGTTGGAGGA
Organism: Crinia signifera; assembly: GCF_055691185.1. Taxonomy (NCBI): domain Eukaryota; kingdom Metazoa; phylum Chordata; class Amphibia; order Anura; family Myobatrachidae; genus Crinia; species Crinia signifera. The sequence continues at coordinate 165,335,933 of NC_139221.1, forward strand.
GTGGTGTCTCCTCATCAAGTGTTTGATATCCAGTAGCAGCTGCGCCCAAGGGTGATCCAACGATTTTTCTTTTCTACATTGACCTTCATTCACACTTACTAGCTGCGGCATCCCACGTCTCCTCAGGCGCACACTGCAGTGCACAGTGCAGCCTGCAGAGCACTGAGACCCTCTGTGTTCTAGGCTCGGCGCTCTGCAGGCTTCACTGTGTATCGTGCATGCCTGCCTGGGGGGCAGTCGGGTGGGGGAGGCGGTTTGCAGGGGCTGGGGTTGTCACTGTGGGCAGCTGCCCCAGCTGCCTCCAGAGGCCAGGGCCCAGGTCAGCTGTACCCACAGCACCCCCCTGTCGGCAGCCCTGGATGTAATGATGATGGTTATAGTAACTGGACTAAAACCAATAGACATCATTGGTTCCTCCTTGCTGATGCATGAACCCGCATATTACTCGATTTTTGCATTAGCATAATATAAACGAAGTCGAATCTGATAGGCTTAAATGCCGTCGGAAATGCCTAGATGTGTGCCAATATTTTGCACACACCGAATACCCTACTGTTTATGTCAGTGGTTCCCAAACTTTTTTGAATCACGGCACCCTAAAGTATCAGAGTATTTTTCAGGGCACCCCTAGGCCAAAAGTTTGTTACCAAGAATAAAAAAATAATAATTAAATGAAATAAGTGCTTAAATGTTATCATTAGGTCCAGTTATGTGTTGAGGAACATGATTCACTTCTGTTTATCCACATACTTTATAAATGAAAGCCACAAGCACTGATTTTGCCTATTACATTGACCATAAACAATTTGAATTGATTCTGGAACACCAACCTGAGGCACCCCTGCAAGTGCTCCGAGGCATCCCAGGGAGCCCAGGCGCACAGTTTGGGAACCACTGGTATATGTTCCACAAACTTTACAACAATTTGATGAAACAGAAATACACTAACCTGCTAGCATTAGTGCTCTTACACAATCTGTTCTGCCTTGAATTGATGATTTCATTAATGCGGTAAATCCATGGACATTTCTCTTTTCAAGGTCCAGTCCAGGAAAGTAATTTAATAAATGATTTGTAATTGTTATATGTCCTGCAATATAGGAATATACTTTATTTTACAAGAAAAAACAAGGAAATGCAACAAATATTTGTTATGTCACAATACAATATTACTATTTACACACTACACAGTGCTAATATTGTTACATTATCCAACATATCCAACACAATTAGTACTTTTTTGTAACAAAACTATTCTGTCAAGCAAAACTATCAAAACTGCAGTGCTAAAATAAATGTATTTGTTCATATTCATGTAAACCATACCATTACAATGTACTACTGGATTTCTAACTATCTAAAAAAAAATCTCTTAAGCTGGGTACACAGCAATCTCTGTTTTCTTACCACACAATACAAAAGATGATACAATACCACACAAGTATGGAGTTAAGGCGGCAGTGCGCCAACTAGTGGTCCTATCCTATACTTCGAGATTTGTATACTTGCACACATTAAGCTACCAATGGCATTCTGATAAGGAATGTCTTTCATATCCTCTATATCTTCCTGGTTGCTTGGTGACATCTTTACACCATTGTCAATAGGAGTGATTTCTGGTTTTTCATCAGACATTCCATACTATGGAATGGAAAATATTGCCTCAATGGTTTTCTGTTGGTCAATTGTAACTGTCTGTTATTTTAGGTTTTGTAAAATCCTTATGCCTAACAAATGATTTGCAGGGCCTAGATCCTCTAACCTGAACCTTTGTTTTGGCTGGTGTTTTACATCAGCATGAGCGGATTTGAGGGGGAGGGGGCACCCGGTCACATGCCCCCCACGTCATTTCTGACATTCCTCCCCTAACAGGGACAGCCGCAGCTGCCGCCACCGGAAGGGCTGTATGCACTGACAGCTGGGCAGACAGAGAGCCGGGGGTTGCCCGGCTGTATTCACAGTGCTGTATGTCCCGGACTCCCGGATATTTCAAATCTCGCGCTGCCCCTGCGTACCTTTTGTGAGTAAGGCGGAACCCTCAGCTATGGTCTTGACAGGAGTACGTTCTTGGAACTGTAGTAGATTGGCCCTTACAATTTCTGTTGTCAGCTTGGTATCATTAGACTCCAGAGCAACCACCAGAAAATCAAAACATAAACATGCTTCTCCACAGCTAAGCCTATTGTCCTGATGGCTTTATCTATATCATCTGTGTTAGGATCTGCCACTGGTTCTATTGCGACCTTCCACAATTCTTCCAGCTTCAGCTGCATCTCCACAGCAAACATCCATGTAGTGTAGTTTTCTGAACCTTTCAATCTTGCAAAGTTCTGCTGAGCCCTGTGCTATGCATCTTCTCAGAGTTTTAATAAAGTCTCTTTATATTATTCTGTTGTAGTCTTGTTCTGTGTGCCACTGCTCTAGACTATAACTCAAACACATGGTGTTGGAACCATAACTTGCTGGCAGAGTGATGCAGTGTTTGCTAGTGATGTTAATACACACAATTTAATAGTTAACCAGAATGCAACTAGCATACAGACAACAGCAAAAGTGGAAGATGTTCTGCAGCAGCAGTAATCACTCATATGTATAACAGACTGATACAGTGATACCCTGTATTTATCAGTATACGCCATACTGTATGGCTATGAAAAGGTAGCACCTCAGGCAGTATGGGATGGAATTCTACATGTCTATGCAGACTGCCACCTGCTGGAAGGAGTACACACCACCCACTGCTCTTCGTCATGCTCAGACAGTGCGACACATGCTGCAGGAGGAGCCTTAAAGCACATTCTAAGAGGAAACTCTCTCATTCTTTCAGGGAGGAATTGAGTCATCAGTCTCCACCTTGCTGATACTTCAGCACAAAAGGGTAAACACTAGAGGACACGCACCCAGTGTAATGCATACACAGGAGACAAGGCAATGAGTGCACTATATTCCAACAAGCCTAACCCTAAAGGTGCATATACATGGTGCATTTTTGACTATGGATGATTTTGACTATGCCATTTCCCTTGAACACCCCAGAGCCCATAACCATACATTATTGACTATATTTACTTGAAATTTTGACTTTATTTACTTGAGATTTGGACTATAGTCTTTTTTGACTATGCTAGAACACTAGATTGTACACACTATAGTCAAAATTGGTTTGCCTGCAAAGTCTATTTTTTTCTTGCAATGCCTATCCCATGGGCCCATGCATCGGCATCACAATCTATATGCACACTGGTTGATTTTTTCTAACTTTTCATCCAAGTTTGAGTACATACTGTAGTCAAAATCGGAAGCTCAAATGTGTATGCATCCTAACCCCCCTCAGCCCTATCGCAGCCTAACCCTCCCTGCTAGAGCCTAGCCCTTGCACCCCCCACCTAAGCCTAACCTCCTGCTTTGCACCCTAACCCCCCTCCTCACAGCCTAACCCTAAATATCCTCCCCTCAGCCCAAACCTAAGTTCCCTCCTAGTGTATAAATAGATGTTTGCTGCCAATTATATGGGTAGTGAGCTTTAATGGAGGATAGTGAAGGAGGAAAATTGATAAAGAAAGCATCTGTTTTTATGGTGTTTAACTTGTTATAAGAGGCTGCACTACAGAATCTAGAATGGAGTGAAAACAGGGAAGCGTGACAAAGGGTTTTGATACAAAAGCAGCAAATTTTCTGCAAACAAGCGAAGTTTATATTGAGAGGGATCTACTTCTAATCCTGTGAAATTTGGATCATTTTGAATGCAGCTGCAATGGGTTCTATAGAGAGGACGGATATTAATGTATGACCAATTTAAGCGATCAAACGCCTTTTCCCCATCCAGGGATAGGAGGAGAAGGCTCTTATGTGTATATAAAGAAACAATTAAATCGAATACCCTGCGAGTATTATTGGAAGTTTGTCTTGATGTAGGATCTGACTGATACGTGTAGCTATCATTTTAACATATAGTTTGTCGCAGTTGTGCAAGGCTATAGGGCAGTCATTACTACAGTGGGCTGGGTCTTTTCTTGGTTTGGGAAGCTATACGCGCTTCAAAAAATTCTGTGGGAAGGTGGCCAAGAGAGGATATTGTGTTAAACAACTCAGATAAGTGGAGAGTTCAAGTGTAACGGAAAGTAAATAAAACTCATTAATGAATCCATCAGGGCCGGGAGCTTTACCATGCGGCAAGGATTTAACTGCTGACAGAATCTCAGGTGGGATCCAGGATGCATTTAACTCTGACAATTGATCTGAAGTTAGGGAAGGCAGATGTAGTTTATCGAGGAATGAGGAAATAGAAAAACTAGTAGGTTGAACTGTTTCAGGGTCACGACAGAGGTTGTATAATTTGGAGTAGTATTCCGCAAATTGGTTTACTATACCATGGGTATTGATTATGTTGTTGTTTATTAGGGGAAAGTATATGTTTGATCCTATTTTTGGCTTGTTGGACCTTGAATTTATGGACAAGCATTTTACCAGATCTGTTGCCAAATAAATAGAATTTTTGATAAATTTAATTTAGTGTGGTTTGTGTTCAAGCCATCAATAATTTTTGTAACTGGCTACATGTATCCGAACGTTTTTTAAGGGCATTAGAAGATTTCCCATTCCTATCAGCCAAATCTCGCAATATACATTTAAGATCATTCTGTCTCTGAGCGACTTGTTCTTTAGCCCCTGCCTGAACAGCCTTAAAGATGCACCAGTGAGTTAGATGGGATGTGTCCTGGGGGAAATAATGAGTTAGGTTGGAATCCACACTATCAGTGATAATCTTCTTTGCTAAAGGATCATTGGAGGTGTGGTGATAGGCTCCAAGGACGGAGTGGAATCGATGAAGAATAAGAATTCCAGTTCCAGACTATTGGTGCATAGTCAGACCAAGTTATAGGGAGAATATTAATATATTTGGTTTGTTGTAAGGTCCACTTGTCACATAAAATCAAATCTATTCTAGAATAGGAGTTGTGAACTGGACAGTAGAACATGCAAGTACTTCCAGAAGGGTTATGAACCCTCCATACAGATTAAACTCCGCTATGAGGTTGCCAAATGCTAATGAGGGGGCTGTAGGGGTAGGACGTTTAAGAGGAGTAGTCTTGGTAGATACTGTATGTCAACTTTATGGTCAAGCACTAGGTTAAAGTCCCCAAGTATCACCAGGGATCCTCTAGCAGATTTGTGAAACAAAAGACATAGTTTATGTATAAAAGACATTTGGTTGGAATTAGGGGAATACAAACAAACCAAGGTTACTAGCTTATCATCTAATAAGCCTGACAGAATTAAACATTTTAAATTCTTGTCATCTATTTGGGAATGGGACACAAAGGTTACATTATTACTAATTAAAATGGCTACACCATTGTGCTTGAAAGGACCATTGGCAAAATATCCAACCGGATAATTATGGTTCTTAATCAAAGGGGCCTTAGAAGTGGGTTTCTTACAAAACCACCATGTCGGCTTTTTGCAAATGGAAAAACAATAGGACAAGTCTGCGTTTATTGGGGGAATTCAGCCCCTTTACATTCAATGAGAGGACTCTAGGCATTGGAGATCAATAGAAGAAAATGATAAAGTAGAAAGTAGAAATATTTTGGGAAAATAAACACATAAAGCTGTGGTTTTGCAAATATCTTGATGACAAGTTAAGGGACAAAAATTGGGTAAAGATGGTTATTAAGGAGGAAAAGGAGGCGTAGGGAGGTACAAAACCAAAAGGTCTGGTACAGTATATTGGAACTGCATGACTACTGCAGGGAAGGGGACAGTAATGCAGTAGTATAGAAAAGTTTGGGGCTGTTGTCTGCAGCCTAAAGCTGCCACCCATACAGAGCTGAACAGTACAGTAATTTAGGTAAAACACACATAACACAGAAATTACATAGAGGTAACCACTAAAAAGTGCAATTAACTAACGGTTATGTAAAGCACAGTAATTTAGGCTATTGAACATCAGATCTAACAGTAACATCCTATATGTTAAATAGTAACTGAAAAGACACTGGTATATAAAGAAAACAGAGTCACATATAGAATAGAAACAACATTGATAAAATGCTCACACCACGGTAGTGATAGCATTATGTCCAGCATAACATAATTACCGAATGTGTACATATGAAGAGAGGGATGCCCTCCAAGTCCTCAAGTATCGAACCACTCCTTACGGGGTAATTATTTCAGTTTCAGAGCATGAGGTTGTTTAACTACAATGTCCCACTCCAGAAGCAGTTTAATCCAAGCATCCAGAGATGAGACGCTGTAAGAGGAGTCCTCATAAGAAATAATGAGCTTAACAGGAAATTTCTACTGATACTGGATCGCACAAGCCCTGAACGTGGTGGTAATAGGCGCAAAGAACCTCCGTTTGGCGATTGTCACTGCAATCTTGACAGATTTGTAAGCCTCCCAGAGTATCGGAATCGCTAGATCTCTTGCGTTCTTTTGTGGTAAAAAAGTGAACCTGGAGCAAGGTGTCCCCAGGAAGATCTGATGATACTGTGCGTGGTCTGGGGAGCTGGTGAATATAATCTATGCGGAGGAAGGAGTTTATGAAACAGGATGTGAGCATAACCCTCAAGATCCGAATTAGATACAGAGTCTGGGATACCTCTTATTTTAATATTGTTTCTGCACGACCTATCCTCCATGTCAGCAATTTTACCTTGGAACAATTCCAAGTCGGCATGCTGGCGGTCGATAGATGATGATATACAGTTGTGCTCATAAGTTTACATACCCTAGCAGAATTTGTGGTTTTCTGGCCATTTGTCAGAGAATATGAATGATAACTCACAACCTTTTCTTTCATTCTTGGTTAGTGGTTGGGTGAAGCCATTTATTGTCAAACAACTGTGTTTACTCTTTTTAAATTATAATGACAAGAGAAACTACCCAAATGACCCTGATCAAAAGTGTACATTCCCCAGTGCTTAATACCGTGTATTGCCCCCTTTAACATCAATTACAGCTTGAAGTATTTTGTGGTAGTTGTGGATGAGGCTCTTTATTTTCTCAGATGGTAAATCTGCCCATTCTTTTTGGCACAAAGCCTCCAGTTCTTGGGCTGTCTTCCATGAACTGCATGTTTGAGATCTCCCCAGAGTGGCTCAATGATATTGAGGTCAAGAGACTGAGATGGCCACTCCAGAACCTTCACTTTATTCTGTTGTAGCCAATGACAAGTCGACTTGGCCTTGTGTTTTGGATCATTGTCATGTTGGAATGTCCAAGTACATCCCATGCGCAGCTTCCGAGCTGATGAGTGCAAATTTTCCTCCAGTATTTTCTGATAACATGCTGCACTCATCTTGTCATCAATTTTGACCAAGTTTCCAGTGCCTTTGCAGCCCAAACATCAACAAAACATGAGCGATCCACCTCCGTGTTTCACAGTAGGAATGGTGTACCTTTCATCAGAGGCCTTGTTGACTCCTCTCCAAATGTAACATTTATGGATGTGGCAAAAAAGTTAAATTTTGGTCTCATTACTCCAAATGACTTTGTTCCAGAAGTTTTGAGGCTTGTCTCTATGCTGTTTGGAGTACTGTAAGTGGGATGCTTTGTGTCATTTGTGTAGTAATGGCTTTCTTCTGGTAACTCGACCATGCAGCCCATTTTTCTTCAAATGTCTCCTTATTGTGCATGTTGAAACAACAACACCACTTTTTTTCAGATAGTCCTGTATTTCATGAAATATAAAACACTGGAGGTTTCCAAGGCGCAAAAACAGAGGAGCAGCTCGATATAACCAAAAAGCTTGTTCAACCAAAACAAGTAAAACAATGATATACAGAAATGAATAAGGATATATTCCAAGTGCTGTCTGTATGTGAACTTTCTCCTTCTCCTGTTCTCACAGATGGTGTATATGTGAAGCAAAGAGAAGGGTTAAATGTGTAGGACTGTAATTTTAGTTTTTAAAAATATATATAAAAAACAAGAGTAGAACGTACCACACTCAAACACAAAAGGAGTGTGTGTCTGAAGCTCATAAAGGTATCTTTTATGGTGATTTTATATGACCTTCACCAGACTCCACCAGGGTGTCCAAGTAATTCAATTAAGCGTACATTTTCACTCACTCAGATTAAATGGTGTAACACATATAAAGGTTTCTTTTTTAGGTAAGCGTACCAGTAACTCACAATTCACAGGAATTTTCAAAGCACATCTGGGTTTCTTTAACTTGAAAAATACTTTTATTACCAAAAAAACATTTAAAATAGGACCACAGGTACACTGAAGAATAGATCCAAAGGTGGGTGGGTGGTATTAGTGGGACTCACACTAATATTACATCAAAAACGTTCCGGATAAGTCAGAAATGTTGGTGAGTGAACACACAGTACCTTAGTTCAATGTCCAGCAGTGACAAGATAGTCCAAAGTAAAAGGGGGGGGGGGGGAATTGTGCATGTCCAGAAAGCCAGCCAATGCGTTTTGATTAAAATCTTTTTCAAGTCCTGTATTTCAGTTGAAGTTATTTGTATTATTTTTCTTTGCATCCCGAACAATTTTCCTGACAGTTTGGCTGAAATTTTTGTTGGTCTACCTGACCGTGATTTGGTTTCCACAGAATCCCTCATTTTCCACTTCTTAAATAGAGATTGAACACTGCTGATTGGCAGTCTCAATTGCTTGGATATCTTTTTATATCCCTTTCCTGTTTTATACAGTTCAATTACCTTTTCCCTCAGATCTTTTGACAATTCCTTTGCTTTCCCCATGACTCAGAATCCAGACACATCAGTGCAGCACTGGATGAAAGATGCAAGAGTCTTTCAGGAGACCAGAAACTCACTGACTTTTATACACACACACACACACACACACACACACACACACACACACACACACACACACACACACACACACACACACACACACACACACACACACACACACACACACACACACACACACACTGATTAGAAGCAAACAGATCACAGGTGAGGATGGTTACCTTTAGTAGCCATTCAAACCTGTCTGTGTCAACTTGTGTGCATGTTATGAGGCCAAAATCTCCAGGGAATGTAAACTTTTGATCAGGGTCATTTGGGTAGTTTCTGTTGTCATAATGATTTATTTTATTTGAGTAAACACAGTTGTTTCACAATAAATGGCTTCACCCATTCACTAACCATGAGTGAAAGAAAGGTTTGTGAGTTATCATTCATATTCTCTGACAAATGTCCAGAAAATCACAAATTCTGCTAGGGTATGTAAACTTATGAGCACAACTGTAAGGCCCATGTGGGATGAGACTAATTCTTCCATGTTACGTCCTAATTGATCTGTGCGGTTGCCTATTGCGACAAGTTCAGATGATGATTTGCCTATTCCTCAGGTACAGCAAATGTTAAGTCTTTGGATAACTCTGTCTTAAGAGCAGACAAGACTTGACACAGGGACTTAACCGTGAGTGGAGCTTCAAAATCAAAGTCGATACCCATTACCCGGAAGGATACAATAGAGCTCTCCGATGGAGTAGTGGCTGGAATAGGAGCTGTAGACGAGCGCACATGTGATGGGGGGGGGAAGGGGGGGGTGGTGGTGTTGCTTTTTTATAGAAGAAAAGGAAACCAGTAATGGTACCAATTCTTCAGGTTTCTTTGAAGTCATGGTATCAGAAGAATAGATCTCGGAGTGTAACACTCAACTCATAAACCAGACACACAGTTTGGTAGCTTTAGAAAAACTGTGAGTGGTGCAAGAAGTTTCATGTGATTGAAGACAGCATGGGTGGTGAACCTTTGAATCCTAATGTCTGATTTGCAGCGAGTGGACTGAGAGGATATAGATTAAAACAAGTTACATGCACCTGATCTGGTAGGGACTGGAAAGCTGGAAGCCACTATTCGGAGAACCTGCGTTGTTCAGCTGTGGCAGGGAGGGTGGTCAGTGAGTGCTTTGAGTACCCTTTGGTGACTACTAAATATTAGCCTGGGAGGATATGAAATAAAATATCTCCTCATAAGCTGTTTCCTCAGCTATACAGAGCCCAGTCGAATCCAATATGGCCACCACCTGGAGGGAGAGGGAGCTGAGCTGGGCTGTCAGGGCTTCCAGATGTCTCAAAGTAAGCTGCAGCTATGGAGAGTGGATGGGGGAGGTCAGGGGTGGCGGAAAGCCGTGGTTAGGGTCCCAGAGCTCAAATGCCAGGTAGTGTGGCCACAACCTGCAGGGAGAGCTAGATCTCTCCCCTGGCTCCGCAGCTTCCACACTCAGGATTCGGATGGTCCCCTGTAGGTTAGTGAGGTCCTCCAGGTGTGGTGTGGGGATGGAAAAGGGTACAAAACCCCGAAATTTTCAGGCTGAAACTGGAGCAATCTTGCTTGGCCAATAACTTATTTTTACACTTTTTAAAACGATTTAATTACTATCAGCCTGGCATCCACTACCCAGGGGCACCAGTGACAGCCCTGGGCATTAGCCCGGGCTGGGGGTGCCCTGGAGGGGGGACTTGGGGGTCCCCTCTCCCCCAGAGACCCGGTCAGGGTGTCACATTTTGGCCAGGGGAACTTATATAAAGATTACCCCAGCTGTGGCATGAACCCGGGAGCCAAATACGAATACGTCAGCTTAGTAAATTAGCCATATTCTCAGTTCGTATGTTTGGCCCAATCACAGCTGATCCCGGTCTTACCCGTTCATACACGGGATGAGCCGTAATCGGGGATGTTAGTGAATTGGTTTAGTATTATGCCCAGTGAGATTGGTAAAATATTAATTACAATTAGTTGATTAGGTAATGAAAGTAAAAGATATCCATAATAATTACCTGCTTGTGCTGCTGTTATAAGAGCAGTGTTCCCATCATTGTCTTGCCAGTTCACATCAACATGGGGACATTGAGATAATGCTATTACAATATCCACGTACCCTTGATAGCATGCAACAAGAAGGCCAGTCTGTGAAAATGGAGCACAAATACATTTAGAAATATGCACATTTTTAAAGATTCTCTACAACAATGTCTCATATAGGCTGAGTGATCAAGGACCACATGGGCCTGGCGCTGTAAATGTTCAAGGGCTTTTGTGAGAAGCAGAGGAGCTGTGACTTGGGTCCAGAACTGACCGAGCCAACATTTTTTGGTACGCAAATATAGATTTTGGCGCTCCTCGCTGCAGATATTGTGGGCATGGCTACAATGTGGGTGAGGCATCAATTGGTGCATAAACCTGTTTTAAAAAAATGTAAGTTTGAGCTGTAAGGGTGGGTTCTATTATTATTAATCTATCATAAGATATGAACGTCAAGTCAAGTCAAGACTCCACCTTCCGACCTTACGGACTTTCTGCTGCATGAGGTCATCCCAACTGTATGTCAGGTAAGGACTATTATCTCGATGTCAACATTCACATTACTGAGGGCAGCATTTATTCGTCAATTTACACTAAGCCCACTGACAGAAGCAATATTCTTCTTGCTTCTAGTTATCCTCTACTAGCTCTCAAAAAGGTTCTCCCTTTCTCACAGATGCTGAGAGTCCGCTGCATCACAAGTGACAGGCTCTGTCCAATAACAAATTAGCAATGTGGGGATACCCTCTCCATGAGCTCGAATCTGTTAAAAACAACATTCTCCAGATGCCGAGGGAAACAACCCTTATCCCTACAGTCAGATCTAAAAAGTCTTACAAATTTATCTAGGTGAACTCCTTACATTCAGTCAGTCCGTTCATCAAGAGATAAGGGGGAGAGGTTGACTCTCCAGTGGCCTACGCTTACCAAAATAAATGAGTCGACATGTCCATTGGGCCAAATTGTCACAGATTTTATTACCTTAACAACACTTTAACCATAACATCACACTAAATGTTGCAGGGCTAGGAAATGATCGGTGAGCAAGGTTCTACCTAAATGGATGGGGTGTGTCTGGCCCGACCAAGCAAGCATGCTACATCCCACTCTTCCCACGCAACCTGTGGTTGGAGAAGTGCTCGGACCGATGATGCGGGCATGAAGTGTCCTGCCTCCCCTCCTCCTATGGATGGAGGCATGACCTGTGATACCACCTCCCCTCCAACCGCAAATGGGGGAGTTACAGTTTCCCCTCCCGTACCACCTGGGGACAACGCATCTTGGGCATACCATCTTGGTACGCAGTCCATGTGGCCCAACCATCCCAAGCTGGAGCCAGGCATGTGGCCAGGTGACTATGCTTGGCCATCTGACATCCCCTTATGTACCATTGCATACCATGTCTTGTTCACCCCTTTCCCCATGCCCTACCAGGCCTGTGAAATCCTGCACATAATAACAAATTACAGTGCATACCCTGTCACCTGTAACATACCAAAACCTTGATACCCAGAGTGTAAGATTTCACTTGTTTATTATTATATTTTTATAAAGCTTTTCTGTTTTGACACATGTCCTAACACCTCTATAAGAACCAATTGTTACACAAAAAGAAAACAAAAAAGAAGAAATCACCTCATTTGAACGCTGCCTTTATACCTTACCGCGCCCCTCTGCTCTCGGTTCTTCCTAGGGATGGGTGGGAACTTCTCCTGGTAAGTCTGCCCTGCCGCCCCTTCACTGAGATGCGGTCATTTGGTCAACAGCAGGATGGTCGACAGTCATTAGGTCGACACCATTAGGTTGACATAAGAAAAGGTCGACATGAGTTTGGGTTGACATGGCGAAAGGACGACTTGCTTCTAGGTCAAAAGCTAGTTCGACAGGTCATTAGTTCGACATGTTATTAGTTCGACAGTGTCTAAGTCGACAGTCAAAAGGTTGACATGGGGTTTTTTGAGACAACATGTGCCGACAGGCGGTATTTCATGCCCTACCATCCACTAGGGTGTGGTGGGAGAATAAAATAGTGTGCCCGATGCGCGAGCGATGCGGTGCACTTTAAACTGGTTCCATGTCGACTATATTGACATTCTGGTCAAAAAACTGTGAAAAACCCCATGTTGACCTAGACATTGTCAAACTAATGACTTGTCGAACTAACAACCTGTCAAACTAATTACCTTCCAACCTATAACCATTTGAACCTTTCCCATGTCGACCTTTTCCCACATCGACCTAATGACTGTCGACCATCATGATGTAGACCAAATGATCCCAATCCCCCTCCGCCACCCTCTCATCTACCCCTTACCTCTACTTCCCCTCCCTGATAATGTCTGGCTGCCATGCTGGACAGTGGAACCCCATAGGTGGTGGAATGGGGTTAGGGCGTAGCCTCCAGCCCCAATTTCATCAGCAACTATTTAAACTAGCAGAGGGGGCAGTGAACCAAATAAGAATCAAGAAATATGCTCCCCAACCCCATAGGTATTTTCTCTGCAGGCAAATTTTGGCAAATGGAAGAGGAAGCCTATGCACTGCAACAGAAGATAAGGCTGATCAAAACCGAATAGATATAGGCAGAAAGATGAACATAGCTAGCAGCAGGAGAAGCACAAACAAAACTTTAAGAGCTATGTTCAAATGCTAGGAGCTTAGGAAATAAAATCCCAGAACTAATTGAAATAATGATAAGGGATGAACTGGATATTGTGGCTATTACAGGTGCAATGAAAATCATGACTGGGACATAGCTATACCAGGATATACTTTATTTAGGAAGGACAGAATGGGAAGAATCGGAGGAGGGGTTGCAATATATGTGATAAAAAGCATAAAGACTACCTTAATACAAATCCTTGCTGTCTGGTTGTTTGGTTGTCGTCTTGACAAAGGCCGGGTACAGACTGAAAAGTCGACTTGGATTACGGTCCTATACACTTCTGGTGATGTATTGAATAAATACATCTGTTTCTCTTCAATTCAAAATGTGGTTCCATTCAATGATCCAATTTCAGAATACAGTAAATTCACAGAAATAAACCTACGTGTTTCGTCCTCTCGGACTTCATCAGGGGTAGATTGGATCTAGATGGTGAAAGAATGTGCCGCGAATGAATCAAATAAGGTACCTTATAAGGTTTAATAGCACTATTTCAACACTAGTTCTGGAGGAAACATGATAGGAAGTGGAAGAAGGGGGAGGGAGTTGGTGGTCGAAAAAGCTGTTCTTAGGACCTTTATGTCCCATGAACTATGTGCAAAAGAAGAAAATAAAATATGTGCTTTTCTCCTAAATACCCAATGGAGTTCAAGCACTTGGATTGATTCTCATCAATATTAAAAAGCAGAATATTGTAAAAAAACGACATCAAAACTTGTATAGGACACCTTGTCAGACAGGAAGACAAAGCTTCACAACAACCTACAGACAAATATAATTCTAATGAGCATATCATGATTACAAGGAGTCCCATAACTTTCATACCAAATAAAAAATAAAAAATTATAATAAAATGGATTGTACTCTCTTTTTTCTTAAAAGAGAGAGGAATACAAATCATTTCTGAAGGCAGTTCAGAAATTAGGAAATAAATAAACAATAAAAGGGGAACAATTGTTCAAACAATTAAAACAATTAAAACAGTGCAGTGAGTCACCGAGCCAGAAACGCGGCGAGCCCTGCGAGGGGCCACGGAAAACTAAGCAAATAGCTTAGTGGGCACCCAACTAACATATAAGTACCAATTTTTATTTTTGTACGTAGCGATTCATATACATTGTACATAGCTTTTCATACAAATTTTCATAGATATAAGGTACAGATGGCGCCGGGCTTGTCTTTGCTGGGGATGGCGGAGGACTCGCCACCCGCCATCCCCCGCCCCACGCCATCTGTATGTCGGAAGGGGACGCGCGTGCACGAGGTGCACGCGCGTCCCGTTCCGACGGTGCTTTTCCCCGGGTCCCCGCCGGCTTCCCCGGGTCCCCGCCGGTCCACACCGCCCCCCCGCAGCCCCCCGCAGCCCTGCCCGTCTCCCTGAAGCTGGAGACGGGCAGGACTGCACCCGCCGCGCCGCCTCGCCGCCCGGCTATTGAGACGCTCGTGCGTGGGAAACGCACGAGCGTCTCATTCAGCCAGAGCGCCAGATTGCTGGCGGATCGCCAGGGACACGGTCCTGGCGCTCCGCCAGCAATAATAAGGCCGGCGCTATCTGTAACATATAGTTTCTACCCCTCAAATGGATAACATTATCCTACAGACATGTAATTTAGAGTATACCTTACTTTCAAATGTGTTCACAGACTATTAAAATATGATATCAAATACACATTTTACTTAATTTCATCATCAAGGTTATACAATCACAAACATTTCTAATATTTGACCAATAAAGGGCAACCTACCAATTTCTTAGGAGCAAAGGTTAACACCAGCAAAAGCAAGAGTGATCTCAGGTAGTGCTGAGTGGGTTTATATACCCTGTATATGACATCACTTCCTGTATTGTTGTTCCAATGGGACAATGGTAGAAGTCTGTTTAAACGAGCCTATTGGCTCTCCCCTAATATTAAGTGAAGGATATTAATGCAGATAAACTTATAGGGTGATCATTTTACTGAATAGTGGTTTAAAATAAACCTAAAAATGTTAAAAACAGGGTGGGTGAAGTGCACTTCCGGTAACGTCATGCATTCCATTGTGCGTTCCACCTTCACTTCTGGTTTCGTATTAGTGCCCACAGGTGAGGGAGGGATAGGTTAAATTGAACCATTCATAAAAAATTCTCCACTAGTGGGAAAGGTGGATGGATGGCTAAAGGGCTGTCTCATTAGATAGATGGAACGCACATTTGAAAGTAAGGTATACTCTAAATTACATGTCTATAAGATAATGTTATCCATTTGAGGGGTAGAAACTATATGTAACCTTATATCTATGTACAATGTATATGAATCACTACCCACAAAAAGAAAAATGATTATATTCATATTATAATTTATTATTCCTAGAATGTACTAAGTACAAATACTCGGAAGAGACTCCCACCAGTGAACTGTAAAACCATTATTCAAAAGCCGATCCCTACATTGGGTATGTGTTCTTTATGTAGTAAAAGTAACCTATAACAGTCTGTTTTAATTGTTGGAACAATTGTTCCCTTTTATTATTTATTTATTTCTTCATTTCTGAAATGCCTATGATATATGATTTGTATTCCTCTCTCTGTTAAGAAAAAAGAGAGTACAATCCATTTTATTATAATTTTTAATTTTTTATTTGGTATAAAAGTTATACTTTATAAAGTTATGGGACTCCTTGTAATCATGATATGCTCATTAAAATTATATTTGTCTGTAGGTTGCTGTGAAGCTTTGTCTTCCTGTCTGACAAGGTGTCCTATACAAGTCTCAATGTCGTTTTTTTTACAATATTCTGCTTTTTTAATATTGATGAGAATCAATTCAAGTGCTTAAAATCCATTGGGTATGTAGGAGAAAAGTACATATTTTATTTTCTTCTTTTGCACATAGTTCCATGGTACATAAAGTTCCTAAGAACAGCTTTTTTGACCACCCACTCCCTCCCCTTTCTTCCACTATACTATCATGTTTCCTCCAGAACTAGTGTTGAAATAGTGCTATTAAACCTTATAAGGTACCTTATTTGATTCATTCACAGCACATTCTTTCACCAACCCTGATGAAGACCGAGAGGACGAAACGCCTAGGGTTATTTCTGTGAATTTACTGTATTCTGAAATTGGATCAATGAATGGAACCACATTTTGAATTGATGAGAAACCGATGTACTAAAAAATGTGAATACATTTTGTTATATTTTACTATTGTACATTATTGTGGTGAAAGTCTTGAGCGCATTTCTATATCTGTACTTTCTATCTCTACCTTTTGTGCCTTTATAAACAGCAAGGTACTATAGAAGTGCTGCCCTCTAACAGCGCAGAAAAAAGGCCACACTTTCTTTTGAGATATATATATATAATTGCACATCATTTTAATATAGCCCAGGAGGGCTCAGGATTGCATGCAGAGGGGGACCGGGAGGTGGAGCTGGAGCGGAATACACACTGTCACTGATTATGAAATGGTGCAGAGGATGCTGCTGCCAGCATCTCCTAGCGTCCCAGTGACTCTATGTATGCCAGAGCCGCCGAGCCGAGAGCTTCCTGGGGGGAAAGGGACGGTCATGCTGCCGAGATACAGCCGGGCATGCCTGGCTGTGTCTCGGCAGCGCGACCGTCCATTTCTCCCCAGGAAATTCAGTTTTACCCCATTTGGGGTAATTTACCCCGGGTTCCCTGACCACTGCTCTAGAAGGTAATAGATAGAATCTGATTGGTTGCCCATAGCAACATCCCATCTGAAATAGAACTCCCATCTTAGTAAATTTCCTGCACCAGCCTAAATCTGCAATAATCAGCTCTAGTTGTCATTAATCCCTTCATGGTAATCTTATTTAGAAACATCAGCCCAAATAAATGAGGGATAAAACAATATTTTTCTGTAACAGAAGTATAATTGTTACCAACAGGTGGTGTTGTAGGTCTAGAACCATGGTTCTTGATGTTTATATAACAGTAATACTGTAGCATTTGTCAGTTCAGGGCTTCCGATAAGTAATGCCTTCATTAGTAGAACAGTGGGAGAGGGCTGCAGCAATTGGTTACAGGCAGCTCTGAGTATACTCTATGTATTCGTGTTAGCCTCTTACTTCTCTGCATTCCTCTGTGATTCTCTCTTGATGTGCAGTGGAGCTCATGCTCTAGTTGTTCCTGTCAATCTCCCTCCTGCCTGTCACTGTGCAGTGCAGCAGCTTATTTGGGTGTCATTCTTTTTTCATTCTCCGTGCTATTCGTTTGTCATATTCCTTTCTGCTGTTTAGCACTGAGTGAAAATCTGTTTATTTTTCTATATTTTACATATGTCATTATTCTTTCTGTTCACCTTCTAGGACAGAGACAGTACAAAAAGCAGGCGTTCCCTCACTATCCTCCACCGGCAATTATGCCCTGCACAGGCTGTGCGTGCAGCCTAGGCAAACATGTTCTCTGTCTACAATATGTGGTACTTCTGTGTCAAGCAATATGAGTTAACTTAGTCTTTACACACCCAGTGACTACGGAATATAGAAATAATCACATCCCTGAAGGACTGTCCTTGAGGGTTAAATTGTCCATTCTAGTCTTTGCAGATGGGGACATGTGGCAGCTGGCGTGTGCATGTTCAATGGAACTGAAATCACATATTTCAATTCTAAAAGCTAGTCTAATAATAGTAATTAATTCATTTAAAAAATAAGCCAATTTTTTTTTGAATAATAATAAAAAAAAAGATATGTGCATGTGTTGTCTGCTCAAACCCAAGTATAACCTGTGTACACATCTGGACCGGTTAGGAACATAACCTACTAAAATGACAACGTCACAAAGATAAAAACCCTGATGGAGGTATTTGTTATTACAGGACAGGAGTAGACTGGTCTTTAACAACATGGCGCTGTAATTAAAGCTTATCTTTGCCCTATTTCAATCAACTTATATGATGGGGATGGTTAATGCTGCAATTATCTATCGCTCTCTCTCTCTCTCTCTCTCTCTCTCTCTTTATCTATCTAGTTAAATTGATACTAGAAATAAATAAGCTGTTCCCGATGAAATTGGCAAATAGCCGAAAGCTAAACTTGCATGGCTATGAAGGAGGCGAAAACCTGCAGTCTTGAAGTGGTTAACTATTCATCTATCTAATAGGATTAACAAAAAAGCTTTAAGACTTGTTCATTATCCTTTCTTTAAACGTGATGCGTATAGAGTCTATCTATTTATAGAATCTTCTTAGCTTGCATGCATGAGCTTAGCTTTCTTCATAGATCACTCCTCTCACAAGTGAACCATAAAATAAAGCTTTGTCAAGCTAAAGAGCACTGAATAAAATGCAGAGGATCATTGCACACAATACAATGAAATGTAAAGCACTAACCATAAACATCACAACTTTTTTACTGTCCTCTTTCTTTATAAATCTTGTTTAAGAAGCTTGGAATAAAAGGCAACATAAAAACATATATATATATATTTTTTTTTTTGCATTTTTAAAAGCCAAGCAGAATGTAGCACATGGAGGAAGGGAGAAATCCAAATAAGTCCCCCTTACACACCCACATGGCTATCCTGCCACTTTCTAGCCCCTATCAAACCCACAGCAGCATGCCAACCTATACCTTTTAATGTAACTGCACCACCTGCCTCTCTGACAGATGGAGTACACTCTGGCTACTCTTGTTCCCAGGGCCTTATCTACTGCTTATGTGCAAATAGCCAGGAAAATGGGCCACCAAACCATTTTATCTGTGATTCTGCCAGACTCCATAGATGCATGGTAGGCAAGTATAATCTGGGTTGGATTGGCCCTCAGGTGAACACACCCCTTTCTTATGGATAAGTAACTTGGTGGAGCAGTACTTGAACTTGGATGCTTTGCTTGTTTCTATGTAGACTACACCAAGATTAGCAAAAAAGTGGGTGGTCCTTAATCAGCCCATCTACTCTTTTATAAGGGCCTAGTCTGTGCATGTCGTCTCTAATGTTGGCCTAGTCTCTCTGTGGTGCCCGGATAGATGCCATCTGATGGCTGGCCACATCCCTTAAGATGGCGCTACCACTGCATTTCCTGATAGGAAATCCATATAGGTAGGCAATGTGAGCCCTCCTGGACCACAGACCATGCCTCCATTCTAGATATGCTATCGTATTAGGCAGAGCCAGACCTAGTCAATTTGATGCCTTCGCAAGATATTGGTTGGTGCCCCCTAGCAGCGGCGGTAGTTCTACTCTACACTACTGACCCCGTTATACCCGCAAATACATTTCTGACCCCTCTATAATTGCCACTACATTATTGACCCCTCTATAATCGCCACTACACTGATGACCCCCTCTATACCCGTCTCTATACTACTAACCCCTCTATACCCCCCTACACTACTGACCCTGGGCATATGCCAAGGTGCCACTGCGATCCTGCTCATAATGAGATTTTCATAGAAAAGCGATTGTAATGAAGTGACCATGTGGACGTTTTAACAGGGAGTAGCTGCAAAAATGCATATGTGTCATGCAGTCAGCTGCGATCATACATACCCTGATTATGCTTTACTGACCCATCTATAGCCGCCTCTACACTGCTGACCCCACTATACACGCACACAACTACACTACTGGCCCCTCTATACTGTACCTGCCTCTACACTAATGAATCCTACATATCTGCCACTACACTACCCAAGGTCGACATGAGGTTAGGTCGACAGGGTCATTAGGAAGACACAAGCATTAGAAATCGACCATACACCTTCAGCCTCCACCCTGCCATGCAAACGCCTCTGCCTGTCAGTCAGGTAGAGGCATTCACAATTTATTTATTTTTATTTATTTCCATGTATTTTATTTCTTTATTTATCATTATATATTTCTTTATTTCCATATATTTTATTTCTTTATTTATCATTATATATTTATTTATTTCCAGTGACTTATATAGCGGCAGCATATTCCGTTGCACTTTACAATTGAAAACAACATTGATTAGGCCCTGGAGGAGGGCCCTGCTCGCAAGCTTACAATCTATAGGGATAATAGGAGGGATACATAGGGATAGGATTCCATAGCATGGCCGTCCCACCAGATTACAAGACAGTCCTGATGGGATGCAATTAGATATTAAGGTTATGTGGGGGTTCTGGAATAATACTGCGATGTGATCACAGGACCCGTCCTGTGCATTTGCTGTTTCTCGATAACAGTGACAGTGCGCAATTGATCGCTTAAGTGATCACCAATGAATAGGGGGACAGCGAGGATGTGATGATAGCACTGCGGCTACTCAGTTTGTCGTAAGCATAAAAGTAAAAGTGTGTACAAGACACACTCCAACATATTGCCAACTTTATGATATGAAAGAATATGTGGCTGCATATCCAGTGTGCACAACACAAAGCTTCAAGGCAAGTTCCAGCAGGTCTTCTGATGCCACTACTAATCCACAAAACTCAGTAGACACATAAATTAAAGGATTTCATCACTATTCTGCCTACACCTAATCATCACAACACTGACTGGGTAGTGGTAGAACACTTTTTAAAAATGTATCACTTCACTCCACTAAAACGATTAAAGTGATCTTCTGTATTTGTTGGCAAGTTTTTGCCAGCCCTATGTGCTGCTATACAAATTAAACTTTTCTGTGGGTTGTCACCCTCTCTCTTGATTTGTACGCAGTGCCAGAATGGGAGCAGAAATCGACCCTGGCATTTTGAGCACACAGGCCCACCTGCAGCAGGCGGGAACCCTTGCTCAGCGAAAAGGGTGTGTGGCCTCATTGAAAGGAGGCGTGGCATCACTGTAATGCCCATTGCACATTATGACAAACACACCGTAACACCCATTACAGAATATGACACAATCCTTATGCCTATTACACATTATAATGGGTCATGGCAATTATTCCTGCTGGCTGTAGGCTGGGTGCTAATTTACCTTGTCTCAGACAAGAAGTCAGTGAAGAAGTCTCACCGATACCCCTTTTACACCAAAAATCCCAGATCTGACCCCGCATTTGGAACAAGGTCCAAGCTGGGTCGGATCCGGGATTTACCCCATTCCACTGCGGTGCCCACCCGCAGTGTAGACAGAGGCGCTGCTTGGAGATGACTTCATCTCCAAGCGCCAGGACCGCGATCACCGCCACTGAAACCGCCAATCGCCGTGCTGAGGGCAGCCCAGCACCAAGGTAAGCTGCTGGGCTGCCCCCAGCCCCCGTGCACCCCCCCCCAGCTGTCATCCACAAGGTGAATGGATGCCACACACAGGCATGTCCTCTGCTGCCGCCGCTGAGTACAGCAGACAGCAATGGGGAGTGGTATCCTGCACAGTACAAGAGCAAATGAAAGTTAATAAATATCTAAAACCAACGTAACTGAAAATGTTGTTCTTAATAACAAAAATGGTTAGATAAGGTTGGAGGTGCCCCCGGGAGTCGAGTACAAGTATACTCAAAGGGGAGAACCGGCTGACAACAAAAAGTAGGCAGTCGTTCACAGAAGAGATTCCTTGTGGGAGGCACACTTTTATGTCATCGAGGATAATGAGTGCAATAAAACTTATCTTTTAATCCCAATTCACATTAAAATAATGGCTCAATAATTTCCCAAAAAATGCAATTTGTCATAAGTATTTTTTTTTTAAATATTTTTTGAAAATATACGCTTCAAGGATTATAAGCAAAGAAATAATTCCACTGTGTATTTGGTACGTTATATCTGTACAGTGGTGGTTGGTGGTGTTATTTGTTTGTCATACACTGTTGGTGTATGATTGAATTGTGTCCTCAAATAGGACAAATGCAGACACGTCCAGTGTGTTACATTATAGTAATATTCTTAATAATTAAATTCAAGGTAAAGAATGATAATGCAACATATAATACCCGTTAGTAGTAATAAGCTGTTAATTAATTCAATAACCATTAATTAAAACGTTTAGCAGAGCACACAAGGTATATGTAAAGAATTGGGAAAAGGGGAGTACAGTGTGTTAGATTCAAATATTTTTGCTGCCCAACGTCTTCAGAGTTTTGAGCGGACAGAGGGTGAGAGAAGAAGTTGATACCGATAGAAAAAAAGAAATAGGTGTATGGAGTGCAAAAAAATAAATAAAAAAGCTTTATTAGGCACAACTGAGACTTTTTGTGTTCCTGAATCCCTGGGCCTGGTACGGGTGTCCCTGTCACCGGGCCTGTCCATTACACATATACATCAGATTGATGCCCATGGTAGTAGCACCCCTTACACATAGACTAATGCCCACGGTAGTAGCGCCCAATGCTGTATCTTTCATCACTGTCTGCCACTTATATGTGACTGCGGCTGCGACCCTGGAGAGCTAAAAATGTAGTGGCCCGGGAGGCAGATGGCTCCCAGCCCCCCAGGCCAGTCCACCAATGGTTTTGAGTAAGTGAAGCCAGATGCAGTCTGTGAGACTGCACTGGCTTCACTGTGACTGGCAGTGACTTCCTATTGGAAGTCCTACCTGCCAGTCTCTCAAGGCAATCCCATTGGGAGGAGCAGCCCATGGAATTTGGGTCTATGCATATGCAGTACCAAGGCCGATACTGCACATGCGCTGACCCCGGCGCCTATCATCTGCATTGGACAGTCAGCAGGACTTCATTTTAGATTCTATGGGCTGCTTCCGGAGCAGCTTATAAAAGCTGCGGGCCAGCTCATGTGCAGTACTGTGGAAGCTACATGCAGCCTCCCTCTTACACCGAGGTAGGAGCCCCCACTGCCTGCCACCATCCCTTAAGTGGACTTAGCTGGAGTATGGCTTTGTGGAGTAATGAAACACACCACAACATGTTCAAAATATGATAACACACACAATATGATAACAGAGTCTGTTTGGTTGCCCATAGCGACATCCCATCTTCAATAGAACTTTCATCTTAGTAAATAAACCCTTTAATGTCATCAAGGTCAACTGCAATATTTGATTGATTGGAAAGGTTATATGCCAGCTAAAAAATCTTAGATATCCTTGCTGGATGTTACCATGCAAACAGTAGTACATCAAACAGTGCCTTTATGCAACACAGTTGGAGCTTGTAATGCAACTGAATAGTTTGTGAGGAAGTTTGTTCAAGTTTGTCTCACACTAAAAGTAGTAGTAGTTAGTTTATTTATAAGGCGCCACAGAGTGTCCGCCGTGCCGTACATAGCAAACAAAAAAAAAATTACAAGGTAACGTATAGGGTGTGTTGATAAATTACAGCATAAATAGGGGTATGACTGGTAGAACTAAAATCAGCATCAGTTCTGAAGTAGGTGTCTAAATTGTCGAGGAGACTGAAGATGAAGTAGAGAAAGGGAAGAACAGGGCAGGAGCACAGGTGAGGTAATGAGGTAGGGTGAGTACGTGAGGAAGGAGGGCCCTACTCATAAGAGTTAACAGACTAAAAGGAGGTGGGTGGACGAACGAAAAACAATAGGATAAGTAGGAATGGATGGGAACAAATGGAGGGGTAGGGTAGGCAGGATAGGACGAACGAAAGAGGATAGGAGGAGGACGATAGGTTAGTTGGAAGAAGTGGGTTTTGAGGGAGCGCTTGAAGGAGGTAAAGGAATCAGAAAGCCTGATAGGTGGTGGGAGGTTGTTTCCAGTGCAGGGGGGCAGCGTGAGAGAAGTCTTGGACATGGGAGTGGGAGGACGAGAGAGCCTTGTAGGTGGTGGTGAGGAGTTTAAATAGAACTTGGAAAGGAATGGGGAGCCAGTGAAGAGATAGATAGAGGGGGGGGGAGGTGGAGGTAGAGTGGCGTGTGAGGAAGATGAGCCTAGCAGCGGCGTTAAGAATGGATTGGAGAGGGGCGAGGTGGGCGAGAGGTAGCCCGGAGAAAAGAATGTTGCAGTAGTCAGGGTGGGAGATGACAAGAGAGTGAATGAGAATTTTGGTCGCGTCAGTGGAGAGGAATGGTGTGATGCGCAAGATATTGCGGAGGTGAAAGTGGCAAGACTGTAAGAGAGCATGAATGTGGGGGTGAAAGAGAGGGAGGAGTCAATGCTACAGCGTGTTTTGCAGCGAGTTTGGTCGGTCGAGGTGATCTCGGTTTCACCAATGCTGATGGAGATAGTGGGAGAAGAGGGGATGTTCGGGGGATGGAAGACTGGAAGTTCCGTTTTAGCCATGTTTTGTTTCAGGAAGCGTTGGGTCATCCAGGCTGAGATGGCCGTGAGGCATTTGGAGACCTTGGACAGGAGTGATGGGGATAGGTAGGGGGAGGAGAGATAGATTAGGGTATCATCAACATAAAAGTGGTAATGGAAGCCGTAGGAGCTGATGAGGGTGCCCAGAGAGGTGATGTAGAGAGGGAGAAGAGGGCCAAGGACTGACCCTTGGGGAACACCGACTGGCTGCGGGGTTGTAGGAGAGGAGGAGCTCGGAGTGGAGACAGAATAGGAGCGATCGGAGAGGTATGAGGTGAACCAGGAGAAGACCATGCCAGTGATGCCAAAGGAGCGGAGGGTGTTGAGCAGGAGAGGGTGGTCAACAGTGTCAAAGGCAGCTAAGCTGGATGAGGATAGAGAAGAGGCCTGAGACAACTGATAATATTTGAGGGGATAGGATTGAGCGGGCAGGTGGAGGGAGAAGCGGATTGCAGGATAGAATGGACTTCAGAGGCAGTGGTGGGGTAAAATGAGGACAGTGGTGGGAAGGAGGGGAGTGGAGATGTAGGAGGGGAGGAGGGAGAGGGTGAGGTCATGGCAGCAGTGATGGCAGTCCTGAGAGAGGAGATTTTGGTTGAAAAGTAGGTAGCAAAATCAGAGGCTACGATGGAGGACGGAAGAGCTGGAGGAGGGGGAGAGGAGAGCAAGGAGCTGAAGGTGGCGAAGTGCCTGCGGGGGTTGGATGATTGGGAAAGGATGAGGGACTTAAAGTAGGATTCCTTGGCCAGAACAAGGGCAGAGCTGAAGCAAGAAAATGCTCAATAATGTTCTTCAATCTGTTATGCAGAAGTTGTTTACTCTGGAGCTTTTTAATTTCTCTGGCATATACAGTATATAAAAAGAGATGGCGTGCAGCACCATCCATCCACTGAGATCCTCTAAGGAGTGAACAGCTGAGGAGCTGCATTTCCTTAATCCCCTGTGTACCCATCACGCTGCACCGGAGACAAGTGCCGCTCTTGCCTCACCCTCCTGTTGCATAAGTCATGGAGAAGCTGGACAAATATGAGGAAATTTGTTCTGCCCAATAGCCAGGGGACACAGGCAGATGGGACTGATGCAAAAGCCCAGCTGGCTGCATTCACATCTCACGTGCTAGCTAAGTGGTTAAATGTATGCACAATACCTTATACATTTAAAACCCACATTTCTACTTATTCTCTAAATAAGTTTAAATGCTCTATAATGTTCTTCAATCTGTTATGCAGAAGCTGTTTTGCTCTTGTTTATAATTTCCCTGGCATAGATATCCGCAACGCTGGTGTACAGCATTTTATACAAGTAGCATCCTTTGGGATCCACTAGAACAAACAGCTGAGGAGCTGCATTTCCTTCATCTTCTCTGCTTCAAAATTGAATGATAAACTAATAATACATTTATATTTCTCTCTCTCTACGATGCTGAATGATTCGTCTCTTAAATATTCACATGTTAAGTTATCAAATACACTTTATTAGGTATTCTTGTAAATATTGTAAGATATCTCCAGATTCAGGGGAAAAGGTTCAATGTGCTGGAGAGAGATAAAGTACCAGCCAATCAGCTCCTAACTGTCATTTTACAGGTTGTAGTTTAAATATGACAGGAGCTGATTGGTTGGTACTATGGGCCTGATTCAGACTGGCTGCTCATTTTCGTAGCCCAGTGATCGGGTATATGCCACCCTGCAAGAATGAAATCCCGCCATGTGCAAGCCTGCAAATTGGTTATCATGACTTGCAAAATAGTGCAGGCCTGCGAATAGCTGCAAATCCATTCGTAAGCTGATCACCATTAAATGACTGTTCCACTGTGGAATTTGCATGTTATCAGGTCCCAAATTTGAATCTTTAGCACGCTTTCAGCTTGTTGTATTTGAAAGCACCCTGGAGATTTTGGGGGTTATTCAGACCTGATCACTTCCCTGTGCACGGCATCTATCCATCGCTGCTCTGCTCAGCAGTGCAGCAGGAAGCAGGGGAGCTCTCTACTGCCCCAATGCCAAAGGACACTGCCAGCCCAGTTCGGATGTGGGACCATCCCAAAAACACAGGAGGTTCCCGCGAAAAGCACAACAGTTTGGAGGTATGGCAAACATAATTCTAAATACAATAAACATTCATAGAAATATTAACTTACTGCTAGATTCCATTTCCTGTGTCACCCCATCATTGTGGCTATTGTTGACCTGCAGCAAATCAAACCCTTCCATTTGAATACGTGTCCCAGGACTGTATTTGGTACTATCAGAGGAGGAGCACCACCAGAGGACATCTATCCAGATGGCACCACTCCACATGGCAATATCAAAGCACTTTTGATTCAGGACTCCCATGAATCGCGGTTATACTAAGACTGTTATTTTGAACTTATACCTCCGTGCATTTACAAAACAATATTTGAAAGGCCAATATAGGAACAGGAAAATTAAGGGATAAAAATGTGTGATCACTTCCCACAACCTACACAAATGGTTCTGTGACACTTAAATGTTTATTTTAATACAGTAATTGGTTTTATTATTTGCATAATCATGGGGGCGGGGGGGAGGCATTTACAAGGGCCTTGGCATATTAGTGGCCGAAAGCTGAGATGGGCTTTGCTTATGGTCGAGCCGCCTCACGTCTCACCTCCTCCATTTTTAAATGTCAGGTGGCTGGGCAAAGCTTTGTGTGGCTAAAGTGCACTTGTGGCATTTGCCAGAAGTGCCAGATGGGCAGCTCGACCCTGTTCCCCATAAAGAAGGCGGAATGAAAGAAGAAATTGGTTTGTAATTTTGAGAAGGTCCTAATATCCCCCAAAAATGGTTCAAAAACAGAGGCATTAATGCAAACTCAAAATAAAATCAATCAGAGGTAGTGCAGGTCCTGTTGGCACACTAGGCATTTCCCCCAAATCCTTTTAGACTCTGCCCCTCCCCTCTGGTGTTGCTTACAGCTCTGGTAATCCTTTTTCATTGAGGACATGTAAAGTATCCTCCATTATAACACTGAGAGTATGGTGCTCGACTGTAACAGTATAGCTAGAAACCACTCACCCAGCACATGTACATGGTCCTCATCACAACATACACTCCTGTTCGAGCCCTCTGCTCTGCCTTTTACCTAAGTCTTCTAGACTCCACATAACCACCACATAACCGGATTCCTAGCCTTCTTTTGTGTTGCTTTTCATTTATGGAATGCTCCTCGCCACCTTACTATAGTCTAAATTTAATCTTCCCACCTCTTTCACTTTGGCTTACTTTGCCCCTACCTGAGACTACTCTCTCTACACCTACCTTCCACTTTCAATTATCTCCGTTTGAATTGGATTTTGCTCCCTAGATTGAAAGCTCCCATGAGCAGTGCCTTCACCTGCCATCTCATGCCTGCACCTATTGTACTCTATATATTTTGTTTGTATATTTTCTGTTTTAATACTATTAGTTGAGTTTGTACAGTATGGTAATAATGTATTATTTACTTGCACTGTTTATTTGCTTAGATTTTTCTTTACATTTGGAATGTTTTATAATGTTGCCTGTCCAGCATTAGGAATTGTGTGGTGCTTGCAAAAAATTACCATGATTAGGGGGGCGTGGCTTGGCCGGCATAGAGAGCGGGAGCGGGGAGTGTGCGCTCCGTGATTATCCTTTACAAATATCCTGCCCCGGGACCTGCAGACGGTGTATACATACCTCTGCTGCTTTCAAGTATGCTCCTCTGCCACCTGTGCTGTCCGCGGCTCTCCTCGGCGGCTTGTGGAGTCTCCGGTCGGCTGGGCCTGCTGTGCCTGTGCTCCTGCTCCGGGCGCCATCTTGGATCAGCCAGGAGCGTAGAATACAGGCGGCAACCTTCAGTGTGCTGCTCCGGTGCCCTACTGTGCTGCTGCCGCTGAATAGGAGGGTGGGGGCGGCCAGTGACTCTCCGGAGGATAAGCGGGAGAGAGTGGGAGCTGTCTCCCTTGAGGCACACCGCTCGAGCCGCACGGAGGGGCTGGCACCATCCTGCTTGCCTGTCCCCAGAGCTGCGGCTCTTATAAAGATCTGATCCTGCACTGGGCTTGGCGGGTACCTCTCACATACACTCGCTGGAACCTGTAAGTTTCTCATCTTCTGTGCTACATTACATTAATGTGCTACCAGTGACACTGATTTCTCCCTCAGTTGCTGACCTTTTTCAAAATCCTGACGATGAGCTAGCCATCGCCTTTCCTATGTACGGTTAATCTGCAGCTAAGGGTCGACTTTATTTAAGATTTATACAAAAAACATGGATCTTTACACTGAACGGATTCTACATGCGATTTATGCCTCTACTACCAGGCTTCTACATAAGATTGCTGATGTGTGTTATGGTGCCCCGCCCCATGCCTATACACCTGCCGAAGTTGAGCTGGCTACGAGGGGGGGTCTGCCTGAATACAGCGCACATGGAACCTCAATTGCTCTGGTGCCAGCTGAAGTTTCAGATATTTGTTACCCTGTGATTCCACCTGCTCTAAAGTCTAATTACTGCTCCGACCTTGACCATTTCATTTATGATGGGCCTTGCCTGACGCCTTCTCCTTGTTCGCTCCTGGAACAGATGAGATCCTGCTCTTTGATACCTCCTTTGTTGTCTGTGCCCATGTTCAGAGCTGAACACTTTTGCTACCATATTTTTGGATATTCTGTTGTGGACTCAGCCTCTTTCAAAACTGATACACTACCTTTATTGGGTGCACCAAGTCTGCACAATATGCTAATTATATGCGATGGATGCGCCCTTGCTTATACCTGGATCTACGATGGTGGGACTTTTCTATCTATAGCTCTATATGGGAAGCAGGCCTGGCCTGACTAGCATCCTCCGGGTTCTACGCTCGCCGCTATTAATATGTCTCCAGGATTCATGATGCTGTTTACTATTTTGTAATTTCTTGTTTATGCTAAATATTTTTACATGCTACATTATGGTGGAAGCAGTGCTCTTTCGTTATATGGTGTCTGTCTAAATATGTGATCTTGTGCACTATATACTGTATATAGCAGGTGTAAAATTGTCAGTTCTGCAGGGAAACTGTATCTTGATCCGACTCCAATTAAGGACTAAGTCCATTGCCCCCGACATATATCCTTACTACATTACCCTGGTATTGGGGGGGGGGGGGGGTTGTTAGTTAGTAT
Source organism: Crinia signifera (assembly GCF_055691185.1). NCBI lineage: Eukaryota > Metazoa > Chordata > Amphibia > Anura > Myobatrachidae > Crinia > Crinia signifera. The sequence continues at coordinate 165,365,668 of NC_139221.1, forward strand.
AGCTTAGGAATCATGGGGTAGTTATTGGGATCCAGGTACGCCTCAGTTGGAGGTGGGTTGTACAGGGTGGGGGGTTTTCTGGGAGGATTGCTTTGGGTTTACTTGGGTGGTTTACTTTATTAGGATTAGTGGGGTTAGTTTAGAGTTCCCGATGGATGACTCAATTTTTTAATTTTTTTATTTGTTTTTCTATTGTGGGGCTGTAGTATTGTTTCAATCACAATCCTGTGTCTGTACTCCAGAATCTCCTGCTGCATTGCTTGCCCGGATGGCGCCTCCCAAGTAGCACGTTTCTTATAGTGGTATAAAGAGCTGATACAGCCTATTTTTATTTTATGTACATTCTATCCTATGTCAATTCAAGTTACTATCTATACTTGTATGCCATGTGTTCACTCTGTCTTTATCGGGAATTGCTTGTTTGTATGTGTCTGTTGCATAATATAAAAATTTCAATAAAAACTATTGAATAAAAAAAAAAAAGACCATGATTAAGAAGCTGCTGGATGTTTTCCAGTGTTTGATTCTCTCTGTATGAGCATCAATATATATAAAAAACTTTATGTAGCCCATACTGTGTTTTAGGCACCCTAATAACAAATCACTTTTCTTATTTTCTTAGTGGAAAATATATGATAACCCAGCTGTGGGGATGCAGTCATTCAAAAGACCGACCCCAGCATCCCAATAAAGAGAATCCTGACAGAGGCTCCATAAATGTCCTAACCATTCCTCACAACCCTAACATTTTCTGCTTGCAGCATGACCCTAAGCCTAGACAAAACACTATCAAGGGTCTAGAGCACGGGTGTCAAACACAAGGCCCACGGGTCAAATCCGGCCCGCCAGACCTCGTCATGTGGCCCGCGCGAGGAGATAGCACGCAGGGGCAGTGTGTCCCAGCTCCTGCCTAGGCCACCTCCTCTCACCCACCCCCCACCCTGCGCGCACTCGCTCGTTTGCCGGAGCTGTGGGGTTGGTTGCTGGGACTGGGACGTCACGCAGCTGGCGATCCGTGCTGGACTGCTGGTAGTAGCGGTAACCGTGTGTGCGAGGCGGCTGACTGAAATAGGTTAGTAGTGTATAGCTCGGGCTGGTCACTGTACGTGGAGATCTCTGTCACTGAGGGTGACATTTACACACCAGGCCATGCTCTCCTCTAGTCACTGCGTGTCTATCTTGCTAGCCCACATTAAAATGTCTTTCCCAAAATGGTGTCACCTCCTTTAGCATCCCTAAGGCAGCTCTGTACCTTCTGTCCCTGTCTACCACTGAACCCTGCACCTCAATATAATTAGTACTGGATGTGGAATTAAATTTCTGCAGCATAGCTCTGTGTTTGATGGACCACCATTTTTGTTATCGCATTATTGTTATATGCATGTCCTGTTTCATACTGCTTTAAAGTACACCTTGTGCAAGTTTTCTGTCATTTGTACTTTTTGGGGGACCGGCCCTTTGAAGGTGACCAAACTGCTTATGCGGCCCCCGATGAATTTGAGTTTGACACCCCTGGTCTAGAGCTAGAAAATCTGATGACACTACTTCTTAATGTTATAGTACAATTACTGAATCATATACATTTTTGAATAACTCTAGTCAGTGCCATTGTTTTGTTTGGGAATGCTCAAAGGCCCTTATTCAGATCTGATCGCAGTACAAATTTGTTCTCTAAATGGGCAAAGCCATGTGCATTGCAGGTGGGGCAGATGTAACATGTATAGAGAGAGTTAGATTTGTGTGATTTATTTTGTTTCTGTGCAGGGTAAATACTGGCTGCATTATTTTTACACTGCAATTTAGATTTCACTTTCAACACACCCCACCTAAATTTAACTCTCTCTGCACATGTTATATCTGCCCCACCTGCAGTGCACATGGTTTTGCCCATTTTGAGAACAAATTTGTGCTGCGATCAGATCTGAATAAGGGCCAAAGTCCCAAATTGGAGAAAAACATTGACAAAACTGTGCAGGATCAGAGTATTATTATAATCAAATAGCAATTTAATACCGAATGACAAATAAATAAAAAGCAGGAATAGCTAGACAGCTAAATAGTGGCCACAATTATAAAACAACAACACAAATATTAAAAAAGACAATAACAATACATATAGTTGAAAACCCTTTGGGTATAGAACCCGTAAAGCAGGTAGTTAGTAGCGTTCCAATATGGCAATTAGTACAGGCTGCACGATAGGGTGGAAAGAAAAAATTGAAATTGAGATATTCAAAATCGGCTAGTGTGGAAAAGTTGTGACTTGACCTGAATAAGAAACGTGCAAAAGCATTTTGATCTGGGTCAACATCTTCTGTTCTGGCAAGAGACCTAAAGTTTTGCTTTTTAGATGAAAATAACAAAATGTATGAAGAAGCTCCGATCTAGTTAAAATTATGTCAGGACGTCTTAGAGTGGTTTATTAATATACTTTAGCATAGTAAAAGAGAGTACAAGCTTGTCCTAGTGCAAAGTTACTGACTTTTGCGAAAAAATCTCTGATAATTGACTCATTTTCATGGTCATAATTGTGAATATTGTGTGCTTTCACCCAAAAGTGTTTTTTTTTTTTTTTTGGAGAGGATGCTCTGTATTTGAAGTGACCAAGAAAAAAAATTGGGGCAAAAAATCAGGGTAAATCCCTTTTGTTTGCCCTTACTAAAATAGTGCACCTCTGTGTCTTCTAATGTCCAACTTTTTACTGAATACTACAGTAAGTAGGAAAAAGGATACTTACCTCAGCAGTCCCGTGCCTAGCTCTTGGTGGTTCAACCATCATTCCGCATTCGATGTTCCAGCCATTGTTTCTGTTGATGTTCTGACCATTGTTCCACGCTTGATGTTCCAGCCATCATTCCTGACGATCTTCTAACCATCGCTCCAATCATCAATGTTCTAACCATTGATCCAGTCATTGATGTTCTAACCATCGTTCCAGTCATCAATGTTCCAACCATCTTTCCAGTCATCAATATTCCAACCATCGATGTTCTAACCATCGTTTCTGTCATCAATGTTCTAGCCATCGTTCCTCTCATCGATGTTCTAACTATCGTTCCTCTCATCGATGTTCCAACCATCATTCCAGTCATTGATGTTCCAAACATCTAGGGCTAGCCCGGTCATGTGCCCTCCATTTGGAACGCATGTGCGCTCCACTGATGGGCGGAGTAACCTTCGAGCGAACAGACGCCCCCTTTCACGCGTCACATAATGACGCTGAAGCGACGAGTACACATGAGGGCTAACACTGCTGCATGCCGCGCCCCTCTATGCCGTCTAAACAATTATCCATTCCTCAGAGCAGTCTTTCGCTTCCGGGGCAGAGGCGGAAGCGATTGAACGCCATTGGATTTGGAACGCAATATGCGTTCCATAAGCGAATTGTCTATACAAATACGTGATACACCTCAAATGCTTTATGAATGCCTTTTATAATGTTGGAACTACTGATTGCGATTCTCATTGGTCTAATGATCTCTCTGATTATGATCTCATGGGACACATATTCCCCTTTTTTAAGTGTGACAGTATCCCGATCACGTGATCTCCGCAAATCACGTGATCGGAACAAAATACAATAAATGTTTATGTACACATAATTTTGAAGTGATTTTCGAGTGTCTTATAATATTGCTATACTATATGTCTGCCTACCTATTCTTTATTTGCTATTTTGCTTAATTTAAGTGTTTAGTACTGCTATGCTGCACCGCACAGGTGCACTAGATTTCTCATTAGAGAAGGTATATATACCTGAACCAGGTACACAGTTCCCCACACCTTTGATAAAGCTGCAGGACGCAGTGAAACGCGTTAGGTGAACCCCCTGGTTATCCCTGCCTCAGGACATCGCCTCAGGACACTGCTGTGGACACTCTCTCTTTGTGGATAATTATTCACACCCCAACACTGGATTCCATTTAAAGGCGGACACCGTGCTCCAAGATACCGCTGGTTAACAACATCTACACCTAGCGAGGTTTCTAACTTGGACACGGAAGCCACATCTTATTTGCTGCTGGTAACTACAGGTCAAATCGCTGTACTAACATCCCTCCGATGTTTTGAGACATTCACTATCTGTCTCACACCTCAACTAGAGGATTGATTCCACCTGCGACTTCTGACTCCTCCAGCGGCATATCCTACGGCCGCACACATTGTGAGGACTCTCCAGCTACCATTTCATTCTTCAAAAAGGATCCAGTACTCCAAGCCGGTAAAGTGCACTTACCTGCTCTCCACAATTCAGTGATCAAAAATATATATTTTTTCCACTATATGAATGTCCACTGAGGCGGGATACCTTCCTTTTTATTATTGCCATTATTAACTCCAATTTACTTTTACTTCCCTACCTTTCCAATTTTTATTGAGTTATGTTATTCATTGTTTTATACCTGTAAATGTATACTGTATTTATATGCTATTTTAAACAGTAAAATTTATACCTTTATACACCTTGGTTTATTCATTGAAATAAGCGCTGCCTAACTTGCCCTGTGCAAGTACTTTCTTCTTTTCTATCAGTGGGGAGTGACTACCCCCACACCCAGGCAGCAGCTTACATTATAGAACCAGCTCATTGTCATAGCGCTTGATTATTCCCAGTGAATATCTCATGTTCCAAACATTGTTCCAGTCATCAAGGTTATAAACATCGTTCCTGTCATCGATGTTCTAATTATCATTCTAAGTCATTAGTATTCCCAGGCAACCCCAAGTAATGTACTTTGCCCTCAGTGTGGTTATCGGCTCATAGCCGCTGCACTGAATCTTTATCATTTTCTTTGTCATAGTCATTGTGTACAATTCCTGTTGCCATGCATACATTACTCTCTGCCAGTTGACAAGTACAATCTTCCTTGTTATCATCTGTTTCAATAAAAATGATTGCACTTTTACTCCTGCCTGCTTCCTGCTCATCCTGCCTCTGGGTGCACTATGGTACAATTTATGTACAAGGGTCTAATCAAGCCTCCCCGATTCATTCACTGGTCTGAGCTTACGCCTGATGTCTTCGTCACATAGACTCAGACCACAGGCGTGACAGCAAAAGTATTACAGGTCTACTGAGAAGCTGTAACTGCCAATGAGAAATGGTAAGAGACCACTAATCAACCAGTGATGGTTTGTTAACAGTTCATCATGTCGACATATCCATGAAGACATACTGAATGTCAACATAGTCACTGTCGACAAGTCATACCACACTCATATGCTATGCAAAAATTTGACACAGCAACATTCAAGCCATACAGTAATTCTAAAATCAGATATATTGTGTGCTTTGAAAATAATACCAAAGGTGTTGATCCTTTTACGTGCGGATGATTTGCGAGTGCGAATCATCACGGCACTGGGGGCACTTTACGGCGGGCTGAATTCGCTTAAAAGTGCTTGGACCTCCATAGGGGTGAGAGCACTTTTAAGTGAGTTTGGCCCTGCGAAGGGTGCGAGACTTAATTTGGGTGCAGTTTTCAACATTTAAACGGAACCCGAATGGTAACTCCCACAATTCGCCAATAATAGGATTGACTCCATATTCTCCTGGATATGCTATTGAGTTATTCATTCTATCATTGGTGTCCAGCAGTACATACAGTATATGCCAATCACTGTGTTAATTACTAGCAGGATTGATCAGCAATACTTTATTTCCTTTTTATGTGCTTACTGACCCAGTTTAACAGTCTAATAATAGTGGACATCATACAAAGTGGTTTGTATAAAGCTGAACACAACATAAAAAACACAACATAAAAAAACAACAAGAAGACAATACTGTATGTGCAACATCTTTGAAACATGTTATTTTTTAATCAAAGTTCTTATTTTATTTTTCTTAACATTAGGTTTATGTGTTTATTACAGCATAATGCACTTTAACGTATTTAACTGTTAATATATTGGCTTATCTTTTGCATAATTATATGCTGTAATGCTGTAATGCAGCCCAATCATGTTCCCAGCTTAGGGGATGCAAAAACCAATTCATGTTTAAAATAAACTGCCACAATTAAAGACAATAAACAGAAGTGTTTAAAATACTGTACCTTGTGTAATGCATTGTTTACTGAACTTACGGTAGCTTTCAGTAAAGAGATTGTTGGACATTAGAAGACACAGGTGTGCATTATTCTATTGAGGGCAAATAAAAGGGATTCACCCTGATTTTTTGCCCTAAGTTTTTTTCTTGGTCACTTCAATTACAGAGCTCAACACCCCCCCCCCCCCCCCCCAAACAAAAAGCACTTTCAGGTGAAAACACGCAATATTCACAATAGTGACCATGAAAAATGGGTCTGTTATCATGGATTTATTTCTCCCGCCAAAGTCATTCACTTTGCACTAGGACAAGCTCTTACCCTCTTTTACTATGCTAAAGTATATTAATAAACCACTCTAAGACATCCTGACAGAATTTTAACTAGATCGGAGCATCTTCATAGGTTCCATTATTTTCGCTTAAAAGTGAAACTTTAGGTCTCTTGCCAGAACAGAAGATGTTGACTCAGATCAAATTGCTTTTGCACGTTTCTTATCCAGGTCAAGACACAACTTTTCCACACTAGCCAATATTGAATATCTCAATTTCAATTTTTTCACTCCGCCCAACTGCGCACCCAGATTTTTGAAAGGGCAGATGTTAGTTAGTCGGTCTGTTTTTTAAGCAAACGATATAAATGGACAGTTCTGTATCATCACAGGGGTGACAGAGTCATCTTTATATAGCTTGTTAATGATGGTAAACTAGAGCACATTTGTGCACATAGATGTTAGTAGCATGCCTTATGGTTGCTATACCTTGCTATGGGTTCAGTAAGTTACTGGCCAGACAGTAAATAAAATACCTTGCAGGGTTGCAGTGTGTGGATAATCCTTTGTGCCTCCCAGTTGCTGACGCTGAATGTCTTTAGTAGGCAACTTTATCCGGAGAATACACCAGTGTGGGAACTTCTGTAGTTACAAGATGTCGGTCTTAAGCCAGTGGCAAACGCAGGATTTTCAGAAGGGGGTTTCCAGAGGGGCGGAGCAAAGCACTGAGATGGACACTTAGGTGACCCAGTATATGCCGGGTCAGTTAAAGTATTATAGATAGACCAAATGTATAAAATTAATAATAATAATAATAAAAAATATATATAATATATATATATATATATATATATATATATATATATATATATATATAGAAGGGGTTACACAGCAGCACTCACTCGGATTTCAGTAAACAAACAACTCGGGACACAAGGTCAAAGTCGACGTTTCGGATTTTACTCCGTTTTCAAGACAAACCAAAAGATAGTGTACAATATACAGACATAAATACCGTGTGTGCAGCATTGTTCCTCCTTCTTTCCGCCCACAGACTCCCGGTGTCAGCGTCCATGCCGCTTCCGGATCCCCGTGCAGCGATTCCCCAGCGCGGTGACGTCACTAAGCTGCGTCCCGTCTGTAGCCCCGTTGCCATGGAGACCTCAGATGCCGGCAGCGCTCCCTGCTCATGTACAAGCGGAGACGCGATCATCCACAGTGGTCCCGTGCTCCGTCCGTGGAGACAGGGCGCAGCCGGTCTAACACCTCACTTGGCAGCTGGGTCAGGCGTGCATGCTGTCAGGACAGTCACGGTGTGGCGCTGGTGGGACATCCCATTCCGGCATCAGGTTGCTAGGCAACCGGCTGTCTAGGGCCTGGAACGACAGTGCAAGGAACAATGTCAGAAACTGATCAAAAAACATGCATCATACTACATAGACATACTAGACATAGGTAACAACATAAAGGATCAAGAAGTCCTCTCGATTTCAGGAATAGGCCCATGGAAACCTAGAGAAAAATGTTAAACGGCATTTGTTCATTAAGACCTTTCGGATTCATTGTCTCCAATCTGAAGATCCAGTAAGTCTCTAATTTAAGTAGCTTAGTGGCCCTGTCACCACCTCTAACATCCAGAGGGACGTGGTCAATGATCACGTATTTCAAGTTGGATAGTGAATGTTTTGCTGATGCAAAATGTCTAGCCACCGGCTGGTCATTATCTTTGTTGTTTAAGGCAGCTTTTATGGCGGACCTGTGGGCCGCTATCCGCTCGCGGAACGTCCTTATGGTCTTACCCACGTAGCATAGACCACAAGGACAGGTGATCATATATACCACGTGGGTACTGGTACATGTGACTGCGTGCTTAATAGCAATTTGAAGTCCTGAATGTGGGTGTGAAAAGAACTTGGTGTTGCGCATGCCACTGCACGTAGTGCACCCCACACATTTGGTGCACCCACCAGGCTTGCGTTGTGTGTTGGGGGGCAATCTGAGAGAAATGTCCGTCCTAACAACCCAATCCCGTAGATTGCGGCCACGCTTATAGCACGCCATTGGGGTTGTATTCTTTAGAGATTTCAGATCTTTATCCGATTGAATGACAGGCCAGAGCAATTTGGTGTTTTTTGAAATAGCATTATCTGCGTGATTGAATTCACGTACCCAACCGAGTCTGTCCTGCAGATTTTTCTTGGGGCCAGATTTCTGCAACAGTTGTGTCCGGGGTATCATATCTACTTTGTCCCTGGCATCTCTCAGGGTGCGCGAAGAATAACCTCTGTGTGAAAACTTTTGGACCATTTTGTCCAAATCTGTAGGCAATTGATCTTCTCTGCTGGTGATCATCTTGACCCGGATGAGCTGTGAGAAAGGCAAGCCTTTTTTGAGTGCCAGTGGGTGGTGGCTCTGGGCACTCAGCAGTGTGTTCCTATCGGTTGGTTTAGAGAAGATTGCTGTCTCAAGCTTGCCATTTTCCATCGAAATCTCGACATCCAAATAATGAATGGATGTCTGGCTCAGGTCGTAGGTGAATTTGATGGGACATTCTTTCAGATTGATCTCATGGATCATTTCTTCAAAGGATGTTTTGGACCCGGTCCAAAACAACAGGACATCATCTATGTACCTTAAATAAAAACAAATCGAGGCGGCATAGTCAGACCATAAAAAGAGGTCATGTTCCACATAGTGCATGTAAATATTAGCGAACGAGGGTGCCACGGGAGATCTCATGGCACACCCCGTTCGCTGCTGAAAGAACTCTTTGTTAAAAATAAAAAAGTTGCGACTGAGGGTCAACTCCAGAAGCTGGATGAAGAGAGGGACAGGAGGGCCACTGTATAAGGGATCGGATTCCAACAATTTTTTGGTAGCTTGTAGACCTTCACAGTGTGGAATACTAGTGTAAAGGCTACTGATATCAAGAGAACAAAGCCACATGTTAGGTACCGGTGCCCCAAAGGCTGCAATCTTGTTCAATAGATCAGTGGTGTCCTGCAAGTAAGTCGGGAGTCTTTGTACACAGGGCTGGAGAAAAGAGTCCAGGAATGATGAAATTGGACTATATAAGGAGTCCCGCGCCAAAATTATGGGTCGGCCTGGCAGAGTTTGTGCATCCTTGTGCACTTTAGGCAAACAATATAGGATTGGGGCTTTGGGAAAGTCGGTGGTAAGAAATTCTCGGGTGGTATTAGGAATCCACCCCTGGATCACGGCATGCGCCAGAATGAGGTCTAATTCTCTTTTGTATGTAGAGGTGGGATCAGACGGCAGCCGTGTATATGTATGTGCCTAAAGTGCCTAAAGTGCACAAGGATGCACAAACTCCGCCAGGCCGACCCATAATTTCGGCGCGGGACTCCTTATATAGTCCAATTTCATCATTCCTGGACTCTTTTCTCCAGCCCTGTGTACAAAGACTCCCGACTTACTTGCAGGACACCACTGATCTATTGAACAAGATTGCAGCCTTTGGGGCACCGGTACCTAACATGTGGCTTTGTTCTCTTGATATCAGTAGCCTTTACACTAGTATTCCACACTGTGAAGGTCTACAAGCTACCAAAAAATTGTTGGAATCCGATCCCTTATACAGTGGCCCTCCTGTCCCTCTCTTCATCCAGCTTCTGGAGTTGACCCTCAGTCGCAACTTTTTTATTTTTAACAAAGAGTTCTTTCAGCAGCGAACGGGGTGTGCCATGAGATCTCCCGTGGCACCCTCGTTCGCTAATATTTACATGCACTATGTGGAACATGACCTCTTTTTATGGTCTGACTATGCCGCCTCGATTTGTTTTTATTTAAGGTACATAGATGATGTCCTGTTGTTTTGGACCGGGTCCAAAACATCCTTTGAAGAAATGATCCATGAGATCAATCTGAAAGAATGTCCCATCAAATTCACCTACGACCTGAGCCAGACATCCATTCATTATTTGGATGTCGAGATTTCGATGGAAAATGGCAAGCTTGAGACAGCAATCTTCTCTAAACCAACCGATAGGAACACACTGCTGAGTGCCCAGAGCCACCACCCACTGGCACTCAAAAAAGGCTTGCCTTTCTCACAGCTCATCCGGGTCAAGAGGATCACCAGCAGAGAAGATCAATTGCCTACAGATTTGGACAAAATGGTCCAAAAGTTTTCACACAGAGGTTATTCTTCGCGCACCCTGAGAGATGCCAGGGACAAAGTAGATATGATACCCCGGACACAACTGTTGCAGAAATCTGGCCCCAAGAAAAATCTGCAGGACAGACTCGGTTGGGTACGTGAATTCAATCACGCAGATAATGCTATTTCAAAAAACACCAAATTGCTCTGGCCTGTCATTCAATCGGATAAAGATCTGAAATCTCTAAAGAATACAACCCCAATGGCGTGCTATAAGCGTGGCCGCAATCTACGGGATTGGGTTGTTAGGACGGACATTTCTCTCAGATTGCCCCCCAACACACAACGCAAGCCTGGTGGGTGCACCAAATGTGTGGGGTGCACTATGTGCAGTGGCATGCGCAACACCAAGGCCCTTATTCTAATTCGGACGGTACGGCCCGCGTGCGGCCGTACCGCCGATGTTTTTACTCTGCACATGCGCAGAGGTCAATCTGCGCATGTGCAGCCCCCTTCGCCGCAGACGTATTTCGTCCGCCGCAAAGGGGGCGTATAGGGGCGTGAGAGGCATCATGCCCTCATTTCCCTATGTGTACGCCCCGCGTTTCATGGGCGTTCCCATGCAAACGCGGGGCGTATGCATGGTAATGAGGCCATGACGCAACTCATGGGGGCGGAAAGCTGACGTCGCCGGATGTCAGCTTTCAGCCCCCATACAAGCTACCACACGGACGATTGTCCGTGTGGTCTCAGCTTGCGGGAGCTGCCGCGGCGTGCGGACCTGCCTTCGATGGTCGACGACCATCGAATGCAGGGGGCAGCTCCCACCATGGTGGAGGCGTACGCCTCCACCATTTTTATGCGGATCGGCAGCCGTCCGTGTACGGACGGCCGTGCCGATCCGTCTTGTAGGCGGGGATTCGTCTGGTGCGGTCGGAGCCGCATATGCGGCTCGACCGCACCAACCAGAATAAGGGCCCAAGTTCTTTTCACACCCACATTCAGGACTTCAAATTGCTATTAAGCACGCAGTCACATGTACCAGTACCCACGTGGTATATATGATCACCTGTCCTTGTGGTCTATGCTACGTGGGTAAGACCATAAGGACGTTCCGCGAGCGGATAGCGGCCCACAGGTCCGCCATAAAAGCTGCCTTAAACAACAAAGATAATGACCAGCCGGTGGCTAGACATTTTGCATCAGCAAAACATTCACTATCCAACTTGAAATACGTGATCATTGACCACGTCCCTCTGGATGTTAGAGGTGGTGACAGGGCCACTAAGCTACTTAAATTAGAGACTTACTGGATCTTCAGATTGGAGACAATGAATCCGAAAGGTCTTAATGAACAAATGCCGTTTAACATTTTTCTCTAGGTTTCCATGGGCCTATTCCTGAAATCGAGAGGACTTCTTGATCCTTTACAGTATGTTGTTACCTATGTCTAGTATGTCTATGTAGTATGATGCATGTTTTTTGATCAGTTTCTGACATTGTTCCTTGAACTATCGTTCCAGGCCCTAGACAGCCGGTTGCCTAGCAACCTGATGCCGGAATGGGATGTCCCACCAGCGCCACACCGTGACTGTCCTGACAGCATGCACGCCTGACCCAGCTGCCAAGTGAGGTGTTAGACCGGCTGCGCCCTGTCTCCACGGACGGAGCACGGGACCACTGTGGATGATCGCGTCTCCGCTTGTACATGAGCAGGGAGCGCTGCCGGCATCTGAGGTCTCCATGGCAACGGGGCTACAGACGGGACGCAGCTTAGTGACGTCACCGCGCTGGGGAATCGCTGCACGGGGATCCGGAAGCGGCATGGACGCTGACACCGGGAGTCTGTGGGCGGAAAGAAGGAGGAACAATGCTGCACACACGGTATTTATGTCTGTATATTGTACACTATCTTTTGGTTTGTCTTGAAAACGGAGTAAAATCCGAAACGTCGACTTTGACCTTGTGTCCCGAGTTGTTTGTTTACTGAAATCCGAGTGAGTGCTGCTGTGTAACCCCTTCTACATTCCCTTTGTGGGCAGCACCCCGGTTCTACATCTCATCATTCTGCTGGAGTGCCGGTTCCATCCACCTATATATATATATATATATATATATATATATATATATATATATATATATATACATACATGTATATGGGGCGTCAACAGCAGTGTATGACCCCTGGGCATAGCAATGTATTGAGGCCCCTACCGATCCTCCAGCGGTAGGGGTGGGGGGAGCTTTGATGTCCCGCGGTTGGTAGGGGGTATTATACCAACCGCTCAGCATGTAGGGCCTGGATCAGTCATTTTCACTAATTACCCCTTTACTGCACCGATGGTGGGAGATGGAGTGGGAGAATTGGGATGAATGAAGGGGCCCTGATACATAACTTCCAGGGTGGTAGAGGATGTTTAATATGCAGAGGAGGGGTGTATAGTGGAGTGGGCTCATTGTTCATAATTTTCTGGTGGGAGGACAGCTTGCTTGACTGCAGATATCTCCAGTTCCCAGAAAAAAAATTCTTAGATTTTAATGGAATTAAAAACTAGAGAATCCCACCTACCAAATGGTAATGGGGACTAGGGGATCAGAGTTCAGGAGGCAGAGCAATCTGCCCACGAGTATATAAAACTACATACCAGGTGTGTGGAGCTGGAGCAGTAACCAGCTGCTGGAAGGCTGATATCTCTAGTTCTGGGAAAAGTAGAGACAAGCTACTAGTGTCCCTCAAAGGGAAAGAGTCCCAGCTTTTGGAATATACCCTCAGAAAAACTTTACGTCAGACAGAACCTGAAATATCTAACTGGGAATAACAATTAACAGGCTTGGATGGGGACCACTGCTTTGAAGTCAGATATCTCTGGTTCCCAATAGCCGATTTTTACAATTCTTATACCCATGGAAAGAGGGGACCCTCAGCTTTCATCTGAGGGCCCTTAGACTCCTAAGGGGGGTTTCTGGGTACTCAGAAACCCCCCCTGCGTGCGCTACTGCTTAAGCATATAAGAGAAGGATGTTTTTGGAGCTCTTACACGCTTCCCCACCTGCAGTAAGCCTCAGCGGCTTCCTCAGGGAGAAATTGTGCTGCCATTTTACATGCATAAATAGTATAGTGTGCCATAGATGCAAATTATGTCTACCCTAAAAAAGTAGACCACCTTAAGGGGTAAGAGTCTTGTCAGAATTAAACCTCTGAGAAAGTTATTTCTTGTTACTTAAAACTGTACTGCACTATTGTGTTTTTCTCTTTTTTTCTCTTTTGGGTAAATTGAGAAAAATTTGAAAATAATAGAATCTGTCAGTGCCCAGGAATTGTCAGTATCTTCTGTTTTTTGCTATTCTACTATTGTTTGATTGGTGTTTCATACCACTGAATTAATTCCATAGGCAGCAACAGGCACGAGGGTATTTTCATAAATCCTGTTATACTATCATTGTGCACGCGGCATTTGCCTTCTGCATACTTCCGGTTTCGTCATGCCGGTCATTGGGGCCACTAGAGGGAGTGCTATGCGTTCCACCTGATCATTTCCCTTTTCTGGGAGGTGGGCGCCATCATTTTGTCCTCCCCCTGTGTATTAGCTCTGGCTTCCTTACTTCTCCCAGGTGCCAGACAGGATAAGGGGGGAGATGTGGAAAATGTGGTAAAACCCCCGTTATCAGGGTTTTTACCACATTTTGGGATGCTCTAAGCATCCCCCGCCTATGGGCTTCTAACACGACCCCCCCTGCCGCCCCTCACCGACCCCCCTCACCTGTGTCCAGCTCTGTGCTGCCCGGACCTGTGACCTCCTCCTCCCGGCACTGTATATCCTCTTCCGGGTGCAGGGAGGAGGAGGAGAGCCAGCCCCCCCTGCAGCAGCAGCATCCAGGCCGAGTAAGAGAGGGAGGGGGGAGCCGCAGCGACCCGCTGCTCATCTCCGGGTCACCGCAAAAGACAGCTCTTAACGCAAGAGCTGTCTTTTGTCATAATTATCGCATATGTTAGATCATATGCGATAATTATGCTTGTGGTAGCCGGCGATGGGCGGCGGTAAGGGTGCGCGGATGTTAGAGCATCCCCCCAAGCTCTGGCCGCCATTTTGTTTAAGGTAAATGTTAAATAGATGCAGTTTTCTTCCCTTATATTTCTAGAGGCTCTAGAAATACTGTGTGCATTTATTCTATGTAAAAATGGCGCTGCTACCGTGTGCATTTATTATGAATATAAGAGACACTGCTACCTGGGCATTTATTATGTATATAAGTGGCACTGCTACCCTGGGAATCTATTATATACAGTTGTGCTCATAAGTGTACATACCCTAGCAGAATTTGTGATTTCCTGGCCATTTGTCAGAGAATTGGAATGGTAACTCACAAAACTTTCTTTCACTCATGGTTAGTGTTTGGGTGAAGCCATTTATTGCCAAACAACTATGTTCACTCTTTTTAAATCATAATGACAGCAGAAACTACCCAAATGACCCTGATCAAAAGTTTTTACAGGGGGTTAGGCCCTTTGTAAATATCAGCTCTAGGTCTATGTGGACCTTAATCTGGCACTGCCTGCACAGCGCTGCCCATCAGAAGATGCATAAGTATGCACCCCAAATGTGCTGTCATATTCACTAAACCATGAACTTCTAACTATAAACAAATAGATAAATGAAGCTGAATATTCTCACACATTTCCCATACTGCATAAACAGTTGAAGAAATTATTATTATTATTATTATTTTTAAAGAACAGTGTAGTTATTCAGGAGTGTTTCCCAATCATACTGTATGTAAACACATTCCAGATAAAGGTCAGCACATCACTATGTCTTAAAGTCGCTTTGCCTTTACTGTAATATACTAAACGTCTACTGTAATATAGGTTACTTTTACCTACAGAGTGCAAAAAAATTACATATATGTCTTGTCACGTGTGAGTAAGCTCTTAAGCTTCAATTAAGTAATTGACATTGATAAACCATCCTCTTACTGATGATGACCTTTGTTGTTTCCAGGGCCTTGGTATTTAGCTTTTTTTTTTTTTTAGTAGAGATTAAATTAAAGAGCGCTTGAGGTGGCTGATTGAATCACCCATGCAATGTAAGGTTGGTGTAGTCGTTAGCCTTACTGCCTCACAGCGCTGTGGTCTTGAGTATTACATAGTTACATAGGGCCTTATTTTGGTTCATTTTTTCTGACAAAATCCTTCTTAGATGGACAAAACCATGTGCACTGCAGGGGGGGCAGATGTAACATGTGCAGAGAGAATTAGATTTGGGTGAGTAATTTTGTTTCTGTGCAGGGAAAATACTGACTGCTTTATTTTTACACTGCAATATAGATCTCACTTTGAAGTAAAACCCCACCCAAATCTAATTCTCTCTGCACAAGTAACACCTGCCCCACCTGCAGTGCACATGGTTTTGCCCATCTAAGAAGGATTTTGTCAGAAAGAATGAACCAAAATAAGGCCCATAGTTACATAGTAGGTGAGGCTGAATAAAGACTTGCGTCCATCTAGTTCAACCTATGTTTATAGTAGCTTATCCCTTGTTGTATAGTATGTTCTGATATTTTAAAGACAGATTGTTACTTATTCATACCCGTGTAATCCAACTGTAAATGTTCTAGTATATTCTTAATACTATATTATTATTATCGTTTATGGTGCCATAAGGCATACCCTCCAACATCTGAAGGGCAGAAATCGGTAAACATTCGGGAAGGGTGTGTGGCCATGGGTTAAAGTGGGCGTGGTCACACACCCTTTCAGAATGTGTACTGTGGCTTTTTTTTTTAAGAGGACCCCCACCAGTTTCCAGCCAGTCCCTGTTATATAGAACATGTAAACAATAAAAACCCGATGATCCCTCTCCTGTCATACACAGGTGCTGCATGTGGCCAGTGATTCCTCTACTGTCATATACAGGTGCTGCAGGTTCTGCAAGTAGCCAGGGATCCCTCTCCTTATATAATTTGTCAATACAATGTGTGGAGATTTATATTATTTAGTCTGTAGCCTACAGTAAGTAGGCAGCCACACTTACAGTCAGACTGTGCTGAAGACTTAGACACCGCAGCCCGGGCCAGGAACCTCCTCCAATGCCATGTCTGTCCCCCCCAGTCACGCACCGGAGTTGGCCTGCCACCGCACCCCTCTCCCTCAGGCAGATTAGTGCCAAGACTGACTGTGGGAGGGCTGGGCATTCCGGAGTGACTGTGCGCAGTGCGCGCGGTGACGGCGCGTGACGTCATGACGCATGGTACCGTCGCCTGCGCAATGCACTATTGGAAATTGGTGGTGGACTGCCGGGGAATAGTCGGCCGTGCACCTGCACCACAGGCATGATGAGCAGACACGGAGCCGGGGCCCGGGAGCCAGGAGGAGCAGCGGCGCACATGAGAGTGAGTGAAAGTCGGCTCAGCTGAAAATAAATGTATAAAAAACGGTACATTCGGTACAATTATAATTTGCCGGAACAGACTGTTAAAAAACGGTACTGTACCGGCAAATTCGGTACAGTTGGAGGGTATGCATAAGGGTTCCGCAGACCAAAGCAATTTAGGACAAGTACGTGGTAAATAAAGACCTATTCATCAGGATGCACAAAAAAGTGCATATAGTGCTGTGCAAAGCACTACCATGCAAATATAATTTTTTTTTTCATTAAATCCGTGGAGTGACGCCTTCTTCCCCTAGGCCAGTGGTTCCCAAACTGTGCACCTAGGCTCCCTGGGGTGCCTCGGAGCACTTGCAGGGGTGCCTCAGGTTTGTGGTCCAGAACCAATTCAAATTATTTATGGCCAATGAAACAGGCAAAATCGGTGCTTGGTGCTTCCAATTATAAAATATATGGGGAAACAGAAGTGAATCATGTTCCCCACCACATAACTGGACCTAAAGATGATATTTAAGCACAACTTATTTCATTAAATTTTTTTTATTATTCTTGGTAACAAACTTTGGCCTAGGGGTTCCCTGAGAAAAATATTCTGATACTCTAGGTAGGGTGCCGTGATTCAAAAAAGTTTGGGAACCTCTGCCCTAGGCTCTGCCATAAACCGGGGGCATACAGATAATGGCATTTTACTTTGTGACGGCACATTCGTCCGGAGTGCCGAGCAACCAAGAGCTCTACATACTAAAGGGGGGGGGGGGGGTGCGGGGGTGCGGGGGGGGGGGGGCAGACAGGGGGGGGAGGCAGACAGGCAGGATTACTACATAAAGGGTAGAAGTGAGCATAAACAGAAGGTTAGGGTGAGAGATGGCTGGGATTAATGAAGAAGTGGGTCTTGAGAGACCACTTAAGCAGAACATCTAAGTAAATATTAGGGTGGCAGAGACCCAGGGATAGGTGCTGCTGAATAGAGTAAATAGTAAATAAATATATATTTTCTAAATGAGGAAAAAGCACATGAGGAGAGAGGGCCCTGCGTTTGAGAGCTTACATTCTAAAGGGGAGGCGCAGTTAGACAGGAGTGACACAGAATGAGTAGAAGCGTGAGCATAAACAGAAGGTTAGGATGAGAGATGACTGGGGTTAATGTGGGTTTAAGAGCCCATTTAAAGTTTTTTAGGGAGGTGAGAACCTGATAGAGAGAGGAAGAGAATTCTAGAGATAAGGAGCACAACTGCCAACATCTTGGAGGCAGGAATGGGAGGAAGTAACCAGGTGGCAGGAGAGGCAGCATGCATTTGTATGTACATGTGGTGGGTAATATAGGTTGCAAGATCCACTGAGGAGTATGTATGTGCTATTTAACTAACTGTTAAAATATAAATATAAAAATTGGGAGTATAGAGTACTCTGCAGGACCTACAGTACATAGAAGATGAGGGAAAGGAAACAGGCAAGCTGTAGGACATATGTTTTTTTGTAGGGGAAATATATTGTAGAAAATAATACTGATAATATTGGTAAGTGAGGAATAGAGGTTATACCCTTGATGGCTAACCTAGACACCCCAGCTGTTGTTGAACTACACATCCCAGCATGCTCTGCATCACTTTTAGCATGGCCAAATAGCAAAATTGAAGCAAAGCATGCTGGGATGTGTAGTGCAACTACAGCTGGAGCGTCAAGGTTAGCCATAGCCATCAAGGGGTTATACAGATCAGGGGAAACATAATACAGATGGGTGGGAGGTATAATGTTGCACATACAGATTTGTGGGCACATTAACAGATGTGAAATGTGCATTATAAAGGTCATGGTGGGAAATACCTGGACCTCAGGAGCCTAGTTTCTCATTTTCCTACCCCTCATGTCAAACACTGGCTATACCACTAATCAGTTATGCCTAATACAGTATATCCATCTTATGGGGTTTTGTATGGGATCCTATCGCTTAAAATGCCAGAGGGCATGAAACCCACACTGGCATTCCATTGGCCAGGATAAACCCCCCTAACCCTAGCCCTCCATTCCTGAAGCCTAATCCTTTTCCTCCTCCATACAGCCTAACCTTAACCTCTCCCTGCCACTGATGTTCGGGATGTTGACTATCAGGTTTCATACAACTACATTTTGTTCTATTAAGTACTGTACCTAACAGTATCTCCTGAGATCAGGTATTCAGAATTTTCAATAGGAATTTATCTATTAAATGCTTGTAGAAAAACCTAAAAAAAAAAACCCTACTTTATAGACTATAGAATTTGATAATTTGAGTAGTTTTCTTCAGTCTTACATTTATTTACAAGAATGGCTGAAATAATTCTCTGGAGAAATTTTAGTAGCAAACTACAGTAAATACTAATGGGGATAAAGGAATCTCCTGCTGTGCAATGTTGCTAATGGGGAATGAAAGGAACTGTAATTTGTTCATCAGCATTTAAAAGGGATATGGGATGAATTGGATATAGAGCAGGATGTTCTTGTGTTTCAGGTCACTTATGTAACGTCTTATGTGGGATGTATGGACCTACTTAAAAAAATAATCTAAGAATACAGAGTAGAATGCTTTACAATGCAAACAAAACAGACTCGGACTCTACCTCAATGAAATCTCTTGAGGACAAGATTAATTTTATTAATAAGAGATCCCATGGTGTGCTGACTGCTCAAAACATCATAAGGTGAAGATTCCAGGGCAGTAAAACACACTTTCTACAGCACTTACTCAGTTTTGTCATATAATATTTCTACCTGTAAAGAGTGGAGGATGTTTTATGGGGAATGCTGTTAAACCTTCCGAAGAGGACTAGTTGAGATGTTACTCAAAACAATACATATAGTTATAATCTGATTGGTTGCTATAAGCAACTTCTTTACTTGTCCTTTTTAAAAGGTTTGATACTGTACATCACCCTTTTGTGTCGTCTATAATGTCTAATGAAGTACTGTATGCACTATGAAAGGAGCTTCACGACCATGGGCCCGATTCAGACCTGATCACAGGGCTAAGAGTTTTCGGAGCCCAGCAATCAGGTAAACGCTGCTCCGTAAATGTGAATTCCTGCTCATGTACAAAGCTGGAAATTTATTCGGAGCCGTGCACATGAGGGGAAAACCATTCACAATCATTCACCACTGAATGGTTTTCCCTACGGTCCGCAGTGCTGAGTAAGCCAGGACACGCTGCTGACAACATCAGCAGCCCTCCCTCCCAATGGCTGGGGAACCCCTGCTTTTTGTTTAGCACTCCCAGAAAAGGCAGGGTTACTGCCCCCAAACAGCCACAGGCTGTCAATTAGCCTAAGAAATGAATAATGATCAATTGGGTATCACAAATTAAAAATACATTTAATTACCACATCAATTAAAATCACATTCATTATAAATGCACATACAGTTAAGACTAAAATTAGATATTGCACTTGAAAGAGATATGGCATACAGTAAACCACTTGTCTATATATATAGTAAGTGTAGGATACTTAAGTGAGTCCCGCTTGTTCCAGACTTTGCTACCTTCTTGTTAAGGATTTTGCGGTCCCCAATTGGAGGGGGGACGGGTAAGGGGCAGGGGAAAGGGAATCCGGATACAGCTTGTACTGATAGGGATCGGTTTGTCCTGCTGGAGGCCTTGGTCTTGTTTTCCACTGGTGGGCAAGATGTATATACCTCACTGCTCGGATAAGAGGCTCCAGGAAATTAGCAGGTGTTTAGTCCCAATTTGTACATCCAAGTTGGAAATGGTGGGGATGGCTGAGTCCGTGGGGAACAAAGTGGTAGCTGGTCCAAGGGGTATTAGGTGGGTATCCAAAGTTGTAATCTCAATGGTGCAGACAAGGGTTAACCTGATGCGTTTCGTTGCGCTCTGGCAACTTTCTCAAAGGTTTGCCAATAGTAGTGTGCTGTAGGTTTATATACCTACTAACAGGAAGTGCATCATCACATTACAGGAAACAGTTACCCAATTGATCATAAAAATAAAATAAGGATAATAATAAGTTTCCCTACATCTCTTAGGTGAGATAGATATAGGGTGATCGAATAGGAGGCAGTCAAAAATTGTACATATACATAATATACACATAAAACATATAAAATAGGCTTATACCTTTCCATTTCCGGCCGTTGGAACGCACGCTGCGTCCAACTTCCGGCCTGTGGAACGTACCATGTTAAATAATGGAGGCGTTTAATAGTTGCTGCACAAGCACTCAGTGTGCAGGGATTGGATGCGCGTTTTCGCGCTTCGGTGGTCAGGTGCTCGATAGAGGTTGGAGGGGGAGTATGTGTAGACGGTGCACTGTTCTTTAGTGCACTGACGCCGGCTTCTAGGTAAGGCCGGGACGTCACTTCCGGTGTGTGACACGCATTTCCGCTGCGTGGCACGCACGTTGGGGGTGTTTTGCTTCCTGGTTTATTCCCCATAGCGCTGGTGGGTGTCCGTGAAGAATATTGCTCAATATTGAGAAGGATAAATGTGGGATATTACTAAATCCCAAATGGGCTGGTCATTGGCGCAAAGGGAATATAGATTATGACTCATATATACCGTCAATTCTTAATAATGCAAATTATCACAATAATGTGAATGTTATTAGAAAAATCACCACAAGGGGGAACTATCGATCACTATAGTTAGACCATATACACTTGCGAAGGAGTTTTTTGGGACTATATATAGATTAATAGAGGAGCTTTTTTGACTATATGGAACCTTGATTAGATTCTCTTATAAAGGACGGAGCAATACAGTATTGATAACATGAGTGAATAGAAGAATGTACACATAAATATAAATATAAAAATAAGACTAAAAATAAAAATAAATATAAATAGACTATACCGACTAAGATAATAATATATAAAGTAAGGTATGATGCAAGAACCATATAGCAATGTGTCTTTATGGATAATGCATAGATATAGCAGTAGTCTGAGATTATATATCGAAGATGTTTATTTGTAAACATCAACAACATTGTATACTAGGGGTGAAGAGGGAATGGGGGAAGGGGTGTGTGTGGGGGGGGAGGGGGGGGGTATGTATACGTAGGGATTAATAATAACAAAGGTGACCAGCTTGTGGATTTCAGATATAATCATATTAAATAAATAGTAAATGAATACATGAATGGATCCATAGATTAGGGATGGAGTAATAAAGGTTATAATTAATTTATAAGCATACATTCAATTCTATTTGATCGTTGAGACCTTCCGGATGTATTGATTTCATGATATGCATCCAGTAGATCTCCTGGCGGCTGAGAATGTTGAAGCGATCACCGCCTCTCTCTGTATTTTTAATGTGTTCCAGTCCTGTGACCTTCAAGCAATTTGGGTCACCGTTATGGTGATGGAAATAGTGTCTGGATACACTGTGATCCAATTTTTTGTTTAAGATGTTTCTCCTATGTTCGAGGAAGCGTACTTTGATGGCTCTGGTGGTACGGCCTATGTAATTGAGGTTACATGAACAGGTGAGCATATAAATTGCATAGGAGGTTTCGCAGTTGATAAATGTTTTGATTTTATATGTTTTGTTTTCAGCTGTTGTGATCCATTGTGTTTTATTGCTAATATATTGACAGGTGATACATCTGTTTTTATTACATCTGTAACAACCGGAGAGTGATTTGGAAATAGATTGTAACCAGTTCGATTTGTCTGGTTCAATATTTGTATTTTTGTAGAAACTGGGTGCCAGAATATTCTTTACCGTTTTATTTTTCCTAAAGATAAACTTTGGTTTTGTTAAATTGTCCCTCAACTAGGGTCACATTTTAAAAGATTATAGTTCTTATTAATAGAGAAAGTACTTGCACAAGACAAGTTAGGCAGCGCTTGTTTCAATGAATAAACCAATAGATATATAAAGATATAAATTTTACTGTTTAAAATAGCATATAAGTACAGTATACATTTACAGATAAAAAACAATGAATAACATAACTCAATAAAAGTGGAAGGTGGGGAAGTAAAAGTAAATTGGAGTTAGTAATGACAATAATAAAAAAGTGGGTGTCCCGCCTCAATGGACATGCATATAGTGGGAAATATATTTTTGATCACTGAAATGTGGAGAGCAGGTAAGTGCACTTTACCGGCTTAGAATTGTGGATCCTTTTTTGAAGAAAGAATTTGCAGCTGGAAAGTCCTCACAATGTATGCAGCCGTGGATTGTGCCGCTGGAGGAGTCAGGAGTCGCAGATGGAATCAGTCCACTAATTGGGGTGTGAGACAGATGGTGGATGTCTCAAACACCAGAGGGATGTTATTACAGCGATTTGACCTGTAGTTACCAGCAGTGGGTTGTAATGTGGCTTCCGTGTCCAGGTTGGAGACCACGCTAGGTATAGATGTTGTTAACCAGCGTAATCTTGGAGCACGGTGTCCGCCTTTGAGTAGAATCCAATATTGGGGTGTGAATGAAATGTCCACAAGATAGAAGGAGTCCACAGCAGTGTCCCAAAGCGATGTCCTGAGGCAAGGATAAACAGGGGGTTCACCTAACGCGTTTCACTGCGTCCTGCAGCTTTATCAAAGGTGTGGGGGACTGTGTACCTGGTCCAGGTATATATACCCTCTCTAATGAGAAATCCAGTACACCTGTACGATGCAGCATAACATTACTAAACACTCAAAATAAGTAAGAAAGCAAATGAGGAATAGGTAGGCAGACATATGGTGTAATAATATTATCAAACACTCGAAAATCACTTTAGAATTATATGTACATACACTTTTATTGTATTTAGTTCCGATCACGTGATTTGCGGAGATCACGTGATCGGGATACTATCACACTTAAAAAACGGGAATATGCATCCCTTGAGACTATAATAAGAGAGATCATGGGCTGACAAGAACAGCAATCAACCGCTCCAACATTGAAGAAAATATTTATAAAGAGTCCCAGATGTTTCACGTATCTATACAGGCAATTCGCTTGATGGAACGCATATTGCGTTCCAAATTCAATGGTGTTCAATCACTTCCGCCTCCATCCCGGAAGCGAAAAGGCGGCTCTAAGGAATGAGTGGTAATTCAAACGGCATAGAGGGGTGCGGTGTACAGCAGAGTTAACACCCATGTGTACACGTCGCTCCAGCGTCACCGTGTGACGCATGAAAGAGGGCGTCTGTTTGCTGGAGATTTCTCCGCCCGTCTGTGGAGCGCACATGCGTTCCAAGTGAAGGGCACGTGACTAGATTAACCAACAAGCAATCAGCATAGATTTACGGTGACCAGATGGATAGCATATTACATAGTAAGTCTTGGAGATGTGTATATACCTTATATTAGACATCTAGAAACCAGCAATAAAGCCCTAAAGGGACCAAAAAAATATGTATATAAATATAAATTACTTATATTGGATAGTGGGATATATTAGTATATATTAATTTATTAAAGTGCTATATTATAATGGAAACTCAATTTTTACATAAATATAGGATCCATTCAATAATGGTTAAACTAATTTGACGAGGGGGGGGGGGGGGAGAGGGGGGGGGGCAAGGGAACAAAGGGTAAACAAGAAATTATATAGATATATATTCTATTTATGAGGCTAGCCTCATAAATAGAATATATATCTATATAATTTCTTGTTTACCCTTTGTTCCCTTGCCCCCCCCCCTCTCCCCCCCCCCCCCTCGTCAAATTAGTTTAACCATTATTGAATGGATCCTATATTTATGTAAAAATTGAGTTTCCATTATAATATAGCACTTTAATAAATTAATATATACTAATATATCCCACTATCCAATATAAGTAATTTATATTTATATACATATTTTTTTGGTCCCTTTAGGGCTTTATTGCTGGTTTCTAGATGTCTAATATAAGGTATATACACATCTCCAAGACTTACTATGTAATATGCTATCCATCTGGTCACCGTAAATCTATGCTGATTGCTTGTTGGTTAATCTAGTCACGTGCCCTTCACTTGGAACGCATGTGCGCTCCACAGACGGGCGGAGAAATCTCCAGCAAACAGACGCCCTCTTTCATGCGTCACACGGTGACGCTGGAGCGACGTGTACACATGGGTGTTAACTCTGCTGTACACCGCACCCCTCTATGCCGTTTGAATTACCACTCATTCCTTAGAGCCGCCTTTTCGCTTCCGGGATGGAGGCGGAAGTGATTGAACACCATTGAATTTGGAACGCAATATGCGTTCCATCAAGCGAATTGCCTGTATAGATACGTGAAACATCTGGGACTCTTTATAAATATTTTCTTCAATGTTGGAGCGGTTGATTGCTGTTCTTGTCAGCCCATGATCTCTCTTATTATAGTCTCAAGGGATGCATATTCCCGTTTTTTAAGTGTGATAGTATCCCGATCACGTGATCTCCGCAAATCACGTGATCGGAACTAAATACAATAAAAGTGTATGTACATATAATTCTAAAGTGATTTTCGAGTGTTTGATAATATTATTACACCATATGTCTGCCTACCTATTCCTCATTTGCTTTCTTACTTATTTTGAGTGTTTAGTAATGTTATGCTGCATCGTACAGGTGTACTGGATTTCTCATTAGAGAGGGTATATATACCTGGACCAGGTACACAGTCCCCCACACCTTTGATAAAGCTGCAGGACGCAGTGAAACGCGTTAGGTGAACCCCCTGTTTATCCTTGCCTCAGGACATCGCTTTGGGACACTGCTGTGGACTCCTTCTATCTTGTGGACATTTCATTCACACCCCAATATTGGATTCTACTCAAAGGCGGACACCGTGCTCCAAGATTACGCTGGTTAACAACATCTATACCTAGCGTGGTCTCCAACCTGGACACGGAAGCCACATTACAACCCACTGCTGGTAACTACAGGTCAAATCGCTGTAATAACATCCCTCTGGTGTTTGAGACATCCACCATCTGTCTCACACCCCAATTAGTGGACTGATTCCATCTGCGACTCCTGACTCCTCCAGCGGCACAATCCACGGCTGCATACATTGTGAGGACTTTCCAGCTGCAAATTCTTTCTTCAAAAAAGGATCCACAATTCTAAGCCGGTAAAGTGCACTTACCTGCTCTCCACATTTCAGTGATCAAAAATATATTTCCCACTATATGCATGTCCATTGAGGCGGGACACCCACTTTTTTATTATTGTCATTACTAACTCCAATTTACTTTTACTTCCCCACCTTCCACTTTTATTGAGTTATGTTATTCATTGTTTTTTATCTGTAAATGTATACTGTACTTATATGCTATTTTAAACAGTAAAATTTATATCTTTATATATCTATTGGTTTATTCATTGAAACAAGCGCTGCCTAACTTGTCTTGTGCAAGTACTTTCTCTTTTTCTATCAGTGGGGAGTGACTACCCCCACACCAAGGCAGCAGCTCACATTACAGAACCAGCTCATTGTCACAGCGCTTGATTATCCCTAGTGGATATCTCCTTTCTCCTAGTTCTTATTAATGATATGTTTGATTTGGGTGGATTCATTATTGAAAGTGGAGATGAAGGGGACTTCCATCTCCTTATCTTCTTCCTCTAAGGTTCTTTTATCGTTTCTGTTTTTAGGAACCAATAGTTTAGATCTATCCATTTTCTCAGCATCACGTATGGCTTTGTTTATTAGATGTTGTGGATAACCTCTTTCTATAAAGGCAGCTGCCATTTTAGTACTCTGTTCCTGAAATGAAGCCATATCGGAGCAGTTCCTTCTTAAGCGAAGGAATTGCCCTCTTGGAATATTTTGTTTCCAGCGGGGGGGGGGGTGCGCACTCTTGTAGTGTAAATAGGAATTGGTGTTTACCAATCCAATCCCTGCACACTGAGTGCTTGTGCAGCAACTATTAAACGCCTCCATTATTTAACATGGTGCGTTCCACAGGCCGGAAGTTGGACGCGTGTGCGTTCCAACGGCCGGAAATGGAAAGGTATAAGCCTATTTTATATGTTTTATGTGTATATTATGTATATGTACAATTTTTGACTGCCTCCTATTCGATCACCCTATATCGATCTCACCTAAGAGATGTAGGGAAACTTATTATTATCCTTATTTTATTTTTATGATCAATTGGGTAACTGTTTCCTGTAATGTTGATGCACTTCCTGTTAGTAGGTATATAAACCTACAGCACACTACTATTGGCATACCTTTGAGAAAGTTGCCAGAGCGCAACGAAACGCGTCAGGTTAACCCTTGTCTGCACCATTGAGATTACAACTTCGGATACCCACCTAATACCCCTTGGACCAGCTACCACTTTGTTCCCCACGGACTCAGCCATCCCCACCATTTCCAACTTGGATGTACAAATTGGGACTAAACACCTGCTAATTTCCTGGAGCCTCTTATCCGAGCAGTGAGGTATATACATCTTGCCCACCAGTGGAAAACAAGACCAAGGCCTCCAGCAGGACAAACCGATCCCTATCAGTACAAGCTGTATCCGGATTCCCTTTCCCCTGCCCCTTCCCCGTCCCCCCTCCAATTGGGGACCGCAAAATCCTTAACAAGAAGGTACTGTAGCAAAGTCTGGAACAAGCAGGACTAACTTAAGTATCCTACACTTACTATATATAGACAAGTGGTTTACTGTATGCATTATCTCTCTCAAGTGCAATATCTAATTTTAGTCTTAACTGTATGTGCATTTATAATGAATGTGATTTTAATTGATGTGGTAATTAAATGTATTTTTAATTTGTGATACCCAATTGATCAATGTTCATTTCTTAGGCTTATTTAAGTTTAAGATCTAGTATAATTTATCACTTCGGCGCTCTACACAATTTTTGTTTTCCCCTTGTATCCACCTTTAGGGGACTGAAACCCCCCCTACGTGTGAGCAGCCTAAACATCACACCCCATCTCCCTAGCGCCTTTTTTCACCTGGTGGTGAATAAAAATATTTTTACAGGCTGGCAATTACCCTGCCAACAGCCAGTGATGGCTAGTCATCGCTAGCTGCCTTCACACAGATGGCTTCCACATGTGCACAGTGTACCATACACATGCGAGGTCATCGATAATCGCGCAGGCTGCAAAGTTACAGCCCACCGATTGGGTCTGAATCAGGCTCTAATTCTCTCTGCACAAGTTAGATCTGCCCCACCTGCAGTGCACATGGTTTTGTCCATTTGAGAAGGAATTTGCCTTTGTGAGTGAACCAGAATAAGGGTCAGTGCGAACATTTATGTGTATGGTTATGAGTCCAAATTCCATCTCAAGCCACACAGCATCAAATGATTTTTACATAAATCATCGCAGGCGCTGCATAGACGTATTTGGTGCTTGTGATGAAAACAACCATTCACCACCCCGAGACGCCTACTTCCTGTCAAACACTTTGTGAACAGCCAACGATCAGAAAATGTTTCAGGAGTTCATCGAAGCCCTTGTCATGCACAGTTCACCAATGATCGACCATCGTCTGAATTCACAGCTGGTCTTGAATCAAACCTATGTCTTGGTTTTCTACCAGAGCACCTAGATGGCCTCCAGATGGCTGACAGACAATGTCTAGTCAGACAGTCAATTGTCCGACACCACACACAAAGTTAGACATGCCTTAGTTAGACATTGATAAAAGTTAGACATGCATTAGTTAGACATTGATAAAAGATAGACATGCATTAGTTAGACATGCCAACGCACTCAACATCCTGACAATCAACTTTTTTTTTTAACCAACTAACCATCACAGTGGTCTTTTTTTTTTTCATCACAGTGGTCTTAGAGGGAGAATAGAATAGTGTGCCGAAGCATGGCGAGAGCAGCGAGCCATAAGAATGGATGTGGTATACAGTACTTATATGTTGTCCATGTACACATATTGATTTTCCATGTCAACATTTTATTTGTGTAATTTTTTTGGGCACTGTTGGACAAATACATGTCTTACTTATGTCAATGTATAAATAATGCATGTTTAACTTAGGTCAATGTCTAACTAATGCATGTCTAACTTTTGGTGTTGACCTATTGACTGTCTGACTAGACATTGTCTGTTAGCTATACCACATAACATAAAGATGTCCCTTTACATTATGGGCCTTATTTTGATCGGATCGGTGAAACGTGCGTACGGTCCGTCACACCGTGCATTTTCCGTACGCTCATGGTGAGCGCAAGTCCGCCCACAGAACAGCTGCACACAGACGGTCACAGACACCGACAATGGGGAGTGGCGTACACTTGAGCATATGCCACCGTGCATGGACGGATATCCTTCTTAGCCACCGATACCTGGCGTACATCTGAGCGTACGCCACAGTGCACGGACGGATCTCGTCCGTTTTCCCACTGACACCTTCCGTATATCTGAGAGTACACCACAGTGCATGGACGGGTCTCTTGCCTTTTTTCAATGGAAAACTCAGCGTGTGTCACCGATCGTGAGAGGAAGCGTACGTCCGTACATGGTGGCGTACCCTTCACATATATGGGCCTGCAAATATTCCCTTTCAAGCTTAATTGCGTCAATTACTTAATTTGTCCCAATTAAGCTCATGATTGATTTCTATTAACTAAATTGACTACCTTAATAAACACTGTAATAAAACAACATTTTAACCCTCATTACATGTATATTTATTATGTTCTAATGTGGCACTTAATTCACTATGTATGTGTCCCCACATTGGTTTAACTTTTAAATAAAGTAATGTTGGTGTTTGTGTGTATGTACTAAATTATGTCCATAATTAGAACAATGAGTTCCTCATGGAGTGGGTGAGGTAGGCAAACAAGGGGGAAAAGTGACATTTGTGTAGGAATGCATATGTGTCCTCCAAAAACAAACAGTGATGACTCCCCATAGTTATTGGTACAGGATTGTTAAAGATGTGTCAGTCGACCAAGCATGACAAAATGGTTTGTGTGCAAACATGTTCTAATATTGTTCAAAATAAGACTTTAGAGTGTGATAGGCAGATGTTGAGATCCTTTGTTAGAGATATGTGATTGCAATAATGTGCTTGGTGGCATCTTACATACAAAGTGTACTACATAAAGTTCATAGCAGATATGAAAGTGCATAATATATGTTCTTGGTAAAAAATATACAGATTGTGTGCAAAATAGTGGCCATGGCCTTAGGACATTGCTCCACCATAGCAAGTAGAGTCCAAAAACATCATTGTTGCTCTTAGATGTGGTTTATGTGTCTTTTTCATAATAAAAAACTGGTATGTTTGTGTTACAGTGAAAAGTTAACACATGTCGACTCCTGTGAATTGAGTGTCCTGCTTTTTAAAGTAGAAAAAAACACTTTCTGAATGTATGTTTGTAGATCAGTGGTACCACTGATCTGTGTGTGTGTAGATCAGTGGTAGCCAACCCTAGCCCTCGAGAGCTACCAACAGTTCACATTTTCCAGACAACCTAGCTGCTGCACAGCTGCACTCATTAATCACTGTCACATTTAAAAGATACACAGATGGAGCTAATTAGCTCACTTGTGATTCTGTGAGGAGACCTGCAAAACATGCACTGTTGGTAGCTCTCGAGGACTAGTCTTGGCTACCCCAGGTGTAGATGGTTATAAAAGAACTACCTGGACATATATAAACAGGTATGGTACTTATGTAATATCTGGGCTCCCGTTTTTCTTATGAGACCGCATCCCCTCGCGGGGCTCGCCACGCTTTGGGCACGGTGGCTCGCTGCGCTCGCCACACTATATAAAATCAACTCCATGCGTAGTTGGATAGTAGGGGTATGAAAAAATGGGGTGCATTTAACATGGGAGCCCAGATAATACATAAGTACCCCAGGTATTAGAATGAATATTACCTAAAATTAAACCAACCTTTACATGTTGAGAAGTGTAGAAAGATACGCTTCCAATGTGTTTGAGGGCTGTGTGTGGCTTGCAGGTAGTGAAATAATGGTTTTCACTTAATAGCCTTATTACATTCAGATTCAGGTGTATGTGTTTGACTATCAATCTGCGTTAATTAGCAGACCCAGGCGTCCACTCTCATGCGGTAGCTCTAGGGGTGGTCAGGAGCACTCTTTGGCGTCCGCCTGTTTGTGGGCCGAAATGCACGATGCGTTCGCCGATCAAGGCGGTTGTGGCACCGTGCATTTTGTGTGCACACCCCTGTGTACGCCCAGTTTTCCTCATTATTCCGTCCGCTCCCATAAAAACGCCCACATGCCGCCCACAATGACCGTGCTCCTGCGGACAGGTTTTTTTGCACGGAGAGACCCATCCGTGAGTGGTGTGCGGTCGCTGCACATGCGCATTGCAAAAGATACGCATGCGCAGATTAAAAAAAGCCTGATCCGACCGTGTACCACCGTACCAACCAGAATAACCCCCTATATCCCTGTGTATAAGAAGAGACAGAAAAAAAGAAAATGTACTATAAAGAAATTCACCATCCTTCTACTTTAAAACCTTCTCTCACGTGGAGCAATAGGAGCACTGGATTTTTTTATTTTACCAGTGGCGAATACATATAAGTACAAGCATAAATGTATTTTGCTAGCAAAGTGCACCAGTATCCTATTTGAACTATACATTGACATCTTTACCAGTGCAAATATAAAGTCATTTTGCATAGTGAAGTATATAGTTTGTGAAAGTACCGAATGCATACTGTATAAACTAATAGACCGGAACACACAACAGGTGCTCCTTGCAGAATGCAGTATGTGGATAGAACCATTACAAAATGAATGAGCAAAAAAATGAACAAATAGGAAATAGAAGAAATCTTTTTTTTTACATAGCACACAATAAAAACCCAT
This sequence comes from Crinia signifera, assembly GCF_055691185.1. NCBI lineage: Eukaryota > Metazoa > Chordata > Amphibia > Anura > Myobatrachidae > Crinia > Crinia signifera. Next base: position 165,397,249 of record NC_139221.1, read on the forward strand.
CTATTCTAACATGTTCAGAAATGAAGCTAGTAAAAAAGTATTGGAGTCGATACGCCCATAGTGTAGGGGAATTATATATTAAACACACAAAAGGGACCATGAAGTTAGTTGTATATTCAGTAAATAGTATATCTGTTGTGATAATATTTATCAAACGCTACATAAACTAGAGTGATAAATACAGAACTAGAATTGGACAAAAGTTTGCAAGAGAGTTGTGTGCATAAATTGATTCACATAACTGAAAAATATGAGAATGTGTAGTCATCTAGAGACTCTAAGTCCCTTTTCCACTAGCCTAAATAACCTGGGTTTTTGCCAAAACCCTGTTGAAATAACCCAGGTCATGAGACCCGGTATTTCTACCCAGGTAGCGACCAGGGTTGAACACGGGTTCAACCTGGGTCACTGCGTAGTGTAAATGGGTAACCGGGGTCGATGCCACCCGGGTTCCATTCACTACAGTGCAAAAGTCGGCTCTGGGAGATGATCTCATCTCCCATCGCCTCCCCGACCCCACCTCCCGTGACGTCACCCGCCCGGCATTATGCCGGGTGGGGACTCTAGTGTGAATGAGTTTGCAAGCCGAGTCACACCTCGGTTGTAGCTGGGTACAAAATCCTGCGTGCGACCCGGCTTGTAGATGGAAAAGGGTTATAAATGACCAACTCATTATAGAACCTTAACACTCATTTACTAAAGTCAGGAAAAATTGATCTGCAATAAAAGTATATTGGTTTCAGCAGTTATGGTTTAATTATGACAGAGAGATAAGTCCAGTGTATTCAGATAAGTTGTTTTTCTTTTTTTTTGCAATAGTTATTATAATCATAAGAATAGCAAATAAAGGTTTATTAGAAGAACCAATGTTCCAATGCATGAAATATAAATAGCGACATGCAATGTTCCAATGCATGAAATATAAATAGCGACATGCTAGCGTATCTGGTTTCAAATGAAGGGAGAAAGATAAAAAAGGCTAATATCTTACAACTTAGTAACAAACATGTGTTTGCGTTGGGCAGGAAAAATTTACTGTATACTCTATGCAAGATTTGAGTGTAGTATTTTCATGGCAGAATCATAAAGATATATTAGTTGTCAAGTCAGTAATGGAATATCAGTTATCCATATTTAAGCTTATTTTGCCCAAAAATTTTCATGGGAATGTTCACTAATTCGGGTATAAAAATATTAGGTTTCATAGGGATTATCATTGCAGATTTTAAAAATAGGATCTGAATGAGTAGGAGGTGTCACTGCCATGAGAGAGAATACAATGCCTCATTTGCAGATACATAAATTAGAGGGAGTTAGGAAGGCTATGGGCGGTATTCAATGAGGCTGATTCGCCAGGTTTTTATGGCGATTTTGTGCTGTACGGCGAATTTCTGACTAAAACGGTGAATCACCCTATTCAATGACCAGATGGCGAATACATTTCAAGGTTTTTTTCGCCATGATTCACAGAGTAGCAATCGCTATCTTTTTATGGTGAAGTGGAAGGTGAACTTTTAAAATAAAGTGTATTGTTTTTTACAATTGGTGTAAAAAAATCTGGAATTTTATTCCGAGGAGGGGCATGCTATTTATATTCATGTGCTGTAAGCACATGAATATATATTTAATTAAAAAAAATATATATATATTTTTTTTTTACACAGACCAGCCAGCAGGGGGCCGGAGCCGAGCCGCTCATTAGATATTCATATATTCACTTCACCCGATCATTACATATGCATGATCGGGTGTAGTGAATATACCCGGTCCCCTGCTGGCACCCCCGGGGGGCAGCCTGTGCTGCCTGGCACCCGGGGAGCCCACCTCCCCCCCACAAACGTTCTGGGGCAGGCAGGGAGACTTCCATCTCACTGCCTGCCACCGTCCTCAGGCTCCCTGCGGCATTTGCTGCGGCGTTTGCCACAGGAGCTCATATTCGCCGGTCAGGGGCAGCGAGCCCCTGACTCGTTGAATACCGGAGCCGGCGAGGCTCTGGAACGCGGCGACCAGTGGCGAATGTGCAGCGAATCCTAAACAGGATTCGCTGCACGTCGCCGGTATTCACATTGAATACCGCCCTATATGTAGCCTGAAGAGAAGAGTCAAAAAATAATATTTCCACCAAGCTCCCAAACTATTAAACTAAGCTTTAAACCTTTACCACTCCAGCTCACATAATTGATAATGTGGAGGGAGGGGGGAAATAAAGGAATTTCCCATAGTGGTACATAATGTAACATTTTATGGCATGATGACATTATAAAATGGATTTTATACTGAAAAAACTACCTCAAATTGAGTTAGAATAGTTTGTGAGCATTTTGAACACAATTAGAATATAAAAAATTCAATATTACTTTATTCTCCACCTTAACATTTCATAGTCCCACGTAAAACTCAAACTCAACCACTTGATTTATTATTAATGTAGATGTTTATCTACTGAAATAATTGTAAACTGCAAACCACTGTAATGGGTAGATTTACAAAAACTTCTACAACAGACAAGTGGTTGTGTAACCAATAGCAATCAACCAGGTTCTACAGATGGAGCCATCTCATTCAGCTCGCCAGTGTGCCAGCTAATTCCTGGTGGCTGTCACACCAGCGAATGTGGTCGTGTGAGCATCTTACACACTCGCGTGTCCATTGCTGAGAATGTGGCTCTGACACATACGCGCTACATTCGCCGGCTCGGGCTGGTGAGTGGTGCGGCTCCTGATGAGAGGTCAATCTATCACTATAATTTCTCTGTTGCATTCTACAAAATTATAGACATAATCTGATTAGTGGCTATGGCAACATGTCCATTTGTGGACTTTTTTTGTGATTAAAATATTGTAAATTAGCTGAGGTACCCAGGAGGTGACTGCCTAGTGTCATTTTTGTTTGTTTCGTATGTAGTCATAATCCCTAGACTTTCCCTGAGCAGCAATGTTTTTTTGGGGCAATGCCTTTGCCTTTTGTTTTTTTTTACCATTTTTGGAATTTTATTTTTTTATATACATTTTTGAATTTTTTTGGGTAGAAGTCACACCAGGAACCTAAGCATTTAGTTAGGCATTCAATACCATTTTTCATCTGTCTGTGACATTTCCATCAAAATCTATCTAGTAGAAGGGCCAGAACACTCTCCCTGGTTCAAAGCTTTGCCCAGCCTACACCAATTTGACATACAGTAGGACAGAGATCCAACCAACTTCAATAAGCACCCTAAACCTTGTGCCATCCCTCTCTGAAGTCCTCATCTAAATCTGTCTATCCCTGAATATGCTCCCCATGCCCATTGTGTGTCTGGCATACATCTCTAGGTGGTCAATTCATGGATCTGACTACATTTATTTTCTTAAACCCCATGTCCTCTTAGTGTTCTCCCCAGCGCTGTTTTTTCAGGTGCTCAACCCGGCAAGATGCACCCTGCCGCCCCGGAATTCCCCTTCCCGGGCAGAGTGGTGCAGGGGGTCCAGGAGCGCAGGCTTCTTCAACTCAGGATGCCGGTGGCCAATTAAAATGCAGCACCGGCTGATGAGCCAATCAGAGCTTGCGTACCGGCAGCCGCTCTGATTGGCTGCCCGTACGTGAGCTCTGATTGGCTCAAAAGCCGGTGCAGCATTTTAACTGGCTGTCAGCGTCCTGGGTCAAATAAGCCTGTGCTCCGAGACCTGCTTTTTTTTAGCGCACTGAGCACCACGCAGCGGAGGCAGTCAGGGGGTTGCGATGGGCAAAATGAGCTGCCGGGCCCTGTCCTCTGGAAGGGACAGCTGTACCCACAACACCCCCCTATTGGTGGCCCTGGCGCCCAGTGTGAGCCTGTTATTCAGTGCGCCCTTCTCTGAGTTGTTCCCGCACTGTGTGCCCTACCAGAATGAGACTGAGACTGCTCAGTGCTGGGAGCTGACAGTTATCCCCACTGGTGGGAGCTGTCAATCACCACCGCAATTGTTCCTGTATAGCGCCACAGCGCTAGTCCTGTTGTAGCCCTCACAGACTCCAGCTTCAAGTCTGCCGGCTTTGCAGATTTATTCTTCCCTGCACAAAGACCTCCATCATCTGGAACGATAAGTACCTGCACCATGCACTGTGTACGCCTGCCTGTTAGATCTAATATTGCATACCTGCAGTTAACCCTTGACTACCTGTTAACGGTAACCTGGGCCCTCTAACCTCCAAGTCTGTCTGATGGGGATTGGTACGAAATCCCGGCGGTCAGAATCCAGGCGGTCAAAATCCCGACAAGGGAGGGGACGTGGATCGCCCCCCTCCCCCCCTTGCAGGCTCGCTGCGCTCACCACGCAGTGGGCCTGGCGCTACGCTTGGCACACTAATTATTCTCCCTCTATGGGTGTTGTGGAAACCCATAAAGGGACAAAGTGCCAGGATTTCGGCGGTCGGGATTCCAGCAGTCAGGATTCCGGCATCAGGATTTTGACCGCTGGGATTTCTACTGCATCCCATCTGTTGTTACCCAGTTTGTTTTATCACTGTCTACTATTGTAAAGCGCAACGGAATCTGCTGCTGTATATAAGAAACTGTAAATAAATAAAAATAAATAAATAAATAAACTGTGCTTATTACATTAACCCTACATTCTTGCCTAAGCTCCAAAAAAAATGGTGTTGTCTAACTCTGACAACAAACCCATCCAGGTTTCATCCAGGTGGTTATTTTATAATCTTGTACAAAAAAAATTGTACAGCTCCCTTTCTTGACTGGCAGTGTTCCCAATTGGCTTCCTGTCTGTTTAGTAGGCGAACTATCAAAATTTAACTCAGGTAGTTCAGAGTAGTTTTTTTTTTTTTGTTTCAAATCAAATAAAATCAAAACAAAAAAGAACCCCAAAGGCAGACAATAAACTAAAGTGTATACTTGCAAATTTAAGAAGAATATCAGGTAAAATGGGGGAATTAAAACTAGTGGCAATGAATGAGCAATATGTTATAGGTATTACTAAGACATGATGGGATTTTACTCATGAAAGGGAAATCTAGTTAGAGAGCTATACTCTCTTAAGGAGGGGCAGGGTGAGAAAAAAGGGGAGGAATAGTACTCTATGTCTTTATGTTAAGCCAATGTGTAAAAACCATGCATACAGGGAGTAATTTACAAGGGTATTGTGATAACACAGAGGCATTATGGGTGGAAATATCAAGTGGAGGTAAATGTTGCTGACGGGATATGTTATAAACCACCAGATATAAGTGGGCCTGAAGAATGTCAACTCCTACTGCAAATGAAAAGGGCTGAATAACTTGGTTCAGTTTTAATTATGGGGGATTTTAATTATCAAGACATTTGGTTGGCAGAATAAGATGTGATAAAGTTAGGGGTAACAGGTTTCTGACCATACTAAAAAATCATTACTTGTGCCAAATAGTAGAGGAACCAATTACAAACCAGACTATATTGGACCTAGTAGTACAAATAATGTAGAGGTCATTTCAAATTAAGCTTCAGAAACAGTGAAAAAGACAACAATATAATAATAATGAGAGATGCCATTTTGTCTCTTCTTTTAGGAGTTATAATAGATGCTGACACTCTGTATTCTTAGTCCTGAACCAGTAAAGTTATGGACCCTCACCCCCCACTCTACGATCAAGATAACATGATAAAATGAAGGTAATAAGTTCCAAGACTTTATTAGAGAAATAGGATGGTGGGATCCCTGGCACCTAAAATATCCAGATCGTAAGCAATACTCATGTTACTCAGCTACCTATAAGTTTTTTTGGTACTTATGTAATATCTGGGCTCCCGTTTTTCTTATGAGACTGCGTCCCCTCGCGACTATATTGTGCATCCTGACCAAACGGGATTTAGGGCAGGTATGTCAACAGCGATTAACCTGAGGAGGGTCCTCTCATAATTTCAAAGCGTTAATTATAGGAAAGGTAGGGCGGCGTTGGCATCTTTTGATGCCAACAAAGCCTTTGATTCAATAGAGTGGGAATACCTTTGGGGGGTCCTTAAGGCTTTATGATTTGGGGAGAGTTTTCTTAACTGGATAACATTGATGTATCAGAAACCTGTGGCCAGGATATCAATCAATGGGTTCACTTCATCCTCGTTTCCGCTTGCAAGGGGTACCCGACAGGGGTGTCCACTGTCACCGCTACTATTTGCGGTGGCAGTGGAACCCCTCGCGTGTATACTGAGAGAAAAACTCAGGGACCGCATAAGTGACTCAAGACATGGAATAAATATGGTTTCTCTTTATGCAGATGATCTGCTAGTAGGGGTGGCTAACCCTGAGATAGATCTGCCGATTATCTTGACACAGTTGAGTGAATTTGGGGAATACTCAGGGATAAAAATTAATTGGGCAAAGTCTAACTTGATGTATTTAGGGGATAGTTCACAGATGGTGCAGATTGGGTCACCAATACACCCGATTAATAAGTTCAGATATTTAAGAATCTGCGTTTTGAAGGTTCCTCAAGATTATATTGGGGATAATCTTGTTCCACTTATCAAAGAAATCAAGGTTAAGTGTTGTAGGTGGGTAAAACTACCTATTTCACAAATAGGAAGGGTTGACCTGATTAAGATGTCTGTCCTCCCTAGGTTACTATATGTTTTCCAGCACTCCCCGGTTTATATAAAAAATGAGTATTTTAAGGAAATTGACAGTATTCTATCTTCTTTTATCTGGCGAAACAAGCGCCCTAGGATTAAAATGGCCACACTGTGTAGAGATAGCCTGGCATCTCCAAACATGAAGGTATATTATATGGCGGCCCAATTAGCACATGCCTGTTCATGGGTTCGGGATAATGAAATCACAGTGGAGATGGGAAAACTGATAACATGCTTGGACCCGGACATAACTCCTCTTCAAAGGCTTTTGTCGGGAGATGTACGAATTGATTTGGCCCCCATTATTAAACAAACAGTTCTAATTTGGAAGTGGGCGCATAGAACTATACGGTTTGAGGGTACCGATCCAGATACATCTATTTTTTCCTTAGTGGCTTTGAAAGGAATCAAGGCACAACAGGGTGGTATAGTCTGGGGAAAATATGGTTTAACTTCGATCGGTCAATTCTACCATGAAGGTCATCTTAGACCCTTCGATGAGCTGCGACTGCAATATAACCTTCCTAATCATATGTTTTATAGATACCTTCAGGTCAGGAGTGCGTTACAGCAGTCTGAAGGGAGGGGATTGATAGATATTATTGATTCACCGTGTAAGAAATATATGATGCAATTGTGTCCCCGTTAGAGGCTGTCCAAACTATATAGGTATTTACTCTCCCATATACAGTGCGAGGAGATGGATCAATTAAAAAGATATTGGACGGAGGATGTTCCCCAGATGGCCCAAACTACCTGGTGTGAGGTATTGTCATTTCCCAGTGGAGCTACCACTTCAATCCCTATTCAGCAGGTGCAATTTAATATTCTGCACAGAAGTTATATAACTACAGTGAGACTTAAGAAAGTAGAGAGCTCCTACTCCGAGATATGCCCTAAGTGTAAGGAGGGTTTGGGGACTTTCTGGCATATGCTTTGGGAGTGTAGAGTGGTAAAAACTTTCTGGGACAAAATTGTTAATCTAATGGTGGATGTTGGAATCCCCCGGAGTACTATCATCCCCACTAGTTTAATACTTGGAGTCTGGGAGCAAGGGGTTAATGGGGGTGAATGGAAAAAGTTAGCTAGGAACCTGTCAGCCATAGCGAAGGTTATCGTCGCTAGACGATGGATGGCCCCTTCAGCTCCGACGGTTGGAGAATGGTTAAAACTAGTCAATAGCACTTGTTCCCATGAGAGATTTGTGTATGCTACAAGGGGAGTTTGTCTAAAATTTCAGAAGATCTGGGGTTTATAGAAAGCCTCAAAGTATTACTCTGTACCACTAAGGCACGTTTAAATATGTTTTTTTTTTTTTGTTTCCTTTTGACGACTCACAAAATCACATACAGTATACTTGTATAGCATAATATAGTGATAGGACATATTTGCACTGGATTATTATATATTGATAAATTTGGAACTTTCCGGAGTTCTTAACAAAGTGCACTCACTTAGTTTATAACTATTCCGCAAGAAGAGACTTTGAATAGAGTTGTTATTTTTTGGAAACACAGAATCACAAATATCTTTATAGTTTAAGAGTGTGATAAGATATTAGGAATTATCTGTACTGAGATATTATAATTTGACAATTTATATGTAGTGAGGTTTTATTATATTGCACTTATTTAGGACAATTATTAATCTAATTAAATTATGATGTAAGATATGTTTACACTTAGCCATTAGAATTTTTTTGTATGTTGAAAAATAGGTTCACCACAATGTGGATATGATGTAGTTGGATATATTTGGGAGAGATCTCTCATGGGACTTTGTATGATAAGTTATACCCCACCGCATGTAACAACATGTCTTTCTTTATATGTTTACTATGCTTCTTAGATGTTAGTTGATAATAGAATAAGTTGTGGCCAGATCTCTTTTCCTTTTTTTTTTTTTTTCCTCTTTCTCTTCTTCTTTCCTTTTCGTTCTTCTTTTTAAGGGGGGAGGGAAGGGGTATCTTGTTGTCTTTTTTCTTATTTTTTTAGGAATCTAATTAATGTGAAAATAATATTGATGTATTTGATATTTTCTACCTTGTATTTTGTGCGATTAAATAAAGACTTAATAATAATAATAATAATAATAAAAAGATAACATGAAGAAAGTCTCAGAGCATAGGAATGTCTTGGTACCAACAGACACCAAAAGAGGAGGGGGCAGGAGGGTGAGCAGGACCCTGAAACAGAGAATCTCATGTATTGCTTATCTAAATATGATGTATGGAAACTGTATATGCATGTATATATCCCTGGACAAAATAAACGAGAGACCAGACGTGTGTTGGAATCGCAACTTGTGTGTGCGCACTTCATTCATCTCTCAATCGATTTATATAAGTTCTTACAGATCTACGAAGGACCTTAATTGTGAAGTTTATCTTCCATAACAGTGATCATAATATGGTCTCCTTACTATACTAACGCAGTCTCTAAAGTGCATACACTGGGAAGCAATGTTTCAAGGAAAGAACACAAAAGAAATATGAGACGCAGTTAAAATGTTGCTGGAAAACATACTGTACACACATTGCTTTTCATGGGTTAAAGGTAAGGGAATTAAGTTTAAACAAATGTGGGTAGAAATTGAAAAGCACGCATTTAAATTGTTTAAATCTGACAGGAATGAAAAGTACTTCCATATCTACAAAGAACATAATAAACCATGCATAAATAAATCAGAGCTGCTAAATTGGAAAACAAAAAGCATATTGAAATAGAAAGAAAGAAAAACCCACATTTTTAAGTATATCAATGGTAAAAAAGTTAAAAAAAGACAATATAGGATATAGCAGGAATATTACTTAAAAATAGAAATGCTTAAGTACCATTATTTAATACTTGGTTGACAGTGGAAGATGTTCAGAAGAGACTAAGTGAAATTAAGATAAATCAAGCTTCAGGTAAAGGTGGCATACACCCTAAAGCAGGCATGTCTAAACTGTTATGAGGAATGCTAAAACTTGCCATAGTTTTAGCATTCCTTAACAGCAAAACTGTGGCAAGGCATGATGGGACTTGTAGTTTCACAACAGCTGGAGGACCATAGTTTGGACATGCCTGCCTTAGAGTTTTTATTATACTAAACTAAGAAATAGCTAGGCCATCATACTTAACACATATTATATTTAATCAGACTCCATACCAAGCTGGTGAATAGCAGATGTGATGCCATCTTTTAAAAGGGGAAGTAAAACACAACAAGGGAATATAACCTAAGGACCTGTAAGCCTGACATCAATAGTGGGGAAGCTACTGGAGGGTATATTATGGGATAGCATTCAGGAATACTTGGAGCGCAATAAGATTATTAGTGGGAAATAGTATGGATTTTTAGTATGTGTGATGTCAAAATAATTGAATTAGCTTCTACGATAAAGTAAGTGGGAACTTAGACCATGGCAGAGCAATAGATGTGGTTGACTTAGATTTTGCAAAGGCTTTTGATACCGTGCCTCACATTTTGGCCTACAAAATAATGGAGCTGGGTCTAGGAAAATGGTAAATGGAACATTTTCAAATCGGTCTAAAATTTTAAGTGGTGTACCGCAAGCCACCAATTTTAAGTGGTGTACTGGGGCCACTTCTTTTTCATATATTTATTAATGACCTTGGCCAAGGATTAGGGAGCAACGTTAACATTTTTGACACTAAACTATGTAAGGTAATAGTATCAGAGCATGATGTACAGATGCAACTCACATGGTGATTGGCGCGATCCTGTCACCATGCGATTGCATTTAATTTGCTCCTGCGGCACATAGAAACACATTGAGTTGACATATCCGCATAGCGATTTTGAGCCAAGGGTGTGAATTTAGTGTGACAAACAGGAGCAAGCCGTAGTGATTGGGGATCGATAAGCGTGGCTACATCTGTCATACAAAACAACTTGAATAAACTAGATGCTTGAGCAGCAAAATGGAAGATGAGGTTTAACATAGATAAATTAAGGTTATACATTTTGGGACCAAAAACAAGCATGAAACCTTTAAATTAAATGGGGTAAATGTAGGGAAATCGTTAATGGAGAAAGATTTGAGGTGCTCATTGACAGTAGACTTAGAAACTGTGCTCAATGTCAAGCTGCAGCAGCAAAGGACAATAATGTATTAGCATGCATAAAGAGGGGCATAGATGCAGGGGAAGACAGTATAATTTTGCCACTATATAAATTGTTGGCATGGCCTCATCTAGAACACAGTGAACAGTTTTGGGCGCCACTCCATAAAAAAGACATATTGAAACTAGAAAACTAGCCATGTTTACTTAAGAAAAGTGGTGTCTAAGAGGAGATATCATTGCTATATGCAAATAAATGAAGGGTCAATACAGAGGATTATAATGTAAACTGTTTACACCGGGGTCTGTACACAGGACACACGGTCACCGACTAAGGTTAGAGGAGAGGAAGTTTTGTAGCAGAAAACAGTATCCAGGGTTATAACCATTAATCACAATGTATAGTAGTGGAACCCATTTTGGGTCTTCAGCAGTGGCGTAACTATACATTTTTCTCCCCCGCTGCGGAAATTTTTTTAGGCACCCCCCCCCCCAAAAAAAAAGAGGCGGAGGTGAGAGAGGAGACGGGAGGAGAAAGCCAGAGAACAAAAAAGAGAAAAAGGGGAGATTTGTGTGTGTGTACTTACTACCTCCAGTGGGTGGTTTCTACATCAGCGCTGAGTCTCCTTAGAGGCGCCAGCTCCTTGGTCCCCTCAGTAGCGCCGGCTCACCACGTCGGCATCAGTGTCCTCAGCGGCACCGGGTCGCAGTCTCATCAGTGCTGTGAGCCGCCCGGTTTCCCGTACAGCCGTGGTCGCATCAGTGCTGTCAGCCCCTGGTCTCCCGCACAGCGCCAGCCAGCAATGTCCGCTCCTGATCTCCCGCACAGCGACCAGCCGTGACACAGACAGACTTCAATTATTCGTGCCGGGGCTGGCCTACGTGACTGCAATGTCAGTGAGAGGGGAGGAGAGCAGAGGCTCTGACGGCGGAGGGGGAGAGGAAGTATGGGGCAGCGGGGGCAGGGGAAAAATACTTGCTCAGGTTATGTAGTTTCAGTGCGCCCAGCTGGTGCTGGCTCCCCCAAGCTGCCGCGGGGGCTGCCGCACCATAGCTACGAAACTGGTCTTCAGGGATTCTGGTTGGAACCAGATTGGAAGATACTTCATATGGGCCATTTACAATATAAAGCTGTGCACCGAAAGTGATAAAATATAGGTTAAACAAGATGGCCTGATGTCTTTTTTCAACCTCATCAACTATTAATTATGTTATCATATTGTGGTGTGTTATTCAGAGCCAGATGCACTAAGTTACAAAAGTGATAAAATGGAGAGTGATAAACAACCAACCAATCAGCTCCTGCTGACAGTTTTCAAACACAGTCTGTGAGATGGCAGGTAGGAGCTGATTGGCTGGCTGTTTATCACTCTCCATTGTATCACTTTTGAAGCTTAGTGCATCTGGCCCACAGTCTTTTATTTCTCCAATAAACCATAGTCCAGCTTAAGTGTTATATTCTTGGATGACTAAACTAGATTTGTTTAGATGCACTCATTAACTGCGCAACTGATAATACCCCTTTCTTTTACCTGTCCATTCTGTATCTTAAAGGCTAGCTAACTAAGACTCTCCTGTCTCCAGCTTACAGATTTCTGCTACTCATGGATACATTTACTAAGGTGGGAATTCTATTGAAGAGGGGATGTTGCCCATAGCAACCAATCAGATTCTATGATATTTTAGTAGGTGGTAAATAAATAAGTAGAATCTGATTGGTTGCTAAAGGCAACATCCCATCATCATTAGATTTACCATCTTAGTAAATTGACCCATTAATAACAGGCATGACAATATTAAATCATAGGGGGAAATTTACTAAGGTGGGCGATCACAGTTGATCCCCTGTACGAACGTGTACGAACAAGATTGGCCACAAACAGCCATAATCAAGATGAAAATACAGACCTCCGTATTTGGCTGCCTAGTTTCCCAGCAGGCAACTACATATTTGCCTGAAGCATCGCAAAGGTCAGTCAGATTTACAGTCAGATGTAAAAAGTAGAAAAAATAAAAAAATGGCTTGGGATCCCCCCCATTAGTATAACCAGCTCCGGGCTCTTTGAGCTGGTCCTGGTTGCAAATATACAGGAGACCAAATAAATAGGGTCCCCCTGTATTTCTGAAACCAGCGCTGGGCTTTTGGACCAGTTCTGATTACAAAAATACATGGACAAAAAGAATAGGGGTAGCCCATATTGTTATAGCCAGCACTGGGCTCCAACAGCCAGCGATGTATTGCCACAGCCTGAAAAAACTTTATACAAAATTTCCCTACAAAACTACTAAAACTGTAGCTGGTCAGCCCTGGCTGGGTCCCAGGGGGAGTGGGACTCTCTAATAATGGCCCCCGCAGGCCATCCTTGTCCTTTGTACCAAGTAAAGCCCCTTATACACACTGAGCCAGGTGAAGCCCTTTAGACATGCTGAGCCAGGTAGAACCCCTTAGACAAACTGCGCCAGGTATATTCCCTAACTCCCTAGGAAAGAAAAGGCTTTTTAATTGTTCATTGCAGCCATCTTGCCTTTACCTATATCACTCCAAAAGAAAAATGTTATGGATATATACTGCCCCTTACCTGATTCCTAAGGCTATGTTGCTGCACTGGTGAATAGAGTATGGAGGCTGGCTGCTGAAGCTGACCTCCACAAAGGTACATGGGAGGAACTGCAGTGTGTATTTTCTAAAGAGCTTCTGGCTTTAACTGTGAATGCTGCCCAATTGGAGCTGACTGAGCTGAACTCTTCTGGTGTAAATGATGTCCTGCCGATGAGCATGGCAGTGGGACGCCACACTTCCGCCCACGTAATAGGTGAATCCCCAAATAGGAGGTCTATATGATGGAATGTAATAAACAGCCTATGAGAGACGTTGATGCTTATTATACCTCCGGGCCCTGTAACCAAAAACCCTCCAATAGAATCACTGATCTAGACTGTCAAGAAATAAAACATATTCATATAAAGGTACTGGTTTCTTCCCATTTTTGTGATATCTAGATCTGCATATATATATATATATATATATATATATATATATATATATATATATATATATATATAGGAAAGAGAAAAAACAGAGTGCGCCCCTAATGTAAATTCCACCACCAGAATAAGACCAATGACCAAAGATCAATGGTAATTACAGCATAAAATCCACAGTATTTGATTTAATACAACATTTATTAAAAACATGTAGTTTTCATCTGTGCAGTATGATTCATACAGAAACAAGGAAATGCACCCAACGCGTTTCGTCGATACGACTTCCTCAGGGGTTAAAAAATTTCTATGGTGGTAGAAAAAACTTCATTAGCTTTATAACACTTTAAAAGAAATTTAAATTTTATTTAAAAATATATAAATGGACAGGTACATACCCGTATGTTGGTGGGTAGTGAAAATAATCACACCCGGTATGTAAACCTTCTAAAAAGCAGATCCTATGCGGATAATTAATATATAGTGCTCAGCTGCATCTATAATGTAAATAATGAATATATAATCAATTAATTGATACAAAAGGAGGAGAGCAAGAGGGAATAAAACAATATAAGGGTAATCGGTGCAATTTTGAGCACATACCGAGTTCCAACTGTAATTTGGATATGAATCAACAAATGTGGAAGTCCTTCTAAACGGTCGGATCCTGTAGAGGATCTTAATATTTAAGACTTAAAGCACAACTGCATCTATAATATAAATGGTAAATATATAGTTTATAATGGCAAGTAGAGTGAAAATAAAAGGGGGATATAATCTCAAACAGATTTAGCACCTACCAAAATTCAGTCTGACAACATGTGAGGGTCCTAAGAAACGTAGAATGAGGACTCCTATAGAATCAATAGGTAAGGGCTGATCAGTAATATCAAACAGAAAATGCTTTACAGTGCTTATGATAAGCGATTAAAATTAGTGTATATTCTACTCTGTCACCATTTTGGTGGCAGTATTTAACCGAAATCACAGCAATTCCATGACATTCAGTGTTTGAATACAGACATTACATTTCAATTTGATACAAAATATCATGATGTGTAGCCATCAGTGGGACAAAAGAGGAACATTTAAATACAATTTGATACAATTTGATATCTCATGATGTGTATAGCCATCAGTGGGATGAAAGAGGGACAATATTACCTCAGGCATTCCCGTGTATCATAACAGTTTTTCAATAATGAATCCAACTGGATAATGTAATACAGATTGCAATTCAAAGTGCACATAGCCATTTATGCATTTGCTAAGTTCTAGCATATTAAGTGCCTTAGTCATTACTGAATGTATAGTCTATTTAACAAGCCAGACAATTAGAGTAAATTTCAACCATTAACATACCTCTTAGATAAGGAACACAGCATGCAAAAGAATGAACCAACTGCAGGTAACAGGTGGACAGACTGGCCGGGTATAAATAGGGATACAGCAATACGTCACTTCCGGTTAGGGAAGATAACGAAAATGACATAATAAGGTACTTTCCAGTATAACATACACTCAGGGCTTACCCTTACTGGGCAGCTTAATTCTAGCGATCGCTGCTGTAGTAAACTTGAAGACTACAACGACCAGTCCCTGATGTTATCCGAACGGTTTTTGGAGAAAGGATATGACCCTTTAAAAACTGAAGAGGCCCGTCAACGTGCAGCCAATAAAAACAGAGATGAAATTCTCAAAGCAACCGTTACTCAGGGTACTTCCCTCACCCAGTACAAAAGACCTTTCATCACCCAGTTCTCAAGAGAAAGTAATACTATTAAAAGAATCTTGACAAAGCACTGGGACATTCTGCTTAAGGATCAAATTCTCGGTCCACATCTTCCTCCCAAACCCAACATTGTCTTCAAAAGAGCAACAAATTTGAAGAGTCTGGTGGCTCCCAGTAAATTGAAACTTACTCCTAAAATTAACGAGAAGAATAACTTTCTGGAGAGAGTCAATAGATGCAATCCCTGCAATAGGTGTATCTGCTGCAAGCATGTAGATAAAAGAACCTTTAAATGTACCATCAACCAAAAAGAATATACAGCGAATTCTGCCACTACATGCAATTCCACCTATGTGGTATATAGGATAACGTGCAGTTGTAACAAAACCTACATAGGCAAAACAAAACGCCAGCTGAAAATTAGAGTACAGGAGCATGTACGTAACATAAAGCACAAAGTGTTAAATCACAGTCTTTCTAGACATTTTCTTGAGTTTCACAATTCATCAGTTGATGCTCATAATTTCACTTTCACAGTTCTTGAACAGATCTTTCAAGATCCTAGGGGAGGGGACAGGGATCTCACCTTGTCCAGGAGGGAAACCTTCTGGATTTACTCCCTTAATTCACTCATGCCACAAGGCCTCAATGAAAGCATTGACATCGTATCTTTCTTGGGATGACTCTTGAAAAATTGAAAATGTTAATGAATTCTTTATATTAAAATTCTATTAGCCATCGCAACCAACGTTTTCACACCCCATTATACATGGGTCACTTATTGTTGTATGTCTTTCCCTTCTCTTCACCTCCTATGAATGGAGAATATTTCAAAACATTTATTATGAAGGGACTATAATTAAACCTAATATGTCACTTTTCACTTGAACCAGGGGTTTCTTTATACTCCGAAATTTACACTCTAAATTTCTTGTGCAATTCACACAATATTTATAAAGTATGGGTCAGTGCAATTGACATCTTCTGCACCTACCGATTAAGTTTTGTGCACTTTTTGATATCTCTACTCTCACTAAGTGCACCATCTTGATTCACATTTTCTATCAAGCACAGATATGTCACTAAGGTTGTTTACCTTTATGTAAATGATGAATTATAAATCCTACTCTGCAAGGCCACAGCATATGGCCATTCTATCACAATGATATATGAGTACTCACTGTAATAGAGTAAATCTCATACCATGCTAACACCTCGACTACTTACCTACTTAGTCTAAATTATTCTATAAGGCCGTTCATGATACCATCAATTCATTTGGGTATAATTGGGGGCAATTGGGTCTAAATAAAGTTAATTATAGTTTATAGCCCCATCTAATAATGGAATGATGACTTTGGTCTCACTATCTAATACGCCCCTTAAAACTTATTAAAAAGAAATTATAAGAGTTCTTATTCTATTTCTTATTACAAGAGTCTAATATTGGAGTAGGAAGAATCACCAATGATGATGATGTCATTAACCTTTTTGTAAGGCACCTACTACTAATCTGATTAATTGTTTCATCCCCACTACCATTTATTTTTAAGTAGTTTCTGCATATCTCATACCATTATTGGTATACATCATTCACCCTTCTTAGATGAGAACACTTACACCGCATGTTGGAACGCGGAAGTTATAGCGTGGAACGCATTCTGTTATCACCTTTCTTAGATGAGAATACTTACACCGCATGTTGGAACGCGGAAGTTATAGCGTGGAACGCATTCTGTTATTTAATCAGCGGACGCTGGTGACGCTCCTTGAACCGCATATCTACATGCGGAAATGACGTAGCGTGGAACGCACAGTCATCATCCCCATTTCAGTTGTTAGCCCAAGAGACGCCGCTTGGACCGCATATTGGGCGCGTACTACTGACGTCACGTGGAACGCACGCGACGTTATTATCACTGGTTCTCCGGTTATATTGATATAAATTGACGGCGGTTTACTATGGCAGCGATCGCTAGAATTAAGCTGCCCATTAAGGGTAAGCCCTGAGTGTATGTTATACTGGAAAGTACCTTATTATGTCATTTTCGTTATCTTCCCTAACCGGAAGTGACGTATTGCTGTATCCCTATTTATACCCGGCCAGTCTGTCCACCTGTTACCTGCAGTTGGTTCATTCTTTTGCATGCTGTGTTCCTTATCTAAGAGGTATGTTAATGGTTGAAATTTACTCTAATTGTCTGGCTTGTTAAATAGACTATACATTCAGTAATGACTAAGGCACTTAATATGCTAGAACTTAGCAAATGCATAAATGGCTATGTGCACTTTGAATTGCAATCTGTATTACATTATCCAGTTGGATTCATTATTGAAAAACTGTTATGATACACGGGAATGCCTGAGGTAATATTGTCCCTCTTTCATCCCACTGATGGCTATACACATCATGAGATATCAAATTGTATCAAATTGTATTTAAATGTTCCTCTTTTGTCCCACTGATGGCTACACATCATGATATTTTGTATCAAATTGAAATGTAATGTCTGTATTCAAACACTGAATGTCATGGAATTGCTGTGATTTCGGTTAAATACTGCCACCAAAATGGTGACAGAGTAGAATATACACTAATTTTAATCGCTTATCATAAGCACTGTAAAGCATTTTCTGTTTGATATTACTGATCAGCCCTTACCTATTGATTCTATAGGAGTCCTCATTCTACGTTTCTTAGGACCCTCACATGTTGTCAGACTGAATTTTGGTAGGTGCTAAATCTGTTTGAGATTATATCCCCCTTTTATTTTCACTCTACTTGCCATTATAAACTATATATTTACCATTTATATTATAGATGCAGTTGTGCTTTAAGTCTTAAATATTAAGATCCTCTACAGGATCCGACCGTTTAGAAGGACTTCCACATTTGTTGATTCATATCCAAATTACAGTTGGAACTCGGTATGTGCTCAAAATTGCACCGATTACCCTTATATTGTTTTATTCTCTCTTGCTCTCCTCCTTTTGTATCAATTAATTGATTATATATTCATTATTTACATTATAGATGCAGCTGAGCACTATATATTAATTATCCGCATAGGATCTGCTTTTTAGAAGGTTTACATACCGGGTGTGATTATTTTCACTACCCACCAACATACGGGTATGTACCTGTCCATTTATATATTTTTAAATAAAATTTAAATTTCTTTTAAAGTGTTATAAAGCTAATGAAGTTTTTTCTACCACCATAGAAATTTTTTAACCCCTGAGGAAGTCGTATCGACGAAACGCGTTGGGTGCATTTCCTTGTTTCTGTATGAATCATACTGCACAGATGAAAACTACATGTTTTTAATAAATGTTGTATTAAATCAAATACTGTGGATTTTATGCTGTAATTACCATTGATCTTTGGTCATTGGTCTTATTCTGGTGGTGGAATTTACATTAGGGGCGCACTCTGTTTTTTCTCTTTCCTCTATTTCTTCCACCTCCCCCACTAACAGGGGGGACTAATAGAGTTGCTGCCCTGACAGATATCTTCTAGCGCATTGAAAGGGTATTTCTTTTGTTATATATATATATATATACAGTAGGAGCAAGTTTCATCTTTGCTCCTTTGGCCATGGCTAGCCATGGCTATTCTATTGTTCTCAGCTGCAATACAATACATATTGCCGCTGAGAACAATAGAATAGCCATGGCTAGCCATGGGCAAAGGAGCAAAGATGAAACTTGCTACTACTATATATATATATATATATATATATATATATATATATATATATATATAGATGGGCAGGAATGGGCTGCACTCGTAGGTAACTTCCAGTGATTTATTGAGGTGCGGCAAAAACCAACGTTTCGGGGTTTATCTTTGAGCACCTTGACAAAGGGTTTACCACACCCCGAAACGTTGGTTTTTTACCTACGAGTGCCGCCCATTCCTGCCCATCTACGCATACTCATCCGGGAGGGCACCGGGCACCGGGGCCTGTTGAACCTTTGGGGAGAGTGCCGGGCCGCCAGAAGCAAGTATATATATATATATATATATATTGTTTTATACAGTGGCGTAACTCCCTAATTTTCGCCTCCCCCGCCGCAATTTTTTCTGCCCCCCCTCCCCTCCCCTTGGCGCCCCCTCCCGTCTCTCCCAGCGTCGACTCCTGCTGCTATAATGAAAACTGACTCTTAGAAAATGGCTGCCCCCATACTGCAGACAGAAAACTGTCTGCAGTATGGGGCAGCCATTTTCTAAGTGTCAGTTTTCATTATAGCAGCAGGAGCTGGCGCCGGGAGAGACAGGACCCTGATGGCAGGACACCAGACAGCAGCGGGTAAGTGGTAACTATAGCCCTGCAGACCCCCAGTGCCCACATGATCTCTGTGCCTCCCCGCCACCGCGGGGGCTGCGGAGCTATAGCTACACCACTGGTTTTATATTCGATTTTGCCTCCGTTTCTATGAGCATATTTAGCTTTTTGACAAAAATTGGACTGATTAGTATGTGTCATGTGACCAATTCCGAAAAAAACATTCATCCAGTATAAAACCCACACAGGCACAGCACACAGCTACTTTGATAAAGCCGTTTGACATGGTGAAACGCGTCAGCGCCGCTGCCCATGTGCCCTTGACTTGGACTTTGGACTTATCCGGACCAGCTCCAGACAGTTCCATCAGGACTCTCCGCCACTCAGTTTGGGGTTTCTGACATCCCGTCCCTACATGATACACTGGACCCTGGATAAATCTGCATACTAGTTTGCCCGCTGAGAAAAGGAGGCAGTTTACAGCTTTCAGCTACACCTAAGGTGGACGGTTATTCTCATACAATACTACCTGGCACTTATTTATGCATGTACTGGAGTATACCTAGGAACGGACAGTCCAATCCACTAACTAGGCTCAGACCTCTATGTGCGTGCCAGATAATGTGCCCACAGTGCAGACATGCTGTGACCAACACACCACTGGCACATAGCTAGTCACAGCCCTAATGTGACCCCAGACCCCTATTGCTCTAATTTTTGATGGCCCTGGCAGTGGTCTAGGTCTGTATTGTAGTATATCCATCTTTCTTTGAAATGGCTTGCTGCATAATTTTCCTATAATCAATCTTGTTCTTATATCCTTAGAAGCATTTACAATTACTTAGATTATAGTAGACCATAGTACACATGCTTTTTATGATGTACCCACAATTCTGTATGTTTTTTATATTCTCCCATGACTTCTCTTTGTTTACATTAGCAGAACGGAAGAGAAGTGCCTAATTCCCAGTTGGTGTGGCCATCATTCAGAGGAAGTGTAGTGATTGTGTTAGGACTCTGGGGAGTCCCTGTGTGCAAATACAGAAGGAGACTCTTTTGTTCATACTGTATGTTTGTAAATCCAGTCATAAGGACACAGAGACATGTGAGTTCACTACTGGGTTGTTTTATTCCATTCAACTCCAGACACACTGTCTCAGCACCACCCACTTTGCAGCATTCCCCTGGTCCTAGGGACCATCACCGAAGTTTCAGGCTTACACATTTTAGTAAGGGAGTGTCTACAAATATTAAGCATTCTAATACACTAACATAACAGAGACTGACCACGCACCACACCTGACTCTGTTGTCTCTCCCAGTGGTTGATTGATGCATGCTGTGCTAGACTTCACCTATAGCAGCCGCGTCCAAAGGAGCGAGTTAGGTCCGCTCCAACCCCAATGCCCACAGGTCTTATGTAGGACAATGCATCAACCGAAACTGAGAGGTAGACAAAAGGCTTACTGACTAAAACCCATGAAAACAAACAAACAGACAATGATACATTTTATAATGTGGTCAGAAACACCAGGTAGTTGAGTGGATGAATATGGGAGCAATCCTCCACTGAACTCCCAGGAATGCAACAACGCAAAAAATTCCTCACACCCACACTTGTAACTACAGAGACAAAGCAGGATGTAAACACAGTGGGGGAGATTTACTAAGATGAATTTGTATAAAAAATTTGTACTTTCATAGTAAAATCCGAATTTTGGGGGCGTATTTGCATTTTTTTCATTTACTATGCCAAAAATATGATTTTTCATATTTCGTATTGATGGGACATTTGTATTTGTATTTACAAATACGAATGAATACACCATCAATAGAATACGACAGGAATCACCTTTCAAAAGAATGTTAACTCCTAATTTACTAAGCGGCCGTATTGAAATTACAGCCGCTAATTGGCGTAAAACATCCGAATTGTCAGACAAATATGCCAGGAAAATACACTTTATTTTCCTGTCGTATTTGGCAGAAGCCTGCAGGGATCAGTCAGATCCGTGCAGGCTTCAGTGTAAAAAAAATTGATAAATAAATAAATAAAAATGGCGTGGGGTCCCCCCCACGGCCGTAACCAGCACCAGGCTGAAAGAGCCGGGGCTGGTAATAAAAAATCAGGGGAAAAAATGCATAGAGCTCTGCTGACTTTTTAAAACCAGCCCCAGGCTCCAGGGCCAGGTCTGGTTCCCAAAATACAGGGGACAAAATTAACAGGGGTCCCCCGTATTTTAAGAACCAGCCCCAGGCCCAACCAGTCAGCAGGGTAATGCCACAGCCAAGGGACACTTAGTATATAAGGTCCCGAGGCCAAAGCATTAACCCTACTGACTACTCAGCCTGGTCAGGGGTCTTGGGGGAGTGGGGACCCCCCTAATAAAGAGGTCGCCCCCCTCCAGGACTTACTTGGCCAGGCTGAAGCCTGGTGCTGTCCCTGGTGAGCCTGGGCTGTGGTCACCGGCACTGGATTGGGACCCTGGAGCCCCAGGACATCAGGACACCAGACCCGGGGACCTACCTATGGGCTCAAGATAGGTAAGTATCAGTATGAAAGGGCTTTGGATGTATTAAAGTTTTATTTTACATGTGTCAGTGTGTGTGTTATTTAACTATTTCTATTACTGTGAAACTACAACTGCCAGCGGGCCCTTTAATGCCCAGCATGCTGGGACTTGTGGTTCTCCAAGTCCCAGCATGCAGGGGAGGCTTGCTGGGATTCATAGTTCCACAGTTTTAGACAATAGTTAATTCAATTTTTTTACACTTTAATCAGCACCAGGCTTCAGGCTGGCCAGGAAAGTCCTGGAGGGGGGGACCCCTTTATTGGGGGGGGTCCTTACTCCCCCAGGACCCCTGACCAGGCTGACTGGTTGGTAGGGTTAATGCTTTGGCCGCGGGACCTTATATAATAAGTGTCCCCCGGCTGTGGCATTACCCTGCTGGCTGGTTGGGCCTGGGGCTGGTTCTTAAAATACGGGGGACCCCTATTTTGTCCCCCGTATTTTGGTAATCAGACCCGATCCTGGAGCCGGTTTTAAAAAGTGAGCGGAGCTCTATACATTTTTTCCCCTGATTTTTTATTACCAGCCCTGGCTCTTTCAGCCTGGTGCTGGTTACGGCTGTGGGGGGGGGGACCCCACACAGTTTAAAAAAAATTTTTTTTTACACATTGCAGCCTGCACAGATCTGACTGATCTGTGCAGACTGCCTATACGAATTCATATTAGAGGCCGTATATATGTCCGCTAATACGAATGAATACATCAGAGGTTTACAAAGCAGTCGTATCTGACTGCTTTGTAAATTATCCTCCGGAACACGAATTTGCATATGGCTGAAACAGCCGTATGCATTCGTAATCATTCGTATTCATATTCTTAGTGAATTTCCCCCAGTATGTCCTGGCTAATAGCATAAATGCAACAATGCATGAAGATTTTAATAATAAACAATATATAACCTGTGTGGATGGCTAAACCCCTAATAAGAGAAGACATAGGCCCTTATTTGGATCTGATCGCAGTACAAATTTGTTCTCAAAATGGGCAAGACCATGTGCACTGCAGGTGGGGCAAATGTAACATGTGCATAGAGAGTTAAATTTGGGTGGGGTGTGTTGAAACTGAAATCTAAATTGCAGTGTAAGAATAATGCAGCCAGTATTTACCCAGCACAGGAACAAAATAACTCACCCAAATCTAAAACTCTCTCCACATGTTACATCTTCTCCCCCTGCAGTGCACATGGTTTTGCCCATTTTGAGAACAAATTTGTACTGCAATCAGATCTGAATAAGACCCTAATACTCCACACAGATAAACTCTAACAGGGATCAGCTGAAATACTGAAGGTGGAAAAGCCAGCACTTATCTCTGTCAGACAGGGTCTGTGTTCATACAGGGTCTCTCAGACTGCAGCAATGGTTCCCTGACACAGGCAGGACTTCACAGGACACCTGGCAGGATCTCTTAGACTGCAGCAATGGTACACTGACACAGGCAAGATTTCACTGGACACCTGGCAGGATCTCTCAGACTGCAGCAAAAGTACACCGGCACAGGCAAGACTTCACAGGACACACAGTAGGAGTGCCTGCTGGAATACTTATGACTATAATAGAACTCTGACAAGACTTTAACCAGACTCAGACAAAGCTTAAACAAAACTATAACCGGCAGGTTCTCAATGCTGGGAGAATACCTAAATACCCAGAGGTACAAGGTGTGCATGAAACCCAGGCAAGGTGGATCAGCCGAAATCCGGAGTACTGTTCCAGGGGAAACATAACTACCGACCTGCCATAACAAATTGTGTGGGGGTTCACTGAGCATTCATCATAATGGTCTTAAACATCTCACAACACATCAAGCACCCACTCATCTGTTCCACCAGCATGACACCATTACCCATAAAAGCATCAATAGCAAAAACAAAAATGATGCAAATAAGAGGTAGTAGTTACTGAGATGATCATTTCATCCATTATTTATTGATAGTTTGTTATATAGCGCAGCATATTCCGTTGCACTTTACATTATCTAAGTATTTTTTTAGAGGCCGTTTTAACTGGCCAAAAATTAACCTATGATCGCATGATAACACAAGGGATCTGTAATAATTTCCTGATTACATGTGTTATCATGGCCCCGGCAGCTGCTTTTAGGAGTGTTTCCTTCTGGGGATAAGGAAGCTAGCATTGGCGATAGGTGTATAGGCTCTGGCAAAACATTTAACTGTGGACAATTACCGCGGCTAGTTGTATACACCTGATAATCTTGTTAAATCTTAAAATTTATTAATTATCTCCACTAATTTAAAATTTCTTCTAAATATCTATATTGCTATACAGAGCAAAATCGTTGATTCACGCTTAGTTTATCAAAATGCAGATGTATATAGCGGCTGCTCACCCACAAACTCCCCTGTTGGCAAAAGAGGATACAGACAATTGTGGGATGGCGCCTTAGCAGGTTTTATGATCTATGATAGTATACAACTATGTCAGACATACAACTATGTCTGATTCCAGGACTTGATTGTCATATAATGATGCTTCAATGAAACAAAATCTTAATTTTTTTTATATTTTAACTATGACAATATAATAAATACAGAGGATCTATAATTTGTACTTACCCTGTTGTTTCTGTCTGTCTCTGCTACCTCTTCTTTGTCCACGCCTTGCCGCACAAGGGCCTTTAAAATAATTACGTTATTGGTACTACAGGCTTTAAATAGAGACAGTGGTTCAGGACTTGCAATGCTCTCCAAACTCCTGAAACTGTCAGTATCACTTCCATCTCTTTCATATTGGTCTCCGTCTTCAATATCATCAGCCTGATGCCAGTAGCCACAGGTCTCATGATCTGGTGGATAAAATGAGTCATCGGATGCAATGCTTCTAGTATCAGAAAAGTCTGAAAAATCATCATATTCTACAACTTCTTCACCCTTGTTAATACAATGCTCTAAGTTGGGAACAACTGCAAGTAGCTGAGGCAAAGGATCTGCAGTTCCCTGAAATGAAAGGTTTTCTTCATCATAAATATTTCCTCCTGTTTCTTCTAGGTCGCCAGAATCCTTTTCTAGTCCATTGCCATCGCTCACCTCCACAACAGGTTGTAGCCCTGGCTTTCCTTTTCCTGCCTTTGCATCACCACTTGCATTCTGAGTCCCAGACAAAAGCACCATTGATCTCAGTTAGATGATAGAATAGGAAATATATACTGCTAATCGCTAATGGCTAATATAATTATATAGTACTGTCTTAAATAATGCAATTAGGCTGATAAGTCATTGGACTTCATGATATATGACATTTGAAAACATTATTTTCCTTTAACAATACTTCTTTTATCTGTTTGTATTCAGTGAATTGTTTCCATTAATTTTGTCTGATTGAATGTCTTCAGTTCCCTGTCCAAGCAAATGTTGAATTGTTCATTCAGTGTACACCATTGCAATCTTTGTTTTTCTTCCTCGAGTAGAAATAAGTTGCCCAGCAGCACAATCCTCCTCTTCTTTGAGGTCTATACAGTACTCTGAATAATTTCACAAAACTTTTTATGCAAATGAAAGAGCTGAATTTGTGCCAAAATACCAGTCTTTGTTTTTGTAGCCGAAAATGTCTTCTAAAAGGTAACAGAAACGTGACATATAAAAATCAATATAAATTCTCCTTTGGTTTGGCTGGTGGCCTAATTTATCTTTTTTTCAAATGCTTAATGATTTTAAATTGCTTCATAATTGTGACTTGGAAACAGTAAATAAGAAGTCTCAAATTACAAATGAAAACAAAAATAAGCGACTAAAAGAAGCACTCTCTAGTCTAAATGCTGACTTACTTTTATAAATGGAATACGATCCCGTATCAGTGTAGTGTAGTAAGCATAAGGTCGAAAAAAATCAGGTTGACATAGCTTTGCATTAAAAATAGAAATACGAATACTTGCTGAAGTATAAAAACAGAACGCGTAAGAGGTCCTTAGCATCCGACTTCAGTGGAGAGAAAGACATTTGGAAAAGTCCTGCTACCTAATCCGATCATCATTTCTGAGAAGATTGAGAACCCAGCTTAGCATGTTGACATCAGGGCCACATTTTAAAAGAGATTTAAATGGTAAATGTGCAGCTGTCAATGTTAGTCCCTGCAAAGCAGAAACGTAATCATGTCCGGCTAGCAGGTGAGAGTTTTCTTTCATTTCTGGTAAACAAGGTGATATACAATATGTAGAGAAATTAATAAGTGTACTTGTGAAAAGCCTTCTGTTGCAGCACTGGCTTAGACTGGTTACACAGTGTTTATTATTTACATATTTCACATTACTTGTAAGTCAGATATTGTAGAATATGAACTTATTTAGTGAATGCGTAACGTAACAAATGTAATCAAACATGTTTATTTGTAATACTTTTTACTAGTATACTCTTGTGTAATAATATAACTGTTATTTAGCATATTTAACATGTTATTTATAGTTTACGTTTTTTATGGCATGCAAGAGAAAGATGAATAATGTAAACTGTAATGATAAAAAAAATCTGATTAGACTGTAAGGGGTTTGTTCTATCATGAATAGTGCTAGTGAGCCCCGATTGGGCTGCAAGCAAAAATACTGTACACACATTTGGAATTAAATGGGTAAAATTTGGCGTGTGACTGCTATTGTTTCAGTATTACACATACATCACTACTAGTAATAATTCCTCCTATACAGCTTCTTAAGACTTATTTGACAAGATTTCAGCATTTTGTATTTTCTCTGCAAATTCGCATTCTGCAATCCAATTAGAAACATGCTTCGAACAGAGTGAACTCACAGTTTTCCTTTCTCACCTCACTTAGGGTGAGAGATGGTAGGGGTAATAGGATAAATTGTAAGGGCACCATAGAAAACCCCTTAGACACAAGTTTCCAGTTTGTCCAACATCTGTAATATTTGTCGTTTTTTTTTTAAATAGCCTTAAATTACCCAAAAATGTTTTAAATATTGCTTTATAATTTATTTTACATAAAGCATAGCAATAATTAGCCATTTAACACAGTTTAAAACTGTCCAATACGCACTTATGCACACTGACAGCCCTCTGTATGATTCTGCAAACAAAATTGCAATTTCTTTGGGTCCAGGAAACTCGCTTTTTCTTGCACTTCTCTCATATTGCATGTTTGACAATTCGCAAACCCCCTTTTCGAGTACCGCGAATAGACATTTTTAATTGGATTGTCAAATTCTTGAGCACATGCAACTTGTGACATGCACCTAATAGGATTGACCCCAATGTATCTACTTTACTTGTGTGTGCAATACTGTATAGAAAATGTGTCAGACTACAAATGAGTCAGACTGATATTAATACTAATTAATGATGATGGATTTACTGCCAATGCTAATAACACTTCATACAGTACATAAAGCCTTGCTAATATTTTTGCAATACATTCAAATGATTATTCGACTACATTTAATTAAATTCTCACCAAAAATATGCTGCTGGTATCAATAGCTCCCACCAGCTGCATATCTTATTGAATGAAAGTCACAACATCTTCACAAATAAAAATATAAACTCCCAGAACCTGATCTAACTGATCCCACCTTGGTCACCTCTTCAACCTATCACTCTCTACTGGCATCTGCCCCTTAACCATATAAACATGCTCTGGTCTCCCCATTTAAAAAAAAAACTAACAACAACCTCTACCCTTCATCATCCACTAGCTACCACCTCATCTCCCTTCCCCATTGGCCTTCAAACTACTTCAATGTCTGGTTTGCAGCCATCTCACTAGCTACCTCTCACTAGCTAACTCCATCCTTGATCTCCTACATTCTGGCTTTTCCTTACACTCCACTAATTTTTCGTGAGTGAAAGTCACAAATGATTTTCAGCCAAATCCAGGGCACACATGTCTCTGCTTATCCTTTTGGACCTCTCTGCTGCCTTCAACAATGTGGATCATCCTGTCCTCTGCACACTCCAAAACATTGGCCTCTCTAGCACAACCCTTGACTGGTTTACCTCTTCCCTCACTAACTTCTCCTTCTCTGTGCATGTCTCTGGCACCACCTCATCACCTTCCATACTTCCTGTTGATGTCCCTCAGGGTTCTGTCCTTGATCCCCTTCTGTTCTCTCTGTACACCTCTTCCCAAGGTGCGCTCATTAACTCTTTTAGCCTTCAATACCACCCAGTGGCGTAAGTTTGTCCCAGTTGCCCGGAGGCAAGATAAATATTGGTGTCCCTCACCCACGCATGCAGTACCTTATATTATTACATGTGGTATGTGGCCAATCCTCTAAAACCAACATTTTTGGAGGTCTGGATACATTTTTTAAGTTTCCTGCATCCCATCTGGTGTGTAGTAGATAAACTAGAAGAATGTGATACTTAGCTGTTTGTCACTGTGGATAACTAGTTTATCTCTGGTGGCTTAGAACGTCCTTGATAAGGATGTCCAGAGTAGTGCTAAATAGATATTTTGTTTTATTTCTAAATCTAACAAAGCCTCATATGAAATCTCTAAAATAAATAAAGTAAATTATGCCTTATTCCTTTTGGAGATAATATTTGGGAAGTACATCGAGAACACTCCTTAGGTTGTTTTGATATTTTATTCTGTGCCTTTTGTGCTAGAAGCTTATTGGTTGCTATGGGCAACTTCTTCAGGGCTTGATACATCTCTCCCTTGGTATGTTATGTTAGTAATGCATGTTTTCTGAAATTCTAAATTCACTGTATAATTTTGCATTATTCTAATTATTTATAATGTGCACACCGATTACTTACAGAGGTGTCACGATCCAAAGGCATGCACTGGGAATGGGGGTTTGGTCTTGTCTGGAGGTGGCATTGGACTCATCCAGAGGGGGAATGGCCTCAAAACCCAACTCCCATTTTCTGCACTCCATGGTCTGGGAGGTGCAGGCTGCCCACATGGACTGTTGTGGGTACAAGTGTCAGCACCTACTCACTGACAGGAACCAGAAGCTCCAGGTAATGTTACAGTGTAGCCCCTGGCTCATTCCACTGTGCAGGAGCCAGCATTTTGGTGTAAAATCTCTGTGGGTGACGATAGTGTGGCCTAAATCCGCTCCCTGGCTATAATGACAATGGTCCCCTATAGGGATCTTTAGCTTTTTGTGTTTTTATGGATTGTCCAAAATAGTGTATTAGTAACTGACATAGAGGAAGAATGGCAAAAATAGAACAAAATTATATAAATAAATAGTCACAGAGGCAGTTAATATATACATGGTGTGCAGTTTATACAGGGCCATGGGTCAAGGGGGGATCCACGGTGTAGACCTTGTACCCAGAATAGACTAAGCATCAGGAAGACAGTCCTATACTTCAAAACATTCCTAAAATGTCCTATTTGAGACAAAAAGCTCCAGCTACCAGACCAGCCATATTTCATAAGATCCGCACAGGAGATAACATAGAATCTGAGACTATACCAGAGTTTTCTGCTATCTTCTGTGCCTACATGGTATCGCCTGCAGCACACAGGCAGCCAGCTATTAAAAACACATCTGCACAGAAGTAATTAAT
The DNA here is from genome assembly GCF_055691185.1 of Crinia signifera. Lineage (NCBI taxonomy): Eukaryota > Metazoa > Chordata > Amphibia > Anura > Myobatrachidae > Crinia > Crinia signifera. The sequence goes on from NC_139221.1 coordinate 165,426,960, forward strand.
TGTAAACATGTAGATTGAGAACATCCAATGTCAAGTGAGTCCATCTAGTGCTAAACATGAAATAATTATTTACTTCCAAACTGTCCCTCTTTTTGAGATTCTGTACAGAGATTTATATAGAAAATATTCTGCCTTCTAGGCTTCTACTAAACTTGCCATGCTTGTCACTAATATATTATGACCACATACTGTATATACAAAGTTCTACTGAAATTGGAACTTCATCTTATTTTGAAAGCTTTTATTTCTGTCTTAGATTATTTGGAAGAGAAAAAACTAATTTGGAGATTTTTAAATGAATGTACCTGAAATCTATAAAGAAAAATATGGTCAAAGAGAAAAGGCATTAAATTCTGATTAAATAAAGCATATAATAACAAGAGCGCTTAAGTGCTTGTGGATATTTTTATTAACGGCCTTTATACTACTCTAATGACAATAACAGTCTAGTATAACATTAAAAGATAATTTACCATGCATTTTTAATAATGAAAATGTGTCCATTTTCCTTCTATTGCCATTTTCTGTTTTCCTCTATTGCTGGAAATAAAATCAACCATTGGCATATGAACTATTTCCTCTCACACAGAAGCCACCCTGTAGAAATGCTATGAGACTCTGGGGCCACATGAAAAACAATGCTTTGGGTGGAATATAACAACCTGTGGAAATGTAAGACCGTTCAAGTTCTTCTGTTTCCTCAAAGTGGCAATCATTTATACAGCAGATTCAACCTGTTTTTTTTCTGTCAATGATTACCACTTTAACAGAAATGGGAGAGCAGGCACTATGTCCTGCTTATCACAGGCTTTTATATGTACCCCTTTATATTTTAAATCTGTAATTTCAGTTTTTTCTACGAAGCATTACTATAAGAAACCTACATTAATTCCAGATCCAAATATTATTCATTAAAACATTTAAAATGCCTTCAGATTTAAGAGGAAATTTTTTTTTTATTTGTGTCTGATCTTCCATCTAAAGTAATACATCAAGATTCAAATGTTTGTTCCAGCGAGTGTGAGTAACTGGGCACCCAGTATTATTGTGCATGTCATGCCCAAAAGGATCAGGTTTAAGCCCCTTACACAGAAGAAGATATTGTGCAAGATATCGTGCATAAAGCGATTTCTGAATGATATCTTGCACAATATCTTCTAGTGTGTATGCTTAATATTGTTAAAGATGCACCCTTCTGCATGTCCTTTATGATATTAATATCTTCCAGACATGCAGCTCAATTCAGCCAATATTGCTAATGCTGTTTGTACACATTGTTCAGTGTGGAATGGTGACAATTAGCATGAGCTATATTGTCGTGCTGCACTCCGTGCCCCGCCGCTCACCTCACTCCTGGTAACTGGCGCTTGCTCCATCCCCAGCACCTGCTGCAGATTCCTCCCCCACCACTGGCTCCACCCCTGGCACCCGCCCCCGGCACCTACCTTTCATCCCCAGAGAAGCAGCATTCAGCTGTTTATATTAGTATATTAATAACCATAATATTTATATTATTACATTGATGGACACTGGCCACCAATGTTTTTATTAGTACATTAATGGCCACTGCCCCCCTATGTTTATATAGTACACTCTTCCTACTGCCCACAGATGTGAATCATTCAGGAGCATGCATTGTACCCACTGCCCAAGAATGTAGAATGCATGCATGCATGTTTGTAGCATGCATGCACCCACTTGCAGCCAATGTGTGCCATGCGAGTTTGGAGTATGCATGGTACTGGGTAGGGTATATCGTGCCGACACTCAGGATACCGACAGTCATTAGTTTGAAGGCGGAATCCTGACTACAGGGACTCAGACAGTGGGGCAAGTGCAATGAAGCCCCTTGCGGGCTCGCTGCACTTTCCACCTATTCTATACTCCCTCTATGGGGTCATGAACCCCCATGAGGGAGAATAGCCCGGGCGGGAGCCTGACTGTCGGGTTTTAGCAGTCAGGATTCCAACATTAGTGTAATGACTGTTGAAACCCGACTGTCAGGTGGCCATCCAGCACTCCATGGTACCCACCACCCACCAATATATAACATGTAGGGATGCCAATCCCAGGCATCTTTTTAATCCTGGGAATCGGGATTGAAAAATTGCTCATTCCAGGGATACCCAGGATTTTGGGATTGGCCTCCCTAATAAATCCCCCCTCAAAATGGCAGCCCAAGCATTCACTCACTTGGGCAAGTGGTGCGGCCAGCATCTTACGTGAAAGCAGCAGTGTCAGCACTTGGGTGTGGTCAGCAGGCTATGCAGTGTGACCTCTGACCACGTCACGCTGTGCAGAGCTGCACAGCTGGAAAAGGAATGCTCAGATTCTGCACGGCATTAAGGCCCCCATACACTCTGCAACTTTTCCCGAGGGGATAAGTCATATCCAACTCCCCTCCCTGCGACCGGGGACCCTCCCAGGTGGCAGGATTACATGCATCATATCGAATGTGATCCTTCTGCATGTGATATATTGCATGTGATCCCCGTTCTCCCAGTCCTGGAAGAGAAGTTGATTCGAAAAATTTATATGTAGCCCATCCGACATCTCACTCCGATCTGATGCGCACAGGACCGCCCATTAAATATACAGTAGTGTCCCATACAATTTGGCAATATCTTTCATCTTTCATAAAACCAGTCAGTGTGTATGCACAATATCTTTCAAGATCAGCTCAAGGGAAATTATTCACTAAAATCTGTCATGTCTTCTAGTGTGTATGGGGCTTCAAACAAGTGGCTAAATCCCTCTTTGATTGAGCACATAAACGTATTTTTGCAGATTCGTGTTTTCCACCTCAGAAGAAACAGTTGAATCGCTCCCTTTATTCTTATGGCACCTCAAACAATTGAATTCTCCCTTTTGAAATAGAAAGCTTGAATGAGTATCCCATATTCCTACACATTCACCTACAGCACGATTCACAGTATCAGCAGAAATAGTGTATGCAAAAACACTTTACCAGGTTACAGGTACACATCCTTGTGTCATACTGTACTTGTCTACTCTACTGGGAGGCTCCTGAATCTCAGGTGCAGTGGCATAGCAACAATAAAGGCAGCCCCCGCGGCTGCTTGGGGGAGCCGCCTGCGGTGGGCGCCCGTGTACTAACTAGTGTGCAGGGAGGGATGACAGGCAGCAGCGCCGGCTGGGATGAAAGCAGCAGCTGCTGCTGGACGGGACGCAGGAGCCGGGGCTTACATACCGTAGGAGGGCAGGAGCAGCAGCAGCAGGGGAAGTCCCTTTACTTTCAGTTTCACTTTCCACTCTGCAGTTCTGAGCTCCATCTCCTCCCTCCAGTCACTGCTGAGAACAAGCATGGATTCCTGGAGCCGGAGCTGCTGCCTCTTCTCTGCCAGGGGTCAATTAAGCCGGCCCCTGCAAACACCTGCTGCTGGTCTCCCTAGTGCTGCTGCTGGCAGGCCCTCCACCCAGCGCCAGTGGTATGTTACAATATTATTAATATCTTGGGATATATGTATGGATGTCATTTTGGGGATATATGGATGTATGTATGCATGAGGGTGCAGTGTATGTATGTATGTATGTATGTATGTATGTAGGAGGGAGGCAGTGTATGTATGTATGTATGTATGTATGTATGTATGTATGAGGTAGGCAGTGTATGGATGTACTGTATGTATCAGGGAGGCAGTGTATGTATGTATGTATGTATGTATGTATGAGGTAGTCCGTCTATGCCAGCCCCCCAGTCCTTCGTTCCATCCCATTGCCTACCTCCACTCCCTGCCCAATATCTGTCCCCACTCTACCTGCCAAGTATCTGCCCCACTTCTCCCTGCCTAGTATCTTCCACCAACTCACTGGCTATCCTCTCTCTCCCCCCTATGCCTGCCCAGCATCTGCCCCCTCCTCTCCCTGCCAACCATCTGTACCCCTTCTCCCTGTCCACCATCCGGCCTCTGTCAGCCCACCATCCATCCATCTCCTCTCTCTGCCCACCAATAATACAGGGTGAGCAGCCTGTGGTGTCCTGGTATAATTTGCCCTGGTATAATTATAAAGGGGAGCAGCCTGTAGTGTCCTGGTATAATTATCCAAGGGAAGCAGTCTGTGGTGTCCTGGTATAATTATACAGAGGGAGCAGCCTGTGGTGTCATGCATTGCTCCCCCTGTATAATTATTACCAGGACAACACAGGCTGTTCCCCTGCCCCCGCATAATAACATCCAATAAATGTCACTTCACCTGCCTGTCACAGGCACTGCCAGTGCCTTTTAAGTTTCGTGCTGCAATGCTGCGGCTCCCGTCTCTCTCTCTGTTCTGCTGTCCCGCGACGCAGCACGCTCAACCTCCGTTCTCCGCCCCTTCCCCCAAGACGCACGGGTGGTGCAGTGATTCAGAAATGAATGTAATACAGGTGACCGCCGGCAGGGCCATGCCCTGCACATATTTATCCCTGGAGGCTGATGGACATGTCCTCATGGAGGAAGCCGGCGGCCATGTCCCTGTAGCCGCGGAGCCACCTACAGGACAGGAAGACAGGACTGGAGGAGGAGGAGGCCCGCAACATTACCTGTTAGAGCGGCCCGGGGGCACATGGCCCCCTGCCGCCCGGCCCAGCCCGACCCTGAGTACCAGTAATTGCAGCATTGTATAGACATGATAACAGAATTACACGATTACTTGGGTACATGTTTTTTTCTATGGGGAAAACTATACAATTTACACTACATCCTAACAGACCAGAAAACACCTAGCAGTTGGTCATCATCTCCATAATGTGACGGAATACAAATATCTTGTGAACTCAACCGGTACTTGACTGTTAATGTTTCAGAAATACTAGACTGTGGTTGTGCAGGGCACTTCCTAGACCTTGATATTTCTAATGGGGCTCATATACAAATGCGATCGGATGTGATGCTACATTGCAATGAGAACATCTGACTCTGATGTCAGCAGCACCCCACCACCAGCAGCAGTGGGTGCCCAAGAAGTTCAGACAGGTACAGGGAGCACTACTGAACACTGTACCTGTGGGTATTACAGCAAATATATTGGGCTCCAGCACACTGTCTGTTCTGGACCCACTGAAAGTATGGTGCTTGAGAGTGGGTGAGATTTAATAGGATGAGAGATTCAGAAAGAGAGAGATTTGGTAAGAAATCTCCAGGTTTTTTAAAGCGGCAATCATTTACACTTCACAAATAAACTGGTTTTGCAGTGTAAATGATTGCCGCTTAAAAAAACTGGAGATTTCTTACCAAATCTCTCACTTTCTGAATCTCTCATCCTATTAAATCTCACCTAGTGTTTCTCTGCTGGCATTCCTCACATGGGTTTATCCCTGCTAATATGCAGAGACTACTAACCACTACCACTGGTCAAGAAATGTGAAGTATATGGTAGAGGAAAGGAGGCTGGCACCAGTCTGAATTCTGTATGTATGGGGAAGGATGCAAGTTATTATGGTCAAGACTACAGTATATGAATGTTGTTGGCATGAGCCTTTGTTCAAGTTCACACAACTTCAAGTGTAAATGATCTGTAATTGAATAGCATTAGGCTCTCATATTTGGATAGGGTTGTAAAGATGGGTGCAGAATGATGGTGGCCATGAATATTTGTGGATTTACTATTTTAGTTGGTTCAATAAATGTGTGTTTAACAAAATGTGTTTTTACAGTGTATAAGGTGGGCTCCTCCCTATTGTAGCACAGCAAAGCACCAGCATGGATATTACATCTCTCTGCACATAGTGGTGTTCCTGGACATGTCACTAGTGACCTTAGTGAGTGTCCTGTGTGTTTCTGGGAGTGCTTGGGGTAGTGTTTCTGTAGGGTTCCATAAGTGTTGTTCTATTATGCCTAATGATCCATGCATTGGTGTAGTGCAGGTATCGCAGAGGGTGAGACAGGTTCATATCCCTCAGACCCATGTCACTTCATCCCAATTCATCCATTTGGTGATGTCAGCTGGGCTTTCCCATAGGCTCGTCTATCCGTCCCCGAACCCGGCATCTGCACATGTGCATAAATGCGCAAGCGCAAAACATGGCTCCCTGTGCAAATTTGCGTCGAGCGATCAATCGGTGAACGCACCGTGCATTTTGGGCCAAAAACTGGCGGACGCCGAAGATAGCTCCAGACCACCCCTAGATATACCCTATGAGAGCGGACGCCTGGGTCTGCTAATTAACGCTGATTACTACACCTGAATGTAATAAGCAATGCTGCAGCCTATTACGTGAAAACCATGATTTCACTACCTGCAAGCCACACACAGCCCTCAAACACATTGGAAGCATATCTTTCTACACTTCTCTACATGTAAAGGTTGTTTTAATTTTAGGTAAGATTCATTCTAAGACCTGCTTATATATGTCAAGGTAGTTATTTTATAACCATCTACACCCATTCAGAAAGTGTTTTGGTATACTTTAAAAAGCAGGATACTCAATTCACAGAAGTCGACATGTGTCAACTTTTTCACTGTAACACCAACATAACTTTATTTAAAAGTAAAACCAATGTGGGGACACATAGATAGTGATTAAAATGCAACATTAGAACATAATAAATATACATGTAATGAATGTTAAAATGTTGTTTTATTAGGGTGTTTATTAAGGTAGACAATTGAGTTAATAGAAAACAATGATTGAATAACAGTTAGCATAATTAATTAAATTTCTTAATTATAGTTCAAAGGCAAGATTTGCAGTGCCATATATGTGAAGGGTATGCCACCCTGCACGAATGTACGCTCACTCTCACGATCGGTGACACACGCTGAGTTTTCAATTGAAAAAAGGCGAGACCCGTCCATGCACTGTGGCGTACGCTCTGTTGTACGCCAGTTAACGGTGTCTAAGTGGAGACCCGTCCGTATACGCTGGCGTACGCTCAAGTGTACACCACTCCCCATTGTCGGTGTTTGTGATCGTCCATATGCGGCTGTTCTGTGGTACGGGAAACTTATGGTGAAACGGACCGTACGTCCGTTTCACCGACCTAACCAGAATAAGGCCCAGACTGTGTTTGGTTGGTTGTTTATCACTCTACATTTTATCACTTTTGAAGCTTAGTGCATCTGGCCCATAGACTCAAAAAAAAAAGTGCATTGCCCAAATAGTTAACACTACCTAAAACAATTGTTAATGTTGCTCACATCCTCGGTGGCTAAGGTATTTATTATATTTATTCTAGTTACAAGCCTGCCAAAATGACAAATCACCACAAAAGTAATGGAAGTGGTGGCGGCTGAGCACAAAGGGAACAACACCTGACTTGCTCTATCAACACTATCTAGGTGAGGAGCAGTGTTTGCCTTTTATTATGTAGGATATGTATAAAATGTTTCTTTAAAAAAGGATACTGTTACATCTGAGAGTAAGGCAAGTATCCAATTTCATGCTGGAAGTATGGGACTTCCCACTGACATAAAGATAAGGTTATTTTTACACCTGGATGCTCAATTTATTATTTATAACATTGTTGTCAAAAAATCATTTACTTTTTCAAAGTCAAATCTTGTATGAAAAATGATCAAAAGCCATTACTAATACCAACAACTTGCCACCATGGTGACGATTGGCTTTATTTTTATAGAAAATGTTATGATTACATTTCTGTATGTGTTTACCAGATAAGCTATCACTGTTGTATGTATTTTCATACTTTTATATGTTATGTAATCAATAAACATTTAATATAAAAAAAAAAAAAAATGTTATGAAACTTTAATTTGTGCTAATTACAATATGTTGTAGGATAAATAATAACAAAAACTGAATTTAACATGAAAAGTACATGTTCCAGGTCAACTGGGGATATCTTTTACAATACAAAGTTTTTGGCAGGCACATGATACAGAAAAATATTTAATATTTAATATGATTAAATTGGTTGTTGGTGCAATATAGTTTAGAGTATATAAAACACGTCAATGTAAGTCAATGTTGTGCACATCACACAACTACGTGTATAATATATATATATATATATATATATATATATATATATAAAAATATATCTATATATAGATATATATACAGAGGAGCCGACACTCACAATCCACAATTTCAACTGCTGGGGTGCAGATCTCAGGTTGTAATCCAGAATGGGGGTACAGCCATATATAAAACAGTCCAATAAAAGAGCACTCACCAGGCTTTTCTTCAGAATGCAATTAAAAAGGTTTAATACGTCACCATATATTCATGTCGGTATGTCGACGTTTCGAGGCTCACAGGGCCCTTTGTCAAGACCACAATATAGATGGGTATACAGCTCCAAAATGGAGGGCCCTGTGAGGCTCGAAACGTCGACATACTGACATGAATATATGGTGACGTATTAAACCTTTTTAATTGCATTCTGAAGAAAAGCCTGGTGAGTGCTCTTTTATTGGACTGTTTTATATATAGATATATATATCTTATATAATAGCCCAGAATTGTCACTCAGTGACTGTGTGTATAACGCAGGACACCAAAGAAGATAACCATGATGTTCACACATCTGCACACACAGTGAAGCACCACATCACACAACTGGTATATACAGTATGTAACATCCCAGAAATGCATAAATATTATAATAAGTATGTAAAATGTATTTATTTGATGGAGATCCCTCACAGAGGGAACATATAGGGATTCAATCCCCTCATAGAGGGAGAGTTTAGTAATATATAAGAAACCCGTTCTGGAGGGGAGGTGGGTTGATCCCAAACTGTCTTGATGGAGAAACTTCACCACCACAAGGCTTAGGACTGTACCAATCTCCTGAAGGGAGAGGGGAGGCTGCCAAGTTACAGTTTCAGCAGTTGCTGAGGAGAGAGACAGAGCAGGGGTGTGCGCTGTCATGAGAGCTGCAGAGGCACCAAATGTTAGAAGAATTACCAAAAGGCGACTCCCGTTGACTCAGCACAGTTGTCCGGTGTTTGTCCCCATTAGGAAGCAGCGCCGTCCTGCTGGCCAAGAATCCCATGGAGGTGCTTCAGAATTGGGCTATGTCAGAGGCCCGGCCTAGCTGATTGAGGCCGGTGGTGCGCAGTTACGCAGAGCCCCTCTATTCCACCAAAAGAGTGAGTGAGTCAAGCCCCAGAAACCCCTGAAAGGCAATAGGGGTGGACCTGAAATTATTCCCTAGGGCTTAAGAACAGACTTGGGATAGGGAATCAGTCTTTGCAGCTTGATTATGGGGCCCCACAGGACATTCATTGCTAATTAAACTAGAAGATATAATACAGCAGCAGGCAAGAGCAGCAGAAAGGATCTATAAACAGAGTTGTCAGTGCAAGAAACATTAAAAGTTAAACTCAGGATTATAACTGTGAATACAGGGAGAAGATCTGTTTATGTGCACATAATAGCAATTTCCCTTAAGAGCTAAATTGCGCAATTTAGAGAAAAAGACTTGATTTTTAATGTTATAGTAATATTGATATTTTGGTTATTTATTTGAATAATTTATTCGTTGTGCAAAACCAACTGTTAAATGTAACATTTAAATATTGTCAAGCTGGATTTTTGTAATATAATAAACCCTATTAACCTTTATCTTAGCCTTTGTAAAATTACCTGAAAAGAAAGATCTGAGCTAATACTAGAGTGTTACAAATTTGGCGTCACGAACAGGATCGAATATGAATGTGCAAGGAGGCAACCCCACCGCAGATGAAAACAGGATCCTTAATGACAAGATTGCTGAACTCGCCCAAAGTCTCGCTGAGATAAAAAAAGAGCTAAGAGACCTAAAACGGGAACGTGCAGTACCAACTAATCATTGTGATTGAAAAGGGAGGCCAATATGTCGAGGATGCAAACAAAGTTGTTATATCAAAAGGAATTGTCGACAACCCACGAGAAAAGTGAAGAGAGTAGGTTCACCCTGGGAAAGAGGACCCAGAGATATAGGCTCAAACACAATAGTTCAGAACCAGATTAGCATATCTGGAGTAACATCTGTAAGCGATATTCAGCAATTCAGCCCAAGTAAGATTTCAGGTCATGTTGTGTGGTTTAGTGTACCACGTGGGTATGGATTTATAAAACAAACTGACACCAAAAGAAGAGTATATGTGCATTACACTGCCATTGAGAAGACCAACCCTGAAGAGTGCTTCAAGAATCTGGGAACTGGAGAAATAGTTGAGTTTGATTTGGCAAATGGAAAGAAGGGCATCAAAGCGATTAATGTAACAGGTCCTAATGGTGTTCCAGTGCAAGGCAACAAATATGTCACAAATCGCAGCCAATACTGGCCCTGTCCACACTGCAGAGATTCTCTACGCACCTGTCAACAGGATATTCAACACAAGGGAGGTGGAGAGGAACCAGGAGAAGGTCACAGTACGGAAGAAAGTACTAAACCTCAGCGGCAATATTGCCACATGAGAACAGAAGAATCAGGAAAGCAACAGCATGATTTTCCTGAGCAAAGTGAATTGGTGGAATGAACAGACAAACAAACTTTGGAGAAATAGAATGAGGACAAACAAACTGTCGAGAAACAGAATGAGACAAAGCAGCAAAGCCTGCAGAATATGGTCATACAGCAACTGCCTCCAGAGATGGTTTGTGACAGTAAATTAAAAGTTGAAGACATCGATTTCAGTATGGTCGACCCAAGTCGAGCAGATTCAAGCACATCTGATCAAGAAAAAGACACAGAAGAAGTGATTTGTGTGGCTGTGGGATTGGGAACCCTTAGACCCAATACCCCAGATTATGTTGTGTCAAACTCTAAATCTAAGGTTCCTGAAGAATCCCTTAGCATAACTAAAGATTCAGAGACAAATTTTCTTCCATTTCACTAAGACCTCAAGTTCACCACTATAACCTCTGAGGAGATAAAACTGATATACCAGCAGGCTTTGAAGAGGTCTAAGGTATATAACCAAGGTACCTCACATAGGCAGCATAGATATTAGCCATGATGTAGAGTGTAGTTTGTTATCTGATATATTGTTGGTCCAGAATATTAGTTTCGCGGAAATTGTGAAGATGAAAATGTAAATATTGTAATGAAACAATTTTAATGTTTTATGTCATTGTTGATGAAATGCGTGAGGACAAAGGAGAAACATGTAACATCCCAGAAATGCATAAATATTATAATAAGTATGTAAAATGTATTTATTTGATAAGATCCCTCACAGAGGGAACATATAGGGATTCAATCCCCTCATAGAGGGAGAGTTTAGTAATATATAAGAAACCCCTTCTGGAGGGGAGGTGGGTTGATCTCAAACTGTCTTGATGGAGAAACTTCACCACCACAAGGCTTAGGACTGTACCAATCTCCTGAAGGTAGAGGGGAGGCTGATAAGTGACAATTAATCTGAAGGGGGCTCACAGGCAGAGTGAGAGCCCCACAAGCCCAGGATGAGAGGGGTTTAAAAGCAGAGCTGCATGTGACAGTTTGAGCAGTTGCTGAGATCCTTGCAGCACTGTCAAAGCAGCACAGACACCAATAAAAACTAAACTATGCAACCAGCACAACAATTGTTTATTGAGTTGTGTCTGTGCTTCCTATTTATGTTGTTTACATTTTTGTTATTCCTAAGCATATAGATATCACACATGTGCAGTGGCAAATGCAGGATTTTTATAGGGGGGGTTTCCAAATGTAATAAAAAAATTCCCACTCTGCAGCGCGTTGGAGTAAGTATGGGAGTCTTGAGGAGCAGTGACAGTCCTGAATTTTTTTTTTTTTTATATACTCTGGATACTGTATAATATTTAACAGTACTGATGGTCTATAGTATAGGCTGTTTCAAACATTTAAATAAGATAAGTGGTCAGGAAAACGTTAAACATATAATAAATAAATACAGAAACATAATAGAAACAATACTGCACTTTCTAAGCTCACATTCTCCCACTTCATGGTAAGGCTCCTGTCTCTTCCACCTGGCAGCTGCTCTCTGGTCCATTGCAATGTTTGAGGGCTCAGATACACACATACAGTAAGTGGTAGAAGAAGCTGGTACACTAGGCATGTGTAGCAGCTCTGCTCTGTCCCTTACACTGCATGATGTGGTGGCAGCTCTATTGATCATATTATATACCAGTGCTATTGTCATAATTTAAGACACTTGCCAAGAGGAGGGGGGTTTTCAGGCAACCAGAAACCCCCCTGCATTTGCCTATGATGTGTTTATAGAGGAACAAGGTTGAATTTTTAATAGTTCTTATTGAGCAATAAAAGACTTAGTAGATGTCAAAAAGTAACCCATAAGGAATCTCACCATGGGACCAGTGTTTTCCGAGCCCAATGAGCAGATAAATGCTGCCCAACCCGAGTATAATCATGCCCATGTGCACGGCTGCAAGCACAAGAGGGGAAAACCATTTAGAATTACTCAGTATTTATTAGCTTTCTCCTCTGTTCGCAGCACCCAGTAAGTCTACACTTACTTCGAAGGCCACGGTGAGAAGAAAATCGCTGCTGACGTCAGCGGCCCTACCTTCCAAGGCCAGGGAATGCCTGCATTTTCTGGGGCACTCCTAGAAGATGCTGAATTACTGCCTCCAAACAGCCGCAGGGTGTCAATCATCCTGCATACGGACAGCAGAAGGCTAGCCTTCGCTAGATACTTTTGTACAGAAGACTCGCACATTGTTTAGAAAGGAAAGGCCACCCATAGAAGCAAGTTAGCTTTGGCCATTAGAGACAAGACTGGGGAGGGTGATTATAACTCCTCACTGATGGATACCAAATTAGGCCAAGCTGCTAATGTAATTTAAACCGCTCTTTAGGGGCCAATCCATGTGGTGGAGATGATTGATGTAGACAGCCAAAACAAATCAGAATCCACTCAATAGTCAAACGCTTTCTATACAGGGCCATAATTACATTTACTAATACCACAGTCTCTCACTAAGCTAACACCTAGATATTTAAATGACCTGAATGCCAGGCTTACCTATAATCTTTATAGGGTCTCTTTTGGAATATGTAATGACAGAGCCTCAGTCTTTGTAGTGTTTAATTTATAGTAAGTGAATGCCATATAGTGGTCAAGAACATAGGGGGTTATTCTGATTCACCCGGAAAGGCACAATCACTCTCTAAAGGACAAAACCATATGGTGGGGCTGATGGAACATGTGCAGAGAGAATTAGACATGGGTGTTTTATTGTTTCTGTGCAGGGTAAATACTGGCTGCTTTATTTTCACACTGCAATGTAGATATCAGTTTGAAGTACAAACCCCACCCAAATCTAACTCTCTCTGCATATGTTACATCAGCCCCACCTGCAGTGCACATGGTTTTGTCCATTAGAGAGTGATTGTGCCTTTCCGAGTGAATCAGAATAATTCCCATAATGTAATTCAGGGAGAGAGGAGCCTCCAATAATAGGGCCATATATACTGTAGATATATAAAATTTAGAGATCTTATTCTGGTCTGTTCGCAAGACCGTGTTCGTATGAACAGGGCCAATATTTTCACTTTGCTTTGAATGATGTAGGTTTGACCCCGCAGGCTGCAAATGGATGTTTATGTAAAACATCCATTCACATACAGTGTAAACGTATGCACATTGTGAATGGTGGGCCGGCATACCACCATTCACAAGGCGGGATCTGGTTCACTCGCATGGGTGCGAATTGGCTTCCCAGCAAATTACCCAGAATTAGGTCCCTAATCCTTTCAGTCAAAGGTTCAATTGGCAACAACGATTAAAAAAAAAACCTAGGTAAAGAAGAGGTACTATATAGGGGCAAAATAGAGTCATTTATTCTACCTTTGAAGCCAAATTGCAATCTGCACCTCCAACATCTGAGGATTCATTAAACACAGAGAGCAGCACCAGGTCAGGGATAGCCATCTGTTCTGGGCGATTTGTCAAGCGGCATGGAGTCTATAGCCACTTCCATCTCCTCTAATGACCAATGAGAGTTAAGGGACAAGTAGGCCTCAGAGTCTAAAGGAAGAGAAATTTCTCATGGCTGGAACGTAGTAGAATCATCTTTAATGTTGTAAATCTGAGAGTAGAAGTTAGCAAACATATTTGCAATCTCTACTGGTTAAGACTCCTTTGCCAGAGGTGTACCTAGATATTTGTGGGCCCCATAGCAAAAGTTTGTAAGTGCCCCCTATTTGGCAACTGATGGTGATAAATGTATATAAAACATATTACTTAGACAGCAAAGAAGGGCCCCCTTCAGCTCTGGGCCCCATAGCAGCTGCACCTCTTGCACCTAGTTACGGCCTTGACCTTTGCTCTTCTCAGCTTCTCCTCAACTTACAAGGTATTGTAACAGGCAATTGGCCTGATTGGCAAAGGCATAAAATGTCTAGTTAAGGAGAACCAAGATGCATTGAACCTCTTGAATAGAGAAAACATTGACTTTCTTGCAAACAGTAAGTCAATGCTTTGTTAAAATGATCACCTTTATGTAGCGCCTCCAAACTAGTGGCTTCATGCATGTTTCTTGAAGTACAATAATATGTGCTTGAAGTCTATGAAAATAATTCAAAGCTGTCCATCTCTTTTGGAGGGAATTTAGTAATTTTGTTCTAATGTAATTAAATTGTAGTGTTAATGATTATATTCAACATACTGTAGAAAACTGTTGGATTTTCTTTTTCTTTTTTGGTCTCACTTTTTATCAGAGGATACATTGTTGAGCCACAGAAAGTTGTGCTACTGCTGCAAACCTGATCTGAATCCTTCACATTACTTTCATGTGAGGAGATGCTGGGGGTTATTTTGGTTCACTCTTTCTGACAAAATCCTTCTTAGATGGACAAAACCATGTGCACTGCAGGGGGTCAGATGTAAAATTTGCAGAAAGAATTAGATTTGGGTGAGTTATTTTGTTTCTATGCAGGAAAAATATGGACTGCTTTATTTTTACACTGCAATATAGATCTCACTTTGAAGTAAAACCCCACCCAAATCGAATTCTCTCTGCACATGTTACATCTGCCCCACCTGCAGTGCACATGGTTTTGTCCATCAAAGAAGGAATTTGTCAGAAAGAGTGAACCAAAATAACCCCCGCTGTCTCCGACACACTATATAGGAGAGACAATTCTGTTCGCTTACATACTGACTCTATTGTGCCTTAGCAAATTCTTAGCAAAACCTTGATTGGAGAATCATGAAAGTTAGAATGTTGATTAATCTAAATCACTTCTTAATGGGCTCTAATACGGAATCTGGTTTTAGATTTTGGTATTGGATTTAAGCCGTTACTAGGTATGGGTTTGTATTTATTAAAAAAATTGTCACAAAAAAAGCTAAAATAATATCATTGGCCTTTTTTTGTTCCTAAAGTACTGTTAACCTCAGTAGTATTTATTTCCGCTCATTTCCAGTCAATTTTGACCACCTCACAGCTCACAGTATTGTTTTCATACACTTTAGACCAAAGCCAGCTAGTTACTTAGGGCCTTATTTTAGTTCACTCTTTCTGACAAAATCCTTCTTAGATGGGCAAAACCATGTGCAATGCAGGTGGGGCAGATGTAACTTGTGCAGATATAATTAGATTTGGGTGGGGTTTTACTTCAAAGTGAGATCTATATTGCAGTGTAAAAATAAAGCAGCCAGTATTTTCCCTTCACAGAAACAAAATAACTCACCCAAATCTAATTCTCTCTGCACATTTTACATCTGCCCTCCTGCAGTGCACATGGTTTTGTCCATCTAAGAAGGATTTTGTCAGAAAGAGTGAACCAAAATAAGGCCCACTATGACAGCACAGCGGGACACACATTAGTTTTTAGCACATATATATATATATATATATATATATATGTATATATAAAGTCCAAGAACTGCCGGCACTCTGGTATAATATACACCTTGCCCCCGGTGCCACAGATGCGGTGTACACTGATCCAAATCCAGAAGGACAAAACAGGCACTCGGGAGACGTTATAAGGATGCAAATAAAAGTGTATTGAAATGGGGATGTTTCGGGGTATGAGCCCCTTCTTCAGCCCACTCCTACAGCACAGAACACATACACAGAAAAAACTTTTATACTCACAGACCTCCGATAACGTCCACGCCGCTGGATTCACGGAATCGCCGCCCGGAAGACGTCATGCAGCACTTCCGTCTCAGGGCGCCTGGCTGACGTTGCTAAGCAACGCACAGCTTGCGTACCAGGGTCCAGGAAGTACGCTGCCGCTCTGAATGCGTGCCGAGACGTTCTGTGACATCATCGCGACGGGTACACAGAGCTGTGAAAACATCAGACAAAACATCAATAAACACAACACATAAATACAATATATACAATATATACACAAGAGAAAAGTGAGATCGCACTGTCAGTACTTTGATCGGGTGCTGAGTGAGAGTCTGCAGAGAGAGCGCCCGGCCACATGTAACATATGACCCTGGCGCACATCCCGCACTTACTCCCATACAGACCCACAACCAAAACTGACAGAAAATGGATATCACTACAAAAATACAGCATGTGATACAGCATAGCATAATCATAATACAAACAGTTTAAAGCATTTTGGAGCAATTCTACATGAGGGAATTCCAATTAATTTTCTCTTTTAATCCCTTGGGGGAAATGGTATTGAGGTGGAATATCCATTCTGATTCCTTAATCAATAATTTTTTAGCTCTATTGCCACCTCTAAGTGACTCTGGAACCCCATCGATGATGAAATGTTTCAAATCACCAATCGAATGTCCCATGGTTCTGAAGTGACGCGCCACCGGCTGGTCAATCTCCCTCCCCTTTAGGGAGAGGTTGATTGCCGACCGGTGGAGTGCCATTCTATCACGAAAACAGCGAATAGTTTGACCAATATAATACAGGCCACAAGGACAGAAAATAATGTAAACAACATGGGTAGTTTTGCATGTAAAAACAGATCTAATTTGGAATCTCTTTTCCGTATGCGGATGTTTAAAATCTTTACAGCTCACCATGTGTTTACAGGTCTCGCAGGACCAGCAGCTATAGCAGCCAGGGGGTTTGACATATGTATTCGGTGGCCTAGGGACACCCATACCCGTGACATCAGTTTTAACCAACCTATCCCTAAGGTTGGGGCCTCTTCGAAAGGCTGCCAAAGGTCTAATATTTCTTAGAGCAGGGAGGTCAGGATTGGTCTTCACAATGGGCCACAAAGCATTCGTTGCATGCCTAATAATGGGACTAGCTACTGAAAAAGAGCTGGACCAAGGTAATACCGCTTTATCATCTCTTTGCTTGGGTTTTAACAATTGTGATCTGGGCATATTGAGAACTTGCTGTTTTTGCTTCAGCAACACCGTACGGTCATAGCCTCTAGCTAAAAATTTGGTCATCAGGGCATCTAATCTCTCTTCAACAATGTCAGGGTCACTTATGATTCTCTTAACCCTAATCATTTGTGATAATGGTAACCCTCTTTTGAGGGCAGGGGGGTGATGACTAGATGCCAACAAAAAACTATTTCGTTCCACATCTTTGACATAGACATCTGTACAGATCTTATTATCACGGATCGTCACATTAACGTCTAAAAAATGAGCTGTGGTGGCACTCCACAGCGCTGTGTATTTAATTGAGGGATCACCTGCATTAATCTCAAGCAATAGCTCTGCTAGTAGATCCTCACCACCCGTCCATAAGACGAAAATATCGTCTATGTAACGGGTGAATAGACGTAAATGACGCCTGATTTCAGGTCTATCAAAAAAAGTGGTTTGTTCTTGACAAAACATAAAAATATTGGCAAAAGACGGGGCCACAGCGGACCCCATAGCACAACCCCTAAGTTGTAGATAGAATGCCCCATCAAACAAAAAATAATTGCGCTTAAGAGTAAGTACAATTAACTCCATGAACAAGTCATGGTCCAGCAAAGATGGATCAAGGTGTTCAGAAATGAATGCCCTCACAGCCTCGATGCCTCCATCATGAGGGATGGAGGTATACAGGCTGCAAACGTCCAAGCATACCATAAGGGTTCCCTCAGGTACCAGTCCTACACCATCCAATAGTTTAAGGAAACTGGTGGTATCTTTTAGAAAAGTATCTTTCAATGATAACAAAGGTTGTAGTAAAAAATCAAGTAGCTTGGCCACACGCTGATATAAGGAGTCACGGGCAGCTATAATCGGTCGTCCTGGAGGATGAAGAGCATCCTTGTGGACCTTTGGTAATGAGTATAATACAGGAACTAGCGGCCACTCATTGTACAGGGATTTAAACAATTTAGACGAAATTTTTCCTGTTCCCATAGCAGTTGTAAGAATTCCACAAAGTTCCTGCTTATAGAGAGAAGTAGGATCCCTGGGGAGTTTCTTATACACAGCCACATCAGATAGCTGACTATATAATTCCTGACGATAGTCTGACAGGTTTTGAATCACAATGGCCCCGCCTTTGTCGGCGGGCCGAATGGTGATATCATCATAAATCCCCAGATTACTTAAGGCTTGAGACTCAGCTGGAGATAGATTCTTTCTGAATTTGGCTGGTGCTCCTGTGTATTTAGTAACTGATTCGTCTAATAATCTCCCAAAGGTACGTAGGGCCGCATTATTTGACACAGGGTCAAATGTGGATTTCGAGTAACTCATCATGAATTTTTCCAAAGGATCCTCAGAGATGCTGTCCACTCGAGTTTGAAAATGTTCTCTCAAGCGCAATTTGCGCATTAATTTGTGCTGATCGCGTTTCCAGCTGAAAGAATCGTGAAGGTTGGTCGGGACAAAGGTTAACCCTTTACTCAGCACATTTACTTCAGTGTCGCTTAACTTACGGTTGGACAAATTCATTACAGAGGTCTCTTGTCGACAGCTCTTGAGGGATTTCGCCTTATCTCGTTTGCTCTGGCCCCCCCTACGGGAGGGCGTTTTCTGTTGGGATTTCCTGATGTCCCAGCGGCCTGACCTAAAGGGACCTCCTGGGTATAGGTAGTATCATCAGAGTCCGAAATAAGGAAATCACTATCATTATTAGCTGTGACTGCATCTCGTTGAGTGCGACTACGTTGACCTCTACTGGTCCAGGGGCGTCTTTTTCTTTCGTCTCTGGGTTGGCGTTGATTTGTGCCAGCTAACCAGCCGTACACCCTATTCTCATCGTAGTCAGCTTCAACGGTGCGTTGCTTGTTCCGTTTGAATTTGAGTAAGTCATTCTTATAGGTTGCACACTGAAGTTCGAGCTTTTCAATCCATGCTGCATTTGCGGGGTCATTTAACGTGGAGTTATGTTCTTTCAGAAAATCTCCAATTTTATCTTTAGTGACTTGTAATTCCCGGCCAGCCTCCTCGATCACCAGGACCATGAGGTCTAATGAGCAATGATTGAGGATTCCAATCCATTTTTTGACAAACTCGGGATTATGTCTCCCAATGGTTGGAGTGTTCCTCACTCTAAATCCCCTAGGGATGTGTTTACTCCGATAATAATCGGAGAGGGAGCTGCCATGGAGAAAAAAGTCTGTCTCTCGCCGTCTCATGCGAAACAGTTGATGATAAATTTCCTCCATGGACAGTATAGGGTTTGCCGTGGTGTCATCATGGGCAAACAGGATATTCCCAATTTGAGCCGTGCTGAATGTAAAGGTATCACACGCAGGAACATTAAAAATACGACATCCGGCCATATCATCTGTCACAGATCTACTGGCATTATCCATGGTGGCTGGATATTGCACAGGTCAGTTCAGGTTGTAGCAGGTGCGTATAAAAGAGTTCCAGTAGGTATTCTGGGCTTCCCAACAGTAAAGCAATCCAAATGTACAAACAGTGGTGCCTTGCAACCGATGCTGACCAAGAGCCAACACAACAGATAAAGTCCAAGAACTGCCGGCACTCTGGTATAATATACACCTTGCCCCCGGTGCCACAGATGCGGTGTACACTGATCCAAATCCAGAAGGACAAAACAGGCACTCGGGAGACGTTATAAGGATGCAAATAAAAGTGTATTGAAATGGGGACGTTTCGGGGTAAACGAGAAAATTAATTGGAATTCCCTCATGTAGAATTGCTCCAAAATGCTTTAAACTGTTTGTATTATGATTATGCTATGCTGTATCACATGCTGTATTTTTGTAGTGATATCCATTTTCTGTCAGTTTTGGTTGTGGGTCTGTATGGGAGTAAGTGCGGGATGTGCGCCAGGGTCATATGTTACATGTGGCCGGGCGCTCTCTCTGCAGACTCTCACTCAGCACCCGATCAAAGTACTGACAGTGCGATCTCACTTTTCTCTTGTGTATATATTGTATATATTGTATTTATGTGTTGTGTTTATTGATGTTTTGTCTGATGTTTTCACAGCTCCGTGTACCCGTCGCGATGATGTCACAGAACGTCTCGGCACGCATTCAGAGCGGCAGCGTACTTCCTGGACCCTGGTACGCAAGCTGTGCGTTGCTTAGCAACGTCAGCCAGGCGCCCTGAGACGGAAGTGCTGCATGACGTCTTCCGGGCGGCGATTCCGTGAATCCAGCGGCGTGGACGTTATCGGAGGTCTGTGAGTATAAAAGTTTTTTCTGTGTATGTGTTCTGTGCTGTAGGAGTGGGCTGAAGAAGGGGCTCATACCCCGAAACGTCCCCATTTCAATACACTTTTATTTGCATCCTTATAACGTCTCCCGAGTGCTCTTGGTCAGCATCGGTTGCAAGGCACCACTGTTTGTACATTTGGATTGCTTTACTGTTGGGAAGCCCAGAATACCTACTGGAACTCTTTTATACGCACCTGCTACAACCTGAACTGACCTGTGCAATATCCAGCCACCATGGATAATGCCAGTAGATCTGTGACAGATGATATGGCCGGATGTCGTATTTTTAATGTTCCTGCGTGTGATACCTTTACATTCAGCATGGCTCAAATTGGGAATATCCTGTTTGCCCATGATGACACCACGGCAAACCCTATACTGTCCATGGAGGAAATTTATCATCAACTGTTTCGCATGAGACGGCGAGAGACAGACTTTTTTCTCCATGGCAGGTCCCTCTCCAATTATTATCGGAGTAAACACATCCCTAGGGGATTTAGAGTGAGGAACACTCCAACCATTGGGAGACATAATCCCGAGTTTGTCAAAAAATGGATTGGAATCCTCAATCATTGCTCATTAGACCTCATGGTCCTGGTGATCGAGGAGGCTGGCCGGGAATTACAAGTCACTAAAGATAAAATTGGAGATCTTCTGAAAGAACATAACTCCACGTTAAATAACCCCGCAAATGCAGCATGGATTGAAAAGCTCGAACTTCAGTGTGCAACCTATAAGAATGACTTACTCAAATTCAAACGGAACAAGCAACGCACCGTTGAAGCTGACTACGATGAGAATAGGGTGTACGGCTGGTTAGCTGGCACAAATCAACGCCAACCCAGAGACGAAAGAAAAAGACGCCCCTGGACCAGTAGAGGTCAACGTAGTCGCACTCAACGAGATGCAGTCACAGCTAATAATGATAGTGATTTCCTTATTTCGGACTCTGATGATACTACCTATACCCAGGAGGTCCCTTTAGGTCAGGCCACTGGGACATCAGGAAATCCCAACAGAAAACGCCCTCCCGTAGGGGGGGCCAGAGCAAACGAGATAAGGCGAAATCCCTCAAGAGCTGTCGACAAGAGACCTCTGTAATGAATTTGTCCAACCGTAAGTTAAGCGACACTGAAGTAAATGTGCTGAATAAAGGGTTAACCTTTGTCCCGACCAACCTTCACGATTCTTTCAGCTGGAAACGCGATCAGCACAAATTAATGCGCAAATTGCGCTTGAAAGAACATTTTCAAACTCGAGTGGACAGCATCTCTGAGGATCCTTTGGAAAAATTCATGATGAGTTACTCGAAATCCACATTTGAACCTGTGTCAAATAATGCGGCCCTACGTACCTTTGGGAGATTATTAGACAAATCAGTTACTAAATACACAGGAGCACCAGCCAAATTCAGAAAGAATCTATCTCCAGCTGAGTCTCAAGCCTTAAGTAATCTGGGGACTTATGATGATATCACCATTCGGCCCGCCGACAAAGGCGGGGCCATTGTGATTCAAAACCTGTCAGACTATCGTCAGGAATTATATAGTCAGCTGTCTGATGTGGCTGTGTATAAGAAACTCCCCAGGGATCCTACTTCTCTCTATAAGCAGGAACTTTGTGGAATTCTTACAACTGCTATGGGAACAGGAAAAATTTTGTCTAAATTGTTTAAATCCCTGTACAATGAGTGGCCGCTAGTTCCTGTATTATACTCATTACCAAAGGTCCACAAGGATGCTCTTCATCCTCCAGGACGACCGATTATAGCTGCCCGTGACTCCTTATATCAGCCTGTGGCCAAGCTACTTGATTTTTTACTACAACCTTTGTTATCATTGAAAGATACTTTTCTAAAAGATACCACCAGTTTCCTTAAACTATTGGATGGTGTAGGACTGGTACCTGAGGGAACCCTTATGGTATGCTTGGACGTTTGCAGCCTGTATACCTCCATCCCTCATGATGGAGGCATCGAGGCTGTGAGGGCATTCATTTCTGAACACCTTGATCTATCTTTGCTGGACCATGACTTGTTCATGGAGTTAATTGTACTTACTCTTAAGCGCAATTATTTTTTGTTTGATGGGGCATTCTATCTACAACTTAGGGGTTGTGCTATGGGGTCCGCTGTGGCCCCGTCTTTTGCCAATATTTTTATGTTTTGTCAAGAACAAACCACTTTTTTGATAGACCTGAAATCAGGCGTCATTTACGTCTATTCACCCGTTACATAGACAATATTTTCGTCTTATGGACGGGTGGTGAGGATCTACTAGCAGAGCTATTGCTTGAGATTAATGCAGGTGATCCCTCAATTCAATACACAGCGCTGTGGAGTGCCACCTCAGCTCATTTTTTAGACGTTAATGTGACGATCCGTGATAATAAGATCTGTACAGATGTCTATGTCAAAGATGTGGAACGAAATAGTTTTTTGTTGGCATCTAGTCATCACCCCCCTGCCCTCAAAAGAGGGTTACCATTATCACAAATGATTAGGGTTAAGAGAATCATAAGTGACCCTGACATTGTTGAAGAGAGATTAGATGCCCTGATCACCAAATTTTTAGCTAGAGGCTATGACCGTACGGTGTTGCTGAAGCAAAAACAGCAAGTTCTCAATATGCCCAGATCACAATTGTTAAAACCCAAGCAAAGAGATGATAAAGCGGTATTACCTTGGTCCAGCTCTTTTTCAGTAGCTAGTCCCATTATTAGGCATGCAACGAATGCTTTGTGGCCCATTGTGAAGACCGATCCTGACCTTCCTGCTCTAAGAAATATTAGACCTTTGGCAGCCTTTCGAAGAGGCCCCAACCTTAGGGATAGGTTGGTTAAAACTGATGTCACGGGTATGGGTGTCCCTAGGCCACCGAATACATATGTCAAACCCCCTGGCTGCTATAGTTGCTGGTCCTGCGAGACCTGTAAACACATGGTAAGCTGTAAAGATTTTAAACATCCGCATACGGAAAAGAGATTCCAAATTAGATCTGTTTTTACATGCAAAACTACCCATGTTGTTTACATTATTTTCTGTCCTTGTGGCCTGTATTATATTGGTCAAACTATTCGCTGTTTTCGTGATAGAATGGCACTCCACCGGTCGGCAATCAACCTCTACCTAAAGGGGAGGGAGATTGACCAGCCGGTGGCGCGTCACTTCAGAACCATGGGACATTCGATTGGTGATTTGAAACATTTCATCATCGATGGGGTTCCAGAGTCACTTAGAGGTGGCAATAGAGCTAAAAAATTATTGATTAAGGAATCAGGATGGATATTCCGCCTCAATACCATTTCCCCCAAGGGATTAAACGAGAAAATTAATTGGAATTCCCTCATGTAGAATTGCTCCAAAATGCTTTAAACTGTTTGTATTATGATTATGCTATGCTGTATCACATGCTGTATTTTTGTAGTGATATCCATTTTCTGTCAGTTTTGGTTGTGGGTCTGTATGGGAGTAAGTGCGGGATGTGCGCCAGGGTCATATGTTACATGTGGCCGGGCGCTCTCTCTGCAGACTCTCACTCAGCACCCGATCAAAGTACTGACAGTGCGATCTCACTTTTCTCTTGTGTATATATTGTATATATTGTATTTATGTGTTGTGCTTATTGATGTTTTGTCTGATGTTTTTACAGCTCTGTGTACCCGTCGCGATGATGTCACAGAACGTCTCGGCACGCATTCAGAGCGGCAGCGTACTTCCTGGACCCTGGTACGCAAGCTGTGCGTTGCTTAGCAACGTCAGCCAGGCGCCCTGAGACGGAAGTGCTGCGTGACGTCTTCCGGGCGGCGATTCCGTGAATCCAGCGGCGTGGACGTTATCGGAGGTCTGTGAGTATAAAAGTTTTTTCTGTGTATGTGTTCTGTGCTGTAGGAGTGGGCTGAAGAAGGGGCTCATACCCCGAAACGTCCCCATTTCAATACACTTTTATTTGCATCCTTATAACGTCTCCCGAGTGCCTGTTTTGTCCTTCTGGATTTGGATCAGTATATGTATATATATATATATATATATATATATATATATATATATATCATGTATGTGTCAATGGTGAATCATCTTCTGGGGCTGTGACCCACCCATTCATTTGGTCTTGACAAAGGGCCCGGTGTGGGTCGAAACGTCGACATACTGTAATACCTGAGACTTTGGTGATGTATTAAATTTTTATTTGCATCAAAAATAGTGAAGACTGGCGAGTGCTCTTTGAACAAATTGTATATATATATATATATATATATATATATATATATATATACACACTTTCAGTGTACGGGCAGCACTCAAAGTAGTATCTTCGAATAGTGGGGTGCCATTCTAGGTTACCCCAATCAGGGGTCTGAAATACAGTCTGTAGAAGGCAGCACTCCCCAAAATAATGCACACTACACGTGTGATACTTCAACATTTCGTCGTTTATTCACATCGTCATCAGGATATTCTGATGACACGGTGAGTAAACCACGAAACGTTGAAGTATCACACATGTAGTGTGCATTACTTTGGGGAGTGCTGCCTTCTACAGACTGTGTGTGTGTAAAAGGTTGGTGGTACTAATAGAATCGAAAGCTTACCTGAGCTTGAGATTAGATAAGCACCCTGTTTTTGTATGAAGATTTAGTTAGCTTGTAGTTTATTGGTGTTTCAGTCAGTGGAAGCTATTGGGTGTTAGGTAGAGCAGCCAGCCAGTGATAGCAGAGCAGGGGGAGGGGCTTAGGAGTTTATTTAAGAGCTGGCTGAGGTAAATTATTCCTCTTGCTGTTTTTCGGATTCCTGGAGACTGCTGTTCCCTGGAGTCGGATAAGGCTAAGTGTTTCTTCAATTTATTCATTATTCTCTCTTATTCAACCTTTTATTCTTTCCCTTGTCTGTCCCTAATTCTACAACTTCTTTTTCAAGCTGTTCATATCTGTTTCTGACAAGTTTTTCTGTCAGGGTGCGCTGTCACAGTGCGGCCTGCTTGTGCCCTGCGGCCATTATAGCTGCACAGGGTTCCGTTTGGAGTGTAGGTTGTTCAATTTTCTGTAGGTAGGGTGATGTCGCGTCCTCGTCGCAGCGCTCCCCCTCCCAGGCGTTTGGCTGAGGCGGCAAGGCCGTTGCTGGCGGCTGCGTCATCGCAGGCGGCCAGGGGAGCGCGCATGGCAGCGGCAGGGGGTTCGCGCCATGCCCCAGCTCCCCCAAGTATCTCAGCGGGGGTTAGAGGGAGGGCGCGTGGGCGCAGTGCATCGGCTGGGCGGGCGGCTGCTCGCTCGGCCGGTGTGCTTGACGGGGTAATGGTGGCCGCATCTGTGATGACGCCGGGCCCGGCCCCCTCGCCTTCAGGCTTGCAAGCCTGGTTGGCAAGGGGGGCGCAGGGCAGCAGGGCGCCCAGCAGGGACGGTAGCCCTCAATTAAGGGGGGACGGGTCGGTAAGTGGGGGTACAGAGGTGGCGGTTAGCCCCGCCCCCTTATCCCCGGCGGGCATTTTGTCCACTGTGGATTACGACGCAGCAAGGGGCATTCTCACAGCCTCAGGGGCTGGAGATATGCAGCAGCAGGTTCAAGCAGTGAACCTGTCCCCTGTGCGCAGCCAGGCAGGGGTTAGAATAAGCGATTGGCAGTCTCCTCATTCGGGGAGAGGAACATTTTCTCCTATGGTGACGGTCAGGTCCTCCCCACTAGCGGTATTGGCGCAGCCACCGGCTACTCCGATATTAGGGCCGGGATCGATGCCAGTCGCTCCTCCCACAGGGCCTCAGGGGTTTAGTGGGGTTCCGATGAATCCACCAGCCATACAGGCTGTTCAGTTTAGAGGCTGGTCCCCGTATTTTAATACGGCTACGGTCCAGCAAGGTATGCAGGGTCAGTTGTTGGATGGTCCTCAGTGGTTCAATCCGCAGCAGGGTGGGGGAGTTAGTAGCTAGGAGTAAGGCATGTTTAACATCAGGAATCTTGAGGGAGAATGTTTTGTTAAAAGAAGACCTTGTTTTAGTTAAGATTCAGAGGTCCAAAACAGACCAGTTGGGGAGAGGGCGGTGGATTTCTATAAAGGCAGAGGAGAGGAAGGAGATTTGCCCAGTGGAGCTAGCGAATAAGTTTGAGTCGGTTAGGCCGCTTGGGGGAGCTCAGTGGTTAATTCATAGAGATGGGACGCCGCTGACCAAATTTCAATTCTGTAGTGTGCTTAATAAGTGTTTAGTGGCTTTAGGTTTGCCGGAAGATGAGTATGGGTCGCATTCTTTTAGAATAGGAGCAGCAACTTGCGCGGCAGCGGCAGGCGTTTCAGAAGAGTCGTTAAAGCGCTTAGGGCGTTGGAAATCCGCTGCGTTTAAGTCCTACATTAGGGAAGATAGGTTATAAAGAGTGCGCTCCTGGCGAGTTTGTTCTTTAGGTAACCCAGGGCCATAAGCCGCCTGCCTTTTATAAAGGGGGATTGGATGGCGTTTCACTTTTTTCCTCTTAAAATCTGAGGTTTTGTGTTGTTCACATCCATCTGGGTCGCCTAAAAAACTGAGTTTTCCTTACCTTGGCTAGTTGCTTTAGCATAAGTTATTTAAGAATGAGTTCTAATGCTATTTTATATAATTTTGTTATAGGTTCGGCTGATGTGGTGGGTAGGGTGTGGATTGTAGGACATTCATACGTGTATTGGGCAGGAAAGCATGAGATTAGGTCAGGGAATAGTAAGGTGAGATGGATTGGAATTAGGGGGCTTTCTTGGTTCAGGATTTGGGATTTATTATTGGCCTCAGAGAAAAAATGGGGTGCTCCAGATATGCTAGTTATTCACGCCGGAGGCAATGACTTAGGGTCATGCAAGGGCGTCGAATTGATTATAGCAATAAAAAATGACCTCCAGGGCATGAGAGAAAGATGGCCCGAGGTGAGATTGTGCTGGTCGGAGATAATTCCGAGGAGGGTATGGAGAGGGACACAAGGAGGAGCTGCTTTGGACAGGGTAAGGAGGAAGATTAATGCAGCCGTGTCCAAGTTTATGTGGAGCATTGGGGGTGTGGTGATCAAGCACCCGGAAATTAAATATGAGGCCGTGGAGCTCTATAGAGCAGATGGAGTACATTTGAATAGGGAAGGGATGAAGCTGTTTGTCACAGCCTTGCTTGGGGTGCTGGATAGGGGAGGGTGATTGGTTTAAAGTGGCGGACTTCGGCCTTCTTTGGCGGCCTTGTTTTGGCGGAGAGCATGGCTCCTCGGTTTAAAAGAGATTAGCGTGACAGAAATTGACTAGCATTTCCCTGTGACAGTGGCGAGTCGGTCACTACCTTAGGGGGGGACCAGGTCAACATCTGAGGGATGGGCAAAGGCTAGGCCAATTTAGGGGAAATGGAGCTACTCAGTAATGGTCACGCAGGGCGTGGTCGAGGCCACGCCCATTTATTTATTTAGTTATTACATAAGCTATTGCCGAGGGGCCATGCTGCTTGGCCACTTTTGATTAATTAATTCAATCCAGCCATTCGATTTAATAAATTCTGGCTGTGAGCTTAATTTTCCAATTTATACAGTTGTCTGAGTCATTATTTATTGTCTACGAGTCCAGTTATTTGTGTCCGAGTCTTTATTTCAATTGCGTCGTTTTCTGAGTAATAAAACATATGGGTGACTTAATAGAATCGAAAGCTTACCTGAGCTTGAGATTAGATAAGCACCCTGTTTTTGTATGAAGATTTAGTTAGCTTGTAGTTTATTGGTGTTTCAGTCAGTGGAAGCTATTGGGTGTTAGGTAGAGCAGCCAGCCAGTGATAGCAGAGCAGGGGGAGGGGCTTAGGAGTTTATTTAAGAGCTGGCTGAGGTAAATTATTCCTCTTGCTGTTTTTCGGATTCCCACCCACCCACCCGAAGTAAGAAATTTTTTTTTGGTTGTGTAAGTTCATGATGAGGCTTGTAAAGGCTGAGGGCCTGGCAAGTAAGGAGGAGAAGGTGTCGAGAGAGAGTTGCAAAGGCTTAGGGCCTTGCAAGGAGGGAGAGCAAGGTGAAAAGGAGATGTACAAAGGCTTAGGGCCTTGTAAGTAAGGTGTGGAAGGCGGAGAGCATGGCTCCTCGGTTTAAAAGAGATTAGCGTGACAGAAATTGACTAGCATTTCCCTGTGACAGTGGCGAGTCGGTCACTACCTTAGGGGGGGACCAGGTCAACATCTGAGGGATGGGCAAAGGCTAGGCCAATTTAGGGGAAATGGAGCTACTCAGTAATGGTCACGCAGGGCGTGGTCGAGGCCACGCCCATTTATTTATTTAGTTATTACATAAGCTATTGCCGAGGGGCCATGCTGCTTGGCCACTTTTGATTAATTAATTCAATCCAGCCATTCGATTTAATAAATTCTGGCTGTGAGCTTCATTTTCCAATTTATACAGTTGTCTGAGTCATTATTTATTGTCTACGAGTCCAGTTATTTGTGTCCGAGTCTTTATTTCAATTGCGTCGTTTTCTGAGTAATAAAACATATGGGTGACTTATAAATTACAGTCAAACCAAAACTCAGTGATATATGTATAATTTAAGATATAAAACATTTGTTGCAATAACAGTGTACACATAATGACACTGTTCTGTTTCTTGTTGAGACTTATGCTATGCTACCATCAGTGGCGGTTTTACCTATAGGCCGCAGGGCTGCAGCCCATCCAGGTAAAATACGTCACTGTTCTCTGCCTAAGTGAAGCCAGATGCAGTCTGTGAGACAGCTCTGGCTTCACTGTGACTGGCAGTGACTTCCTGTTGGAAACCCGACCTGCTAGTCACTTAAGGCAGTCCCACTGACAGGTGTACCCTCCCTCCGGGATGCTTCGACATGGGCTGCTGAGTGGCAGCCCATAAAAACTGGGAAGAGGACGATACTGCGCACCCTGAATATGCCTCTGGGGACTGCTGCAAAAGCAGCCCATAGAGCCTGGAGCCAGTGATTTTACAGTACCGTGGGGACCGGGACCAGCGGCTGGGACTAAGATTGGTGGCGGCAGCAGTGGGGACCATGAGCGCAGTGATGGCGTCAGCGAGGGGAACATTGCGGCAGCCCTCCTCCTTCGAAGAGGTAAGAGCCACCGCTGGCTACCATAATTTCCAATGTTAAGACTATTTAACTATTGTCTGTATTATGTTTCATTTATATACTGTATGTGTAATAAAAAATTTTCTCATAACCTGTGAAAATGCCCAGTTTAACTAGTATTGGGGCAGATTTATTAAGCTTGGAGAAGAGATAAACTGGAGATAAAGCGGAGAAAAGGTAAAAGGAGATAAAGCACCAGCCAATCAGCTGTGTTTGAAAAAAGACAGTTGGGAGCTGATTGGCTGGTGCTTTATCTCCTTTTACCTTTTCTCCGCTTTATCTCCAGTTTATCTCTTCTCCAAGCTTAATAAATCTGCTCCATTGACTCAAAATACTCTTCTTTTTCTACTGTATTTTTAACAAGTGCAGGTGCTATAATAAGAGCAGCTGGTCTTGCACAATAATTCATTGAATTTTTTTCTTATCATTTTCTACAATCCCTAACAACTTCACAAATGATTTATTTCTGTGTGACCTCTTCGTAGTCAGTATTGTTTTCCACAAATTAGGGTAGGAGGTGGTAGAATGTACATTGGTACCCATCTAACCTGTTATCTCACACCATTCTTTATTGCCTCTTACAGTATGTGAGTGCATAAAATTATCTTTTTTGTCCTATTATGATATATAGGGTGAGATTTAATAGGATGAGAGATTTAGAAAGTGAGAGATTTGGTGAGAAATCTCCAGTTTTTTTAAAGCGGCAATCATTTACACTGCAAAACCAGTTTGATTTTGAAGTGTAAATGATTGCCGCTTTAAAAAAACTGGAGATTTCTCACTAAATCTCTCACTTTCTGAAAGTCTCATCCTATTAAATCTCACCCATAGTGTTTTTAGGTAGCATGCCATGGAGGCCACAAGCTACGATGCTCACAATTATATACTGTACATCTTGCATTTTTAATGTGTTTATTTAAAGTGTCTATTTAATACCTTTACTAGAAGATGTTCACCTTTGCATTAGATGGTGCTGCCTTGCATTTAGCAACCTTGTTTTGGAAGGGGAGGCCTGTTCCCAATCTAAGTTTTCACCCCATCGCTGCATTTGCACTACTGCCTCACACACCACCGCCGCCTGACGCCATAAACTTACTGATCCATTTGTCAGGGCCCAATAGGGATTGGAGCTGGGATCTGGGGAACCACTTCTGAACGTCTCTGGCTGCAGTAAATGGAACAAGCTACATCAGTTTAAGTGTACATTTTACAAACACAGTGCAGTCACAGCCCATTCTCTAGTACACCACTGAAATGTCTGTGGTACAAGACTAAAATCTTCATCTGGCACACCAACTTACCTTACCTGGCTCAGGCAAATTAAGAAAACATTACCACATTGCCATATACTGATCCATCTTGGAGAACACTTGCTGATAAAGAATTGATTCCTCCAGCGCATAGTACTTAAGTCTTTAGAATGAACTATTATACTATTATTTGTAGTATTTGGACTATCACAGGAAAGAAACTTACCAATTGATTTTAAAGTAAACAAATATGGATGGTTTTGTATATAGGGTAATGTAACGTTAACACTGTGAAGCTACTACATGTATATGCTATTGTGACATGTAAGAATATACAGTTGTGTGTCTGAGTCTGACATACTGTACACCTTGTCAAACATTATGGTGAGATGGGTCCAGTTAAACATACTGTATTCATGCAAGTGCACTTTGTGTGTATCTTTTCCTGTGAACCCAATCTGCTATTGAACTCAACATAGATTGACCTCAACTTTTGCTCTGAAATTGTGGGTATGGATCATAGGATAGACAAGCATTAGGTCTACATGGGGAAGGTCGACAGTCAAAAGGTCGACATGGGGTTTTCCAAGCCAAAAAGGTCTTTCAATTTGTAGGTATTTGTCTAGCGATGTCAGGAATAAACATTCAGAAGAATTCAGTATAGACTCTTGTTGGAATATGTCTCCCTACCTTTCCATGTAGAGAGATGCCCATTGGCAGACAAGGAAAGCAGCATTGGCAAATTAAAATGTCCAAAGGGACTGAATGCAAACCTCACAGGAGAGCCGTAGAGGATGAGCAAACCATTAATGCATTTCACACTAACAATAGCATAGTAGCATGGGACCTGGTGCACCAAGATAGCCTGTTTGGTGCAACGGCTTCAAGATATTAATACATATTTAAACACACATAGGCACTTATTCTGATTGAGTCGGACGGCTGCGTGTTCGGTCTGACGGCCGATGTATTGTGTTTGCGCATGTGCAGAGGCCTTTCTGCGCATGTACGAACGCCGCGCACGTCTGAATACGGCGTGGGTTCCGTACAGAAAACTATTGGTCGGAACAATCCGAGCAGGGGGTGGAGAGGGGCCTGAAGGGCTGTTTGGGCTAATTATCATATGCATACGCCCTGCATTTCATGGGCGTTCCCATGAAAATGCTGGGTGTACGTATGGTATTCCGACCGTGACGCAAGTGTGGGGGGTGGACAGCTGACACAGCCGGAAGCCAGCTGCCTGCCCATTTCCCTGCTTTTGCACATAGAAATGTCCGAGTGGTCTGGAGAACTCGGAGCTGTCTGACCGCTTGGTCCGTCATTCGATGTTCGGCGACCATCTGAGGATGGGGGAGTTTCCCACAGATGGGGGAGTTGTTCACATGAAACATCCACTCACGGTCCGTTCGCTCAGCGCCTTACCGCATTCGGACGGTGTGAGCGATCCGTAAGGTAGGCAGGGCTAAAAACACTCGGTGGCCGTCCGAAATACGCATCTGTCCGAGTCAACCAGAATAAGGACCATAATATAGAACCTCTTCAACCAAACACCAAGATTCAAAAAGTAGAAACATTTGAGATCAATAGCTTCATATTAAAAGCAGAAGATCATGTGTATATGATTTATGGCACATAGAACCCTTGCAATGTCATATAGCTTTGTTAGATGGAACTAGTCCTGTATTTTACATTCATAGGAATTTTCCTTTATTTCTTGATGTATTTTCTGAACAGGCTACATGTTATCTGTTATTATTAATATTTATTTATTTTGAAATAAACTCCCATCATAGTAAATAACCCTATAGTATGATCTGATTAATAGTGTGTACAGACGGTGAGATATGGCTTCCGATGTTCCCAATATAGTGAACATCTGAAGCCATATCGCATGCAAATCGCATGCTTTTTTAGTGTGAGCGCAAATCGGCAGCCAGATAGAGAGGGCAGGCAAGACTATATAGTTCGGTACTCTTTGCCTAGCACGGCGCCCATCGCGGGCATCAAATGCACTAAAAAATGGGTGCGACGCGATGCCCGCGATGCCCGCGATTTCCCATAGGGAACAATGTTAAAAGTGTGATTGGACGCGATTTTACTGTTCAATGCCTCAATGCCCGCGATTTTTCCATAGAAAACAATGTTAAATGGGCCACAGAGCCCAAATAGTCCCCCTGAAGTGTGAAATGGCCCCCACAATTGTTAACGCCACCCCACGATCAACGTGAACCCGAAGCGTGGCGAGCGCAGCGAGCCCGCGAGGGGCGGCGGTACGCGTCCTCCGACCTTTTCATACCCCCACTATCCACGTCGGCGTGGAGTTGAGAATAGAATAGTGTGGCGAGCGCAGCGAGCCACCGAGCCGAAGCATGGCGAGCGCAGCGAGCCCCGCGAGGGGACGCGGATACCTTCACAGGTAAACGCGTCCCTTCGCGGGCTTCACAGGTATCCGCGTCCCCTCACGGGGCTCGCTGCGCTCGCCACACTTCGGGCTCGGTGGCTCGCTGCGCTCGCCACACTATTCTATTCTCAACTCCACGCCGACGTGGATAGTGGGGGTATGAAAAGGTCGGAGGACGCGTACCGCCGCCCCTCGCGGGCTCGCTGCGCTCGCCACGCTTCGGGTTCCCTTTGATCGTGGGGTGGCGTTAACAATTGTGGGGGCCATTTCACACTTCAGGGGGACTATTAGGGCTCTGTGGCCCATTTAACATTGTTTCCTATGGAAAAATCGCGGGCATTGAGGCATTGAACAGTAAAATCGCGTCCAATCACACTTTTAACATTGATCCCTATGGGAAATCGCGGGCATCGCGGGCATCGCGTCACACCCGTTTTTTTAGTGCATGCGATGGCCGTGATTTTTTACCCCCGATGACCGCGACCTATACTTCTGATCTGCACTATATAGTCTGAATTGTGCCCCTCTAGCATGCCGTGAGATGCGAGTCCCGATGAGATCTGATTGCATCGGGACTCACATCTCACGGCAGTATCTGCCATGTGTACACACCTTGACAGCTTTCATAATATATAGTCCAGTTCTGCTAAATGTTTATTATTGTTATCAAACTTCCTGCTTTGTGTTAAAATAGTTAACACAGCTTGTTCACAACTCCACTAATGATACTTCAGCCCCCAGTTATGTTATGAAATAACTGACAGCAAAAAAAAAAAAAATCAGGTGACAAGCGGCGAGGAGAGAACCTTGACTTATGTACTTATGTTGCTCCATCTAACTATGCAATGAGGAGCTTTTTGCTTCACAATCAATCTGTTTCTTCACCCTCCTCTAGGGGAGACATGTTAAACCTTCTTAAGATGGCACACAGAGTTGCCCATAGAAACCAATCAGATTCTAGATTCTATTTATCAAGAAAATGATATAAATTGAGAAGTACACGTAGAATCTCGTTACTATTTACAACTCTGACCTGTCATCTGTAGAAGATTTGATAGTGTACATGTCCTCCTTACTTACAGATTGCAATAAGAAATAACTTTACAAAAGCCACCTCCTCTGTCCCTTCAGTTGATGTATTGGGAACATGATAACTCGCTGCACTAGTGGACACTTCCTCTCTTTCTGCTGCTGTACTGTACTGTAATTGGTCAAATAATATTTTCCACTTAGTAAATCACAGGAGAATAGGAAAAACAAGACTAAGCTGAAATGAATTGTGACATTGATGGTGTCCATCACGAGGAACAGACTATAAGTACGCTAGTATGCGGTATGATCAGCAAAATATAATTTGGATACAAATACAAATATACAAATGAGTACATCAGATGGAAATCTGGACATTGAACATTTATACCTAATCAGTTGTAATTAAATTTTCTTGCACTTATTTCCCCATATAAGTCAATGACGTCATTTGATTACATTTATTAACATTTAACACAGTGTTTTCACCTGTGATATGTGATCATACAAATCCTATCATATTTTATGCATTATTTGCATTATATTGTATAGCATTAATTTTCACATGGAATTGGATTATTGCTTGCAGTAGAGCAATGAATTATTGCTGTTTATAAACTACCCTTTATTTCTAAAATTGATACACTTTTACAGTAGTGTTTAGTACAAAGGGCTACACAATTTATCTATTACAGTCAAAAACATCACACTTTACATATACACAGGATTCATGTACGTAGTCATCTAAAACTTGTATGCAAGAAGTTCTAAACATTAATTTGGTGTTAAAACACTGTACAGAATAACTTCATATTTCTAGTCTGTGGAAGATTTTAGTATATGACATAAATTTCGTTGTTACCACTCCAATGCATTTTACGTAAACAGTCAAATTGTTACATAAATGTGCCCTACATAAAACATTATAGCAATCAGCAAATTATAGACCTTATACCCTTTAAAAATCACTTACAACTACCACAGATTATTAATTGTGTAAATATCAGGTTATTTCATTTTGTGGTCTTAAATAATTTGTTTCATAAGCCAAATATATATTGTTTTCATGTAAGGACAGACCCATGACCATTCAATTTTACATATAGATATAGCAAAACGCTGCTCTTTTTTGGAAATTCATTAGAAAAAAAGGGATCATTATTGCAAGTACAATATATCCATTTATGAATAATTTACACAAGGAAAGATATAGTGAGTTTTATAAAGAGATCTGAAAGTGCTGAAATCATTTGATAGAAAGTGGCAGAATAATAGAGGCCATCGTGAGCCAACACCCAGTCGCTGTTGTTACCATGTTTTGGAAATGTTATAGAAAAGAGGACCGTGTAAGATCCACGTCAGATGAAACACAGAGATCAGCATATTTAATAGTCATGCACCTGCTCAACTGTCATTTCCATTTCTATGCAGATTCCCAACATGGCAATGTTACACCGTGCATCCAGGACTGTGAACTATCCTTTGCCATCTCACCAGAGCTTTCCCCTGCATGCAAACGCACAATAATAGGGTGAGAAATGATGTAACCTTAATAAGAGATATCTAATTCCAGCAAGAGCTGCAGTGTAAGTATCACAAAAACTCATAGACTAATTTATATGTATAAAGTAAATGTTCAAGATATGTATTTAGGTGTTTTCTCAACCGTTACGTCATGAAAAGAGTATATGTAGAAAGAGTATAAGGCAAAGTTAAGCAAGATAGACCCATTATCCAACATCTACTATGTCAGTATACTGTATCACTGTCAAGAAAAGCATTTGGTTAAAATACAAAGAAGGCTACATTAATTTCCTGTCGTATTCAACTGTACATGTATCTACAAAAATAAAGTACACTCTTGATTACGTGAAGGATCCAAAGTCTAGTGAATACAAGTAGTTCCAGACAGGTATGATTCCTGAGTTAGCATATTCGTGAACATCCCATAGTAGTTGGGGCCATGGATACAAATGCTAAGCTGGTCCAGTTGCCCTATATTCTGTCTACCAAAGGGGAGAGAAGAGACCTTGGTGAAAAGACTGCTTAGCTTGAGAGTGAATCTGGTCATGTTGGCATACCAACATGGCAGTGTGAGGGACGTAGATCATCAACTTTGGATATAAGCGCACAAAGTTAGGTTCATTAAGTGTTAGAAGAACCAACTAGTGTGAAAGCACTTGTGGACAAGTATGGATGGAAGGATATCCATCCAGTATATCTCCACACGTGCTTGGGAAATGTTCAGGAAGCCTGAATAGGGGTATTATACACAATTGCACACATTATCAAATTGAGTAACTAGAATGTAACACAACTTCAGATGTCAACTTAATACTAGTATCACACTGCATCACATTTATTGTCGTTTTATATATCTTCATTCCATAGCACCTGTTTTTTTAAATTGGTCTGAAATATGGGAAGAGAGGATAATAAGTAGATACTGTCCCACAGGGAATGCCACATACACACAGAGCAGCATGGCCATGCACAGTAGCCCAGCCATATGTATGGAACCCAATATGGATTTTTCATATAGAGTTGAACGGACTGTCCCTATCTGTACTTTTTTGGAAACCCACCATTATCAGTGAAACTTGCACCAGCTTGATCTTTGCTGCTAATTATTTGTAAGCTCCACCCAACTTTGCATAGTCCTCAGAGACATTGACATGGCCTCACTAACATCGCCAACATAAGATTGTCCCATTACAACCCAGTAATGCTGCTTTAATCACAATGCATATGATTCTGCCTTTACTTGCCTGTGCTTGGTTCCAGTGCAAAACTGAGCAAGCCTACCAAAGCGGACCGCTGCCTTTAACTAACTGCTCACAATGCATATGACTCTGCCTGTACTTGTCTATTCTTTGTTCCAATGCATGCAAAATGCAGAAACATGCAACATACACTCCACAAATGCGCTTGTATTCAGCACTGCATCCAGCCCAAAATCATACTTGCCTACTCTCCCAGAATGGCCGGGCAATCCCATCATCAAAGCCACAATGCCAGTAATCTCAACATTGTATAGGTGGGCTGTGGTTACAATGACATGATTTCCACCACCACGCCTAATACATAAGCCTGGCCTCTATTACATGTCATGCCACCCCACACTGCCTAGCCTTTCTGTGCTAAACTGGCTGCCCTTCTGGAGGGGGAAGGCCAGAAAGTCAGCATGTGTATATTATTGTCAAGGTTGGAAAGTGCCTTGATGGAAAAAAGTAGGTTTATTAATAATATAAACCAAATGTGATGGAAAGCCAGCCATGAGATTAAAATTTTTTACATTTGTGACCGTTCTGAAGTTGGATAAACTTGTAAATGATAAATTGTATAAATGGCATGTTACTTCATATATTCAATTGAATTTGGAATAAATTGAAAATGTATTATTTGACATAATTGATATATCAAACATGCATACAAGTAAAGGTGCACTTTCTCAAAACCCTAGCATGATAATATTGTATTTGACTTTATAATTAAAAATATCTTTAGGAATTAAAACAGTTTTAATGTATAAGCTCTCTGGGATCCTGTTCTGTAAAAAAAAAAAAAAAACGCATATGGAAAATTTTAAATATATTGAATAAAAACAGTTTCAATTATATATACAATGTATACTGAAGTCTTAAAAATAAATATTAACCAATATGGCTAAATATAAAAATGATAGAAGAAAAATAGCAACATCTATAAAATGAAATCAGATCAGCAAGGTTTAAAAATAAAAAAAAATGTATTGCTAAAGAAAGGAAATGTATATTTAAAAAAAATGCAAGTACATTCAAAGCAAACAAATGAAAACATATTATGGAACAGCAGAAGGTAGACCAAATGATAGACATACACAGAGAAAGTTTTGTACTCAGGCCAAGGAAACATACTGTATGTATTCTAATTAACTTGCAATGTGCTATAACTGAAGCTGTCCAGCATATATGGGCTACATGCAAAAGCAGCCAGAATTTATCCCGCAAAAAATAAATTCCTGAAAAAGTATTTTTTTTTATTGTTTTGCCCACAATTTAGAATCAGCCTCTAAATGGGAAACAACTGGGAAATCTGAGCTAAAAAATATTTAAGCCCCATATACTGCATACTAGACATTGTAAAGATATCACTCATGTCGGCTCTTCTTTTTTTAAGTAATTATTATAATTGTTGATCTCTAAGCTGGTACTGTACATATAACAGGAATATGAAAGGCAGATAACATAACTGCACAAAAATAAAGGGTAGAGAGGGTCCTGTTCAAACAGAAGAGAGACAGAGTTTGGGTGAGTGTAGGAGTGTGAGCAATGTAGCTGGAATTAAGAGTGTGTACAGATTTGTAGGCTGTGGTGGTATAATCAGTGTCCTTGGGAATACCATAAGTACTGTATGTAGAGGAATTTCAGCAGGAGTAAGAGATGGATACCAGGGACAAGGTGATGGGCAGGTGAGAGGAAGATCTAAAAGTGTAAGAGACAGAGTATTTTGAGATGAACAATTTACAGTATGTGGGCTTTTCAATTAAGGGTGAGTATTTTGAATTGTATTCTGGAGGATGCAGGAAGCCAATGTAATAAAAATGTAACTGTTCACACAATACACATGAACCCTTTTAAAGTTAATTGGTACATAGTTACATAGTAGGTAAGGCTGAATAAAGACTTGCGTCCATCGAGTTCAACCTAGGTTTTAATAGCTTTTCCCTTGTTATATAATATATTCTGATATTAGATATTCTGATATTTTTAAAGACCAGTTATGATTCTTATTTGTACCCTTGGATGTTTTTAACCAATAAATGTTTGTCCAACCTTATTTTAAATGTATTTAATTTGTCTGCGACACCACCAGGAAGAGTTCCGCAGTTTGACTGCCCTGTCCGTAAAGAAATTTTTCCTTCTAAGGGAACGAAAATTTCTTTATTCTAGTCTAAACTTGTGCCCACGAGTCCTAGACTCCTTCCTTGCTGTAAAAAGGATGTTCGATAGCTCCTTATACTGGCCCTTGATATATTTGTACATGTTGAACATGTCCCCCCTTAAACGTCTCGGTACTCTGTAATTTCACGGCGACCGACACATCGAAAGCAACATCGGCCGATCCGATGCGACCCTACACCCGTCCACAACCCCACCATCCACCATGCATGGAGCCGACTCCATATTTACCAAGCCCGAAGCGTGGAGAGCGCAGGGATCCCCACGAGGGGACATGGATTACTGCGCTCGCCACACTATATAAAATCAACTCCATGCACAGTGGACAGCGGGGCCACGAACAGGCAAAAAATCTCACCTGATCGCATCTGATCGGCCGATCTATCGGCCGATATCTTATCCAACACATCGGCCGCCGGGAAACCAAACAAGTACCAACGTCTCTTCTCTAGTGTAAACAGTCCCAATTTGCTCAGTCTATCCTCATAGCTTAAATTCTCCATTCCCTTAATTAGCTTTGTTGCTTCTTTGTTTGTTTTTTTAGTTCTATGATATCCTTTTTATAGCGTGGGGCCCAGAATTGTACTCCATATTCTAGATGCTGTCTAACAGTCTTTCCTAATCTTAGCCTTTCCCCACCCACACATATTTCTGTTGTTGCTCTAAGTGAACCACATTTAGTGATAATATCACATTTCATAACATGTATATCATTAATGCCATAAAATAAGTAATATTATGAAGGTTTAGGTACAGATTCCTGGCATTCAGTATCCCAAAGGTCAGGATGCCAACACTCCAATGAATTCCAATGAATCCTGTTAAGTATTCAAACCCTACCCCAAATACACCCCTCCCACCACCTAAATGTAACCCCCCACCCATCACTGCTGCCTAACCCTCTCCCTGTGCTTAACCGTACCCCTTGTACTTATTAGCAGGCTCCATCTGAATGCTACCATTGGTATTCTGACCACATTCCACTGTTCCCATCAGTTCCACAGCGCCTCCTATGGGCACAGGTGAAGATTTCAGTGTCATATATTCGATCAAGCGTATTTTCTACTACATCTTGCCGGCAACACATTTACTACATTTGTTATTTTGATATACTAGATGCCGATACATTTTCTACCATTTTAAAAATGATGTATGTTCAACTGTTCTGCTTTGTTGAAAATCTAATAAACATCTATGATAAAAAAAATCTATATAATTTTTCTTAAATAACATTTCTAACTTCCATTATATTTTCTTATTACAGTATCTTAGGCAGCATTGGTTGATGAGACTTTCCCTTGTACAAAGTTACATATGCAATAATATTTTTTATGTAAAAATACATAAAGAAGTCATTGTTGATTTTATACTTGCATAAGTATAAGATGTTACGTGTAATATAAAATACAAGTAACATGACTGATTTAAGGGGAACAAATGAGAAAATCATTTACTGTAGGCTAAATCATATTCTAAAATGGGTTTGTACATAAGATACATAAGATTTTTTACATAAGATTTAAAACATCAAATTATACACAAGCAAATTATTAAAATGTGACATCAGCATCTGCATATTTTTTCTTTTGTTGATTTCATTTACAGAATTATTTATTTTTAAACACCACCCACCACCCAACCTTTGGTTCCAATTTTATCTAGAATTTAGCTATTATTATTATTATTATTATTTTAATTATTATTATCCAATAAAGATAAACTTGTAAATAGGAACCACATTTCACAAATAAATGTAAAAAATGTTTCCATTCCAATAAATGGAGCCACACTGTATTCATGCATTAAAAGTCTAAATAATGATTTCATCTGAAAGACATATGCAATATTAATATAAAAATGAATTACAATGATATCACAACCTTGTGTTTAGCTTGTTATACATTATGTTATGCCATTGCATGATAAATCCACCACTTCAATAAGAACTCCAGCTAAACTACAGTAACTGTTTTAGGAGGAATCGGGTCTTATAGAATTCTGAATAAGGTATACTGGCACAGATGCCATGCTGCCTCACTGCCCTGGCTCTATGGGGTTCTTTCCAACCTGGGCATTATATGGCATTATTTGCTACTTCTTTTCCTGTGGGTTTCCACGTTTGTTTCCTCAGTCCAAAACTATACTAGTAGGTTAATAGCCAATATTGACCATGATATGCATGTGACAGAGAATATAGTCATCTGGGTCAGGGGCTGCTTTGAATTATTAAATAATCATTTTTAAAGTGCTGTGCAATATATTGGCACTATGTAAATAAAGATTTTTAATACTTTATAAGTCATGATAAAGCAACCCCACCTTAATTCCCTTCATAAAGTAGTTTTCTTTAAAACCAAAGGAATAATTGGATGACTTCATGTAAAGTTAAAATTTGGGCAATCAATGGACATCATCTATATATTAATATATTTCTTCTATAAGTTGTCATAACTAAAAGTTTACATTTATGAATTAAGCTTGTGTATGTGTACAGTATTTCCGCATGTTTTGATCCACAACTGATCTTTTCCTTACACATTATACTTCTTTAAATTGTCTTCACTTTATATTTGTCTGGATTATTCTTTCAATAATTAGCTTTACACTGACAAATTATTAGAGGTTTTATGACTCTGTAAGGCTATGTACACATTGCTGCCTGCAGTGCATTTCTTAACACGTTAAAAATGTATTTCATTTTTAAAGACTGCATATTGAATGCTCTTGTAAACATGCCAAACACAAATGTAAACATCTATAAATGCTTCATACATCATCACATTGCAATCATAGTGCACTTGTATTCAGAAATATACTGTTACATAAGTTTAGAACCACTGACTGCGTCAGAACCACTAAAGTGGAACAAGAAACGTTGAAAGAATGCACATCTGTGTAAGCATTTTTATACACTTTAAAATGTATGGTCTAATTAGGAACAACCCATTTTATTTTCATAGCCACTTACATGCTCTTTAATTGTGTTCTAACTTAATTTTGAACGCTAATGTGTACATAGCCTTTGGTTAGGTTTTACAATAAATCTCTGTGCAGCCTGACATTATATGACATTTTCCAGAATTTACAGCATTTCAGACATAAACATAATAAAAGCTATATTACAATAATAATGTATGTTTCACATACTCACAGCTCTAAGGCACATGGTAATAGAATACAACAAAGATCACATAAATCAATGTTAGTAATTAAATGATTTCTCCAGTTTGGTTCATGCATGGTAGACTGATAGGTGACATACCATTTAGCATATTGTAATGTAGAGTTGATAGCATTATTATAAACATGAGTCACATGTCTATGTTATGCTATAGAAGGAAAAAAAGGACACTGTAGTAAATGTCAAAGGTTAAATGCAATCACACAAAAAAATAAGAAGCATTCTCACACATGCAGACATATCTTTGATACATTGTAGCTTTTTGTTTTGGAAATAGACATGTTTGGCAAGTATGGATGACATATCAATTGTAATTTATTTTCTTTTAACACTGTATCATCATAAAGAAAACTGGTAAAAATGAAAAAAAAAATCTATTTCAAATATCTACATGTAAAATTTTAGGCAGTGAAAA
Organism: Crinia signifera; assembly: GCF_055691185.1. NCBI lineage: Eukaryota > Metazoa > Chordata > Amphibia > Anura > Myobatrachidae > Crinia > Crinia signifera. The sequence goes on from NC_139221.1 coordinate 165,469,716, forward strand.
AGCACTTTGTTGACAAAGAGTGTAGAAGGATAATGTTATCTGTCAGAAATGACTGAATGCTTTGTTTCGTTGCCACAAACAAATTCACATATCAGACCATACAATACTGCTAGATAGTATTTTAGTCTTGTTTGCTGTTTTACCTTGTCGTAACGTACTGGGGCAAAGGAAAACAAAGTATATTGAAATCCTCGCATCTTTTCAAAATCTTTGAAAAACTGAAGCAATATCTAGAACCACTGATGAAGAAACACTGTGGCATTGGTGTAATATACACAATGCACTCTTCTTTATCCGTAATGTACATCAAATACTTTACAACAAAGCATTAACAAAAAGCAAGAAACATCTTGCTGTACAGAGGAAACCTCAAATGCAACTTGAAGCCTAGATTCACAATGAGGATAGTAAACAAAATGTGAAGGACTGTTCCCCATAGATTAGGTAAACTTCACTCTTGTGCTTATTGTACCACCTCACCACACATCCAGTGTTCCTTTCCCACCACCCTCTAAGCATATTCATTGCTCACCATCTATGCATCGAATAACTCAAGGTCAGTTACTAAAGCACCAGTGGAAGATTAATGCAGCATACTTCTGTGATATAACATTGCTGCCATGCTTTATTAAATACCCCAGCTTCACTGTTTGGAAGCCAACCTCCTGCAATTAATGTTAACTTATCTCTTATGGCAATTACAACCTTCTATGAAGTATTAGTATCCGTTACATCAGCCTTCTAAAACACCATAATCAATTTTCCACAATGATAATTAGGGCCTTTCTACGGAACAGGCTTAACAAATTAAATCTGCAAGGAAAAATGTCTTATGTTATGCATGCACATGCACAGATTCGGAATCTGCGTCTCAAACCCAGGAGTCTGGAGAGGCCGGGTAGTGGCTTGTTTCATAGTTCAGTTCACTATAGGGGCGAGCGGCGGAGTAAAAGTCCACATAGTTTCCAGTTGACTTTAATCCCAGATGCATATTGTACTCAGTGGCTGGAGGACGGTGGTGAACTTGATCCTCAAAGAAGGATTCATCAAAATTTCTTGTTGAATTCTGAAAAGGTTGGTAAGTTTCATAGTCTTTTCTACTAGATTCTTGTGGAACTGGCTGTGTAGAAATCTAGGGGGAAAAATGGAACAAATATTTATTATAAAGATTGTGGGGGTTCCATCATTATTACACTGTACATGACATCTCTTACTATTATTATTATTATTATTATTACTAGCTGACCCGCCCGGCGTTGCTCGGGAAAACCTTTGGGTTTCTTTATTTCCAAAATTGCTGAAAAATGTAATTTTACAGTATGCTGTGACAAAGACCTAAGATTGTAATTTGTTATAGATTCCACCATAATGTTAGAATGTGTTTGCATTGATACTCAATGATGGCAATGAAATCAGGTGTGGTGTTGTTGTTTGAAACACAACGCTTCTGAGTTGAAAACTTGTATGTGTTGATGAATTCCACATCCACTCCTGAGATTTAGCACCCACATCCACATCCACTCCTGAGATTTAGCACCTACCTTCTGAGGGTCAGAAATCGGTACAAAATCAGAAAGGGACATGTCCACACCTCAATTTCTATACTTTCAATGGTACAGTTTCTAGGGTGTGTAATTACAGGCGCTGAGTGCGTGGGGTCCGGGGTGGGCGTTACTTACCGCACCATAATTTATTAAAAATTCACTGCTCGCTGCCACTGCCCTCACCGAACCTGCCTGCAGCAGTCTCTTAGGTCTGGGGATCTGTAAAGCACATGCACCGAGCATCTCTACCAAACAGTGGGGAAACCCCTGAGTGTGGGAGCAGGTCCGCGGGCCTGGCCACATGATGTCATGACGCGACGCACACTATCCGCACCACTGTAATGCACCACTGGGAATGGGTGCAATGGGCCAAATTGTTCCCTACACCCGCCGGGCCAATCCACTGATCCAGCCATCACAATCATCAATGGATGCATTGATACGTTTTGGAGTTTAAGAAGTTGAAGAATAAGACTGAGAAAAAGAATTGCCATGTTCCAAAGTGTACAATTTACTCAATAAATCGTGAAAAAAATGTAAGTGTACATAGAAGTACAATCAAGAAATTAATTAGGATTAAAAAATAAGTTCTGATTCAAACTGATAATTGTTTGGATGGGGTGGGTTGTGCAACAAATCTATAGGTGAGGGTATGGATATTGTGGGCATAATTGGTGTTTGTTACACCTACAGGGGGCCCTCAATTGATGGGATTTTCACTACAGTGTCACGGTCACAGTGTCACCATAGGGGGATTCCCAATTGGGGTCCAGGTGGTCTTTTAGGGATCCTTTACAATCCTGTAGGTCTTTTCTCCTTGAGCTTACAGTCTCCCTTAATGTTAGTCAATCACTGAGGGAGACCGTAGGCTCCAGGAGAAGAGACCAACGGGATTGTAAAGGGGTCCCTAAAAGACCACCTGACCCCAATTGGAAATCCTCCTACGGTGACACTGTAGTGAAAATTTCTCATCAATTGGGGACCCCCTATAGGTGTACCAAACACCAATTATGCCCACAATCTCCATACCCCCTCCACCTATAGATTTGTTTCGCAACCCACTACCATCCAAATAATTATCAGTTTGAATCAGAATTAATTTTTTAATCCTACTTTCATTTCTTGATTGTACTGTACTTCTATGTACACATATTTTTTTCACGATTTATTGAGTAAATTGTACACTATAACGTGACAAATCTTCATCTCAGTCTTATTCTTCAACTTCTTACACTCATAACATTCAAACAAATGCATGGAGCGCTCATGCCCATCGACCAAACATTATCTATGAACCAAAAGAGTCTGGGAAACCCTTAAGGCAGAGCTGTGCCTGATATCAAACTGACTAACAGGGTGAGTGCAGTGTACCCACTTTGTATTGATCAATGGGTGCATTGGCCAGGACAAAGATTTCTCAGTGCAACTGGCCGAGGAGCGCAGTGACAGGCTGGAGGACTGGAGAGACGGATATGGGGAACAAAGTAGAAACGGTACATTAGGTACAGTTTTTATTTGCCGGTACAGATGGTTAAATAAACGGCAAATTATTTTTTATGTGTTCTGTGTGTTTGTGTGTGTTGTACTGTTTTTGTGTGTGTGTTGTAGTGTATGTGGTTGTGTGTGTTGTATTGTATGTATCTGTCCAATGCGTAAGTGTGTGAGGTGTGCTACGTATATACAGTATGTGTTTGTTGTGTCTTTGTGTATCTGTGCAATGTTTAAGTGTGTGTTTTGTGTGTGTCGTACTGTTTTTTTGGGTGTGTGTGCTGAATGTGGGTGTGTGTTGTGCTGTTAGAGGTATGTTATGTGTGTGTGTTGTGTGTATCTGCCCTATGTGTAAGTGCGTAAGGTGTGCTATGTATAAATCTCTGTGTGTGTAGTGTGCTGTGTGTATCTGTGCAATGTTTAAGTGTGTGTTTTGTGTATTGTACTGTTTTTGGGTGTGTGTTTTAGTGAATGTGGGTGTGTGTTGTACTGTGAGTGTTGTGTGTATCTGCCGAATGTGTAAGTTTGTGATGTGTGCTACGTATATATGTGTGTGTAGTGTGCTTTGCGTATCCTGGCAATGTTTAAGTGTGTATGTTCTGTGTGTTTGTTGTACTGTTTTTGGGTGTGTGTTGTAGTGTGTATGGATTTGTTTTGTACTGCATGTGGTGTGTTGTGTGTGTGTGTATCTGTCCAATGTGTAAGTGTGTGAGGTGCTCTACGTATAAATGTGTGTGTTGTGTGCTATGTGTGCGTATGTGGTGTACTGTGTGTGTGTGTGCGTGTACAATGTGTATGTGTGTGTGTTGTGTGGTCTATGTATATCCTCAATTATTTCCTAATTGTTTAAAGTCTTCACCATAATGTTAGAATGTGTCATTCATACTCAATGACAGCAATGAAATCAGGTGTGGAGTTGTTCCTTTGCAAACGGTTTCCCAGATCATCGATCTTGTCCCCAGAACATCAATGAAGGTAAATTACAACTTGGTGTTTTTTACATTTCTAAGTGAAATTTCCCAAAAACGGCTTCGAGGTGCACACCACCGGGTCCAGAGGTATCTTGTTGCTGAATTTGGTGTCTCTGAGTGCCACGGTGTGTCCGCAATGCGACGGACACGCACACACACACACGCACACGCACACAGATTCTTCAACTTATTATATAGATTATTATTATTTACAAGATAATATCCTGCTAATGTGCAATAGCTGGCACTGTTTGGGAAATAGAAGAGTTGAGATTAATAGTAAAAAGTAACATGATTCAGTCTTTTTGTGAGGAATAATTTACACAAACACATTTAGATAACAATATACATAAACAATTTTAATGTTTTTTGGGTGAATATTTATATGATTTTTCTTATGCATTAAGGAAAAGTTATACATTTTTTTTCTGTTTGCAAACATCCTTCAATACAGTTGATACTGAATATCCAGACATGATAGGAATGCATTTACAAGCTCAGCAATTAGCAATCATTCTGTCTATACATGCGCAGGACAGGATCGATTAATAAGCAGCTTTAAGAAACAGACCCACTTATTTCTATTGTGTGCAGTGGAGTCCATTTAACCCTTTGAGTGCCAACATCTCTGTGAGAGATGTGAAAAATATTGACTAAAAATGCCTGCGTCGCTCACATTTGTTATAGAAATTCAAATAATTGATATATGTTGTGTAAAAAAAAGATTATATTTCCTATAGAAGGTGAACATTACAGGTCATTATGATGAATACAAATGTTTGCTTGGCAATTTTCACACCTATTTTGACAAATTCACTTGGCAATCAAAGGGTTAAAGTTGGTTTTACTCAATATTGATTTTGGAAATGTATGCAAACGTGGCCCAGTGTAAAATAAATGATTTCTCATTTAGTTTTGTCAACTTTGTCCATTGTTATATGCCCAGGACCTTGGCAATAATACATGTAATCTATAATAAGACATTTGATTAGTAGAATACTGTATATTTGGTATAGCAGTTACTAAAAAACATTAAAATACTGTCTATATTGTTTAGCAGTAGAATAGTCTACTGTGAATAATAGTCAGGTGGGTGTAACTTGTATTTAGAAATAGCTCTTTAAGATAACAATTTGTTCTACATTTTTGGACATGCATAAATATACAGTTTTGTTGGATCTATAACACTATGGCCATCATTCTGATTGGATCGCTCCCCTGCGCGTTTGCACAGGGGAGTGACGTTTTGCAACTGTGCATGTGCAGACTCTTACGCGCATGTGCAGACTCTTTAGGCAAACTGGCATGGAGCAGTGTGGGCATGGGGCAGCGGCCATGGGTAGCGCCCATGGGAATGCTCAGCATTGCATGGGCCTTCCCCTGAAAACACTAGGCATTCCTATTTAATTGCGGCACGATGCAGGTGTCAGGGGTGGGCAGCTGATGTCACCAAATGTCAGCTGTTCGTAATGTTTCCGTACCAGGGTGCTGCAAACCTAAGTCACCAGAGAGTGCCTTAGATGTGCGAGTGCTTAGAAAATCATTTGATGGCCGCTGACTATAGAATGATTTCTGCCCCGCACACAAGGCTGCAAATGGATGTTTATGCAAAACATCCATTCGCATGCGTGCAGGGACAATTCGTTTTGCGAGGGGGAACACGGACATTCCTGCGGGTGGCATTTGGTTGGCTCGCAAAGCTGCAAAATCCGCAGCTTTGCGAGTAAACCAGAATGAGGACCTATATCAACATTATACAAACTGCATCTGCAGTTTTTTGTCATACACATTTTTATTTTGCAGAGAGCTTATAGAATACTTCTGTTTGGATGAGTTTTCTTGGTAAAAGGGACTTATTTAGTGTTAGGCTGGGTACACACTAGGTAATATATTATGCATTTCTGTGGCCAAGTTTGAGGATACTACAAATAGTAGACTGCATTTGAGTTTCTACACTCTAGCTGGCTTCTAGAGAGATAAAAACTGTTTTTTTTTTTGTACAAGATATATATATGTTTTATTCTGTATCATCTATTTTATTTGATATTTAACACACAGTATTGTATCCATTAGAGGGCAGACCATGTCAACAAGTGAAGTACATCATCCTTGTGAGAACATTGTATACAGATTACCACTGCCACCCAGTGTCTGCAACTAAAGGTATGTAAATCAATATATATTCTAAAATTACTGTAGATGTTTTAAATATCTAAATATATTACTACATAAATGTAATTAAGAACATAAAAAGATATGTGTCATAGTTGGGCTGGTTTTGCAGGCAGATCTTGGATTTGTAGCAGTGTGCATTCCGTGGAGCAGAATAAGTGCAACTATGAGCACATATGGGTGAATAAGAGTCACACTCTTCAGGCTTACCTCCACTTGCACAAAAAGAAGAAAGCTAAATGGCACTAATTAAAAATGTGGTTAAAATATATAGATATATATTATAAAGTAAAAACTTGTGGGATTCGCACTCAGTAGCAGTCAATCTCCTGGTGCTGACCAAAGTGGAATAATCAATAGAAAACAGTAGTCTGTTTTAATGTAGAGAATGTAGAAAAGACAAGAGAATTCATACTGGGTTAATGTGCATATGTTTTGTTAGAAATAACTTACTGCAATAAACAATTTCCATTAGATTGTTATATTTATCAGCAAACAAACAAATAATTTGATAATTTCCAAAATACAATGTACTGTGGTCTACATTTTATTCAGTTTTAAACTATACTTCTAGTATATAAAAAAATCACTGACCTGGTTGTGTTTGATATCATCAGCAGGTGCGCCAAATGAATTCCTATATATGGTTGAGGATCCACTGTTTTGAGCTTGATAGAGATACAAAAAATAAAACATTTAGCTACATAGAGATCATAAACACATATATTGTAACAAGCACACTGGTATAGTGTTTGAAGATAGCTATATTTGTCCAAGGTTTCTAACATAAGTATTTTAAAACCCTTGGAAAGTACATAGGTGCGTTATGAACAGCTTTTGGGTTTTAGGGATGGAGAGCAGGCAGGCTACATCCATTGGGGCCTGTTTGGGTTTTTCGAGCCTGTAGCCTTAGAAAAGGCTAAATAATGTTTTAACCTGCATGAAAAGTAAAAAAAGCTGCTAGTCTGATCACTATGTCTCACACATTGGGCGGTATTCAATGAGGTTGATTCGCCATGTTTTTATGGCGATTTTGTGCTGTAAGGCAAATTTTTTACTAAAACGGTGAATCACCCTATTCAATGACCAGATGGCGAACACATTTCAAAGTTTTTTTCGCCATGATTCACTGAGTAGCAATCGCTATCTTTTTATGGCGAAGTGGAATGTGAACTTTTAAAATAAAGTGTTTTGTTTTTTACATTTGGTGTAAAAAAATCAGGAATTTTATTCTGAGGAGGGGCATGCTATTTTTATTCATGTGCTGTAAGCACATGAATATATATTTAATTTGAAAAAAAAAAAAATATATTTTTTTTTTACACAGACCAACCAGCAGGGGGCCGGAGCCGAGCCGCTCATTAGATATTCATATATTCACTTCACCCGATCATTACATATGCATGATCGGGTGTAGTGAATATATCCGGTCCCCTGCTGACACCCCCGGGGGGCAGCCTGTGCTGCCTGGCACCCGGGGAGCCCACCTCCCCCCCACAAACGTTCTGGGGCAGGCAGGGAGACTTCCATCTCCATGCCTGCCGGCATCGCCGTAGGAGTTAAAATTCGCCGGTCAGGGGCAGCGAGCCCCTGACTCGTTGAATACTGGAGCTGGCGAGGCTCAGGAACGCGGCGAGCAGTGGCGAATGTGCAGCAAATCCTAAACAGGATTCGCTGCACATCGCCAAAATGCTCATTGAATACTGCCCATTGTCTGAGGAAAAAGGAAACTGCAGATTCTTTGTGAGAGAAACTTGCTACTGAAAACAAGTGTTTTTGTAGTGTTAGGAATGTTTACTCGTAGTTCAGTGTTTTATTTGATATTGCTGCTTAATTAAATTGGAGATGAGAAGACCACACCAGTTCTCAAACTTTGCTAAATATCCAGCGACCACAAAGAGGCACTAATAGTGAATGGACTGGTGTTTCTGGATGTGGGCCTGCAATTGAAGCAAAAACAAAGCTATATTTCAGAAAATAAATCAAATAGTTAAAATTCATCCAAAGAAGTGGTTCTTAAAATCCTACTCCATAAAAAAGAAACTATATATACTGTACAAAGGAAAAATGGTGGTTTGGCTATACTGAATCTGGTTGTTCAGTATCAACATTTTTGTTTGGTTGGGAGCTCCTCATTTATGGTTAGATGTATTCTAGAACAGGAAGTTTATTTTCTTACTTACTATTTCATGGCAATGGCAATGGGAAGTGCGTGATATTAATAATCAAGGCATAGGCTGCAGACAATCCACTAATCTCAATGGATTGCACACATTGGGTTTAAAGGAAATGATTTATGTTAATTTTATCTCTATAAAACTCTTTTAAAATGCCTGTATTATCTACAGTAGCTGTCTTTTAATGTTCCTTTTATTTACAGTTGTCTACTAAAGTACAGCCAACACAATGACCATGACTGTCATTAGGAAGATTACTTAAGAAAATAAGAATCAATGTGCACCTATGTGATACGAAATTCCTCCAACATACAAGTGTACAAAATTGTATCTACAGTAGTGCTTCAGATTCCCTTAACACAATGGCATTAGTTGATTTATGGGATATTTCGATATCTTAGAGATTTCTCCTTTACTAGTGTAGTTCTTAAGCATCATATTAGGAGAGTAGATCATCAGTTAATTGTTAAATATAAACTACCAGGTGGTTTCCATCATTTTCAGGGTGGAAACTGGGAGGTGACCTAAACTCTTTGCAAACAGGGGAGGCAATAGTCTATACCAGTAATACTGTACACCGTTTCTCGCTACCGTATAATTAAATGTTCTGTGAAAAGATTCAGCTCCCCAGCTACAGTACAGTATGTCACCTTTTTATTATTGCTCATAGACTGTTACAGAAAGATGTATGGGTACTGCAGACAATTGTAGGGACAGAATCAGACACTGTACAGTAGTTTTAAAAGCTATAAAGCAACCTATCATCTTAGTGTTTTGCAGGCCAGGAGGAGTGAGAGGAAACAGAAAAGTGCACATCTGCTACTTTTTAATAAATGTTTTACTTCTTTTGGCACCCGATGAAGAATGATTTCAGGTGACATTAGTTACAATGGGGAAGATGTATTAACCCTGGTGTGGAGATAGAGTAGTAGGTGATAACGCACCAGCCAATCAGCTATGTTTGAAAAATGATAGTTGGGAGTTGATTGGTTGGTGCGTTATCAACTTTTACTTTTTCTCTTTACCAGGCTTAATACATCTGCCCCAATGTGAAGTAGTTATCATTGACAAAAATAATACGGGTATTTCAAGTATCTAGTGGCTTTTCAAACACTTATAATACATCACGTTATTTGTAACATCCAGAAACTTAAACACACAGCTTTATTTATACCTGTCATAGTATCTTTTCTAGATGTGTGTTCTCCTTTATAAGTGGCACTTGATCCAGCTGATTCGTAGTCTACTTTCCTTTCCTTCAGGTTGATCATTTCCCGAGGGGATGCAGGGGCACTTGCTTTAAGAAAATAAATGCAAAATGGCTGTAGTGTTCCATAGTTCATCGTCATTGTAAATCATTTCTTAAACTAGGCTCTCAATATTAAGCAGGCTAAAAAAAGTCTGTATATGGTCACACACAAGGATGGATTAGTATGGAAAACCAGCTTGGGAAATTTCTGATAGCGGCCCTCGTGGATACGGGGTCTGTTGAAGGGGTGGGATCCCTCTTCATAGGGCCTGATTCTTAGTTGCATTTGTGTCTGCTCATGCTAATTCCACTAAAATGCCCTTCCCTGGTGTCATGGAAGGATTGGGAAATTACATTTCCAGAAAGTAATCCCCTTGTACGCCCGCATTGCCAATCTGTCACTCTCTACCCTTGCCTGGTCCCAGGTGTCACCACGGATGCGCCAGCCCACCAAGAAACTATAATTTCTATTGCCAATCCGCCCCTGGTTACACAGTCTGTCCATTTGATCATTATTTTAGACATACTGGGTAGGATGTAGTAGATCACCATCAAACCAGCAAACTCCTCTGCAGGTTTAGACCATAATAACATTGCCGTTTTAAAGACAGCTGCCAAAAATGATGCAAATCTGCAGTTTTGCTAAACCTGAACAAACATATCTGAAATGATTTATGTGTGAATGGTGCATGCAGGCTCATATGTCAGGGGAGGGTCTGTGTCCAAACTCCTGCAGCCAAAATATATGCCTAATATATGCCACCCTGCAGTAGTTGCTGCTGGTGGCCATTTTTTGGGTGATGCATTCTAAAAGGTGTACCAGAGTCTTTGTGATCTACTGTAGCATAGTATTCTGGTGCAGGTTCTGTGACCTCCAAGCTGTCAATATGCTATTTGGTATAAATTATGATTACCCAAATTACTATTGCTTTGAAAAGCTGTTAGGATAACAGTTACACCAAGCAACTCATCCTCCATATATAATATGTTGGGGAAGCCTTAAATATTGCAGAATCTCATTGGGCGCTTATGCAATAGTGATAATAATTGAAAGGCATATTGTATGACAAATGCCTAATGTGCCCACCGCAATTTGTATAACAAACTAGCTATAATGGGTGAACATGTAATTTTCTGATCCCATGTGCACTCTGACGATTTGAATGTCTCAGGAAGTGTGGACTAGGATTGCTGAGCCCTCCCCTCACTCAGCGGCGTAACTATAGCACCGCCGGGGGCTGCGGTGCTATAGTTAAACCCCCCTCAATCCCCCGCAGACTTACCTATCGCGCTGGTCCCGGCGGCTCCGTTCTTCTGCTGAGGACCACCACAAAATGCCCCCCCCATATAGCGCACAGTTCTCTGAAACTGTCTGCTGTATGGGGGCGGCCATTTTCTGGTGGGCCTCAGCAGAAGAACGGAGCCGCCGGGACCAGCGCGATAGGTAAGGCTGTCACTGTGGGGGATTGAAGGGGGGTTTGCATGGGCGGTGGGGCGGCAGGGTAGGGGTGCTTGGCGGGGCGGCGACGGGGGGCCCCCCCCCAATGGCGGGGGGGCGCCCAAAAGGTAGCTACGCCACTGCCCTCACTGCAGTGACCACACACCCGGGATAATAACATTTTTTTTTATTAAATAACAGATAACCTATACTTTTCTCTTTCTCTTTATTGTGCTAGGACCTAGCCCCGGTCCTCTAGTTTTACTTTTAGTTTAAAAGCAAAGCAGGCACCTTTTTTTTCGGACAGTTTTCTTTATTAATTAATTAATTGTATTATTATATTATTATTATTATTGTATTATATCATGTATAAGCGGCACCGCCGGGGGACAGGTTGCAGGGTGGCAGCACTAGCACAAGACCATTGACTTCCATCACAGCACTCCACCGTGGATTGCCTCCTGAACGGCCACCGGGAGGGTCCCGCGTGTAGTGTGTGTGTGTGTGTGTGTGTGTGGGGGGGGGGGGTGCAGTGAGGGCCCAGTACTGCGCTTTTGCGCCTTTTCAATAGACCACCAGGACACAGCAGCAGGGCAGGAGTGCATGATCCCTGTGGTTTAGCATCTGAGACGGAGGGTGTCCAGCCTGCAGCCCTCTCCCGCTCCTGGGACTTGTCTGTAGTTCTCTTGAGCCTGTACCAGGTTATAGCAGCCCCTCTTCTCTGTTGGCCTGACCAGAAAATGCTGCAAAGTAATTATCAGAGCACATTGCTGCTGGAATCCATACAGAGAGAATCCATACAGCATTTATGGGGCCCCCATGAAAATGCTGGGCGTTTCCCTGTGAACGCAAGCCGGCATCAGCATCTGCCCCCTTTTCGGCCATCTCCGTCTGAAATAAAAGTCAGTTTTCATTGTCTTTTATTTCAGAAGGGGAGAAAAGTCATTCAATGGTTCTTGTACACATCCCCGATGGGGCGGCGCTGACCTGTTCGCTGGGCTGCAAGTATATGCAGCCTACCAAACAGGTCTGAATCAGGCCCATAATGCGTGTAGGTAACACGTTGAACTCTACAATTCACATCATGATAGAGCACAAAAACACCACGTATCATGTCAGTTTGAAATAGGCAAATCAAAAGTGAAGAGATGCTCATTCCACTAGATCTGTGGGGACTTCATAGGCAGATTGTATGGCGGCTACTTGGTCTTCACTTCAGACCTTTGAGTTTTTATGCATTAGACACCTTTGCATCTCTGGATGCAGATTTTGGGCGCAGTATCCTGATTGCAGTCCAAAAGCATTCCCGCAACTAATCGGGACGGACATGTTTGGGACATCCCACTGCAATGATTCCTGTGCCACTAGTGGATGAAATAGAAAACAGGATTTATGACCTCACGTTGGTAAATCCTTTTTTTTTTAGTCCATAGGGGCACAGGATGACCTTCCTGCCACTCCTGTTTTGCTGTGCGTTGCCTGTATTGTTGGTGTGGGTGGTTCCACTCCCCTAAGTCTGGTGTGTGTATGTATTGCCTTCCGTCCTCACCCTCCACCTGCCTTGGGCTTGCTATTAAAACTGGAGTGCTGGGGCTTTGGGGCAGGGTGTAGGGGACTGAGGATGCAGGTACTTTGGGAGTTTTTTTCCTTTGGTGCCTGCCAGCCAAGCCTATACCCTTTGTATCGATTACCTTGCCCTCTATGGACTCAAAGAAAAGGATTTACCAAGGTAAGACCATAAATTCTGATTTTACACTGCAATTTAGATTTCAGATTGAACAATCCCTGCCAAATCTAATAGAAAAATGTACTATGATAGAGTGTTTACGAATGTCCCATTTTTGTATGTGAATCCCACTTCGGAGAATGTACTAAATTTGGCCTTATGTATGTACCTCATGGTCCCAGTGTGTCAGAAATGAGGGGTCTGGCTCACAAGGACAACATATCCTGTTATGCTCAGTTTTTGGGAGGACTTATTCATTTTAAATTAATTTATTCCCCATAGTCGTCTTATTTAATTTTCTGAACCATAGTAGTGCTTCAGTGAATATTATGTCCCATAGTAGTTCCCTAGTTTATTTTATAAACTATTGTAGTTCCTAAGTTTACATGATGTCACACTGTAAGGCAACCAGTACACATTATGCTGCAGTCCACTGCAGTGTCCCAGTTCATGATGTTCCCTAATAGAGCACCTTCTATTTTAAATTATGCCACATTACAGTGCCCCAGTTCATATTATGCCACACTATAGTGCCTCATTTTAATATTGTGCAACATTACAATGCCCTGCTTCACTACAATGAGCAAATCAAATGATGCCATATAACACTGCTCTCAGTTCACATTGTGCACATTAGAGCAGCCTCCAGTGTAAATGGGTTGGGATCGTTTGGTCGAATGCATTATGGTCGAATGTCATTACATCGAATCCATTAGGTCGAATTGCTAAAAGGTCGACATGATTCTAGGTCGACATGGGAAAAGGTCGAAATGATTCTAGGTCGAAATGTCATTAGTTCGACAGGTCATTAGGTCGACAAGGTCATTAGTTCGACATTGTCTAGGTCGACATTCACAAAGTTGACATGGGGTTTTTCACTGTTTTTTTACCTGAATGTCAACACAGTCGACATGGACACAGTTTAAAGTGCACTGCATCCCCTCGCATCGCTCGCTGCGCTCGCTATGCGTCGGGCACGGTGCCTCGCTACGCTCGGCACACTATTTTATTCTCCCACCACGCCCTAGTGGATGGTAGGGCATGAAATACCGCCTGTCAGCACATGTCGGCTCAAAAAACAGTGAAAAACCCCATGTCGACTTTGTGAATGTCGACCTAGACAATGTCGAACTAATGACCTTGTCGACCTAATGACCTGTCGAACTAATGACCTTTCGACCTAGAATCATTTCGACCTTTTCCCATGTCGACCTAGAATCATGTCGACCTTTTAGCAATTCGACCTAATGGATTCGATGTAATGACATTCGACCATAATGCATTCGACCAAATGACCGCATCCCGTGTAAATGATGCGACATTACACTGCACCCTTAACATCCACTACAAACAAACACTAAAACTGTAATGCCACGGAATTCAGTTTCAGCAATGGATCAGATACAATTGCTTAGCAGGCCATCTAACAATGGCACCCCTTGTTACCATTATAGTTTATACCATGTCTGCGAGATTCATTCTCATTATTGGCATTGTACTTATTTTCTTTGCATGCCTTCTCAGAAACTCCTTAAAAGTGTTACTTAAATAAATAAATGACGTTACCTGATCTGTTATTAGGAGACATGCGAACTGGAGATATGGAGGGAGTTCGAGAGGAAGAGTAAGGTCTTTGCCGATCTCTTTCAATGGTTGATGATGATGCTACAAATTGATACTGGGACCATCCATCCTAAAAGATAAAAAAAATGCATACAAATGTTTCAGCTAGAATGTACTTATACATAAATGCATGGCTTTATGCAAAAGAGACTGAATGATGTAATGAGCCATTCGCAGTTTCACAGAACCGGCCACATGGCTTCACTTTAATATTACTGTTGTGATAGGATATTTACATTATATCAAACATGGGTTGTTAATGAGGTTCATTTATAAAATGTAAAAATAAACCTATTACAATTAACTTCATTAAGACCACATATGCGGTCTGTACAGTAAGTAAATAGCCAATAGGAGAAGCTGACTCAAACTCTAACCAAGCAGAGTAAAGCCTAAATGAGCAAGCTACTGTATCATTGTATAACAATATATTGTTTTATTTTGTAAACCATGAGTAACAAAAGAAATAAAGAAAGATGACATGAAGATAAAAGAAAGAACATCCATCAGCATTTACAATATAACATACTGAAGAAAAAGGAATTGTAGTGATTGGGTTAGGTGATGTTTACTTAATTTAAGTATTTTGCTACAGTGTGGAACAAGCCTTGTTTTTCATAAGGGGCTAAATTTTTTCAGTTCTAATTTTCCTAAGGATCTCAGCCACTGTTGAATAGCCCAGTCTGTTACATTATGGCCGATCAGATTGTCATGTCTAGGTACTGGCTGAGAGTCATTTACTGTTTGGTCATTCAGTGCAGACTATAGTGGCTCGTGCTCGCATCAAGTTTTTATATATATATATATATATATATATATATATATATATATATATATATATTTTTGACTGGGGGTCGGTGGAGAAGGTGGTATGTGGTTTCCTTTCCTTTTAAAATGCATTACATTGCATAATATGTAGGCGTATTATGATATTTTTAAGGCATGTCTTCATACCCTTTCATTATATCTTAATGTGAACTCATTCTTATTTTGATTTGCATATTTCTTCAGATTGCAGCTGAAATTAGCAACACAGTAAGTATACAATTTCTGTGACTTTAATTGTACACTTACATTTTAGTTCAATATGACCACCTTGTTAAATACTTTATTTTAGAAGTTCCAATATAGATTTATAGAAAGCACAGTGGAATAAAAAATAAACCCTATCGAGTCTCCTGGACATTCTGGAAGAGGGGGTAAGAATGACAAAGGCCCTATTTAATTGGCTACCAATATTTACTCGTTAAGCTGTTACTGTAGCTTGTTTTGTGTCTTATTTTTTAAACTAAATGATTCCACTACAAATTAGGATTTTGGCTACATATAGATTGTGACCTGGTGTTAATGACTTGGATTTAGCATCAGAGAATAGAAATCTGGATTATGAACTGGCAATGGACACATAGTTTGGGGACTGGGCCCACTGGGGCCAGGGATTTGTGCCCCAAATGTAAGGAAATAAATGCTGCCAAATGCATTGGACAATAAACTCAATTTAAAATGGAGCTTTTTTAGTGAGATAATGTGGTATTTAATCCCCCCTGACCCGCATAGTGTGGGTTTAGTACTTGCAATGCCTTCTTGCCCTCCAGCCCAATTTGGCCCATGTAAAAGTATACAAAAATCAAAGTAAAAAGAGAGACCCCATTATTTTAACATTATTAGATAAATCAATTATATCCTGATTCTTAGTCACACACAACTTTAAAAGCATTCATATCTGTGCATGCATGCAAACTGTGCACGCATTGCAGCTCCGTTTAGAACTTATAAGCACACCAGACTCGTAGGCATTCCAATCTTGCACTACTGGATTGCAATAAGGTGTTTGCACATAAGAGTAATGTGCCATGGGTGTACAGTGACAGGTACTACTGATGCGTACATATTCACAGTGTATGCCAAATTCAGTTGTATCTTAGTACCTAGGACGGTGATGGTGCAAGTGCTATTATGCTCTTACAGAGACAACGTCAATGCGATCACATATGAATATGGGCACAAAATTCCACCACATTATGGGCCTGATTCAAGTTAGCCTGATAAGCAGTGTAAATTTGCCAGGCAATCGAATGCCTGACGCCACATGAACATCCCAACTGCAATGCAAATTAATCTTTAGCATAAACATCCATTCGTATGTGAGCATATGGGGTAAAAATCATTTGATGGGAGCGCCCAGCGTTTTCATGGGAACGCCTATAAAATGATGGACTTTCCCATTTGCCATGCACCTAACCGCCTCCAGCCTTTCTTCCCCTGCAAATGGCTTGACGACTATGCAAGTCGCCAAAGGCATCCATACAGCGGCCTTGCTGAGCTAAAACATCGGTCCCCGGTGCGAATACACCGGGGAACAAACAGATGTAAATCAGGCCCTATGTACAATGCAGAATCAGGTCTGTGGTATTTGTTTATTAATGTTCTAGGAATGAACAACACAGTGAAAACTAAAATGTGGGGTGAAAAGTAATAGGGTGCGATTTTATCACACTTTCCGAAATTGTACCATATCGCACATTTTAATATCAAATATCAAATCAAATTAGATGCGAATACGCTGCAAAAAAGTGTGATAACGTGTGATTTTTAGTCCTGAAAATGTGCGAATTTGAAGAAATGTGCGATTTTGTGTTAAAAATAAAATAAAATGGCGTGGGGTCCCCCATCCTGTGCATAACCAGCCCCGGGCTCATTGAGCTGGACCTGGTTCCAAAAATATGGGGGATAAAAAGTGTAGGGGTCCCTTGTATTTCTGAAACCAGCTCCGGACTCTTGGACCGGTCCTGGTTCCAAAAATACAGGGGACAAAAAATCTGGGGGTCCCCGGTATTTTGGAACCAGCAACGGGCTCCAACAGCCCCGGTGTCATGCCACAGCCAGGGGACAATTTTTAAATAAGGTTCACCCAGCCATACCATGAGCACCGTGGCTGGTCAGCCTTGAACGGGGTATCTGGGGAAGGGGTCCCCTCCTCAGGCTTCACCTGTTCAGGGCTGAAGCCTGGGGCTGTCACCGGCGTCCGTGGGCTGTGAACACCTGGATTGATAGGGTAAAAACATCCATACCAAACATTGCTTTATACAGGTGAACTACAAGTGCCAGCAGGGCTCCCCGCATGCTGGGACTTGGCGAACCACAAGTCTCAGCATATGGGGCATTAATGGGCCTGCTGGGACTTGTAGTCCACCTGTAAAAATAATGTTAAAATAAAACACACACACACAGAAAAGTACAATTTTAGTACATACACACACACACACACACACACCTCAATATTACACCAATATACTTACAGAACCAAGGTCCAGTGCTGACTTCCTCCTCCACAGCCAGCTCACCCCGCAATGACAGCAGGTGAGACGGCTTCCTCCATCGCTGCTAACAGCTTCTATAGCACTTTTACAGTGCTATAGAGGCTGCTAATATCGTTAGCTCTATGTGTCTCCATAGAGACGCTTTCAGCCAATCAGGGCTGAGCTACGCATCTCCATGGAGACGCATAAAGCCAACGACGCTAGCAGCCTCTATAGCGCTGTGGCAGTGTTATAGAAGCTGCAAGCAGCGACGGAGGAAGCCGGCTCACCCTGCTGTCAGTGCGGGGTGATCTGGCTGTAGAGGAGGAAATCAGCACTGGACCCTGGTTCTGTAAGTATATTGGTGTAAAATTGAGGTGTGTGTGTGTGTGTAATAAAGTTGTACTTTTCTGTGTGTGTGTTTTATTTTAATATTCTTTTTACAGGTGGACTACAAGTGGTTCGCCAAGACCCACCGACTTGTGGTTCGCTAAGTCCCAGCATGCGGGGGAGGCCTGCTGGCACTTGTAGTTCACCTGTATAAAGCATGTTTGGTATGGGTGTTTTACCCTATCAGGCAGGCGTCCACAGCCCATGGATGCCGGTAACAGCCCCGGGCTTCAGCCATAGATGGGTGAAGCCTGGGGGGGACACCTTTATTGGGGCATTCCCCACTCCCCCAGGTACCCCGTCCAAGGCTGGTCATGGTACAGCCGGGGGACCTTATGTAAAAAGTGTCCCCCGGCTGTGGCATGACACTGCAGGCTGTTGTAGCCCGGTGCTGGTTCCAAAATATGGGGGACCCCCATATTGTTGGAACCAGGACCGGTCCAAGAGTCTGGGGCTAGTTTCAGAAATATGGGGGACCTCTACACTTTTTGTCCCCAGTATTTTTGGAACCAGGTCTGGCTCAATGAGCCCGGGGCTGGTTATTCTCAGGAGGGGGGACCCCACTTCATTTTTTTAAATTTTTAGCCCGGGCCGGTTATGCTCAGGAGGGAGGACCCCACGCCATCTTTTACACTTTTTTTTACTTTTACACATTTTTAAAGACAGAACCATGCACAGATCTCAATGATCTGTGCATGGTTCTGTCAAATTTGCCTGTCAGAACCTGGTCTATTTTTTTTTTTTATCTTTGGTAACATTTACCAAAAACCGCACCTTATTACATTTGCGAGTTGTATACTTTATAATGGTAAAACATCGGGATGCAAATTGAAGTGTGACTAAAAATCGCTATTTCAATATGTGTGTTTTTTCTACAGCAAATCGTACCCTATTACATGTGTGATTTTCAGAAAATGTGCGATTTCGTCAGTTTTTGGCGATTTAATCGCAAAAGTCACAAATTCGGAACGTAAACGTATTACATTTCACCCGTGTTTTCCATCAACAAAAATATAGTTTGCCCTATTTAAATATACTGTACTATTATAGTCAAGTAATGTTGTAAAAGTTGTTAAACTTCAGTGGGAGAATACAGAAATACAGTAGGGTAGGATGGAGGAGAGAAGAATCAAACAGCAGGACACTGAATTATGCATAACTTCCCTCGCCCGGCAGGAAAGGTCTTGGTGTGATAGACCCACCTCTGCCTATTTACTGTATATGAATTGTAATAGTGCTTCTACCAGAAGATGGCAGAAGCAGTGAACACGGCAAGATGCTTAATTGCCAAGCACTGGAAATCTGAGGATCCTCCACCATTTCACCAACTTCTGTTAGGCCTCTTTTCTTCCCTTTTTCTTTTTTTTTCTCTTTCTTTCTCTTCTTCCTTCTCTTTTTCCTCTCTGTCTTTTTATTACTTGTTTATTACATATTATACCGATCAGTGTGTGTATGTATGTATATATATATATATCCCCCCCTTTTATTTGTGTTTCTGTTTAGTTACCCCAAAACTTCACTTAGGCTCTTAGTACTTCCGATTCTGATGAGTGGACAGGGCAATATGGTTATGGCGTTTCGGCCAACATACTTATTTATTCTTGCTTTTGATTCCTATTGTTAGTTTTTTTTTTTTTTGTATTAATGAAGGATTATAAATACTAGGCGGGTATACTCTTTTGTAATACTTGTTTGTACATTAATATTATTAGACGCGATTTTTGCCCCCTATGCGATGAAAGATTGTATAAGCACCCTAAAGGGTGCTTTTAAGCACCCAAATGGGTGCTTACAATTTTAAATGCACCCCCCCACTATAAACGTGAACCCGAAGCATGGCGAGCGCAGCGAGCTCGCGAGGGGCGGCGGTACGCGTCCTACCCCCACTATCCACATCGGCGTGGAGTTGAGAATAGAAAGTGTGGCGAGCGAAGCGAGCCACCGAGGCCAAAGCGGGGCTCGCTGGGGTTCGCGGGGCTGTGCTCGCCACGCTTCGGGCTCGGTGGCTCGTTGCGCTCACCACACTTTCTATTCTCAACTCCACGCCTACGTGGATAGTGGGGGTATGAAAAGGTCGGAGGACGCATACCGCCGCCCCTCACTGGCTCGCTGCGCTCGCCACGCTTCGGGTTCACGTTTATAGTGTGTGTGTGTGTGGGGGGTGGCGTGGGGGTGCATTTAACATTGTAAGCACCCATTAGGGTGCTTATACAATTTTTAATCGCATCGCATTGTATGGCATTGTATGCCATATACAATGACATACAATTTTAAAATTGTATGCCATTGTACAATATCGAGCAATATCGCATCACATCGCATGCCTTATGGTATGCGATGCGATGGGCGCCATGATAATACACAAGTACCATATATATATATATATATATATATATATATATATATAATGGAAAGGTATAGGCCGATATGTAATAGGGTGTGATTTTTAGACTTTTGCGATTTTTGGTCAAAATTGACCAAAATCGCATTTTTTCTAAAAATCGCACATGTAATAGGATGCGAGTCGCGGTAAAAATCGCATTTTTTTACCGCGAAATCGCACATTTTAAAGATGCGATTTTCAGGCACACTGAAAATCGCATCCAGATGTTTTCCCATAGTAAACTATAGAACTCGCATATGTAATAGGATGCGAGTTCTAAAGTCGCATATGGGAGCTTAAAAAAAATCGCAAAAAAAATAGACCAGCTTCTGACTGGCGAGTTAGGCAGAAACATGCACAGATCATTGAGATCTGTGCATGCTTCTGCTGTAAAAAAATAGTTAAAAAAGAAATTTAAATAAAAAACTGGCGTGCGGTCCCCCTCCTAAGCATTACCAGCCCCGGGCTCAAAAAGCCGGTGCTGGTATCATAAAATCAAAGGAACAATCAAGTTGGGGTTCCCTGGATTTTATAAAACCAGCACCAGGCTCAAGGTCCGGCGCTGGTTCCCAAAATACGGGGGACAAAATGACTAGGGGTCCCCCGTATTTTAAGAACCAGCACCGGACACAACCAGCCAGCAGGGTAATGCCACAGCCGGGGGAAACTTATTATATAAGCTCCCGCGGCCAAAGCATTAACCCCCTGGCTGGTCAGCATGGGCAGGGGTCCTGGGGAAGTGGGGACCCCCCAATGAAGGGGTCCCCCCCCTCCAGGACTTACCAGCCCATGCTGATAGTCCGGGGCTGTCCTCCATGCCCCTGGGCTGTGGGCATGGAGCTGATGATTTGTGTAAAAAAAATAATGAAAACTATTGTTTTACACTGGCGAACTATGAGTCCCAGCAAGCCCACCCCGCATGCTGGGACTTGGGGAACCACAAGTCCCAGCATGCGGGGCATTAAAGGGCCCGCTGGCACTTGTAGTTCTGCAGTGAAAAAAATAGTGCACAAAATCACACTGACACCCTGTAAAATAAAACTTATCCTACTCACCTGCTCCCCGGCGGCGACCTCCGGTGACAGCGCTGCTCCAGACTGGTACCCGGCTTGCAGGACTTTGCCCGGCGCTGAGATGTTTCCTCCTCGCCGTCTCTGAACAGAATGATTTCTCGGCCAATCAGGAGCCGAGAAAGTCGGCTCCTGATTGGCCAGAAATCATTCTGAATACAGACGCCGACGAAGTAACATCTCAGCGCATCCAGAGCAGAGATGTTACTTCGTCGGCGTCTGTATTCAGAATGATTTCTGGCCAATCAGGAGCCGACTTTCTCGGCTCCTGATTGGCCGAGAAATCATTCTGTTCAGAGACGGCGAGGAGGAAACATCTCAGCGCCGGGCAAAGTCCTGCAAGCCGGGTACCAGTCTGGAGCAGCGCTGTCACCGGAGGTCGCCGCCGGGGAGCAGGTGAGTAGGATTTGCCTCCTTAGGTACCCCTGGGGACTACCACGGATCCCGGACCCCGGATTCTTCACGCCAGGAGCCCCGGAACCCCAGGACCAGTCCCGGAACCAGGACCAAGGCCCCGGAACCGGACTCTTCTGCCCTGGAGCCCCGGAGCCCGGACCCAGGATCCAGGGACTGACCTACGGGCTCAAGGTAGGTAAGTATCAGTGTGTGTGTGTGTTTTGTGTGTATTAAAGTTTTATTTTACAGGGTGTCAGTGTGATTTTGTGCACTATTTTTTTCACTGCAGAACTACAAGTGCCAGCGGGCCCGTTAATGCCCCGCATGCTGGGACTTGTGGTTCCCCAAGTCCCAGCATGCGGGGTAGGCTTGCTGGGACTCATAGTTCGCCAGTGTAAAACAATAGTTTTCATTCTTTTTTTTACACAAATCATCAGCTCCATGCCCACAGCCCAGGGGCATGGAGGACAGCCCCGGACTATCAGCATGGGCTGGTAAGTCCTGGAGGGGGGGGACCCCTTCATTGGGGGGGTCCCCACTTCCCCAGGACCCCTGCCCATGCTGACCAGCAGGGGGTTAATGCTTTGGCCGCGGGAGCTTATATAATAAGTTTCCCCCGGCTGTGGCATTACCCTGCTGGCTGGTTGTGTCCGGTGCTGGTTCTTAAAATACGGGGGACCCCTAGTCATTTTGTCCCCCGTATTTTGGGAACCAGCGCCGGACCTTGAGCCTGGTGCTGGTTTTATAAAATCCAGGGAACCCCAACTTGATTGTTCCTTTGATTTTATGATACCAGCACCGGCTTTTTGAGCCGGGGCTGGTAATGCTTAGGGGGGGGGGAGCGCACGCCGGTTTTTTTCTATTTTTTTTTTTACAACACAGCGCACAGTACTGAAAATGTGCCGATTTTCATGACTGAAAATCGCACATTTTCAGGACTAAAAAAGCGCCCGAAATCGCACCATATCGCACTTTTTTGCCGCAAATTCGCATCTCATTACATATGCGAATTTGCGGCAAAAAATACGATTTGGAAAGGTGCGATTTTGTGCGATATGGTGCGATTTTTGGACTAGTCCAAAAATCGCACCCTATTACATATCGGCCATAGAGTGCGCTCAGTGATGTCCACCACTTTAGGATTACAATTATCCGGTAGACAACACTTAAAATTTGATAAAAATAATTATTTAATTTTCAGACACAGGTTTCGTATTGCAGATCTTCAAAAAACAGATACCCAACACGTTTCGTCATAAATGACTTCATCAGGGGGACAGTTTCAAAATCCTTTAAACACATGTTTAAGGGATGTATCCTGTTTGAGGATTGACTGTATGCCAGAGATGACTTTATTCCAGCCGGAAAGAGTTTCCCAATGAACAATAATGGAAATAGGATTTTCAATCAGTGGCAAACAGTGACCTGGATCACATAAACCGGATCTTGTATCACCAATGTCTGAATACATACAGTATATATATATATATCTATATATATAGATATATATATATCTATATATATAGATATATATATATATCTAGAGCGACACTTGTCTTTTATTTTATTATTAAAATGTCATGCTAATTATTTTAAGACACCCACCCACTTTACTGAGGCAGCCAGTAGGTTCTCCTTCTCTAAAGGGAGCTCAGTGAGTCTCCTCTCACTGCTCCCTCTGGCGGCCTGATGATGCTCCCGGCGGATGCGTGTGGCACAGCGTAGCTGAACTGGCTGTGGAGGGTACAGGCACTAATTACTGGTGGGGGCGTGTGTACCAGGTAAGCAAGTACTAGTGCAGGCCACACACCTCACAGTCCACTAGTGACAGCGCTAGCAGTCAGCCGGTCTGAAAGTGTCTCATCTTTCATCCCGGCTGCCGTACACACACAGTGATAATGGATGAAAAACCTTCCATCATCGCTAGAAATGCTGGTAAAACCAGCCAAAGGGGGTCTTTACTAGCGATGATGCGGGAGCGCACATCATCGCTAGTGAGCCACCGCTGGGTCATACACACTTGCCGACTTTTTAAGCGATTTTCAGCTGGAAATCGCCAAGTGTATATGTGCCTTAAGGGTTAGTTATGGCCAGCCAAGGCATAAAGCCTACAGGTTGGGTATCCTTGAAATAAAATTATGCAGAAGGCTATGCTTTGATTAATAGGTGTGTTTTCTGTGCGCATATAAAGCTTTGCAAAATCAGAAACAGTCTAATAGAGTGAGGGAGCTTGTTCCATTTAAGTGGGGCAGCACAGTCAAAAACTTTCATTTGCACATGGAATGTATTGACCAGGTAAAGGTAAGGCGACTGTCATTGGCCAAATGGAAAGGGTGGGAGAGAGGATTTAGGAGGTGAGGTTGGAGATTGGAGCATTGGTATTAGAGAAGGCCTTTTTTCAAGTAAGGGTGGGGAGTTTGAATATGATTCTCTAGGGGAATGGGAACCAGTGCAGATTTTGTTAAAGGGGAGTGGCAGAAGTAGAGCAGTGGAAAGGGAAGATGAGTCTAGCTCTGAATATGCCTGCGCGATATAAGAAACTGTTAATAAATAAGTAATTAAATGAGGATTTTTGCCGAAACCGAGCCAGTTTGGAGTGCCAGGCTTAGGGTTTAGAATGACAGATGGGGGGCTGAGGAGATTGGTGCAACATAATCTAGTGAGGAGGGGAGAGTGAAAATATAGAAGGTGGATAGCAAAGAAAGGAGAGTATTGAATAAGAATAGGATAGTGGAACTGGAAGACTCCAAGATTGCGTCTAGTGAGGGTGAGTCTTGGCATGGGGAGGAGATGGGAGAGTGAAAGAGAGAAGAGAGGTGTAAGGGAGAGTTGGAGAAGTTAGATGGATCAGGTCGGTGCTGAAAAACAAGGTCAAGGCAGTGGCCGAGATGGTTTGTAGTTGTATAGCTTTAAATACACTTTTTTTTTTGCTAAATTGAAGGTACTGAAATCTGCATCCTGTGATTAGTAAGTGACCTTTTTTGACTTACATAAGAAGACAGCTGAATGCAGTAATCTCCTACTTGTTTCCAGCAGTCACCTACAAGACTTCAAGTGCTTCTTACCTAAGAGTCAATTCATTAAGGCTAAGAAGCTTACATACAATTATGTGGAGCATTTTATTGGGAGGCTGCAATGTTGACAGATGTAGTGGTGTCCATTATATGCAAAAGGCAGTGATGTGTATATTTATAAAAACATGTTCTTGAGTAAAAACAAAAACAATCTGTTCTGCAGACATACTGTAATATAATGTAATATATCTTATACTGTTAATTATATAAGATACCATATTTAAAATGTAAATATATTTTACTTGCAGTTCTGAACTGTATATTTTTGACACTCTAGGGTGTGTAACAGTTGGACTTATCTAAACAGTTTCATGATAAAAAGTACCCAATCATCCTGTCATACTGTATACATACAGTAACCCAACAGCTATTTTTTTTACCTCAAAGCACCTTACTCATGGCTGGAATGCATATGGATGACCAGTGCACAGGATGCAGGTGGTCAGAATACTGACACCAGCTTCCCAATAGAGGGGAGGCTGACTGGTCCAGTAAGTATAATTACCTTTCCGCAGCTTAATCCTCCTTCCCTGCATCCTCATCGATGTAGGGCTTCTGGCGCAAGTCTTGTGGCAAGTCGGGATGCTGGAGTTAGTATTCTGACTTCCGGCATCCTGTCAGCCGGGACATAGGGCCTTATTCTGCTCGATACGGTGGGACCTTATACGGGCGGATCGGGGTTTTTTTCAAATGCGCATGCGTAGCTTTCACAATGCGCAGGTGCGGCGACCTCACACCGCTCACGGACGGGTCTCTCCTGTCTGCAAGAGTACGGTCATTGTGGGCGGCATCGGGGCGTTTTTAGGGGAGCGGCCGGAATAATGAGGAAAACTGGGCGTAAACATGGGCGTACACAGGGGGTGTGCACCAAAAATGTACGGTGTTACAACCGCTCGATCGGCGAACGCACCGTGCATTTTGGGCCAAAAACAGGCGGACGCCAAAGATAGCTCCAGACCACCCCTAGAGGTATCGCATGAGCGCGGACGCCAGGGTCTGCTAATTAACGCTGATTACTACACCTGAATGTAATAAGCAATGCTGCAGCCTATTAAGTGAAAACCATGATTTCACTACCTGCAAGCCACACACAGCCCTCAAACACATTGGAAGCATATCTTTCTACACTTCTCTACATGTAAAGGTTGTTTTAATTTTAGGTAAGATTCATTCTAAGACCTGCTTACATATGTGAAGGTATTTATTTTATAACCATCTACACCCATTCAGTAAGTGTTTTTGTAAACTTTAAAAACCAGGACACTCAATTCACAGAAGTCAACATGTGTCAACTTTTTCACTGTAACACCAACTTTATTTAAAAGTAAAACCAATGTGGGGACACATAGACAGTGATTAAAATGCAACATTAGAACATAATAAATATACATGTAATGAGGGATAAAATGTGGTTTTATTAGGGTGTTTATTAAGGTAGACAATTGAATTAATAGAAAACAATTATTGAATAACAATTACAATAATTAATTAATTGTCTTAATTATAGTTGAAAGGCAAGATTTTCAGTGCCATATATGTGAAGGGTATGCCACCGTGCACGGATGTACGCTCACTCTCACGATCGGTGACACAAGCTGAGTTTTCCATGGAAAAAAGGCGAGACCCGTCTATGCACTGTGGCGTATGTTTAGTTATATGGAAGATGTCAGTGTGAAAACGGACGAGACCCGTCCGTATACGGTGGCGTACGCTCTGTTGTACGCCAGTTAACGGTGTCTAAGAGGAGACCCGTCGGTATACGGTGGCGTACGATCAAGTGTACGCCACTCCCCATTGTCGGTGTTTGTGACCGTCTGTATGCGGATGTTTTGTGGACGGACTTACGCTCACCGTCCGTATACGGGAAACGTACGGTGAAACGGACCGTACGTACGGTGCACCGACCGAATCAGAATAAGGCCCATAGTGTAACCGAGAAGCATACTGTACACCTGCTGAAATTAAGAAACATCTTGCTCATCTGTTACAGCCAGTATATGCACCTGCAAGAGATTGCATCAAAGCTTTGGGAACTGGAAGTGAAGCTGCATTTACAATAATAACTATATGCATACACAGTCTATTGATAATTGCCCGGTCTGCTAATTTGCAGCCCTGCGATCTGGTCTGAATAAGGTCCAAATTTCAGTACCAAAGTATACAGCATTGTAATATAGCACTACTTTAGTAACAACAGCACACTGTCCACAACCGGAAAATCGGAAATGACATGGGGCTGTCATATTTACAGCAAAACATAAGTAAAACTGCAAACACATGCTGTCGCCTTCAGGAAATGAAGCAGTGTTGTCATGCTAATCAAAACAACAAACAAGCAGTATTATGGTGTGTACACACGGTCAGATGTGCCTTCAGATACTATCCACGATCCGATCGGATCGTGGATAGTATCTGAAGGCACATCCGATTTGCATACAAGTCTGACTATATAGTGCAGATCTGCACTATATAGTCAAGGCAGACAAGACTTTCTGCCTTGCGATACGTGAACACGCATCGGAATCGGATTGGGATCTGAAGGGTTAAAACCCTTGCGATCTGCATCCAATTCCGATCCGATGTTGACTATATCGTCAACATCGGAAGGCAAAAAGTACCGTGTGTACACAATAATTAGAGTTGTTGTCAAGAGCAGAAAGGTAAAACTATGGTTTAATGAAAATAGGGCACGGATATAAAAAAACAAACCAGCCATATTAAAACTGCTGAGGAAAACATCTGTCAAAGCAATGATATTATAATGGCAGGGCAAATATGTTAATATGTTATGATACAAGTGGCAAATGTCAGGTCACGGGGGCATAAGAACCAATTAAAACAGGTATATTCAACCCAAAATAACACAAAAGAAACCACAGATAAAAACAGTTCAGTGAGGAACCCCCATAGTAAACCTCATGATACACAAATAGCATTTGAAGCTATAGCCAATATTAAGTTCAAATGGTGTAACAGTATTCAGGCAATTTAGGAGCACTCCCTAAAATTTATTGCGATCTCCACCCCTTTTAGGAGGGATGTGGTTGATCATCTTAAAATGTTTACAGGATGCCAAATGTTTTGCCATTAGAAACTTGCTCAACCTTTCATAATGCCTTTCTGATAGAAAAGTGGCACGTTGCAATTTTTTGTTTCAATAATCTGATTTGTTTGATCTGTTTAAATACACAAATGATTAAACACTGCAGGTAATAATAAAACAGCTGTCGTAACTTATATGATGCCGAATAACAGATTTGGTTCCTTTGATAGGTCCAATGTACAAAAAGTTGGCAGCTAATGCTCCTATGACACATACAGTAAACATAACTTATGTTGGTCTAAATTAGACCTATATTATATTTATCTGCAATGTCTTTAACATTGTTATTATTCATAACAAAACCATATTTTGACACAATGATCAAATGACTTTGATGGCACAAGCAGCTCCTTCCGGAGACTGAGGGGATTTCTGGTGACATCAGTCAATGGACTCCCCTCAGCCTATAAGGGCAGAGCTCCAGGGGAGCGCCACACCTAATAGGCTTTGCATTCCTCCATAGGCTAACATGTAAGCCTATGGGTGGTTCTCACCATAGGACTCCATGTTATGAGTTTAACATGGAGTCCTATGGTGGGAACCGGCACATGAGCCTGACTGCAAAGTCAAACAGGGTCAACCATAAAGGTCATTTTAATACATGAAAGCCTGTGGCGGAACATTCATTTTTTGGGGATGCTACTATAGACCGAAAAAGATGCAATCTACACTGAAGGTAAGTATACATTTTTATTCCCACAGGCCCACATTGAGATTTTCCTGGAGAAGTGGACCAAAGCTATGGGCTCCAGATAGGGGAGTATGTATAGATGTAATAAAGTCATACTTTATTCTGTGTGTGTTTATTTGGGTATTGGTTTTGTTGTGGGCCCATTAATGCCCTGCATGCTGGGATTTGTGGTTCATCAAGTAACTGCATGCGTGGGAGGCTTGCTGGGACTGGTTATTCTACAACAAATCCCAATAATTTATTTTTATATTTTTACACATTTACTATCATCCCAACACCCACTGCCCAGCGGTGGCGCAGATACCCCTAGGTTTCAGCCCTGGCTGGGGGAAATCCCTTTATTGGGCGGTCTCATTCCCCCAGGGACCCAGTTACAGCATACCAGCCACAGAGATAATGGCATGGCTAGGGGACCTTGTATAAAAGTGTTCCCCATGTGTGGCACCCTGCTGGAGCTCAGTGATGGTTATAAAAATATGGGGGACCCCTATTTTTTTTTTGTTCCCTGTATTTGTATAACCAGGACCAGTTTTAGAAATACAATGGGACCCAAAATCCCTTTGCCCTGTATTTCTGAAACCAGCACCAGTTCAAATAGCCCAGGGCTGGTTATACTAGTGGGCGGCGGACCAATGTTCTTTTTTTTTACATTATTATTTATTTATTCTATTTTCTAAACAGAAATGCATTGCACGGATCGTTAGACAAGAAACTCGGCAGCCAAATACAAATGATTTCACCATCAAAAAATATGATCCTGAGAACTCGGCAGCTTTGTAAATTTGCTGAGTTCTCAGGCCCCATTTTCGTCCGATTGCAGCCAATCCCGTTTGTACAGTGGATCGACTGTGATCTACCTTCTTAGTAAGTTTCCCCCTTTGTCTTTTGCCCTTTGACACTTTGATAAGATTTCAATTTGTTAGGCAGATTGTATAAATATATAAGTATGTGTGTCTTTGTGCGCTGAGGTAGGCACTGTTTCATCAGGGGCAATTTTAGTGCTCAAAATGCCCCATGGCATAAAATTATTTGCCATCTTCATATAAGGACCCCCCCCCCCTCGACTGCTAAAGCAACACCAACCTCATCCCCCTCCACCGCTATATTTTACTGCCCATTGCTGCCTCCTCCCAGACTATTTGTAAAATTTAAAAACAAGCAGCAATGATGGCTCTCATACAAGTGAGCATCATGTGTGCCCCCCCCCCCCCCATCAATCATGCCCAATAACACGGCTCACAGGATGCATAACCCCACCTAAAGGCAGCTCATAGCAGGCCAATGGATGTCAGACAAGAGCCACGTGAAGAAGCTCGCACAAGTCTGAGAACATAGCTATGTAAAGGACTACGGCGTAAATTGCAAGTGGCAGGAAAACAACTGAGAAGACCTGAGCAGGGCACTGTTGACACCTAGGGATATATTTACTAATTATTTCATTTCCATTTAGGGTATTTTGTATCAAATATTATTTACATTTTAAGCTTAAAATCTTAATATAGACAATAGACAAAATGCTTGGGGAAGACTGCAATTTGAAGTCAAAACGAGAAATTTACTAATAAGGGAGTTCTATTTCACATGGCATGTTGCAACCAATCAGATACAATCTATTATCCTCTAGAAGGTGCTAAATAAATAGATTCTGATTGGTTCCCCATAGCAACATCACATGGGAAATAACTCCCATCTTAGTAAATTTCCCCCAGTCTAAGTAGGCTAGCTGCACTAATGTTACAGTAAGTTTTAGAAGTGAAGTAGTTCCTTGAATGGGGCTAGAAGTTAATTATTAATATTGTTATAATTTAAAAAAAAATGTAGTTTTGCTGTGAGCTGTGTACATTTATATTGAAAAGTTTGCTGGCTGGAGATAATGCTGAAATAACATTGTGTATTTGTATGAAGTAAAAAAAAAGTCACAAGAAATATATTTGTAAAATTAATCTTTAACAAAAATAAAAGTAAAATACAAATGTATCAATGTAACAAAAAGGGTTTTTAATGACAATCTTGTCACCAGAAATAGTATTTATTCAAGAACATGAACAGTGGCAGGGTGGCATAGGATACAGAATGAGACAAACTTTCTGTGCAACAATAGCATGTACAGTATTTATGAACATTACTGTATACCGTATGTAAATAGACATAACCTATACCAAAAAGGGAGATTTGTGTGATAGTGCTACAAACACATTTGTTATAGTGAAAGGAAAAATGAGCTTACAACTACTGAATAAATAGGATCTCAAACAAGAAAGAAAACAACAACATTCAAAACCATTACCTAATATTACCAGGCCAAGCCACAACTCATTTTTCGTTAGATACTCTTTGAGATGTATTCATTATCCCTCAATTTCCAAAAAAATCAGGTGAACATTGAATGCAGGAGACATCATAAATATCTCCTGCTTACCTTTTTACTCCCGATCTGGTCTGCCGTCCCCATACTACTGTATGTGGCCACCATTATGGGAAGGATTGCCGGTTGTGTAAAGAGATCCTTTTGGATGCCTCCACACCGCACTAATATTAGATTGTTCCAGTGATTTTGTATTCACCGCTGCTACTAAAGTATCTATGATGTTAATATGGATAGTATTTGACCCCTTAGTCATAGAGTGGAAAGAGAAAGATTATAGGCCCCGATTGTATATATCACCAAAGTAAGAAATAAGAACTTTTACAATAATATTTTCCGTAGCTTTCCATTAACTGTATATACAGTATTAGTTTAGATTCAATGTTATTGTTATTACCCCAATACAGCAGGGCAACAAAATTAAGTTTTTACATCCATCCAAAGTTCAGTATACAGCAAAGTCAAACTTATACACAACACATAAAACCTGTATGCACCTGGTTTACATATTCTCCTTGAAAAGCTTAAATAGAATTCTGCTTATTTCATTGCAATAACATGAAAAGATGAGAGCACCCTTATGACTATATATACCAAGGATTCAGACATACTGACTCTGTCAATTAGAAACAGACGATAATTGGAATCACGATCAGGTCGCATTTTACACCAGTGGTCACAACAGTACCCACAACTGGACCACCCACAGAGCGAGGCACCTAACTTCTGTCTTGTGGTCAGCATTAGAAGCATTCTATGCAAACATAACCATATTGAACTTTGGCAATTCTTACATGCCCCATCCAACCTCTGTTCCCCTTAGCACAAAATGTGTCCCGGACTGCACTGGGCAGGAATAATCACACATATTGGAGCACTTGTCCAGTAGTAATAAAAAAAAATCAAAGAGAAAAAGAAAAATGGCAAGTAAAGAAAAGCACAGCATTAGCACAGAGCTATATGACCAAAAATATTCTCGATTACTACTAAAATGTTAATACTACGTAGGTAATTACAATTGTTTGTTTTAGAACAATGCTAGTATAATAATACTTATATAGCAAAATATTTTAGTTAGACAGTAGAAATTCTAGCTAGTATAGCAGTTATATACTGCAAGATTAGTTATTGTAAATGGTTGGATAGGGTAGGGGTTTGGTATATTACTGTAGGTAGACAATGTATAGGTTGACTCCAAAAGGTCAACATGAAGAAGGTCAATGCAGGAAAATTTCGACACAAGCAAAAGGTCGAAAAAAAGACGTTAACACATGAAAATTGTATAATGTAAATGTTGTCAACTGACCATGTGGGCCATCAAATAATGTACCACTTTGCACACCATACTTTGGTGTCAGGTGTCTCGATCTGCGAGGCACACTTTACCATTCCTAATTATAGTCCTCTTGGATGGTAATGTATGACAAAGTAAAAAATTATTGTAAAAAAAAAAAAATCCCCCCAAAGATTATTGCCATGTTGACCTTTTGCTTGTGTTTACCTTTTAACAATGTTGCCCATATGTATGTCGAATATATGGTGTTGACCTATTGACTTCTGACTGTCTATCAGTCATCTGGAAATCACAGGGTGGATAGGGGGAGAATAGTCATTTTTAACCAAAGTAATAACATGCAATTTTGGGGGAAATCCTATTAGCAGCGGCAATTTACTACTGCTATCAGATTCACTATTAGCCCCAAAGTAGCTGATTACCCAATGCCGGGATTTATTGGGGATTATGCTTACTATGCCTCAGGTACACTAAGCATGATCCCTGATAAGCAGCACTTCAGAGCCACAATAACATATTATAGGAGCCTCCGAACATATCCTGAGTCCCATGTGTTATTGTCTAAAAATGGTAATTTTTCAGTGGAAAAATGGGGCTTTATAAGGATAGCCCAATACTCACCATCGCACTATGGGCCAGATTCCGAGGTGTCTGCAGAAGTGCAGAAATTGGTATTGCTATGTGCGCAGATGTGGAAAACCTGAAACTGTGGTCACAGCCATTCACAGTTTAACCCGGCAGGGGAGGTTGACCGGCTATTGCTAATATGCAGCTTTTTGTAGGAGCAGTCCGGACAAAACAGGCATATCTGGACTGCTTGGGGGGAGGGCTGTGACAGCTGAGTGATGTCACACACAGCTGCTGCAACCCAGAACATGGCCGGCATGCATTTGGTTATGCACCTAGAGTGCAGCCGGTGATGTGCGGGTGATTCATTGTGTAACAAAGCACTCACACTTTAGTGAAATTTTGCGGGCACATCACATGGAAAGACCCAGAGAGCGGGGTGCCTTTCCCTGTGCTGGGTGCGCCCCCCCACAGCCTAGAACTGGGAGTTTAGCGATTAATTGCTACTAGGTCTCAATCAGGATCTATAATCGTGATATTAATTTGGTCTAAAAATGAAAGGGTCTAATAGGTTACCCCGTTAGTGATTGCAAGAATGTAACGTTATCTTGTATGAATGTCACGATTCCGTTTTTTTTTTTTTTCAGGTGACGCATGGCTTTTAGACAGATACATTACATCTGAAGCTGAATAATCACATCACTATTCATTATTGTTATATTTTTTCTCTGTTTACTTCCCAATATTCCCACAATATTCATAGGGCAGCACGGACGGTGTAGTGGTTAGCATTACTGACTCACAGTGCTGAGGTCATGGGTTCGATCCCCACCATGGCCCAACTGTGCGGAGTTTGTATATTCTCCGTGGGTTTACTCCGGGTACTCTGGTTTTCTCCCACAATCCAAAAATATACAGGTAGGTTAATTGGCTTCCAACAAAATAAACCCTAGAATGTCTGTGTGTGTGCATGTACATGTGGTAGGGAATATAGACTGTAAGCTCCACTGGGGCAGGGACTGATGTGAATGTTCAAATATTCTCTGTAAAAGTGCTGCGGAATATGTGTGCGCTATATAAGAAACTGTTAATAAATAAATAAATAAATTTCATGAAAAAGGCCTGCAGCAACGTTGATCACATGATCGCACAAGTAGGTGCTCTGTCATGTCCGTGTGCATCACATTCTCACAGTGCAGCAACAATATCAATAACTATACAGTATATAAGAAATGAGAGAAATTGCAATAAAATATCACACACATCAAATTTGGAAGCTGAGGTGGGATATTCTAACAGTTAATTCATTGTGCAGTGTTGTGTGGTTATGGCAGGACGGGTTATTAGGCCGACATGCATAGGGTCAACCACTGGAGGTTGACAGGACTGAGGTCGATACATGAAATAAGCAGACATGGCTAAAGTTGACAGGGTTGGAAGGTTGACACAAGAATTAAGTCAACAACGGCAAGGTAGACAGTCAAAAGGTTGACTTGCCATGCTACACTTGCCATGCTTCAGGGGCACGGTGCCTCGCTGCATTCAGCACACTATTCTAGTCTCCTTCCATGCCCTAGGTCAGTGGTTAGCCAACCCTGGTCCTCAAGTACCCCCAACAGTGCATGTTTTGCAGGTCTCCACACAGAATCACAAGTGCTATAATTAGCTCCATCTGTGGATCTTTTAAAATGTGTCTGAATAATCAGTGCACCTGCTGGGTGACCTGGAAAACGTGCACTGTTGGGGGTACTTGAGGACCAGGATTGGGAACCGCTGCCCTAGTGGATGGTAGGGCATGAAATACCGCATGACCGTATAGGACTAGGCAGACATACGGCCAAATTCCAATTTCCACAAACAAACATGTTAGAGATTATGGACAAACGAGAAAGGGGTGAAATTGAATAGGATGAAAGATTCAGAAAGTGGGCCAGATGCACTAAGCTTCAAAAGTGATAAAATGGAGAGTGATAAACAACCAGCCAATCAGCTCCTGCCTGACATTTTTCAAACACAGTCTGTGACATGGCAGGTAGCAGCTGATTGACTGGCTGTTTATCACTCTCAAAATTATCACATTTGAAGCTTAGTGCATCTGGCCCACAGTCTGTGACATGGCAGGTAGGAGCTGATTGGCTGGCTGATTATCACTCTCCATTTGACCACTTTTAAAGCTTTGTGCATCTGGCCCAGTGAGAGATTTAGTAAGAAATCTCCAGGTTTTTTTTTAAATCATTTACACTGCAAAATTAAACTGGTTTTACAATGTAAATGATTGCTGCTTTTAAAAAAACTGGAGATTTGTAACCAAATCTCTCACTTTCTGAATCTCTCACCATGAAGGTTATTTTGGTTCACTCTTTCTGACAAATTCCTTCTTAGATGGACAGAACCATGTGCACTGCTGGGGGGCAGATGTAAAATGTGCAGAGAGACAGATAATTCAATTTGGGTGAGTTATTTTGTTTCTGTGCAGGGAAAATACTGACTGCTTTATTTTTACACTGCAATATAGGTCTCACTTTGAAGTAAAACCCCACCCAAATCTAATTCTCTCTGCACAAGTTACATCTGCCCCCCTGCAGTGCACATGGTTTGGTCCATCTAAGAAGGAACTTGTCAGAAAGAGTGAACCAAAATAACCCCCCATATTACATTTCCCCCATATTGTCTGTATAACAATTTTGAATATTTCCCTCATCTCTATATACATTTCCTGCAGCTATATAATGCATTGGTAGGGGAAGTACAATATTTGTAATATGAAGTATAAAACTTGGTGGGCAGAATGTAATTTTGATTTTATAAACAGAGCTTTAATTGAATAACTTTGCTTGTACATTAAACATACGGAAACAATGAAGAGTGGAAGCTGACAGCCAGAATACCTGGATTTGGGAATTGATTCTGGTCGCTTGGCCCTGGGAGAGAGTATACAGAGCGTTGTCTGGCTCAGACTGAAGGGTGGGTGAATATCCGCCTTCCTCATTCACTTTCAAGCCTGGGGCATCCTGCTGCCACAAATCAATGAGTCATTTGTCAGTCATTACAGTCAGTAAACACTATCAATTCTAAATATGTTTCTATAAATACTGTGTGTGTGCTTATGGCACAATTAGGAATACATTTGGGGTCTACACTAAACAAAAAGAAATTACATTTTTGGGTGTGTACACCTTAATAACCCCCTCCCCCACCCCAAAAAGTATCTTATTCATAATTCCTAAAATACAATATATCACAAACGACAACATTGATGTTATACTAATACTAATTATATTTATATCACAAAGGATATTCCATACATTATCTATTACATCATTGATACAACAAAATATCCCCATAATATAATTATATTAACAAGCATCTTTACCTTTATAGTGACATAAAACCTAATATAGTACAATCGCACCTAGAACTGATGCATTACTATGCAATCAGAATGCTGTACATTGAATTATTGGGTAATAATAGTGATAACTGACAACCAATAATTAGAATCAGTACAATGGTACCTTGCATTTTGTTTACTGTCTGATAAGATATTCTAAAAGATGAATAGGTCTATGTCCTATACCTCTACCCTAAGAAGTGTTCAAAATATATATACGTGCATGTATTGCTGACATGGTGGTAGTCATTTTGGGCCTACGTCATACAGTAGGTACACGTAAACCCCATGTTTATGCACATGTCTGATGTTTTTAGATTTGTACATGCACAGAAGCCACACTGATCTGCAGCTGCCATCTAAGATGGCTCACTGTGTAACAAATACTGCTGGTGTGTAGCGGTGGCAACAGTCAGCGCTACAGAAAATGGGGCATCTTTGCTTGCAGTTTTCTGGGCGTTCTGAACAATGGGCTGCAACCCTTGATGCAACTTCGCAGGCATCAGGAGTGTGAATTTTCCAGCTATCCTGAGTAACCCGTGAGTTACTCAGATGTCTGATGTTCATTCAGTTGATCTCTTGATACATCTTTAGACTCAATAGTGGATAAGAGAACCTAAAGGGTGTACACACATCAGGGAGATTTTGACTAAGTGATTTTGGTTAGTCAAAATCTCCCAGTCGTTGCTTAAAATGATCCTGGAGAGGTGGTAGAACTCCTTTACCCTAACACCAACCCCCCCCCCCCATCATTAGGCAGAGCACAAGGAAGAGGTGTGGTCACACAGTAGCACAATCATATACACATTACACCGCATGTAG
This sequence comes from Crinia signifera, assembly GCF_055691185.1. NCBI lineage: Eukaryota > Metazoa > Chordata > Amphibia > Anura > Myobatrachidae > Crinia > Crinia signifera. The sequence continues at coordinate 165,506,949 of NC_139221.1, forward strand.
TGCACTTGGTCATATTAAATCACACTGTAGTGCCCCTTATACGCATAAGGTCCACAGTTGTGTTGCTTGTACACATCTGTCTCTTTCACTCCAGCAACTCCATGCCCTGTGTCCATCCAGCAGCTTCCCCACCTCTGCAAGAAAGCACAGAGCCTGCTCCTATTAGTGGCTCTTCTTCACTTTAGCGGGGTTAATGGCATGACATCATATACGCCATGCCATGTGAGCCGCTGGGACAGGCTTTTCTGTAGGAATTTCTGCTCAGGGCTGTGATAGAGGTGGAGCTCAGTTCCCCCTACCATTAGAGGTTGTGTAACTCAGTTCCACTCTGTTCCCCTTCACTTTAACCCCTGGTGGGGCCACGTATCACCAGCTGAGTACACACAAGGCAATTCAGGGACATATTCTAATTGATTTTGACTATGTAGTCAAAATTGCTTAGATGAATCGCCGTTTCTACATGGCTTAACAGTTGGGTTCTAGTAGATTGCGTAAAAAAATAATCCTCATACTACTTATTACTTAATACATTTTATTTGCTAGCGAAAATAATAAACAGCACTACTTCAAGGAATAGTTACTTAAAATATGTGATCACGTCACCAAAGAATTATTAATAAAACAATAATACATTTATTGAAAAGCAGAACTGCATATCAAAATACGTTGGTGAGAGTTGAGGCAACCCTCTCCTGAATATTTGGAGTCATGTTCCTATAGTGGACCTTGTTGTAGTAGGCAAAGTAATTATATAGGTAACAGTTCCCAGTAAAGTTATTTCCAGTCACGATTATTGGGGTACCTGTAGCAGAAAGCATGTAACTCGAATTGCAGGGATACTTTTTGACCCTTGGAATGGTAAATACAGCAGATAGTCCGTGGGTCCAACCAAAAAATCTGAGCAATGTGCTGGTTAAGGATTCCTCAGGTTAGTAATCGAATCAGGTGGGGTCCAATGGAGTCGGGTGTGAATACAAAGGTGTTTCACCGGCAACTCTCAGATTTTTTAAGGCTTTGCTTTGTTTTATGAATTCATGTTTGGTTACTGTACATCACATATTTTAGGTAACTATTCCTCAAAGTAGCGCTATTTATTACCCTTTTTCTCTATATATATTTTGTGGGAGTGACTACCCCTATTTATACAGCTGCTGGTTGAGAAAATAGTCCCATTATAGCGCCTCTAACAATGTAATTCGGTTAATTCCTACCCTTCTTTTAGTTGATAGTATTGGCACATATTAAACCTTCTACTCAGTAATAAAAAGATAGAAAAAAAACATAGAAAAGGAAATATTTTATTTAAGCATTCAGAAATTATAAGAAATATTTTTAAAAGGAGCAAAACAAATTACATACTGTGACTGCACAATACAAAAACACAAAGAACAACGCAACATATTGGAGGCATTTATTTTAATGCTGCGTAAGCAAGTGTTCTGTCATCTGTTTTAGGACTCATTATCCTGTTTGAGTTATAATCACTGCTTTTAGAAAGGATGTTGTATATAATGTTAATTGTTCTGTTGCAGATGATGTCATCAGATAATTCTGGGCAGTGAGGGGTAATTAATGTTTGTGCAGAAATTTCATAACAGCATTTTCCTATATTTATTGCTTTTGATAGAACCTTAATAGTGCTGTTGTTTTCTTTTTCATTTCCTGCTTTACCATCATTTCAGTAATTTACATTGGAGTCTTCTAGCATTATTGTCACTACTGCAGGAGTTTTTATTAAAGCAATAGACAAAAACAAACAAATGAATATTAAGTATATACAGTTGTAGCTCTCTAGATTGTAGTATTCTGGCTTTTAGATGCTTGATGGAAGGAGGATTAAAGGAATGATTCATGCTCAGCAGACATTTATACCCAGAAGGAAATTCATGTACGTGACTAAGAACGAACAATGACTAGCACTACTGCAGAATAATCTTTAATTCACAGGTGTGTAGATAAGAAAAGATAATCACTGCCAATAACTGAATATTCATATTAAAGACCTATAGGTATACAAGCAACTAGAACTTTCAGGGCTGTAGGTAAATATAATTTCTATGCCCCCACAGTGCCAAATATGCCCCTAGTGCCACAGATATGTCCCCAGTGCCACACATATGCCCCCACAGTGCCACACATATGCCCCCACAGTGCCACACATATGCCCCTACAGTGCCAGATATGCCCCTAAAGTGCCACATATATGCCCCCACAGTGCTACACATGCCCCCAAAGTGCCAGCAGCACAACTCACTGTCTCTCTGGGTCTCCCCCGCCGCTGCCCGCTGGTGCTGCTGCTTTCACTGTGTCCCTGAGCCGTCAGCCATTCATACCTCGCGGGCTGGCTCCTGATTGGCTGCCAGCCCGCGAGCTCCTCTGATTGGCTGACAGCCCAATGACACAGTGAGCGAGGGGAAGGAGAGACGCGCAATGCGCTCCCCTCCCCTCCCTTGGGAAATCAGCTCGCGCTCACGCTGTAGCTGTGCCTGACTGCCTGTTCGTTGCGGACGGGGAGAGGGGCAGAAACTTGGAGGCGGCGGTGAGTTCAGCTGCCGGCCGGGCGCCCCGGCTGTTTAACAGAGGCGGACAAGCCGTGCGCCGCCCCGGGCCGCTGCATGGCTTGTCCGCCTGTAGAAACGGCCCTGTATATACTGTACCATTGCTATTTTCATAATTTGAGTCACTTGCCAAGAGTAGAGAGGTTTCAAGGCAACCAAAAAACCCCTGCATTTGCCTATGGCATTGTTATTAAAATGGCTTTCTGTTATTTTACTATTGGGAATAGAGTTTCTTTCTATTTTTCTCTACAAGTATTGACTGACTAAAATGTATATTTGAAATTTTTACTCCATTTATTAATCCCGGTAATAGCTAACTAACAGCATGGTGTCTCTGTCAGGCAGGTTTTTTAATCATTCATCAGTATAGTACTTTGCTTTTAATATAGGAAACTCAGGGGCTGATTTGCAGGTTGGAGGTTTTAAATATAAATAAAGAAAAATAAAGAAGCAACTTCACATTTTTGTAACACAATGCTGCACTGCATGTGGGGCTGATGCACAGTGTGCAGAAAGATTGAAGCCCCTTACAAACTAGGTGATCCCTGCCGATGCTGATATTGGCAGTGATGTGGAACCGGCACCAATATGCTTACACACTTGCCGATTCTGGTGAGAAAGGGAGCAATGGTGGGGATGGGCGAGGCCCTGCTGCAGTCACTGTTAACATTGTGCGAGAGCAGGCATGGTTAACAATATTAAGTGTACACACTAGAATATATACTGTAGTAAAATTTATCACTCAGAAAGACCATTCTGAGTGCTATATTTGACTATATCCTCTAGTGCAGAGGTGGCCAAACGGTCGATCGCAATCTACCGGTCGATCGCAGACCTTCCACCAGTAGATCGCAATAATTTTTGAAAGTTCCCGTTAATGCATATTTTCTGCTGAAGCCTCTCAGGGCTTCAGCGTTCCCAGTAGTGCACTGCGCTGGTGCACGGATGACATCACCATGCACCGGCACAGGACTGAGAACGCTCTGAGTCAGGAAGCGAAGGCGGGAACTGTAAGCGGCGGCAGAGTGGCTTCAGTGTGGAGTGGCTGAGCGGGCAGAGCGGGCATAGTGGGCAGAGTGGCTGCAGTGTGGAATGGGCAGAGCAGCTGGAGTGTGTGGAGCGGCTAAACGGCATCGCAGAGTGGCTGAAGTGAGCCAGCATCTCTTGAGAGAAAGCGTTTTTTTTTTCTAAGGTGCCTTTTTTCTTGCATTTATGGTGGCATGGGATAGGGAACGTTGGGGGAGAAGGGGGGGACAAGGACTCTTGATCATTGTTTTATGGCCCCCATATTTTTTAAAAGGGTTGCGCTGTTATTTTTTTGTTATTTGGGGTGGGGGGGGGGGGGTTTCAGCAGTCCTGAGGGTGCACTATCCCAGGGAATGGGGTTTTACAAAGCACTTTTATTTTTGTCACCAGAAGGTTAGGTAGCGGGTGTTATTGGTGGGAATAATTTGTCTCATATCAGTCCAGGGGTGCCCGCATGTGTGCCCTATAATTTCATGGGTGCCCCCATATGTCCCCTATCAGTCCAGGGGTGCCCGCATGTGTCCCCTATCAGTCCAGGGGTGCCCGCATTAGAGAATTTTGCAATCCAGTCAGAATTATGCCCAAAATCAGGGTTACACTTCTCACAAGACAGATAACACATTTTTAATATGTACATTTCTAGAATTCAAATGGAAATTCCACAATAAGAACATTAACACCGTTCAACTTTCAATGCAGACCATTTTTAAATAATAAAAAAAATACAAGTAATTTAAACCGGACTGTTTGAATTGCAAAAAAATAATAATAATTGGACAGCAAAAGGTTAATCCCCATACTGGCTAATCTCTTCCTACAATAAAAATGAATCTGATAATATTGAGACACATTTTGAAAAAACAGAAGAGAGACAGGGTTGGTCCCAAGAACAATGGGCTTGCCTCTTGGATTCGTTTCTTTATGGAGAGCATCAAAATACCTATAATGATTTAAGTCTTTGAGAAACCCTGTCTTGTTTAAAAGTAATAATTTCCACCAGACACAATGGGCTTGATTTGAACCCTGATGTAGAAGTGCTATTCAGCAATTTCCACAGTTCTGTGCATGCCAGAGGAAGCATGCACAAGCCCTAAACTGCGATCACATCAGATTGGAGTTTCCGTGCTAGCCAGGTGGGCATGCGATAAAGTGGTGACTTGCTGTTTTGTGGAAGCAGCCCGGACAGCACAGGCATGTCCGGCCTGCTCGATGGGAGGGACCTGGTGGCTGCTTGACGTCACATCACACGCAGCTGTTGCAACTCAGAACATGGCTGGTCTGTGCCTGGCTTTGCAGCTAGGCTGCACACTCAGCGGGCAGCCGCTTTGCTGTGTGGAGATGCACTTGAATTTTAGCAAAGTTCGAACAAACTTTTGATGGCACAATGCAAGGCATGACGTGGCGTGCAGGGTGGCCTTGTCCTGTGCTAGGCGGCCCCCCTGCAGACCCTGCCACTGCTGTTTCTAGTTTTTCGAGCATTCGCAAAACTAAAACCCGGTCTGAATCAAGCCCAATGTGTGCACCAGTTTAGGTGTAGTGTACAAGCCTACCTGCTCCCATATACATGTCCTCATCAGCCTCACCAAGAAATGATTATACAGTAACAAGAGATTCTCACATTCATGATTGTGGAATAGGTCACCATGACAGGAACATGATCGTACAATCTGATAATAGATATGTCACTTGACTCAGCGCAGCGAGCCACCGAGCCCGAAGCGTGGCGAGCGCAGCGAGCCCCGCGAGGGGACGCGGACACCTGTGAAGCCCGCGAGGGGACGCGGATACCTGTGAAGGTATCCGCGTCCCCTCGCGGGGCTCGCTGCCATCGCCACGCTTCGGGCTCGGTGGCTCGCTGCGCTCGCCACACTTTCTATTCTCAACTCCACACCGACGTGGATAGTGGGGGTATGAAAAGGTCGTAGGACGCGTACCGCCGCCCCTCACGCGCTCGCCACGCTTCGGGTTGACGTTGATCGTGGGGTGGCGTTAACAATTGGGGGGGCCATTTCACACTTGAGGGTGGCCATTTGGCCTCTGTGGGCCATTTAACATTGTTCCCTATGTAAAATCGGGTCAATTGGGCCATTTAACATTGTTCCCTATGTGAAATCGCGGTAATCGCGTTGGTCGCATCGCATGCGATTTTTTTTGGTCGCATGCGATGCGACCGACGCGATTTTCATTTTAACATGTATTTCTATGTAAAATCGCGGGCATCGCATCGGTCGTATCGCATGCCATTATAATGGCATGCGATGTACATGCGATGCCCGCGATGGGCGCCCTTCTAGGTAAAGAGTACCAATTGGTCATTTGCATCAGTCACTGGGGCAGATGTATTAAGCCTTAGCAAGAGATAAATGTGATAAGGAGAGATAAACGTCCAGCCAATCACCTGCTAACTGTCAGTAAGGAGCTGATTGGCTGGACGATTATCTCTCCTTATCACAATTGAATCTATATCTTGTTAAGGCTTAATACATCTGCCCCACTGTCCCAGGCGAGCATGCATTCTATATCCACCATTTCATGTTCTTACTAGGGTTAATTATGTCAGAAGCCTGTACCTACCAGTATATTTTTTGACTGTGGGAGGAAACCCACACAAACATTACCAGTTACATAATTTCCTAATACTGAAACAAGGCAGGAGTTTTTCTGCATTGATTTCCATAATCCTACCTACCCTTTGCTCTTTGTGAGTGAGCTAATTGAAAGTTTGGGCACAGTCCAACACATCACTATGCTTAATGTTAGCACAGGTGCACTCAAGTGCCATTAACATGGAGAGAGTTAAAACAGCCTTTTCCATGCTAGAAGGACTGGTTCAATGCGAAACATTGCCTTGATACATTAGGCTACTGCACATGTATTGGCACTGTATAAGGAAGCAGGCAGGTTATTCCATGAAAGGCGTCACTAAGTGTATACTATTTTGATGAGCCGAATATGAACTCATATTTGCTTATTCATGTTACATTGGGGTTTATTCTAGTTCATTCTTTCTGACAAAATCCTTCTTAGATGGACAAAACCATGTGCACTGCAGGTGGGGCAGATGTAACATGTGCAGAGAGAATTAGATTTGGGTGAGTTTTTTTGTTTCTGTGCAGGGAAAATACTGACTGCATGATTTTACACTGCAATATAGATCTCACTTTGAAGAAAAACCCCACCCAAATCTAATTCTCTCTGCACAAGTAACACCTGCCCCACCCGCAGTGCACATGTTTTTGTCCATCTAAGAAGGATTTTGTCAGAAAGAATGAACTAGAATAACCCCCATTGTGATGAAAGTTTAATAAACTAAAGTTGGAGAAATAGGTGCTTACAATGTTAACAGCATCCCCACGCCACCCGTGCTATCAACGCCAACCCGAAGCGTGGCGAGCGCAGCGAGCCCGCGAGGGGCGGCGGTACGTGTCCTCCGACCTTTTCATACCCCCACTATCCACGTCAGCATGGAGTTGACTTTATATAGTGTGGCGAGCGCAGTGAGCCACCGAGCCCGAAGCGTGGCGAGGGGACGCGGCTGCGCTCGCCACGCTTCGGGCTCGGTGGCTCGCTGCGCTCGCCACACTATTTAAAATCGACTCCACGCCGACGTGGATAGTGGGGGTATGAAAAGGTCAGAGAATTGTATATACAATTTAAAATTGCATCTCATTGCATTGTATGCCATTGTATGCCATATACAATGGTATACAATTTTAAATGGAATACAATGCCATACGACTGAATATCGTGGGCGCTGTGATAATACACAAGTACCGTCAATTGTTCACTGATTTTCTTTTGAATGGTGATTCCTAGTCGTATTCTATAGATGGTGTATCCATTCGTAATTGTATTTACAAATGCGAATGTGCCGTAAATACGAATTTAGTAAATCCTGTAAATATGTAAAGTATACGCATAAAAAAATCGTATTTTACTATACAATACAAATTTGTTATATACGATTTTAGTTTAGTAAATTTCCCCCAATATGTCCATCTTAATGACATTACAGAGGACAAGCGTTCACCCATTTTGGTCGATTTTTTTTACCATAAAAGCTGCAAAAAACGGCATTGGCTTAAAATGTTGATATATTCCAGGAGTGATTGGAAAAGGTCATAAAAGAATCATGTAGTGTGATATGTGGCAGTGTTTCTCAACTCCAAGCTCAACATTTCTTATAAGGTCATGTTTTGTGGATTTCTGTTTGTGGAAACAGGTGGGATGATTGTCAAACCAAGCTAAATAGATTGACTCAGTTTTGCATACAGTAATTTAAGTAATTCACAAAACATGACCTGTTGATATTACTTCAGCATTGGAGTTTAGGACCTTAAGGGTCTTTGCCTTCTAGATCAACTGGGTTTTAGGTAAAAAAATTTAAAGATGAAAGGTTAAATCTGATATACATTAGCATTGTTTTCAGCCTAGTGAATTATACAGGTTTGGTGATTGTTAAAACAAACAAGTCATTTTTATTTTAAGGGCTACTAAAAGTGTTTGTAAACCTTCCCTATGGCGAGGGGGGATCATTCAAGGAAAAATCTGTTACCTGTGGCTGAGGATTAGCACCCAGGGTTCCCATAGCTAACTGAATCGGGCACTGTAATCAATTAGCTGCAGGTCAAACACTGTGGCTACTTTAATCCCCCTATATAAGTCTGCTTTTTACAGTAGAGCTTTACAGGGGAAAATACATTAAGTACCATGGACAAATGAAGATGACTGGCTGTAAGCCGCACTTACCACCAATAAAATATTTTCAGCATGTATTCTAATATAAATGAAAGGTACTTGTGGAGTATCACGGCTCCCACGACCTTCATCGTATGCTGATTGTATGCTAAAAATCGCATCGCATCGCATGCGATCAAATCGCATGCGATATACGATGCCATACCATGGGAGCCGTGATACTCCACAAGTACCAAATGAAAAATTACACTCTTGGCCGATTGACATTAAAGAACAATCAAAGGGTCAATACTAAAAAAATAAAAGTTACCCCATTTAAAATAGTTAATAACAGCTATAACATTTTGTAACATTACATTTTATTATGTGTTTCTTAATATAGCAGATTTCTTATTGGTGCAGCATACAGTATTTGCACTGCATCTATATATATGGAGAGAGAGAGCAGGAATATGGTGGGAATAAAGGGTGCACAAGGGTGACGTCACCAGAAGTAGGCCGACCAGTGGGGCCCCCATGAATGGCCACACTTGATGATCAGGGGCGGATTTAGGGATGAGGGCGCCCCTAGGCACAACAATAATGTTTACTAAGTAGGACAGTTTATAGGGGCAGTATCTGCATGTCCTATCCATTTACACTCTATTTAAGATGGAATATAGTACAGTACAGTGGATATTTTGCAGTTATTGGTACATTTTGGGCTGACAGTACTATCACAGGCATCCAAGTGCCGCCCCCAAACATGTGCCGCACCTAGGCACGTGCCTCATGTGCCTAATGGGAAATTCGGCTCTGTTGATGATGGGAAATTACATATAGGAGCTGATTCTGGTTGACATGCTCCCCTGCGCAGGGGAGTGATGTTATGCGCCTGTGAAGGCGCATGTGCAATTGCTTGGTGCGAGAAGGCGCGACAAACTGCTTATTTGCCATCCCTTTCACACCTAGCAGTGTGGGTGGGGGGCACGGGGTGGAACCCATGGGAACGCCCTGCATTTCATGCCTGGCCTGGCCGGTTGGCTGGGGGTGCATGGCCGGTTACCTCACCACTGAGGGCCTTACCAACACCAAGGGCCTGATTCTGGTTGGCTCTGTAAGTTGCAGCTTACCAAGCACTGCCGAATACCCTGCCTTCCACCGTTTTCCCTGTCAACCATACAAGGGGATGTGTACCGAGAACACATCCCCTTGCATGCCGCCACTGCAGGAGAAATCATTCGATAGTTGCGGACTATCAAATGATTTATCCTGCCTTTGCAAATAAAAGTCAGTGTGACTTTTATTTGTGGGCGCCGGGATGAATACATGGCAGGCAGCTGCCAGCATTAGCCTGCCCACATACCCATGGGAATCCCAGCATTTTCACGGAGATGCCCATAAAATGCTAGGCATTCCCATGGCCCAGCACCCCCACGAACCTTCCCTTCCCGCTGTGAGCGGTCCAGTGAGTAAATAACTTGCCGCGGCCATTCGAAGTCGAGGTTTGCACAAGAAATGCAAACACAACCCTCGGGGCAGGGACAGATTCAGATTGCTGCGTGTGATCCAGAATCTGCCACCGAGTCTGCCTTACCCATCAAATAACAATAAATTGACTTTAAGTTCAGTATAAACCTCAAAACTAAGAAAATGAAATTGATGCAATCTATCCTTGTAATGCATACAACATCTGCCACAGCTTATCCAGAAAGTTATGTCTACAGTAGTTCTAATACATACTTATCACACACTGCATGATATATGTCACAGTGTTCTGCTTTGTACTGACCTGGATTTTAACACCGTGTCCAGAATTTCTTATGAAACACATTACATATATTTTAATATTATTTTATACATTTTCAGCTGCATTCCCTCTGTAAGATTTTTCAACTTCATTCTATTTAAGATTTATTTTTAGCTGTATAAATGAGCTACAGCTATAATTCAGTACTTGAAACACCAGAATTGTGACTTACACTGCACACATTTTTCATTTTCATGGTCTACTATACTCAGGCTTCAGGGCAGTTACAGCCATTTGTTTATTCTAGTGCTAACTGGCACAGGCATCCTGTGGTGCCTGGGGACTTCTCAGTGCAGAGACAGATGTTGTGATGTCCCAAGCTGACTCTCTCTTTGGGAGTTTCTGAAGTCCATCATGAAAGTAACACATATTACTTATCATTAGCATAACATATCTGGAGACTTCTGAAAGTTTGTAGAAAATGAGAGAGCTCCTTGCATAGCAGTATACTACTAAAACTTATGTAATCCATCCTTCAGTGAACGAAAAATGGGTGAATGCTGGCAATTTTATCCAAGGAAATATTATTGTCCAAGTACCCCCCAACTGATAATCTGCTTAGTGACAACTAAAAAAAATCCAAGTAGCACTACTGTGTATTAAACACTCCCCATACATTACCTCTATTGCAACTATATAAAAGGGAAGGATAACTACATTATATATTATCTCTCTCTCTCTCTCTCTGTCTCTCTCTGTCTCTCTCTGTCTCTCTCTCTCTCATGTTATACATACAGGTTGTGTAGCCCTTATCCAAATATCCGTTATACAAATTTTGCCGAAAACCATACATTCCATAAACGGATTTTTTTTTTGCTAAAAGCATTACTGGGACATCTGTAACTGGCACTACTGAGGACAGGATATGTAACTGGCATTAAATATGTACAAGAAAATGATTGCTTGACATTTAAATTCAGTATCTGAGATAGGACACAAACTTTTTTTCATGTTTTGAAACCTTGTTTTGTATTGTTTTGAGGCTAGATGTATTAGGTCACGCATGTGAGTGTAGCTATACACCAAACTTGGTACACATATGGCTTACAATGTGGAAAAAAATATGGCTGACACCCCAAGCACCCCCAAAAAGGGCTTGGCCACTGGGTCAGGAAAGCAAGATATCCAGCATAACTCTGGAATGTCTGAAGCAACGTACACCAAATGGTACACATATGACTTACAATCTGGAAAAAAATACTGTGGGAGTAAGACCCCCGTTGGGGTCCCGGGGCCCCCAAAAGTGGTCCACCCACTACACAAAGTGGGACAGGAAATAATATGGCAAAGATGGGAAGATATGGCAAAGATTCACAAAATACAGCAGTAGAGGACACTGATTGGGTTCAGATTAGTTTCACAGCTGCTTAGACCCCGAATCCTAATCCTGCTGGGGGCCCAAAAAGGGGTCTGGCCACTAGACAAAGTGGGTCAGGGAAGCAACATATGGAGGAGTTGTGTAAAATAGAGGGGTAGAGGACATAGACTGGGTCTAGATTAGGTTCACAGCCACTAACACCCTACACCGCCAGGGAGCCAAAAAGGGGTCCGGGATGCAAGATATGGCATAACACAGCTGCATAACATAAAGTGAGTAGAGAACATGGGGTTTAAGAAAATGTGCTCAGATCCAGGAGCCCACCACAGACAAGTTTATGCCGGTCACACCACTATATATAGCTTAAAATGTTGAAATATTTTCGAAAAGGTGTATTTTTGAAGTTTGATGGCTCATAACACCAAAATTTATAGCCAAACAATGAAAAAAAAAAAAAAAAAACTTGCTTAGGTTATAATGAAGTAACTTTCCTTCATTTGATTGCAGCCAATGACCATGAGTGTTTAGAGAGCCAATCAGGTTTCATCTTGTTTTGGCAATGAGCCAATCAGGTCACAGTAGGTTTCAGTGTTGGTGCTGAGAGGAGGACATTTGTCAGACTGTTATGTAATTTCTATTAGAGTTGGTTGTAAAATGTAATACAATGAAAGAAATGGCACAAAGAGTTTACTGGTCACCCAGAAAACAATGTAAAATAGTACTATTAAGTGAACAAGGTTACATTTATGAAGAAATTAGTAGACAAATTGGTGGAAACATAACCAAAGGTGGCATTTCTACATTTTTGAAAAGGTATTAAGAAACTCAGTCAATAAAGGCTGGACAAGGTGCACAACAGCAAGTGATAATAAAAGAAAATCATCTGGGTGTATACAAGGTAAAATAGGGCAAGCCAATGTGAAGTTGAGCACAAGGACTGTTTGGAGCAGACTGCCTCGATTTGGTCTAAATGCTAGAATTCCACACAAAAAAAAAATCTATTTTTATCCGTCAAATAAATGGTGAAAAGATTAAACTGGGCTATACTTAATTGTTTGGGACTGTGACAATAAAGAGTGTCATCTGTCCTTTAGCCCTTCTTTTTTTAAAATATAGTTAATATGGTTTTATTTCACAGCACATAGTTTAACTTGGGTACTTGTGTATTATCCGGGCGCCCGATACATCGCATCGCATGCCACTACATAAGGCATGCGATGCGATGCGATTGTACCCGGTTTTGAGCCTTTCCCGGGAGGAGTGTACAATTTTAATATCGCATTTAACTAGTGGCATGCGATGCGATGCGACGCGCCACGCTTCGGGCTTGGTGGCTCGCTGCGCTCGCCACACTATTTAAAAACAACTCCACACCGACGTGGATAGTGGGGGTATGAAAAGGTTGGAGGACGCGTACCTGGACATATTTTGCATCTATAGGTTCTGTCTCTCATGCGCAGCACTCCGGTCCTTGTTTAAAGTTTGCAAGTCCTAACGGCCAACAGTTATGGATCAATTCCATAATCAATGGTCATTTTGCCATGTGCTCAGAGAAATCTAGATTAGGATGCAGCTGGTTTCAGTGTTGATTTACGACCCCTATGACGATGCCTGAAGACAAAGGACACTGAAGTGCATTCCCCTGCACCAATCCACAAGAAGCGACACCTGAACTCCTAACCAATGGAGACCCTCACTGCCCCCTTAACTTGGACACTATAAGAGAGCAGATCCAGCATGGGATCGGTCTCACTTCTCCCTCTTCTATTTCCTGGACTATATTCTGATAGCATATAGTGAGCTCGGACCGGACGGCGCAGCGCTTTAGATGAGATGGTAAACTGTTGCATTCCTGTATGTAGATACTGTAGTTGTGGCTGTTTGTATTTGTATCTCTTCTTTTTCCCTTGTTAGCTTAGAATCTATTGTTATATTGTATTACACAGTGTATATCTTGTAATCCGTATTCTCTTATTTCTATAACCCCCTGTTGTCCGCTAGGGACCAAATTATATGATACTGGGACTAAATCCTTTTATTTATCACTGAGTCTTGGCTTTTATTCGCATAAAAGAGACAGAGGGTTATAAGGAAATTATCCTTACATTTGTACGCAAGTTTGGGTACTAAGTACAGTGAAAGGATACCGCATTATTGGTATCGGTATACACGTGTTGTAAGCACGTGTAAGGTTCTACTAAAGGTTTAATATCCCTCCTCTAAACGTTAATGACTAAGGACTCTTCTCCTCAATACACCTTAAGTGAGTGTGCATGGGAAAACGACCTTAATTCTCCCTTATCTGATGAGGACTGGTTAGAGATTTGGGACAATGCCACTTCTAGCTCAATTTGCTTCAAAGTCAAAGAAAATATGTAAAAGTTACTTTATAGATGGTATTACGTCCCCACTAGGCTGAGAAAAATTAATCTTGGTGCCTATGCTAGCCGTTTGAGAGGCTTTGATTCTGAAGGTTCCTTTTTCATATTTGGTGGTCCTGACCTAAGCTATCTGACCTCTGAAGAGAGTTTATAGCATTTGCCTTATATTTGTTGAAAACTCCTATTCCGCAAATATTTGCTTCCTCTCATTGGCGCACGCTGGGGGGGGGGGGTTGGGTTTCCGAGTACACAGAAACCCCCCTGACTGACCAGGATTTGTTTTATAAGATGGAGACAGCTCTTTCTCCGTCTCTACAGTATTTGCTGCTGTTGCACATTTGCGGCAACACAAATTCCACAGACAGAGCTCTCTGGTTTCAAATGCAGGCACTCAGCAGTGAAGCAGCAGTGGGAGGAACAAGAGATAGGTGCTCTGCAGCAGCAGGAGCAACGGGTGGCATTCCCGACCCAGACTATAAAATCTTTAGCAGCTGCGCTCACCTAGTCACCTCCTCCGCCAACCATACGTCACCACCCGGTGCCGCTGACAGTGACAGTGGCTCCATCCTTCCCTGTCCCCCTTGCTGTGGCGCTGCTGCTGCTGAGCCAGGCACAGGGGCCGGAATGTGATTGACAGACGCTCCAATGATGGGGGGGGGCGAGAGGCAGGTCTTGCATCTTCTGCTTCTGGGTGCTGCTGCTAACTTCCATGCTGGAAGTGGGGAATGAGGCAGCGCCCCAGGGTATGAGGACTTCAGCACCTCCTACTGACTGTTCATGCTGCCTGTCCTCCATCACATAGCAGCCTGGCTGGCCGCTGACACCAAACCAGGATGGATGCCAGCCTGTCCCAGTCACAGTGTCCTGAGCCCTAGGCTCTGCCACCCAAGCGCAGTGCTCCAGCCCTGTGTTGGCCTGTTCCTGACTGTGGCTCCACTCCTGTCTGCTGAGGGGCCCCTGCCCCTGTCCTAGCAAGGCCCTCCTAATCCCTGTTCTCCACAGGGCAGGCTAACACCAGATCCCAGTCCCAGTGTCCCTTCCTGGACCCTGAGCATGTAATCCCCCATGGCATCGAGTATGAAGCTTCTCTAGCAATTAACATGTAAGTAAGTGACACTTATTGGGCATAATATGCATTACGGTGTGTGGTATAATATGGTATAATATGGGCATCATAGAATGTTGCATAATGTGTAATGGGCATCATGGTGTGGCATAATGTGTAATGGGCATTACGGTTTAATAAATCCTTCAAATCCTTTCATAAAACATGGGATCCCTGGGTGACCACCCAGCAAATATCTTCTCCCTTCCATAAGGGTTATCAAAACTTACTAGGCTAATCAACACCTTCCTTTTTTATTGTGTATCCCACTAATTGTGGTTCCAGATAGGAACTTCTGCTGAAGATCTGCCTCTACCTATTTTACTTTCTCTCCTCTTTCCTTCACTTTCTCTCCTCTTTCCTTCACTTTCTCTTCACTTTTCTCTTGTTTTACTGTTTCTCTTGACTCTCATTATACTTTTTCATCTTTAGGTCCACCTAACTGCTGGTGATGCAGACTTTCTCAGACCTTAAGTTCTCTTTTGCTTCTATTTATTACACATATCTAAAATACTGACTGTTACTGTATGTTTTCTGATATCAGCACTTATTAAATATTATTCTATTGTATTGATGCAGTATCTTTTCTTGTTTGTATGAATTCTTGTATGCAGTATGTTATTATGTCAAATAAACATATCTATTAAAAAAAAAAAAATATATATATATATATATATATATATATATATATAATAACGATTTTCAAAAAAATGAAAACAGGAGGCGGCACTCAAAGAAAACGTGGGTAAATTGTATTAAAGCATAAAAGTGCAAAACTGGTCAGTATACATGGTCAACAGTTTCGGAGCTGACGCCCCTTCCTCAAGACCACTGACACATCAACTGAATCAAACAAAACATAATGGTGAAGTGCAGAAAACGAAAAACAGAATGCTGTAACAAATTGCATTTAAATAGTGTAGCACTTACGTGATACCAGGGCATTGCAGGACGCCAAAAGCAGCTTCCTGCTGTGTGTGTAATCACCTGACCTCTGACATCAGTCAGTTGTCCTGGCAACAGGATGAGCGTCCGTGCCTGTGTCTGGACGGAGAGAGCAATAAATCAAAGTTGTGTTAGGAGCGCTCTGTCCCTGTGTAGGGAGACGCATGTAAACATAAGTGGTGAAGCATGTTAGGTGCCTGTGCCGTGTTGAAAATATAAAGATTTAAAATGGATTAAAAAACGTGGAGCTCGAATAGAGACAAGCAGAGGATGTATTCTAATATATTTAAACCGCTGGTGTCACGCATGTGTGTCTAATAAGAATAGCACATATACATATTAGGAAGTATATAAGACAATTCAATGTATCATATATTAACTCATTACATTACATCAAATATTTAAAGAAGACATATATAGTATGTGATACGCGGGCATCCTGCATTCTTGTCAGGTTCTGCTAGATTTGAAACTTGCAACACAATGTTGTATTGTTGTGGGAAATACTGTCCCACTACATAATCTAGTTTTACTTCACCACAGAAAGGGAACCAATGAATGATAATTTAATACCCCGTTACTATACTGCTACCTGGAGGGCTGTTTTCCCCTAACAGCCCTCCAGGTAGCAGTATAGTAACGGGGTATTAAATTATCATTCATTGGTTCCCTTTCTGTGGTGAAGTAAAACTAGATTATGTAGTGGGACAGTATTTCCCACAACAATACAACATTGTGTTGCAAGTTTCAAATCTAGCAGAACCTGACAAGAATGCAGGATGCCCGCGTATCACATACTATATATGTCTTCTTTAAATATTTGATGTAATGTAATGAGTTAATATATGATACATTGAATTGTCTTATATACTTCCTAATATGTATATGTGCTATTCTTATTAAAAGTTTTATTGTTCCTCAGTGAGAAAAACAAAATAGCAATCTAGCAAATATGATACCTTTTAATGGCTAACAAAAATAAATGTTGTTAAAATGCAAGCTTTCGAGACTTCTTAGGTCTCTTCCTCAGGCATGGTATAACAAGGTGTGTGAAGAACCACATATATATACACAGCAGAGTAGGAACAAGATGTGATAGATGGACATTCTTAAGATCAAAACAAAACAAAATAACAGAATGAGCTTGTAAATTGAGTCCTTAATTGGTTTGTAGATAAGTAGTGTGAAAGTTTTATTGTCTCTAAGTTGATGACAGACCAGAGTTAGAGCTCCGATGCCCTCACTCTCTCTGGGCCAGTGTCCTCAGATGTTGTAGTGGGCCATAAATCCCTCGGATAGATTCAGTCCTGTGTTAAGGGTGTCAAACGTTGTCATTAATTTGTATTCCCAGACCCTCCTGTCTCTTTGTGATTTGAAATTTCCTTTTAGTATAATCACTTTCATATGATCCTGATTGTGTCCTGGGCTGCAGAAATGTTTGGCCACAGGAAAGTGTGTCTTTTTTTCCTTTATTGTGTGGCGATGGGACCTCATCCTTGCCTTAACTTTTTGTCCTGTTTCTCCAACATACAGACCCCCAATAGGACATTTGGTGCACAGAATCAGGTACACTACATTGGTAGTAGAACATGTGAATGTCCCTGGGATCTTATAGTCCTGTTGTGTGTTGGGGATCCGTACACTGTCTGTAGTGAGGATATGGGCACAGGTTTTGCAGCTCCTTACATTGCAGGGATAGGTTCCTCTTTGTGTAATGGATGGCAGTGAACTTCGGATTATAATATTTTTCAGGTTTGCAGGTTGTCGGTAACATAGTAGTGGAGGGTCTGGGAATATTGTTTTCAGGCGGTCATCTTTGTGTATGATGTGATGTAGTTTTTTTGCAGTTTTTCTTAGCACCTCAAGCTGTGGGTTGTAGGTGACTACCAGAGGTACACGGTTGTTTCTTTCTCTTTCTTTATATTGGAGAAGTTGATTTCTGGGTATCCTGATGGCTCTGATAATCTGATCGTTGATTGATGTGGGATGATATCCCTGATTTAAAAAGGTCCCTTTAAGTTGTTTTAAGTGGACATCTCTATCTGCTGGGCTGGAGCAGATGCGATGATATCTGATGGCCTGGCTGTAGACAATGGATTTTTTGATGTGTTTCGGGTGGAAGCTGTCCCATCTGAGGTATGAAGGCCGATCCACGGGTTTTCGGTATAGGGTTGTCTGTATTGCGTTGTTTTGAATTGTTATAGTGGTGTCAAGGAAGTTTATCTCGGTATATGAGTAATTCATTGTCAGGTTTATTGTTGGATGAAATCTGTTAAATTTTTCATGGAAATGTATGAGTTCTTGTTCAGAATCAGTCCAGATGATCAGGATATCATCGATGTAACGGAAGTAAGCCAAGGGTTTGATTGAGCAGGATGCCAAGAAGTCACTCTCGAGTTTGGCCATGAACAGATTGGCGTATTGCGGTGCCATTTTACTGCCCATGGCGGTCCCGGTGCGCTGTAGAAATATTTCTTTGCCAAAGGAAAAATAATTGTGTGTAAGGATGAATTTTGTAAGCTGTGTTGCAGGACCAGGAGCAATCCCATTGGACTCAAGATATATCTGGCATGCTGTCAGTCCATCTTCATGGGGGATATTGGAATATAGGGATTCCACATCCATGGTGGCAAGGATGGCTCCATTAGGGAGGGGACCTAGGGTTGATAATTTATTCAGTAGGTCCGTGGTATCTTGGAGAAAGCTGGTTGTATGTCTCACCAGTGGTTTCAGGACACCCTCTACCCATCCTGAGATTTTTTCAGTGAGGGTTCCCACGCATGAGATGATTGGCCTCCCTGGGTTGCCGGGCTTATGTATTTTGGGAAGCATGTAGAATATTCCAATTCTGGGACTGTCGGGTATCAAGTCCAAAAGTTCAGTAGACTCTGCTGACAGCCCCCTGATAAGCCTTCTCAACTCCCTTAAATATTTTTGAGTTGGATCTTTGTCTAGTTTGGTATAGTATTGGATATCCATCAGCTGTCTATTTGCTTCCTTAGTATAGTCCGATGTGTCCATGATGACTATGGCCCCACCTTTGTCTGCAGGCTTGATGGTGATTTTCTTGTTGTTTCTTAAGGTGTGAATAGCTCTTCTTTCTTGCACACTGATGTTAAAGTATTCCTTTTTATGTTTTTCCAATATTGTTGACTGGACCACATTTCTAAAAGAGTCAATATATAGGTCCAAAATGGTACTGCGGCCAGGTGGTGGTGTCCAGACAGAACTCTTCTTGTGGACTGGTCTAATTTGTGTTTGGCTATTTGTAGGTTCTGTCTCCTCTCTGTCATGGAAGAACTCCTTCAGTCTTAGTTTCCTAAAATATTCTTCCATGTCACTACATAGTTCTGTTTTGTCGAGAGGCTTGGTCGGACAAAATGTAAGTCCTCTAGATAGCACACTGACTTCTACTTTAGTGGGTTTGTGAGATGACAAATTAATCACACAGTTAAATTTACCTGTGTCTTGCTGGGAGTTCTGTTCTAACCCTCCAGACTTGGGGTGGACTTTCTGTGTGCTTGAATAAAGTCCTGCTTTTATGCGAAGTCTGTGAAGTTTCTTTTTCTTGTTATTGATTAGACATAGCTGTAGTGTTTTATAATATTGTTGTAGTATCTGTATTGAGTCCTTTGTGAGGGAGCGCTTTAAAATTTGTATTTCCATTTGGACATTTCTCTTGGTGCTGTAGAAGACATGAATAAGGTGGTTTCGCAGTCTCTCAGAAGTCCTGTAGCAGAGATGATGTGCATATTGAGTTTTGTAGGTGTGCAGAATGGGGTTCTTAAGGCAAAGTCCTTTGGGGATTAAGTGTTCCTTCTTGCATCTGGTTAGAAAAAATAAGTCGCTGTCCAGTTGAGCCAGTTTCTTCAATAAACCTTTTAGTTCCATGTGTGTGCGGTACATTCTGGTATCCTCCATTTAGTCAAAAGAAAAAAGTTTGGTACCGTGTTAGCCAGTTGATAAGAAAAGTTTTATTGTTCCTCAGTGAGAAAAACAAAATAGCAATCTAGCAAATATGATACCTTTTAATGGCTAACAAAAATAAATGTTGTTAAAATGCAAGCTTTCGAGACTTCTTAGGTCTCTTCCTCAGGCATGGTATAACAAGGTGTGTGAAGAACCACATATATATACACAGCAGAGTAGGAACAAGATGTGATAGATGGACATTCTTAAGATCAAAACAAAACAAAATAACAGAATGAGCTTGTAAATTGAGTCCTTAATTGGTTTGTAGATAAGTAGTGTGAAAGTTTTATTGTCTCTAAGTTGATGACAGACCAGAGTTAGAGCTCCGATGCCCTCACTCTCTCTGGGCCAGTGTCCTCAGATGTTGTAGTGGGCCATAAATCCCTCGGATAGATTCAGTCCTGTGTTAAGGGTGTCAAACGTTGTCATTAATTTGTATTCCCAGACCCTCCTGTCTCTTTGTGATTTGAAATTTCCTTTTAGTATAATCACTTTCATATGATCCTGATTGTGTCCTGGGCTGCAGAAATGTTTGGCCACAGGAAAGTGTGTCTTTTTTTCCTTTATTGTGTGGCGATGGGACCTCATCCTTGCCTTAACTTTTTGTCCTGTTTCTCCAACATACAGACCCCCAATAGGACATTTGGTGCACAGAATCAGGTACACTACATTGGTAGTAGAACATGTGAATGTCCCTGGGATCTTATAGTCCTGTTGTGTGTTGGGGATCCGTACACTGTCTGTAGTGAGGATATGGGCACAGGTTTTGCAGCTCCTTACATTGCAGGGATAGGTTCCTCTTTGTGTAATGGATGGCAGTGAACTTCGGATTATAATATTTTTCAGGTTTGCAGGTTGTCGGTAACATAGTAGTGGAGGGTCTGGGAATATTGTTTTCAGGCGGTCATCTTTGTGTATGATGTGATGTAGTTTTTTTGCAGTTTTTCTTAGCACCTCAAGCTGTGGGTTGTAGGTGACTACCAGAGGTACACGGTTGTTTCTTTCTCTTTCTTTATATTGGAGAAGTTGATTTCTGGGTATCCTGATGGCTCTGATAATCTGATCGTTGATTGATGTGGGATGATATCCCTGATTTAAAAAGGTCCCTTTAAGTTGTTTTAAGTGGACATCTCTATCTGCTGGGCTGGAGCAGATGCGATGATATCTGATGGCCTGGCTGTAGACAATGGATTTTTTGATGTGTTTCGGGTGGAAGCTGTCCCATCTGAGGTATGAAGGCCGATCCACGGGTTTTCGGTATAGGGTTGTCTGTATTGCGTTGTTTTGAATTGTTATAGTGGTGTCAAGGAAGTTTATCTCGGTATATGAGTAAAAAAGGAAAAAAAGACACACTTTCCTGTGGCCAAACATTTCTGCAGCCCAGGACACAATCAGGATCATATGAAAGTGATTATACTAAAAGGAAATTTCAAATCACAAAGAGACAGGAGGGTCTAAGAATACAAATTAATGACAACGTTTGACACCCTTAACACAGGACTGAATCTATCCGAGGGATTTATGGCCCACTACAACATCTGAGGACACTGGCCCAGAGAGAGTGAGGGCATCGGAGCTCTAACTCTGGTCTGTCATCAACTTAGAGACAATAAAACTTTCACACTACTTATCTACAAACCAATTAAGGACTCAATTTACAAGCTCATTCTGTTATTTTGTTTTGTTTTGATCTTAAGAATGTCCATCTATCACATCTTGTTCCTACTCTGCTGTGTATATATATGTGGTTCTTCACACACCTTGTTATACCATGCCTGAGGAAGAGACCTAAGAAGTCTCGAAAGCTTGCATTTTAACAACATTTATTTTTGTTAGCCATTAAAAGGTATCATATTTGCTAGATTGCTATTTTGTTTTTCTCACTGAGGAACAATAAAACTTTTCTTATCAACTGGCTAACACGGTACCAAACTTTTTTCTTTTGACTATTCTTATTAGACACACATGCGTGACACCAGCGGTTTAAATATATTAGAATACATCCTCTGCTTGTCTCTATTCGAGCTCCACGTTTTTTAATCCATTTTAAATCTTTATATTTTCAACACGGCACAGGCACCTAACATGCTTCACCACTTATGTTTACATGCGTCTCCCTACACAGGGACAGAGCGCTCCTAACACAACTTTGATTTATTGCTCTCTCCGTCCAGACACAGGCACGGACGCTCATCCTGTTGCCAGGACAACTGACTGATGTCAGAGGTCAGGTGATTACACACACAGCAGGAAGCTGCTTTTGGCGTCCTGCAATGCCCTGGTATCACGTAAGTGCTACACTATTTAAATGCAATTTGTTACAGCATTCTGTTTTTCGTTTTCTGCACTTCACCATTATGTTTTGTTTGATTCAGTTGATGTGTCAGTGGTCTTGAGGAAGGGGCGTCAGCTCCGAAACTGTTGACCATGTATACTGACCAGTTTTGCACTTTTATGCTTTAATACAATTTACCCACGTTTTCTTTGAGTGCCGCCTCCTGTTTTCATTTTTTTGAAAATCGTTATTATATACTTCTGATGTGGAAGGCACCTCACCTGTTGACCTATTGGATATACTAAGTGCCGGTCCTCTCGACCTCTATATATATATATATATATATATATATATATATATATATATATATATATATATATATATATACATATATATAGAGAGAGAGAGAGAGTCCAAATTGATCCGGCTCTCCGTGTACTGGCGTTATTGTGCCGGGTGCCCATACAAAAGAAACGTTAACAACACAGCAGGAGGGGTATAGCACTCCAGGCGACTTTGTTCAAAAACACACACATAGCTAGGTAACTGATATACAATGTCTCAATGTCCTTTATTGCGGCATTTTGACCTGATGTTTTTGAACAACGTCACCTGGAGTGCTATAGCCCTCCTGCTGTGTTGTGTGTGTGTGTGTGTATATATATATATATATATATATATATATATATATATATATATATATGTATATGTATATATATATATATCCTTCCAATACTCAAGTAGTTAACTTCAACTGGCTCCGATGCCAGAATCACATATGCATACCATCCAAGTCCACAGCTGCTGAACTATAAGACTTGGTTCATTCCATTGTTAGGCCATAATTAAATGGAAAGGTTTCCCAGCTAAGTGTTTTTAAGGTGCTTAAGGTGTTTTAAGCATCTTAAAAACATTATCTACCATCAATATCATCCCCTCCTTCTATCCTGTCACCCCACTATCTTTTAAGCCTTGCTAGTTACTACAATGATCTGCTACATACACTTTCACAACAGCTAGTGCCCATTGTCTGACACATTCCTTCAATCCCCTATCAAATCCACTATTGCACCCTGCTTATATACCCCACTCACACACACACACACCTCCTCTTATCTCATCCCTTACTTGACTGGTGACTACTAGGAGATATTAATAGGGAGTGGAATGACACCTAGGTATATTTACAAATGTGCAGAATTAAATAAACCGAGGATATTGCCCATAGAAAAATCAGATTCTACATATAATTTATACAGATGGAGCCCCTATTGTTCATGCTGAGCGCTCAGCAGATATCACTAGCTGGATGGGCACTGGCGTATTATTATTATTATTATCTTAAAATACTCTCTAAGGAGAAAGAATGACTATGAATGTTCAATACAAAAAAAATAGAATTCCTACATGAAAACCTTGTATGCAGCCGGTTCGTGGAACGTGAGTGTCCCCGGGTTATACTGAGCTACAGGGGATGGGAGTTTTCCATAATAACTCTGCAGAGGATGTAGTTACATGTGTTAGAATAGTTTATTGTTTTTTCAATTCTTTCTCGCTAAGGGCCTGATACTGTGACTGCAAAGATATTTGAATTATGAAAGTGAATAATAAAGCAGTAGGATTGTGTGGTGTAGAATTTAAAATTCATTTTCTAAAAAAGGCTTTCTATGTATTGCTGGATTAAATAATAGTTCCAATCTTTTTGGTTTAGGTGGATGATAGCCACGATGAATGGGTGTAAATAGTTTGTTCTCATTTTAGCAAACATTTGGTACTTATGTAATATCTGGACTCCCGTTTTTCTTATGAGACCGCGTCCCCTCGCGGGGCTCACTGCGCTCACCACGCTTCGGGCACGCTGCTGTGTACTTTAGGGGACCATCGAGGCACCACCAGGGGACCAGGTAAGTATGGAAAAAAAAATTCCACAAACCGAAAAAATCACTTATCCAAAATGCTTGTGGTCCCGAGCATTTCGGATAAGGGATGCCTAGGGATGCCTAGGCATAGCAGTTCCAAATGCAAGACAAGTACAGTTATGCACCTACAGTATCTTCTGTTATACAGAGAAACATACAAACTGTTACATTTAAAATGGGTCATAATATAATATAATAATTAGGCAGAGAATATTGTAATGACTGCCACTGGCAAAAGAAAGGATACCAGAGGAATTAAGAGGATCAAAAGAATAAAAAAATTCTAAATATATAATAAATCACATTAAGTCCCAATTGTACAAGTATTTTCAATTTGAATTAACAAAAAAGTCAGATTAATATTCTTGAAAAATGACTATCTTTTGTGCAGAATAAAACCCTGATAACGTAATACATAATTGGTTCCCAGTATTGTTGTATGCCAACAGATTAATTAGGAAACGAACCCTTGAGAGACTTCTAAAAGAGAAATAGAGCAGTAGAACTTTTAGAGGCCTACTCCTGGTCATGATCCATTGTAGGCCCGTCACACATGCAGAAACACAGGTTTCCTCATTTATTTTTTCATTCATTTTGCCAAATTGATTATTAGGGATGTGATGGGACTTCAGATGGAATTTATCTTTAGAACCCCCTCCATTCTATGGGAATGAGGTCTGAGGTTGCCAATGATGCACTTCGAGACCTGCAGCAATGCACACATGTTTACTCAGATACAGAAGCGCCGAATTGTGATTTTCCCAGTGGGTGCTTGGGCCTGTTGGTGTGGCTCCTCCCTCTCTTGCCCCCTCCCCCCAACAACCCCCCCCCCACTGAACCGGGGTCCCAGGAGCAGCCGTGGGTGCTTGACACTTTCCGTGGGTGCTCCGGCCCAGGAGCACCCACATAATCAGTGCCTATGCTCAGGTCACACATGTGTAGTTGGGTGGATTGGCAGGGGTAAGTATCACAGCTATTTCTGGGATAGTGGAGACAGCTACTTTTGTCAATGCTTCAAAGCAATACTGACTTGCTCAGGTGGTTAACTTGCAGTGACTTGGATACTTAATTATCAGGGGCCACTTTGTCCAAGATGATGAATAGGCTCCTTAGTCACAAAACTCCCCATACAGAAACAGGCTTCTAAAACTAAAAACAAATTGCATAAGTGCTGGCAGAGTAAATCAAGACAAGAGCAGCACATATGAGTTAAGTATATTTATTAAACGGCTATTAACACAGAGTCTATGATAATAATAATTGCACTTGTCAGAGCAATATTGTTAAATAAATACCAATTAGCAACATAAAAAAATAGTAAACTGCATAATGTAGTCACTGCACAAAAAAAATGTCCCAGGTAATAAAGTTTAGATCTGATAATAAATACTCAGTAATGGTAAATAAGGTGCTCCTGGAGCCTAGTAAAACATTTGACTAAATACTGTGCCTGAATCTAACACGTTGTGTGTCTCAGGTGGTTGGAACAAGTATGAAGCAATCCTCTTTAGTCAACATATGGCCTTCCTGAAATGGTGAACAGAACAGGGCTGGAACAATAAGATTAGCCACTGCTTGGGGCTTCAGTGACTCGCTGTACTTTTTCAGAAATCCACTGTCACTGCTTAATCTTTGCTAGTAATTTTTGGGCTCACAGTAATTTATCATATTAAAAAGGTCAAACTACCTTTTATCTAATAGAATCATAAAACAAAACTGAGAAAATAACTCTGAGCTATTCATTGAGCAGGGATGGGGAACCTTTGGCCCTCCAGCTGTTGTTAAACTACACATCCCAGCATGCCCTGCACAGGTTTAGCATAGCTTAATAGCAAAACTGTAGCAGGGCATGCTGGGATGTGTAATTCAACAACAGCTGGAGGTCCAAAGGTTCCCCATGCCTGCATTTAGGCTTTTAACTACAGTAGTGAGGAGGAATTGATATTGTGTACTGTAATAAATATCTCAAGTTATTATTATTATTATTATTATGTACAATACATATAAAAAATAACAAAAAGAATGAAAGAATAATGGAAGAAGGTATATTAATTAAACAATGACAACTATTATTATTTTTTGAGAAATTAGTTTCAACTTTGAATATTGTTAGTACATTGTCTACAGTATGTGCATTTTGTGTAAATGTTGTGTCAGCAGGGGGCGGACGGCTTTCCATAGCGCAGCGCTATTGCTGCCCTGTACACACTGGGCGGCTTTAATGCTCAGATATGAAAACTGAGCGGCTTTCACATGAAAGTCGCCCAGTGTATATGGGCCTTAACGCTGTTATTATGGACCAAAAATCAAATGTTGTTAATTCATTTTTTTACAATAAATAGCTTGATAAAAATGGCATATAATCTTTGTAATTTATTTTATTGTGCATGAATGCGGTACAAAAATCTGTAGGCAATATTAAACACCTTGCAAAAGTAAACATTTTTAACTCAGTCCCAATGCAAAGAACAAACTACAAAAATTGCATCCTAAAGCATTTTACATAGAATCATAACTCGTACTTGGACAATTATAGTTTAAGGCAATTAAATACATTAAGGCAGATGAGACAGGAGGTGATCAATTCAATAAATTAACAAGAAGAAAAACATTCTGGATTCATACCAGGAACACAATAGTCCCATATTTGACTAAACAGTGTGATATTTTACCTTTAGGATAATAGATAACAATAAATACAGTTTATAGATTTTTTTTTTACATAAATTTAAGTACTGATACACTATCAGCCAGAAGCTGCAAAGGCAAATGCAATCAAGGAAAATCATAAATAAGGGGACTGTTGTAGCAACTAGAGTGGAGAGCAGGTACCCAGGATATATTATTATTACTATTATTATTATTAATATTACCAGTGGCGGCTCCAATAAGGGAAACCACACCAACTGCCAGTCAGTCTCAGCCAGTGATGTTTTGCAGTTGGCGTGGCTCCCCTATTTGAATTTTGGACTGCGCTGCAGACACACCTCCGCAGTCACTGAGGCTTTGGTCTACAATCACTCCCGATGCTCTGCTCTCTACCACTGCTTTCTGCTATATGCCAGCACAGCCAAGGGGCACATTGGGCTGTGGAGAGTGGAGACTGCTTGCCTGATGCACTGCTGGGCATGGATGGATTGAGCCGTAGATTTTGGTGCCTTGTGCCTTTTTAAAATGGGGAAAGTGGCAAAGTGCGCACCAAAGACTTGTGCCAAAAATATATATCGGCATGGCTTCAAGAGGAAGGGACATGCAACAGAATAGTACCGACTGACATTTCAATGCATTGTTCACATTACATCACATACATTACCTCTTCACCATGTTTTGCCACACAGTAGTGTTCCATAGATATGTTACATCACACAGTAGTAAAACATGTACACATTTTACAACACAGTAGAGCCTTTTATACATGTTACACAATAGTAGATCCCCTAGTACAAATTATGCCAGGGTAGAGACCCTTACACACATTACATGACATTAGAGCTGCTAGGCAACAGTAGAGCCCCTTATACACGTTATGGCAGGTAGAGCCTCTTATACACATTATGCCAGGTAAAGCCCCTTATACAGTACACATTATGTCCGGGAGATCCCCTTAAACATACTATGCCAGGTAGATCTTACTAAACACACTATGTCAGGAAGCTCCCCTTATACACACTGAGGATATTAGGAATAATCTGCAAGCAATGCAATTAATACTGTGAATGGAATGAGTGTGGTACATATTTATCATTGATGCTAGAATAATTCTATCTACATAATCCAAAACCTATCCAAAACCAGTGGCGTAACTAAGTTTTGGCCGATTAGGTGAAACGATCATTGGTTCCACTACAGGGAGTGACGCCGACACTGTGCGCCTCCCTGTCTCACTTCATCTCACCTGCATTAGCCGCAGCAGCAGCCGTATAGGACGACTCGGGTGCCGCACAGCACACGAGACAACCCGAAGCCGTCTCAGCAACCCCTGCAGCCTCTGCCATCCTGCGGACACTGTGTGCACGGAGCGCACACCACGCACCAGCCGCAGCAGCAGCAGATCAGGACGGCGCTGGCACAACATACGGTACAGCCAGAGCCGCAGCAGCAGCCCCAGCAATATCTGCTACCTGACGGACATTGAGTGCACGGAGTGCACTTCACAGCCGGGCATCCACGAGACAGCCAGGACATCACCCAGCACATGGTGTGCTAATACAGCTAACACAGCCTCACCAGCCGCAGCTACCTTAGTGGTCCAAACCCTTTCATTGGACGGCTCCGGTGCCAGACAGCATACAGGACAGTATACGATGTATTAAGTACAGGTACCTGCTCTCCCGCATCCCCAAGCCCCCCCTACCCTTACCATCTCTTTCCCCATTTTGACCCCTCTATTCTCCATCTTCCCTCTCATACATCTCTATTTCCCCATCTACACTTATTCTGCTGGACAGGTGACGCTCACCCTCCACCACTGTGCACACTTGTACACATATGGAGGATAGCAGCACACCTTGAACAGCGCTACTATCTTTTCTCCTCCTAAGCTACTTTTTCCTTTCTGGGACCACTCATCAGGATATTATTACCACCAACCCACCCTGCACTGGACTTGTCTATCCAGGGGAATACCTGACAGCAGTATCCCACTACGGGGTCTGTGTATTAAATCCCGTCTGTGTTTCACAAAGCCCGCTCACCCGCTATACCTGTAAAAGTCCACCAACTAATGTGATGGCAACTAGCTTGGGGCGTCAGAAGGTATTATAGGAGACGGGTGACCTCTCCTTTTCTGATACAATATTCCACCCCAGGCGATAGGTATATCAAGCAGGGCAGCAGCCGCTTTTACACTCAAGGGTAACACTGATTCCCATTTTCACTGACTCCACAATAGGCAGGATTTCTCCCCCACAATACCCATAAAAGCCCACCTCACCCGCAATGCAATTAATACTGTGAATGGAATGAGTGTGGTACATATTTATCATTGATGCTAGAATAATTCTATCTACATAATCCAAAACCTATCCAAAACCAGTGGCGTAACTAAGTTTTGGGCGCCCCCCCGCCGTTAGGGGGGGGCACCCCCCCCCCCCCCGCCGCCCCGCCAAGCACCCCCAATCCCCCGCCGCCTCGCCGCCCATGCAAAGCCCCCTCCCCCCCAATCCCCTGCCGCCCATGCAAACCCCCCCCCCAATCCCCTGCAGCCTTACCTATCGCGCTGGTCCCGGCGGCTCCGTTCTTCTTCTGCTGAGGACCACCACAAAATGGCCGTCCCCATACAGCAGACAGTTTCAGAGAACTGTGTGCTATATGGGGGCGGCCATTTTGTGGTGGTCCTCAGCAGAAGAATGCAGAAGAATGGAGCCGCCGGGACCAGCGAGATAGGTAAGTCTGCGGGGAATTGGGGGGGGGGGGTGTAACTATAGCATAGTGCTATAGTTACGCCGCTGTCCAAAACCTATCAATAACCCTAATGGAAATGCATTACCATAATGGAAATGCTGACATAACAATATTGACATTTCTAATCCCAGTTGTTGACATTTTGCATTCTTTATATGAATGATAAGGACATTTTAACTATGTTGACTCAATATTATCTATCTCAATCCTCTGTTGTCAACATTGTGAATGTTAATATTTTGAATGTAGGCAATGGAAGGATCAAAGTATACAATATTACTTAACTTTGTTATAAAGGTGACTATTGATGGCATCATTGTTTTCAAGATTGATGCAAAGATTAGTCTAATGAACCATACCAAGAACAATACATAGAACGAGAGGATATTGACTGCAACTGGGGAAAGATGATTTAATTGGGGAGTATTTCAGCAATGTAAAGTGTTAAAGTGTGAATTCATTAACCCACTATATATATTTGGTTACTATTTGAATTTAGAAATGGATGCAATATATCTTTGGCTAAAATTAGTAAAGGATGTTATAGTGGTGATTGATTGGTGATTGATTGAATGCATAGATTGTCATATTTAGAGTCAGGGGCTCTTCTACTGTGCAGTAAAACTGGATCCATATCATTACAGCTTTTGAAACACTGGTATACAAGAAGTTCAGTGGTTTCCAAACTTTTTTGAATAACGGCCCCCTGTGGTATCAGGTATCATAGATTTTTTTAATGGCACTCCATGGCCAATAGTTGCTTATCTAAAAAGGAATTAAAAAATTAAATTAAGTAATAAATCGAATTGGTTCTGGACCACCAACCCAAGGCACCCTTGCAAGTGTCCCGAGGCACCCCGGAGTGCCCTGGCACACAGTTTGGGAACCACTGCAGTAGATGGTGTTTTTTTTTTAAACCTCACTATATAAACATGTATATTTAACTATGTAAAGAAAATCTACGATTTTGATGATAACTATAATTGTAATGGAAAAAAGAAAAGCTACAGTTAATGCAGTTAAACAATGCTCTGAACAGACAAAATGTTTGCATTAGTTATGTGTGCTGTATCACAATGAGGGGGATACACAATTTATGCAGTACCTACAGTATAGACACAGAAAAAGATGGCTACAAGAACATACTCTATACTGAAAAATCACGTGCAGTTCAGAATAATATAACAAAGCCATAGATTTACATTTCCAAACAATAAATATAATTTATGAACAGTGAGGACTGATCAGTCATCATTGTTAATGTCATTGTTGTAGAAACTGCAGTTTATTGTGGATTGGTCCTTAAGGTAAATACTGATGCCAGGTAAAACAAGGACTGGACAATAAGTAGAAATATAGCTGAAATGTAGACTGTAATAAATGTGGAAAATGGAAGGGACATTTATAAAAACAAAGCATCAAAAATAAATTCAATCCCTGGAATTAGGGAGCTGGGTACTCTTTACCTAGCACGGCGCCCATCGCGGGCATCGCGGCCATCGCATGCACTAAAAAACGGGTGCGATGCGATGGCCGCGATGCCCGCGATTTCCCATAGGGAACAATGTTAAAAGTGTCAATGGACGCGATTTTAGTGTTCAATGCCTCAATGCCCGCGATTTTTCCATAGGAAACAATGTTAAATGGGCCACAGAGCCCAAATAGTCCCCCTGAAGTCTGAAATGGCCCCCACAATTGTTAACGCCACCCCACGATCAACGTGAACCCGAAGCGTGGCGAGCGCAGCGAGCCCGCGAGGGGCGGCGGTACGCGTCCTCTGACCTTTTCATACCCCCACTATCCACGTCGGCATGGAGTTAAGAATAGGATAGTGTGGCGAGCGCAGCGAGCCACCGATCCCGAAGCGTGGCGAGCGCAGCGAGCCCCGCGAGGGGACACGGATACCTTCACAGGTAAACGCGTCCCTTCGCGGGCTTCACAGGTGTCCGCGTCCCCTCGCGGGGCTCGCTGCGCTCGCCACACTATTCTATTCTCAACTCCACGCCGACGTGGATAGTGGGGGTATGAAAAGGTCGTAGGACGCGTACCGCCGCCCCTCGCCACGCTTCGGGTTCACGTTGATCATGGGGTGGCGTTAACAATTGGGGGGGCCATTTCAGACTTCAGGGGGACTATTAGGGCTCTGTGGCCCATTTAACATTGTTTCCTATGGACAAATCGCGGGCATTGAGGCATTGAACACAAAAATCGCGTCCATTGACACTTTTATTATTGATCCCTATGGGAAATCGCGGGCATCGCGGGCATCGCGTCGCACCCGTTTTTTTAGTGCATGCGATGGCCGCGATGCCCGCGATTTTTTACCCCCGATGACCGCGATGCCAATCGCGGGCGCCGTGCTAGGTAAAGAGTACCGGGAGCTGTGACAGATGTAAATTGCTGCACCTGACTAAAGCTGTAATTTCATAATACCACTGTTCCTCTATCACCAGCACACACACAAATCTACTCATACAGCTTTGTTATTATTTATTACAACTAAAACCTGCTTTTTTAATACCCCACATTAAACCATACTTGCGCACCTTTGAAAACTAGTTTCAGGGAGATTATACAGTAGTTTGTAGTAGAATTTTACACAGCTCCCCATTGAGGGGACGTGTCATGCTCCACCCCAAGGACGTGTCTAGTTCCATATATGGGGAGATTGTGAAAAGAGATTGTGCATGTTGCACCTAGAAGCGTGGGTGTATACTGCTACATTTAATACCCTTTTTACAATGGCCACCCAGCAATTACCCATCATTTTTGAGTACCCGGTAATTTTGCCGGGCGCAGCCTGACTCCAATTCACACCACCTGCAAATTGCTGGGTTAAAGCTTTTCAACCCGGGAATTAGCAGACCCGTGTTGAACCTTTCACACCAAAGAAAACCCAGGTTTTTCAGCAAATTCCCGAGCTGAAAATCTTTAACCCGGGAATTTGCTTCTGGTGTGCTAGGGGTATGAGCGGGGAAAATGACTTTTATCCAAATGTAGATGAGCCCCAATGCAGTTAGTAAGAGCTACTATACTTTCTAAAGTGCTGGGAAATTGAGCTGATGATTCAATGTAAATGTATCTATCTCTCATTCCTTTTTTCCTCAAAAATGTACCAGTTTAATGTGGGTTAGGTTAAATGAGGGAGATTGCTAGACTAATGAGGGAGAAAGGGAGATTGCTGTTATTTCAGGGAGTCTGTTACAGAATGCAGGAGGGTGGGCAACTATGCATTAAACGCATGATGTTACTAATATCATAGGCATGCACACATTGAGTGTTAGGGGTGCACAGGCACCCCCTAATGCTGTGTCCACCCTTTTGAACGGGATACAGTCAAAATCCCGATGGTCAAAATCCCGACAGGGTCAAAATCCGGAATGGGTCATAATACCGACAAGGACAAAATCCCGACAAGGTCAAAATCCCGACATTTAAAATCCCGACATTTAAAATCCTGACAAGGACAAAATCCCGACATTTTAAATCCCGACATATAGAATGTACAGGTAAAACAGTCAACATGACTTTGTGTCGACAGGTCGCGAGGTCGACATGGTTTTTTCACTGTTTTTTGACCCAACATGTGCCGACAGGCGGTATTTCATGCCCTACCATTCACTAGGCATGGTGGGAGAATAAAATAGTGTGCCGAGTGCAGTGAGGCACCGTGCCCGAAGGGGCTGCGGTTCACTTCCAACTGTGTCCATGTCGACCATGGACATTCGGGTCAAAAAACAGTGAAAAAACCCATGTCGACCTTGCGACCTGTCGACATTCAACTGTACATTCTAAATGTCGGTATTTTGACCTTGTCGGGATTTTAAATGTCGGGATTTTGACCTTGTCGGGGTTTTGTTTTCCTTGTCGGTATTATGACCCATTCGGGATTTTGACCCTGTTGGGATTTCATACCGAATCCCTTTTGAACACCTACTTGCTGCTAGCAATATCAGAAATACTTTTTACCAAAGACTTTTGCTTTTTAAAACTGTATTCCATTAAAAGAAGTGCTCATGAATCAATTATGTGTATTTTGCATTGTTAATTGTACTAGACCATTCTCATATCACTACATACCTGCTTCATCCATATATGTTTTTGACTGTATTTGCATGTACTGTTACACAGAGCAATTAGAAGATTAAAACTGAAATAGGCAGGGGATTATGGTGTGGTTGCGAGACGTTTTATATTGTAGCGAGTACGAATAGATGATGGAAGATACACCTGATTGGCAGTGTTAGACACACCCAATGGACATGTTCAATAGGTGGTGCTAGGCACACCCCTTTGACAGCGCACCCCCAAATAAAATGTGCTGCGTACACCTATGATTACCATTGTGCTGTATTTGGTGGCATGGCAGCTAAGCTCTATTGCAAGTACATTGATCTTTGAAACTGGTAAATTGATTTTGTTCAGCAGCAGTTTTCTTGTAAGTGTGGAGGACATTGGGCTACACGAACTAAGCTTCCAAAGTGATTAAATGGAGAGGGATAAATAGCCAGACAATCAGCTCCTACCTGCAATCTCACAGACTGTGTTTAAAAAATGTCAGGAATGAGCTGATTGGTTGTTTATCACTCTTTATTTTATCACTTTTGAATCTTAGTGCATCTGGCCCATGGACTTTGATATCTGTTTTGGCCTGATGATAGATGTTGAGTTGATCTGCAGAAATGACTTCTGCATGGCTAGGATGACAGAAGATGGAGAGATTAAAGGGGTCATCCACATTTTTAACAATTCTTTTTATTAAAAAGACATCCCTTTTGTATCCCTACGAGGATATGGGGAACCAGAAACCCCACAAAATCGCCATGCACTCCAACTTGACCACTAATATAATTAGAATGGATGTCTTAATTGCAGGATGTTTGAAAGGAATGTAAAACACAAATATGGGCTGTTCCATTGAATTACGGATGTTTGGGAGGTATAGTATATAAAATTAGGCAGTGGGGTATTAAGGAAGAAGAAATATGCAAAAGGCAGAAAAATAAATTGGCCTCCTAAAACTTCTGTCTGCGGTCTCTGACTGTCTATTCCTGACTTTGTCCAACGTACAGGTAGCTTCTGGTTTTAAACATGTTGCATGAAGACCAGTAATGGTAAAAGACAACTAAGATGTGATCCTTTGTTATCCTGTGCCATTTAATATAATCAGAACATGAATAACCTTTAAAGAAATTAATTAAATAAAACTGAGAGTCGTATTACCAGTTGAGATGATTACTTGACACCTTTTTTAGTTTTGGGTAAATTTATAGAGTTTTTACAATTCAATAAAATCAATGTTAGTAACATATCTCTTATGTATGTTATTTATGTAAAATGTATGTATGTTTTTTATGTAAAAATGTCTATAGAGTAATATTTTGAGTAGACAACAGCAATAAAACATGATGATCATGCCCCTATAATACAGTTGTGCTGCAATTTCATACACATACTGTATATGTGTACCAGCATAACAAATGTAATTGCAATTTTGTGCATATTTTTCAGTCAGAGCAGATTGCACTCACTACAGTCTTTCAAAACAGTCACCGGGCCCAAACATATCACATTCATCTATAAAATTCAATGGCGCAATAAAAGATGCATGATCCCCTCAATGATTGCTCTCTCAAAGTACCCAGTGAGTTGCCAATAATATAAATATAATACTAGGTGCTCATCTTATTGAAGTGGTGCGGATGTGTGATTAATAAAGAGATGAGACAAATGTATCCTTAAAACTATGATGTAATTTATTTATGCTAAAAGAGGTGTAGAACAAATGTGTAAGTTGGAGTCCTGAGTATCTCACAGGAATAGGCCAGAGAGGTATCACGCTATCACACACAGAGTGATACCTCACTGGCCTATTCCTGTGAGATACCCAGGACTCCAACTTACACATTTGTTCTACACCTCTTTTAGCATAAATAAATTACATCATAGTTTTAAGGATACATTTGTCTCATCTCTTTATTAATCACACATCCGCACCACTTCAATAAGGTGATCGCCTAGTATTATATTTATATTATACATAGTAACATAGTAATTAAGGCTGAAAAAAGACATTAGTCCATTGAGTTCAACCTATTTGACTTGTAACTACTAACTTGAGTAAGTCATACCTATAAGATTCCCTTAGTGGCCAAAAATGCATCCAGTCTTGATTTAAATTCATTAACAGTAGTTGCTGTAACCACCCCTATCGGTAATGAGTTCCAGATTTTTACTGCTCTAATGGTGAAGAATCCTCTTCTTAAGTCAGTATGGAATTTATTTTCCTCGAGCCTCTGTTCCTGCATCACCCCTTTCATCTCTGTCCCTTTATCATCCCTCCGTCTCTGTCCCAAACTGCCATCTCTGTAACACCCGACCGTCTCTGTCCCACCATCCATGTCATGTGGCATAGTGTGAATTTTGGCTTAATCCGTGTGGTATAAAGGGAATTTTTGGCTCAATCCGTGTGCCATAACATGAAAGGTGGCTCTTTCAATGTGGCATAATGTGAGTTTTGGCTTAATCCATGTGGCATAATGTGAATTGTGGCTCAATCTGAGTGGCATTACATGAATTTTGGCTCAATCCATGTGGCATACCATAAATTTTGGCTCTTTCAGTGTGGCATAATGTGAGTCTTGGCTCAATCGATGTGGCATAACTTGAGTTTTGGCTCAGTCCATGTGGCAAAACGTGAATATTGGCGCAATCTGTGTGGCATAATGTGAATTTCAGCTAAATCCAGGGGGTGAATCATTTTGATTTTTGCTCAATCGGGTGGCATAATGTAAATTTTGGCTCAATATGGGTGGCATAATGTGAATTTTGTCTCATTCTGTGTCACATAAGGTGAATTTGGCTAATGACATGTGAATTTTGTCTTATTCCATGTGGCATAATGTGGATTTTGGTTATTCTGTGTGGCATAATGTTTAAGAGTCAAGTATAAGGGGATCTACTGTTGTGTTGCATAATGTGTATAAGGGGTTTATATGTGTATGTTGGGGTACACTACACTTAAGGACATGCCCCATTTCAAGTGACCACACCCCCTTTTCCAAAGCATGCACACCAACAGCCTTTGGTGCGCACTTTATTGACAGTCTTAATTTTTCCATAACCCCACTTTAAAATTTCCACTTCGATCACTGTACATGTACTGTATACAGTATATGCTATATAGATCAATCATAAAAGGTCTGCAAGCCTACCTTTTTGTAAAGACTTCTGAGATCTCTGTACTGCCACATGCTATTTAGCACTTGAGATGCTGCCTTCACTACTTTCGGTGAATGCCTGTTTTAAGGTACAAAAAAAAAAATAACTGTTAGATGACAAATTAGATAAAATGCTGGAAACATGTATTACAGTGTGTAACAGGATTACCATTGTAAATTGAAAGACTAATGCAACTCCTACCATATTGGGATGCAGTCAATTTACCTACAATCAGTATTACTTTTTATACTATATGTATATATATATATGTGTATATATATATATATATATATATATATATATATATATATATATATATATATATAATATAGGCTTTGTCTTGCGCTAAGGATTTTCATAAGCTGCTACTCCGATAAGGCTCTCCTGTTAGTGAGAGTCTGACAATAAGGATGCACAAAAAGATGGATTTATCGGCGAGAGCTGGACTTACAGTAGTACCACCTAGTCAATTATACAGTAATAACCGAATGATACACCAATCACACTTTATATGACAATTCCTTGTCGTCTTCCAGAATGACATGTGAGATTGAAACCCAATGCGTTTCGTCAGAACGACTTCATCAGGGGTATGACAGGAGAGTTTATTATTAGGCCTGTGTGGCAACTAATGTTTCTTTCGGACAAGATAAAATAAAATAAAAGATTGATTTAAGAGAAATCAATCCGGCTTAACAGGCCAGATCTTTCTGTAAAGATGAGGTCCTTAGATCTTGGACTCACAGGGCCGTATTAATACGGATGCACCTTACAGAACAGATTAAATGGTTCCAGATAGGTGTATCACCTCTCAAATAAATAATCACTGCTGTGTAGCAATGTCCCAAGCTCATTCACTGGCTGATAGTAATTATTATGAGTCAGTGAAGTAGCTTGGGACATTGCTACACTGCGGTGTCTTAAGTGTCATATAATGTATAATACCTATAAAATCAGTACCCATAATGAGTATATTACAAGCAAAAAGACAACCTTACCATATTCCCCATTCATGAATGACAGCTAAACCAGTACTCGCAATCTGCGGGTCATATGCATTCCATAATCGCACGTGTAGTACAATAAGTACCTTATAGCAGCATAGAAAATAAATGGCTAACGACAGCTTGGGAGATAAGAAGGGAATCTAAGCACATACCGGTTACATCCATGTACATCGGGGCTGTCCATGCATAGCTGCGGCACCCGGTGCCGGAAGTGAGGGTGCAGTCCTAAGACAGCACTTAACACAGCTATTGAAATGTCCCAATCTATCCGAGCCCTACCGTTATGCACAGCGGTGCCTGGGATCAGGGACATAAGTAGATTGCATGCTGGATAAATAATTGATTTACATCTGATATCCATTGGCTATCAATATTATCAACCAAAAGCATTGCTAACACAGCAACCTGGATGTCCCGATCCGACGGAGTCCTACCGTTATACACAGCAGTACCCTGGATCAGGGACAGTTCCTTGTTGGCTTAGTTAGACATGCACATATAATCATATGTTTTAAAGTATTCATAAATAGCTGTCATTCACTCGAGGGGCCGGGATATTAACCACTATATCAATTTAGAATTTATTTTTTTAGCTGTCATGTTATCTATTTTGGCTTTTTTCACAAGCTTTCAATACGGTCATAGATAAATATAAAGTATAACTGATCACTGGTGATAGGGGAATATGGAAGCATCACCCGTCCTTCAAGGCTAGCCTATCACTATTTCAATATGTATGGCGAATACAGATTTATTACTTTTAGTGATTGAAGAGGTTGGTGTCGAATTAAGAAAGGTCAGATTAGATATAGACACCTTTAAGTCACAAAACCTCAAAAATATAATCACTGATAAAAGTGAGGTGTGGATTGACAAACTTAAAGGGTAAGTGGAAGCGTATCATCAAGAACTATTTAAACGCAAAAATTGGAAATAGTCAATAACAACTATAAAAATCATCTTGTCTATCGGTGGTTAATTGGTGATAATACTGATAGACGTGGTCGTCGTGCACCTAGGGGCAGACACAATAGAAATCAAGCATACACTGACCGATCTTCATTCGCCTCATCCTCTGAGGGTGAAAATTCTGATTACAGAACAGATAGGAATGATTTTTTAGACCAGGGACTATCCCAAAAAGGCAGAGGGTCCGTACCCAACAGAGGCGGGGCGGGTGGAAGAAAAGTGATATTTGACTTATCATCTCATGTACTCACTGAGGCCGAAACATCTGTCTTATCATTGGGACTGTCGTTCGTCCCCACGTGTAAACACTATCAATTTGATTGGACGGTAGACAGTAAAAAATTTGGCAGAAAATTAAGATTAAGGGAGCATTTCTCTAGTGACAACTTGGAGACCACTATACATAATAAATGTGTAAAACTGAGCTCTATCGATATAATGGAATGATAGCATCAAAACATTTTCTTGGATGCTAAATTCTGACAGACTAGGTTGGTTCCCGATAAACCACATTTTTATAACTTATCATAGCCTACATGATCATAATTTATCATAGCCTACAATTGGCCTTCCATAGTTCACCTCCCATTGATTTTCTGGTTGCATTAATTGAGTTAATTCTCACTAAAAAAATGTTTTTATATGGCACACAATACTATGGACAGTGCAAATTTACCACAATTTTATAACTTATCATTTGAACAGAGACAAGCATTAACAGCCTTAACCAACAACTGCAATATAGTGATCCGCCCGACGGATAAGGGAGGGGCTATAGTGGTCAAGGATTGGACTCACTATAATACAGAGATAATGAACCAACTGTCTGACATAGGGACATATGTCAAACTTGCCTGCAATCCCACATTCACCATTAAGAAAACCATTGATGATTTACTGACTAATGCATTGGTAACTGGGATGATTGATAAGAAGACACAAGCATATCTGTCAGTTCAACATCCCATCACCCCAATTATATATACCTTACCCAAGGTACACATGCGGCTGAACATCCCCCTGGCCGACCGACCAGTCATACTGTATTGCCAAGGAAATCATTGCTCTAGCCGCTTGCAGTATTTGTAGATCAGTATTTACAGCCATTGGTACTGAAAATACCTAGTTATGTCAAAGATACAGGTGATTTTTTTTACTAAAATCCATGATATTCAGCCTGATATTTGGCTAGCGACTATGGACGTACAGTCCTTGTACACCATCATCCCACACGGGGCGGGCATCCAGGAGGTCCGGAATAGCCTACCATTGGCCTCCCATAGTTCACCTCCCATTGATTTTCTGGTTGCATTAATTGTGTTAATTCTCACTAAAAATTATACTATGGACGGTGCAATGGTACCACGATGGTCAGTAACATCGCTCCAGCCTACGCTAATATTTACATGGCCGCAATTGCACAAAACTATATCTATGCATGATATAGTGAGAAGCTAGTAAAATTCTATCAATATATAGATTACATTTTCATCCTGTGGCCTGGTACCAAAAAAGA
The DNA here is from genome assembly GCF_055691185.1 of Crinia signifera. Classification (NCBI taxonomy): domain Eukaryota; kingdom Metazoa; phylum Chordata; class Amphibia; order Anura; family Myobatrachidae; genus Crinia; species Crinia signifera. The sequence continues at coordinate 165,547,051 of NC_139221.1, forward strand.
GTTAATCAATATGGTTGACACACTTAATGTGTTAAATGAACCGGTAAAATTTACATTTGATATTGATTCGGAAAAAAATAATTTCCTTGATGTCACTCTATTCAGGGAGGGAGATAAACTTGGGTCGACCCTGTACAAAAAAGTACAGATTGTAATACCTTGTTACAGGCAAATGGCCAACACCCAACGCCATTGAAAGAAAGTCGCAATTCCTCAGGGTCCTAGGGATTAATTCCAGACAATGCTACAGGACAACTGGATGAGATGCGCCAACGCTTCCTCCAGAGAGGGTACTCCAGCACCACCATCGACCGCTGCATTAGTAAAGCTTACGGCCACCATGTGAATGCCAACAAAGAACTATTGACTAATAAAGCTAATAGAATGACATTTGTAAGCACTTTCGACATACATCAAATACTTCAGAAAAGGTATTGAACAAATATTGGCCTACTCTAAATGCAGATCCAACACTTAAATTACAACGATCACCTCCACCAATGTGTGCCTATAAGAGAAGCCCACATTTATGACAATTACTAATGCATCTTCTAATGCAGCCATCACCGATGGTTGATACCTGGCTTACAAATAAGAAGGTTGTCCTTCTTGTACTACATGCAGAGCAATGTTAATGGGTGCGACCTTCCCTCACCCACACTCTGGATGAAAAATCAAGTTCCGGTTTAAACTTACATGCACAATGGACCATGTCATATATCTATTAACCTGCCCTTGCGGACTCTATTTCATAAGTCTCACAACAAGAAACTTCCGATAGAGGATGGCCAATCATAGGCTATCCATAAGATCTGCCCTTGCATCTGTAGAGACTGACAAGCCTGTCGCTAGGCATTTTCTTAAAATCAAGTATCAAGTGTCAAGCCTTCGATGTATGCTAATAGACCATGTACCCAAATTGCCTTGTGGTGGCAAGAGAGAATTGATCCTTAAGAAAAAGGAAGCACATTGGATATTTGATCTGAATACCATTGACCCTAATGTAATAATTCTGATGGTGCAGGGACCATGGTAGTACAAGCTGATGTGTGACTATGTGCCCAGACATTTATTGCCTGGTCATATGCCCACACACAGCTTTTTAAAATTATTTTGTGTAAGTAATGTTTCATTGATTTACACTGTCATTGAGGGGGTTATTTTGGTTTACTCTTTCTGACAAATGCCTTCTTGATGGACAAAACCATGTGCACTGCAGGGGGCAGATATAAAATGTGCAGAGAGAATTAGATTTAGGTGAGTTATTTTTAATCTGTGCAGGGAAAATACTGACTGCTTTATTTTTACACTGCAATACAGATTTCACTTTGAAGTAAAACCCCACCCAAATCTCTCTGCACAAGTAACATCTGCCCCACCTGCGGTGCACATGGTTTTGTCCATTTAAGAAGGAATAAGTCAGGAAGAGTGAACCAAAATAACTCCCTGAGTCTACATATATTGGTGAACCGATTTTTCACAAAAAAAAAGAAAATTTCACCATAAATATTGAAATAGTGATAGGCTAGCCTTGAAGGAAAGGTGACGCTTCCATATTCCCCTATCACCAGTGATCAGTTATCCTTTATATTTATCTATGACCGTATTGAAAACTTGTGAAATAAGCCAAAATAGATAACATGACAGCTAAAAAAAAATTGTGAATGAATGACAGCTATTTATTAATACTTTAAAACATATAATTATAGGATTATACAGTATGTGCATGTCTCACTAAGCCCTGATCCCGGGTACCACTGTGTGTAACAGTAGGACTCGGTCGGATCGGGACATCCAGGTTGCTGTGTTAGTGATGCTTTTGGTTGATTATATTGATAGCCAATGGATATCAGATGTAAACCAATTATAGGTTTATCCAGCAAGGGACACATACAATCTGCTTATGTCCCTGATCCCGGGCACCACTGTGCATAACGGTAGGGTTTGGTTAGATCGGGAACTTTGAATAGCTCTGTTAAGTCTTAGGACTGCCCCCTCACTCTGACAGCCGATTGATGCTAGGTGTGGACCTATCATATGCCAGCCTGGCATGGAACGCACATGACCCGCAGATTTCCGGCACCAGGTGCTGCAGGTATGCATGGACGGCCCGATGTACATGCAATCGCATGCGATTTTATAGGGTGCGATGCCATTACATTAGCTATACAGTTGTATGACATGCAATGAGGTTTTAGGCACCCCCCACTATCCACGTCACCCCGAAGCGTGGCGAGCTGCGGCGGAGCATGTCCTCCCGACCTTTTCATACCCCAACTATACACGCCGGCGTGGAGTTGACATCATATAGTGTGGCGAGCGCAGCAAGCCACCGAGCCAGAAGCGTGGTGAGCGCAGAGAGCCCCGCGAGGGGACGAGGAATACATGTAAAGTCTTCCACGGCCCCTCGCGGGGCTCGCTGGCCTCACCACGTGCTCACCACACTACATATAATCAACTCCCCACCGACGTGGATAGTGGGGGTATGAAAAGGTTGGGAGGACGCATTCTGGCGCCGCTCGCCACGCTTTGGGGTGGCGTGGATAGTGGTGGTGGGGGGGGGCCTAAAACCACATTGCATGTCATACAGGTGTATAGCTAATGTAATAGCATTGCATCCTATAAAATCACATGCGATCACATGCTATTTTGTGGGAGGTGCAATGCGATGTCGTGCGATCCGCCGGGCCAACAGAGCAGTGGATAAATTACATAGGAAAATCGCATTGTATCACACGGCACTAAAACGGCCAATGCGTGTGTCCATGTGGGGTGCACCCGGCTGTCATTCCAAGGGCCACCGGAGCCCCACCAACGCTGGAGAACTAAACCCCTGGTGGACACCGGGTATGTTTACACAGTAAACATCCTATAGTGCTTCATTGTCCCTGCATCCCCATATATATATATATATATATATATATATATATATATATATATATATATATATATATTTTCGTGTAGGGAGACGCACACACTTCAATTCAAGCAATGGGAGTGCCAGGTCTATATAATGTAGAGACTTATACCAATGGTCAAGACCACTGATAGGACCAGCACATCCAAATAATCACCAGTTCAGGTAAGAATGCAACACATAGAGAAAGTATATAAGGCCAATATACTTATCACGGGCAGCAGTGGATCTGGTCTTGATTCACGGACGCCGCCATTTCATGTGTGATCCATGCTGTTTAAATATCCATGTCAGATCCACTGCTGCCCGTGATAAGTATATTGGCCTTATATACTTTCTCTATTTCACATTAAATATGTGTTGCATTCTTACCTGAACTGGTGATTATTTGGATGTGCTGGTCCTATCAGTGGTCTTGACCATTGGTATAAGTCTCTCTCTATATATATATATATATATATATATATATATATATATATATATATATATATATATATATATATATATATATATATATATATATATAAAAACAACCACTATAAATAAACAACAAAACCTAAACACAGCATACAGTATAACATTAATGATTTTTGGGGATAATAAAAAAAATCCCTAAATTTCAAATATATCATTATAATATAAAAATAAACATTGAGAGGAAGAAATAATGATTGGCCTGTCATGCCCTGTATGATCTATTATATAAACATAAAATGAAAAGCTTTACCATATACTACCCTATACTGCAAAATGTTAGGCACCAGATGCTAGTATCCAGTCTGGAGATCTTACTTTAGCAACCTCACTGTCATACATTAGCCAAAACATTGAAAGCTTGCTATAGGTTGAAGACAGGAGGTTGCAGTCAAACACTTTACCTCATATTGGAAATCCTGCCATACACTAGATACTTCATTCAGAGGCAAGCTGTACCCTAGCCACAATAATTGAAGTCCTGCTATATACTAGTCACCATATTGAAAGCCTTGCCATACAATAGTCACCCAGCAGGAGTTTTTAATCATATACTAGCCACTACATTAAAATACAGTTAGATAATTCCATGATGTAACATCCACAGCAGTGTATTTATTCAAGATTATATATAGAACTGTGTCCTCATATATCCAGTCTCAATACTCCATGCTGGGCAAGATGCCTGGTGTGAGTGAATCGGGTATCTTTTTTGGCCAAAGATGCATCTTAGCACAATGTGATGTAAATAGAATGCATGAGCAGACTGTGCTGATCAATCTTCAGTATTGGGCATATTTTTTTGCCGCCATACATTAATCACTTGCCTTGAGAACTTCACCTAACAAATAGTCAAGCTATTAAATGAACTATCGTACACTAGCCAAATGTTTTAAGGTTTTCCAGTAGCCACCTTATTTAAAACCTTACCATACACTAGACATTAGTTTTAAATAATTGTGATGTGTTAGCCACCAGGTTGGAGTTATGTAATGCAGTTGCAACAAGACTGAAATCCCTGATATATACAAGTTGTCTGATGGACAGCCTTACAATACACAAGACAAATCATTAGAGGTAAGATCATTATAAGTCATGTCATGCCTTAAACTAGTTACCAATTGAAACAACTGTCACACACTAGCAATAGCTATATACTGCACAACCTGCAATACACTAGCAGACCCATTTGGAGGTCATACACTATATACAGGACTTAAACCCATGGCACATGCTGCCCTTTAGAATGAGAACACTGCCGTACACCAGCAACCATATTAAATAGCCTGCCATACACTTGCTTTTTGGCAAACAGATTGGATCTCCTCCAGAAACTAGCCATACCATTGGCCTGCAAGACATTTTCTACCATACTGAAGAGCTTCCAATACACTAGCTACCAGATAGAAGAGTATTTAATACAGTGATCACCATACAGAAAATACTGCCCTACCCCAGTCACCAGAATACAATTCCTGCAACAAATCGACATAAAATAGCATTTACATACGTACTTCTGCTACAAAAAAGAAGCAGCAACATTTATTAGCTACCTCACTGAAAGTCTTACCATACTCTAACCTTGAGTATCAGGGTGCCTCTGTGGAAACTGGTGAACTTTTATGAGTCCTGTTAGCAATTGTGGATGCCATTTGATTATTCTATACACCACAGATGACATTCATCAGCCTCATTAGACGTTAGCTAGATTCAGTAAGTTTAAGATGATCCACTGCAATGTCAGCTATAGACAACAGATGGCTTTGTCACCAGACACAATGGCATCATCATCAACTTACACAATAAAAGCAATCTGCTTGATGCAATATCTTATACAGGACTTACTACATACTCCGTAAAACCACATATGCATTAGGGTAAATCCGATAACTATTTCAGCCAAGTGTTCTCTCCTGATATTAGTCAATACCATAATACATACTCTATGGACAAAGGGGGACTATGGTATGCCTCTATACATCATAAATAATTTAGCTTAGACTCTATAAATCACAATGTGACCAGGTCAACCTCTGCTTCCCCAAGTTAGCTTTTGTCCCCATCAGTGAGCCCCATTTGGCTGTAATCAGCTTCTCTATGCTCCAGTTTATTGTGTAGATATCAAATGGACTTTTTAATCTCTATCCTGTCCCTCTTGACACCAGAGAGTTTTTATGTTTTTCCGAAAAGTTAAGTGTCATAATCCCAGTTGGCTCAGACATAAGGGGGGTACATTTTTTAAACTCATTGTTGTTGAAGCCTTTTAGTACTTTTACAAATTTTTGTTTCACCTCTACAATATCAGCAAAAGGTTTTCCTTTAAAGTCTCTTTTCAACTGAGTAAAAAATAGAAAAAAATAGCTTTTTTGGTAAAAAAAAAATTTTTTGCGTTCAGCGCTGTGTGGGCAAGTGCATTGTCATTATGGAAGAACCACTAACCTGTTTGCCACTAATCAGAACATTTTTTCCTCAAAACATAATGCAACCTTTTAAATTTCGAAATCAAAACTTTGATTGACTGTTTGAACCAGGGGTACAAATTCTGAGAGCACAATGGTCTGACCAATCTTCGAGAATTTCTTTATTAATTTCCATCACATTTTCATCAGTTTGGGTGGTCAAAGGATGTCCACAACAAGGTTAAGCATCCACTGACATTTCACCTTATTTGAAAGAGGAGAACAATTTTCAAAATTGTGTTTTACTCATGGCAGCTTCCCTGTAAGCTGTTTGTAGCATAACAACCATTTCCGCCATATTTTCTCCAAAAGGGATATTAAACTTCACAGCAGCATGTTTTTCATGTAAATTAGATATCACAAAAAATAGACAAAAGATTGAATAACTCATTGGAAAAAAATGACTGTGATCAAATGCTACAATGTTGGGCATACTGACTCAGAAGGGTTCTGGAAACATTAACCTAGCTGTGGAAGTACATACTACAAGTGTCCTGCCATCTAGAACATGATTCCTGCTTCTTTTAGGTCCCCCACTGTATTTCAATATGAGTCTCCTGGTCATGCTTATTGATTAATCAGCACAGTAAATACAGGACTGAGCTGTCACCAAGAGGGAAGGTACCTGGAGTTCTTGCTTTTTCCTGACAAATACTGTACCACAATTATTATTAAAATAATAATGTTACAGAAGTAGCAGTAAGATTAATAGACTGCAGATACCATGCTAAAATTAATTACTTTTTTTTTTTTTGAATATAAAATTTTTATTGGGTCAGCAGTGAAAAGATACATACATAAGTGAAACAGAGGTAGAACAGTGAATCCGACAAAGTCATTGAACAATGAATCAACTAATCTAACTAGCTGTCCTGCACATTAGCTGCTAGTGTTTGATTTCAACTGCGCCCCAAAAATTACAATTGAAAGCAAGATTACAGTGTCAAAGGAGAGAAGGATAGCTATTGGGGAGAGAAGAAGAAGAAAGCAGAAGAAAGGTGGGAAGGCAGAGGAAGGCAGAAGAGTGGGGGACAGACACACGAGGGGGTGGGAGGGGTGTACGATCTTAAGTTGGGGACATTGCATGATACATTGTAAACATGGACATGTTAACTGTTTGACAGGAGAGGAGGAGAGTGGAATGCAGTAGTGTCCCAGGGAACGCCAGAGGAAACTGACAGACCCTGGGACTCTCTAAACTCCATCCATTTAAGCCATTTCAGGTGTATCGAGGAAGCCGAAGATGAGTAGCGAGCATTTATCGTCTCATAGAGAAAATGTGTGTGCACCTTGTTGATCACACCTCGTACCGAAGGGGTTTCTGCCGACTTCCAGAGGTGCCCAATGGCGGCTTTCGCTGCGATTAGGATATGCCTTAGGATATAAAGGTCACCCCCTGTTTCTACATTGCTGTAGTGGAGTAAAGCTGTGATGGGCTCTAGCCGGGTCGTGGACTTCAACACGTTGCCGATCAGGGAGGATATTTCCTCCCAAAAGGGCCTAATGAGGGAGCATTGCCAAAATATGTGAAATATAGAACCAATCTCACCGCATCCCCTCCAGCACAAGTGAGAGACTTCAGGCCAGATAGCGTGGAGACGTAGGGGAGTGAAATAGGCCCTGTGACATAATTTGAAAAACATCTCCGAGTGTAGTAGGCACTTAGACATTTTAAACCCTGAGTAGAGGATGTTATCCCAGGTTTCCTCGTCTAGGGTGATGTCAAGGTCAGTCTCCCACTTGAGCTGGGCGGGGAGTTTCCCTTGTTTCGTTGATGCTATCAGATAATCGTACCACCTGGATATCCCACCTTTGTGAGAGCCATTCTGCAACCTGGAGGAGATGAGGGTGGGAGCTGGCAGGATGGGGCCTGTGCTACCTCTAAGAGTCGTTAACCAGTGACGGATTTGTAAGTATTTGTAGAAATCGTTCTTGGAGAGCCCGAACCTCTCCTGGAGCCCTGAAAATTGTATCAGTGATCCCCCTTGGACCATATGTCCCAAATCAACAATGCCAGCGTCTATCCACGCCTCCAAACTTAAGTTGGGGATCAATTTGGCAATAGCTGAGAGGGAGAGGTTGGTGCTCGGAAGAACGATCCCCTCCGTACCCCCCATCAGTCCAGCCCAGGCCTCCAGAGTCGCTTTGGTAGCTGTACAAAGCTCTGTCTTGCCGGGGATGGTCTTAGTAGGGAGCCAAAACATGCCAGTAAGTGGGAAATGACTCGCCATGTTTTGTTCTATTAATACCCAGGGTTTTGGATTCAGGGTGTCAAACCAATCCCTAGCTTGACTCAACAGACATGCCTGACGGTATTTTTCTAAATCGGGATATCCTGCTCCTCCCAGGGCCTTTGGTAAAGCCATGGTTTTCCTTGCTACTCTCGGTTTGGACCCCTTCCATATGTATTTAGTGAACAGGGCGTTGAGTTTATAGAATAGGGACTTGGGGAAATTCCTGGGGATCGCGCGGAATAGGTATAAAAGCTTAGGGAGGAGGATCATTTTTGACGCTGCCAGCCTACCCAGCCAAGAAATTTCATGCAGGGACCATTCCTTAATAAGTTTTTGGAAGGAGTTTAAGAGTGGGTTAAAGTTGCATTCTATTAGGTATGGATCTCTTGCCACTTGGACCCCCAGGTATTTGATGGCTTTCTCTTGCCAGGCATATCGATAGGAGTCCTTAAGGCGAGCTACCATAGCCAAGGGGATGTTTACCGGAAGGGCTTCTGTTTTATTTGTGTTCAATTTATAGTACGAGATCGCTGAATAGGCATCTAAGACTTCATGTACCGCTGGCAGTGATTTCTCCGGTTGCAGTAGGCATAAGAGAACATCATCTGCAAATAAACAGATCTTATGGGAGGTGCTCCCAATCTGCGGGCCTAGGATACGGACATCTGCTCTAATTTTGACTGCTAGAGGCTCCATTGCTAGGACGAAGATTAACGGGGAAAGGGGGCACCCCTGTCTGGTACCGTTGGTAATTGGGAAGCTAGAAGAGAGGCTGCCATTTACGAACACCCTCGCAGACGGATGGGAGTAGAGGGCGAATATTGAGTCTAAAAATCTGCCCCCCAGGCCAAAGCGCTTCAGCACTTCTCTCAGATAGCCCCAGTGAAGCCGATCGAACGCCTTCTCGGCGTCTAGTGACAACAGTAATAGAGGGGATTTGGCCCGGTCGCACACCTCCAGCACATTGAACACTCTACGGGTGTTGTCCGGGGCCTGTCTCCCCGGCACAAAGCCCACCTGGTCCCCCCCCACCAAAAACGCGAGGAGGGGGGCCAGTCTATTGGCCAACAATTTGGCGTATAATTTCAAGTCTGTATTCAACAACGCGATAGGTCTATAATTCTGGACCGAGGTGGGCGGCTTACCGGGTTTCGGAATGGTCACAATCCTGGCTTCTAACATTTCCTTGGGGAATACACCCGCCCTAGAGGCCTCGTTGAAGACACTGGTCAATAGTGGGCTCAATTCATCTTTAAAGCATTTATAGAAATTAGTGGGATAGCCATCAGGGCCGGGGGCTTTATCCCTGGGCAGCCCATCAATGGCGGTCTCTACCTCTACTTTGGACCAGGGCGCGTTAAGAGCCTGGCCCACCTCGGATTCCAACGCTGGCAGACTAATACTGTCAAGAAAGGAAGCAATCTTTTCGTTCGTCGGCTGGGGGGTGTGCGAGTCAGAATTCAGATTATATAGTTTAGCATAGTAGTCTGCGAAGGTGTCCGCAACCTGGAAGGGGTCGACAACCCTAGCTCCCCTGGAGTTGATCAAGAGGTCAATTCTATTTCTAGCTCTCCTCCCTCTCAACTTCCTCGCCAACAGCCTCCCCGCCTTATTACCAAACAGGTAGAAACGTTGATTCAACTTTTCAACGTTTTTCTGGACCTCTCTAAAGGAGAGGGCATTGACTTTCTCCCTGGCCCGAGTGAGTTGAGTGCCTAGGGCCCTGTCAAGGGGGTTGTTTTTATGTGCCGCTTCTAATCTAAGAAGGTCCTCGTCTGCAGCGCGCCTCTCACTCTCCTCAGTTCTCTTCACTCTGGCCGCCGCTTTTATTGCTGAGCCACGTACAACAGCCTTTAACGCGCACCAGTGTGTAAAGATACTAGTATCCTCTGGGTTATTATCAGCTACATAACTGGAGAGCGAGTCCAGGATTGCTTTCCTGGATTCTAAATGGGATAGAGCCGAGCGGCCCAGTCGCCACGGACCCGGGGGAGCCCTGAACGAGCCCAAATCCCACACCAATCGTAAAGGTGAATGATCGGACCAGGTAGTGGGCAAGATTTCGGCCTTAACTATGGAAGCCAAAGACCACTTATCAGTTAAGGCTAGATCGATTCTAGAGTACGATTGGTGGGGATGTGAGAAGAAGGTGTAATCTCTGGTGCTTGGGTTTTTAGCTCGCCAAGCGTCGTGGAGCTCAAACTCGGTAATAAGCTGTTTAAGTCTTCTAGAGGGCCCTAGATCTGGATCACTTCTATGTCTGGGGATGCGGGATCTATCCATTGCTACATCAGGCACTAAATTAAAGTCTCCCAGTATCCATAGCGCCCCCTTGGAGTATTCCTGAACCTTAGAAAACATCTTTCTACTGAATTTCAATTGCCCTGTGTTGGGGGCATAGCAAGAGACTAGGGTCACCTCTGTCCCGTCCAGGAGACCCACCAAGATCAAAAACCTGCCCTCAGGGTCAGCATACTGCTTCGAAACCGAAAAGGAGCACGTATCTGATATTAGGATGGCCACTCCAGCTTTTTTGCGGGGGCCGTCCGCAGTGTAGCAGTGGGGGAATTTGTTATCAAAGAATCTGGGAGGGGCTTTTTTAACAAAGTGGGTCTCCTGTACGGCCACCACATGAGCCTTTAATTTGTGGAAGTAGGACAGCGCCAACCTCCTCTTGTTGGGGGAGTTCAGACCTTTTGCATTCAATGAGATAACATTAATCATTGTGGATGGGTTTGGGGGGAGATAACCTGCTCATCCTCATTGACAACACGTAAGACATGCGTAGGTATATTAAAATCAGCAATATCACATAAATCCTGAACACTTGGGGACAAGACAAGGGGGAGACCCGAGAGGGAGAATGACACGGGGGGGGGGGGAGGGAGGAGGAGGAATTGAGAAGGGAGAAGAGGCCAGAGAGGAGAAGAGAGAGAGAGAAAAAAACAATTGGCAACTCCATAGGGAGTTGTGGTGGGAGACCACAACGTGGCCTTCCCATCAGATGGATTAGGGGGGTAGTGGTCCTAACCCCCATGAGGAGAATTATGATTAAATGATTTAATGTTGCCCTGCATAAAAACAGAGACCAGCGAGCAGTCGCACTAAACTGAGCTAGGGAAGCGTAAGGGTAACTAACTTAGGGCACCGTATAAGGCAATGCGGCTAAACTGGAAGGGAAGCCATAACCACTACAGTCTAACCACATATACAACTACTTATAGAACATAGTGAGGTCAATGCTTCAGAACATGCAAAGTACTCGATGTAATGCAAGGAGAAATTAACAACACAATAACTAAGATTAGCCCAGTCTTTCTCGTAAACTAAGATAATGTTATACGTTACTCCACCGAAGACCAGTCCTGCTGTAGTCTTCGGGCTGGGGAAGCCTCAGGGGGAGATTCAAGCAGTCTCCATTTCGCTAGTAGTTTCATGCCCTCATCGACGGATGTGATGGCTATTGTAGAGCCCTCTCTTTGAATGAGGAGCCGTGTCGGGAAGGTCCAACGGTATAGAATGTTTGCCTTCCTCAAGGCCGAGGTGACAGGCTGCAGAGAGCGTCTCTTAAGCAAAGTGGCTCTGGAGAAGTCGCCGAAGAGCTGTATAGGGCCCAGGATCGCCGCGGATTCAGCCGATGGTCTCGCAGCCTTCAGGAGGGCCTCTTTGATGTGGTAATAATGTACACGCATTAGTACATCCCGTGGGGCATCCTCCGGAGCTGTTCTGGCTTTGGGCAGTCTGTGGACCCTGTCTAGCAGGAGATCAGCAGATGAGGCCGATGGTAACAGCTTTCTGAAGATGTCCTGGACATGATCGTTGAGGCTGCTATTAGAGACGTTCTCAGGTATACCCCTGATTTTGAGGTTGTTCCTCCTAGATCTGTCCTCCATGTCAGTGATTTTCTCACGCAAGGCGCTCACTTCATCCTCTAGCGAAGAGTGTGAGTCAATTAACTCGTTATGGGACTGCACCATCTCTCCCATTTTGGTTTCTAGTGCATCCGTACGGTCACCCAGGTCATCAATTGAGCGTTGGCAGGATTGCAGAGACAGGCGTATTTCGGACGTCACTTCGTCCTTCATTTGGGTGAGGAGAATCTTCAGATTACCCACTGTCAGTGCTGCGTCGTCAGGGATCTCAGTGCGGTGCGGAGTTCCCGGTTGGGCCCCCGGGGAGGGGGGCCGACCCTCTACAGGGGGGGCAGTCGTAGAGGGGCCTGCTGATGTCGCGCCAGACCCCTGCCCACCCCCGGAGCTTCTAGCTGAAGGCTTAAAGAAGGGGACCTGGGGTACCGATTTAATGACTTTACTTCTTTTGGGAGGCATGGTGGGCTTATGTATGAGAGGAGGCCAGAGGGCTTAGATCAATAAAGGTAGGGGTACTTATGGAAGGCTAGTAGAATCTCAGCAGTGCTTATGGTACAGGGCAGCTAACGGCTCGGCTAACCGACAATGTGCCTCATGGGGGGTAGACAGATATTTCACATGAGAGATGGCATATTCAGGGGAGCAGCACAAGCTATATTTGTAGCGCTGACGCTAGTACTGGTGAAGGGGCTCCTGCGGTACACAGCTAGGGGCGACCCCTACAGGTCTTACTTTATACTAGAGGGACCAGATTGTACCATGTGCTGATCACAGCCCCCAGCCCTGCAGTTTCAGCTGTCTTTGTGGCAGGGGACACAAATAGTGTAACTGGCCGGCAGGCAGCAGGGGGTCCAGAGGGGAGCTCCGGAGAGACTCTGAGTCCTGGGACAGCAGGGGTCCCAGGAGGGTGCAGGGATGCGTGTTGGGCAGGGGATGGCAGTCTGAGCCAGTCAGGGGGACTCCCAGCGTCAGCCGCCGCCCAGCCACTCTGCTGGCAGGCTATTAAGGTGAGAGGGGCTTGGGAAGCACCCCGGCTCTCCCTCTCTGTCACTCACTATATGCGGCCTGTCTCCGGTGTTCCCCGCTCTGTTACCCGGCGGGTGGTGGGGTCAGCGGGTAACCCGGCGTCCGACTTCCGGGTTGCGCTCCGTCTGTTGTTGGAGCTGCGGTGTGCACGAGGAGGGGAGGAAGGCACCGCTCGCCTCTCCACATTAATTACTTTTTATATCTGAGAATAAATTACAGACCATGCTTAAATAAAAAAGTTGAAAAAGTTCAGAAGATCTGTAGCACTCTGCCATGTAAGGAGTCACAATAGAAATGTTTGATCCATTCATAGTCCTGCAAGCTCTCCTGTAAGGTAATGAACACATTCTCCTAGTTCTCTCTGTCATTTACCCCCAGCAGCTTTTTCTGGACACCCCACCTTTGAGTTAACTCTGTGCCAAAGTTAATTGATTAGTTACTTGCAGATTGATGCAGCATCTTTTACATACAGTATGAACCAATAAATAATGGAACAACTCCTGAGCCCATTTTACAAGCTCTTTGAGATATAGTAGCTGTTGAGTCTCGAGACCAGTCTATCTTAGCTCTGATTTAATTTTTTTTTTTTTCGATTATTCATATGGTCTGTCTTTTGGTTCCCAAGTGCCCTTTTTGTAGAGATATTCCAGTAGACATTTTCTCAAAGTAAAAATAATGGCAACCATAAGCTAAAGAACCTCAATATTCCAAAGTTGTTTGGCACCTGTTTCCCTGTGAATGATCCATTATTTCCTCTGCTGTATTATCTTTTAACTCATCAACTGCTAAGCTGTCAAATGTATCTGCTCTCCCAGATTTCAAAAACTTGATTTAGGTAATGGTATGGCTTGCAGAGGAGGACTCCGACTGAAATGTTACATGGGAGGAGGCACTATCTAAACAAATCTAAACAATGTTCAACAGTTAAAATTTGGAACAGTGATATTTTTAGAAATAGAGTATTTTTTAACTAACAAGTATTGCTATAATAAACCACATTTTTACACAATTTAACTTTTAAAAATTTGATAAAAACAAAAACATTATAAAAAGTATGTTTGGATTCCCCTTATCAGCTCTATTTTCATTTCCCGTATCTTAATGTATACTATATAAGATTAGTGGGTATTTATAGTACTTTACCAAATATATTTTAATTATTATTTTTGAGTTCACCATATGAAAATCAATGAAGAATAAACAAATAAATCAACAAAGCAAAACCCTTTTTGTTGACCAGTGATACCAGCCTGTAGTCATTTACACTTTAGTGCATGGAGCGGCTACCAAATTCATTATGGACTGAATTGCAAATGTAAGAATATGTTAAAAGGTTTCACATTATAGTTCTGCATACTTGTCTCCTTTGCTCTTTGAAATGCCAACTAATTTTTCAATGCCTCCTGCATCTCGTAGGGCCTTAGCATTCTCCATGTTCTTAGTTATAACTTCATGAAGTGTGCAGCAGATAGCAGTTACCGTGTCATCAGACATAGTCTTGCTTGTTAAGTTGTTGCAGTTGTTTCCCCCAGGAAGACGGTGCACAAGGTCTCGCATAGCATATTTGCCTGAGTTTGTAAACAAAAAAATATATATATTAAAATACAGTTTTCATTGGTTACTGGTGCTTTAAGGTTTCATTACTTAAGATAAAATAATACACAACTTTTCGTGGATTATGAAGAAGTGCAATATTGTGCAAAAACACTGCAATATTGTGCAAAAACACTGTGCAAATATAAAGATTCATAACTTACACCAGATACTAAATTATATGTGCACCTTTTCTATTTTACATTTTCTAAACCTGAGGAGTAATATTTACATTGGATATGAATTTGAGAGAAAGATATCATTCTTAGTACTCCTTTTATTAACTCCAGTACCTGGAAAGAATGGGAAGAATTCTGTAATTGCAAAAGCTTTCCTAATATGTAAGTACCCTGATGAAAGTTTTTGTTGGCAATGGGATATTAGTATAATACATTGACTGTAAAGAAAGTCTGATGTTAACCTTCATGTTTATGGTAATTAAAGTGAGCAAAGCTTAAATAAATATGACATTAATCATGAATTAGTTCACTTACCTTGCATAAACAATGAATCTGAAATCAGGCTAAATGTTGGATGTATAACATGGCAACAATCTATATAAAGAGTATTTTAAGAAGTCAATTGCACTAACAAAATGGTATAACGAGGAGATAACCTCGAAAGGAAGAGACCCATTTTGAGAAAGGGTAGAAGAATAAATAAATAAACAAATCTTTAAACGTCTAGCATGGGCATAAGGAGATAGAAAAGAGAGAACTCTAAAGGGCTTAAGTGAGGCGTCAAAGAAATAGATAAATAAGAGATTTTTAACTAGAGAGGAGATACGTGCGAACAATTAGAATAACGGTATAGGAACAAATGATATTGTGAATACTGAGTGTATTGTATGTAATATATGTACTGTATGTGAAATGTTTTAATGTTTGTATTTGTGAAAGTAATAATAAAATATAAAAAAAAAAAAAAAAAAAGTATTTTGTTCCACCCACACCATGGCTTGCACCTACCTGTAACCTTGTCGAATAACTGAAGATAAAGTTCCTTCATGCCTTTCATCCTCTGACCTCAGAACTTGCCCAATTCATCCAATCTCTTCTGACCGCTATAAAGTTTCTTATTAGTCCCCACACTAAACAATTTTCTTTAAAACAAAACCTCTGTATAGGTATCTGAGGTACTTGTGTAGTTTCACGGTGTTAGACAATGCTACGTTTTCAGCGTAGGCTACTGTATGCTACGTTGTCAGCGTAGCCCAATGGCTGCCTAGCGTAGTCAGCGTAGTGTCCCCGCGGCAGACCTGCATAGTCATCATAGTGTCCCCGTCAGGCAGCGTAGCCACCGTACTGTCCCCGGGATCTGCAGTACTCACACAACGCCGGTAACAGCCAGATCCCCTGCGCAGGCAGATGCCGGCAGAGAGGCGATCATGCGGATGCCGGCGGAGAGGCGCTCCATCTGCCTCCATCTCAGACGCTTTGGCGTCTCAGTAATTCATGCGGCAGGGTACGGCAACCCTGTCCGTATCCGCTTCAGGGAGACGGGGTTAGGGGTTCGGTAGCATGTGCGTCTCGTGCACAAAATGGGGTGCAGGCGCAAGTGCGTCTCATGCACATAAAAGGACGCATTTGCCAGTGCTCCATGTTAGATACTGGCAAATGCCTCCTTTTCAAACCACCACTATGCACGCCAGCCTAAAGCATGGCGAGTGCAGCAAGCCCCTCGAGGGTATGCGTTACGCGTCCTCCTGACCTATTCATACCCCCACTATCCACGTTGGCGTGGAGTTGATTTTATAAAGTGTGTCAAGCGCAGCGAGCCTGAAGCATGGCGAGCGCAGTGAGCCCCGCGAGGTGCCGCGTAATACAAGCCTGAAGCGCAGCGAGCCCTGCAAGGGGATGCAGAATGCACGATATGTAATCCATGTCCCCTCGCAGGGTTTGCTACACTCGTCACGCTTCAGGCTCGGTGGCTCGCTCCACTCACCACACTTTATAAAATCAAGTCAACGCCGACGTGGATAGTGGTGGTATGAACAGGTCGGTAGGACGCGTACCGCATCCACTTGCCACGCTTTAGGCTGGCGTGGATAGTGGGAGTGCTTCAGGAACACATTCACACCTGTCATGTCATCCATCTTAAACAATAATGATGACACGTGTTAACTGCGCTAACTACGTAAGCTCCGGCTAGCCGCGAATGTACTGACTACGCTAACTGCCTACGCTAACTACGTAAGCTCTGGCTAGCCGTGAACATACTGACTATGCTGGCTGCAGCTGCAAGAACACAAAGCTGATACTGACAGAGACGCTGACTATGATAACTATGCTGGCCGCGGGCTAACACTACGCTGACTCTGACAGGGGCTGCGGGAACAATACCCTGATTCTGACAGGGATGCTGACTATGCTAACTACGCTGGCCACGGAAACACTCCGCTGAGTCTGACAGGGACACTACGCTGCTTACGTAACTGCTGCCGTGAAACTACACAAGTACCGTATTTTCGACTCTACCTTAAAACCTACAATAATCATTCTCATTCTACAGAAACCCATACCTATTTCATACGTGTATGGATCATATGGTCGACTTAAGGATGGTCGACAGTCATTAGGTCGACACCACTAGGTCCACATACTGAAAGGTCAACAGGGGACTAGGTCAACATGGGACAAGGTCCATAGGTCATTAGGTCGACACAAGCATTATGTCGAAGTGGTGTATGTCAACAGTCAAAATGTCGACATGGGTTTTTCACTGTTTTTTGACCCGGTCGACATGGACACAGGATAAAGTGCACCACGCTCACCATGCTTCGGCATGGTGCCTCGCTATGCTCAGCACACTGTTTTATTCTCCCACCATGCCCTAGTGGATGGTGGGGCATGAAATACCACCTGCCGGGACATGTCGGCTCAAAAAACTGTGAAAAACCCCATGTCAACCTTTTGACTGTCGACCTTGCCCATGTCGACCTAATGCTTGTTTCGACCTAATGACCTGTCGACCTTGTCCCATGTCGACCTAGACCCCTGTTGACCTTTTAGTATATCGACCTAGTGGTGTCGACAATCTTTAGGTCGAACATTTGACCATATCCCGTTCATACTACAGTATATACTTAGGGGCCCATTTAACAACCAGTTTTAGCTATTTGCACATGATAAATGGTGCACCAGTCAATCGGCTCCAAACTAGCATACGGGCCTTTAATAATCTGCAATGAGGTTTAAATAGAAAAACGCTCTAATAAATGGGCTCCACATTTCTTTACAAATATCTTGTTCTATCTGTTTTCTCTCTCTCTAATAATTGTTGGGAAACAGTACTCTGTATTTGTTTGGCAACTCAGCATACAGAATCTCCTGTAAGTTAATTTGCTCCATTATAATTGACTGTACCTGCAATCAGGGACGGATTAACAGTGGGCCTGATGGAGCTACAGCTCCAGGCCCACTCTCCAAATATACACATTTTGTAGATGAGGACTGGGGCTTTCCAATGAGCTCAGCCCCGGGAACCTGAGATACTGCTGGGCAAAGCTGGAATGTTTTCCCCATAGAATAACATGGGACCCGCTAATTCCAACACCCACCCAGTTCCGACGGCTGCCTGTTCCCCCCCAGCAGCACAGAAGATCTCATTCGAACCCAAATCACTGGGCCTTCAATCTCATACCAGGCGGGTTCATATGGGTTAATTGGTCAGTCATCGGGAAATACCGGACCATGATTGGCTGGTGGGCGGGCCTAAGTCCCGGTCGGGGGGGTGGAGCCCCAGAAGTAAACAGAACACCGGAGCTTGGTAACAGCGTTGCAGGGGTCCCGGAGAAGCCATGAAGACGTCCGGTGAGTATGTTTTATCTCCACAGGTACTACACTATGGATTCTACTGGAGAAGGGGACCGATCTTCTATCAAGTCTGGTGAGTTGGAATGTATGGGCTCCGTGTGTAATAAAGTTATACTGTAAAGTTGCCCATACACTGCCTGTGATGTCTCGCAGCAGTGTTCGGACACCCAACAGCCTGCGAGCCGCCGGGACCTTCAGGGATGCATGCAATCCATTGTTAAGGATCGCATGCGTCCCTGCTTCCCGCCCACCTCGCCCGCCAGGAGGAACGGGTGGTCGGATGGCCTGCCGGTCCGACCACCTGGTCAGGTCCGATGCGCATCGGACCCGACGGCATGTCAGGGAGGGCCGATTTGGGCCGATTTAACGGGCCGATTGGTCGCAATCGACCGAAATCGGACCAAATCGCCTCAGTGTATGCCTTAAGTGTGTCTGTTTGTTTTTTAACTATTTGTACTGCTGGGGCACTACTAGTCCCAGTGGGCCCTTTATTGCCCCCATGCTGGGACTTGTGGTTCTCCAAGTCCCTGCATGCGGTGCTGGCTTGCTGGGACTTGTAGTGCCACAGCAATACACAATGGTTTATTCTTTTTTTACACTATAATCAGCTTGATGCCCACTGCCCAGGGGCATCGAGGACAGATCCGGGCTTCAGCATGGACAGGTAAGTTCTAGAGGGGGGAACCCCTTCTTTGTGGGGGTCCCCACTTCCCAGGACCCTTGCCCATGCTGACCGGTTAGAGGGCTGAATTTGCCGGGGGAGACTTGTATAAAAAGTCTCACCCGGCTGTGGCATTACCCTGCTGACTGGTTGAGCCCGGTGCTGGTTCTTGAAACACGGGGGACCCCTACTCATTTTGTCCCCCATATTTTGGGAACCAGGATCGGCCCTTGAGCCTGGTGCTGGTTTTATTAAATCCTGGGAACCCCTATTTGTTTTGCCCCGTGATTTTATGAAACAAGGACTGGCTCTTTGAGCCCGGGGCTGGTTATGCTCAGGAGGGTGGACCCCACGCCGTTGTTTTTTTTTTTTACATTTTTGTTTTAACTCTTTTT